>NC_064886.1:36282165-37687790 GCF_929443795.1 Astur gentilis | reverse complement strand
CAGCAGCTGGGAGAAGTAATTACAGGAGAAATCCTACTTAGTCTCTACAGCCGGTGGGAATGCATGAACATGTACCTACAGGTGCCCAACCTGAGCTGCCGGGCTTGCCGCAAAAGCGAATAGAAGATAGGAGACAGAGAGGGGGTGAGGCTCACCTCCTGCCCTGCCCTGTGCTGCTGCCGAGGGATGCACACTGCAGGGCAAGCCACATCTGAAACGCTTCCCAGACACCATCACCGAAGAGAGCTTCGTGTTTCTGATACCAGCTGATACCAGAACGGGGCCTGGCTAAAGTCTCAGGCTGTCAAAACTCCCACAGCTAAGGAATGCTAAACTAGCAAAAACCGGCTTTACTCTTCAGAAACTGTTTAAGGGTTCCTCCTTTGTACCATGTAGGAGGAACTGCTGACCTGATTTATTTAGCTGAAACCAAGCCAGCATGGACAACATTTAAAAGTTTTGCTTCCCAGCCCTGATGGCATGACTAAGGGAAATGGGCCAAGGTGATGTATCACCAGCATTGCCAGACCTGTCAACACGGTCAGGCCTGAAAAGAGTAGGTTAATCGTCGTTTGTGCATTGGACCCTCTGCTTATGTGGTTGTTGAGTGTAGGTATAAAAAAGTTCCTGCACTTCAGGATGCTTGGATGAGGTAGATCACTGCCTAAAGCAGTGAAGCAGTAGGTTACTGCTTTCAAAAATAACCAACTACCAGAACTGGTAAGTCTGCCCGGCCACCCCTACAGCTAAAAGCCATCATGGATGTCTTAAAAGCTCATGAGATTGACACCAAATACGTAACATAAAAAAAAATGAACAGAAGTCAACTGGTTTGAGATCTAAACTCCTCTAACCCCCTGTTTAAAGTGCCCAGGTGACTATTCTGCTATTAACTCTCTGAAGTTGAGCCGGACGATTTTGACCTGCTCAGAGAGTACAGGATGGGATGGGAAAACGAAGGTCAGAGATGGGTCTGACTGGCTGGGCCTCCTCCTCAGCACTGGGGCTGCCGATGTCCTAGCAAGAATACATCCCACGTGACTGCCTTCAGATCTCTCTAACTGATTATTCACAAAGAGATTACATGAGTTGTCAACAAAAGGTGAGGCCATCCCCTGCTGCTCATATGGCCCCCAGGACTATCGATGCCCAGGGAGCACTCCGAGGAGTCCTCCCCCTACCCTGGCTTGCTAAGGCTGAGCTGGCAACTCGCTCAAGGATTGGGAAGTTGTAAGGTTGGGATAAGAACATTTTTGCATTTCTCCTCTACTTCTGGAGGCAGGCCAGAGACTCAGAAACAGCTTGACTAGGACAACATCATCCTAGCGACAGGTACGATTAACAGAGAAGTCGGTGGCAAAGTGGTTTCAGTGGGAAGAGATTTGAGCTCTTTCTCAGGCTGTAGTGCAGAGCAGAGCAGCTAGCCAGGAGCTGGGCACTGCCCATCCTCTATGTCAGCAGCGGCCAGTAGGAGACCTTTGGAGCAGGAAAGAGGGTTGCTGTCTCTGGATATGGGAATTAGAAACGATCTGACCACACTGGACGGAAGCATTTCTTCTCTCAGTACATTGACATGTAAGGTGAGCTTCCCAGAGACGTAATGTTTGTGAAAGGAAAAAGATCCCAGGCCTGCATGGAGTGGGAAAAAAATTTTGAATTTGGCCCATGGCAAACTGCTGCATAGTACTATTTATTCTGGTCCCCTTTGTTATTGTTCACTAAACTTCTTCTGTGAGATTCATCATCGGCTTTGAAATATGTGGAAATCTGCTCAGCATGGTGAGCTATGGTAAGCAGATAGGAACAAGACAGAAAGAAAGAAAATTCACAAATTATGTCCCTGTGTAAGTGGTCGACTCCCTCTTACTCAGCTTGATTAATCTGAGATGTGCACCACCACAGCCCTCGGAAGAGAAACCTTACAAATCTCCTTTCTCACAAAACAAAGGCTGCTCACTGAAGTGTTCAGGTACTCAGTTACATTCAACACAAGCTAATTCACTTATCTTCAACAAGTGGGCTATTGATTTTTTGCCTGATTTCTAAGCTGCCCGGGGCTTTCTGAACTACAACAATAGCATCCTGCATTAAAAGAAAAAAAAAGAGAGGGGAGGAAATTCAGTGGAAAACATCCCTTTGCTCATCAGTAATTAGGGTGACTTCATGTTTGCTTAGTTCTGTCAGTATATTCAGCATAGCCATAGTTTAGGAAACTTTCACAATCCTTTTTCACTTGCCTCTGCTATATAACTTGATAGCAAACTGCATTCTATTTATTTCTGGGCTGAAAATATTGCAGATCATTTTTCTCCATCAAAAGAAATTGTCCAATTCCTAAGAGTCGTTTGCTAATTGTGCTACCCGCACCTTTTCAGAGTCATAGAGTCAGACTCTCATGGCTTTTATGGTTACCACATATGGTCAAGAACGAATGACTCATGCAGTTATGGTAAAAATATTGAAATCTAAAAATAGATTTAAACCCATAAGAAATATTTCATGATATGAGCATATCACCTGCACTACATTCAATAATTCAGCCTTTTAGAAGTTTATATAAGAAAGGTGTATTGTTGCTTTTGCCCTTGTTGGTACATAGCAAGGCTGAAATGCATATTCACAATTTCAGGATTTAGACACAAATGAACCATAGGAACGCTCATAGTTTTCGACTGTGTCAAATGAGCTTTGTTCATTTGCAAGATGAAATATGCTTGCGTGAATATTTTTTTACCTTTTGCATCTGAGCTTTCAGATACATTTAGCCTATTTTTTAGTAAGCTGTTGCCAGGGCAGGTCATGTACTGTTATTATAAAGCCCATAACAGAAAAAAGAACTTCATTTACAGAATAAAGCCTTGATAAAGATGACTGGATATTGTATTGCTGAAAACAGATTTGAATAGATAAAACTGGTCTAGTAAGCCAATATACTGTAATTAAAGTAATTTTCCTTTTAAGCAAGAATAATCTTAACAGCAGATTGTAGTTTTGAGGTACGGGTTCCTACACAGATGAAACAAAATCCTAATTTTACATACCAAAGAGGAAATCACCACCATAACCCTTGGTCCTAAATCACAGTGGACTAACAACTAAACTGAAGTGTCAGGAGTCTTCCAAGCCAGGGTTGTCCTCATGCTTTCTCACTGAGGGAATACCTTATTTTCTCCATTTCCCCCCGCCTTTTGTCTGCTACCTAAAGTACAACACTACTGGAAATCTATATACAAATGGGGCCCCACTTACATATTAGATAGAGTTCCCCCCGCCCCAAGTTTTATTTCTAGCTATATGCTCCCTGTCTCCAGATTTGGAATCTCATGGTCTTTTTGCTTCACCTCATGCTTCTAAATTGCAACTAAGAAAAAAAACATTTCCCCTCCTGTCATCTCTTAGCAGAGAGGGATGGTGCTGCATTTTGTTTGACAAAGACGACGACACTGACAGCTTTAGAAAGCCTGACATGCGGAAGCTCTGACCTGCAAAAGCTCTGCCAGTATCACGCAGAGATCTTTAGTCCATATACTATGTGAGCTGTTCCCAGCACTGTCCCCCAATGTATTTAGAGGCTTCTGCAGTATAAAGGGGGATTCAACGAGGACAGGCTTTTCACTTGCACATGGGACGTGTTTCTTCCTACCAAGCATCTATCCTTGCCAGTTTGTTAGCTCAGCTCTGCTTCCAACTCTTTCCATTGTCTCTTAAAACGCACATTTTCCAAATAAGAAACACAAACTTAAAGTGTATATACCCAGCTGGTCCACGGGAGAAGATGACACTCTTACACACCAGGAATGCTACGGCAAAGCCAGACTGTAGCTGAAGCAATGCCTGATCCCCCACATGCTCAGTCAATACCCGAAGGTGGGGGGAGGAATCTGTCAACTGTAATACAGTTCTAGTAAAGATATCTCCTCTGTTCTCTTTGTCAAATTGACACACACAGATATTTCAATCTATACTTCATGGTTAAAATTGATCCTAGTGAGAGGATATGTGGCTTGATCAAACTTGTGTAGGACTGACTCAAACAGGACTGATGACAAAAAATACCTGCTTTAAAAAAGAAGGAAGTTTTTCTTGTGATAACAGGGAGTTGAAGACTTGGTGAGGGACAGACAGGACAAAACAACCATAAGCACAGCAGAGTTTCTGGAGTGGTGATCCAAAATAATTGTGATTCAACAGCATTAATCAGAGATAAAAAGGTAAAACTCAATATTGTATAAATACTACAGAAGCATTGTATTTAGATTAAATTTAATATAGAAAAATGACAGGTTTTATTTATCCCTGTGTAGTCATACCATAATGTTAACTGGATCATAATTTTCACATTATAAAGGATCTGATCAGACAATTAGCATGTTATTAGCTTGGCAAACAATGTTAAATTTAGTGAATATTTCAGAGCCAAGACTCATATGCACCTCCTAGCAAAGGCTTAGCTCTCCCAAAACCTTTTCAGGTATCAGATCACACCTTTACGTTATTGTATATCTGACCTTTAGAAGATAAGTTTAAGAATATATTCTGTAACTAAGGTGTACTCTGAAAACTATTTTAATAATTGCCATAAGGGAAAACCAGGGCTGCCAATCCAGTTTCAATATTCTTTCTGTCATAAATTTGCTTGCTTCAGCTTCTTCTCCCACTAAACTGTACTTGGCTGTTGTTTGACGGTCATTTTGTATTTTCATGCCAAAGAAAACAATTACTTTAAATCATAAAAAAACCCCAAAATGCTGGTGTAAAAAACTCATTTCACATTGGTTCTGGACCTAGAATAAGATATGCTGGTTTGGGCTAAGATCCTGAAAGCAGCATATCATTACAGCACTACAGCAGGGAGGTAGGAATCTCAGGCTTATCCAGAGAATTGTTAAGAAAGATGAGGGAATATAATAAGGCTTCTGTAACAACCAATAAGACCAAATGGAAAACAAACCAAGAAGTAAAAATACATATGATAATTCAGGTAACGTAGAAGTTTAATAACAAATTTCGTACTAAGGATAAAAATAACTACCTTGATCTACAGGTATTCTGAATCCCCTCCTTTGAAGACAAGGATGGGATGCTCAACTACTGCTGAAAATCTGACATGATGGCAGCACTAGTACTAGTTCGCTGTCTCCAAATACATAGGGCTGATGGCCCAGTAGTGACCAACTCCCACTTCCCTTTAGCAGGATTACAGTTTTGCCTCTGTATTGTTCCTGTAGTCTTACAAGTACTATCCCATTTCAGTCAGAAAACAGATCAGGACATTAAATACTTGGTACAAATATAAATGTTATAAAGCAATTTATTATTTGTCCTTCCATAAAGATTTCTAGATAAGAACCTTTCAAGACCCAGTCCTAGAAGTTTCAGTCTATTAATCATCAGCAGGAGTTCTAATGATAGTTATAAAAATGTGAATTATAGGCATATGTCTAACCCGTATGGATTTTGGCAAAATAAAAAGCCATAAGATGCTCTTCAATCCATTATTGCCCACAAATGCAGGAAAAGACAAAACAATGTCAACATTTGCCAACCATATACCACAGAAACTTCCTGTAATATAGAGAGAAAAACTAGAGTAATCTGAGATTCTAATCTCTGTAGCCCATTGAAAAATGCAGTTTTGTTAACAGCATCTATAGCGTGCCCAAAAAAGATTTAAAAATGGATAGGAAACAATGGCCCTTGAAGGGCTAAAAATGGTACACGGAGATAGTTTAGGTAATCATTTAAGACCATATAGTAAAACTCAATGAGGAACCTTAGCACACTTAATGTATCATTCAAAAAACCCTGTCAAAACAACCTCATGCAAGAATATTTACTCCAGTTACATATGCATGAATCAGGTTTCAACATTAGGCAGGTAAATTGTATGCGCAATTTAGCTCAACAAATAATACTTCAGTTTGGGAAATCTAGAACAAGGAGTCCCTGTTCTCGCTCCTTGCCATTCCCCTCGGGGAAAATGCAAGCCCAGGCCAAGAAGGTGCTGTTAGAAAAATGTGCAGCTCAGAAGCACGTACCTCATTTTCAAAAGTGACTCAGGCAGTTGGAAGTGTAAATACCACTGAAATTTGGTAAGACTTGGGAACTTAATTTTTAAATTAGGAATTAGGCTCTTACCAGACTTAGGTTTTAGTTATCACTGACTATATTTTCAAAGGAGTTTAGAAACTTGAAAAGGAAGCTATGGGCCTACTGCTATTTTCAAAAGGGTGTGTGCAGTGCAGTGGTTTACCTTCCTGGGCTGCTTGAATTTTGTTCTGAAAATCATGAGACGCTTCTCTGTAGCTCCAAGTGCCTAAACCATTTATTTCATAACATAATATCTAAAAATTTAGGTATATCTGTTCCTTCTGTTTTCCAAAGAATATTGAAAGGACCGTAAGGAAGTCAAAGACTAGCAGATGACTACTTTCTGAGTTTTTCACTGTCGTTGAAGGAACTACCAAATAGACCCTCATAACCTTCCACCTATGCTAACATGTTATTTGTGCATATTTTAGAAAAGGGTTCTCAAGTTAATAATAAGCTTTACAAAATACCACCAACTTTCATGGTACAATGTAAAACTAAAATTCTAAATTTCCCAGTGTCTGAAAGACAGCCTCCTAATAGGCTCCCTCTCTATGTCTTAACCAATGTTTGGCTGATGCTGCAAATTTATATAGCAAAGTGAAACATGGAATGTTTTTTTCTAACAAAACAACTGGATGACACAGGAAAGCACAGCACAGCATTTTAAACACAGCAGTTTACTCAAGAGCTGAGATCTGCATAGTGTAATACTCCTAGAATTAATCTCACCTGTCTCTACTTTTCCACAGAGAAAATAATTTAAACAATCAGTTAATGAAACCATGATTATATAGCTACCTCAATCTTTTGTTCTTTCCAAGGAAAGAACTGGTGCTGATTGCTATTCCGGTTTGCAATTTTCATCAAAATTTTTTCATTCTATTCTTATTGGGGTATTAATGCATCCCCTTGCTTTACATTAAACTATTATACACTTTTGCATTATGAAGTCTGTGTAATTAATTGAGGATTTCTATTTACTGCTCTACTTTTCCCTGCTCCTTGATTACACAGATGTCAAGGAAGGGCCTATACTACAACCTTTGGTCTGGCTGATTCCTGGCTGCAATGTACAGGGAAGTGGTAGAACAAGAGGATGGAATTTGGTTTCTGATTCACGCAGGGCATACGTGCAGGCAGGATGCAATGGAACTCATTCTAGCAACAGCAAACTTTTTCCGGATACCCTGTTCCATGTGGATGCTTCATTGCTAAAGTAAATTTCAGGGGTGCCTGTTTCCCAGCATTCATCATGTGTAGCTGCAAGCTACAGAAAGAAATTTCCACAACCTGTGGCTTGTTGGCAGTTTTTGACCGCATTTCTGACAGTCACTAGCCAGAGCTAACACTGATTACTACTATCCTGCTTATCGTTCTGCTTGACTTTATAGGGAATACAGAAGGATGCAAGTTGGCTTTCAACATTTGGCATAACATATATTCAGCTACGAGTCTCATTTTCTTTTTACGGATGCTGTTGTGCTGAAAAAGAGCACAAAGCTCTTGTGTGATGCTTTCTACTACTCCGATCTAAAGAATTACCAATGTAGTCAATAGCCTGCAAATCTGAGACACAGATTTCTGTGTTTCCTGGGATCACCCTCAACTATATAATGAGTGGTTAAGAAGCATTTTTACCAGAGATAATTTATTGAATATATTGGAAAAGAACAACATAAAAGCCAGCATTTACTCTTTTTGTCCTAGATAAGCATATCACATGGGTAGTGGAGGTGGATATATGGTATGTGCACATACGTACATGGAATAAGTTATTACAGGTAGGAAATACTATTACACACACATCTGCCTCACAGGATGGAAAAATTCTTCCCTTCCAAGAAACACAACAAAAATGTAAAAAACCACAAGTAAACAAAGCAATGTCAGCATCTCATATTATTTATGATTTACCAAAAGTGGGAAAAACACCGGTTTTTGTAGAATGACTTCATACTGTAGAAGCGAGATGGAGAAATGACTATTAAAAACACTCATGTGAACACACAGACATACCCTCCCCCCTTCATCTCACAACAACTCTGTCTGGGGAGAAGGGGACAGGGATGATGAGATTCATTACGCATGGCCGTCTCCTCCAGGCAGAAAGGCTCCCATTTGCATCCAAAGAAGTTACAACTGTCCTTTAATTCTTCAGTGACCAAACATCACTGTTTATTAATACTTGGTATAATTTCAGTAGCAACTACGAGGTGCTAGACGCTATCAACACTCATTAGTATAGACCAATGCCAAACAGAATGAAAGGGTACCTTCTCATTTACTCCATAACTAGTTGTTTTGCAAGAACTATGTCCACTCTAGGACTGTGTAAGGGTGCTGCAGTTTCCTAAGACAAGGGTTACATGTTACACTCTAGGAGATGTCTATGGCAACACCGCACAGATTGACTTAACATAGTTGCACTAGTTTTTTGCATAAAAAAGTGAGTCTGAGTGAACTAATACTGCCTTCGTACCCCCCTTTCTCTTAAAAAAAAAATCAAGACTAAAGTCAAGCTATGTAGTATGCCAACAGGTGACATTTCCCAGTGAGGTCAATATTGTTTATAGTTCTCTCAAGTCTGAGTGATTGCTTACAGGTCTTCCTCAAGATGACTAGCTCATGAATCATCTTTGAGCCTATATTCCACAAAAATCAAGATGATGAGTCTTACTGAGAAACAAAAGATAATTAAGGTCACAAGTGGACACCTGGGGGTCAGACTGGATGGCATTATGAATGCATATTTGTGTATTTTTCTGTATGACTTCATTTAATTTGGGCTTAGCCTTCAGCGATTAAAGCAGCGGGACAGAATTTAAACTCTGTTTATATGTCCCAACTTTTACACCACCTCCACTTTCCCTGTGTCAGAACTCACCAACAGCAGGATCTGCTGCATATAACCAGCACACAGGTAAAGCAGACAAGCGTCCATCAGTGAGTAGGTTAATACCACTAAACTGATTCAACTTTAGTGTGACTTGTTTTTTAACCCACACTTCAGGAGGTGTCTACGTGGTATCTAATATGTATGAGCCTCTATACACTATACGGCACTTACAGTGCATTTTAAAAAGCTACTCCTTTTATAAGTTAAAACC
The DNA here is from genome assembly GCF_929443795.1 of Astur gentilis. Taxonomy (NCBI): domain Eukaryota; kingdom Metazoa; phylum Chordata; class Aves; order Accipitriformes; family Accipitridae; genus Astur; species Astur gentilis. The sequence goes on along the minus strand of NC_064886.1, from coordinate 37,678,590 downwards.
TACAACACATTTTTAACCAGTTCTTGAGTATTCTAAAAGGAAATGTTTTCTGTTTCCAAGCCAGAACTGGTCATTTCTTCTACAGAATATGATGTTTGAAAATCAGTTCTTCCTATTATAGATTTCTCCCTTAGCTTGTAGAAAATCCATGATTCCCTAAACATTGGTCTTTGAAAGCACATTGACTAAAATCTTCATGCCTAATTCATGAAGTGTAGTCTGGAGATTAGTGGAGCTGGACATAGACCAGGAATACTTTATCATATTCTAATAAGCAGAGGCTGAAAATTGCATTTCTAAAGCTACAGTATTAAAGGGCACACTGGAAAACATGACCCAAACATAACTCAGTAGTTCTACACTGTCTGTAAAGGCTTTGATATGATAAAGTATGCTGACGAGGGGAATAAACACAACTAGAAATTTCTGTATTTAAGAAGAGAGGGAAAAACAGCAAACACTACATGTATACATCAAAGCAGATATTGTACATTATAAACTCATATAATGTGATCCCAATGGAACAACCCTTGTACTGTTATCGATTATTTGAACACTCCATGGAACATCATTGCAATAACATAAAATTAGGCTTATGTAGCAAAGGTGACAGTAAAAAAGGCTAGTAAAAATAGTCTGTAAGGCTAATGTAATTCATTACCATAAAACTCTTAATGACATCTTACCATACCATACACCAGAAAAATGTGAAAATTAAAATTACTAGAGAAGCATGAATATTTTTGACTTACGGTGCTTGTGTTATTTAAAAAAGTAAATTGTTCACCACTCCTTTTTTGTTTGTTTGGGTGGGTGGGTTTTTTTGGTTACAACATAGCTAGATTAAAAAAGGAATGATGTACGCCAAGATTCCTAATTCCCCCAGAGCAGGATCAGTGGGTAGGAGAAGAGCTTGGATAGGATCTGTTCATATAATAGATTTTTCTTCTCACGTAGATGCATGAAGATAGACATCTCTCCTCTCTCCTCTCTCCATGGAATCATGTTACAGTGTCAGGATCTGTTTTGGGAAGAAGACAGACACTGAACAGCCCTGGGTCAGGGAAGTACCACAAATTGTACTGGCAAGAAAGACAAAACCATAGAGCACTGCACTATTTCTGTACAACTCTTCCACCTCTGCAAGTGCAGAGACAGGAGAACATTTCCAGGGGAGGCATCCCAGCAAGAGGCAGGTGAGAAGACTGGGCTGTTGCAGAGACATGCTGGGACACTCACCGTGATTCCCACTCACCCAAGCATACACATATCTCCTGAACCTTACTCTGGCATCCATGCCTGAAAATTTGTAATGTTGCCTGTCCCTATGCCTCTTCCCTGTTTCTTCTCATCTTAAAACCTCCATGGAAGACCAGCCTTATTTATAGGCTAAAGCACTGTCTCTAGATTTGGTACCTTGGTCTGGTCCTGGGAAATTTATAAATTAAGTAGAATCAAGATGTTGCTAACCTGGGCAACTGCTGCCATGTTCTGTAACTTGTGGTGGCTGCTCATTACACAGGTAATCGGATTGGGCAAAGCATGAAAAATAGGTCACATATTACCTATAAACCAAAAATAAGTAGTATAAACTGAGGAAACACTAAAATTATCAGTACCTATGTTCACCGCAGTCATCCGTTGTTACTGACACCTAATATCCAATTACCTCTTGTTTTATTTGCGTGTTTGAGATAGGATTTCAGCAAGTGACTCACCGAATTTTCCCAGGAATGAAGATCAACTTTTTTTAAAAACAGATGTCCCTCTAGAGTCTAAGGAATTGCTCCAAGGCTTTTATTTTCCACTTTAGCAGTGGTCAAGGTATACAGAAAACTTGAACAGGCACGGATGTTGTATTAAGAAAAAATGAGGAGAAAGAACAAAGGAATATTTGGTCAGAGCTGCAAGACTTGGAATGAGTGAAAACCATCAGTCACAGTGACCAACAGACCCTGGCAGTATAAACAAGGTAGAAATGATAGTCAATAAAATCACAATTAGGTACACTGAGTGTCAGCGTTCCTGTGTGCTCACAATCAAGGAAATCAATAACTAACACTGAAAATTCTGCACTACTTGCTTTCATTTTATACTTTACATTTATTTTTTTATTTGGCTTCCCTAGCTGATTCCACCAAGAGTATCTTTGATAAAAAGCAGTTCCAATTACTGGCTGTGGTGCAACAGGAACCAAGTGCAAGAGAACTAAGGAGGCTTACTTGTTACTACTGAAATTAAAGAGGAGGGAGTAAAAACAACAGGTTTACAAATAATTTAAGAGATTGGACATTGTTCTTCACACCCAGTCAATTTATAGAAAGGAAGTTGTATAAGCCAGCAGCTTTTACTGTTCCAAAGCTCCTTGCCACGGAAGAGTCCTTAGTGTTAGAAACTTAGAGAGAATTAATGTACCTGCTAAAAAGTTAGAAGTGGCATGCCTTATGACAAAAAACCAACCAAAATTCACAGTAAAGACAACAACTGCTGCTACTTCCAGGAAACCATTTCTCACTTGGCTTACTGCAGGCAGCAAACCACATCTTTCTGAGTACTTTCCAGACATGCATATATCCAAAGGAATTCAAGCATCTCTGCAGTTTGCCAGGAATGCGTACAACTGCACTGGGTAGTTTATTGAAAAACAGCTCTTCTAATAATTCTTCAATATTACCTCCGGGAATTTTCACATACACCTACACACGAATCACACTGATGATTTAGTCAGAGTAACAGTTTGCCAACAAACACAAGCTTTCTTACTGTATCTTCTAAATTTACTGGTTTCATTCCTATAGTGATATAGAGCACAAACTTTTTAGGTCTCCTCATTCTGAAAATCCATCATTCAGAGGCATATCAAAGAATGCCTCTCCAAGTGTACAAAGGTTTAAGTGTTGAAAATGGATGGCTGTAGAATGGACCTTTAATTACCAAAGGAGTGAAAAATGTAAGCTGCTTTAACGCTTCTTCAGGTATATTTTTATTAACAGTGTGTGTGTGCACCACCCACCTATAAAAACTGGTTCATATCTTTTGGAAATAGTCATTTCTAGACAGGAATTGTACCTTATTTAAGATGATGCATGTAAATGCACATATAAGACAGAAACTTAATGATTTGAGTGGCTCCTGACAGCAGTGAGTTCCCATATTTTAGAATATTTTACACTTGCATGAGAAAGGCTTTGGCAGAAGTTTTGTAACACAGCATAGACCAAGAAGTGCCCTGCCTTTTGCATAAATATAAAATCCTTGATCTTAAGCTGTATAAACTCAAGATATCTTCCCTGATAAATGCCCTTCTCTATCTGTGACATTTTCCTCATGCTGTTTTCCATACATAATAGGTACAAATCACACAATATATGAAAAGAAAAAAATAGCATTTTGCCTGATCAGTGTCTGTTTACAGTAATCAGAGAGAAAAAATGAATGACTCTTCTAATGACATTTTATAGTTTGTTCCCAATCAATAAGACAGTTATTTTGAAAGATTCACATAAGTTTAGAATCAATTATGAATGGAAAAGAAAATGAAAAAAGGTGAATATTACTGGCTTGAGATTTGTTCATTTGAGAGTTGTATTTTTTCCATCTTGCCAGACTTGTAAGTGATACAGCATGGTTGAGCTCTGCAATAAATGCTTCTACAGAATGATTCACCATCCTCAAGAATCAGTCTGGTAACTGAAAATTGAGCATATTTATTTCTAAAACACATCTACTGCATTTTCCGTGAATACTAGTTGTTAAGGATATTATTTTTAACTGCTTTATATACTACACTACTGTGAAATACAGCTCTTGCTACAAGGAACTTTTCTTCTTTTATTTTATGCTCCTGAAAAATATATCATTTAAACATTTAGCACACACAAATAAAAAAGGGGGAAAGTACAGAAAGAGATAATAATTGAAACTCAAAACAACAACCACAATAAAGAAATCATAATTTTAAAAGCATGCCTCCTGTTCTGTGAGCAAGCTGTGGTAGTGGAGGAGGGAGACAAGGAGCTCACACTGTGAGAGTGTAAATGAAAGGGGAGAGATGTCATTAAAAGTTTTCTAAATGGCAAAACATCCTTGGGGTCACTGGGGGGAGAGAGACTAAAGGGAGACAGTGAGTCACTTTATGTGGTTGTTCTCAGTTCTTGTGTTCTGCCTTTAAAATCAGATCTTGTTCCTTTTTAGAACAAGGGAGGAAAAGCGGGTACCAAATGGATACAAATCAAACCATAGTGAAATGAGGCTCCTCTTTAAGTTGACAGAATTCTTTTGTAAGAAGTACCCCACACAAGCCTCCTACCAACTGTGGTGACCATTTGGCCCCATAGCTCATGTTGTCTTATAATTAAAGCACAGTTAATCACAATATTGCTTGTACCCTTTTTGACACACTAAAAAATATTTCTAAGTTTGAAACACTCACCCACTTTGGATATTTTATCATTTCAAACAGGAGAAGGTTCTGCATTTCGCAGTCCTGAGAGCCTTCTTTCTTCAGCCTCTAGTGCCCCCAGAATCCTAGAAATTGCATCTCCCCAAGTAAATGTCTCAATAGATAACGCTTACAGGAATTAGCTGTTTCTTTTTTTCTTTTTTTTTTTTTTTCCTTGGGGGGAGGGCGGAGGGGAATAACCTTAATTTTAATGATGACACACAACTCATTCACGTAAAAATCACCATTCTGAATAAAAAATTCAACCTGAAAAATTGGGGTTCCAGATTCCACAGGAGCCACACTGAGGAACCATGGAAGTAATTGGAACTTGCTTTTGCTTTTACTAAGGATATTAGAAAGAAGAATAGGAATTGGAATTGTGGTTCCTGAAAGAAAAAAATGAAAACCTTAATTCCTCACATTTTTGTGCATAAATTTGTCTCACAAACCAACACCTCCACTGACAGAGACCCAATAGCACTGATGTAGCTCCATCAGCAAGGCACAACTAACAACATGTTGTGGAGTACAATTATCTTTCCTATGATTATCCACTATGAAAACAAGATGGTTCCTGGTCTAGCAATACTTTCTAACAGTATCCCTACCAATCCAGAGCAACTCAATGAAACACTGAGACATTGATTGATTTAGATCAATGCGATATCAAAATCCTCTCCTTCTCTAACAATTCTTACATTTCAAATTCAAATGAGGAGTTAAAATGAATCCAAACGGGATCTTTTCATCATGTAATAACAGCAAAATTTTGATCCAAATCTATAATTATTTTGCATTTCTCCCAAAATAATGAAGTATTTTATAGATGGGAAAAAATAAGTAACACCCCAGCAAGTTCTGCTTTAACAAAATGCACGCTGAAGTCTCAACGATTACCACTAACGAAGGAAAAAATGCAAATTAAAGGACCAAATGACAATGCCTTCATCTGTCAATATGCTCAGTAATGAAACCAAAAAAATACAAATCAGAGTGTAAAATCTCCGTATCTCTTCTGAACTCTTGCTATTTGAATACAGTGCCTGAGCCCTCTACCTGTTCAAGATACTATCCACATTCACAGGTGGGAGGGCCTTTTTTTCCATTGAGAATTACCCCTAACTGTATGGCTATAGGAGCTGCTGTTTAACAAAAATATCAAATATCACAATACCCATAATGCAGCTTTAAGACTTAGCAAAATCAGAGTCATAAAACTTCGTCTGTTCACAGATATTTGAACACATTGTTTATGCTCAGACTTCTTCCTCTGCACAGTTCTTTGCAGCCACAGAGATAGATTGTGATAGAAAATTTCTGGCAGTTCAGTCTCCTGATACATGTCTTTTCACTATATTCTCTCCGCACGCCTCTTAAAGGAACATATGATCTATAATTCTAGTCTGAGTGGAAACATTTCTGTATTTTACTATGAGGATTTATATCACATTAACAACACAAACATGCAATATTTATTCCTTTCCGGATTCCTTTTTGTGCAACTTCTCATAATCCTTTAGCTGCTTTGGCATTAACTACTAAAATGCTAGAATGACAACCACGCCATGGAGCAACCTGAATGAAGTAGAATTTATCCTATAATGTGCAAATGCATTCCTGACAGAATTTCCAGTGTGAACGGAGACCTCAAAGGACTTTCAACAATGTCAAAAGAGCACTTGTGTGGAGAAGACACACAGCACCTCCCTGTTTGGTGATGAGACACTAACCAGCTTTAGTTCTGATAAGATGCTTTACCTGAGGTATTCAATTACATCCCTACCAGACTGTGCTGAAGGAATATTTAAAGTCTGCTTTGCCCTTGACTCTTGATTCTGCATGTCAAAAACACTTAACTCAAACCCTTTTGGATTACCAATACTGCATTAAGTTCATTGACTCCTGTACCAGATTATCCAGGACCAGATGAAGTGATATCACACACAGAGATATTGATGCTGTTTTAATATTAGACAAAACCAGCACAGCTTTATAAACATTTTAATTCGGGGGGAAGGGTGGGTGGCCTGCGAGAGAATAAACAGCTCTCTCACACAACCTGCCGTCAAGTATTTTATGGAAGCCTCCCTTGAAATTACTGTGAAAATTCAGAAATTTACTGAAACAGATAGATCCTCAAGAAAGTGCTCTTATTTGAGAATTTCTGGTTTATGAAGCCACGGAACTGTCCACACTAATCTACAGCTCCCCTTGCTGGGTCAGCTGCTGAATTGCATTCAAGCGGTGGCAAACAGATAAAGTATTTGAAACATTTAGACTTACAAAATGTGCATCACACACATGTGCTGTTGTGCACAATGACCCTCTGTGCTGTACATGTTGCTTAGAGATGGAGCTTCACCAGTGCAAGACAAATTTCAGACCACACTTCAGCGCTGAAACCGAAGAGACGACTTAATCGGAAAACAAAAACATATACCAATTTCCCTCTGCCTTCTAGGTTTCTACAGACTTCCTTGATTATCACAGGGAATCCTCACTTTTCTTCCTTATCCCTTCCACTCTGGAAGATGTGAGTGAATAGACCATTATTCAGAATGGTGATGAACGACACTCAAAATCTGGTAACAGCTTTACTCAAAAGCATAACCGGTCCCTGCTTGCTTACTAGAAATGAGTATGCCACAGCATATATTGTTCAGGCCACATGCAAAGTTAGTGTTTTGTGCTCTTTCACAGCACTAGGTACTGCTACTGTTTGCCAACCTTATGGGCTTTTTTACTTTAATAAAATTTAGGTATCTCAGTAAATATGAATTATTTTTTTTTTGCAAAGTACATTGTATCTGTCATCAGTCATTCAGATACACCCTTGAACACACTGCAAAGGTTTTTCTTTCTTGAAGTGTCTTGATAGTTTTCACAACAAAGAGTAAAATACACTCTATACCTCAATCAACTGATTTCTAATGCAACACCAATTGCTTAGACAAATGATTCAACACAATTTCTCATTCCAAACACAAAATACTCAGGTAGCAGCATCCAACAACATTTGCATGGAATTCCCTCTACAGAAATACCTTCTTTTCCCTTGACCTTTCTGGTTGCAATTTGCATTTTCAGGTAACTCATAAGAGTATCTCTTACGCTTTTGTCTGGACAAGTTTATCTTTGTTAGTTTGTTAGTTATCTTGACATCACTGTGGTGATATAGCAGGGAATAGTATGGTTGGAGTGTAAATGATACTGCAGTGGTTTTGCCACAAACATGAGACTACCTCTCTATTGGTTTGGATATGAACACAGACACAGGTGTACAATACATGTTGCTGTAGAACTTTTGTAGAAAAAAAAAATCCGATCAAGGGGAAACAATAATATAGGCAGCCATATCTCCTAATGATAATTTTTATCTGAACCTAGTGAAAATTTGGAAGCGTGACACATTTTTCTGGTGAAAAGCAGTGCATACAGATGAAGTGTAATTATGGTTATTTGTTTGGTTAAGAAGTATTCCTATATTTCTTTCTCCTCAGTGACTTTGCATTCCTGTCATTAAAATAATTGTTACAACTGACTTAAAAAAAAACCATAGAAAAGAAAAAAGAAAGCAAGCATATGTAAGCCAACAAACATACAAATAAAAAATATAGATCTATTTTTTATATGCCTCTGACACCCTTTTGACCATGTATTGACTATTTGTGGCCATTTTGCTCAGAGTAAACCAATCAATAAGTTGCTCATCCAGAATGTAAAACTGAATTTTTTTACTCTTACAAAATTGATAATTCAGAATAACATGAGAAGAAGATTATATTGCTATAAATTCATAGTATGGATATCAACAAAGCAGTGAGACCAAATCACACTGGAACAATAACCACTAACTTAAGAATTATTACTGCTTCTAGCAAATGAAATATTTTTAAAATGTTTTGATAGTCAAAGGTAAATTTGACATATTTGTCAATTTTCAAAGGAGTCTGGAGTGATTAGATTTAGGGGTCAGTCACTTTAAGGTCATTGTGAGACCTCAGATTTTACTTTCAAATTAAGAACAAGAAAAATTATAACCAAAACTTCACAAACACACACCAAAAAAAAAATGTGACTAGTTGGTACAGGGATTTGTGAAGTTAGTCTGTCACCCAGTGAAACAAATCCTACTTATCAGACACAATTCTTCTGACAAATAACCTTGATAAGTAAAGGTAAAGCACAACAATTTACCGCTATTACAAAGTTCTTCAAACTATGTGCCAACACTCACCCTCTTCAAAATAAACCAGGGAGCACTAGGTCTCATGTTACAAAGTATCTACAATTACAGAACACTTTCCAAAATGCTAACAATAAATCTAAAACAAAAATCAATACTATTAATTTGTGAGATGGATGCTAAAAAAATCAAAGCTGCCAACGTTCAAAAGTGTTAAAACATAAACACAATGGAAATCATAAATGTGCTTTAAAATTCAATTTTAAAACACCAGTTACAAGTTTTTCTAATCTAAATTTAAGACCCATGTTGCTTATTTATTTCTATGAAAAAGGATACAGCAGATGAATTGTGAACTATGTTAACAGACATTTTCCCAGCCCCGGAAATTGTTGGCTTAATGCCCAAGGAATACAATAGCCACATGTTCTCAATCTTTAATTATCCAATTAATGTAGTGTCGTTTTAGCAATTAGTTCAGATGACCAGATGTAACTTTTCACAAACAGCTCTTTCTTACTATGACTAGAATGCCAAATGTACCAAGATGTGTTTATGTTAAATGCCCAACTTGAACATTAGGAGGACTTCCATAATTGCCTATGTTTTAACATACTGTGACTCTTTCTAAAATTGATCGGGTTCCTTAAGTAAGGTTGATTTTCCCAGACTCGTTCTTTTGAACATGCAATCCAAACTCCGAATTTTGTTATCTCCTGCAACGGTAAAACAACACGGTCGTGACGAGGTCACAGCAGAGCTGTCAAAAACCAGCTCGGCTCAGTTCCGGTAGTTTCTTCAGACAAAACCCGAAAACCAGCCTGATATAATATACGCGTAGGCACTGCAAAACCCTCAGCCCCGCGTTTCTCACAAAGCTCTACAGACTAACTGCTTGCACCAGCCAGCGTGCCACGACAGCAGCGTCCGTGGGACGGGTAAAGGAACGGCACCTCCGCATTTTGCAGTACTGCAACCCAAGCCCGAGCGCAGCTCGCGCTCCCGCTTGGTTCAGGGCCGGCCAGCTGCTGCCTGTCAGGGCCAGGTGGCTGCCAGGTCAGCTCTGCAAAGGCAATGAGCTGAGGCAAAGCCAGAGCATCGTGTCCCTTCATCGACCCGCAGCGGGCTGCAGGAGACAGGAGTAGGATCTCACCAGCACAGAGGAACCTTGAGAGACACCATGTCTCCTTCCTGTAAAGCCATTATGCTTATCGAACACGATTTAGCTCAGCAGACCCAATTCTCATACTTGCTGTTACCTCATGCTTTACAGCTTAAGTTACACTCTAGAAGAAATGAAGACAAGGATGTAGATTACATTACACTCTCCTTTTCTGAAGCATGGGGCATTGGCCATGGTTGGAAGGCAGAAACTGGCTTACATGGAACCTACGTGAAAATGAGCTTCCCTACGAATTTTAGATTCAACGTGTAAAAGCTTTTATTCCCTATATAAGGCATTTTCTCATATTCCTTGCAGTAAGAAGTTCTCTATATTCTCACTGATTTAGGATCTCATCCCGAATCCAACTTCTAGTTGCTCCAGCGACACAAACAACATAAAAATACTAACAGAGAACAGAGACTGGCAGAACGGATTCCTGAGTTCAGTACAATGGAATACAATAGAAAGCTGAAGATGAAAGCAGAGCGTCTGCTTGAAATTAATACAAAATACTTTGTTCATTACCTGGCCACCACGGTATTAAGCATTAAACAAATTCAGAAAAAACTGTTTTCTGTCACAGTATTTCTCTGCAGCAAAAAAGATAAGTTATTTTCTCCTTAGGATACTCAAATTATAATCACTAGTATAAAGGTAATTGTTGAAGAAGGGAAAGGAAAAAGCAATTGGTGCATAAATGCCTTGAATTTCTATTGTTTATACAACTGCATTTAGATGAAGGTATACATAAAGACACACGGGTCTTTACTTCTCCTTAATTGGCTTCATTTCTCTCTAAGGACTCTTTTAATGTATAAAAACTGTAAGCATTTTAATGCAAAATTCCTATCAACCTAAATGAGTAAGTTAGCATTACATTTTTCTGTCACTATAATTTATGAATACCAAAAATGTTGAATTATAAGGCATATTGTTATAGATAATTTTATTCATAATAAAGACTTTTTTTTTTTTTTTCATCTTTTGTTCTGTCCTCCATTTTGACTACCCGTCCACATTTCACAGGGCCTGTTCTACACTAGGGTTTTTAGGAAAACAAATGCAACTGGCTGACCTCTGGTCTCTGATACAAACTATAGTTTCCAAGATATGTTCCATACCAGCCACAAATCTGCTATGGTAGCTGGATATGCTATTTAACAAGACTTGTTAAGGATCCTTCCAATTATGCACCTATGGACTTGGAATACTGGAGAAGCATAGCTACCTCAGTGGCTCTTAAGATAATTTCCTCCAACAACAAGGGCATTTACACCCAATCACAAAACAAATATAGTGCTATCCTGGGGCACAGAAACTTTGAGGGGATAAAACAGCTTTTTAACTTGACGTCTACTATACATTCTCAGACAAAAAGCAAGAAACCCTTTAAACGCTGGACCCATTTACCACCAGATACACACTCTGATTAAAATCCGGCCTTCCGTACTGATTATGTTAGAATAATGCCCTTAGGAGAATGAAAAAGCATTAGAAATGAGTAAGTCAGTATGTGTTTTGGCCACAGCAATGAACTCTTGCATGCAGATACATACTGGGACGAGTGAAAAATACCCGGACATTTCCCTTGATGTTAAAATTTGCTATAGACTGGTCTTTTCTGCAGAAGTTTGTCTGAAGAACGAAGGGATAGAGGAGGTGCATTTGTAAGATTCTTCAAGATTACTCTGATTACTTCCTCCCTTTCAAACACAGAGTATATTGAAGCCTGTTTAAAAAATTCATACAGTAGAATCATTCTGTGCAACTGTAAGAAGAAAACTGTCAGACAACATTCCCAATTCAATATTACACTGTGCTTCAAGAAAAGATTTCCATATATTCTAGATTAAAAAAAAAGTCTCATAAATAAATGATAATCCATTGCTTGCACTGAAAAATGAAAAATAATTTTCTGTTTGCATTTTACTCTGCAGAGTAACATTTAATCTCTCTTTTAATATACTCTTTGTATATATGGAGAAGTAAAAAGACGTAACCTTATGAAAATTGATTTTTTTTAATATTGTTAAAAATATTTCTATAGGTGTTTATCTAGAAATCTTACTTTTATGAGTGCTGGAATATATCACATATTGATAACTTAAATGCATTATTTCAAACAAATTATGATAATGTTCTTTTTTTTAAAGAGAAGGGGGCAGAAAACCTAGGTTTTTAACACTAAGCAGCATAGAGACAATGATGAAGAAAAAGGAAACTCCTAAGAGGTTGCTACATCTGGCCACAGTTCAACAGAAATCTGTTAGTAATTTTATAGAATTTATTGTAAGAAGACTTTGATATATTTTACATAAATCTAAAATAATATAAACACATACTATATATGTGTGCATATTTATAAATAAATTTACATTTTAAGTAATGTGGTGTGTTAGTGTTGCACAGAATATAAATTATATAGTACAAACTACCTATACCTAAATTCACTGGCAAGATTAGAAGTATACTGAGCTTCTTTTAGCTGATACAAGAAAATCAAATAAAATGTTGATTCTCATAAACCAACTTTTTTAAAACCCTGAACTTTTTTTAAAATGATGAAATAAATTTCCCCAATAATGTTTAATTTGTCAGAAAAAAAATCCCCTACATAATTCACAACAAAACATTCTGGGTTTGGCTCTCGTATAGAAAAGCAGCAGAAAACAAGGTTAGATTCACAATTCTGTCAAAGAGGCATCTTCCTCTTACTTGTGATGTGGGAGTAACCTGGTTTAATTCCCTTCTCTGCCTGGGGGGATTGGAACGCATTGCCTGTCTCTGGTTGATAGCTATGTGGTGGCTGAGGGCCACTCACTTCTCTCCTTGATACAATTCCACTTTCGGTAAGTAATTAAAGTTTCACTGAAGCAGGTACTGAAACCCCAGTGGCCCACTTCCCAGGTAAAAGCCACAATCACCAGCCAAAAGGGTCACTCTCACTTACTTTATTTCTCAATTAGTAATTACTTCATACAAGATAAAACAGGACGAAATGCAGTCCTATTGCTAAAACGCTATTTTGGCACAGACATTTAGAGACTTTTCTGGGAGAGGTAGGTTGCAAGACAGAAGTTGTGAACTTGAGATAGCAGCTAAGATGTCATTCTGTATTCAGTTTTGTAGGAAATAACTGAACAGTCAGTGTGACAAGAGAACGAAAGCGATTCCCTGTCCTGCTAGTAACCTGGGAGTATTTATCTGACAACTACCTCTGATGTGCAAACAGGTCTAGGGTCACTAAAAATATGGGGGTTCCTTCCACACTAGAATAATTTACTATCTTTCTTTAAATACACTCATTTGCTGTAAAAGCCTTGCCATCAGTTACTTCTACCACTGGCAAAGGGAAGAGTTGCACTGTCCTGTAGCCGTTATATGGGAGCCTGCATTAACGCTCCTTCTAGTCAAAATAAGGACAGGTTGAGGAAGCGGCAAAGAAGTCCCAAAAACTTAGAAATTCCATAATGACAATTTTTTGGTCTCAGATTCGTCGCTATCAATGACTTCCAGTAAAATATCTTTCAAACTGTGATGGCACTACATCAGCATTTGTCTAACCCGGAGCCACATCAGGAAAATATTATGAAAAAAACATGTAATTAACTCCTAACAGGATGCTGTCAGTATGCAAATGTAACAGCAATGTACTTTTAGGTGACTTGCATACAGCTATAAGAACATTTTCAAAAGTGTGAAAATTGTTTCTAAAATGGCACAAAAGTACCACATTTTAAATGGGAATTCTCACTAATGGAATTACTCTCATCACTTCAGGAAGTGCTAATTTTCCTGCTCACTGGAAGCTTAATAAAAGCACTGTATTTTGTCCTTAATTGTGATTAATCAGTGTGGCACTGTGAATGGCAGCAATTCCTTTTCAAAGGTGGCAATTTTCAAAATTTGGCAAAGTGTAAATGTTATGCAAATTACTTCATAATTGTACTGCCTGCTAAAAGAAAGGAGCAGAACTCCAGGCAGAAAAAAAAATAAGCCATTCTGCAGAAGTAGCATCCTGGCCAACGCCGGGCACAGGCAAACAACACAACTGCATACGGCAGCAGCCAGCTGAGGCCACCGAATCTTTGCTTCTGCCACCGATCTGCAGCACTCGAAAGCCAGTCGCCGTTACCGCTGACATTGCACGAGGATATGTGGACAGAGGCGCTTGGTGAAGTGATGGTGGATACATCGGGCAGGGAGACTTGGTGGAGATCCCAGCACGTACCCGTTGCTACCAACAGCTCCTCTCCCATCCCAATCCCAGATCAGCAGGACCGAGCAAGCCCAGTACTCTGCCAGTCTCAGCCCAGCCCGAGCCCTTCTCTGTACCTGTCTTCCGCTGCGGCAGAAGAAAAGGAGCTCACACCCTTGGGTTTTGTGTGCTCTATTGGGAAGCCTTGGGCAGGCTCTAACCAAACCTAAATGACTTCGGAAACATTTGAGAAGTACTGCTGCAATGTCCACACACAGCTAATTCTTTATGAAACTTGTATCAACACATACCTTGCAGATAAAGAAAGTCTGCTGTAAAATAAAAGGCAAAAAAAAGAGAAAAATTGTTGCTTACATAGTGAATATAAGTAAGGCAGATACTGCCACTGCTTCTAGTAAACGCACAATATTTCTGTTTAATCTTACAAATCTCCAAAGCTGCATGTGTCAAAAAAGCTGCAATGTCACTTGATTATTAACTCTTTAAACAAAATTAAAAGAACCTTATATCACTATTATTATTAAAATGTAAAATATTATTCAGACATGATATACCTTCTGACTATCAGAAGCATCATTTTGCAATTCTCGTCCCTAGTGAAACTGAATCTGTCCAAAGATCCTCGTAAGTGTAATGGGCCATACATGCTCAAAATAAGGCACAAGAATCTCACTGCAATGGCATCTACTAGATGACAATATCGTCATATGGTCCAGCTTGGATTAGTCATCTGTCCCTGGAAGCTAGGGATTTCCTAACAGGAATAAGAGCTTTCCTATTATTTTTTTCTAGCTAACAGAGAATGACAATAACTAGATTTCAAGTGTAAACACAACATTGTTTTTGCCAGAGCTTATTTGAAGATGGCCCTTAAATTTAAAAAATAAAACTAATAGAGAAAGTTTATGATACGCTGATTGAAATCAGTATCTGACAATAATACCATTCACCCATTCATTTTCTACCTCTTGTTTCTGAGAGCCTGAAAGTTCTCTTTCAGCAATGTGGAAACATGCATTTTGGGGTGCACTAAAATGTGGTTATCAAGCAACTCTTCCTATTTTGCATTTTTCATAACAGTAAATTTCCAAGGTCTGTAGTGTGTGTTGTCCGTGTTTCTCAAAAGAGGGCTTCTGAGCATTACTTCAGGTTAAAATGACTTACCGTGCAGCCATCTGGTCACATGCATCAGTACACACTTCAGAAATCCACAAACATTTTATAACTGCACTCTCCACTGTGCTCTAAGTGCAGCGATGGTAGCACGCACCCAAGTACAATATGTAAATAAGACAAAGACTAATAATGCCTTCAATCCTTCGAGCGCAAAGGCTGCTGTACTATGTAACATAGCAACACATTTTCCATTACACCCTAAGATTAATAAGCCTCATGGAGACCTGGAAAATCTGACAGAAAACAAGGGCAATACGATGTTCATTTCTGTTTCATTAAACACAGGATGAGCTGATGGATCTCTCCACACTTTGTCACTCCGCACTGTTAATGGCTCTTTGACATTATTATTCACCATGGGTGAGATTGTGTAACCTCTGCTCACATTGGTGAGCATTTACAAAAGTATTCCCACTGGCAACTGCTTTAGAGAGGTTACCTGAAGCATATGGTTCTTCTCAGCTCAAGTAAGAGTGGCTGAATCTGACCATAAAAAAGTGTGAAGTATTTTAGTAATGTGCGGATAGTTGGTGAAGGGCACTTTAGTGGATACAAAGGTCTAATGCAGCACTTAAAAAACTCTCTTTTCTACAGGCCAAATAGTTGAGTGATGCTTCTTCATCCTCTTTATCTGCGTATTTTTAGCTCTGATGGAACAGTTTTGCAATGTTACTTTTTCAAAGCAAGCAAATAAAACACCTGGAACAGGGACACAACACAGGCAGCTGAAAGGTGCCGGCACAGAGGCCCAACACCTCCCTGCAAATATGACAGGTAATGTGAAAAGCCTCGGGAGAGACAGAATGATTTCACCACAAGAAAGTTTATTATTTTTTCTTAATTATGTATTCAGGGTTGTAACTATACTTGTACTGTAGTTACAGAACACAGTCATACTTTGCATTACCTTTCTTTTAGAACTGTGTCATACTGAATTGGAAAATAAAGAGCAGTGCTGAACACAACCGCCAATGTCACAGCAACGAACCACGAATGAACCATTTCTGGGTGCCTTCCCTATTTTCATTTGAAATCACTCCAATGAATGACAATTCTTTCCTTTTACTCAAGGTGCTCTCCTTCATGAAACTCTGAGCATTACATAAATATGAGTAAATGTTACTGTTCTTGTTTTACAAATAGGCACAAAGATATGAAACAGCTTGTTTCCAGCTCACCTTAAGTTTATACAGACTTAACTTTTTTCCATTTGAAAATTTGACTTGTGCACAACTCACCCAGAACCAAATCGAATTCAGACAAAGACGCAAACCAATATATTTCTCATTGCATATGTTCAAAGAGGCACTTGTGCAAAGCAGCTCACTGTCATTTCTATTCTTGTCTGTGATTTGCTTCTTGGACCTTTTCAATATTCCTTCCACTGCTACATCATCACTATGCTGAGCCGCGAGCCATCTTCCTGCACCAATCTACCTACTTTTCGGATCACTGCACACTGACTTTTTCTTTTTTTACTTTAATTTGGCAACTAATAAAGAAAAATACCAATGCAGTCCTTAAAAACAAGACACTATGGAGGGGGACGTTGCAGTCATACGGAAGCTATAAAACTTCATCGTAGCGCAAGTGCTCCTTGATGACAGTTTGCATGGGCAAACCCTCATGTTTGAATTCACATGGTCACGTGGCTTTTCTGTCCAACTGTAAGTGAACAGCAAAGACTGCGCATTTCATATAATAGAGATCGATACATAAGTTACAAAACAATAACAAAGGACATCCATCCAATAAATATAATTAATGAACCAGCTTGAGAAAATTACTATCTGCCTGTAGATATTACACAAATAGGAAAATGGAACATATGTAAACATAAATCACTGTGGATTATGTGTTCAACTACAGTTTCAGGTTAAAAAAGCAAAATTAATATCACCAATCATTCCAATTCATATCAGAAAACAGATTTTAAAGAAAGCTTTGGCAAAGTGATGTATAAATTACATGTTCAAAATTATAAATTAGATTTCCCCAGACAGTCATGGTGATTCCACAAATAGTTTCAGAAAGAATTCTGGGTAAGTGATTAGCTTTCTAAAGACTTACCAGACAACTTGAAAACAGGAATTTTTATAAACAATACAATTCATTACATGAGGACTGCTGCATGAGTTGCAATACAAATTCTGTTCTGTCTTGAGCAGAATCCAAAACTAAAGTGGACATTATAATCGTTGTGGGAGATATGAACGATAGGCTTTTTGCTACAGCACAGAGATGTCTTTTAAAAAGCTGAGATGGAAAGGTTAGTCAGATGCTTGAAACATAGAACATGAATGGCAGCATGCCAGGAAATTAAAGTTACTAAATTAAAAATATGGCATCCACTAAAGACAGTCAATTCTGTGTGCACTGAAGATTTCTGGGATTCCTCAGATACATCTAAAATAATTTGATTTTGGTGAGGAACAGTATTAATCAAAGCACAAAAAAGACTCAGGCCCATTGAATAAAGTTGTTAGGAAGCAAACACAATGTGGCTAAACGCCTGGTTTGCAAATGTTTAGTCTTCCATAATACTGTTCTAGAAGATAAATATATCTACCGAGGGCTGAGATAGAAAGGGTAAGCAGTTGGATGCCTAACAAATCCAAAACAAATAAGCAAAGGCCTAATAAGCAATCAGTTCAAGAAATATAAAACCTCCAGTCCAGAGTTTTCAGCCATTGCGACAAATTCCCACAATGAAAATGCAAAAAGTGGAAGATTTTCCTTACATGTAGGTCCCAAGTACAAACAGTGGTTGATAAGCAAATTTGGTGCCAGTCTAAGTTTTGACACTATGTTTCAGTAACCAACACATGTAAAAGATAGTCCATTAAAGCTAACTGCGTTAGCTCCAAAATTTTTTACACCTGCAGAGCAATATTAGCTCTGTTCCTAAAAACAGAATAGTAAAATAATTACAAGCCATATGGAAGGGTTTAGTTAAAAAGCAGCAGGAAAAAAAAACCTGTTAAAAAATTAATCAATAATTGATCTCTTGCACTATAAAGAATCTGAAAGGGACAATGCGGAAAGTAAAATCTGAGTAGAAGTAGAGTCTGAATGATACATGGAGGAGTTACATGTTCTGTTCACATGTAGGTAAAAAGCTTCATCACATCATATTGTCACAGAGGAAAAGTGTGATGCAAGCCCACCTTTCTTCCCTACGTGTATGTGTATGTATTAAACCACTTTACAGACATGCACTCACATATCTATCTTTGTCTTCTGTCTTTGCAAACTAATTCCCTACAGAATATGAACAAGACTGCTCGTGTACCATAATTTCCCAGGGAAAGAAAAAAACATCTTTTACAAGTGTCTTTGTTCCTAATGCTACTTAAGGAAACATTCGTTTCAATGTCACTAATTTCACTGAAGCGCCACAACAGCAAACTTCTGAAGACAGAACAATATAAAAAATGCAGACTCAAGTGACAGCTGAAGAATTGGGGTGATCTACAAGAAACTGCACAAACTGAGCAAAGAGAAAAGCGGGTGGATTAGTATCGCGTTCCTGTATGCTTGGGGTCACTAAGATGAATGTGCATGAGATTCTTTTGTCCGTTTGTGCTATAATTTCACACACTAAGAACAAAATTGTGTTCTCTGATATGGTCATAGAAGTCCCTCTGGAATCAGTGAGAATTACATGCCTGCATCTAAGGGCAGAATTTGGCCCTAAGTCATTAGTTAGAACACTCTGCTGAAACCCTACAGAGAATAAGGGGGTTTCAGAGGACGATGAGGATCAAACTGATGTAGCACACACAGAGATTTACTCTCACAGGAGACCATCAAATACTCAGACATTCCAAAAACCCCATCTGTAAAGATAAAAACCTTTACAAGACTAACACACCATATTCGTAGAGGCTGCTTTCAGTTAAAACATACTTAAGCAGCATTAAAAACAGTGGCAATGTAATCAAATGAAAGTTTAGAGGAGAAAAATAGCCCAAGATTTTCAGACCTATATAGAAGAGCATGCCAACTACTAACAACCATTTCTCATGAAAATACAAACTCATTGAAAGAAAAATTACTTCAGTACAGCTATTGTATGTATGGTGCACATGTTCATAGGCGGCCATAATTCTGTTGAAGGACTGTTCTGTCCTCAGCTAAAGGATAAACTAGTAAAGTTATTTTACCAAAATTTCCTGCTACTTTGGAAGAGTTTTGAGGTGTGTGTATATATATATGTTTGTGTATTTAAACATATGTATATATATATTTTTAGTGTTATTTCCTACTTTCTGTTCTGAAAGAACTGCCTATGCATTAATGAATACCACTGCAGTTGTTTGTATTAAGATCTCATATCTATTATTGATTTCGAGCTTTAAGCGAGCAGTGGATGCAAAAATAAGTTCAAACAGTATTCTGCATCAAATGCTTTTAAATTTTTAACGGTAGTATTTAGCAATATTATTTGTGTCCAGTCCTACCTTCAGACGAATGATTCACTTCTATGATAAGTACAGACTGTTTTATCTCAGATATTTCCTGGGCACTTGCAGTACTCTGATTCTAAAAAACAAATCGTGCTTCTTATCAACTGTAGTGATAAAAATTTTCTTTTGTTTTGATCAAGGACTGACAATACTCCAATTCATACTGGCTGCAGAGTAACAGCTTAAAAAAAAAATTCACACTATTTAATTCTAAACTCCACTCTATCTGTTGCAGGATAGGCTGGCATTTGCTGTTAAAGCAGAAAATTACAAGAAGGGCCTAATTGACCCTCTTGTGTCTTTGAAAAATCCTGTCTGTTGTCTCTAATTGACCCTCTAGATACCTTTATGGAACAATGAACGAATCCTCAGTAAATAATGGACGGTGATGATTAATAGCCATGGTTTGGCTGGACCTCTGGCTCATGGAGTTGTGCTACTGAACATTTTTTTTGGTTTTCTACCATCACAGTTCTTTGTACTTCATAAACAAACTATTTCGAGATAACAAATATCCTATTGTAAATAACATGAAAAGTTAAAAAAAAATTAAATGCTACCTCATATAATGGAATGAGAAATAGAATTATTGGCATTATTCAAAATGGCTTTCCATCACCACCTTTTTTCATGTTTCAGTAACATGTCATCATATATTCATATGCTTGATTTAGAAAGAAAAAAAGTTTACCATAATGGATCCCCCTCAGAAGACATCATTTATTTCTTTACTATGCATTGTACTCAATAATAACAATGTCATATTTCTTTCTCTTGACACTTCATTGCAATAAAAAGCTATGATACTAAGATACTTCTAGATTTGGTTTCATTATAAAGCTGTCAGAAAACATTATAAAAACATCTCCAAATGTCTCTTCTCTTATTTAATAACTCTAATGTCTAATGTTTTCAGGCTTGTCAAATTATAAACACAAATAAGTTAAGTTACACCATTACTCTGAAATACCACAAAGAAATCTTGCTGTGTTTTGAAATTAATATTTACAACTTAGTAAAACAACTGGCTCAATGCCAGTCCAAGAAATCATATGCAGCAACAAATGTTCGCATACATCATCTTTCCTACAGCACAATGACATTTGGTGATGCTATTGAAAATCACTTGCTAAAATTCAGCATCCCATACTGAATATGTCAAGAAAATAAAGGGCGAATCAACATGTTCTTGCAATATACGTAACTAAAAAACCAGGAAGTTCAAACAAATTCACATTTCCAGATTTAAGAAATGCAACAAAGATGAGCATTCTTCTTTAAATGTGAAAAACATGAGCATGGAGTGTGTAAGTTTATTTAGATAGCTGATCCTAACAAAGTAGTTTAAGTTCAACCTTTCAAAAACAACCAACTGGGAAAGTTCCACAAGATCTCAAACAAAAAGAAGCATTCCAGGTCTCCCAGTGAAGAAACAGATCACATTTATCTACTCTTCTACATCTTAAACTCTCTTGGATACAAGCTGGGACTTGCTGGCCTATTTATGAACCTTTTATAACACTGAAGATAAATGTAGGACCTGAGGTTCATTAAGTAGCTTTGAACTGTTCTTAACAACACTCAGAGAACTTAAGTAAATACCACCATCATTTTATCATGGGAAAACCGACTTGACCAAGGTCACAGAGAATATCTGTAAATTTAGCCTTTAACTAACCCCAGATTATCTGAAAGATGGGTATTTTAAATCCAATAGCAACAGTTTTCACAGTAGATACCTCAATTCATTGCAACTAAATTGAAATACGAGGAATGTTCCTTTTAAGGCTAAGATTAATACAATAGGTATTTAATCATGAAAACAAATCTTTGTGTACTGAAATCTGCCCGTCTCTTTAATGCCATTTAGTTTCTTACAGGCATTTATCCTGATCTCCCCGGAGAAGGTGTCTCTCACTGCTGATTCACTGACAGTTGCCCCCAGTAAAAATGTGAATGCTTTTAGAAAGATTGTACAATTTGGGCAAGTAAAGTTTGATGATGACTGTACTAAACTGCCTGCAAGTAAGCAATAACTATGAGTAGAGGTTTACTGGGAAGCAAGAATATTTCTTAAGTTCATTGATTTAGCATAGGTGCAGCTTCCTTCAGAGAATGATCTAAATAAGCACTTGAAGTCAACCCATCATTGGTGTTGCAACAGGCAGCAATATGATACAGTATTTAACATATTTCTAAGTGTTATATATATATACCAATTTTCACAGAGTCAAAGAACAGCTGAGTTTGAACAAGACCTCTGGAGATCATCCAGTCTGCAGTGCTCAGAGCAGGGTCACTGGAGCAGGTTTCTTCAGGACCACGTCCAGTTTGGTTTTGAGTATCTCCAAGGACAGAGATTCCACAACCTGCCCAGACAACCTGTTCCAATGTTTTACCACCCTCAGAGTAAAAAGATGTTTTTAGTGTTTAAATGAAATTTGTCTTATGTCATTGTGCATCCATTTCCTCTTGTCCTGTCATTAGACACAACTGAGAAGAGCCAGGTTCTGTCTTCTTTACTAATCTATCGGATTTCTTACACAGTTTCAATTCATCTGACAGAAACCTAAGCATAAGTAAAACATGTATATATGGCCTCACATCCAAATAGAAGCAATTTATTCACACACAGTTGTCCAATTTACATGTTTAAGAGCAGTAGTCACTAACGCAAAATAAACGTAGAGACTTCACATGCAAATTTGAGATGAACTTGCTTCAGACCCTGAAACCTACATTCCAAAACACCCTGCGCTTGGTGTTACTGGGCTTGTGTAAACGGCGAAGCGTGACTGCGTGCGTTCAGTATATAAATACAAACACAAATATTGTATTTGTATGTGCCACCATTACAAATTATGCTCATAACCCACTATCAGCAGGTGTACTGTATAACTGTGTTGGGTATGCAATGCGCCTGGAATACAAGGCCTAATGGTTGCTTTTGTGGTTGCTATCAAAGGTATAAAAACTAAGCAGAGAAGCTAATTTCCTTGTTTGACTAATAGTAAATATCTGTTGTGAATTTATGTAATAATAAACTTTATCAAGATATAAATATAATTATACAAATGTATTTACAACTACTTTAAAAGTTCGTATTTATTATGATTAAGATACAGTGAAAGATATATTCTCTAGAGGAACATTTATGACAGTAGGAAGATTCATATAAATCATAACACAATTTACAGTAGGAAGTTGTTTGTCTAAATAGTAGAAAACAGTAACCTTTGTACAACTGGGGTTAAACCAATTCTGCTTTAATGAAAAGCAAAATTTACATACGGCTTTGTTACCACAGCAAATAGGGGTCTTAGTCTCTTTCATAGTCATTCCCATTGTGCTTCCATGGCCTCATCTGCTTCCACTAAAATCATGGTATAAAGCACATTTTTCTTTTAATATCAGGGAGACTACAGCAATTCAGCATTAGGTCTGTTTCAGTGCATAAAGATCACAGAGTATAACAGATGCTTATACTTCAAGTAATTTTTTGTTCTCAATAGCATATACTGAGCCCAAACATTAGAAACTTGATTCAATTAGAAACCTGACTGCTAAAATACCACATATTGTTTTAGTTATAAGCCTGAAGACAGAAATGAAAACTGATTATTTCTCTTCAGCTTTTAAAAATATATGTTTAGCTCCAACTATTCTCTCAGGAAAATAACATGGCATACGCACAAATGTTTCCACAGTCGGTAACCCGAAACAGTCATAAATGGATTTCCAGGACTGAAGACTCAATAGTATAATTTTTATCCATCTCTTAAATTAAAAGTTGTTACTTATTGTGATGATGGTGACATAGTCTCCAGTTCAGGATGTCTGACACTTCCCAATTCAAGGCTTCAGTACAGTCCCTCATAACTTTAGCAAGCTCTAATTGTTCTCACTTAAGTTTCCTAGTACAGATGTCCATGTGGGGCACAACTTATGTGGGAAAGTTCAGCAAATGTGCTTTCATAATTTCCAAAAAGCCAACGAGGGAAAACCACATTTTTTTCAAAAGTTTCAAAAAATTCTTACAAGCGTTTTCTGCGAAACCTCCAAGCCCCTAAGGCAGAGGGGGACCTCGTAAGTCACCAATTCCAGTCCAGCATTGCAGGAATAGAACATCTAGCCACTTTTAAGATGCAGTTTGCTAAAGTGACTGCATAGCCGGTGTGGGAGAGCCAGAAGCTCTCTCCCACTACTCTAATATTAAATGCAGGAAATCAGAGCTGTGGCTAAGCCAAGAAAGAGGTAGAGTAAAAGAAAAACAGAACAAAAAAATTTATGGGAAAGAAGAGTGGAACAAAATAGGTAAAAGACTGAAGCTGAAAGAGATAACTTGGGATGGGAAAGACAGAAGGAAAGAGCTGAGAGAAGATAGGACAAAAGAAGGAAAGGTCAGAGTGGGTCTAGGAAAAAGAAATCAGACTTTTGGTGAAAAAGCAGTAGAAAGGGGTAGGGAACATCACTTGATTTCAAAAGGTGGACAGAATACACAATTCAGTTGCCACACTTTTCTAATTTCACAAATATTTTAAAAAATAATTTAAATATGTCACTAATCACTCTTCGGTGGCTCGTTGAGAAAAAAGCAACCCATTATTACAGTTAGAAGTGATTAGTTCAGTTCAAAGGACAGTGTCAGCACTTCAAAGAAAGAATCCAACACCTACTAATAACTCTGTAAGGTTTTCAACCCTTGCCTCCATCTTCCTACCATCCATTGAATATAAAATAATGGAGTAATAAAACAAAACCCTTAAACTTTAGAAAATACCAAATTTAGATAGTTTATGAAACCTTAATTCAGTCCCTTGGTGTATGCAGATTGGTAGAAAATTTTTAATTACAAACCAATACTTGACCACATCATTTTGTCTCATAGTTTTTTTGTATTAGCCCAGGTGTTTTTAGCTAATTATTCTACTAAACTTATGTCATCGTTCAATATACTTCTCCACACATATGTTTCCAGTGGAAACACTAAGAGGATCATATTTAATGATTATGCTAAAATTTCTATCACTTTCTTTTCAGCATGCCACACATTAGATAAATCCATACATACTGTAGCAGGAAATAAGTTTAATAAATAAGGCCTTTTCAGTCAAACGTCTTGGACTGTCCCCAAATCTCTGCTGCTGCCAAGCGACTGATTTAAGAGATGGACAAAAGTAGACACACAAAAGTACAGATACTATGATTAATGGATGATCCAAATTCCCCTGAACTGCATATCATGACTTAATATGAAACCCTGAAGAGATTAAAGGAAGGAATTACATTATCATGAATAATATAAAAAAGTGATATTCTGTTTAAAAGCTTTTGAGTGCAAGTGAGTTGAACAAATACATTAACACAGCTTCCAAAGATTCAATCAGGTTGAATGTTACCCTGAATTTATTTTGAAATAAGCTTTATATATCTTATATGTGAAGTTCAAGTCTATTTGTGACTGGCACTAAAGCTATTAGCATGTAGATTTTAATTCTTTTTCCAGTTATACAGAGCTTACACTATCTGCATTGTCCTTCTTTCAATAATGGAAACTTCTCCGAATTACATATGAAGTACATCTCAATGCTGCAGGTACAAGCCACGTAGACAGAGATATATACAGATATATCTAGATAGTTATTCTTTCCTTTTATTATCATTTGAAAAACTGTCTCCTTGTTATAGTGGCACAGTAATGTGGCTATTGCATCTTATTGCTCAGTATTGAATTCATAAACAGGGGTTTGGAGGGCATTTAGTGTTTCATATTATTTCAATCATATCAGTTGAAAATTTGTATTGAAATTATTCAGGCAGTATGTAAAGCTCTTCTATAAAAGATAGCTGTACATTAACTTACAATTAAATGATGGTTTTAATGAAATTATAGTGTGTGACAGGTTAACGGACTGATGCTGAAAGGCAAATGTCGAAATGAAGCCAAGACGTTTATTTTCAAACTGACAAATCTTAACTCAACCATAACATATAGTTCCATTAACATTATAGTTATTACACAAAATAATTTGGTTGAAAAAAATACGTAATAGACCAAGCTGCCAGACCGTCAGTAGAAACCCTAACCTCACCATGTTCCATGAAAGACAAACCAAGCTAACTACTAAGTGACACGAGATTTGTTTAAGACTTGGAGAAAAGGCTACAAACCTAGAATCAACCAGTCAAACACCTGCTTTCTCCTGAACAATGTCTTTAATCTTTGCTTTTCTTTGCTATTCTCAGTACTAAGGTCAAGGGAGCAGCCTCATCATTGCTTAACACATCAAAAACTGTTAATGGGGTCCCAAGTCCTAACCTCTGCTTATTTTTCCCAACTTCTATGGCACAAAGCAGCACAAAACTGTTAACATTCAAGTGAGGGATTTCTCTTTTGGAACAGCGTCTCTGGATGGCATTAAAGACATCACTCCTACAGCTTCCAGCAAGTGAATATTTTAGACTGTTGAGATACGGTCTTGCTGCTATATACAATTTCACGTAAGGGAGCGAGATGTTTAAAAGAGCAAAACCTTTCCCTCTGAAAAAGTCCTTCTGTCCAAACTGTTTAAGCATGGGCTAAATAGCAGCAAACCAGAAAATGTGACAGAATGATCAGTAGGATATGCAGAGGTGAAACCGAGGATCTTTTTCTTGAAACGGATAATGACACAGAACTAAGCTGATGTACTGATTTTCAGCATGGCCAGGAAAACACAAAGAAACAACAGAGGTGAGAAGCATACACCTGTAGCAATATGAGTTTTTCAGTAACTGGAGAAGTGAAATGCTGAAAATCTGCCTTAATACATTATTTCATCATCATCATCATCACCATAAAGGAAACAGCTCATGCAACCAGCCCTGGGACACAGACCTCCTCCACCTTGTGATTAGCTTGAATAGGCTATGAGTGGCCAGTGACCAAAAGTGATTATCATACAGCAAATGCAATTTTGCTACTGTGAACTGAGTTACGGTCTCAGCCTAGCTCCTACTGGACAGCATTTCACATCACAGAAACCAGGCAGGCTCAGGCCGTTGGGGAGGCAGGGAATGGGTATGGAGGCTTTACCCTTTCACCCCTCCAGGTCAGAAAGAAATTGCAGTGCTGGGAAGCCTGCACTATGCTTCAAAAATTTATAGCTGTTAAGGCCAAAAGGGGTTCTTTGTGACCGTCTAATCTGACCTGCTGCTTAACTCAGACCGTAGAATTTCAGCTAGCTACTCCTGTCCATATTGCACTTTCTTTTCTCCCCTCTCTACATCTCTTTCTCAGTCTCTTTTTTCTCTTTTGTTTGTTTGTTGGCTTTCTAAATACAAGGAAGATTCAAACTCCCAAGCTGCCAGTTCACCACTTTTTAAAAAAATTACTTTGCTTTCTAAAATCAAAACAAAAGCTTGAAAGGAAGCAGTACACACATTTGCCCTGTTGCCCATCTTGTTACCAAATCAATGTCATAGACTGGGTAAAAGTAATAGAGATTATATGATCCAAAGGACATTTTAAGCGTCTCAGTGCATGTAAGGCATTAAACACTAAAATACAATTTATTTTACAGATTACCTTGAAGTAATTTTCAGTCTACTGCCACCTGAGCTCTGAGAGCTTCCTACACCTGTAACAACTACAGACACGTAGTCTTGCAGTGGAGTCATCCAGAGGTGCATTTTCCAGATTACTAATTGTCCATATATTGCTCAAAGGAAAGTTTGCCTTTGTTCACTGAGCTTTTCAATAAGTCTGTGAATATATCTACTGGATATGCAGATGAACCTACCCGCTTATCCAAATAACGTCAGCAATATATGAGATATTTGATTAAAAAAACCCAAAAAACAAAACAATAAAACCACAGAAGCTGCATTAGATGTTTGAGATTCTTGGTTTGTAGGGAAGAACTCCATGTATGTAATGAGCACTTTTTTTTTTTCCATTGAAACCAAGAAACCAAGTGTGTTGACAGCTGTCCCCAGCAATGAAGAAAATGAAGGAATGCCAAGTGGTCAGGGAGGGAGCCAAGAAATCAGATCCCCTAACCCAAATCTCTGGTACTGTACAGTCTAAAAAGTGGGCCATATTCATCCCACTGTGTTTCGCACACTTAACTAAGGTATTTGAAGCACAGATGAGCTGAATTGTCTTTTAGAGACTAAATAATCATGGAGGAAGAAAAAGCCTTTAAATAGGGCACCTCAGGTAAATTTCTAAAAATACATGGAATAAATCATCACCACAGTTCCCACAGTGGACACCAGTAATTCTCTCGTTCAGAAGAGTTTTGAGGGCAAGCACATCAGAGACCATGGGCTGGCACTACCAAAGCATGTTGCAGTAGAATACTTGGAAAAAATCATATTTGTACTTTTTATTCATAGCCTTTTTCCTATTCTAATGCTGAACCTTCTACAAGGGAATCTGAAGAAGGTTTCCATGTAATTGTCACTGCTCTTCAGGCACTGTATTTCCTTCCTTTTTTACAAGACATTAAGAAGACATACCGTATTTTAATGAGCAATCACAAATGAAATCACAAAATACCAAGGAGCAACTCTGTGCAACTCTTTGCTAAAGGGTGGAACGTGCGTGGCAGAACTGATGCATTCCTGACTGAAGGAGAGACATTTTCTTCGTGTTCTTTCCAACTTCCTCCAACTCTGCCTTTGCTCTAAACCCAGCATATCTTCTGAGGGAGATGCTTAATCTTCTGCAAGTTAAGACAGGACCCTTATTAGCTCCACTGCACTCCTTTCCAGCCATGTGTTGTTTCATAAGATGAAGCAGAATGTGGCTTGCAAGAACAAAGTGAAACCATAAATATAACGTAGCATAATTCCAAAATGTATGAAGTATAATGATCCATATAATATTAAAATGTTAGTAATGTCTCTTGATATTATTTCATCACATGCTAGCTGCTATTTCCTGAAAACTCTTTGAAGGATTAAATAAAAACATATGCTATGAACACCCACTGTGTGCTGTAACAAATCAAAACTAACTTCTTAGTTTGATGAAAGTTTCCACAGTGCTCAGGACTGTTAGTTAATGTCACAGTGGTAAACTGCTTTGGAAATAGTGAATGCTGCCTTGATGCCAGTTAGCTTCATATTAGTAATACGAGAAGTCTTTACAGTATTTGGAACTGAAACATAAGTGTCTTCTAAACCTAAATTTCGAGAAATACAGTCATAAAATGCTATCATCAGCTGGGTTGATGGAAAAGTGCAGTAAGACAATTAACAAGTTTATATATCCAAAATAAACATACCATTTGCCCCTGGTGTAAACAAGCAAATGTAGAGATGGATAGGACTCCTCATAAGCATTTAACCAGTCAGTGGTCTAATATGAAATAAACAGTATTTTCTCTGAAAATGGCTAGTTCTGGAAGCACTATTCAGCTAAAGGGCTATTTTTCAAACAGAAGTTTTAAGAAATATTTTGCATTATTTGGTGCATTTTTGTTATCAATAGTTAATTTATTTATGAATTCACTAAATGCTTGGCCTTTTATATGGTCATGAGTTCCACAAGCTGATAGATCTTTTGAGCTTTTTTTTTCAGTTTTAAATCTGCATTTCTCAGTTTCCGTTAGGGACAGAAATATAGATGAAAGATTTCAAATTACAGTCTTTCCACCACTGTTTTGAAAATCAACCTAATGCCCCAAACTATCAGCTGCTTCACAGATAAGCAATCCTACTGTTTTCAGTCCTTCTTTGTAGAATAATATCTCCTCTTCTGTAAGTGTTCTATTGGTTTGGTATATTCACTTTTCCCCTGCACTGTAAACCTACTCTTATTAAGTGCCGGCAAAAATTTATGATCATTTAAAAATGAAGTATCTAACATATCAGCAAGTAATATCTTTCTCTACCTTAACAGAGCATCAAATAGGCAGGGAGACAAAGTACAAAGTGTCATAGTCTTCAGCTCACACCTTTCCTTGTTGGAAGTAGTGGCCTAGAACAAAGGCTGAAATGGCTTCTGATATACATGGGACACTTTCTTATCCTCACGTAGTCAGACTTCATTTGTTCTCCGCCTCATGTCCTCTCTCACAGCTGCCAAGACTGAATACCTAAAGCAATCCTATGCCTTGCTGTTGTTTCTAATAACTATGCATCTGTACATCTGCATAAATACATCATGAAAATTATATAATCTTCTTCATTATGTGAAGTTTAACAAATTATATTTAAAAGTTTTCGGGGTGGTTTGGGTGGCACAGAAACAATCAATCAATCAAAAGAATAGACCAGAAGAAAATAAGCAGAATAATGGTCGAATACCATCAAAGTCTTTCCAAACTTTTCACTAGAGACAGAGTCAGATAAACCTAAGAGCTTTTGAGAGCTTCACACTTTATATATGATACTGGCTGACATGAACTACATTTGAATGAAAAAATAAAAATTTGAAATGTCTAGAGTAGAATGTGGGGCTTTATGACATTGGGATGAAGGATTACATCTCACCATTCTCAGTGTCAGAGTTCAAGTCATCGATGGAGTTTAGGGACAGAGGGATCATAAAAGAGGTCAAGGAACTCCTCAAGATTTTTCATCTTCTATAACCAGTCTGACAATTCTCAACCTTTTTGTTCAGGCTAAAAATGTTTATTTGTTAAAGAAATAAATGTGTGTTGCTTAAATACAAGTGATATATTGATGCAACACATATTTTTAGCCGCAATTTATGCCTCAAGTATTATGCTTTCTGCATATTATAAACTGGCTTTAAATGACAAAACTTACTAATATGCACCATATTACTATTCATGGGGTTTTGAGGATTTTGACACCACTATCTTAATACAGAACAGCTTGATAATTCTCAGGATATCAGAAATTATTTTCTAGTGTTTGAATTGACCACACAGTTTATAGTACATAATATTTAATTTTCTTGAAAAAACTTCTTTAAAATAATTAAATAAAAAATATTAACTGCTACATTACTACTAGACAACAAAAAGCTCCAAGGCACTCTTAAAAATATGTGGGGTTTTGTCTCCCTCCTTTCATTTTTAATATGAGCTGTTAATTGGTTAATAAAAAGTACATAAATTGTTAGGAGTACCACCTTCTAATAAAGAAAGCAAAAGGTAAGATATGACTAACACACCATAACAATTTTCTGCAAGTGGTAAGTCATTTTTTCCTATTTCCCTTCCCAATGGAACAAGAAAAATACACATTCTTCTACAGTCTATTCACTGACATGCTGCTTATCTGATGATGCACTGCTTTGGGTCATTTTCAGGAGCTGCTATTTAGATAGAAAGGAAGAAATAGTAATATGGGAAAAACATGACAAAACAACTTTTCAAGTGTACCTCCTAGGTACGATTCACTTCAAAATGAGCAGAAATAAATAATTCCAGCAATACAGAATCTTATGGCATAGAGGTTTTTTTCCATTCTTGCAGATGGGAGAGTAACAAATAAAGAAACCCCTCTAAATTAGGGCTTTAAAAATCCGAGGCTACTATAAAGAAACAAGATTAACTTAATCCCCTAACAATCCAATTTATGACTAGTAAAGGGTTATGAAAAATTCCATCTAGATGTCAAATATAAGGAAACACAAAGTCTTTGGAGACACATAATGATAAACTGCAGATTGAGCAATAAGCTCAGTGAACAGAATGAACAGTTCAAGAGTTCAGAACATGTTCATTTGAAAGGTGTTCAGTTAAAGAGAAGGGCATGGTATAGACAAAGGCACAGAAAGGTCATCATTACAGTCATTTCATCTTCATTACAATGGTGCAGTCATAGCATTGGTGCACACACTTAAGTTCACACTTGCATGTCAATGCACTGCTTTGGAGATGAAACAAAAAATATTTTTAATAGATTAATGAATCCTGGGAGCTATAGGTAGGTATATAAGAACTTGTGCTTTATTAACTCAGTTTTGAAAAATAAATAGGACATGAAATATCTGTATTTTCCCATCATGTGAGATCAATTAAAAATTGCAGTCTATCAAGAATGCTTCCATTCTTCATCAAAGCATAAAGCATGCCCTGAATGGAGTGCTTCTACCTGTTAGACTGTAGCCCAGAACTCACTTTTTCAAGCCAGTTGTTATCTCAAATGCAGTAGTCTATAATGAGCAGAAGTAAGTAGATGTTTAAAAGGTTTCAATAACATAATGAACTCTGGCTTTTGAAATCGAGAGTATCTACTCCTGTCGAAAATTTAGTGAAAAAATTGGCAGGTTACATTCAATAAACCAAAATAAGATTTTGGCCAGAATGTAGAGCAGATAACCCTGCTCTCAAAAACAGACGAGTAATGACCAATGCAGGAAGCCAAAATCCTGGTTTTACATCAGACCTCATTCAGCACCTAGCATTTTGTCTGGATAAAATCACTTTAGCAACAACTAATAGATGTTCAGGTCTTCATGGGAGGTCTCCATGGGAGGTCTCCAAACCAAGTAGTGACCCAATCAACCTTGCCTGTAAGCGGCAGGCAATCACAACCATAGGCAGTTCAGCTGTAGGTTAGGGACAAAGACATTAAAACTCTTTTTGCTTTGGTATTTGCACATTAATTTTCATTGATAATTAACAGGAACTGGGAGCCCTGGCACTATCTCGTCTCTGATTTCTAATTCTCTAGAATACAAACAGGCAGGACTTTTTTCACAAGACCACTAAGACGAATATAAACTAGAATATTTTAAATTTCGTATTTACCTACATATTTTTAAAAAAAGCAATGTAAGATCCTCTTGCACCAATATATATGCACCCTATAGACAAAGACACTTACAAAATAATTAATCTATCTCAGATACAATCTCAGTTTTAGACAGCAGCACTGTGGCAGGAGAGTCATTCTGCAGGATAATGGTGTTAGAATTTGGCCCACAGTAACCCGTAATGTACTTTGCAGCTTTCAAGAGCAGCTACTGAACATTTTGCAATTAAGCATAATTCCCACAGACTTTGGTATCAATTATAGATGATCTGCACTTTTCAAAATCTAAGCCAAATTTGGTATGAAAAAAAATCTGCTGTTTAGACAATATCAAGAAGTATAGTCAGTATGCCAGAGTGATGTCCAAACTCTAACTCACACACAAATACTTTGGACACCTTTTGGATGTTTATGCAAATCCTAAGCTAATACACTTCCAATAGAAGCTAGGAAAATTATATTTAAAGTACCTTTTATTTGATGTTATTTACAATATGTAAGGATTTAGCAAAAAAGTAAATATGTATTTCATTGTAAAATGTAGTCCTATTGAAAGGGAACAGAAGACTCGAAAACTGTTAAAAGAAAAGGAGAAAGTGTCCGCAATATACTCCATAAATATCACAGGGAGCCCTGACAGTCATTGGTGATAGTCTGGTGTGTAGCCCCACAGGGTAGTGTAGTTACAACTCAAAAAACACACCAATTAACTACAACTAATCAATTCTCTCTCATAACAATGAAAAGTATAATTCTTTTCCCATCTATTATTCTTGTTAATTCTCCTTACAGTAATTGTGACAAACATAATAGCTACGGTGTAGTAAAATGAAAAAAAAAGGATTCTATTTGAAAGCAGCACAAACATTAAACTCATGAGTTATCTTCATTAATTTTCTTCATCATACCCAGTTCACGGCTGCAAGAGATCACATTATTTTTAAATATATAAATAAACCCAAAACTAAACCTAGACTTATCTAGATTATGGCACACTAGGGAGAAAACAGAGGAGGTCATGAAATCGAAGACTGCTGTTTCTTCTCGTAATGTAATTACACTTTTGGCTAATGAAATTACTGCAGTCTCAGAGTAAGGGCTTGCAAGTCAGAGCTCTCACATGCTTGTGAGAGATGGGGTAAAGAAATACTGTTTACCATTTATATCTGAGGGATGCACACTAATCCCCAAGATCCGAGCACAACTTTGTTTCTGAACTCTGAGCAAGACTGACTTTGTGATTAAAGCCCTTTTCTAATTGCTACAATAAAAGGAAAATTAGCTTAAGAGGGAGGAAAGTCTGGTGGAGAGAGAAAGAGCACATCGTTCTGCGCTGCCGGTACCCTCCGAACAAGCTGCAAATAAACACAGCTTAGCTCAGTGAAGAGAAGCAGCACCAGAGAAAAGCAATATAAAAGGACAGCTGAGCACTCAAGGCCTCTCTTCGTACCATGTAGGTATTCACAGCCCTACTCCAATCTGCACAAATGCTCTTATGCACAATCAGAGGAGTCATTCAGGTAGAGATCGCTATGCTTGTATGGGACACACAGGTTAGGGTCTCAGTGGAAAAAAATGGAGGAAGCAGTATATTCTGGTCAGAATTACAAATTCCTCTTCTTGATTCCTTTTTGAGATACTGTGCTAACATCCTGCTTTTGCCCCCCCCTTAGCAAAGGCTAACGCTTTCCACCATGCCAAGTGTGCCAGCAAGTTGTTTTTGCTTTTAGGCAAATTATGAGTGGCAAGGTGAAGATTTTTACCTACGACTGCTGGCCATTCAGGTGCACCTGTATAATGTAAAGTATGATTTACCCGGGGGAAATGAATGGAAAACCAAGATTTCTCACTTGGATAAACCTGTCATCCTCTCATTTTCTATTAACAGTTAGGGGAAGGGAAAATATATGATCTAGTTGCTGTTAGTTGCCACTGGAATAACAGTTTCTAGCTCTTAGTAGCCAACAGCACACAGCTGGCAAATTCCAAAGGACAGGAAGAAACTCTGCTGACTGCCTCTGAACTAGGCGGTAGTAACATATATGGGATAACTAAATGATTTCTGTCTTTGGCTAAATATTTAGGGGGGAGAGAAACTATTCTATGAAGACATAAATATTCTTGTGTTATTTTTTTAAATAATTTGAATTAAAGACATTACAATGATCAACCTGATTAATAGGCAGCAAAATATTCTATTGATTGGAAGCCTCATTTCCTCCTTCCAACCTGGCTCTAGGAGACCAGTTGATATCTGAGCTCACACATGTAGTCTGGAACACACCTGCCTCACTCAGCCATGAAGCCACATGATGATTAACCTAATATGATTGTGTTTGAATAAAACTTACATCCCACTAGAATATAGAACACGTGGAAGAAAAAGAAAAACAAACCCTCTCTCCTTTTTGCTCAAGTTGTTCTCCAAAGCTTTCAGTGTGAATGTTAAACCCGATGAACTTGCAGAAATGAGACCAACTTCCAAGCAAGGAGGCCATTATCACCCATCACATTAAACAAACCCATTTCATTTTCAAATCTAGTTGCAAAATTAGTTCTTGCCTATTAAACAATTCTCAAGAAATTAATGGCAGAAGGTTTTGCTTTGACTGTCATAAAGATCACCAAAACCAGTTGTGTTTAAGATGCTAATTACAGGGGCTTAATGCCAAAAAAAATAATTCTGGTAAATTAAATCCCATGATTAATTCATAACGTCCATTTTAGCATTAATCCTAGCATTAAGATACAAAGTAGTCCCCATACACACACACACACACACACACCCCCTCACTTTGAGGAATGAAGTAATAGTAATTCCTAGGGTTTTTTTAATAACTCTTCATATTTTATGTATGTTATTTAATTAATATAACTAGATAGTTAATCCATTATTTTGTATTTCTTGTTTGCGATCCTTGTTAAGGCCCGTAGATTGTAAAAACTAAAAAAGTAACTTCTCGTGCATCGTTTAGGCAGAAGTGTTCGTGAAACCACAAGGACTAATGGATTTACTGTTGTGCATCATACTCTTCTCCTGTACTGTTTTAGGGACAACATAAATTCTTACCAATTTATAATTCAAGCTTTAAAAGTAATACCTGGTTATAAATACCCAAAGGACTGCATTGATAGTATATAAAGACAGTAATATCACACACCTGGAAATTTCCTGTAGGGTTTCAAAAGAAAATAGTTACTAGATGACAGAGATCCTATATCACACCACCAACATCATGACTCTACTGCTAGCGTTCTCTACAATAAGAGTATAAAGGCTTATATTCCTGCTGGGGGAAATGGGAAGAAACAGTGAATCTTAGATGTCTAAGACATCTTTTTCTTGTGTCGTCACTTCACTCACCTTGATACAACACAATTCATCACAGGTACACGTGTTTCTTCCTAAGCATATCGACCAATACAGTTTTTATGAGCCAATGATCTGACAGGGCTTCCCAAATGTAGCTTTTCCATTCACGAAAAAGTGACCCAGGAAAATATAGCAAAATTAAATAAAACATTAAATGAAGACTTTTCTGTCTGAGCCAGAAAACAGACAGGTATGCCAAGAGATTTGTAAAGTGTATTATTTACTGAAAAGACAACTGCTTATACACGAACAGTTTCCTTCAGTTCATAATACATAACTCCAGAGTAGCTAATAAGCATTTAAAATGCTAGTCCTAAATATTTGTTGAAAGTATAATGACTGCTGTTTTCAACTAGCAGCTGAAAAAGCCTTTAAACAACTTCTTTAACAACCATCAGTTTTCACTGTCTATTGTATGTGGCTTTCATTGACTCTCTTTAAAATTTATTTAATGTCAATGGATCAATCACTTCTGCGAAGATATATTCTGAACACTGATTTGAATAAGATACACTTTTACCATGTTTTTGACAACCTATTGCTAACAATGACATTATTACTATTCATTTTCTGCTGATATTGTTACTGACTGTTCACTGTAGACAGCACCTTCTGGGGTTTTCTTCCATTTAGTATCTTAAGTCATATCTAAAGCTGTTCTTTTACAGCCTCTACATACTGCTTTTTCAAAGTAGCAGGGGCATCTCATCTGCTCAATTACTTATTAGTGTTGCTAAAGAATACCATTTCCTCTTGTGGCTGATAAAATATTAATCAAAAACAGGAACAGAGTGATTTCCCAGTGTGGATGTCTTCTAATGGTAATACATGGAGTCTAAGAGAGATCTGGAGGTCATGTAATAGCTCTTGAAGGCAGGGAGGGGCTCAAAGATAGTAATGACATTGTATACTCAGTAATAAGATTGTATTCAAAGAGCACTGGATAGCTTAATTATTGCTGTTCTGTAGAAAAAAATCACAAGTGTGATTACAAGGAAGCATGCAAAAATTTATTGTGGATAACAGCACATAACTGAAAAAAAATCTTTTGTAAACATTTTTGATCCTTGCTATTGCTCAATATCTCATGTAGAGCCATATAGAGGTGAACTTCCCAAATTATTACTGTGTCTCATGTCCATGTATCAGTTAATGACAGTAATAAAACAGTAAATAATTATCTGTTCATTCTGCCAGTTAGTAAACATCCATCCCGTCCTGTCTTTGGGTATTTTTATTCCTATTTTTTTCATAAGATTTGGAAGAGGAGGGAGGAATTAGGATGAAGAACAGAAAGGCAATTGAAAGATACATGGGAAACCTGTGACAGCTTGAAAAAGAACATAAATATCCTTAAATATAATATTATATCACCATGTTTCTTTCTAAATTTTTGATGCAAATATTCTTGACTGACATGGAAAAAATAGTTATCCTAAATAACTTCTAAACAAATAAATACTGCAAAATCATCATCTTTGGTGGTGGTGGAAGTGTCTCAACCTAGATCAACCAGGAAACTAATTGTAACACAATAAAGCCACCAATAATAGGAACCACCTTCTAGAAATGGTGCCATCAAACAAAAACGGTTCAGCTGTGTCTGGTGGCAGGAAAACCTACTGAGTACTCAAAATGTCAAATTCCATCAATCTATGGGCATTAACCAAGTCTGGTGGCAAGCATATGTTCAATCTTCCCCAGGAGAACTACCAGACGACTTCCTCTGTCACAGTTTTGAAGAAGAAAAGAGGAAATGACATATACAAAAATAAGGGTATTTTTACCTCTAATAAATATACATCATATTAGTATCATCCTTTTGTCTCACAATACAGTGAATTCTGAAAGTGCTGTAACACTGGACAAGATGAAATATGGCTTGCATCCAACCTCAAGAACAAATGTCACCTCTTGGAACTTGTGTTTTGTAACTCTCTGAATGCAAGGAGACATAAAACAGTCCTGTCAGCAATCAAAAAAAGAATAAATAAAATAAAACTGGTTTTCATCGCAGTATAGATACTAGTTCACCTGACAAAACTTTGTGCCTTGAAAAAAAAAGAGTATCACTATCTAAATGGTGAGTATAGTGGACTAACATTTAGAACAAGCAGGTAGGAAA
This sequence comes from Astur gentilis, assembly GCF_929443795.1. Taxonomy (NCBI): domain Eukaryota; kingdom Metazoa; phylum Chordata; class Aves; order Accipitriformes; family Accipitridae; genus Astur; species Astur gentilis. The sequence continues at coordinate 37,640,713 of NC_064886.1, read as the reverse complement.
AATGGGTAAAAAAAAAAAAAAAAATCAGTTAAAACGTCATATTTAATAGTAATACTATAAGCACACAGCACTTTTCAGCTATGAATCTAAAAACATTCTATAAAATATAAAAGTGCAATTGACTTGCTTTCCAGTCATATATAGGTAAAACTGAGAAACTAAGATACAAATTCATTTGTACAAAGTCACTGAAACAGGTCAAAGCCTGGGTCAGGAACAGAATGAAGGTCACTTGACATTACTCCAATTCACAATCTATTTTTCTTCTATTTTGCATGGCACACAAGATAATTCACGATTCAGAGAAAAGGCTAAGAACACATATGCAGGAAAATATGTAGACAGAAGTAATAGCAAAGTTATTTCAAAATATGCAAAAGTCCCCTTTCACTTACATGTATTCTGTTATATGTAAGAAACTATTTTTGTATGGGAATTATTTACTACTCATTTAAATTAATTTTCCTCCAAGAAAATTAAAAGAATAATTTTCTTCATTAAAAATTCAGTGTTGTCTCTGCGTGATTTTTGCACTATTAGTTTGGGATCCACTTCTCTTACAAGCATGACATCTCTGCTAAGGTTTCTTAAGAATCTGCACTTAAGATCAGCAAGACTTGAGTCTGCTCAGCATCCTGAAGCAATAGTCCTTAATGAGAAGAGGAGTGTGGGTGGTGAGCTAGTTTTGATAAGTAGTAATAGGATGAGCAAAAAGTAATATACCAACGGTTGATATATTACTTGACATGTCAATTGCTGGAGAGTTGCTGTATTGAATTTGTACCTACAGCAAACACAATACACAAGATTCTAATATACTGTGGTGTTTGCTACATATTTTCCAAGTGATTGTATTGACTTTGTAAACAAAGATTATATGAAAAAATAAAGACTCCTGTACCATATAATATTTACCAAGCGAACAAATCTATCATAGCTGGAAATAAAAACACAATTTCACCAGTGTCAGGAAAGGAGGAAATAAATTGACCATTTGAAATGAGATCAGATACTTCAGTTTGGATCTCAGGCACCTAAGAGAGTCTACTTCTAGTGCAACAGTTGATTATTATTTCATTTTTAAATATTGCAGGGAGGAGAAGGAGAAAAGGAAGAATGGAGTGTCAAATGTTTAGAGTGAACAGTTCACGTATTTCAAAAATCAAAATGAAGTAAAATGCTAAATTTAAACTACACAGGTCTAATTTTCCTCATAATAATGCTAGTTCTTTTCCCATAAGGAGTAGTAGCCAAAGACCTCCAGCTAAGTCCAAAATCACTTTTTTTGACTTTTGCAACAGCTTGCATCATTTAGATATAGAGAAATATTGAGATGAGATCAATGTTTAAGTTATATTAAGCAACATTTTACACCACTCATTTGTCCACATACTAGCACAATAACGAGGTGAAAAAAAGGGACAAAAGAACCTGTTACAAAAATCAGTGAAGTGCTGTGCCAGTTCAAATGGAGATTACCTAGCCAGGAGGTCACGATAAGCCTTCACCTAATTCTTCCACAGGTGGAAGATCCACAGCCCTCAGGAGCCACGCTTATTCCATTCTATTTCTCCCTCTCACTTCTTCCCCACTGGTTCTCCCACTCTCATTTCCCTTTCTTATCACTTCAGCTGAGAATGCCATTCTCAAGGAGTTAAGGGAAAAAACCCCAAACTTAGGTCGTGTCTGCATTACTGTCACGGCTGTGTTGGCATCGATATAGGTGTACCAGAGACCAAAGTAGCTTAGGCAGTTCGGCACCACGGAGCTCCACACAGCCTGCCATACCCACCCAACTGGCTTACCCCAATCATTCTGAGGACGAGCTTCTCTAAGCACCCTGCTTTTCTGGCTGCGCTGTAGGCAGTACCTGAACTTCACTGCATCCTTAACTGTTGGCTGGTCTGTTTTCGAAGAATGAAAATACAAGCAAAGACTTTAAGTTAATATCGGGGTTTGAAAACCATGCAAAATTGTTTTTTTTAAAAGGATTGGAATTACTTTTGGAATAATGTTAACAAAACAAAGTTGTGTTCCTGAAACACAGAACACATTTCAAATAAATAACCTTTTTCTTTATTTTGTGGACTTGGACCAGCGTTCAGATTTTGTAAAATACTTTAAAATAGCCAGTTCTCATCATGAGATTGTTTCAGATACCTACTAGAGCAGAAGATTACTGCTAAGAAAAGGTCTATGAAAATAAAGGTCTATACTGGACTTACTGTAAGAGTCTAACATGACAGCAGAAAAGGTGTTTTATATTTGCTCCAAGTACTTTCTCTATAAACGAAACTATTTGAGGGGAAAAAAAAAAAAGTTCTTTCTTTTAAATAAAGATTTCTTTACATGGGATTTCCCTCCTCCAACACCATCACTGACACAAATTTTACCTATTACCTTATCAGACTCCTTTTCTTTGTGCAGCTCAGCTTAATCGTGGGAATATCTATAGAATCCAAATGTTTTGAAGCTGTGTGTTTAGGTTTGAAGCTAATATTGTAAGTCTGCTCTTTAGCGTGTCAAAATATTTGTAAGCAACACATTTTCTTAAGTAAAATAGAGTGATGCCACCCTAAACATTCCCCACATAATAAAATGTACATAAAAAAGGAACATGCTAGCAGTAAGCAAACTGTCATAAGCAGTGCACTGTATTTAATATTCAGATCAAGGCATCTCTGTCTCATCCCAGCAAACCCTTTTGACAAAAGCCATCCAATGTCTGCCAGCAGTATTGAGTCCAGCTGAGGACAAATTTCAAGATGAACCTGAAATCAATTTGCCATCAAATTTTCATGCTTCTCCCAGACTATCTGTGGCATTTTAATTACAAGCACCCTAGGCGGGGGGTACTACAGATATTGACACTTAGCTCCTACAATAAACTTTATTGGCAACCTCTGTCTGAATGTAGTACTCAACTAGAATAACAAGAAATATATGAGGATATCTAAGCAATAAGGTGGCATAAGCACTTTGGAGTGGTTTTGCTCCAAATGGTGGACACCTCTACTGAAGAAACTTTTCTGGATTAAAATAAACATCTCTTTGATGGAAAATTCACTTTTGTAATGAACTTGTACAAGATCCCATATCCTTCAAGAAGATACGCAACATATAGTTTCTTCCCTTTCTAATTTAATTTGCTGGTGTTCTTATCTAACATTTATAAATTTCTGAAGGAGTCCCTGTTAGCAATTGGGTTCAAATTAGATCAGTGACAGGCTACAGAATCAGGGAATGTCTTTACATCTGTTTCAATTTCTACTCCTCAAGATTTCTCTGCACAATTTATAAGGGCTACATATCTTAGCAATTAAGGATCTAAACTGGAGATTAACCAGTGATTTGCAAGTTTTGCAATATACGATTTGGAGCTTTTTTAGTAAAGATATTCACAAGCAATCTGCATACATGCAGTGTCTTATTGAGCACAGTGAGAGCAAGGTTGCTTGCAAGCCAATTTTCCTCACTATGAAGTGTTCAGGTGAATGAAAGATTTATAAAAGGGACATTTAGAGAGGTTACCATGCCAATACGAGGGTGGTTTGCTATACATGGTTAGGGGAGATGAGAGAGAAGGAAAAGAAGACAAGGTCACTCCAGACTGATTACAAATTTGAAACTTACTAAAGTAGCCTGTAGTTGCAACAAGAGGGTAAATACTAAAAATGCATGGAAGAAGAAAGAAAATAAAACATTATCCCACAATGTTACACCCTAATACAAGATGAGAGGAAGTGTGTAGCAAATGTACAAGACTATAACAGCTGAAAAAGATTCAGTAATTAAAAACAGTAGGATGCTTTATTCAGGTGTCGTTCGCTATTTCCAAAGCTGTCAGGTAGAAGATGTCAGCAGCAAACAAGCTGATTTATAGGGGATATAAAGGGTTCTGGATTATTAGTTATGCTGGAACCCCAACACAAAATGCACAAAGCTGAAAAATGAAGGTTTGTAACATGAGGAAATTTTACAAATTAAAGAACAGGACCGCAGGACACGTTAGTCTCCTAGACACCATTTATTCAACCAAAGTACTACTCTCTATTTGTGTCCATTGTTCATATATGAAATTCAGGGTCTAACTGAAATCGATTAACTTGAAATGCAGAGTGACACCTATATCACTGCATAAAAGCTGGTGGTGTTCCACCAGACAATAAAAACACAAGAATTAGGTTTCACTGCAGATGTTTCTTGCAACATTAAAACCCAGTTACGTTCTTTGCCGTTGAGTATAAAACAAAATATTGAAAAATAAACAAAAATTAAATTCTACATAAGTATTGATCAAAACATTCACTTTTACAAACAGCAGTGAGAAAGGCAGCCTCACAGTATTAGTAATTTTCCGGAGTTCTCAAATAGTTTTAAAACATTCTGCCTAACGAGACAAGTGCTGCTATCAAAGCTAAGCATGTATCACTTTTCTTAACTCTAGTACAATCTCCAGCGCGAGAGAGGGAGAAGTTTGCAGTGAGAGCAGCAAAGGCAGCAGTCGGAAATCTGGGTACATCCCACGCACAGTATGTGAATCCCTGTACCTTGGCACAGTACCACTGCCTGCCTCAACGAGTAGTTTGACAATTCTAAACAGAGATCTTTGAGAATCTCATTTTAAAGGTGCCACATGAAACACTTTTTTTCTCCCCCCCCCCCCCGCAAACCAGATTTGTTTGGGTTTGGTTTTTACTGTGAAAGATCTAGTCTGTTACATTGCTGTAGGTATTGAAGTCAACGCAAGGTTTTCCTTAAAAACCTGAGAGAATGCAATTGCCTCAAATCTTAACGTATTTTCAACAAAGCCCTACCTACGCACAATTCCATCTACCACCTCACGGGCTGCCTCCGTTATTATCCACATGCGATATCCATTAGGCAAAACATTCCAGTTAAAGATCCTGCTTACTGCTTTCAGCTATATCTACCGAGCAGGGTGGCTTGGTTGGTTGCTTTGTAAGTAAAAAAAACAACAAAGCAAAGGAACCCCTCCGTGTGTTGCCCAGGGCATCCCGCCGGGGTGCCCAGCCCGCCCCGGTCCCTCGGGCTGGCAGTGGCTGCTGAGCCGAACCGAACCGAGCCAAACCGAACCGAGCCGAACCGAGCCGGTCCGAGCCACCCCCTCGTGGCCCCCAGCCCTGGCGGGACGAGCAGCCCCGAAGCACCGCCCCGCTCAGGGTGGAATTCCCACTGGCCTTAAACACGTCCACTCCGGTCACGAACACCCGGTGGACGCCGAATAATATCCACGCGCAGAGCCGCATTAGGGCATGTTATCCATAGGATGTGTGCACGTGTGTAATGGGGAGGGGGGCAGCTGCCTACTTCTAGATGCATTCTCACAAAACCAATTTAGTTTTTATTACTGAACATAGGAAAGCATGTCATGCGGAGGTCAGGTTTTATTCCGCTCCTGGCAGTTGATATAAAGACTGAAATATTTACTTCATTCATATAACCTGATAATAAACATACGAACTACAGCCAAAGTTGGCTGCCAACTCCCTGCAGAGAAGTTATATACAGAAAAATAATCAATATGTGAATTGCTTTATTTTAAATACACGGTGCCCATCCTGAATCCAGGGGTGTTTAGGTGAATTCTGAAAATCAGATACGTGCAAGAAAAGCTGTACGAAGTTAACTTTTATTAAGTATTTTTCTGCCAATACCAGCATAAACTGGCCTAATGGCTTAAAACCAGACCGTGAATCTGACTATCCATCAGATCCTTGTTGTGGGTATCCCGCAGTTTCTTAAATGAAGCATTAGCTTGACCCACAAAGAATAAACAAAGATTCTCGGGATGATTTTTTAATGCCCTTGGGATATACACCCCTTCAATAACTGAACTAATAGATTTCAAATGTGAACATGGTTTGGATAACATATTCTTTCAATTAGTTTTATTTTAGCAAAAATATGCCAGTAATATGGAATCTAATGTCACATCAGGAATTTCCTGAAATGGGGCACTACTGCTATTAAAGTTATCTGAGTCAAGCTTTTAGACAGAGTTCCCCACACAGAGCGATGTATTCCCATTTGGAAGTGACTGCAGTTATCAGTAGCCAAGAACAATATGTTGTTTAAGCCACTCCCTGAAGCATAAAAAGCTCAAACACCTTTAAAAATTGGTGTGTGATAGGTAATTCACCCATAGATCATTTTACACACCCATACATATTACATAACGAAACCAAGTTAATATTTGTGCTGTGCTTTGAAGATGTAAGGTGTGAATGCTTTTATTACTAATAAACTGTATTTTTCATAGATCAGCACTGAAACTTTAATGAACCTCTGGATATTGAAATACATGTTACAAATCATTTAGCGATCCTGGTTTTAACTTCACACTCCTACATGAGGGAAGAAGGATTTAAGTTTACGCTCATTTTAGGGTGCCATGTTGAAAAAACTGTCCTGTTTGAGACAGTTTATTTCAGGTACTTCAGGCATACATTAAGCTGACATATAATGAGAATATACGTACATGTATTACATTGAATACAGAGTGCATTGCTAATACATAGTCTTGTGTACTGGGAAAATCTGGTGACTCAAGGAACGCCATTTCCTAGCTGTGGGTCAGCTTCCCCTGCTGAGTAACCCAGTAGAAACTTCAGCGGTTTAGGCCCAAAAGAAACTAAATGCAACAGAGCTGGGAAAAATAGCTCCTCCGGATAAAGAAGAGAAATTGCAGAAGCACTCCAAATTCTATGAAATATTGTAAGAAGGAAAAAATGCTGGGTATATGTGTCTGTGAAAAAAACTTCGGGAACACCAGCAAGAAACTTACTGACAACGCTTCTGCTCTTTCTGGCTTTCCTTCCACAAAATATTCAGGTTAATAAACTACTCTGTCATAAAGCACATCAGCTATATTACTTGATAGAGTTGATAATGGAACAGCTTCAAATACTATGTTCCCTCAAGTTTTTGAGAATTTTACTCATCCAGTATCTTGTACAATGTACTCGCACACATTTTGTACATTCAGTAAAGACTAAAATGAATTTTGCATGCAAGGCTATGCATTTTCATTGTCATCAAGAAAAGTTAATTACTGAATAAATTGCAAGTTCAGAAATATAATGCATTAGGACAGAACCTATCCTTTTTGCCCGAAGAACCTATTAAAGTTCATCTCGTTAGCAGACTAAAAATCTTAATTAGCATTTTGTTTTGGACAAATCCTTGCCAAGCCTGCACTGTCTGTTGCAAATATAAAAGGAGAGAGACTCAGCAGATGAGGGTTTACATGTGAACATAGCATCATTTTTGAGTATTCCATAAAATCTGACAATATAATCTCCTCCTTAAGAAACTAGCAACTGTGAGCAGTTTTTCTGCTTGTCTGTATTCCACTCAGCTCTGAATTCCTTTTCATTTATCAGCCAATGAGCTGTTAAAAACTTACACAGAGTTAAAATCTTATAACTATGTGGTTAACTGTGCAACCTGAGTTTCTACAAAAAGAAAAAAAAGAGACATTTTTGGTGTTTGCTTTGATATATGCCCAAATTCCATCTCATTGTCGTAGATTTCTTAGTGTAACTGTCACCAAATATACAGAAGACATGACTGGAAAAAAATCCAACAACTAATCAAGTTTTAACATTTAACTTGATGAATTTCAAGTGAGTTTGTCTTTTAGGTTTTGCAGTTGTTTTTTTCCTTCAGTGAAAGAAGCAAACACAACACTGAGGGGAAGACATATATTAGGAAAAAATGTACTTCATTATTTCACTTCGCATTTCCAAAGAACCATTACTTTCTAGATTTTGGGAGTCAGCTTTTTCAAATTATTATTACAGCACAGGAGAAGCCATGCATCCACAGTCCCACTAAGAGTTATTCCTGTTAACAAGATCATGCCCCCTTTGCTACTAAACTACTCCCCGATCAGTCCCAACATCTTTCATGGTTTCCACTCAGCTGGATCAGGTACAGATGTGTTGATCTTGCATAGGCTTTTGGATCTGAGGCAGTTTTGACAAAGGCACATGCACGCACAACCCCCACCCCTGAAACAACGCGGCAGAAGAAAAAGGGCTCCCAGTGAGAGGGATCTATAAAGATCACAGCATTTTAGAAAAACAGAGGGACATAATTAGCCTGGCCAAAACAGCTGTTTGCCGCATAGAAAAGGGTGGACAATGAAAATACTTTATTAACACCATTTCTCTCCTGGTTTCACCTACTTAAGTCAGTCAAAGGAACAGGCAGTTCCTCCCTCCTAGTCCTCCAGCGACACACGGCATCTGGAAGAACAGTAAAGGATCCTTTCACCAGCTCCCCACCAAACAAGGGGTAGAAAGCATAGCAAGTAGAAATGATGTACAGCACAAGGGTCTCTTCAAGATGTCCACTGAACTAGTGCAGAAACTCAAGAGGCAACGTATTTCAAATGAAAGCACAGAAATAGCTTAGAAAGAACATTAAAAAACAGCCTAACTTTCAAAGACAAAATGAATAACTACTCATGCCAGGCAGTGCGCATACAAACAACGTACAAAGCCGCTCATCAGCAAAGGAAAAGTATCTCACTGATCTCACAGACTGATTTTACTCCATTTGTCACATAGCCTCAGAGTAGGGGTAGGTCAGATGAGCCCAGGTTCTTATCTCAGAAAAGACAAACTGACAAGAATGACTGAACGTCCTCCTCCTTTGCTGAACAGGCAGTATCTAAAGGGCGCAGGAAAACAGGCCATTGGGGATAAAGAAAAGTCAAGAAATCACCCAGCAGAAGTACCTTTCATTTAAGTCCAGTTGTGCATTTCTTTTGTCAGGTGTAACGAGTGTCAGTGTGCTGGACAAGGCAACAGTCTGACCTGTGGAGGAAGATTTCTTTCTGACCAAGAAATGGGAATGGATTTGGTGTGGGAGTCGGTGAGGAAGCATGAGACTTGGGTTTTTTTTCAAGGCAGGAGTTGAAAAAGATCCAGATTTGAAAAAAAAATCTGAATTTCAAACCATTTTCCCCTTCTTGATAAAAAGCATTCAAAAACCCATTCAAATAAATTGTTGGATCTTGTTGCACCAGGTCCTTCAGTGAAAAAGCCTTTTTTTTTCTTTGCTTTTATATTTTAGATTTTTTAATGGGTTCCAAGGTAGAACAGGTAAAACTAATAAAAAACACCATGGTAGGGCAATTGCACTGCTCTCAGAGTTAACAGATCACTATAATTTTTTTAACCCTACATCATTTTGGAATCTAAGACAAGTGCATAACTGGACAGCAGCATGAAAAAAGAGACAGGTTACACAAAACATTGCAAAAACCAAGCAAGGCGTCTGTAATAGGCTCAAAAGCAACAGAAAGGCCAAAGAATGACTGCAGTCGGAGAGAGCAACTGAAGATATTTCTAAAAACATTTTGAAGGTGTAAAAGGAGTAGAAGCTAATTTCAACACAGGTAAGCCTGACAGTAATTTAAGACCTCTTGAGAAGTAGCTGATTTTCTGACCTTGGTAAGAAAGAGAAGTTTAGTAAACTAACACATTTTTTTAAATTAGGGTGTTCAGCAGCATAGTTAAGACTTCTAATCACCAGAAAGGTTGGGGGGTGGGGGGGGGGTGGGGGGGGAGTTGATTTGAATGCATTCTTATCCCCAGGGTCCCTCTGTATAGGCAAATGAAAGCTGTAACAACCCACTGCATAAATTAAATCTCTTAAAGACGACATACAATAGAAGATTGATGCATAAAGACAAAACTGGGCATAAAATAGCTGGAAAACTGCAAGGCCATAACCACATCTTGATATGAGACTACAGACTTGGGGAGCTTAACATCTTGTTTTGAAGATATTGCTCAAGGAAAGGCTTTTAAACCTGTATATTAAAACTAATGAGCTAAATAGGCCATGCATTAAAAAACTAAAATCTGGTGTCATTCTTGGAAGAGTGAAGACAAGCACGATCATTTTTTGCTCCCCTGAATGTTGAATTACAGTGATTAGATTCCTCTACAAGCTGCATTAATTTGTTATTTGCATGGAGACGGTGTAATAGGAAAACATTTTCCACATTAGTGCAACAGACAGCTTTTATGCCTGAGCTCTATAAAGAATAAATTTGCAATTTTCCAGAAAGAAATAAAGTAATGAATAACTGGAATTCCAGTGTGGGAATACTACTTCTCTGTACAGTAGCCATTTCAATTAAATATACAAGATTTGAGACTACACTATTTTCATTGCTGTATCCTAAGAGGCATTGGTTTGCTTGAGCCATGCGGTCAGGTATTTTCAAATAATGTAAGAAAAAGTTAAATTTTAATAATCAGTAAAGACAGTGAGGTCCCAAAAGAAGACATAGTAAAAACAGGCTGACATACAGAAATATGTTAAAATAAGCATAAATGACTCATGATTCATATTCCATATTCTTAAACATGTTCAGACCCAAACTGTGGATATAAGATTTTCTTGTTGTAATCCAGCAGTACTTTTGCCATTTTTATTTAGCAAGACCATTAGTAAGAAATCTTTTTTTTCTGCTGCAAAGATATTACCATATTTCATAAAATCATGGAAGGGATAGAGGTAGCTAAAAGCCAAAATTAAGGATAATGGCTCAAAGCCTAATACAGTATTTTATTGACTTCAGTGAGGGCTGAATTTCACACACTTTTTTCCATCTTGTAGGCAAATAAATAGGCAGGTGACTGTTTTTTCCTGCTACCAGGAAAACTGCTAAAGTGTTTACACTAAGCTATTTAGAGTTATCTGCTGCTACAGTAGGTGATTAAGTCCAAGACTTATAATCAGGTTTTTTCTTCAGATTTTTTTAGATGGCAGACATCACTGTTTACTCCAATTTGCTTTGTAGAAAATTCTGATTTTTTCAATTATTTTTTAATAACTTTAACATAAAACAATGCTAAAAAGATAATGTGTAGCATAATGATTCAGTATTGAGATACAAAGAGATTTCCACAAAGACAGCTGTCCTACATCTTTAACCTATTGTAGCTGAAGACAACCACACCACCCTGCTGCAAGACTTTCTCTCTTTTTCAGTTAACATCAACGAGCTATAGTTAGTATTTTTATTGGTTTAGTTCAGATGCTTATTTTGAATGTAGAATTGTATACCAACTGCAAAATGGTGATAAAAAACAAAAAAAAAAATCTTGAAAAGGTTACTGAACATCGAGACAAAGCGAAATAGAAATAGCTTCTAGAAAACTAATATTTGTATCCCTATAGTGTTAATTATGCCCTGGATTTTAAGGAGATTTTAAATTGCCTCTTTCAACAGATGTTCTCTTAAAAGAATGGCTTATTTGGGAAACGACAGGTCTTTGTCAAAGCTTACCCAGTGGAATACAAAAATTAGCACCAACTAACTATAGCCCCAAGTATTACAAACTCTTTCTTCTCAACAATAGTATGCCACCCCTGTTAGCAGCTAGCTTACTAATTATGTGTAGGATCTCTTGAGCAGCTGTAAAGAAACAGCTAGTTCAACTCCACTAGTTAAGTTGATGTGCTTCCCCCTTCCGAGCTGGCCATAGTGAAATCAGTCAGACATATGAAAAGTGTGTATGTCTCATACACACCAAAAACTCATACAACCCCCAAAAGATACGCTGAAATCTGCCCCCAGTCTGCCTCTTCCCTTCCTTCATCTTCCAAACAAGAGGACAATTTACAAAAAGTGATCAAAGATCAATATTCTTCTGATAGCTATGGCTATTTATTTTATAAAAATTAAGCCTCAAAAGAAAAAAAGGATTAAAACTCAGATTTTTTTAATGCAATGCTATATTTTGCATGTGTTAAGCAATAATAGAAAATATCCCTTAGAGCGGGTTTCGGACAAGCAGAGGTGAATATTCTCAACAAAATCCTGATTCCTAGAGTTAAACTCAGGAATGAGAAATTTACTATTCTGGCATAAATCAGATTTAATCAAAACAACGAGAATCATGGATATTAATTTTTACAATTAATTTCTCACACTGTGGATTAAACCCAGAATTATTCTACCAGATTAATTTGAACAGTCTTTTCTAGTTTGCACAGAAAGTAACACACCTAGAATTAATCCAGGTTGCTATCGCTATGGAGTGCAACTCGGTGCATTTAGTTGGTCACCAGTTTCCTGTTAAAACAAGTAACTACGTACCAAGAAAACTATAACAACACAGGAGGATAAAAGACCTGCTCCATAAATAGCCTAAGAATTCTTTGTATCATAATCCAAAATGTAAACAGTAGAATGGGAAACCAAATGGGCCTTGTATTAAAATGCACAGTTTTTGGCAAAATTATTTTGGCAATAATTGAGATCTTAATTGAACTGCAGTTTCAAAAAGATATATATCTGGTATCCTCCCATGTCAGTAATAGAACTCCCTTGACCTTAAAAGAGCCAGGATTTCAGCCCATACTTACCCTGATACGCTTCTGGGTTATTTTACCGAACTAAATCAGTGGGATTTGTCTGCTTCTTTTTAGTAACACCAGTCACTTCCTACCTATTTGGCACTCATCCTTAGAATATAATAGGTTTGGTACTGCCTTTTTCATTTTCGAATTCATGGTTGCTTGGTGGTCTTAATTTTCTCAGAGTATTCAAAGATGACAGATTAATAGGTGGTTCTTTGCAACTATGTGGGCAGATCTTTAATGGAGCTCATTAGTTCATATTAGTGAATAGCGTACGGAGATGTGGAAGCTGTTCCTAGAGGACAACACTTCTACTGCTAAATAAAAAAAATTAAAATGAACAAAAATGAAAATCCTCACTTCTATGATTAAATAAACAGCAATTAGGTGAATTTATGTGAAGAAGAAACATAGTACATTATTTATTCAGTGTAAACATTAAAGAAAATTCTAAAACATATTTTGGTGCTACAATGGGGTTTTTTGCTACAAAATTCAGCTGTCCTTAATCCCAGAAAAAGGGAATCTTCTGAGATTTACCAAGCATACCTTGTACATCTGTTTATCGTCTAGGACACTTAGTAGTATAACAGGCTGCTGCTCAACCCAGCAGAGAATTCTGTGGGATCTCCTATCATAATAAGCCTTGAGCTAGGAGGAATAGATTATGAAAAAAATAATAATCACAACATTAAATGCAAGTCAAGCTTGGCACTCAACCAAAAAACCCTGGACATTTATATTAACATGGCACACATAAAAGGATTTCATTTTACACAAAACATTTTTTATTTAACTTTATTAGACTTTTTTCCAGCACCTGCTTAGGTTTCCAGGTAACCATGAAGTTTAATAAACCTGTACAATGATAATTAAACACTGTAAATAATTTATCTGCTTAATCTTCCTAACTGGCCTTTTATTCCTTTGTAGAAAAGTGATCCTTGCTGACATTCTGAATAAGGTTGGCAAAATAAGTGCAGTGAGGAGTGGTAGCATAAAGTGGATTTGCTCTCAATAATGTATGAAGCCACATGCTGGGTAGAGGAATCCTCACAAAAGCGGTACCACAGCAATCTGTTCCTTTCATCTGCAGCCAGCATTTAAAGTGGAGGTGCTGCTCCGAATCAAAAGCACAATCATTCATTTGTGAGCAGATGTCCTTCACACGGCAGGCAGCACTTTTTCAAAACAGAGCTGAACAAATGCACTGCTGTGAGACAAGTTCCCCTACCCATTAAAGAAAGAACACAGTATATATTAATTTAGCAGGTTGTTGAATGTTTTAAAGTAGAATTTATGAAGCAGAAAAAGCATGTGGTGAAACAAAATGGCTTTCAAACTAAAATATGAAAAAGCTCCTCTAGTTATTCGTTTGCAAAATGCAGGAGTCCAAGGCTCATGACAATAGTTTATGCAGGAAATAAGCTGAAATGTGAGGTGTGTGATTTTCCATGCTACGCTCAGATTATTAACTAAAAGAGGCCATTAATTTGATAATATGTGTGTGATGGTAAGGTTGCATGTATATGTATTCTGTGTTCACATTTGTTCATAGAATTGAGGATTAAATGAAACTGAAAGTTGTTTAAAGCTGTTGGGACTCTGCATCATTTAGCAAAGTAAACCTGAGAGCCACTAAGAAAGTGAGTTCTGACACTTTTGATTAAATAGGTTTTTCTAGTTCCCTCTGCATGCACAAACCTTTTTTGGAGAGTATTTCTTTTTCTAATAAAAATTTTTGAACGCGGTCTGTGTGCACTGTGGTAGACAGAAAGATTCATACCGACTCCCGTGTGAGCCAGACTAGGCTCTTTGTTACGAAAATTACGGTGGTAGCTCTTTCAATTTTTGGAGCACGTCCCTATTATACACATTAAAATATATATTATAAAATAACATACAAACCCTTTACTCCTTACTCATAATAATTTGAAGCTCCAAATTTAACCACCGCAACTACCCCCCAGTTACAGTAATTGTATACGCTACGTGTATATTGAAAGCAACACAGAGCTTTCCAAAGCAAGATGTTACCAAACGAAGGCATGCAAGTCAAACTTTTCTGCAATGCCTAAGAGGAATAGGCAGCTACATCCCTTTAAGTGTAATGTTTTACAAATACCTATTGGTTAGATAGTTCCTCCGGCTCCTTCCCATAGTCCTCTTCTAAGAAGGAGAAGCAAGCTATGAGATCCGCACAGTAATTTTCGCCACAGCTTCCACAGTCTGGCCAATTACCCAGACCCACCTGCAGTCGCAGACAGGCTGCACAGTACGCTCCCACCCATCACCCACGCACCCCTGTGCCCTAAAAGCTTCCCGCACCCTTTGTTCGGCTCGCTCGGTACCTGGTCACACCCAAACACACATCAAACCTTAAGAGCTACACGCCTCTGCCAACAAAAGCCGCGTCTTTTCCTTTCTCCTTTCCTCTCTCCCATAACATGGCTTATAAGCACATCAATATTTACAATTACTTTATCCGCATGAAATAAACACACCGAGTTTTGCTGCCCACACAGAAAAAGGTTGATTCCTTCTTGCAGAAACATACTATTACTAGCAGCATAATTATTATAGGGCGTTCTGCAATTTAAACCTGAATCTATGTTTATATATGCATGATTATTATACGAGGAGTCATTTGTGGATAGCGCACAGATAAAAATGCAGCTAATAACTCTTACTGTAATGATTAATCAATTTATGAATATATTATTTAAACTAATAGTTCAGGTAGGGTATCTTAAACAAGTTAGAGAGTACATCGACCAATTCAAATACCAGCTACTAGATCAATAAGAAACTATAAGTAACTCCAGGGAATAGGTACACTTGCATAAGAAACCGTGAATTTTTAAAATCCCTCTATTGGTAGAACAAGCTCATCAAAAATAATTGCTTTAGGCCATTATCTTTGGATTTTGGCAAACTGTATGGTAAACTAGAAATTGAAATAAGAATTTTACATTGTATGATAAACTACTTTTATATATTAATTTCTTTTAACTAGTCAAAGAAAAAACACTACCTGATACTTCTGGTTAGTTTTTCAAATCCTTACTAATTAAAATGCAACCTGGGTTATGTAACATGTGAACACACTGTCAAGACCATGCCCTAGACTCAATATCAATGAAATATATTTATTTATTAACATAAAATATTTTCCCCCTATAATTTACAAGAGGCAAAAAAAGGAAAGAACTTTAAACCAAGTATTTTTAAGCCAAAATTAAAAAAACCCAAACAAACAAACAAAACCCCCCCCACCACCACCACCACCCCCCCCCAAAAAAAAACCTGCAAAGCAAGGCAAAAATTAAACAAACAGCAAACCAAAATGAAAACCTTATTTTCTCATAAGACATTTCAGAAACTGTTAATCCTGGTACAAACGAAATTTGCCTAATACATAATAAGAGACAGACATTTATCTAAACGTCACCAAAAATAAGTTCCTTATATGCATGTTCTAAGTATAAACATCCATATTGAAAAGTCAAATTGGGCCAGCAAATGGCACACACAGTCCTGTAGGTACCTAGTTAAACCCCGCAATTTAGCTTGTTGGCAACCACCATGAAAAGGTCTCTGTACTTGATTTAGTACTTTTTTTAATAACTTTAATCTTTCAAAGCAGGATTTTTAATTAAAGGTACAAGTGCAAATTCACTAAGTAAGCCACTGCCCTCCACTCACTCTGATGCTAAAGGTGTGCTTTATCTCCGTTTCAAGTGATACTGCATTTTAAAAATTAATTAGTAGCTTGCAAGAACAGCCACACATTATTGAGTAAGTAACAGCATTTAAGTGAAACAGATGAAATATTGGTAAGCAATGCAGACCACAGTATAAGTATGTGAAGGGGGTCATAGGCTAATCCCTATTGATT
Source organism: Astur gentilis (assembly GCF_929443795.1). Classification (NCBI taxonomy): domain Eukaryota; kingdom Metazoa; phylum Chordata; class Aves; order Accipitriformes; family Accipitridae; genus Astur; species Astur gentilis. The sequence goes on along the minus strand of NC_064886.1, from coordinate 37,624,404 downwards.
TTCCAAGTATGCGTACAGCACCTCTGGGAAAGGCCAGTTCTGTTGGCAATCAGCTAGCACAAATACATTATAAATCTTACTGTCCACCTTCACTGATCACTGTCACTTACTTCCTCCACTAAAGACCATGAGGAAACTACAACAAACCCACTGACAAACAACCGGGAAAGAATTTTAAGACCTTTTTGCTAAAGCATAATTTCAGAACGCTTCTGATGTACGTAAGGTAAAACAGGAACAAGTTTCAAGGAGCAATATGGTACTTGTAATGACTGTTCAGAGAAAAAAAATCCAGAAGAAAACTGCTGGACCACATAGAGGAGGAACACAAATAATGATGAACAAGTCATTCGCATTAATCTTACAAACCAACGTGAAAAATTGGAGCAAATACTTTGCGTTGGCCACGTGTTTGCCTGTTGATGGAGAGAACTGAAACATTCATTTCCCAAAGCTGAAGACAATATTGCTCTAGCAGAGAAGCAAGCAGACTGCTGTCTAGAACTATGCACGATAACCACCTTCTAGTGCAAAATTCACAGCACTGCAGAAGAAAGAAGCAGGTCTGCTGCAGCTGCGATTGCACTCCCTTGCTGCTGAATGGATCGTTCCAGCTACCCTTATTCAGCCGAGTGCTGTTCGCTCATGAGTAAACGAACGGATATCAGCTTAGCTTCATGTTCATTTATTAAAAGGCTGCAGGTCAACATAGCTTTTCTGAGCAACGTCCATAGTGCTGCAAGAGGACCAATTCACTTCCTCCCGTAGTTCTGTCCACCTTCTCTTTTTTCCTAGAAAAATCAAGTTCATTCAGGAACACTGCATATCATTGTAGAAAGGCCAGTAAAAAAGTGTTTTCTAAAAACAATGAGATCAGGAAGTCTTTCTGGGAAAATTTTATGCCACAGGAGACCATTTGTTGTCTGTTTTTCCTTTTAAGCAAGCATTGCTGCAGTTAGGATATTTTTTTAAGAACCACTCAGCTGCCTCTGTGAAGAAGGATATTCCTGGGCATTTTCAGCCTCCAGTGCAAGCCCAGGAATGCTGTGCCACGGATGAGAAGCATGGTGTTATACATATTCAAACTCAAAGATTCAAAGCCATGAGTCTACGTCCACAAGGCACAAAACAATACAATCCATTCCCTTGATCCACAATCCGTGCTCTTCATCTCCTTTCTCTGCTGTCCTATGATGAAATTTCTTGTACGGGAATGGTAACAGTACTGCAAAATAGCCAGAGAATCATCCAGGTCTTCATTTCATACAAAAATGCTTGTATAGACAGGGCTTCTTCTCAGACACCTAGTAGGAACAAATTCCCAAGTAACAACACATCTTGCTTATGGGTTTTTTCTATACATTTCATAGAATTATAATTTATATTTTTTATCATTTATTTCATCGGAAAACCCTATGCAATATCACAAATTGCACAGATTCAGGAATTTTAGAGTTTTAGACTTTTTTCTTTTGTTGTTTTGTTTTTAAGAAACGTTGCTGAATACCGTATAATGTTACATGCTGAATGAAAGAAAAATGATCCATGGGTCCAGACTGGTCCTAGTAGTAGCAAAGAGCTCCAGTGGCCATAAGGTAACTCCTATATGGAGCACAATAAAAGTTCAAGGCTTAACCAACTGACTTAGCAGGGGAAACAAGGACAGTGCTGTCAAATGCACAAATGAGGTACTGAAGAAAAAGTAAAATACAGCTCATTTCATGTTATTGTTACCATCTCAGCAGGTATATGAAACGAAACTGATAGGGCTGATTCTGAAACAATCAGTGCTTACGTAAAAGCAATAAAGGAGCTTTAAAGCAAATACATAATACATTTAAGCAGCCAATACAGTTAAACACAATTTGGTTAGGTTCAGATCAGTGAGAAAGTAGTATTTAAACTGGTTCTGTATTAACTAAGCAAAGTGCAAAAATCAAGTTGCACTAATTACTCTGTAGATGAGACGTTCTGAAACAAACACTTTCACTGTGGAATGAGGTTGTGATGCAATTGACAATTCCGACCTAGTTGTACATAATATATCACAGGCAATACAACATGCAATTCACCACTTTCTTAAACATAACAGATTTAGCAGTTCGCTTTGCTGAAAGTAGAAAAAACCCCCTAGCTTCCCCTCCAAATCTGGAACACTCCTGAATATAACTTCTGAGGTATCGGCTTCTGCTGGAAACCCAGTTTACGCTCACTTTCAGTACAGCATGTGTTTGTAGAAAGCAACATATAAAATGAGCTCAAAATTTCCATTTAAAAATATCATTTAATGGAATTTTAAACTGTCTAAGAAAATGGATACACTGTATTTGTTTTCTACATTAATGATCTATAAAAACAATGGAATAGACCATAAATACAGTATTTTTTTGCAACAGCCTTTACTAAAAATGCTACTACTTGTGTTTATCATTTATATCCTCATACACAACCTCAAAATTGATTACATTTTAAACCATACATAACTTGCTGTGTTTTTCATTTTGAGTCATACTGCAAACATTTTTATAACTCTGTTAATGTATTCCATACTTTGTATTCTTATTGATTATGAATATTTCTTCAGGAGATTTTATTGCTTTTCAAATAAAAAATGTTAGGTATTTTAAAAAAATAGAAAATAGTATTGCAACTTATATACTTTTCTTTCTCATGATAATTCTAATATAAAAATTGTTAGCATGAATATTTGCAGGCTATCGTTTTTCACATTTTAAACTCAAGAAATAAAATGGAAGCAGCTATTAATATAAGGTACTGCATAGGTTCCAGATTTATTTTTTTTTTTTCTCAAATCTCTATTTAAGCTGTTGGGCTGAATCCATAATCGTTTTGAACACTTAAAAAAATTAATATACCAAAGGAGTGTCCATATAAAACATCATGGGTTTATATCAGGTATACATTATCTTTCCTAATTACTACTGCAGTTTGCAGACTGAAATACAATTTATATTTGGGATATGATTTTGCTATTAATTATCAAACTGAAAAAAAATAAAATCTTGCATTATAAATTCTCTCTTGGAAATTAATGTTATTCTTTTTTTCCATAATCCTATCACACAAGCAATAAGTGCATTGCAGCATGAACACTTTAATTTTTCCAGTTAGTTTTGAGCAAGCCCAGAGGTGAGGTTTAATAAGGATCAATGGCACTTTATCTGGGACAGGGCCACTTCACAGCATGCAAATTACACAGTAACACTTAAAAAAAGAAATAGATTTAATTAAAAAAAAAGTAGAACCACAGGCTCTGGAAATTCAATTAAAGGATTTATGCAAAGGTTTGCTAGGTTTTTATATGCAGTTACTGCTTATATAATGAGCTTTTCATATTAAAAATCAATAGGTAATCTAGAGTAGAAGATCATCCCCTTAAATACATTTTTGAAATCAATTTGAAAAATAGTCCATCAACTGCTGTGACTACTCTTGCTGCTTCGATTAGACTAAGAGCAATATTTAGATTGTAAGACGTGCTATGGAATATCTATGCTTGGATTTTGCTTTCAAGTGTTCTTATACTTTTAAGTGCCCAAGCTAATCATACAGTAATTCAGGACTGTGTACAATGGGTAAATAACTAATTTAATTACTAGCAAGGGCATAAAAGTCCTGAAATGTGTGAAAAACCTAGGCAACTAATAGCACAATCTGACAATATTTTGAATATATGCAAAAACCTACATCTATGAATGTCTTTGCTATCCTTCTTCTCAGCCTACTAGCCACTTAGCACACCAAGATAAATATTTCTGTTTATAACTTATTAAAGTCACCAGCTAAGGAAGCAATTAGCCTAACACTTGTCTGAAGTGCAACTTTCACACATCATGAATTTAAAGATGGATCAGGTCCTGTGTCCTTCAGGTTTAATCTAATTTGCCAAGATGCTGTGGTGATATAAGATCATTATATTAAAGTCCAAATATCCTAGTTAATATTCAGCACTTATCACAAATTCACATCTCATGCAAGCAAGTACGCCTTTGAAATGAATGGCGATGGACCCATTGCATCAGCACTTAATTTGCATCTGTCTAACCAATTGCACAGAGTTTGTAAATATTCTGAGGTGAACGTTATAAAGCGGTCACTCGACTGTCCTTTTTGCTCAACAAAAAAACCCAAAGGGGTGAGAGCTATCAAATACACAGAATCCAAGGGATTCACTTACAGCACAGGCTGCTGCTGTAGTTGCTGCACCATGATAGTCTCCATACGACAGAGGATAAGCGCAAGACTCCTCCCTTGCACAAGTAGACTTTTCACATCTCTTTCCATCCATTCATAGGTTTTTCCATTTCACTCCTTAATTTAGCACCAGGTTGTTGAACATACTTTTTAGGCACTGAGAAATTCTTGGACTAAAATATTCTTCTGTTATATGCTTGCATGTAATGCCTAGGCACAGTGCTTTAGTGCCTTTGGCTGCTCATGAAATGTAGATCCTAAATAACAGATTCTAAATAATGAAATAGAGAGGGAAATACAGCACTTATTATCTCACATGTTCATATGATAGGGAGGAGGAAATCTTTGTTGCTGTTGCTAGTTATACATTCATATATATATTCACATATATGTTTCATCATCTTAATTCAATACTTCAGAAGAAACATAATTCCTTTATAAAAGGTTTGAAAAATGGTTCTGGCATATAGCTTCTACACATGAAACAAAGCAAAATGACAACCATGAGAGTCAGGGATTAGACAAAATTTTCTCTATCTGTAACATGCTCTGCCAAGCAAAGCATTTCAGCTATGAAATATCCTCAGAGGCAAATACATTATAGGAAAGTTTCACAGTAAGAAGAAAAATAAATAGTAGCTGAAAAGTAACTAATAGTTTTCAGTTAAAATGATGATATTTAACAACAAAACTATACTGTTCAGGAATTGAATTTACCAATAGCTTGCCTATTTAAAGTTTATATTGTTTAAAACTGCCTCATCAATAATACCCCAAATTTCTGCTTCAGTACTTTATTCTTTACACCCATTCTGCATCCATCGTTGCAGAATACCATGGAGTGAAGTACAGACTGCAAGAACAGATACCCTTGCTGTCATTTCTCTATTAAGTCAGTTAAATATCTTCATAAGCATTCTCTGAAGCGCATTTCTTTATTGGATTTCAATTGTTTCTTAAAAGAAAAATCTCAAAGGAATCAAAGAAAAATGTTTGCTTACTCTCATTTCAAAAGAAATGTGGATACAGACTAATGCTATCTTTTTCCATAAGTTTGAAACAAAGACGTTAATGAACAGTAGCTTTATTTTAATCTTCCTTCCTACCAACTGAATTTCTCATGCGCACCATATTTTTCTACACTTTTGCATTTTAAACACAGTGTAAGTACACGAGGGGATCAAAGAGTTTCAGATGAATCTGAAGAGTTATAGCAAGGGTAACGAGGGTCCTTAGTTTCTAATGACAGAAGCATATGCTCTCAACTTTCTAAACTGCATCCAACTGAGCCATTTATCAAGGCCTGAAACTTTTTCATTATTTAAAGCACTACGACAGCTTTCCACTTGATGCCTTGGAAGTACACAATAATAGAGACTCTATAGTCATTAATTATAATATCAGCTGGTTGATGAAGTTACTGTACTTGCTGCTTGGTGATTTCATTTTTAATTGCAGCAGGTGGTGTGGAAATAAAGTGATGTACTGACACACACGGTCACCTCAATAGTGTTTTCTTTTTTATGTATAGATAAATGCAACTTGTTTTTTGAAAATTCCTTCTGTTTTATATCCCACCGCATATAGTAGCTGCAAGGAAAAATAAGAACACAGAACACACTGAAAATTAGATGCTTAGAAATGAACTGATAGAAGACATATTGTCCCCATTTTTTTTTCCTTTCAAAATATTTAAGATATGGGGGGTTTATCCTGTGTAAAGATTCATACTTTCCAGACACAGCTGTCATAAATACCAGTCACAGCTACGTATAATGTACAAGTTTTTTCTTCTAATTTTTGGTCTTCCTAATGTATTTGAAGAAGTGGCCACTTTTGAACTCTACAAATCTGAAAATAAAGATGTAGTTAAGCAAAATTAAACTACAACTGTATTAAATTCTAAGACCATTCTAAAAATGAGTGTGTGATATTCTAAATTGTGTCTTTTTTTTTTTTTTCTTTTCTATTTTGGAATTAGTCTTATATGCTCCATTGCTCCAGTAATTTACTAACCCATATATTCACATAGATTTCTGCAGTTTAAAACCCATAAGCATACTGAAAGCAAAAAATGGATTAAGACAACAATTGCGTGCACTGATTTATCCTTTTGTTGTCTTCAGACTGCTGTTGTATATGCTTTCGAAGTCTGCATTGTTCTTCTGATATTGTCTGCTTTGAAAAGTGTATTTTCCTCCTCTGTAATCTTTTCGTGTCATTAATCTCTAATTTAACAGATTAGATAACTATTACAGGAGATTTTGCTGCCATAGGTTTTCCATGAGATTGATAGGTAATAAAAACTGGTGTTTCCTAATGGCCACTGACATCTGTCTTCTACATAAACCAGCAAACTCCTCTTATATCCAAGTCATAGATCAATTGTACTCAAACCTCATTGCAACACACACACACTCTATTCTCTGAAATAAGGCTGTGCTACCTTAGCTCAAAACTACATTAAATGCAATTAATACAACTGCGATGTAAATGGACGCAGCATTAAAATGTATATCCCCAGGGAGAACAGGTTGTGAAGGCAGCTATGTGCGCTGCCATGCATGGCACACATGACTAGGGAAAATTTTAGCTCACTTGCTGACTTAGGATTTGCAGCAGTTACACCATAAAATTGAGAAGCTGCGGTACCAGGAGCAGGAAGCCAGCTTTGCCTCCGCAGTACACTGCCATGGCATACCAGCATCAGCTGAGTGGCGGCTGGCTACCATCTCTTTCCTAAAGAAAGAAGTTGTAGTCTTGCAAATCCTCTCTAACATGATGTTAACTTCTATCTTCAAAAAAAGCTACACAAACACCATTAGAAGTCCAAAAGTTAAATGGAAAGGGCATTTACTGCTTAAGCAGTACACCTCACTCTGAGGTGATGTGAATTGTTTGGCTGTGTATTAGGGAAAAGGCAGGTGGCTTCTAACAATTTAGTACTTTATTTGTGTACAACTATGTCATTTGGAAGAGAATGCTGTAGAAAGAGGGAATCAGCTGAGCAAAAAGGAGTGTGTGGAAGTGGTACAAAGTGTCCAAATGAGGCAAACAAAAATAAAGCTGTTCTTTTACAGACATGTCTTCAGTGTTCCCCTGATGACAGCACTGTTCATTTTAGGAAAGAGTTTGTCTAAAAAAACCAACAGGCCAGTACTGCCAGCTTTCATGAATATATTGTTTCGCTCAGACAGAAAGCAACTTCAGAGTCTGAGCATAGCCAGGCTATGAACAGGACTTTATCAGCGTGCTCTGGGTCTTGCTTCAGACCCAGAAGAAAGCTACACTGCCTGAACTCTCTGTGATTTGCTGACCCTTCTCCTCTTAAGAGGTCCCCTCAGGTCCCCTGTTGCTACACATAGTAGGTAACAAGGACTTAGATCTCATAACAAGACAGCTCAAGTGGTTTTGGAGAAGGGAATACAGGCGGTAATATCTCTTTTTCAAATAGTTCTCAGCCAAATGCTGAATTTGTTAAATATAATATTTTACCTATTGCACCAGTTTCCAGACTGGGCTTGTGTGACTGCTGGAAAACCAATCATAGAATTGAGGCTCATAATCAAGGCATTATATCCACAAAGAAGTCTGGGAATCATTGCTATGAGGTATTTATCATCTGATATACGTAACCATTACATAATTCTAGAAATGTTCTAATTTTGCTGATCTCGCCTTCTTAGGAAGCTGGTTTGCATCCTCCCTTTAATTCACTTTTTACATTACTACTATAGTGGCCTTTCTGTATGTACAAGGCAGGAAACCAAGTTTGGGTTGGTTAATAATATAACTGAAGCATTCAAATATGCAAACAAACCCTTGAGCCAAACTCTGCTCTCATGCATGTCAAGATTCATAGCACTGAAAAGGGAACAAAGTTTGGCACCTTTTGCTCACAAACACTGAACGCAGAAGTAGGTTATATAATTTCAAGGGATTAAGCTCTCTGTACCCTGGGTGCCCGTTTTCTAGCGCAAGTAGATTCAAATCTACAAAATGCAGAGCAACCGCATTTCTCACATTGTAGGACCACCCCATGTTACTTCCTAATACAACATAAAGGCAAAAATAATTACAGTAAAAAGCTTGGAATTTGGCCACATTCGATCTTTCATCATTTTGCTTCATAGTTTCTTTCTCTCTCCTTGTAGTTATGGCTTCTTTCTGGTCTTGTGGGGTTTAGACCCTTACATGCCCATAGTGCAAATGTGCGATGCAACCCAAACAGCATCAGCCATATGCATAATAAACATGAAAATTTCAATAGCCTTCACATTAACTACTCAATCTAATAAGTAGGATTACACATCATATCAATTTTACCAGCTAATTTGTTCCTTTCTTTGTCCTGGCTTACTCTTCTGTCATCTTCTAAAAAAGAACTTAGATGTTTCTACAAGAGTACCAGTAGTAATACTGTATTACATGTTCAAAGGCTGCACAGCCTCATTTGCTGTTCTACGCTGCACAGATGTAAGAACTATTAACAATGAGCTGAGACCCACAATGTCATATGATCCGAATGCAAATCCTCAAGGACATTTATTTCCTCCATTTCAGTGGGTAATTGAGCCTCTAAACCACCCACAAAGGTTACACTTGTAAAAATAGTTAACCATTCTTGCCATAAAAATATTTATATTGCAAAAAACTTTTTGCATCTAAAAATATGAAAACTTGTAAGATAGTCTACAAAATGGAACTGTTGTATACTGAATCGCCAAATCCAAAATGTAGTTGCCCACACTAAAATGAAGTAATTGAAAACTACAAACGAACCCATAAATGAATAACATTAGCATCAGTCTCACAATTAATACATAGGGTGGCCTTTTGATTCATCTAGCATTAAAGAAGACATCCTTTTCAGTGTCTCATTTTTGCACTGGACATAAGTTTCCTAATATGTGTATCATAGTGAAAGACAGTAAAAATAAATCTAGCCTAGAATAGCTTTGCTGCTCTATCCCTAGCCACGAACGAAAGCAAGGAGAAACAAGTGTAGCGCTGGTTTTCCTTTTGAAGACAGACAATCTCCTTTAAAGCTGAAGCAGGGTTAGACAGTTAAAGAAAACATGCAATATACATTTCTCATGAAAAAACTCTGGAACTCAGCTATCACATTAAAAGGAGTTGTTGGTTTTTTTAAAATACATAAAAAGGTCTTGCAAACAACTTCTGCAGACTGCAAGTCAGAATCTTTTGATCCTCAGTAAGAGCCAAACAGATTGCCCGATATTTGCACATGCCACCCTGGCAGAAATACACAGAATGGGAAGAGCTTGTATCATAGAATTACCACCACACCTATTATCTACCACCCAGAGTAACAAACAATTGATGTCCACCATAAACCCATGTCAGAAATTGCTAAAACTAATATACATGATACTATAATTTGCAGAAAAATGAGGAGCTAACCAAAAATGAGGATGTATCTCAATCAATACTGGCAAGAAATTAACCAAAAGAAGGCAATTAAATCATCTATATTATAGAATACGTTTCTACTGTTGGGAATCATTTAGCTTGCCATACATAGAGCTTCTGAGAAAAGATGGAATACGCTTCATGAATCCAAGGAAAATTCCCTTTCCATTTAAAAGTTACATGAACTGGGTCTCACAGAACCATGTGCAAAAGATGTACTATTGGGAGGGGGAAGGTCAAGGTAGTCCTATTCCTCGAGTGCATTTTTAAACCTCAAAATGGTGGGGAAACTACACACTACTCCCCAGAGAAATCTGTGCCAAGGACCTTGTCTTAATTATTCAGCAGAGCTTTCCCAATCTATCAATTTACTTCCACACATTTATGATCTTTATTGTCATTATTAATATAGGTACTAATATAATCCAAAAACATCAAGTCATCAGGGATTGGCGAGAAAAACACAGACTTTTGGGAAGAGAATGACAGCAGAAAGTCTCTAAATGAACATTCCCAACAATGCAAAAAGTGTATGCTTTATTTTAGAATTAATACTACTTGAATATGCTTTTGGGTTTTGATTTTTCTTTTGTTTCCTAAAAATAGCTAGTATACACAAGACAACATCCTGATTAACTGATTAACAAATATAGACAGAGCACTCATATTACTGTACTTCTCTGGAAAACTAAGAGTTTCAGTTTAGCAATGCCTACTTCAAGCTTTTATCAGCACTAATTTCAATGAAAAAAATGGTCGTAAAATTCAGAACAGAGGGAAAACAGACCTTAATTAAGCAAAGTGTTATCTCTTTCTATTATAATGAAAGCAAAGTTACAGTTATATTTTTACCAAGATTTTTCCCCACTTAATGAAGACATTATCCGTGAGTTTTCAAAGTCACTTTACAAAAGAGCATTCAAGAGACATTAAAGTCAGCTTAAACTAAAAAGTCTTTTTGAAGTCAATAAACAATAAAAAGAACAATGAAAAGACAGCCTTTGATCTCTTCTTACTCTAAAGTCTTTAATTTCTGTTTTAATCTACTAGATGCATTAAGTCTTGTTTTCAGATATTTTTCATCTGCGAAGTACAGTAAGCTTGCCTTGATTTTTTTATTCATATATATTCCTACTGTATTAATGTACAGTTCTCATTATCAAGGATGGGTGTCATCTGGAAGTTCTCCCACCAAATTAAACAGAAAAAAGTTTTAAAATTATTTTTCATTCTGTTCTCTTTTAAAATTTCTTTCAAATGAAAGAAAAAAATGTAAAAGGAAATAGAAAATAGCATCTTCAGCTTTGAAATTTTGAGATCAAAGACTATAATGCACATAGATTTTTCAAAGGATAAATTATTAACAACATGGGCGAACACACACTGGTCAATAACATGGTCAAAGAATGGTAAGTTAAGAGCATCTCTCTACAGCCAATTACAGTTAATCTGACTTTATTTTTTGCAAGGAATTCCAAGTTAGTCACCAGATCTTTAATACAGCTTTTAGAAACCCTTTTTAGAAAAGCTGCGAATTGTGACAAGCTCTTGACCAGGTTCAGCAGCTTGGCATTTTAACATTTCTTAACTTCTGTTTATCCTTTCCTCAGCAGCACGGGCCATCGATGTAAATAGGACAATACAAAATTGCAATGAATGAAAGTGTACGGAAAGTCTAAAGATAAGAGGCAGCCATTAGTTCCCATTGTGCCAGCAATTTCTTCCAGGCATCTAGTATAATCCCACCTAGAAGGGGTAAAAACTCTCTCCATACCTGTTCACCCTTGACGCACATATAAGCCTGCGTATAAGCGTATCCTTCTAGTATTTGCACACCTTCAGGAACACCGGATCATCCACAAGGTAGAACAGAAAGGAGAACCATATCCTCCCTTTCAGACCTGGATTACCGTAACAATCTGCCGATTGACTCTTTACATGTGTCAGAGAATTTCAAAATGAGAGAAAACATAACATGGAGAGTATAGTGAAAGCTGGGCTGAGCAGACATAGTAACATGCTGTACAGCCATTTCTCTACAATAGCACTGTTCTTGCCACGTGCTTGCAAAGATACCTTTCCAGATGTGAGGGACAGATGAAAGCCATATGTGCCAGAGAAGCAACCTTCCCCTTCCCCTGCTATGCACAGTTAACCCAGAAACCTGATAACAAATTAAGTGCTATTATTGCCTTAGTTTCTCTTATTTCACAGATCAGCTTTTAATTTAAACATCTAGTGTTTGTAGGATTAAAGGTGAATCCTCGGACTCTACTGACCTAGATTAAAATGCCACTACTTTGTTGGTATCTAATCATCCACTCTGTCTTCAAAATATTTCTTTCACAGTTCTCCCAAATGCAAGCATTCTCCACCTCCATTTGTTGCTGAAGTTCCCAATTTTTGCTGATGATTTTTGTAAGAGAACAGGTCTAGAAGCATTTATTTCACAGAGACCACTGAATATCTGAAAAATGTGACATCTTAGTCATTCATTTCTAGAGTGGGATATGAATGGGAACACCAAACCATTGGGCTCTGAATTTTGCCGATACAAGAATTTTACCATTTTTCATGCAGTATATTTCATTTTGATTCAAATAAAACTAAATTCTATGGGACAGATCTTCTCTAAGAAAGAAAATAACCATGTAGAAATTTAAGCAATGTCTTTTTCTTACATCAAGTTAAGCAAAAAGACTAAAATTTTCACTTTGCTCATGTCAGATATACTTAATAAAAAGAATCAGACTGAGAGCACTTTACTACGTTCAGACTAGCCTTTTATTGATTTGGATGTGCTATGAACCACATTATCTAATCTACAATAAGCCATTTACCAAGTGCAATGATCTATGGGCTAAAAGGCTTAGATTTTTAGTTCCATTGTAGACTTTTTGATGAAATGGTAGATCAGCAGAGAATAATAATATAATAAGATTGTGAGGGACACAAGTGTCAATATTAGGAAATTAGAAAGTTTGGCTTACTGTTTTAAATCCTCTTGCTGTTCATTTAAAAGCCCAATATCTCTTTTTCTAGACAAATTGTGCCTGTATATTGAACAGAGGCTCCAGATGACGTCCCACAGGGTGTCAAGTTCACAGGAGTTCAAGGGCTCATCCAACTGAAAACATTCTTATTTTGCAAAAAAAGTATCACCCATCTGAGCACACCACAACTATTTGGTGAAGCATGTGCTCTAATTACATGACGATACAAGTTATCATTATACTGTCTTCTTGCTATCGCTGTTTGACATGATCCAAGTTTCATCTGCCGCACAGGAGATTTTAGCAGTTTCCCTTCAAACAGATTTGATGCATTTTGCATCAGAAACTTTTCTTTACTTATATGCACAGAGCCTGGAACGTGAGGCTGAGATCCCAGTTAGGCTTGTGACTTACACATAAACAAATTTGGATTAATGCTCCCACAGTCTCGCCTCTTGACTGTCTCCCCTCCAATTGTCAGCTTTGACCACATTCACACATGGGAATTCTCCAGCTGCCACCAGGAAATGCCATAGAAATCTCAAGATAATTCATTTCTCTACTGTCCTATGTTAATCTAGGAAAGAACCACACATATGAGATCTGCTTCCGTATTTTTCAATATTGCTTTTTGATTGCAATAGGTAACACTGAACTCCCTGGCAATGTATACCATAACTTCCTTCTCAAATTTTCAAGCAATTCATGCAAAGATAACTTCTGCCTGAAAATGGTTGCTTTTGGCTAACTTGGACCTAAGAGGTTTGTGAGAAACATAACAGTGCAAACCAGCTTTGCAACACCATAGGCATCATCAAAATAACATCTCCTGTTATCAAACAGAACAAAAATTCGGTGGCTTTCAGTAGACAGAAATAAAATCCACTATTCAGTGCTAATTAAGTGAAAACCAGAGCATATTTATGAGATTATTTTATCTATAGTTCTACGGCAAATTTTACCGCATCATTTCTGAGTAAGACTGACAGGTTACATGCCAAAGTAAATGTACTGAAGACATTAATGTCACTTTAAAGCAACTCAAGTTTTGATGTTCTTATATTTTTGTTGTACTGCAACTATTAGGATGCATTGCCTCATTTTTTTGAAAATGAAAAAAGGAAGTGTAACTAGTTCAGGCTACCATGTAACTTTACAACAACTGACACTAACTATAATATAAGCCAGTTTGTATTAAGATGTTATTGCACCTTTCCAGTTCTAATCGCCAATTATGACTCTATTAGTCCTACTTGGCAGTTCATCTGCTCCTGCATCAGCTAAGGGGGACTTGGAGACGGACCTCTGATCTTCATGTTTCCGCTTCAGTGAGTGCTCAGCACAGCGGCTGTCATCTTGAGACATTGAGGAGGTAAGGCATTGCCTTTTCTAAGATAACTACACCTGACCTTACAACAATTTACTAAGGAAATACCTGCCTAATGGCAGTGTGAGTGCAGTTTCTTTTACACTCACAACCGCACTGCAAATTAGAGACAACAGGATAAATCTATGACCAGCTCACTAGACACTTCATTAAATCACTGTTCCCTTGCCTTGTAGAGCACTAATAGAATCACAGCCCTCGTTAGCTACTGAATAAAAGATCAATCACATTCTTTGAGAGCTCTTGCTACCAGCTTCCAGAGGAAACAAGGAAAAAAAAGACATATTTAGGATCATCACTAAGATTCTGAATGGCCTCACTGCAAGTTGGTTAAATTACCTTTTCCACAACTGACTCCGACTGTAATACTCTGAGGAACTTGTTAAGTCTGCTTTCAAAAGCTGCTATCTAATATATGACTACCAGGCCCTGGTCAAAAGTTCATAATGTGCATATGTAAAAAGGTACTAAATTGCCTGAGGGCTAAAACCAGAGGAGTTTAATTGCAGCAAAATGCTGAAAATGGTCTGTTGAGGGTCTTTCTATTGGGATACTGCTGGCACTAGCTGATTGAAGTACAGCACATAAAAGCCTTACAACAATATTTCCTTAAATGCAGCTGAAACTGCTAGCACTTGCTAGTGCATATATGGTGTGTCAAGAGGAAAAAAAAAAAAAGAACCTTCTCTAAAACAAACAAAGATTTAAGGATTGATATAATTCATAATTCCAAAGTGTGTGGATAAAAGGAAGAATTAAACAACAGTGTATATCTGTCAGTATAAGTCATGTTATAGGCTCCACATGTTATGGTGGGAAATGTAAGTACATATCTAAACATATTTAATTGGCACCCATTAAGATTCGCTGCAATGAAAACTGGAAAACAGCTTCCATCAACCTATTTATGACCACACTTGGAAATTTTGGAAACAAGTCACCTATAAGACTGAAGATTCCTATACTTAGCCTGAAATCCAAGGACTTGTTTCTACTAATTCAGAGTCACTCCTCTAGCTATTTACATGATAAAGGGGAAAAAAAGGACAGGAAGGAAAAAAAGAAAACATTTTTCTCTGAAACCATTCAAAGTATATTTTTTCTATAAGTATACTTTTTCTATTGAAAAAGAAAACCCCAACAATATAAATGTTTAGGAAAAATGGTCATCATCTGAAATTAGGAAGAAACAGCAAATTCTTCACTTAATTCTATTGCATTTTATTATCTCAAATAAAGTATTTTTTTATCTAAACAGAAACTGTGAACATTTTAACTCTTTGCAGAGTGAATGCAAGCAGAATTTTTCTTCTTCTGTGCAGGCATTTATCAACATGTTGCCTGAGAATTTGGATTTTGACTATAAACAGTCACCTGAAAAAAATGACAAGTGACCATCTTCAAATGTTGCTCTTTTTGTAGAATTCTCTGTGATCTACTCCTCAATATATATTTTTTTTTATTATCTTGGCCAAAACATATAGTTACAAATATTCAAAATGGCTACGGTGAAACATTTCTCTTAACTTTTTAATACTATTATTTTTACCTTTTGAAAACCACATTCACATGGAATATTTTGCAACATGTTATAGATACTAATTTGAAATTTTAAGTTAAACTTCATTGCTTCTCTGCCAGTTTTTCCTTAGCTCAAGCAGGGCTTGATGTGGAAGTTAAGGCACATACTGTGCAGGAAATGACATTAGGCCAGTGTAACAGACCCTTCATAGAGATTGCAGTACGAATTTTCCACACCCAATTATTTTTTCTCAGTTACGTCTGTTGGAGGGTATGCTACAAACTGCAATAACGAATGAAAGGCAAATGTTTGCCTATATATGAATGATCTGTTGCCATTACTTTCTAGATTGAGAAGGCAAAAATGTTATCTACAGCGCATAGTTTGCTCATCTACAGCATGTGTTGTCTTTGGGCATGTCATGGCTGAGAAAATTATCTACAGCTTTGCATAAAGGTTATATCTCTAAAAGGTTTTAAAATACCTCATCTAATATTCTGAAAGACAGCAAGAAAAGGGCTAGGCAATTTTTTTATTTGTACTTGAATTAATACAATATAGTAAATAAAATAGCCTTTAGCCAACCACTACCTGCTAAAGTGGGAAGTGAGCACACTGTTGATAACACTGACTTTGCCATTTGCAGTTGGTATCAGTTAACACCCAGAAAAATAATAGTCTTGGACAGAAACCATAGACAAGGTAAGAGGAACATGGTCAAAACCATGAGAATCAGCAAAGAGTTCAAATCAATTCAAGAGACCTCTACTTTCAGCCTTGGAAAGTCCACACACCAATATTCTGCAATAGCTTGTCTCCATGGGAAGACCATAACACCTCTGTCTTCTGATACGACAGTTATCAACCAAGTCTCATTTTACAACATAAAAAAATACCCCTAGAAAGTCTCGAAAGTAAATTCATCTTAGTGAATAACAAAAAAAACTGGCAATTCATTTACCTCACCCCAACAGATCAATTCAGAGAAGTTTGAAAAAGCATGGTTGTAACACTAACAGCATTTACCATAACAAATAAACTTTGTGGAAATGACAAATCAACAGTGTCTGACAACAAATGAAGAATATGGAACAAGCTATCATTTGTTTACTCTTGACATTCAGTGCCGACACTTAGGCATTTAGGAAGTCATTCAAATTAGTTTAAAAGATATGCTTGGGAAGAATTCACAAAGGTCTCCCCAAACAGAGACGGACAATAGACTACAAATATTTCAGTAGACATAACGTTTAAAGTAAATAGACAGACTTCATTCCAGGTCTCTAAGTCTCTATTTCAGGTCTGGACAACCCTTTCATTTCAGCTTCTGAGCACCACAATATAATTAATTAATGGATGTATCTGCCATCAGAAGGGAACAGGGGATGGAAGCAGGAAAGCTAAAGTTTTTTTCTGATGATGATAGCGAACAGGAATGACCACATAATTTGGCCCAATCACATTTCATTACCAATTAGAAACATTATTTTAGGGGAATAGATTAGCATTTAGATTTCATTTACAGGAATCTTTGCTGTGGACAGTGACAAAGTTTTCTGATGAGAATTCTGTCCCTTCCTAACAGCAGAAAAAGCATTGAGCTGTGTGTTGAGCTTTGTGGGCCTTGAGTATACATGCGCAGTACTTCATTTTCCAAGACAAGCAATGGTCTGGACTGCATTCTGAAGAGCATAATTGGCCTTAGCTGAAGGCCATTTAAAGAGCCACGTTACTGTCTATTGAATAAGCATACATGTAATGTAATACTGATGAATTTCACCTTGTCACCAAAAATAAGGTCAGATATTGTTTTGATAAAAAGGTATTTTGTATGAAAACATTTCCTTTAGAAACATAAAGCCAAAAGGAGACAAAAAATACTATCTCACAAGTGAAACTGCCACCTTTGCTGATGCCTTCTGCTGTAATTCCTTTAAAAGCTGGAAATTCCCATACATTTCTCGTTAAAGGAATGGAAGAAGTCGACCCATAATTTTTTCTCACAAATACAAAGTCACGCTTTTGGTGCAAAAACTGAGAGAGAATCTCACTTTATACATACTAGTTCAGCAAATGGAATCAGCACAGCTCTAAGACCATTCAGCTCAGGGTAATACCTTTTTTCTTGGCGGCACTAGTCACCTCATTTCCAGTTTACTCATGATATCTTGACAAAAAAACCAAAATAAATGCATTTCTCAGAAAACCTTTATTTTACTGTCATTAAGTATGCAGAATATAATAAGTTTTTACATTTATGCCATCGGATTACTAGCAGAGTTGTAACACACGTGCCCAGTCCACACAAGGAAATACAGAAGGACTTTTCAGATGCCCAACCACTCCAAGACCCTGCCTATGCCCTCAAGTGCACTGATATTCGGGGCCTTCACCTAGGGGAACTGCAATGGAGAAATTCCTTTCCTACTACACAGGCATGACACTGCTCCGCAGGGGCAAGCCATCTCTTCAGTACTGGGGCAGAGAGCACCAGGACAGCCAGTATCCCTTTGTAGATCGTGCCTCTGCTCAGTAATTAACACCATTAGATCAACACCACTATTTGGGATGGGATGAACTATTCGACATGAGTAGACAATCAGATTCTAAATGACACTGTTATAAACTCATTATCATAAAAAATTGCCAAGACGGTTGTTTTATTTGAAGTGCTAAATTAGTTTTCTTGTACTGGTAGTATTCATCATAATGTGAGTTTGACATTTCAGGACAACATTTTAATAGTAATGCTGTTCAGTGGAAAGAAATAGTGTTTCCAATTTTCTAGCAAAATGAAAAAACCCTAATTACATTCATTAATAGATTACAGTGACAGGCAAGATAACCCTAAAAAAACCCCTACATTCAAGAGTGTTGAATTTAAGTGAAAACTTTAATCCTAGTATTTCCAAGTATTCTTATGCTCTAGCTTGTAAATTTTAAATGTTCTTCAATGTTTTTTACATAACGGTGAGTATAGCATTCAAACAGAAATCAGAAACAATCTGCCAGTTCAGCACAAGGATTTTCAAATCTGTTCTTTTTATATAAAGTTTGGTACTCGACACTTGAGTAAATACTTTCATAACCAGTTAGGAGTCTCACCAGCCATTTGCATATGCACAGTCATCTATTAGAAACAAAAGAAACTAGCAATGGTGTGATCAAACATTAAAAATAAGCTCACGGTAAGTTTCAACTCCTATGCCTGCTTAACATTCTTCTGAATTAATAGCGATATCCATCTTAAATGCATTAAAGTTGAAAATACCACCCACTGAAGCAGCACATGTATGAGAACTCCATTTTTGGAAATGTCAACTCTTAAGACAATACTGCTATAAGAAATGGAAATCCACAGAACTAGCAAATCAATCCTGTGTATTTGGGACAAGTAGATCTTGTTTTTCAAGACAAACAATTCTCTCTGTATCTCAAAAATGACTTTACTTTTATATAAGATGCATCATCCAACATTGCTATCTCTATATCATTTCAATGTGAAGCTTTTGCAATTAATAAAATTCCTCAACTACCTTCTATTGATTTTTTTGGCATGCACAGAAGACTGTGCTATATTCATAGTGATATTTAATAACTGCAAAACCATGTTGTCACTAAAATAATGGATAGAATTTGACTATGATGTTTATATTTACTGTCATGCTCCTTGCTAAAAAAGAATTGATGCTACTACTCCAACAACTTTGTAGAAACAGCAAACTAAAGATGTTGGAAAATCCAAATGACTCAAGTATTGTAAGTCTCAAAGGAAACTTTAAAAGCTAAGTAAACTCAGAAATTCTCTGATTACAAACCCTATACAGATTACTATTAAGTATTGCATCATTTGCTGTGCATTTTTACACTGAACTAAGCATGATAAATTCAGTATTATGTTTACTTTTTCCCCTGAAGAGAATGAGTACATTCTGCCACTATCACAAGTAAATCATACAAATTCAGGCCATATAACACATAACAAAACATGGAACCATATTATTATTTCAACTATATTTAATATTTCAAGTTCCTTTTTGCCAAATCTTCCTCCTCTATTCTTAAATATAATTCTTGACTCATATAAACATTTAACACGACTCTTCAAGACATTACCTTCAAGGTATTTAACATAGGATCATACATTTGTGTTTTCTTCCTGCTTTGAGAAAGTTAAGAAACCACAGGCCTAAGGACTAAGACAGTAGGTTAAAAAGAGGAGAGGCAGAAGGGCACATCATCTCACACTGATACTGGCAGTAAAACCTACATAAAATTAAGGACAACTTTTTGGTTTTGTTATTTTTTCTGGAACATGTATACCCTCTTTCTTCCCTTTCCTTAGAAACACATACACTCCTACCTAGAAAGAAGGCACAGGCACAGTAAAAAAAATTAGGAGTACAGTAGAGAGAAGCTCAGGATTTGAACAGTATCTAACTCTAGCTTTTTCAGTAACTCTCAGAGAGTGATATACAATGGGAGCTACTGAACTACAAAATACTAGTGAATATCCAGTGGAAAAACTAAACACACTCCCTAAGACAGTCTCATCAACCACAGACCTATTTTCCTCCACATGGGAATCTAGCCAATGCTCCAAGCTGGCCAAGGAATATCCTGCAGTTTGAGTCTTGCCTTTAGAAAAAAGAAAATTACCACAGTCATATCCGTAACACCAAAAAAAAACCCCAAAACCAAGAAACTCAATCCAGTAAGTTCCCTCACACTTTCCTCAAGAGAAAAAAAGATACCTATATATACAGCAAACTTTGGAATAAAGAACTGACAAGAACTAGAAACGCTATTAGTATCACAGTGGGATACCTCCCAAAAGCCTAGAAATATGAATTTTCTATACATACACGTACATTTCCAATAGCTTTCCTGGAAGGAAGTTTTTGGGAATGTTAATTTGGTTATGCAGTTATCATGTCCAGGGAACGCCAACATGATGATGAATGACATGTCACACACAAAAAAACAAACAGATGAATCACTTTTTCAGGAAAACAGACTCTTACTGTGTTCACCTATCCAGGAATATTAAACATATTAAAACCCCAAGTATAATTTTCATTTTATACAGATAGATAGGTACATACACATACATATATATGTAAAAACAGTGAGAATACTGAAAAAACATTATGTAGTACTCTGCATTTGATATACTGTATTATTTTTGGACCTTGCAAATATACTTTTTTAATGACTTTGCTCTAAAAGAAGGGACTTTCTAGCTCAGATTACTTGGACACTCTTACTGTTTACTCTTCCATCTTTTTTGTAAAGTCAGAAGAGATTTCCCTGAGAACTTCAAATAAATAAGATATCCAGCTGCACAAACACTATACATTCTGTTAGATTACTTTGGCTTCCTAAGGAATATTTGACTTTCTCTGAATGTAAATGATTAAAGAGAATCCATCATATGAAACTGATTGGTGAACTGTTTAAAGTGGTATGGCACCTCTTCAAAGATGATATAGAGAGAAATGAAAAGACCATGTTATGATAAAGCATCTCAGATATCCAAGGAGTTCTAGGGAAACGTTAATGTAACTAAGCACTGCATCCCCCAATTAAGAAATAATATTTAAATGATAGTTCCATAAAATAGGATCTACACTGTATTCTTTTTTAAACAATTTGGTATTTCATCTATTCTAAATACAGCCAATAAAAGCTTGGGGTTTCCTGAACATCTGTCCATTCATAAATAGCAACTTCAAAAAAATGTAAGGAAAGATAAACCATGTTCTAGAATCCACAAAATTTATATTTCTCTGTGAGTTATGCTCACAAAATGACACAGGTTAACAATGTTCAGTTATGTAATTTCATTATTTTTACCATTTATGGTTTTAAATCTGGGCACAGAATTTTAACTTCTAGAGGTCAAAGAAACAAAAACTAAACTTTTTCCAAAAAACATTGCTTTTACTGAACTTTAGATGTGTGGATCAGCAACTCTATTTCCTAAAGAGCTAACTAGAAGGCTTAGTATCAGCAGGTATGCATGTGCATATAAAAGACAAGGAAGAAAGAAGTACAAGGAAAGAAAAGATGCACTACAGCTACGTCAAGTGACATGGACAAGAAGGCCTCAGTTCAAAGTTTAGTGATACAGGAGGAGTTTGAATTTCATTACTCCTCATTTAGGGACTAAACAGCAGATATACATTTTTTAAAAAAAAATAGCCAAAAATTATTCTGTTCTTGGACTCTAAACTCAGTAAGAAGCTTGATTTTAGAGAAGAAAATTGAGAAAGTGAAATGCATACTAATGAAGCACAATTACTTCTTACAGCCATTCATTCATAACCCTCTCCACTCCTCCACCATTGAGGTCTTCTCACAGCTTCTAAAATTTGGCAGACGGCAACAGTTTGAAGTAGAACCAGATTTGCCATCTTACATCTTAACCCACACAGAATTTGTTTTTCGCATTTCATATCACTGATAGCACCATTATTTCAGTAGCTGAAAATACCTGGTTCAATTGAAGTCTTTGTATAATTTGTGTTTAGCTGTACTTAATTTACTTGCTAGCTTTACAGCATAGTTGCTATGTCTGTCCAAAAAGTTAAAGTCATTAATTAAAAAGAGTTTTTAGGGACTAGTTTTTTTATAAAAAGTGATTGGAAACTCATTGCTACCTAAAAAGTCAAGTTTTATCACTGTGAATATTTGAGACCACCTTTCTAGAATGCTAGCAACAGATCACTGGATCATCATAAATGAACTACAGTGCATTGACTCTGCTTTTGATTATAGTTATCTCATTCATAAAAATGTTATCTCCAGTACTCTCTTGTTATTAAAGAAAATTAATAATCCTGTAATTTATGTGCTAGCTGGTAACTAAGGAGGTCTGGATCCTACTGTGTTATTTACAACAAACTGTCTAGAGTGACCTTGCTCAGGCACATAAATGAGAAACTGTGGGGTCGCAAGCAGGGTTGAGTCGCCTCATCTGCAGTAACTGTAACCAGAGAGCTCTGATACGCAGCGAGGGGCACCCGGAGGGCTCTGCAACGAAGCAAAAGGCACTGGAGGACTTTGGGGCATGCTTGCATTTGGTCTTCAGCAATGCACGGTAATTTCAGCCAGCAATTGTCACTGCTGGCTAGGCTACAAAGTCATCAAAGATTAAACCCTTACTAGGCAAGAAGTAGAGAATTATTCTATGAAAATCCCTTTTGTTTACCAGACCTTCTTAAAATTATTAATATAACAATATACTAGCATAAACTGAACACTGCTTAAGAGCGGGCAAAGGAAGACAAGTAGCAAAGGTAAAAATTACTACCTTAGTATGGAGATACATTAAGAGGACTGTGGCTGGCACGTATCATAAAACTGTTTAAACCATAGCTGTCATTTTCCAAAGTTAACAGCCACATGTTTGCATTAGCACCAAATAAATGCATGAAAAAAAGTAGAGGCAATCTGTTTCAGTTTTTAAAAAGATCTTCAAGACATTTAAGTTCACTTGCCTGTTTAAACAGAAAATCACTAAATTTTAACCTAGATTATTCCCCGCAAAAGTTACTGTTGTTACCTAAAGATAGAAAAAGAATATGAACGTGCACATTTAGTTTTTGGTTTATACAATTCAAGTATGTAACAGATTCAGAAAAGTTCCTCACTGTGTTTTTTCCCTTACATTCTCTTTCCCAACCTATATTTTTTTAACAAAGCTATATGATAAATGCTTTCCTGTTTTCTTAATAATGCTTGTCAAAAAAATATTAGATTTATGTAAACTACACAAGAAATCTTTTTTGTGTGGCCACAAAACCAGAAGTGTCGCAAACCTGTCCATAAACACAGTTTTAACATTATATCTGTGGCAAAGTAGCATACGCCCACTTTTGAGAGAGAAAGAACGTATTTCTAATCAGTCAGGAGAAGGAAGGGAGGCCAAGAGGTTGTACATATAAATCCGGAATATTATCTCATGCTGCTATTAGCTATTTTGTTCCCTGACAAAACAGAACAAAAACATGAAAATAATTTTTCACAGAGCTCTGTGAAAATACAGACTACCATACAGAGAAGCCTTTTTTCCGACAAACTTTAAATTTTCATCCTACTTCCACATCTCTCTGTAATATCTGACATTGAAAAGAATACCTGTACAGCAATATGCAAAATAAATGCAAACATAAAAATCAAAAAACCCTCAGAACCTCAGAATTTCAAGCATTTTGAAAGTACTGAATTTCACTACCTAAGCACCTAAAAAAATCTTTTTTTACAGTCTCTTCAAATTCACAGTTCTAAATTTTAGTCATCTTTGCCCATGGAAAATCAATACCTTACTTGTTTTCAGTTATTGCAGTAGATAATCAATTTTTGCAGCAAATAAAACAAATGATGATGTTTCAGTATGAGAAAGACCTCAAGAACACTACCTACAAGGATAAGGCAAATTCCTAATAGCAAGTATAGTAATGACATAAAAAACCAAAGGTAAAGGGACAAAAAAAAAAAAAAAAAAAAAGGCTAAATATCCTGTTCAGCTGTTTCTGTCAGATTGCAACATCTTGCCTGTCACCCAAGCACCTCAACTCTCATAATACAACAGAAATTTCCTTCCTTATGGTTTCTCAAATACATTCTGAGCAGATCAATGCTGCATAACACCTCAGAGACACCGTGGCACTTCAGCTGCAGTTTAGCTGTGCAAGTGATGATGAGTAAAAGACAAAGAATAAGAATAAGGAAAAAACGGGAACTTGGAATCTTCTTTGGAGGACTGTAAAAGAACACAGGAAAAAAAGCACAGTAAAGGAAAGTCTGGGACTTTCAGACAAGAAATTATGGAAGCATCATACCACAGTGAAAAAAATAAAAAAGGATTTAGTTTTAAAACCTTTTGTTAAGAACTCATTATTTTATTTGTAATGCAGCTTATACCAATACCCCTCCATTATTCAATAAGGAGGTCTCTTTCTAGCCAGTGAAACAATCTGAAACAAGAAATTATAATAACTGAATGCAAGACTGACTTTCTGCAAGTTTCAGAAATAAATATTCTGTTCTATGCTGTTAACTACCTATGAGGCCAATCTTTTTCAGATTTCAGGCAGGAGGAGATACGGTATCAGACAGGGCTGGATGTGAGGTTGCACAGAAAGTTAGCATTTGTGGGCAATTCAGACCTGTACGTAGACATTCCACAAGGTGTATATATAGCTTTCTAATCCAAGAAGGCTTTTTCAGTCTGAAAAGTAGGGAAATACGCTTTTTAATTTCAAATTCTAATTTAATTACATATAAATATGTAATATAAAAACATTATGGACCAAATTTTTCCCTGCCTTGCAGCCCACATACTTGGCAGGGCATTCTGAAATTCTGCAAGGAACTAGGGGGAGAGGAAGAAATTCCTTACTACCTCCACAAAACTATAGGACATAACAGATCTGCTTCACAAACAGCTACGGGGTGTGCTGGACACAGCAAATTCCATGGCCATTGCTCCCCCCGAGCACCGCTCTACACACTGAGACCCTGAGCTCTTCTCTTTGGTTCATGGATACGTTTTCATAAAGACTTTCCATTCCTGTGGTGTAGATTATGGAGGATGGATTTAATTTGCCCTCATATTTCATGCCACATTTATTTTAGCAGGAAGTTAAAATATGTATCATTTAAATGTAAGTTTGATAATAAAGTAGCTTATATTACATTTTATTACTAGATAGGACACAGAATTTCTAAGTGCATAGAAGAATTTTTGCACCATCCTTCCAAAATGTTTAACAACTACTTTGGAGGCATTTCTTACCATCCTATTACAACCAATCAAAATATTCTTCCACATATGGCTTCTTTCCTTTTACCCAATTCAGTCAATTTTAAATAACAGTATTCTGCAAAGAAGTGTATGTTATCGGGGTTCAATAAAATAACTGTCCTTCCATGTTACTAGAGGTACAGTCCACAAACCTGTGTGTTAGAAAAGACAGCTGTTGCTTAGCATTGCTTTAACTTTTACACTTAAGGCATTAATCCATAAAACAGGAGATGTGCGTATGTGATTTATACACTCTCTACAACAACTGCTAATATCCAGGAGATAGATAGTCCCCTTTCACTCTCCTTTCCTCTTTCACTTCCTGCCCAAAACTCAATTTGAGAAAAGAAACTGCCATTTTGATCAAATATAAACTGTGAGGCTCTTTTCAAAAAGAACTGCCTGTTGCTTTTCAAGAAACCCCAGTGCATTTTCAGGAATGTCTTGGGGAGGAAATACAGGCCAAATTCTACGCTGAAACACGCATATACCCACCCTGCCCACGATTGCTCTTGGAGCTGAACGTGCACAGCTGAGGGCAGAATCTGGCCTGAACTGTGAATTCAGTAATGGAAGCCAACATCAACTCAACACAGCCCACACAGATCTTTGGACAGCAAAAAATGTTTACTTAAGGAGGGAATACTATCCCCAGCTCTAAGGGTTATTTCGGCTTCTTTAGCAAAGAACTGGGGAGAAAGAGAAGAGATGATGAGGCTGCAGGGCCTCTTTTGGGCTTCCATCAAAAGCAAACAGATGTGATCATTAGGTAGAAGCAAGTCACTCCTATAGATGCAGCTTCATTTCTTGCCAGAGTAGCATTTCTAAGTTGATATTAGCTGTGAGTGCAAATCATCACATGAAATTTAAATTTAGACACTTCCAACATATGGCAAAAGTAAAATCAGTGAAGCAGTTGTAGGCACAGGGGTTTCCTCCTGCCCATACGAGCATTGCAATACATGCCAACTGCCTAAAACACTCCTGGGATAGTATCAGAATGACAAGAATTCATTGTTTTCTGTAAAACTAAGACGTAGAGAAGACTTTGGGGCCCTTAAAAATATTCCTTATAATTCTCAATACCAAACACTTTAAATACAAAATCCAGTTCTGAGAAGCTACAATCTTTGGGGGAGAAGGGAGAAATCAAAGAGCAGTTCAAGCATCAGTCTCTTACACAGTGAAAAATTAAGGGCAGAATGGTCTTACTACAGCTAACTGCCTGTTTAAAGGTGACAGGCTGAGCTCTTCTAGTTGGAATTTATCTCTCAGCAACAGAACCAATGTTTTATTCCCAACCATTAAAAGGGGTAACACATCTGCTACAACTCTAGCACAATGGCTGGCTTTGCACTGCAACAGGAAATGTAACCCAATAGTCTCAGAACTTCTACAAACCCTAGCCATTTCTTAATGTAAAAGGATTTGAAAATTCACTTCACTGAAACATCTGTTAAGCTCTTGCTACTCTAACACATGATATTCTTTCTGCTCTCTTACCTGCCAACAAAAATATTTGGTTCTATGTAAGACTATCACAAGTGTGTTTTATAATGGCACTCTGCTTCTCATTTTATATGCCATTGTACACTCACAAAATCACCTGGGGGTGACACTAGATAACATACTCAGTGTATGCTCAAAACTTACAATAAATGCATTTAATTTTAATCTTGTATGTAAATAGTAACAAATCAGATGGGTTCTGAATGACTAGCATTAATTTAAAACAAAAGAAACAACTTAGTCAAACTATTCTTGAGCCAACCTTCAAGAAGAGAAAGAAAAGGGAACGGAGAAAAAGAGAAGGAGTAAAAGAGGGTAAAAGAGCATGAAAGAGAGAGGTAAAGAAAAGGGGGGGGGGGGGGGGGAAATAGTAGGAAAAAAACCCAAGGAACCAAAACCCTAAAGCTTTACATCAAACCAGCTAACCATGTGCGTGGCCTACACCATCACTTTCAGAGCTTCTCTTCCAATCTGTTATTTACAGTGGCCGCTTGTTTCAATTGACATTTAATTATACCGCAAGCATCTCCAATTTACTGAGTAACTATATAGCGGTAAGTAAGAGAGGCCCTTTGAACATTAGTAGAGCTACAGTTACTACAATAATAAAATGGTAATTTATTTGCAACTATTGCTTTCTACAAAAAAATACTTGTTCTCCGTTTCTGTCTAGCAAATCCTTCTAGCTTTTAGATCTTGAAAGAGGTGGGTGGGAAAAAAGGATTAGTCTTTCAGTTTCCAGTGCTCTACTTAACAAAAGTACTACTTCTATACCTATAACAATCAGTGACTTAAATATTGTGTTACGTTTCAAAGGCTGACCAGACAGCTCTCTGTTACGCAGCAGCAGAGTTCACTATAAGCTGTACAAACATACAATTTTTATGCTGTAGTCACTCATAAAATAGGTTTGGAAAATGTGAAGTTGCATTTCTTCTCCACTAACGTATGACCATTTACAGAAGCAACTAAAATTATACCTCTAAAAGCCTCACACTTGAAAGACAGATAAACCCTACCTAAGTTTATTTGTTGTTTTAGGAAAACCAGATTCTAAGTGATCTGCAAACCTTTTCCTTAAGCAGAAATTTAAACTTGCCTGACTTCATAAAGTGTCCTAATTACTGAAATTTCATCACTGCAGTCGCAGCAAATAACAGCAAACACGTAAGTAAGAGTGTGATATTGGAATACTCATTCTCAGTGCTTCAGGGAATCAGCTAAAACTGAACAGCTACCAGCAGCGTTTCCTAACCTAAATTCTGTCATGCTGAATATCCCAAGTACCATGCGCCAGAGGCTGCATGACCTCTCCCCAAAATGACAATTCACAGTATGCAATAGTATGCATTTCTGAAGAAAATACTACATCCTCATCAACCAAAGTGGAGCTATTCAACATTCAAGAACTGAATAATTACATTAAAAAAAACCCAAACATTTCAGATACACAATGTATGCTTCTTCACTGTTGGAAACAAAACAAAATAATTACTAAACTGTTATTATTTCTAGTAGGTAAAATTTAAATACATGATTTTATAAGTACCACAGAAAATGATGACAACTAAGTGAAAGGCGTGAAGACTAATTTCTCAGTAGCAATTTGCAGCCAGGACAGAATGTAAGAATTATATTGTTCTGGAAAAAACTAGTAGGGAAAACAATGTATTTTCTAATTTTCTCCTGCATCCTGCTTCAAAATTTCCAAAAGAGCTGAAAATCTGAGTGTTATTCTGAGCTATCCACCACTCTCAGAACACCTAGTAAGTCTGTCTTTGTGAAATACAAATTAAATATGTAATTATTTTTTATTACAGCTTTTACTACAATAATATGAAAAGGCCCCAGTTAGAATCAAGTACATGCAGCTGCAGTCTCTGTGTACGTGTGTGTATATACATATATGTGCACGCATCCATACAGACTCCAGGAGCCTCTACAGTTCAAAACATATCAAAGAGCTTCAAACTGGCTCCAGAAGGATTAGGCTCTCCATGTACCACAATGCTGCAGCAGCTTAAAGGTACTACTTCAGACATCAAAACTGGTACAGGTGTATCTGCATGGCACCTTGCCTGAACTGCTAAAACCATACCTCTCTCCACATAACCTTGAGATGGATCTCTCAATTCCAGTTATGGACCCAGCTCAGTGGCAACTGCTTTAAATGCTGCTGCATCATGCTGCATTGTGCAATGCAGACATCCTTGCAAAACACAGGAACGTACAGTTCACAACCTTGGGACTGCAGCTTTAATCTTTAAGATACATGCCCAGTATTCTGACCAAAACACTCATCTAAACTCTGGGGTGAACTGCCACAGAAATACTGAGAGGAAGTCCATAAAAAGATCCTCAAAAAAGTCTGTTCCGGGCTGGTGACAGCACAATCCCTAAAAAAGGAGAAGGAGCAAATCATTTGCTCCCAACAAATTTTAAAATAGAAAAACTCTTACACCAATGAGGTTGAGAATTTCAGCTCAGCTTGTTTGCATACCCAGGAAGGGGCACCTGTCTAGTTTTACTGGCAACTGAAACGTTGGTAAGATTCAGGGGAAACATAACAATTCATATCAGAATATGAGTTATACAACTGATACTTACCCTCAACCCAAACCCTTCATTATAACATTCAAATAACCTCAGTGAAACCCATACAAACACGAAGGACTTAATGAAGTGATTGGGCTTGAACTAGAGTGCACTATTATTCAGTGGTGATACTTTTTGTACTATGTTTTGTATTCTCTTTTATCTACCACCATAAATAAATAGATACTACAAAAAAATCTATCAATTGTTTTAAAGAATTCAAAATGAACTTCAGTGTTTTATTTTGTTCCTTAGAGGATGAGATTATCTCAGCAACAAACACAAAAGGTTCCTTTGTGAAAATATGTCAGAGCACATAAAACTAACAATTCATAAAAGTTCCACAGACTGGATCCTTTTCACAGGACGCTGATAACATACACTTATCCATTCTCAGGAGAACTTCAAGAATTTGTTTTACAAACTATCCCTAACACAGCAGAGACATGGCTTTAAAGGTCTGGTCAAAAAACGTGCTGCTGAAAGATATTATTACTTGTCCCAAGGTGCCAGAATGCTCACTTACCAATCTCATGGACATAAATAGGTTTTGCATATGTACAAGGCTGCAAACTACAGGCAGAGGTTAGAGGTGTGAAGACACACTGTCAGTGTACCACACTAGAGTGTCTGTATTTTTGCTCCATAGGTCTTACAGAAGATCCAGTATTGTCTAAGAAGCTGTCCTTTTTTGGACATGTAAGCAGAGTTTTAAACACTATAAGATGTGTTTTCCACTTACATTAACCCAGTATAAATCAAGATTAAGTTCTTTATCTCAATGATAATGAAATGTACAAAGTCCCACCACTGATTTGCTCAGCTACTATAGGTTATGTGGCAGATCAAGCTACTTAAAGATGGATCCCTCTTCCTCAACAATTCCTTCTCTGCTCTTTTTCAAATAAAACCAATTAATTTGGTCTGTATCACCAGCTCAGGGATACAGTAAGTTACGCTACACCATGACCACTCTTGTCAGTTGTGAAGTCTTCTGTGAAAGGGGCCCTGGTTTGGGCTGGAACAAATTACCATGGCTGGATGAGTTCTGCAGGGTTATGAATCCTTTCATTTCCCTGATTCGTAGCTGCAAACGTGCAAGGGAGACTCCCTCTCCCTGCTCCTCTTTTGGGAATACCCTTCTTTGTCAGTGAATAAGGGATGAGAAACAGACAACAAGGTTAAAGGAAGCCAGTTCTCAATGAAGTAAAAGTCATCCTCTGCCTAAAAAAAGACTTGGCCCTCCTTATAAATATCCTTGTTCAGAGGTTCAAGGGATAAGAGTAACACCTCCAAACTCTGGAGATGCTGAAAATTCTTATATAATGAATTCTTATAATGTTGGCTACGAAAGAACTGTGTAGCCTTTCATTATGTCATGGTCCCAGTCCAAAGTTCAATGGAGACAAAGGGAAAATACCCATTGCCTTCATTGCTTTGCAAGAATCAAGAAAACTGTTGGGTTGCTTGTTTTTTTTAAAATATGAATGAAGGTGCCTTTACCACTGAAAGCACTTTCCCTCAGCCATTAATAATGTCTGTAGTATCTTTTCTAACTAGGGCATCTGTTTACACAGAAAATGCAGTCAAGCATATTCCACTTAAAAACCAAAGCAATTTTTTTGATGTTTTACGTATACTGAGCACAGAAATAACTAAACTATCCCACACCTAAGAT
This sequence comes from Astur gentilis, assembly GCF_929443795.1. Taxonomy (NCBI): domain Eukaryota; kingdom Metazoa; phylum Chordata; class Aves; order Accipitriformes; family Accipitridae; genus Astur; species Astur gentilis. Next base: position 37,593,261 of record NC_064886.1, on the reverse strand, counting down.
GTACAACTGCTTTAATCACAGTGAAAATCATATATTCAAACAAGGAAGTCATGCACTCCGTCTAACAAGGTACCTTTACTGACGATTGACAAAGTTAATCTAAAATGGTTGAAGAATCCTCTTCTAGAGCACTATCGTCGCACGATGTTTGTCATTAAAATCGGGGTTGTAGTTATAAAAGACAATAGGTCAAAGCAGATACATACATCTGGATTTTTATAACTTTACTCCCCTGATTTGAAAAATGAAGATGTGTAAAATACTGTTAAGTCATTCACTTACCATGGATTTGGTGAAAGGTCGAGCCAAGGTAAACAGCAGGGTATACACCCACCAGTTACGATGAATGGAGGAGTAAATCATATTTCCAGGATGGACTGAATTAGACGTCACCCCATGGGGAGAAAGGCGTCGGTTCAGCTCATTGGAGAACAGTATATTGCAAAGCTTGGAACGATTGTAGGCCAACATAGCCCAATACTCCTTCTTAGATGGAGAAAGCAGGCTGAAATCAAGTTTTCCAGAGGAGTCTTTAATTTCTGTAAATCTAAAAAACAGTAAATATGCCTTAGATACCCCAGAGTTAATTTCACTCTCATTAAGAACAACATAAAATGTAGACAACAGAGTAGAACTTAGCCAGAACCAACATAAAACAACAGCTTATTTAGCAGTTGAAAGCAACTACTGGAAATTGCCTGAGACGCAAGGAATTGTCCCATATAATATGGCAGTAAAGTTATTGAATAATTAGCAAAAGCAAACGATAGATAAAAACAAGTCCAAAAAAGGCTTTAATGATTTAAAGACATTGTATGTAACTTATGAATCACTTTATTTTAAATCTAAAAAAAAGATTTTGCCATAGATCTACGAAAGCACAAACAACTTGGAGGAAACAATGTAGGATTAAATAACTCTGCATTAGAAGCAGAGAAACCAGCATCGTTTTATTTCCCCTTCTTCCCTTCCCTGATTATTTCATCCAGTGTTCACGTGCTGCACACTTTCATTTAAGTGTTCAAGTAACTATGGATGAGTCTCACTGCCTCTTAGACTCTTTTTTAGATTAAAAATTGATGAATATAAAGGGGTTATAACCTTGGTAACTTGCCATCAATAGTCTTATATGTTTAAAAGATAAATGTAAACAAAGCCAAAATGAGTTCTGGCAGAGTATAATGTTTTTAAGTATACCCATGGCATGGCTGAACACAAATCAAAGTAACTAGTTGATGTTTTTTAATTGGGTCTGACAGAGTCATTAAACACCAGCTGTTTGTTTCTTTCCTTTTTTTTTTTTTTTTTTTAATAACAAAGTAGTGAATGTTCTAAAGACATGTAGATGAAGAAAAGGAAGTTTCCATATAGCATATTTCCCCCAGTTCTTACAATTTAATTTATCAATTTACTGGTATATCTTAATATTAAACAATAATACTACATTTAGTTACAGATCTATGTTTTATTCAGAATTGCTACTAAAAATAAAAAGGATTTAGCAAGCTCTTTTTCATACTCAGAGTTTTCAGAATCAGCTGGGGAGAACAGGGATAAACATAATTATAGTACACACTAGAAAAATGTTTTAAAATATCTTTACTAATTTTGCATCTCATGCCCAGAAATGAAGAGATCAGCTGGAATTTCTACATTCATTCTGTGAGCAGAATTATAATACAGTCAGAGAAAAGCAACTGCGGTATTTGAACTCAAGAGGAATTCAGGATGTTCTGTATCTTGCAGAATTAGCCCTACAATTTCAACACCAAAATTTCTCTTTCATAATTTTTGGTTAGATAAAATTCATTTCTGAAATTAACAGGACTATTCTGGGAGGAATTTCCTATATTCATTCGTCAAGTAATCATTTATGACACCAAAAATAACCTACAAAAAAAATACTTTGTGTATACTGTATAATGGAAATACGGTAGCATATTTTGAGTCCAGTCCTGCAAGTGTGCTTATGTGAGTCAATCTTACTTATGTCGGCAATCTCATTGAATTCAGTAGGATAAGGGCTGTACAATCAAATTAACAACACAGAAATAAAGACAGAAGGAAAGTCAACCTACTTATTATTCTGATTTTAATATGATGTGCTTAAAGTACCCAAAAGCTTAATTTAAACAGAATTCATTTGTGCTGAATCCAGGGAAGTAACTAGAAATGAACGAAGAACCAGAGAGGCAAATAAATATTTTGCCTTGGAGCAGTCTTGTATAATATTTTCTGCAAACATGGGACTTTATTTTTCCCCTAACAGGGGGTCTTGACTCCAGCTAAAAGATCCTGCCAAGGTTTATGGAAGTAATTAGATACCAACACTTCTGTTTTACAACATAGTTTAAGGCCCAGAGTTCTCAAGTAGGTCAGAAAGTACTACTACCCAATAATACCTAATGTCTAAACTAACTCCCTACATCAACTTCTTGCCATTAAACAGACTGGGCGGGGGGGGGGAAGCACAGTTATTTACAATGATCGGTTTAAGTGTTAAGATCTGCCATAATACATTAATTGGACCCCTTAGAAAAAGGGAAATTTACTAGTTGCATTTATTATTTTATTCAAACATAGACTGTTACTTATTTTTTGATGGGCTTCTATAAACCTTGGCTGATCTTACTGAGTTAGCAATGAGCACTTTAAAAAATGTTTTCAAAAACACAGATAAAGATATCCAGAGATGTGAGTTCTAGTTACACACAGCACTTAATACAGTGAAAAACAAAGATGTCATTTAAAATACTATCAGAGATACAAACTTACAAAGGGGAACAAGCAGCTGACAATTCAACATAATCTCCCATTAAATAACAGCTCATTTATACGTATCCCGTTGTGCCCTCCACATCTGGCAAGTGATTGGAGTTGGCAGATTTATTTCTAGAGCTATCTTGCCTGCCCTGCAGTAGCCTTCCTCACTCCTAAGAGGACTCTGCTACTTGCTTTCACAAACCTGGTGTGATTTGCAAAGATAAGGATGTCCAGATTTTGTTACCACCTAATTACTAGACATTTCATGTCTTTTAACACCAGGGAGGATTATTACTGGCATTTTCTATTGCTTTCTTTCATTTCAGCCATCATAAATTTAAAATGGTAAAAGTAAATCTATCTGCAGTGTGTCATTTATACCATAAGCCCCTGTGTTTGGAAGTGATAAAGGTTTCAGCCCGACCCTTGGCTGGTCTCTCTCTACCAGGTCCCTGGGGTTACATTTTATGGAAACATGATTAAAAAAATAAGCTTCATTCTGGGTCACTAAAACATTTCAGAAATATGAAGGCGGGGGGTGGAGGGGGAGGGGGGGAGGAGGACTCACACGTTCTTCCTTTTGGTTTGCTGGAGCTGTTGCACACGACCAAAAGTGAAATAGAAATCAACAGTAATGTTTAAAGCTGGACATTATAGGTCTAATCCTGCAGTCCCTTAACTAAATCAGAAGGCAGTAAGTGGTTTGTGCCCACTAAAATTTAGAACTGGGGCATGCATTTTACACAAGGAACTTCATTTAAATCAAATCCATCTTTTCAGTTATTAACACAAAGACCACAAGCATGTCTGAAATAAGGCAAACCTCATCAACGTCTTTTTTGCCAACTGTACTTCTCCTGGCAGTAGAAAAGACAAGCATCTAACATTTTAATTAAAAAAATTCACCAAAAGAGGCATGGCCAGATTTCTAATACGTATTAACTACACTACTTCCCATTTTACAATTATACAGCTAATGTCTGCATTGAATTCCCTAATTTCTCATTATAAAACAATTGGATTTCATCTAGCAGTTTTTAATTGCATTGTTTCTCCTGCTAAAATAACTGCACATTCTTCTTGGTAAGATGTTGAAGTTGTTGAATGACAAATCAATATAGGTCATGCCATTCAGATTTAATCAATTATTATTCCATCTCCTCACAAAATCAATGAGTGGTCTGAAATGCGGTGAAAATCTGCATTCATACAAAGAATGATCAAAAAATACCTACATACCGTTATAAAACTAGAACACACTTCATCCAGCAATAGAGCCAAATCCAGTAACATCCACAGGCATTAGCAATGCTTCTATCTTAAAAAAGATTATTCAAACACAAATGTTTTAGAGCAAGGCCTTTCATTTTCAAAAACTTCTGCAGTTCTGCCACAACTGGTTTAGGGTAAAGATTTCAGCTAAATCAAAGGTAATATTCACCGACCTGTGTGATTCGGAGGACACCATCACAACCCTAGCAGGAGATGACCGGCGTAAAACCTCTTCCAGAAGCTGGACAAGATAGAAATGTCCCAAGTGGTTCACCTGGAAGGTGGACTCCAGGTCATCCTCCGTCAAGCACCAGGGAGCACCAAACACGGCAGCGTTGCAGATCAGGATGTGAAGAGGCCTGAGGAATCAGAAGTATTGAATAAAACGGAATCGGGGAAAAAGAAATCTCAATGACGTACACGTAACGACGTTCCTGCGTGAACTGGGCCAAGGCGCCTCCCGGGTGTAGGCGTGAAGGCTTTGGCAGCGGCGCGGCTGCAGGGCGGTTTCTGTGGGAAGGAGCTGCCCTGTGGCGGACACAGCCGGTTCCAGCTGGTTCCGCCGCAGCCTCACCGCGGGGCACAGCTGAGCCCCTCCGCCATGTCGGTGGAACCTCTGGGAAGGCGTCTTTAAGGAAAGGCAAAACACCACACGGCAGAGAGGACTGAGGGGCAAAAGTGGAAAAGAGCAGCATGAGCAGCACGGTGAGAGGAGGAGGAGGGGAGGAGGTGCTCCAGGCGCCAGAGCAGGGGTTTCCCTGCAGGCCGGGCAGAGCCCACGCTGGGGCAGGCGTATCCCGAAGGGCTGCCGCCTGTGGAGAGGACCCGGTGCTGCAGCAGAGGAGGCGTGTGAGGAGGAAGGAGCGGCCAAGAGGGGCTGTTGTGTACTGACCACAACTCCCCATCCTCCTGGGCCACTCGGGGTGGGGGGAGGAGGAGGAGGAGTTGGGATGAAGGAGCGATGTTGAGCCTGGGGAAGGGGCAGGGCGGGAGGAGGGAGAAGAAGGTGTTGCTTTAATTTTCGTTTCTTACTATCCACATCTACTTTAATAAATTAGCCCACCACAATGTGTCGTCTCAAGATGCCCGCCAGAGCAACACCACACAGCTTTTCCACTTTCTTCAAAAATACCAAGTAGAATGGTAGTAACGCTTTGCATCTCAAGAACCAACAGGACCATAGCAAAGTCCATATGTCCTGAGCATTCACAGCAATAGTGATCAGCAGATGGATGGCTGACACGCATAGGCAGGTCACCAGAAATACCTCAACACTATCTCTGTTCTCCCAATTGCTAATGAGGAAACAGTCTCTTTCTGGAACATTTAGAAAAGAAACTTTTCCTAGGGGAGGAGCGACTCCTATCACTTTCTTATGTGGGGTAAACATCTATTCATGACACCAGCACAATTGGTAGGAGAAATGTGAAAAGTGATTAAGAAATAAAGACACAATGCAACAAGGCATATTTCCACGTTTTACACTTCTGCAGCTTGTGAAGTATGCTGCTAAAAAAAATACAAGTTGATAAAGACTGAGTTGGAAAATAAAAACATCCTCCAGAAGCTGTAATCTTTGGTAGAAAAACTGCACACAATACATATGAGATCCTTGAGACAGAATCCTTCTTCCTGAACTCGGCTAACCCAGTTTAAACAGCAATGCCACGATGAAGGAACTTGAAATGAAGCATTCCTAATCTGCTTTGCAAAGGGTAAGATTGTACCAAACTAAGCTAGAAAAAGAATCTAGACTGTCACATACCTCTCTCATTTAAAAATCAGGTCCAGAAAACTTCAAATTCCTTGACGTCTCCACTGTAATCTCAGGATGCTACACTCCCTGCAGCCTCCCCAACCTCCACAGCAAGATCAAGGACAAACTCCCTTTCTGTTCTTTCTTGTCTTTTTTCAAATCCTTATGAAACACAGCAAAGACTCTGGTTCTCGGACCTCAGATGGATCTACATTTGCTAGATTGTATCATCTCAAAGGAAACCTTGGCACCCACAGTGTATTCGTGTCCTTGAGTCAGAGCCTGACGCAGCAGACCTCAGCAAGAGTACCTGAGCTGAAAACCTCATACTTGAGAGCCTGCATCTGGCATCCCTGGCCCTGATACAGTTAAATAGGAAAGGTCACACAAAATAATGACAGCCAAACAACTACTTTTCATTCCTGCACTCACTGCGCGCTAATACCTGTGATGTCCTAACACCACAATATTAAGATCTGTCACATTTTTTTGTTTAGCCTATTCCAGCCTATTATGTCTTTACTGCAATTGGCCAAAACCCATGATACAAAATCAACCACCCAACATAAAGTCTATTTCTGAAGATAATAAATGAAGCACAACTAGGAAAAATAGCTGTTGCCCTCTGTTCTTTCCAAGTACTTCCTCACAGCTCTACACACAAAACATGACAGGAGACCCAGGGTCAGATCATTTTCCTACATGGTTGAAGGACATACATACTGCAACTCTGAGCATCTGCAAAAGGAATTCTGGAAAAGAATGTGAAACATGAAGCCCCAGCTTGTCAAACAAACCTAAGTAATTAGATTCCTTCAGGCATGTTTGAAAACCCCAGATTTTGATAGCCCAGTTTTCAAAAAAACATTTCTTGGGGAATCAAATGCACCTTAGGTGAATACTGAAAGAGCTGCATAAGCATCAATATAAACAGTAGGCTGTATTTCCTTATTAAAATAAATTTCAACTTCAAGCCCGCTGGGAAGTTACCAATGTAGTCTGCTTTAATAAGAAGTTAACAATCTAATATCTGTACCTGTGCCAACTTGGAAAATTTTAACAAAAAGCTTCAAAAGCAGTATGAAACATCTGTGTACTTTGGGAAGCTCATTTTCTGAAGTGCTGAATTTCTGATTTGCCTTTTGGTCAGTGACGCTTATACGCATAATATCTTCACAGACATACTACACCCACAAAAGAAACTGAAGATAAAGGGGGACTGTCCTTTTAAAGGCAAGGTTCTTTCTTTCTGTTCAAACCAACCTGCAAAAAAGGCAGTTCTTTTTTTCATCATGCAGCCTCACTCAAACACAGCACAAGCAGGCTATTTACTAAGATATGCAGGATCATATTTTTTAAAAGGTGCCCGACCTTTTGAGGCATATTTTATCAAAATGTTTTAAACCTGAGTTCATTTTGCCTGTTTGAGATGCATCTGCCAAGAGGAAAACAAAGCCTCACAAAGCTTGAGAGTGCATGTGTGGAAACTTTGGATGATTCATCATCCCTTCTGAAAGTTTATGAAAACCTCTAGCAAGAATTCATTTACAGATTTGTAGATCTGCTGGGAAAAAGGAACAAGTTTCTTCAACATAGATGTAATTTTTGGTATAAGAGCCTCCTGTATGAGAACTAAAGCATATGAGTACAGCAGTAATACAACAAATATGATCGCCATTCCCTGCAAAAGATCGTAATTCTATTTGATAATTGTCATATGTACTATGAAGTAACAGACCACAGCAAGACAGAAAGGACTTACATACAAACCCAAACTATATTCCACCTAACTAAATTGTAATATCCTTCATTAATACTAATTACAAAATAACCACCAGAGGCAAAATACACACTCTATACCTAAATCTGTCAGCTCAATTAATTAAAAAGATTATTCTAGAATTATAAAACAATAAATGAAGTCACTTTTAAATTGTCAGGGCATTTAATTGGGTTTTATAAAAGAAATAAAATTATGCTCCAGTCCTTTTCATGAGATTTGTATTTTTCAAACAACATTTTGTTCTAATTTTTTTAAGTAAAGGTAATTAAAATTAAAGAGACCATCAAGTTAGAAGTATTTACAATATTCTATTAGAAAAATCTGTGAAGAAATATAAAAACAAATACAGAGACGTTTTAAACTAATATCATACGGAAAAGGTAGTATCACATTCCCTTCTAGAATTCCTTTATTTTTAATTAGCATTAGTGGTTTTAAAATGTTAAAAACTGATTTCTCTAGAAACACCAGAGAAAAGAAACCTAAAGGGTTATATCAATAAATACTGCTGTTATGCTTTGTTTCCACTCAGAAGGAACCACCTCGGATTTGGATCCATGTCCATTAAGCTATCGGTGTCTCTCATCAGACTGCTAACAAAGGTCCAATTACTGAAAATTGTCCTCTAAGTTTTTGTGACCTGGACATTTACACACCAAGAAATGAATGAGATTACCTATGTAACAGCCACCATATAATTATGAATTTCAGCCACAGATGACAGATTCTAATCTCAATGGTGCAGAGCTCTATATCACTGAACGTATCATTATGCAGGAACAAAATTTTTAAAATACATGACAATTCACACCACACATCTGGCACTACAGCTTTGCTTTATGACAGGAGTATTTTTAAGTGATAGCAGAACTACGACCTTGATTTCACAAGTTCATTAAAACCATTGCTGCGATCTACATCAGGCTTCCTCCTGAACCCAAGGAAAAAAAAATCCCCTCCTCTGTTTAAAGTAGTTTGTAATTCTACATCAAAGGCACTGCTAAGGCCAACAAAAAATGTCAGCAGCAAAGGAAAATTTTCTTTAGTGTTTACTCCTGGTATCGACATTACCAAGCTGCTCCTTCTAAACAGGACACCTATTCGATAATTCTGGAAACACTGTATAGTTAAAACCTTGCAGTGTGTTTTGAAAATTTACTCCCATGTCTCCTTAAAATGTCTTCAGTCAGTGACTTACATCACACCAAGTGAGCTAACGTGGTCTACCATTACAATTTAAGTATGCACTGGGACTTGAACATGAGCTGCTCCATCATAGCATGTAATCACTGTTTCTTACTTCACAGCATGACTGAGCCTCGCGAATACGCTGCTTTAACTGCAATCTCTACAGCAATTCTAGAAAACTCTCACCATGCTGGTAAGCGTAGCTACAATTTAGTGAAAGTTAAAAAGCATGTAGAAGTAACAAGGACTTTCTTAATTGTGAATATCTCAGCTGAAAACCATCTAATATCTTGTGCACTTCACAAATCTGTGATGCATTACTAACCCTCGCACTGGGCAAGTCATTCAGATCTTATAAGCTGTGCTCAATTCACCATTAGGAGCAACAAAGCAATCCAACTGCTCTGCACTATTTGAAAATACAGTAAGTGAATACATTAGAGAGATACAGAAATTAAGCTGTTGCTATAAATCAGTTAGTTATGAAATTTAATAATCAATTTGTTAGCACCTGATGTAAAACTATGATCTGTCAGCAGCCTCCCAAGCTGGCTGTGTGCAGCAGTAGGTATTTCCAAGGGAATTAATTACTGATGATTTGCAAAGGTAAGAATAATATTTTTCAACAAATGTAGCCTGTGCACTAGGAGGTTAAACAAACACCACCAAAATGTCAACAGAGCTCTTGGCTTTGGTGTTCTCCCATTTCAAATGTAATGAAATAGTTAACCAGAAATTATGCAAAGGGAATACTTTCAAATCTTCCCATGAAGCAGAATGTCACACCATCTGGGGCACTTCTCAAGTGGTTTGAAAAGTTCACACTGTTTGGAATTACACAGAAATTCAACAGAAAAGGCTTTGCCGTATCCCCAAAGTCCCATAAGCAACTGTAGACCTATGTCATGGCCAGTAAAGAAGGCAGAGTTGTGACTTCTCTTCCACAAAGAAGCAAAGTCACAGCCCACCAAACTTTTTCATCCTGTAACTCTGAACACCCATGTTGCTGAAAGTTAGAAAATGGTGCTTCCTTCTATGAGGGAATGCCTATATTCACAAAGGAAATAACCAACACGCAGGCTAGGCTTATGGTTCTCCAGAAAAAGGGTGAGTTAAACAACCATCTCCAGAAATCCCTCTCATTTTTACAAGCAGCACTGATGGGAAACTGAGCAACAAGAAAATCACTAAGAGTCAGACAGCAGCAGGAAATCTCAGAACCACGTATAATCTAACACTGACCCAAAAATATTTACTTGTTTGATGAAAACAAAACAAAACAAAAAAGCGCACTGCTTAACTCAATGAATTTTGGAAATGAATGCTTAATGCCTAACTTCCTTTTTTCTAAAAATATTGACTGAAAAGTCAGCAAAAATACCCTCTATTGCCACCTGTCAGCTAAAAGAAGTGAGGATCCATGTCAGACAGGCTTCATTTTAAGGCAAGACACTAACACTGAACTTAGAGCCCTGATGGATGACCTCCTGCTAGAAGCAAGGAAAATTCTCTGAAATTCATCCTACTGGATTTCTTTGCAGGATTTGACACTGTTGATCAGCAAATACTTCTGCCCCAGTTCCAAGAGATTACTGGGAGTGTACTGAAACTGTTCTGCTTCTTCCTTTGTACCAAATACATGGGAATTATTATGAGCAGCTGCCCCTATGTCTTCATAATATATTATCTGCATACCGCCATATAGGTCAACCATCTCTCAATCATTATTCATTACCTCTATAAAATCTTCAGTGTACAATTTCATAAAAGTTTGGAGAAGGAACAGAGGTCTCAACAGATTTAGAACTAAACAGAAAACATCCATTAGTCCTGGTTTTTCCTTTATTAGCTTTTCTTACACATACAGGGGAGAAGAAAAAAAAAAAACCAACTAAAAAAAACCCCACATCATCTTACACCTCCAGAAATTAGTAAATTACCTTCCTTTGAAGAAAAATTCTATCACTTTAGCTCTAGGGGGTAGAAGAATTTGAGAGGCCTACTTTTCCTCTTAACAGGGTACAGAAGCAATTTCCACTATTGTGAAAATTTTAAAGTTGAACTTCTGAAGAGACTTACAGACCCAATATTAAATCAAGAAACATTTAAACATCTAATGTTTATAAACATTTAACATTAACATTTTAAGCATTTGTAATGTTGACCTCAAAGTGACCTTAGTAAAACCTGCACTGCCCAAAGCACCTTCCCTCAAAAATGATCCAAGCTGGGATTTCTCCTTCCACTCTTGTATGAGTTTCACAAACAAACACTACACACAAAATAAGAAAAGCAGGGATGAGGTTTAATTTGTTGACATGACCTGTCTCCCACAGTTGGCTAATTTATACACCGCAGGTATAGTATATGATACTAGAAATCACAGAAATTAGGAACTTTTTAATCTACATTTTTCTTATTTGGTATCATAACATCAGTAATTCACTTTCTTTTGATAACAAATTATTGCTTAAAAATGAAGCTCAAGATTAGTATTCATACTTGCTTTTTAACTTACAACTGCAAGGAAAGAGGGAGAAGGAAGAAGAATTATATTTTACAAGTGTGTTGTGTTTCCTCCTTCCATTAGGTTCATACCAGGGACTCTCTCACCTTTTGGGGTCCCACTATCCACAGCTCTGAATTCCCTTTCCCATAGCTATAATCTAACCCTAAATTTCCTCTGACTGACAGCACACAGTGTACTCAGGGTATTGATATTAACAACACAGGTCAGTGCTGCTCTTCCCTCACCCCAATGCCATATTTCAAACCAAAATCCATCCAAGAAACCACATTTTCCTTTGTCAAAGTGTTGCATCTTTGCTAGTTCTGTATCCCTGGGGATTCAAAATACCTCCATACATGTGGATTTGGAAAGTCCTGGGGCCAGGTTAGGGTAGAAGAGGGATAGAATAGGGCTCTGCAATGTAATTTCTATATCCATTCAACCTTCCAGCATTTCCATTCTGCATCCTCTTCCTTTTCTCAAACCCTGGCACAACATGAGGGGCACAACATGAGGAGCACTCTGTTCCATTCCTTGCCATGCCTTGCAAAGGTATTTTGTTTTGTTTTGTTTTCAATCTCCCTGACGCTTAGGAGACAGCAGTAATGGAAATATCCGGAATCTGGTAATTTTCATTCAGCAGCTCACCTAAGGACATTCGCTACCTCAAAGTGGACACATATATCTTTTTCAAAATCCCAACAGCAAATCATTATTTATGTGTATACACAAGCACTTACAAACAAGCATAAGCCAGCTATAAAGGAATATTCATTTTTGCAATAACCATGGAATGATTTGTTGTTTCAGCACATACTTCTAAATATATGAATTTCACTTGTACACAGTAAGTACTTGTTAGAAAAAAGAAAGCTACAACTTGCGAGGAAGGTCAATTACTACTTTTATTACATATTTGTGATATTTTTCATTGAAAACAGCTAACTCCTTGGAAATTTTTTGGGGGACCACGGTTGATCATTCAAACAATAAAACACTTCATGCATTTTGAACATTTCACTTGCCAATGACAACTCCTTCCTCTGTTTTGCCTAGAGATATATAGAGCTGTAATAGAGTTCAGAAAGCCCCTAGCAGCTGCATGCTGCCATTCAGACCTGAAAGATTCCATGTTGTGATAAAAATTAATGTACTTTGACATCCTCTGGGATTTTTGGTGCCTTGGGAACAGCTAATGAAGAAATACAACCTTTTCAGACTATAACACAAATTTTTGGATTCTAAGATCAAGACACATGTGGTACATGCATGGCCTGTCTAATGTCAGCAGTAAGGCTTCCATATACCCAAGTGCCAGAAGACTCTGCCTTCCTGTGTTTTAGTTATCTCCCATAGAAAACCTTTAACTAAATAGACTAAATACATTTTAATCTGTATGTAATTAAATAGCTACTCTTGCCTTATATTTCAGAATCTTTAGAAGACAGCATCAATTAAGCACACAGATCTTCTTAAAACCCATTAGGCTATAATGATGCAAAATCCTTGTTTTATTTGCAACAGAATACATTTTAATCAGGCATATTGTCATACATATTTTACTCCTTAGATACTCAAAATAGCCTTTGCAGCTGGTGTATCTTGTGGAAAGTTTTTAGGAAGACAGGACCCCAAGACTTTATGAGCCATCTTAGACTCAACTTAGACTTAGGCATAGACACATGGCTCAAAATGGGAACCAGAACAACCAGTGTGCTGAGCAGAAAGCCACCGGAGGGTTATCAAGGTTTCTTCACTAGGTTACAGTGAAAAGAGTGCAAAGTGCCCAAAGACAAGTGGCACGTTCGCAAATTTTAGCACCGTTATAGTCATAAAACTATGTAACAAACACCTAACAAAATCTTTCTGTTAGTAATACGTAAAGACACTTAATATTTTTGTGGATGCCACTATATGTAAAGTTATGGTGAAATGTCAATCCTATGTTTATTTTCATATGGACTTTTTCTTTAAAAAAAACCCAAAAATGTTCTGAGGTAGGAGGTATTTCCACAGTACAGCACATGAAGCGAAAGGTGATCTGGTGAAAATGTCATGATCTCTGCCTCCAGTAAAAGCGGGGAGGGGTTAAGCTTGAGAGATTTTTAATTTAAAAAATACTGGAAACAGTTTTTGGATCCACATGACTTGACACATGCTACCACAATGGGGTAATTGTGTATGAGAGCTTAAAAACAGAACAAAAAAGAAAAAAAGGAGAAAAAAAAAAAAGAGAAAAAAATTATGCAGAAAGCCAATTCCTAGGCTTTAATAAGGCACAGTACCACCACAAAGAGAAAAAGTAAGTTTCACCCTAATATTATTATGTATGTTTCAAATGCAGTCAGCCTTTGATCTTATTTAAATTTAAGATATGTGCTGTCTGCAACAGTAACTTCTGAACTATGCATGTTTCAATACTTAATTCAATGTGGATATTTCTTGATATCTCAAAATGTACAATGTTGTCCAGAAGTTTGTGCCTCAGTGGCACTGTCAGAACACCAACTGTATTCTAAAATAGGCAAGACAAATATAATACCTCAACTGTTACTAGTTTTAATTCAGAAAAAGTATTCTTGTAAATGGCAAAGAGTTAACAGATTTGTACGGTGTTAGAAAATATGTTCAAATTTTGAAAGACAATACTTAGTGGCAACAATCATCTCTGACAGAGATACATCTACTAGAGAACCATTAAGCATATTGGCATAATGGAATCACTAATAATTCATTTAAATCATATATTCATTTTTTCTGGATCTTCTAAGTTATGTATGCAACAACTTGCTAAACAGATCCCATTTTTACCTCTATATTTGTATGTATGAATAGAATTTATCATACAATGTCTATGATTTAATTGTGGTTAAATTGGAATTAAAAAAAACAAATTAACACACCTGCAATAAGTCAGTTATAATGCATGAAAATGCAGAAAAACAGCATTCTGGAGTGAATTTTCAGCAGGCTCTGAAATCTTAATTGCACCCACAAGGTTTCAGAGCGCTTCTGCTTGCAGCATGAAAAATGAATGTACTCATAGAGTTTGAGGCCTCAGTTAAGGAAGCCAGCTGAAAATCTGGCCCTCTCCATTTTGGGTCTGGTTAGGGAAATAAGAAGAGACTAAAGTTCCAAATGGAGAATCATAATTCATAACTGCTGTCTTTTCCATATTTCTACACACAGCATAAGTGAATAAACTGTTAGCATATGCCAACTCTTACCACAAAAAAAATTCCTATTTTAAAGTATAGGAAAGTAACTGCAGTGAAAATCTACATATGGAAGTCCTGCATAATTCTGAATTGCTGCTATCAATTCAGAGAATTCTAAGCAGTAGCTATTGGCAAACCTTATTTTATATCTTTGAAGTAATTCAAGATTTTTCAGGATAATTTTATTTTTTTTCCTCAAACATTGAGAACATTAAATTGATGTCTTACTGTTTGGCTGAAGATAACTTTAATTCAAACCAAGTGGCGCTATGAACCACTCAAAACTAAAGATGCACATAAAATTTCATCTGTAACTTTACTGCTCACTTCTGCCTGCTAACTGTTTTGATCATGGAAGTGTTCTTATGCTAAGGATCAGGCAAATGCCATGATATCATGACTGTAAATATTGACAACAGGTAGCTATCTTGGAAATTTTAGAACTGAAACATTAGTACTGTCCCCCAATTAAAGTATGCAGGTTTTAGTCAAATATGTGATGACTGAACTGGGAAACAGATACCAAAGTATCACATCCACAAATCCACACTCTGACACAAATACCAAATCCTAGAGACTCTGAACTATCAAACACTGATGCTGACTAAATTTAAATGCAACGTTGCATACAATCACAGGAGGGCAGTCATTTTGTCTATAAAGTGGATTAATACCAACCATAATTCCTCACATTGTGCCCACTCAATGAAGAGGAGATTCAATTCAGTGTTTTTTAGTTCCAGAAGCCTAATATGAAAGATTGGTTGGTCTGCCTCTTCCAACTGCACAAAAATCAGCTAATGCCAAATCCATCTTAGCCCAGAACATTATTATAAACAGATCACTTATTTGATTTTCCATAACAGAGGCATTCAATCAACTGCCTGAGCTGGAAACTAGCAGAGTGGAAAGACTAGATACAGAGAAAAGAAGTAACTTGAACAAATCTAGCCATTTAGGTGCACCGAGACCTCTTTTCCTACTCTCATCCTAACCATAGCACTGTCTTCACATGGAAGGAAGGTAGAGGTCATTCACTTCTGCTGAAAATATCCAGTGAGGAATCTATCTCCAGATAACAAGCCAGGAATACTAAAAGATAGCCAGAAATCACAGTAAAATAAATAAATAAATAAATAAATAAACAAACCACAGAAATAACAGCATTGCAGTTCAAACTATAAGAGAGTCTAAAATTAGTCGCCATTACTGTAACATAACGAACCGGTGCTCTCTAAAGAATTTGTTCTGTAAATCCTTTAGCCATATCTTTTACCAATTTAGACTTCCATTTTATGCATTAGTCACATTGTGTTCAGTTTGTACTACAATGAAATAAGAGGTAGATCAAACATTAAACAGCAATATCGCTTTATTCTGTCTTCTCCCAATGATGACTTTGGGAGACCCAACTAAGTTACCGCGTTTAGCTTATTCTGCCCACAGAATCTTTGTAACTGTGAGTGCAAGAAAAACTGGAGAGCACTGTCCTGCACGTAAGGGAAGTTCATATTCTGCTACAATCACAGTACTGCAGGATCTAGAATAATCTACAAAACCCTTCTCCCCCAAAGCTTTATTTGAAACTGCATGGATAAAAAAAGTCTCAGAAACAGCTGTATCAACTCTAGAGTACAGATATTGCAAACAAAAAAAATATTTTATTCTATAAGGTTGAAGGATTTTCTAGAATATATTTCTAGGAATACGGCATAATTTACCAGTGTTTATATACTCTTGAGCCCAAATTTTATCTGTGAACAAGGCTGCAACACCTAACAAATCCAAACAGGAATAAAAGATTCCTGTCAAATCTCAGAAGCATGATAACTTGAAGATGAATCATCTGATTTTTGCTTTCAAACAAGGAAGCCTTCTTAGCTCTTAAGTACTACTCCAATTTATATTAAATGTTTCTTTTCAGAGTAACTCTTTCCTCCCATTTATTATTTATGTTTTTTTCTCAACGCTCTCTCTGTTGCATCATTTGTTTTCTGTATGCAACCAGCCCCTGTTAAATTCCTGCTGAGCAGAGGATGACATTTCTTCATTCTTCACGTAGTTTCCACAATCTCTCAGATTCTCAAGCACATTCAAGACGGCATATTTTTTTTTCCTCTACAAGTTATTCTATTAAGACAGGAGATTTACAATCTCAGCAATCTTCCCTCTGCTCCCTGCAATGCCACCACCACTACCTTCCCCAGCCGCAATAGGTTTTGATGGTTTAACTCACTCAAATTTAGGGATCCTTTTTCTGGAGTAGTTCCATTTTATTTTTCTCATCCAGGAGGAAATCTGTGAAACACAGTCCTTGAAGACTCTTTTCCAATAGCTATCAACCAGGGAAGAACAGGCTCCCGGGCTGTGATGTGACTATGAATACACCCTTATATCTGCTGACAAAAAATAGTACTGAGAGCCAGAAAGTGTCCCAGAAAAGCAGAATTTCAAAAGACAAGGAAATCTATTCTCTACTTTATAAATTTTCAGTTATTAGGTTATTAGTTATATGTTCAGATTAATAGTTATCAGGTGTCACCAAGACCAAAACATTCTGTAGAATACCAAAGTGTCCCAGAAAGCAATAGTGGACTGGAGAAATTAAGCAGACAATAAAACTATCTGCACCCAGAAATTTAAGATGTTCACCACTGAATACTAAAGGCCTCTTCACATTACATTTTGTGAGAAATAAGAACACAGATCTTTATTAAAATGTGTATGTTCACATAAAATTTCTCTTTCACATTTTAAAATTATTGTAGTTTTTTCCCAGAAACCAAGATCTATAAAACTCAGAACTCAAACGATAGTTTTGTTTAGAACAAAACCCAATCACTTTATTTGCTTTTCCTACTATTTTAGTGTTAAGGAATTTGTAAGAAAGAAACTCTCTACTCATAACATATTTCCTATGCTCATTAAGAGGACTTACAGCTACCTCAGGGGAACCGGGGAGAGTGTATCACAGTATGTCTTCTACAGGTGCATGAAATCAGGGATATCAAAGCCTTTTAAGAAAGTTAGGCTACCAGCTAACAGACTTGCCAAAGCATAAAGAACAAGGCTCAGTCTGTCACTGAAGCCTGTAAGATTTCTTTCAATTGCTCATAAAGCTACTAATGCAAAGGAATCACTGATCTGACAGAAGCCTCTGGACACTACAGCAAAACAAACAAATGAAGAGACAAAAGTAGTTAGTGTACATTAGGGCTGGAAAACACATAGGCCTAGCATTGTAGTAATAAGATGCTACTGCCATATAATTGCTTTTCTGACCATATCCAGACATAGTTAAATCACAAAAAATCAGAGCCAGAAAGTCCTAGTAGGTCTTCCAGTCTATTCTCCTGCCAGTGCAGATGATTGTAAGGTAACTCTTCTGTATCTGTATCAGATAAAAGATCTACTGCTACAGGCAGTGTGTGGGGTCTGGTTTCCATCCAGCCTCAGACTATAAACAAACTACAACTGGAAATTCATTTTGGTCAAAACCCCACAAGTCTCACAACAGATACAAACCTTAGACTTTCCTATAATGCTTGGAGTAGTCCTGCCAGACACACACACATCTGAGCACAGATTCAAGACAGAAATATCTAAAGGCAAGGCAAAGGCTATAAATGCTGTCTATTACTAAATTTTTTCCAAATAAAATGAGACTGAAACATTAGTAAAACCTGTCCATCACTGACAACGTAGCTTAACAGACCTACGCTGGTAAAACAATGTATGCCAACAAAAGTAAAACAGGTTTTACTGATTCTACATCCTTACTGATTCTTTGTCTTCTCATTTTCTAAGTTCTCTGGCAGAAATTGATTTAAGCATGTTCACTTCTAAGGATTTATAAACATGCATACCAAATGGACTAGCTAGGATGACCATGATCTGATCTGCAACACACAAATCAAGTTAAGAGCTGCATTTGGAAGAAGGGTGGTTTTATCTTTTCACTGTACCATATAGTTTTTAAAGAAATGTAGCATATTAAAAGCATCAAGAAGCTAAATTAAAACACTTACTGTTCTTATATTATGAAACCAAGTTAGTATTAAAACAGCAATACTGCAAGATTTTGTCTTTATATTTCAAGAAAGTTTTAATATATGAAGATGATATATGATAAGAAAATATTGTTACCAAGGATTTTGGCAGTAAAGGAACTTGTGTTAGAAGTCAGTTTTGACAATTCTTTGAATCTAAAAGACCTATAAGTACTAAAATGTCATCTGTCTATCCATGTGAGATTTAGCTTTGGCAGTATTTCAAAAGTGAAAAAGCATTCTTTGTTATATATTTCCCTACGACAATATATTTTGAAAGCTGTCTAAGAGGCCATATTCTCTTGAGAAGTACAGTAAGATGTATATGTGTTACAGAAATATTTGCAGAAAAAAAGCCCAAGTTTGAATACTCACAACAATCAATGGGTCAAACTGTGGATAAAAGCACAAAGTGTAGAACTTATTGTCAAGAGTTGGCACTTAAAGATTTCAAATAATTTCTTCAATTTAGAGATTCATTGTTCTGTTCAAGCTAAATTAAACAAACCATTTGGAAGCTAACCTTATTATCTCCATACAAATTTGTCTATTGTTAAGTCATTATCATCATTGATGTCATTATCATCCCCTCTCCCCCTATTTTTTTTTAATTATGGACTATTCCAGATACAGATCTGGAAAATGGAGCTGTCCGGTTCATAGGGCTATATTTTTTTTAATGCTTTAAAAATAAAAAGAGAGAGAGAAGGTTAGAAAAGAAAGTAAGGCAAGGAGTGCACTAACTGACCTCTTCCAAACCACTGCAAAACTGATAAAATTTGCCTGAGCTGCTTTTTATGTAGTTCAGCTTTGGCCTTTTTCAATAGTCCCAGGGGTATCAATGCCCCCTTTAAAGCTGGGGCTACACATGGAATAATAAGAGATATGTAATTATATTTTTTTTCAGATGAAAACAAATGATCTTTAATTTACGTTAAAAAGAAATCCTGTGAAAAGATTATTCACTAACTGTAGTTGCTGATCAGTCCATCTATGGTGAATTCTGCCAACTGTGCTCAGCTGATAAAGACATTAAAATAACAAGAAATTATTACATGTAATTTTCTGAGTACTTACACATTCTTGGATTTGAATGCTTCAGCAAAGTGCTGCACACTCTGAAGAGAAGCAAGGTCTAAGGTCATTGCTTCTACCTTGGCTTTATGCTGGAACAAGAGAAAATACAAAAAAAGATAAATAACAACAAGTGTAGTTCACAGCATCATGTTACAGTAAATGTGTTCTGAAACTTGTCCGATTCCCTTGTTTAACATTATAACCCCAAAGTGAATACAAATCATCAAAAAGAATGGATGACCGCAACATTTAGTGCCAAAAATGGTTCTGCTAAAAACATAAAGCTATGTAACACACAGCTTTATATAGTACAATGAATTGACACAAGGTAGTGTTAAGGTTAATATGGTATCTTTTTTTCCATTTTGCTGGTGAAACTTATATAAGTCATGAAATAAAAAGTAGAGTAAATATTATTCTTAATGCATGGTATTTTTTACATACCATACCAATAGAAAAATACTTAGTAAATACTCTATAAAACCAGCTAAATTCAAACTTGCACATATTAATCCAAAACAATCTATTGTTCATAGCAGGTGATATAAAAGACAGTATAAAATTAGTATAGAAAACAACTGATCAGCCTACACAGTTTTCCGAACAATAAGAGTTTACCAGTGCATAGTATCTTCAAAAGAAATTGTGTATGTACTTAAAACCAACTTTTCACCTAGAAGATGGCATGCAATCCCACAAAATGACAGGTTAACCTGAAGATGCTAACCTTAGGCACCACCAGAACAACCTTCCAAATATTTTCAGCTTTAAGATCCCTGTTCTCAGACCTTTTGAAAGACACTCCAAATCTCAGAACAAAATGACCCAAAAGTCTATTTTCATTGCAATCACTAAAGTGAAAGTCATCACAGAATCAAGTGGGCTGTGGTTCTTGCAAGCCACAGTTCTGAACTACCTTTCATCTGACTGCAGCCGTGTGTCTGCACCGCAACATCCAACAGTTGTCTACAGTTCTTCCACAAACGCTACACTTTAATACATCTATGATCCACTGCAAAACACCAACTGTCACGACATGTAAGTCACATAGATCCCCTAAGGAATTAAGAACGTGTGTATTTGTCTCACCCTCACTTTTAGACTCACTGCTGCCCAACACCACATAAACTCTCTGGTACATAGAAGGCGGCTGGCAAAAGCCCTGTACTCTCCCTAAACCTAAAACACGCCAACTTTCAGTCCACTCTGCTTAGCTTATTCAGCAAAAAGGAAATTAAAGGGACACTTCATGTAATTCCAACATGCTACCTACACCTACATATAACAGTCATGGTTCAGACTGGACATTAGCACTGTTAAAAGAAAGAGTTAGAAAAAGATAGAGCCGTTAACAGTGGTCCTATGCAAACAAAGGCAGCATTTGAGTGGAGAGGCAACAGGAGCTTAGCACCATGGTGCAACGGGGGATCTACTGCGATTACAAGGTTATACAATGAGCACTTCTGGCGGAACAAAAAGGAAGCAGCGTGCATGTCAGCACAGAAGGAAGCCAAGAAGAGTGCTCCCATTGTCTCCCAAGTTCAAGTAATTCAGCTGATCTCCGTGTTTCATTACCTCTGGTACTTTTCTCCCTACATCTGTGTTCTATTTCGCTAGCACCCATTCTGCCCACTACAATTACCTTACAGGTTGGGTTTAAACAGAATGTCACTCAAATTCTTGTTGTCCCACTCCAGTCAGACTTATCAGGTCAGCAAAATAAATACAACTAAAATTTCGACAGGTTCAGTTCCCATAGGAAGTATCAATTGATGGAGCCCGAAAATGCTAAACCAAGCTTTGTTACGAAGAGGTTTTTTACCCTCACAAGATGCACATCATTCTGGAATTCATTTCGCCCCACTGGGTAAATACTTTCTCCTGTGTGATGGTCAGAAGCTTAAGACAGACTTGCTGCCTTGCATTATGCAATAGAGTTCCTTAACAACTTCTCTTCAACTTCGCAGCTCAAAGCCGTTTACTTAATAGAAAAGTAGTGGGCATAGTTGGGTTTATTTTGCTTCTGCTTTCCTCAGTTGAAACATTCTCCTGTTGCTTCCATGGGTCAAAGGACAAGAATGCTACATATACAGGACATAAAGGGAGTAACAAAAAATAATAATCAAGTAGTCCAACAGACTATACCACAAGCTGTTTGCTACTGTCCTCCTGGGGACACAGATTCAAGTCCACATGATATTACCCAGGTAATGATTTTCCTCTTGGTGTCACTTGTTAGTGACTTCTGCAACTGATTCCAAGAATACAAGAGAGGTCTCTGTGTATTTCAAGTCCAAAAAAAAAAAAAAAAAAAAAAAAAAAAGTATGATGCCTCCAAAATACTTTCAGATTTAGAAATTAAACAGACTAAGACTGGCCTGGATTTGGGGATTAGTATATTGAAAATTTAAAAATCAGAAATTTAAAAATCATAAATAAATTATTGAAAGTGATAAATGGTTGCCCATCAGACAGCAAATGCGAACTGTAATTACGTTTCTTCCGTACCAGTTCCATCAATGAAATGAGAACACCTTTCTATTCAAACTCCATTTTGTTCACTTCACCTTTTTTTCTTTTAGCTTCAATCCACATACACTTAGAAAAAAAGACAAAGAAAACATTTGTTAAGAAATTCAGGAAACTGTATCTAAAATGACCTGAAAAAGGAAAAATGGAGAAGAAAAAAAAGGATGGGTTTAGGAATTTTTTCCACTGAATAGGTCCGCAAAGGCAAATGGCAAAATGAATATTTTTTTCAACTTTCTCCTTGCTTTTGCTTTTGAAAAACCTGATGGTAACAGTCTGTATTTCCTTCATATACACACGAGGTACATACTGAGCACAGAGATACCCTCTTGCTCTGTTTTCCTCATAGGAAAAACTGGAGCATGTGAAATCCAAAGCACTCAGATCAAAACTTGCCACCTCAGCTTCTGAAAGCATGCAAAAAGACAAGCATGAGTATTTTCTCCAAACAGTGACTGGGGAAGGAATCAGTTTACATACCATGAGCTTAGGCAAGTTCCCCAACTTTTCTGTTTCAGATTCTCCCATGTCAACTGAGATTGAAGCACCTCTCATTCCACAGAGGTATTTTGTAGACCATCAATTCCTACTATAGTTTAAGAATGTGAAATGCTAAGCCTTTAGTATCAAATCATTTTCATTCCAGATTTTCCCATTCTTACTTCTATGTCACACTTTCTTTAAAAAGAACTATGAATAAGGCAATACAATTGCAAGGTATGTTCTTAATAATGGAAGGATACCTCCAGTCAATGACAGGTAGAAGGTTTTTTTGTTTTCTTACAGTAGCTCAGTATTACCTTTGTTATAATGTTTTTCCTCTTTCCCTATCAGCCTAGGTAGCACATATTGTGGTATTTATAGAAAAAGAAGACATGTTTTTTTAATAAAAACTAAAACTAAAACCCACTTTTGCTAAAAGGCATCGTAACTGTAATTGTAATCCACAGTCAGAACTGATTGTTAATGGTATGCTGCAAATCCTGATCTAATGTGTCATAATTGTATTATGGTGATGTCTCTCACCATTTCACTTCACATATTTTCAGTACTGAATTATGCCTCATTTTATGCTGTGAAATCTTAAATGGGACTTGTCACTTTCCCAAATACAGAAGGCAGTCTTAAAACTGACATTGTAAAATCAACATGCTACGGCAGAAAACTCCAGAACTTCAAAAATTAAATCAACAGAAGATATTAATGCTACCTCTACTATATTTTCAATTACATCATTTAAGGCGAAACTAAATAACATGAGTGTAGAATAATTTAAAGAGCTCACTTCGAAATCACAGGATCAATAGTACATGGCACTGTTGAGAGCCTGTGCAAAATGAGCGGATGCTCTTGCTGCAGATCCCCGGGACAAATGTCCCAACTGTGTCCAAAACCACTTTCACAACTAGACTCAGACCAGCTTCGCAAACTGGCCAAAAGGAGAACAGACACAAGAGGAGGATATGCTTCTGCTGTCTACTGAACCTGGTGAAAACAAGGTCAACTACAACCAACCGAAACAGTGCTTTTGGGATGGGGAGTATTTGCATTTCGCGAAGCCCAAAGAGCAGTTCAAGGCTAACAATGTCTAGGCAGCAGCATCCTGCCTTTGAAGAAACAGCTGAAGGCGGATTGTTCTCTGGTTCCTAACAAGTCCTCATTTAAACACAACACAAAAACGTCTTAAAAAGTGCAAAGAAAAAAATTTCTCATGTATTTCCCGATTTTATGCCCAGTTCCAAAACCATTTTATCAGTATTTCCAGGTAAGTTTCATTGCTCTAAATAACACCAGAAAACAGTTTGTTTAGTTTTGTATGTAAGCTGCTCCCTATTGGAGCAAAAATATTAAAAATGCCTAAGTGCAATTGGTTATATTTTGCACTCATGTTAGAAAAATGCTTATTGAGCCAGAAACTAACAAGAAAGTGAAAACATCCAGAAAGCAAGCAATTTCACTATATGCAATGTATTGACTTTACAGCTTAAAAACTGTTTAAAAATGAACACTGCATGGTAGAGTAGTTTGGCAGTAAACATGATTGTGCATTTGTGTCTTGGTATTGAAGAAGGAGCCTTTTTTCATAGTGAATTTTTCATTCAAATGTAAGTGATGATTTACGTTAAATATAGGTAAAGCATAGCTACATTTTCCTGAAGGATTGCAAGGAAGTGAAGAGCAGTACAATAAGTTGAAGCATAAAAGCTTTCTCTGTCATAATATTTATTATAATGGCATATAAAATAGCTGAAATAAATAATAGATGACTAAAAGTAAATTCATATGATAAAGAATCTTTCAGCAGACACCATTACTTCTGACTGCTCCAGTTTCATACAGAGTTGAAGAGTCTTAATAAATATGCTGTAGCCCCTGTATCTTATGTAAGTACAAGTCATTTTGTAAGGGCCTACTTAAAATGTAACATAGTGGACACTGGATAATTTAGTGTATAATTTTACTCTCAAAAAATGTCGGGTATATATCTTCGATATTTGAAAGTCCCTAACTCAAAACTGAATGCATAGCACAACAGAAATATCTGACTTTGAGGAACTGAAAACGTAATGAATTGGTAAAAAGCAGTTTAATTTGATATAGAAAAATCTTGATGACAACATCTTGGAATGCAAATAGTTCTTATATGCAGTGTGAGAAACAAAATCTTCAGAAAAAAAAGAATTTGACATCAAAGCTGAGGAAAAGTCTGTGGAATTACCTTAAAATAGGAAAAGTAAACAAATAGCCAAAACTCAGCATAAGACAAGCAATGCCCAAATAAACCCATATTTCCATGTTGAGGACAAAGTAGAGCATGTTTTAGAAGCACATCTTACAATTTGACACATAGCTTATGACAGTCAATAGCCAGTGCCATACACTATTTATGGAGGTACATAATAGGGAAAAAGGCTTTCACTCAGGATTAGGACTGTAAGTATTATTGTCCCTAATGTAGTCAACATTTGGTACCTCATGCAAAACTGTATTTATGTAATGCCAGCTTCATCTTGTTGTGTGCTTTGAATGCTATGCAGCTACTTCTCATGGAACTGATTGGGACAGATGAATCATACTGTTTTAAGAGTAATCCAACATATCTGCTAGATGCTTTAATAATATGTTCTTCTGCTACATTTGATATACCTTAATAAAGTTCATTAGAAGACATTGTGGTGGAACATTTTTACACTCATTTTTCTAGTTTTTCTCCCCTCCGTCCCCCAATATCAGCAATTTCTACACAGTACTTTCAAACGTCCACTAACTTTATGCAAGAGAAAAAGGTACACGACACAAACCAGTATCCTAAATATTAATTATTTTATTAACCCATTTACGTGACGTACAAGGAAATAGCTGGGACTAATAGTGATTCTTCATGAAAATCAGATGAAAAGGATTTTCTTTCTTTCATTAGAAAGACAATTTATTCAGTAATACTTGGTTTCACTATTTCCCAACACATTTCTTTTACCTGTACTTTGGTTGTACTTTACTGGTGTAAATTTTTCTACGATTCATCTCGCTCAATCCTGTCAAACATGTTTTCATGCTGTGCATGAGCTCTCCCAAAACCTGATTTTGTAAACCCTGGTTCTTCCTGCTTAAGTAACTAGATCTTCATGTTCTTCACAAAAATGGAATTCCTGCAGTAGTTGCCTTTATCCAAGTCAAGTGAATAGCACATATATAAAGACCTAATGGGTCAGTATGAGCCTGCAAATTGCTAGGATCACGGATCATCCTTGGACCTACATTTTATCTTGAAGAATTAATTTTTTTTTTCCTTGTCTCTATCCCTTCTCCAGAACATTTATGGATGTTTGGCAGAGAACAGCACTTATCTTTTTGGCATCATCTACAACTTAGAGAGGTAAGAAACTGAAGCCCTCAGGCTGTAGTAGGATTGTACTGCAAATGAATGTCTTAAAGTTGCAATGGCAGTTCCACACACATGATAGCCTAAAACAAACACCTGAACTGGAGATTTAACTGTTGAGCTTAACTGGGTTATAAAAGCAACAGAGAAGTCTGGATCCTCCTTTAGGTAGAGATTAAATATAAAGGCAAAAACCAAGCCATTGAAATTCTGAAGATGAGAGATGTGGAAGAGTAATAAAGATGACCTGATATGAAGGAGTTCAGTTTCTGAGGATGCTGTACACCAACCCAGCATTTGGTCCTCACATTTCAACAAATCACTATTCACAGCAGTATTTTTCCTCTTCCAAATACTTAATTTACCAATAACGTAAAATCTATGTCACAAATACAACAATGTAACTAAAATCTCTAGGTATAGTTTCTATATTTAACTTGGACGTGGAAGAGTTTTCTTGGTCACGCAACAGTAATTCTAAATTCCCCAATAATTTTAAAACTGTATCTCTTTCTATTAGTAAATGTCTACATATAAGAAGAAATGCAAAATACACTTATTCATTTCTTTGTGGTTGCTTCATTTTTCAGATTTTAATATCTTTTTTAATAAATCTTCTGTAATAAATACCACTACAATAAGCAATAATGTTATTTCACAATCTTTACATTAGTTAACTCCTAGATCAATATCTCTGTAAATTTGGCTTTTTATATCTTCTGAAGATAATTATAAAGGAAAAAAGGAAAAAATCTGCATTTCTTTCTGAAATTAATCTCTTCAGAGAAGTAAACTATGCCACAGCAATCCTAAATCATGCTTAAAAAGAGTAAGAGAAGTCAGTCTCCTAAGGACATTTTTTAAATTATTTATTCCTTAACCAGAGAGAACAAAAACACACACACAAAAATTACTAGACTATAATTTCAGAATACTTCAATTTGTAGGATCCAAATGTCCCTGATTTTTCCTGGATGCACATGCAGGCAGTACACATCTGCTTCAATAACAAGAAATTACATGCATTTAAAAAAAAAAAAATCTACCACAGGTTTTGGCAATGGGAATTTGTTTAGCTCTTAATGTACGTGAACTGTGGGTATTTACTTGGGAGTCTACTTTTAGCTGGATTTTTTTTCTTTCCCTGGATATAGATCACTTATTTCCGTCTCCAAACGCCCATTCCTGTAAACCTCATTTGAATTTATCTTGGGGAATCTCAAATAATCTTGGCAATATATTACATGTATATGGTTTACTATTCTAATAAACATATCTTCTTGTTTACAGAATAATCGAGGGAGCCTGGGAACATGTAACAGAATCTCAACTGTGGAGAGCCTCCTATTCAAATGCTTTCAATTCTTTTCATTCTGCAAGATTTGAAGTGATAGCAGCATACATTTTCAAAAACAGCAACAAGGCAAACAGCACTGGGATAATTTAGAAGCTACAGACTTTGTTTCCTTTTAAAAACTTCCTCCATTTGAAGTTTTTAAGATTAAATAAACCCAGTTTAGGGGTTGCTGAGAAATATGCAATATAGGAGGCAAATATTGGATTTGTTGGAAATGGCAGAGGCTGGACGAAAAAAACAGTATTTCTAAACAGACTAAACCAGTCACATCCCTATTGCAATATAATATTATTGTTGTTAATTATCCATAAAATTAAAGATGTGTTATCTTATATGTACAGCTATACATGCACTGATGTATAAAACGTAGAGCAGGATTTCACATTAGAGTTTTTATACACAGAGGAAAAGTTAGCATCCCTACTACAGATGACAAACAAGATGAGAAAAGCATGATGGTCAAAAGGGCAACAATGTTTAAGTAAATACAAAATGAACCCTTTTTCCCTGTTCTCTCATGATCCATAATCATAAGCTATGTTGTTGCCTGAAAGTGCAGACATGCACTGTGCAGTGCATTAATCCTTCAAACACTAACAGATGCTGGCAGGGATTTAGGCTGGAATGTATTTACAAAGTGACAAATTATGTTCCGTATTATACAGAGAGAGAAAGAGCACCCACAAATAGGCTGATAAATGTCAGCTGCAGTCACGACAAACGGTTTATTTTTATTATACTGTAACCACAAATGTTTTTTGCAGGGAGGCCCAAAGATTTATTTGTTGCAGGAAAAAACAAGATTATATATGACACAAAGTAATAACTGTGAGATCACTGATGTTCTGGGCAGCTTGCCCTCCTGGAAGCTATGTTCAGATTGAAAAATGTTGCTTAAAAATGGTATGTTATATGACACAAAATAAATAGTTCATAAATCTGTATTGAAACAACAATAACTAATAATTAAAGACAGTCTTAGGACATGGCTTGTACAAGTTAAAAGGAAAGCATACTATTTCCTTTAGTGGAATGTTGAAGATGAAGGCACAATATTAAAATAAATCTGACGAAATTGTTTTAGATTAAAAACAAAGTGCTATAATTGCTAGATGGAAGCAACACATTTTACATGTGGTCATAGTGCTATATGAACATTTAGTGTAGCACAATTAATTGGCAGTACAGTGACGTCTGCAGGTTTAAAAATGCATTGCAGCTAGTTTGAAGTACATCAAAGCTAGCCAGTGAGATTTAAGGCACAGCTCTTTCCCCCCACTCTTAATAGTAGGAAAATACAAATATCAATATGGTTAAAAGTCATCACTTCTTTAGTCATGAATAATTTCAGGATGTTTCAACATAAAAAGAAATAAATATATGAGACAAAGAAATGAAAGAACTGAATAATTAGCTATTCGAGGCATTTCAATTGGCAGTTCACGGTTACAATCTTCTAACTTTAAACAATATAATGTAAATATCTTACAGAACAGTATCATCAAAAAAATACACACATATACAAATTCTTTTGTTTCTACAACTGTTCGCATTCCCTCGCTAAGAGATACAGCGAAGATGTTCACATTGTTATGTAAGTAATTTTAGAAAGTGAAATAAAAGGACTGAATCACATTAGTAAAGATTTCTTGTACAAATAAGGGTTGGCAGGATCAGGTTCTTAATATACACTCAATACATACAATATAGACTTGAAGAAAAATATTAAGCCTTTCTGCATGCTCAAGAAAATATCAGGAGTGTTCAAATGAACAGTACTAGAATATGGAAACCTGCCATTATGCCACTAATCTGTGATCCTAAAAGGAGGAAGTTTTTCTGTACTTTCTTTCTAAAGAAATAAAGACTGAGTGACAAAGAAAATATGAACAAAATAAACACAAAGGCTGGAATTAAATTTCTGTGAAAATGTGGTCCATCTCAGGAATCATTTTGTTCTACTTGTAATCAGCAATATAGATATAAAACCAAACACATCATTAAAAACATAATGTAATTCCAGGGTTGTCTAAAAATCTGAGATCAAAGTCTAGACTGTGTATTTTATAGATGCATAAAGCTGACAGAATTCAGATACAGACAGGAGGGGTCATAAGGCCATGTCCCATTGTTCTAATAATTAAGAAAGTTTAAAATGGCTTTGGTGTAAATGTGAATGAAGTCCAAAATCAAGTGTCTTATTTTTAAGCACCACCAACAGGAAAAGCTGTGAAATTTTCATTTACTAAATATACATGAATTTTCTGATAAAATCTTGATCTCTAGATAACAAAAGTACTCCAGAAAATAATTGTCTCATGCAGCAATATAACGGGAGAGTTGATGGTCACCTCTCATTACACTTACTAGAATACTTATTTCCTAAATACAACTTGCCAATGAACAATATAGTGACAAGGATGGAGAATATGCCTTAAAATTTATATTCTTACAAGTATTTGTACATACAAAACAAGGAAGTGCTGCCATTACAGCAAGTAAGGCAGCAAGAAAAGCATAATAACAACCTACTTTAAATATTTGCCTGAAGAGTAGGTGTGCAAGATTGATATAAATGCTTTATAGATAAGAGGGAAGCAAGGAAGAGAAAAACCCAACCACCACTGCCTTTCCCCTTCATAAAAGAAGCAAAACCAAACACAAAGAACTGGAGATGAAGAGAAGCAGCATGCTAAGTTCGTGAGTAATACTCTCTCTACTGGACAGAAAGACTTTTCAGATGCCTTCTGCAGTTTTGCAACCGTAAGTGTTAATACCACGTTTTAATGTAGTCATTCAATTATTAAATTGTTTTTCATTTAACGGCTATTGTTACATAGCTAAATAACTGGCACATATTCTACCTTAAAATTCTGCTTTTTAAGCAAGTAGCTTAGGCTTTTCCCAAATTTTAAGGTAAATACTGGCTGTACCTACCTGCACACCTGAAAAAATAGCAGCTACTGTATATCTTACCCATATGCCACATGCAAAAATGTAAAACACATTAAAAAATTTCAAAAAGAAAATTTCCAAACAGATGTTTATAAACAGAAGGTAACGGATAAAAACCCAAACACAATGCTGCATTATGTTACATGATTCACTGATGAACCCATTGGAACTACAGCAAAAAGCCCTTCTGGAAAACTTCCAGAAATTAAAAGGTGCAAACAAGCTGCCTAATACCCTTGCGTAGACTGAATTCTTATGAAGAAAATAAAGTTTATTGTCTGGAAACAGAGAAAGCATGAGGAAAGCACTAAAGCAATGGAGGTGAACAATTAGACAGATGTTCACTTAAGGAAATAAAGAGAACAGAAGAAGCCATCACTGAGGAATTTTACGAGAATACTGACAACTCTGCACCTCATCAAGGGCACTGGTAAAGTTAAAGCCACTGAAGCCATTTCTGCTCAACTCCAGTATAACTGCTGACCTTGCAAAAGTCTGCATTTAGCAAATGTGGCTTAGGAAAATAGCATTATACTTTTCATTTTACTATTTTTTCCCAAACTCCATCTATACACTGTACTGTATATTTCAAGAAAATTAACTTTATTTCCTTGTATAATATTACATATGCTCAGAATTTTTTCCTAACTATGCTCAGGTATCAGGAAAACCTATATTTAAAAAGCTTTTGTCGATTAAGCAAAATTAAATACTGTCAATCAATTACATCTGATCTTCATAAAAGTGTACATGTGAATGGCTGGAATGGCTTTTGCTTAATATGATTATATATGTTTCTAAAGTAGTCAGGATTTTGCATAAGATGCAATACGGCAGTCTGGACATGTTTTAGAACATACAACTTTTGGCATTTAACTACTGAAAGAATAGTGGAGAAAAAGCATATTTTGTTGACAAACTGTCTTGCTGAGCAAAAAAAAAATATGGACATGCAGGCAAAAGGAGAAGGAATTAATAATAAGTGGCAAGATTTTTTGGCAAGGACAAAAGTCTTACTTTTCTGTGCTCGTGCAGGCTGAGGTACAAATGTAATTTGTTCCACAAACATATCTCTATTGTTTAAAATACCATTTCAAAACTCTGTTTGGTTTATGATAATACTTCCCTTGCAGATTTTCAGAAAAAAAGTTTCCTCCAAATCTCAAGTGCATTAATGATTTCTCCTTTTCTTTTAGCTACTCATATTTTCAAAATTTACTGTCAAAGTAATCAGAAACTGTAGCCCAGTATCACTAACACAACTTTCAACACTTTCTTGTATGCAGTGGGCTGCTTCCCACAACATTCATCAATTGTTTCCGAACTGTAAATATAAATGTGATACGCATCACCTTAGTCACATAGTACAGGGTACACAAATCTCAGAAGTGAACTCTCCAGTTAGGGTTACCCAATTGCCCAAGGGTTCCCACCAGCGCTGGAAACTGGACACGTCAAACTTGTTCTGTAATAACATTAGCATAAACAATTTGGGTATGGGGTTGCAGAGATAGGGAGGAAGTACTAATTAAAAGCTATGTCCTTATCTAAATATTACTTGTACAAAAAGAAAAAAAAAAATCCGATGAAGTAGATTTTTATAAAGTACTCCTTGTCTTTAATAGCACCAGACTGCCTTTTTTGAGCATCAGCCACCAGTTCCACTTACAAAAAGGGACAGGTCATTCACTGCAAATGGTTTTGCAGTGTTTGCAATACAATCAGTAGTTTGCCCAGGTCTGCAGGGGACAGCCTGCATATTTCCCACACACTAATGTTTGAAAGTTCCCAGTAACTCGGGAGAAATGCACAAGAAAATTTCATCATTCACATTTTAAATAATATAAAAGATGTGGAATGTGATTGATTTCACACTAGAGAGAACTGAAATTACAGTTATGGGACAGGTTTTTTCATGTACTGTAAGGTCAAGTAATAGTAAATAATTAATGAATTATGAAACAAATTTTCTATAAGGCAACACATAAATTCTATTCAATAAGACCTGAAAGTGTAGTTACACCAAAAAGCCATATAATATATCACAAAATGAAGAAAATGCACGATGCTGAGGAATAAAGGGGGGGTTGCCATTATATTGGAATAAATGTTACTCTTATGGAATATAAATAACATCTTTCCATACATACACACCATTTTCATAAGTTTTACATCTCATAATCTGCAAGAAAAGGAAAGGATTTTCAAAAATTTTTGCTGTTGCTTTTTGTAGCAAGATCTATTTCCTCATCTCTCCAGCAGTTAGAGAGGTTCTCATGCATCGGAGAGTAGAATGATCAAGTGGCTCATGGCCTGGACAAAACCACAGGGCTCCTTCTCTGAGCCTATTTGGCCTGGGCTAAACTCTACGGATTGTGGATCCATATTCCTTCTTTACCAGTATAAATTTCACTCTCTTCGATGCTCAGGCTGTCTCTTAGAATTTAGTAGAGTGCACGATACAATATTGTAGTGATCTTGGTTAGACCTCTGTGGGTCATTGACACACAATTAATAACACGAACGCTAGTTGAGAAGTCAAAACAGAAACCCAGAAAACCACCAAAATATATTTTTTGCCTTGATACCATACAATCAGTTGAAATTGGAGATTTCTGGATCAGTAGATGGGAAACATGCTTCTTCATCTGCATAAAATTCTGTTCTGACTTGCAAGACCATGAGATAATGGATTATCATCTCTATAATAAAAAAAAGGGGGTTGCTTATAGATGAAAATATTCTGGATTTCAGATTCAGCTATGGCAAAATATTACATACAGGAAAGGACAAAGGGGAGGAGGAAAAATAATCAACTTTGGAGGAATGTATTTCTCAATTATGGTGGCTGCTTAAAGTCATTCAGTCACTTGAAATTGTCCCAGAGGCTAATAAATGAGAAATGAATAAATTTGGCAAAGTTTCTGCCAAATTTTTGTAACAAATGGAGACAATTTATCACATCCATTTCATAAAAAGTCCCGACTAAAAGCCTCGAAATAAATGCAAGTCAGATGTTGGGTCTGTGACAGCAACTGTCTCACCCTATAATGTACTTGGTTTGGGTCACAGTAACTGCAGATAAGGAAGTAGCCAGTGACAGTACATACAGTCAGAACAGGAATAAGTTTTGAGATAACTTACAAACACCATAACTTGCATAGCTATAAATTTAAGTCAATAACGTGCAGTAGTATATATAAGCAGCTTGAACCCCGTCTTAACAAAATATATCAAGTTCCATTTAGATGTAATTACTGATCCATGAACACCCCGTGGCAACAGTGTGTGTTCTCCTACCAGACTGAAGAATAAAATACAAAATTAGAAATGAAGGCTTGCATTTTTTTTTACTCTTCTAATGGTGTAAACTCATTCACCTTGCAACTTTTGAAGACATACATAAATAAACAAACTTGTCCAGGAAATCTAGAACAAATTTCACCTTTAGCTCTAGAAGAAATGTTAACTTCCAAGAAGTTATAGCAGTTTTCAGAAATGCTTATATTAGTAGCATCTTAAGTAATGCAATTATCAAAAAAGTTACTTGCAAAGACTCAGTCAAAATGCAAAGGCAAATTCCTTCTCTAGGAATTAAAAAAGAAAGTTAATTTTTGATGAAGCAAGCTAGTTTTATG
Source organism: Astur gentilis (assembly GCF_929443795.1). Lineage (NCBI taxonomy): Eukaryota > Metazoa > Chordata > Aves > Accipitriformes > Accipitridae > Astur > Astur gentilis. The sequence continues at coordinate 37,559,284 of NC_064886.1, read as the reverse complement.
CTTTTATAATAGCGGTAATCATTTTATGCAATGCAATGCTATAAGAAGTCAGGACTATGCAGTTTTTCATATGAAACCCACAGTTCCTATGCTGTGCTCCACAGACTATGCTAAATAGTTCACAGAATCCTACTGTCCTTACATTATTTTCAGGTAAAATTTTCATAGTCGTGATGTACCTTATAAAAAGTTTTCAGAACTGACCACGATACACAATGGCTGGGAACTTCAGAGTTAGATTATTTTTCTCATGTACATGTAAGCTTGAAAAGCCCATGACCATTGCCAATTTCTATTTTTAACTACGTGGCGGACAAAGTTAAGTGAAAAACAGCCCTTTCCTCCCCTTCCACAAAACCATTCACCATAAATTTTTAGTGGTTTTTTTCTTTTACTTCATTCTGTCTTCTCCAATCTAGACAGTAAATTTGACCAGTTAAAGAACACTGAACTGCACAAGGTACAACAGAGCACTTCAAGGCATGACTCACTAATTCTCTTAGGCCCATGTGAAAGGATATGCCAAGATGATAAAGCGGAGAAGGTTTATATTTATAAGACTTTGATTAAGTAGCAATTGTAGGAGGCCAGAAACAAGTTAAAGGAAAATAAAAAGGCTCCAAAAGTACTGAATTTTGTTTAAAAAAAACCAACAGCATCCCTATAATCAACTAAATCCATGGATTATTTAGTAAGTGAAATTAAAATTACCCAGCAATGAAAGATGCCATCAGTGAAGTAAGTGAGGCAATGAGCGTATGTAAGCCAACCATTTAGATGCCTTTTAGCACCTGTAAGCATTTGGTTTCAATTCACTTTTTCAAATGCCTCATGCTATGGTGCTGGACCTCACAAAAAAAAAACCAAAACAAAAAAACCCAAAAAAAAACCCAAAACAACCAACCAATGTAAACAGATGAGACAAAAAAAAAAACCCTGAGCTGCTTCTCAGAATTCTGTAGAGCTGCGTAATAATTTTCTAAAGGTGTTAAGTTCCTGAAGAATAGGATGACTATACACCTAAAAATAAAGTTCCACCAAATAACTGCCAGCACTGTAAAAGTACATGGTACCATTACAGATCTGGCTCTTAATTTCCTGAGCTCGGTCCAGTAATTTAGCAAGCTTAAGCAAGTACCTATGTGCATTTTTAAAGGTAAACACCTTGGCACACCTGACCCCTGTAAACTTTTGAAAGGTTTATTAGTGTACTCAGTTCCCATTAGAATTGACAGCAACCAAATGACACTGAAAATTTCATCTATCCTTTAAAAACAGGGGTTTGCAGTTAAAAAGTTAAATTATTTGCTTTGAAGAAGTAAATATATCTAAGATTTAAATATTGTATCAAGAGCAGCAGAGGTATGACAGCCAAAGTAAAGGCCTGAATTGAATCACTTTCAGCAGATCATTTTTCCATTTCAGTTTGCTAATGTTTGCTTCCAAGCTACATGATGTCGTTTCGAAGGTGCCACAAGCTGCAGGCCCCTGTGCTGACCAGACCACATGAAACCACTTTAACTTAGGCTCCAAAGCTAGAAATGTTAATTCATCATCCTGTCAAAATAATGACATTCATTCATAAATACCATCCAATCTCCTCCACACCTGGCTGAGTCTTCTGCGCAGCCTAGTGAAACACACTAATTACACACTTTCTCCGCCTGTCCTCTGGACAATGTACCTCACCGTATTTGAAAAGAGTAATGATATAGAACTAAAAACTGGGCAAACACCCTTAAACTTGACAGAAGAACAGACAGGCCAGAGAACCCAGGCATGTTAGGTGCCATACTCAGTCCATCAGATGCCAAGCGCACCTCTCTGAGCACCTTGTCTTAAGAGTCTTCCACAAAGCCTTTTAGCTATCTTGCCCACGCAAAATTAGTTTAAGCGTATCAGGCTGTTGATGATGTCAGTCAGAGCATTTTGCTTGTATCCACGGCCCTCATCAAAAGTAGAGCGTCAAACCATGATCAGTGCCTGTACACTCTCACTTGGGCAAAGGAAAAGACACACACACAAAATCCGATTTCCTTTCCAAATCCCTGTGGGTAACTAACCTAGTTCAGCTGCACTCTTACAGTTCTTGTATCAAATGAGAAGCAAAGCCTAGAACATCCCAAATGAACGGCATAACCTTTTCCATCTCCAGTGGAGTGACTACTTAGACATTTTAGGCAAAGGAATAGCGAAGGTTCCTTCAGATACAATCACCTTCTGCTCTGAACATTCACCTCTAAAACTGAGGTTGCTAATTCAAATCCTTTTAAGCACAAAGAGAGATACAGATACAGATCTCCCATTAAGCGTTATGATTAAAAACAGGAGGAGGTACAACCACGTGAGCTCCCAGAGCAACCCAATCCAGTAGGCAATAACTAAGAGCAGTCACCAAGTGAGGCTCACGTAAACAAAACACACCTAACATGCAGCTCAGTAAGGTTTATGTATTCAGAAATATTAGGACTAATTGAATTCTACAGATGGGCAAAACCAAGCATCTAAGTTACCATGGAAATTTCTTTGCAAAAGCTTATGTACTTCAGAATTTTAGGTTCTTCCAGAGGTTAAGGAAAGACTTTGAGGATCCACATTCTGAAATGCAGTGCTTGCTGAAGCAGTAACGCAAAATTTAGGTCCCGGTATTTTAAACTGAGCTAGTCCTAAGCACTGAGGCCAGCCTCTTTCTCTGCAGCATTTCTTCACGAGCATGTGAATTCTGTTGAACTCACAAAGGGCATAAAAACTTAGTACTCTGTGTGCCAACCTGCCATGCGTTCTGTGGGCTGCAGAAACTGTCACCTCTTTCTAGACTGACAGCCAGCCTGACCTACAAAAGTCTTGGTTTTAGCTGATACTCAAATACTCTTTCGTCCTTTCTGTTGAATTTTATTTCCTTACCAATCTTTAAAAGACCTGTGCTCATCTGTTGCCACCTTTGCTGTGTCCTGGTAACACTGAGCAGTTGCAATCAGGCAGTGAAAAGGCTTTGCTCTGAAATGACCCATCTGCAGCCAAGCCGTTCGTTAAACGGTAATTCTGAACGGATTCCTGAATTTTAAAGCATTAAAACCAGACTTACAAAATAATTTCTCAGGGTTACATGGCAGATCAGAGACAGAATCTAACCAGAGTCATCCAGGTCTCACAATAGATGTTAAAATTTTCATGGCATCAGCTTTCACGAATAACCCTCTTAATAAGGTACAGAAAAAAAAGAAAATTTAGAACTGACCTTTAAAAAATATTCTTGTTAAGCTTTTTAACTATTGTGGTGATAAGGAGGAAATGTTTTTCTGAATGAGTATACTGTACCTTTAATGGTTCATTTGTAGTTCAGAATAAAATCTGAACTATTTGTTGTTCATTGTTGTTATATTCTGTTCCAAGGTTCATAATTTGAAAATTGACTTTGGGGACTTTTTGCTTGGTCTATTAAAATGATTCATGTTGCATTCAACATAAATTGTGCATACACAGAGGAGGTTTAGCACACGTATTCACAGTATAATAACTAAAGTGAATTTTGTACAAGCTGCAGTTTGTGGCAAGGATGCAGTATCATTTGTCTTAATTTTTCTTCAGCATTACATTAGGCTAGTGCATTTACATTTTCAGGTATGGCTAAACACTTTAAAACTTTCTTTTTACAGCATGAGTAAAGAGAGAATCAAATCTACATGTTTATATGATGTAACAAAGTAATGCCTTTTTACTGTCTAAAGTACACATGGATTTACTTTCCATTTACCTTCCTGCACAAAGGCAAATGCAAAGCGCATGAAATATTCACCACCTATGAATCACATAGTGTTCCTATTAAAAAGATGATAATGTTCTGTTTTACCTTTCAAACCATGATATGGTAACAGTCATGGTGTCTAAGTGGTTTCGTCACTCAAAACTACCAAATATACAGTAAGGTATGAGAGTGTTTAGTGTTTTGTAAAACTTTAGAACAATCTAGTGTCAACTAACTAAATAATTAAGAGCCGAGATATGATTTCAGATACTAGGTTCAGAAATACTTATTTTGCAAAATCTGATTAAATGGATTTGCCAGGACAGTGTGAATCACACTAAATACATGGGGAGGGGGAAGAGAAACAAAGATTGTAATCTAACTGTCACTCTGTCTTTGTTGAGTCTCAGAAAAAGTTCATCTGTTGTATGTGTTTATTTAAAAACTAGTTTAATATTTCTAACATGGAAATTTTTGAGAAGATATTTCAACTTTCAGCTGTACTGAGTGTGATTTTTCACTGTGGTTATATTCTGGTCTTCACTTCCGCAGTGCAATTTTCTGCTCACACAGATTTTTAGTATACAAGTGCTAACGCTTGAGGCTAAAAAGCATTCAGAAATTCATATCTATGGATGAAATGTGTGGGCGGACAGTCTGGACAAATAGGGTTTCTGCACAAAAATTCTTGCGTCTCGTAAGAACAGAATGACCTGCATATTCAGGAACCGATCAATCCCTAGAAGTTAATGTTAGCTGGGTATCAACAACAACAAAGAAGAAAAACCTTAAAAGCAAAGAACTTTATGTAGAGTCCAATAATCCAGAATGGACTTTGCACAAAAAACAGATAAGAAGCCATTATGGACTTAATATTGCATTATGAAGGAGCCAAGCTCATGTGGGAAGTTTAGCCAACACATTATTTTGTCTTCAGGATATGGAGAAAATAACTTCTCCTTTTTGCTTTGTTTTTGATGGTTAAGGCAGACGGGAATGATTTCTGAGATGTAACATAGACTTCTCTAAACTTTAATACAATCTGAGATGCAGTATACTTACGCTGAACCTATTCTGACCATCAAAGCGGACCGAGGTGAACCCCACCTTCAGTAGAGCAATAAACCTTCATGCTGAAGAGCAAAAGTTTCTTGCCATTCTGTATGGGCCCAACAAAGATAGTAACCTAAATACTCACCTCAGAAGTGTTTGCAACCTTTCCTTTAGTTGCTCTGCTAGGACCTGTCATCTAAATATTTTATTCTCTAAGGGGAGATGAGTTCATAAGCCTGCTTCCACCACCCGGGCGCTAAAAGAGCCTGACATCCACCGTAGAAGAGCTAGTAACTCCCAGCAGCTGACTGCTTTTTCTTTCTCCTAAGCAAACAACCCCCCCAAAACTACCAATTCTTCCAATTCTTCTATCAGTATCACATAAAAGAACATAACCAAGTATCAGGAGACTGCATAACTAATTAAATGTGCCCTGTTAGGCTCCACTAACCAAGCCTGAGGATAAGCAGCTCCCACTGCAAGCTAGATAAGAACTACTTACATATTAAGGGTTTGCTTTTTCCCCTTATACACACTCCGATTCTACCTCTGTGTTTATACTTCTGTCAGTACGCCCTAAGAACAACTCCAGAATGAAAGTCACCTTTTTCCACTAAAACATTCTTCCCGACACCACGCTCGGGCTGCGGGCACGCAAACGGTCAGGCACACGCCTGGAGCAAAGCGGACCGCGGCACCGACGTAAAATAAGCAGAACGTGCATCTGAAGGGTGAAAAGTGTGGGGACTCTGCAGTAAAAAGCAAGCCTGGGCAAGGCTGATAAATGTCGCCCAAATCCATCCAAGGGTAAATTTGCAAAAGCCGTGGCAGGGCAAACTCACTTTTTGGAGCTTACAACTTTTTAGGACTGGAACTATTTTATCTGCAATAGGCCAGCGTGTTTACGCATCCAAGGTTTGAGAAAAGGCAGTCTTACACTAGAATAAAAGTGAAAGAGTTCACATGCTATCAGATAGTTTATAGCTACTTGGTATGTCTTCCCTTCATAGGCAGGGCTTAAGAGAGATAATCCTAACAGATCACGTTCCATACAGTATTCTAAGACCATATATCTGCAGAGCCCATTTCAGGCCAAAAGGAAAAAAACAGAAAAAAAAAGAAAAAAAAATAAAAACCTCTTCCTTCACAATATTTGTTCCACTTCCATCAAGCAGAAGTTTCTCATAAACTTGTTAAATAATTACTATTTTAACTATAAGCAGTAAGACTGATATTCTGTAAGACTAGCTGAAGAACAATTAGGATAACAACAGATTTTATAAAGACACAAAAATGAGAAGAACAAAGAAAATATATATTCTTGAATTAAATATGGCACAGAAAACAGGAATCAAAACACATCTTTCCCTAGTTTTTATAAACAATAAGACTCAAACTGTAGGACTTGTAATTTATTTTTACTAGCTCTGCTTTCATAAGGAGAATCAGTTTCCCATCACATTTTGAAATTACATAAACACTTATTAATATTTGGAAATATATAAAGACCTTTACTGACTATACTAATTAATATTCAGGAAATTCAAGTTAAAAGTGTAGTGCAGAAAATGAAGAACAGAAATCCATGTAGAAGCACTTAATTCCAAAATGCATTCAGAACCACAGAGATGCAGGTACTGTATGTGTTAAATCATATGGGGTAAAAAAAATAAAATAAAATAAAATAAAATAAAAAAATCTATATTTTAATCTTTTTGGGCGGAAACAAATTATCTTATTTACTACATGAATGGTTTCCTCAATTTGACGCCAATCTTTGGAGGCAACTTCAACCTGTCTGAATTAAACAGTCTGCAGAAGAAAAGACTAGATTATTTATATTATAGAATACTGTTAAAAAATAAAATTGAAAGATTACTTTACCATACATTGAAAATAAGAACAAGCACATCACTCCAGCTTACAAAAATCTAATTTTACTTTTTCTGTTCTGAGAGAAGTTTGATAACTAGGAGACATGTTTATATATACACACATATATATGTACGTATAAATTCCCCCCAAACGGACAGCACCCAAGAAAAGGAGAAATTCACAAAATTGTCTTGCATATGTGTACTGTGATTATAAATGTTGCAAACCGAAGATCCTTTGGTATTTAACCATTTTATCTGCAATAACTGCACTGTATATATACAATATAGATAAACTTTCTATTTCATTCTATACCTAATAAAAAGTCTTGGCTTACTCTTTCTAGAGAAGTCACATTTCTTTTTAATACATACAAGCACATTGGAAAACAATCAGAATCATAATAAATTGAAAATAATTCACTGAAAACATGATAGTGGCAGGAAGAAAGTATATCAGATAGAGGAACATTTCCTAACATCTAATTTTCAGAGCTGTGGGCAAAACAAATGAACGGTTTTTACTGAAGTCAAACTTGCATTGTCCACTCATGTAATTTTGCCATTCACCGAGATACAAATTTTACTAAGTCAAGGCCTAATTACACAAACACCCATAACAGACAGTAATACTTCTTCATCGATATAAGTCCACCACGTATCGTATCGTTTACTTTAGCGTACATGACCTCCTGCACTGAATGCTTACACAAGCAGCACTCGTGTAACCAAAAAAATTTGACAGGATAGACAAAGCTATCTGCCTGTCCCAGAAACTCACGGTCTGCTTCACTACTTGGTGTAAACTCCATTTCAAAAGGCTTAGCAGCCCCAGACAAATTCCGAGAGAAGTATGTTCCTGCTGCGACAGAAAGCGGGAGGACAAACTCCACGTGAAAATACCCCAGGCGCCCTGCGCCGCGCTAGCCCAGCCTCGTGGCTGGCCACGGAGGCCCCGTGCCCACCCGAGGAACCCTCTGCTCTTCCCGCCAAGATCTCCCAGGTGATTTCGTGAATCACGACTTTCATTTGTGCCACGATTTGCCTAAGAGTTTTCTTAATTCACTTCCTATTTTGATAGCGGCAACTACTTAACTACCGCAATTGTAATTCACTTGAAGAAGAAGAAAACCTTACAAAAAAGGGGCAAGAAAGGAACAAAGAAGAAGGGATGGTTTTCTTTTGTTTTCTGTGTATGCACTGGGGGTTTTTTTTGGGGGGGAGCCTTCAAGAATTGTTTTACCCCTTATTAACCACAAGCCCTCATAGTCTGACAACTGTTCACGTACAAGGAGATGTACCATCCGTAAATAGGAGGCCCTAGTGCTTATACACTCTTCTTACGAACATTAAACTAGCATAATCATGATATTCTTTAGTAAAGGCTGTAATCTCTGTTTAACAGCTGGGAAAATGATGGCACAGAGAAGCCACATCCCCAGATGAAGTCCCGTAACGTTTCCGTGGCAAAGCTGGAAACACAACCACGTGAATGGGCATTCCTCGTGCTAAGCAGCCGTCCGCTCTCGCTCTTAAAAAGACATCCATCTAACTGCCTGGCATGCAGTGGTGTTCAGCAGGCACAGAGAGGTATGTGTCATACCTAACGGGGCATAGAAAATGGGCCACATTCATTGCTGGCATAACTCAAAGGGCTTGTACCAGTGATGAATTTAGGGCAATATTTCAGGACATGTGCTATATCATACTCCCAAATATTCTTTTGTTCTGCTGATTTGAAGAGCTAGTCTATTCAACTTGTTGCTCAGAAGCCTGCCTAGCCCTGCAGCAAAAAAGAAGGGTTACATCATCAGTACAATAAAATCATTTCATTACCTATTTGATCCAAAGCCTCTCTTTTTATTGGTGAAACATTTTAAAGAGATAATCCTGAACATCCGTTAAATGACTGTTGCAAAGACTGCATGAGAAAGTAAGAAAACTCACAGACAACGTTAACCTCGTCAAAGCCGAAAATAAAAGTTGCATACCTTGAGCATAAGCTGAGATAACCCAGACGTAGCTAAATCTTGGATATCATGCAACTGTTGCTGTCACATGTGCGAGCAAGAGAATGTCATATTAAATTAACATCTACTGCTCCTCTACTGACATGTTACTTTACATAGAATAACTGAATTTATATCAAAATTGAAACCACAGTAATATATTCAACTATCAGCAGAGTAAAATTGATCAGAGCACAAAAAAGTAAACCTGAGGAAAATCATGAGAAAATGCTACTGGCATTTCAGTTTTGTAGAAAAACTATTTCAAAATATTTTAAAAGTGAATTACTACTGAGAATAAACTAAACACGGATGTAACACTGTACTCATAGCAAAGGGTGATGGTAGACATAAGCTGCATGGAGCTTGCACGGAGCTACAGCTACTCAGATTTATGACTACCATTATGAAATAGCTCATTACTCCTTGAAGCAAAACTTTCTACACAAGTGGTAAGAAAGAGAAAAGCCCAGGAAAGTGTGCCCAAAGTATGCATAAAATGCTACATGTGTCACATACATGAAGATATTGCGGGTCTTTTCAAGAAAATATTGTGGGAAAAGCACCTTCACTGCAACTTCATATTCTGGGGTCATTCTTTCCCTCCCTCTCCTTTGACTTAAAAATAATGCATCTCAAAACGATGCAAGCTGCATTGCATCCAAGTATTATGTCCAGACATTTACTACTTCAAAACAATACACATGAAAGTGTCAAGGATTGTTTCTTCCCAAAAAAATTCCTTTTCAGAACTATCAATGAGTGCTTGTACTAAAGATCAAATTCAAACCATTCAAAAACCTTCAGTTCCAAGTGGATGAACATTCTTGGATACACAAAAGGCTAATATAAGCAGTCACTTCGACTAGAGTCCCATGGAAAACACTGGGTGACAAAAGCCCCTTGCAGCAATCTGCAAGAAGGAGAAATAAATTAATCAAACTGCCAAACAAAGAAGGCTGGGTTTGACCTCCTTCTGATCTCATTACTTCTCTATTACCCTTTTGAAAAACATCCTCTTACAAAGATCACTAATTGAAGATTATGTGGAGGGGAATCGCACCTCTCCATCACCGTGGTAACTTTGACTCATTTGTCATTCTAATAATTCACTTCTTTTCTTTTCTGAACAGACAGAGACACTAATAGACTATCATCAGTTAAAAAGGCAATTTTTCCATTTAATTGCACTCATTAAATACTGCACTAGAACAATCGGAAAAGCAATACTCTCAATATTTAATCATACAATAGCAATAATGAAACATTACTTCAAAACAAACGTGGCAACATGTAGGATGACATAAAAAGCACGTTGTAACTTCTGGAGCATCAACGTATTTTCTAGTAAAGGTATTTGAACCTTTTTTTCCTTACTTTTTTTGACAAATGGGTATATGAAAGGAGTGCACTAGCAGCATTGACTACAGCTACACGCTGGAGAGAAACCAGTGGGCAAACTCCTCCGTAATTACCTCATCTCTCTTGCCACTGAACCACGACAATAGAAAGGATTTCATAAACCCAAACAGCGAGTCAGTGTACATATGGAAAACATTGAACAAGACTGGATTTGCACACTATTTTACTGGAACAAATTGCATCACTTAGGAATGTAATTGAAGATAAAAAGGTTAATCAAAATGGTAGAGTGACTGCAATGGGCGCAGTCATCAGGTGTCTATTTGCCTGGGATATCTTACTTTCTATCTGCTACAGAAATCGTACATCTGTCTTCAGTGTAACTGCATTCCCATTATAGAAAGCTCACTATAGTTTAACTGCTAACGTAACATAGTAGGAGCTATAATAAAACCTTTGTGTCGAGGAGATGTGCAGAAAACTTAGAAGTGCCCATTTCAGTTGCAGGTGTCACAAAACACAATGGCTGTCAAGAAAGGTTTCTATTTTTATCACAGTTCTATCTATAAGCGTAAATACACAAAACCCAGTCAAGCAGTCAGGCTAACTTCACTGGGACTATTCCTGTCAATAGCTACCACCTTATCTGTCATTTTCCATCTAACTTTCCTATAGCACCAAATTATTTAAATATTTCATTTAGGATTGGATAAGCACAGTAATCAGGGTTGGTGACTGATATCCAAGCGTGCTTTGCCGTTCTAGATTACAGCTTTTAAAACTGAGCAAGTTAAAATGTTTAGAAGGGAAACGGTCAGAAATACTAGAAAGCTGTTTGGTTTGAACTACATATTTGAAGATTACCCATTCTTCCCAATTGTTGCACACACTGAGTAGTATCATCAGTTTACGAATATTCCAGCTCAAATCAATCCAGCTATCCAGTAGGTAAAATGCTCTGCTTGTTCAGTGGAAGAAGTGAGGGGTAATCAGTAAAAGGAAAGAACAGAAGTTTTACAAAAACAGTTATCTGGGCTACCTTTGCTAGGAGAAGATGCACCAAGCGTAGTACCTCCTTAATCAATTATTTATTCAACACTTGCATGTGAGTAACCTTATTGATTCCAGTGAGACTAAGTGCTAGACCGATATGAAAGAAAATGACAGCAGGACAGGAAGTCAAGAAACATCATGCAAGGCCAGGTCAGAAAGGTTAAGATGTATAAGATAGTGGCATATTCAATTTAGAAAAAATTGTAATTTATTTTTATTCTTCTAACTACAAGTCTTAATATCATAAACTTTTCAGTGATAAATCTCTACGTGTAACATTTTACAGTCAGGGAACATTCCCTGAATGACTACAGTACATGAATTAAATATGCAGTGATACCAAGAATCTTATTTATACACAGCTTTTATTATAGTTATTTATACGTTATTATATCCTATACAAACTGTAACTTGTTACATAAATTCTAACTTACATTCTATTTAGCCATTACTCTTTTTAAGTAGAATTGCACATCTCTTAAAATCATACCTAACTATTGTTAAACTAGCAGCTGTGGTCGAGATCAGGAGTTCATGGACATCACATGAGTGCGCCGATAGCAAGAAAAGAGCACTTCTGAAGAGCGAGTAACGGGGTAGCTGGGATAAACACATCCCCCCATCGTTCTACTGTTCTGAAACGCTCCATCATTTACAGCATTCAAGAGCAGAAGCGTAAGATGTCTTCATGGATTCTGTGATAGGGAGTGCTTGAAAAAACTTGCTTTTCCTTTCGCTCCAAAAACTCTCTAGCCAGCCAGCTAAGCAACAGTAAGAAATGCAAGATATATTCTAACAGAGTAAGTTAGTAAAGCAACAAGAAAAGTTTAAGCCGTTCACAGGACCCATACATGAAGGTCAAAAACATTTGCAAACCCTACTGACTGAGTATAAAAAAAAATTATGCCTGATGTTAGACAAAAGCAGAGAGCAAGGCTAGATGAGGCTACCTAGAAACACCTCCGAATTTCACAGATAAAGTATACTTGATCAGTGTTCTCCTCAGAGTTGTGCGGTACGTTTTTCATAACCTTTACTGTTCAGTACTCAAGTTGAACATCCAGACATAATGAGTCAGAAATGGCTTGTATGAAAGGAGTTAGTAGTTATACAAATGAATGATACGTAATGACTATATAGTAAAAAAAGAGTGTCTTTTGGAGGGGTGCAGTAAAAAGGAGAAAGATTTTGCAGAAAATAAAAGTCTAAGAAAATACCATAGTTTGATACTTAAAGTGCAAGTAAAGAATCCCCCATAAAGCCACAAAAAACCATTATGCTCATTTAGAAAGAAAAGAAGCGTTCATTTTCATTCCCGTTCAGACGTAAAATTGCCTGCAAGCATAACACTTGAGCGCGTGCTTTTTCCTTCAGAACATGTTCTTGCACAAATTCCAGCTCTGAGGGTACCATCAGGCTTGTAGAGGGGCACAGGGAGAAGCGAGGAATGTCTCCCCTTGCACATGTGCTTTCCAGATTCATCTGTGTATCTGGCTTCTGCCTAATTCTCAGCATGAGAATAAGCTGTATGCCAAGGCTATCTTGTGCTTAAGAAAACGTAACCTGTTATGCTCCATTATCTGAACAGGGTTGAAAGCGGTTTTCTGACCCACTCCCCCACCCTCCATATATTTTTACAAACAAAATTTTTATTTATTATTAGAAGTAAAACTGGTTTTCCAATCTGTAATCCAGTAACTGCAATATACTAGGCTGTTGTCCAGCCCGTGTCAAGTCCGGTTACTAAAAAGGATGGCCAGCATTAAAAGAACAAGGAAATGATTCTCAGCAATGCAGTGCAGCATTATAAAACCTTCTTCACTTACATGTGCTTATTCTTAATGATACAGCAGTAATCTTTCATCCTAAGTGAATTCAAGCTGTTTATCTATATTGATTGCTTGTTTGGTGTTGAGATATGAAAATTTCAAGACAAAAATTACATTACTGATAGACCTGCTGTATCAATAACCCCATCTTCATTCTCAGATGTTCCTTGTTTCAAGCCAGCAGATGGTAATAAAAATGCCCTGTGTTGGCAGACGTACACATTCTCATCACACGCAAGTAAGTCAAGACACAAAAGGAGCAACAATCATCAGGCTTCTCATCCTCAGAAAGTACTCAGTAAGAAAGAGATAAAGCACAAATGGACTATTTTCTTTACCCACCCATTCCAACGTGTGTCAGACTCTTTCACCCCCATATATTGTGTGCAAAACTCCATTGGGAAAGCAAAAATATAAACAGGTTGAAAATGAGAACTAACAAGTTTACACAAGATGAGTCCACCGGTGCATATTAAATTCTTTAAGTGGGTGCAGCCTCCAGCTCTGAAAGTACCCAAACTGCTACTTGCTGAAGACCAGAGGGTATACCAGGGGAAAAATCATTCTGTACTTATTCTGCTACTCTCCCCCTTCAACCATCTGCTATTGACCATCATTTGAGACAGGGCACAGGACCTGGTGAATTTTCAATTTGACTCAAATGCTGTACTTTGCATTGTACTGATTTTTAATACTAAAATCTCAAATCATAAAAAGCAGATAAAATGGCTTTATACCAGCCATTATAAGACTTTTATTCTAATGGTTTAGTTTCAATCACCTTCGGTTTTGCATAGGCAGCCCAGAGAAATTGAGTCAATATACCTGTATGCATATAACATGATTTATTGTCTTCTCACCAGAGACATCAAGTGTAACCTTAGGTTGATGCTTTATCGATTCAATATCTATCATGTAAAGGATATAAAATTGGTTTCCTGCTTTTAAGACCAGTAGTCCACAAATGTACAAACTTCCTTTCCAGCACCTGAACTGTGTACTGTGGCCACAGCATGAGCAAGGACAAGGACTAGGGTCAGGTAACTAACTTAGAAATCAAAATCCTGATCAAAGCATACAGAAATGCAAAAATTAACAGTTTGGACATAGGAATTTTACACATTCAAAGAAACTTAGGGGAAAATGGACTAAAGTCAAGCCTACTCTTCTCTACTCAGTTATCATTGTGAATATGGCACATGACATAACTAATGCATTTACAAAATAGTTCTCATTTATCTAGCTACTTCCTTCAAAAGATCTCAACATTTGAAGAAATCTAGGCAGAACATCTAAACAACAACCATCTATGCACATTAGGCATTTTGAAGGTAGCAAAGTCATGGCAGAGATGAATGAAATAACTTCATCAAAAGCTAAAGTAGCAGCACATAGAGGAATAAAATCTGCCTCCAAGAAGCCATAAATCCAGTCCTGATTCCTGTGTTCTCATCCCTCTTTATGTTTATTTGGCTAGAAGGGAGAAAAAAATTAAAATCTAATTTTTCAGAAGGACTAGTAGCAAACCTTGATACCAGCAGAAAAAAGTAGTGTAATTTATAGAGTTGAAAGAAAATGCAAACTAGGTCACTTATGGTATAAACTAAGCAAATGCTACTATATGCAAAAAGTAGATCATATAATTTAAATAAATAAATAAAGCACAACTCAACTTTTGAAGCATTGGTTTAAAAACCAGCTGCGGGGGGCAGAAGGGGGGAGGCCTTGCATTGTTAAATGTTACGACTGATAAGACTTCAAACAAGTCATCTCTGGTCATAAACAGGCAACCGCCCTTCGGCCCTGCTGGTGTTCTTGTTCCTTCTGAAGCATGGGCATGAAATAATGCCAGGAAGAAAAAAACCCTAAACTACAAGAAGGAAGAATAAACAAGGTAGGTAAAGAACGTGTACACTGTGCAAAAAAAAAAAAAAAATCGCTAGTTAGCTGATAAAATATATTTTTCTTCTTACTCTAACAGTGCTAGGAACTTCTGCAGGGAAACACTGAGAAAATATGGCAATAAATACTAGAGAAATCTACAGACTATGCACCAACTGTTTTCAAGCATAGTAAGAAAAATATTTATTGTTCTTCCCCTCCTTTCAAGTCTGCTCAAGTAAATGGGCATTGAGATTCAGCTAAGTACATGTTTAACTGTGTGCAATAGGAGCCACTATTTCTGGGTATTTCCAGACATGTCAGTTGTGCAGTGTATAAAATATTCCACTTGTGTGACCAGTCATTGAAAAAGGAATTACATGGAAAACTGCTCTTTTACTGGCATAAGAACAGAGGAAACAGGGAAGAGGAATTCTCCATGTTCCTACAGATAAGAGAAACTACTGGCCAAAAGTGAAAGGGAAAGCTAATTAGTGGGGCCAGTAACAGGGACCAGCTCAGTAGATAGGAAAGTGCTTTACTACATGTTGGAGAGATCCACCAGTTCTCAGAACAGGAAAACCACTGCTAGAGCAACAGATTTTCTAAGTTAACGGCCAAGGACTATACAAAAAGCAAGTGACTATCACATTTAGATTAAATGAGATGGCGCATGCAACAGTTTTCCAGTTGAAAGCATGGATTAGTAGAATTACAACAAAGTTTTTAAGCAATTATGTTTAAAAAAAAAAAAAAGGAGATCTCAGATCACATTTTTCAGTCTCATTAATACCATAGAAATAACAAGAAAAGAGGAATGCTACTTGTACTTCTTTAGCCTTTCCAATAAAAATGTATTTAGCTGTTTCTTAAACATTTACTGTCAAAACATTCACTGAAATTAAAATGATAAATTAAGTATAGCAAAATAAGTAATTCAAGTAACTATATAAGTCAGCACAAAGCAAAACCATAAAGCCTGAAATACTCCAAACTTTCAGTCTACATTAATTCCCAATTTGCATTCCTGGAGTAGGGTGTGTTCGTTGCAGCTACACAGCCTGTGATAAGGACTCAGGCTCTGGCATAACTAGACTGTCCAAAAGAGACTATCCTTTTCTCAATTTACAATTACAGAAACAAAATATATAAATATTAAAAGTTCTCATCTCATAAGGTGCTGAATTCCCGGTGACTTTTAAATGAACCACTAAGGGAATTCAGCTTTCTTTACAAATGAGACCTAAGAGGTTGCTTAAGGTCACAACCTCATTTAGTGACAGAAACAAGAGTTAAAATTCTGGAAATCCTGGTTTCCAGTCCTATGCTCAGCTTGTACATAAGCTTATCTCAGCTTAGATTTTCCAACAGAGGCAAATAAATACCTTTATCACATGGAAGAACAAAAAAGCAAGTTCAGTGTTCAGACAAACTGTATTGAGCTGATAACAAATAAATCAATTTTGAGGTTTTTAGCTCCTTTATCAATAGCACTCTTACAGACCGAGAACTTTCTAACAAGAAGCTCTGACTGCTGACTATACAATTTCAACTTGTTTTTTTTTTCCAAGAGTGTGCCCGATTATGCTTACTGGTATAAAAACAGCATAAATTCACTTCCTCTGGATTTACACTGGTATAGCTAAAATCCGTTTCTTAAGTCAATAAAACAGGTTTAATGAAAAATAAAATTTTAAAGTTACAATAAAAAGAAATGATTTTCCCATAAAAATGTGGTGATACATGTCAAAGTACTATAACTGAGGGTATACACAGAAAAGAAGTATTATTCTGAAATCAGAGGGACTTACTAGAATAATATTCTATTAAAGGCAAGTTAGTATATGAAGCCTGCTATGAAGCTAGAAATCTCAAAATTACTCTTCACCAGAAACTTCTCGTTCTAGGCCCAGATCGTTGATGACATATCTAGACGCCACAGTCTTCAGTGCCCTGTGCAGCCTCCCCTGCGACCTCCACCCGTGCACCCTCTTCTCTGTGGTCCAGGAGCTCCATCCATGCTCCTGATGGTTTGGCCCTTCTCTCCTTACCTGAGCTATCTGGTAGGTGTACCTGTCTCGAGCCCCATCTCGTAGATGGAGCTCGGACCTCTGTTGAAGCCTCATCTCCAGTCCTGCCTCTAGCCCCACCTTCTGCTGCTCCTGCCTGTAGGTCCTGGATGGATCCTGGACCTGAGACACCCTCTTGCCTTTCCTGGGACTGTCCAGGGAACTTGTTATCACCACCCTCCTCAGGAGATGCTGTGAGACTGAGCCCCGGTGGGTGCCCTGGGCGTCTGGCTCACCCTCCCTTGCAAAGCAACCCTGCTCTTGCTGCGCCCTGGCAGTAGCGTTGGTATATCTTCCAAACATTAACATAATACACCACCAATGTCACTCTTTCTCAGCAAAAACCTTCTATGGATCTTAGTGTGCTTTTCTGGCTGTTGTATTCTTTCACTGTTTTTTCAAGAATTCCCAGTTCTTCTAGGAGTCAGATTTCTGATATAATTCATTCTATCATCCCAACGTGAAATAAAAACACATCTTCATTTCCATCCACACTGAGACCAATTCAGATTTATTAAGGCTTCCTTGATATTCAGTGATGTCTTATAAGCACTAAATCATCATGAAAGCTACATACGTGAGAGCCTGCAATCCTAAAAAAAAACCCCAAAACCCAATCAAACAAGAAGTCCTCTGAGAAGTGTACATCTCCTATAAAGCACAAAGCTTTCTAGAGTTCCCCAGAATGAGCACAGTACATCTACTGCTCCTCCTTTCCTCTTTGGGTGATCAATCACATCTGGCAACAGGAAGAAATGGAAACACATTCTGATCTCTGGGCTTCTGGGATGGCTAGAAAACCCGCAGAGCGCCTCCTCTCATGCAAAAGCAAAACAATAACAATGAGAATGAGCTTCAGCTTCGTAAGCTTTTAAGATCCTCACCCTTTAAGTGCTAGCCTCAACTTGTCCTTGGATTCCTTACAAGCTATGGCTATATAATATGCTCCATAACCAGCAGGAGACAAGGACTACGTTTAAAGACAAAGCACAGGTACAGATATATTTTTATTCAGTATTCAACAGCATATTAAGAAATCAAGTTTTGGAATGCTTTCTTTGGTCCTCTCAGGAAAAGTGCCATACATCATTACTTCTACTTTTTTCATACCTAAGATTTTAAGAAACTGTGCAATTTTGTTTGAAAAGGAAGTATTAAATATAAGGGCGAAGAGGATACTCACTGTCTCACAGTGTAATTGTCACCAAAGGAACCTGAGAGATGTTTCTGTTTGTAGCGGGTTTATCATACAGACTAACTGGAGGTTAAAAAAAAAAAACAAAAAAAAGAATAGTGATAGAAGAGTGTTTGTGTTTTCAAAACTTGGGCACAGACAGCGGACAGCTACACCTGTCAATCCTATGACATCTGGGGGAATTTTAAGCCCTGCAAACCAGGCTGAACTTGTTCTGAAAAAAACTCTTGGCAAAGTAGATAGCCTACTCCATGTCACACATCCATAAGCCTACTTAGCAGAGACTGAATAACTTTGCATAGCCTATGTGCCTGTTCCTGGCCTGATTCCTCTGGCAATGTAGCATGAGCAGTTTACTGAGGGTTTTACTTATCTCCGTTACAGCAAGAATACTTGAAGGATAACATGGCAAATGATGAACAGAGGACATACAGAGATACCACTTCTAGCATACGCAACACTCGCTGTTGTACAACTTCAGATGCTCCAATGACCTTTTGATAAATCAGCAACACACGGGCATTACTATCGAACAGTACTTACTACAATACTTACTCCCCTCCAGTGTAAAAATCTGTATTTAAGCTTCCCTGTGAGATGGCTCAAAGTATCGGACACATTTTACATTTTTTTGTACTTAAGAGCACAATCCTTTCAAACCTTCACTGCAAGGAAGCGGAATTAGCTCCTGCTGTATCACAGAACTTAGAAGCTATTTTAAAGGATACTTTCATCACACCAGAATCAGTCGCAAGTGCGCAAAAGCCTTCTAAGAATAAGGCACTTTTCAAAAATTGCTAATAGATTTTGTGCTTTGTGGTATAATTAACACAGGATGTAAAATTGCCAAAATATCAGGGAGAGTCAGATATATTTTAAGTACTTCAGGAGGCAGCCCAGCAAAGCTGTTGATCCATCAAAAGATCAAACTGATGCTGAAAGTATCCTCCAGTTTACACAATTGTAAATCAAAGGCACGAGCCATAGAACAAATGCAATCTAGATAGTAGATAATGACTCTGATTTGGACTGAAAGAGCATTGATAACTCTGCACTAGATAAAAGTGGAAGCTCTCGGAAAACGTACCCAGAAAGGTGTCAAAGGAAACTTGGTATTTAGCAGCCTTAGTTCCAACTTGATCTGCCGTAACTCACACTGAAAACAGGACACTTTCGCAAATTAACGTACCAAGCAGGAATGTTGTATTTGCTAATTTTTCCGCACACTGAAGAATCAAGTTTACTCTATGTAATTGAGAAGAAAGCCATTCAAAGAGATTCTGGAGTTTAATGAATGGCAAAAAGAGGGGGGTGGTCAAATTTTAATCTGTTTGACCATGCAAACAGTATTGAATCTGATAATGTTCATGAGAGGTCTACTGAGGGACTTGCATCCTGTATGAATTATACCCAAGGCTCTTAAATTCATTTGAATGCATTAATTCCTAACCTAAATCACAGAAAAGTAATATACTGTTATTGTATTTTCAAACGTATACTATAGCACAATGCACAAACAGAAGAGTAGTTCATTTATATCATGTAGATTCATTAAAAATAAAATCACCTCCTAAGTCTGTGCGTGATGATTTTTGAGTTGCAAACATTCATATTTCCCATGTGTAGCAAAGGAATAATTTTATACTTAGGTGTATTCAAGGCTTTGAACTTGATATACATGTAATATTAGAGAAGGAAAATAAAAATATAATGAAAGATTCTCTATTTCATGTGTTAGAAAACAATATGTTTTCCTCATTAAACCCACAGATATAAATTCTATAAACCATGAAATTACCTTTGAGCCCTTACTGAAATAACCAGTTCACAAATAAATGATCCATGCAGGAAGAAAAGCGAAGATTAAAATAATAAGAGAAAGTTATATTTTTATATCAGCAGTCAAAAAAACCCAGAAAAAAATCCCAAAGAACAATTACTAGTATAGACTTACACCGTAGAGAATCTACTTGAACAGGTAATCCTGAATGATTTAACTCAGCCATATTCTGAGATAGCCACTAGTCATATTTTCCAATATTATGAGGAATTAGCACTCCCAAGAAATTAAGACTAATTTGGTCACGGGAAAAATATGCATAGCTTTTGTTCTATTAGAGTTCCACCAACAGACATGTTTTTCCATCCTGTTGCAGAATCAGTACCTAAACAATTAATCATTGCTATTTGAGTTAACTGTTCATTCTGCCCCCATGAGCATCCTCCCCGACTGTCTGTTGCAGTTGGGTAAAAGAGGCTCAGTTTTTGCTTTGGAGAGCAGAGTTAAGCAGACAGATACAAGGCTGACTTCCCTGAAGACTGTCAGGCCAATTTTCCAAAAAGTATCCAGCTCACAAGCGCTTAATGCCTTTAAAATTGATCCTACCAAAACAAAGGCAATTTGGTTAATTGGGAAAGAGCCAGCCGGTAGGATCTGGTGGCCTCCATCATAGCTCACCATCAACAGCCTTCCCCTCAAAACCACTTACTACTCCCAGGGACATCACTCCACAGGAACTATTCTCCATTTCTGTCACAATCCTCACAGGTCCTGCCCCAGTTTTCTCAGTCTCACCCCATCGCAAGGCGTGGATTTTCCTCACTAGTCCCTCGCATCAACAAAGCGGACACAACTCCGTTCTTTTTCCTTCTACCTTTCCACGGCATTTCAGTACTTTTGCGCACTTTGTTGCAGTCGGGTACTGTTTTGTTAGGTGAAGAGAGCTTCCCAGGTGTGCAGCCCCAAGTTGGTAGGATGATCTTGAACCCTTCTGTCCAGCAAAAGCAGGCGCCCGCCTTCCCAATGCAAATGCACCTTGCTGTCAAACTGCAGGGATTGGAGAGGAAAAGTCCAGATCTGAGCAGACCTCAGTTAACCTACAGAAAACTGAGAACAACCCACCAATTATTCAAGGCGCTATACGGCAGTTAATTAAGTTTTCAGTGGTTTTCTTTCTTTTTTTCTTTTAGTATCTTTCAAAGCATTTTACCAGGGCCATGAGCAAAAGCAGATTAATTTTAGAGATATGGAAACTCAGGAACAGAACACTGCATTAAATTCATTCGGTTTTCAAGGGATAAACTGCAAATGTCTTCAAATCTAAATTTACAAAAAAATGCAGGCAAAAAGATAAGAAAATGTTTAGCATGTGAACAGAGGGAAGTCTTCATAATATAATACAGGAAGAGGGAGGGGAACTCCTGAGGTGGAAAAACGTAACAAGGGAAGGAGTGGAGAACGCAAAGGTTGGAGCTCAACGGCAGCCGGCACAAGGGACAAAACCCTGGAAGTGAGCAGCCGGCAGGCTGCTTGCATCATCAGTGACAGAGCTGGTAGCGCTTCTTTCTTCCTGCTGTGCCAGCTTCAGCCTCTGGCTGACCCCTCCGTTCAGCTCCTTTCCCCAAAAAAACATGTGCTTGGGAAAGGCTATGCTGCACGTCCCTAGGGAGCCTCTCGCGCGCAGCTTTGAGTCCGTGGAGCATTATAGAAGAGAAGTCATTATGCTCCACTCAATTAAAACAAGGGTCTGCAAGCTTAATTGCCTCTGTTTTTTAGAGCTGCAGGGTATCATCCACACAAAACAATGGTGATTCTTCAGGTAATCGAGTGCCAAGGCTTTTAAGTCAAAACCAGCACTATTTACCTACCCTACAATAACAACAACAGAGCAGGACTAGATTGCGACTTCTGCCTGGAAGTTTAAAAAAAACGCCAACTAAAAAACAAACCGGACAAAAATAGGGAATTATGCACTGAAAATGCATCAGACTGCACCTCTAATTCCATTAGCTCTCTGAGAATTTAACATCTAACTTCTATATTCACTGTGTACTCAGCCTACTGCCTTTCCCTTAATGTGCAGAAGCCAATATAAATCGCATGTTTTGGACTTAAAACATTGAAAGTGGAGAAGCTTCCAATTCTTTATTTCATTTGGAAGGCTTTGATAGAAAGGCAAACTAGTATTCCTGAAAATTTACTTCATAAAAATAATACTGACTCCTATTTCTTTTCAGTAAGACTGAAAGTTTAGAACCCTAATTTCAGGATGACAGGGAATTTTAAAACTGAATTGTAAATCCCTAAAAACAAGGGCCTGTATATTTGACACAGTGGCAAACTCTTAAACAGACTGGTGCTATTAGGTGTGCTTTAATACATCTGCCTTCTAAACTTTGCACAGATACTTCCAATAAAACCAGCTACAAGCTAGCTCCGGTCATAAAGACAGAAATTTAAGTTAGCACATATTAGCAGCCTGCAGTGGGCAAATGTTCAAACACATTACAGTTTTAATATAATTATAATTGTTGAACATGTTCAACCAATTAACCACAAATATTCTGTTTATCTGAGATGCTGCCAAAAATTGTGAGCTGCAGTCAAAATAACACGAAATTGTAGTCCTTCTGCAAAGAATAGCAGTAAATCAAAAGAAAAAACATATGGAAAAAGCCAAAGCAAACATCTTATCTGATATTTTAGAAATCATCAAATACCACATTTTAAAAATTTTACTCATACAGATATAAACTGCCACATATATTTATTTGATAAATTCACATTTTAAAAGTTCATGTCACCTACTAAAAACACGGACTTCAGAATAACTTTCTGTGCATGTTTCTTTTTTTTGTCCAGCCCTCAGACATCAAGATTCCACAAAGCACAAACATAATGCAAATAACTGGGAAACACCAGTTAAAAGCTGCCGTGCCTTTAGCATTAAGAACAAAATTATTTTGTTGCCTGCTTTTTTGCCTCAGCTGCACAAATACAAAAATATTTTAAGCAACCAGATGAGCTCCATCTTATGAGGAAAAAAATAAACCACTACAATTTGTCTTTAAGAAAGAATTATTAAAAACCCCTGTTGTACAACTCCTATTTAGACAATATGCAATGCTGCAAAAGCACTTTTTTCAACAGTGCCCCCTAAATAATTAAGCTGTTCCTTTTACCATACTTCCTATATTACAGAAGTCATTTTCCCACAACAAATCAATAACTCATTCCTTATGTCAGTCATTTTTCTCCATTTAACTGAATGGACTTAAGTCCAACACTGAAAGTTAGATTACATTTGAATTATGTGTGTGATTTAAAATTCAAAGTACTACACTAAGGAGGTTTTTAGAGTGACCACTCTACAGCCTCTTCATATAGACAATCCCTTACAGACCTTCCCGACAGATTTAAAGCAGAACAGCAACTCTGAAACAGTTAAAAATGTGAACATTAACAGGAAACGGCCATTACAGAGCAGTCAACACTTTCCTTTATTTATGGAATTTAAAAGCCAAACAACCTGCAACACTTACAATAACATCCCCAATACACCACATTCTTTCAGATTAAGTAATAATTGCATCCAGTGGTTTAATTTAATCATACTGTTCAAGCAGCTTCAAGCAACCTTCTTCTGCAGACACCATCAATTAAAATCCAGTCCCACTATAAAAATATTTGAAAACTCTGCTTATTTCCTAAATAACTGAATCAAAACTAAGAGCAAAGAAAATTAAATACTAAAATGATGATTTCTCCACATTTTGATGAGCGTATAATAGAATATCTTAACATCAGCATGTAGTTTAGTCACAGGTTAAGGGAAACACTGGTACATTTTACATAATTTATAGCATAAAATGTGTTCTTATTAGAAATAAATCACTGACAAGAGAATCACCGATATAGACAAGGAAAAAGATAATACACGGAAAATGCTCTAATAAAAATGTTCATACTTTGTGTAAATTGTAACAAATTTGATAATATTAAGCAAAAAAATTCTAGAGGCAGTCTTCAAACAGCACAAGCCCAGGAAGCTTCTATCTATTTAATTAACTGTCCTTTCTTGAAAGAATAAAACAATTTAATCTGTCCTTCTATATTGAAAGTATGGATTTGAACACATTGCTTTGTCATGTTAGCTGTCTATTAATCTAAAGCACAAGTTGTTGTGACATTTGTATTCTCCAGAACTAATAACCATCATTTCACTACCTCAGCTACGCTCCATTTTAAGCTTTTCATAAAAAAACTTCATAGCTTGTTTCCTATCTCTGATGTTTAACACCAGTAATTAATGCAGCTGGACACCCCCTATTGTCATGCACTGCCTAGAGTTGTCAATGGTGAAAATTTGGGGTTTGAAAAAACTGATGGCTTTTATTTTTACTCAGCTTTATTTTAGTGTTAGCTTTGAGTTCCCACTCCCTCCCCTGAAATTAGCAATATAGGTAAGTACTTTGTGCCAAGATCTCAGATCTGGTGATACGTACAGCCAGTCAAATCAGAATTGTTTTTCACGTCAGCACACCCTTACAATAAATCACTGATTTCTAAGATGATATAACTGTAAAAACTGCAAAAAGTTATTTTTTTAAATGCAGAAATTCTAATTTTTCAGCCTTAGCATCATCCCACCAGACTCTGAACCTCAGCATTACCTGAAGCAATTAGAAGAAACCAAAGTGGTAAAGTAGTGCTAGGTAATGCTTTATCTTCAGCATTCTGGAAACTCAGCAAGACTTCCATTCAAAGCTGCTCTCCACTCCATTTCGGCTCAGCACCCTGAATCTGTTCTTTACCAGCTGCTGATGTTCCTTGTATTAAAATGAGAATTTGTGAGAAAAGCAAAACTTCCCGCTGTGTGTTAGCCTTGCATGAGAGCACTCAATCCTAAGTCGTGATACTCTTCGGATGCATTTTTGTAAATATTTTTCATTTCAGGTAAACACGGGGGTGGGGGTGGGGAATCAATAGATTGTGCCAATTACAATTATTACATCAATTACTTAAAAGCAAAATGAATACATTGTACAGTTTTGCTAACATTATTTACAGTAATGTTTTACTGAAAGGACCACATATTATTTTTCTGACTGCTTATCAGCAAACTGCTTAACTTTGATTATTTTTTTTTTTACATAAGGAAGTAGAAAGGAAAACAGCATGACAAGTTAGAATGAATCAGTTAATTTTGTTATAAATTTATTTTTGATAGGGAAATCCTTGTCACAAAACTCATGCACTTGTACTGCTATCTTAAATTGATCAACTTATGAAAAATTAAGATTAAACAAAATTTTAACCATTATTGGCTGAATTATAAACAAGTTATAGGGTCCATTCTTTATACAGCAGGACTGTAATTCTTCTGCATGTAGAGTTTTCATGAGATCAAAATACTATTTAGCTTTAAATTCAAAGATCTGTTATTTTAGTTAAGTCTAACAATACTAGAAAGTAGAATTCCTCATCTGGGGCTGTAATATTTGCTGAAAAAAACCTACTTCAAAACATTAATCAAATTTTTCGCCTACTGGGCAGCCATATGGTAAAGCAGCATGTGAATCTCACAAACTTGCTGATCTTCTGTAACTGGGTGCTATTAATTACGCTTGCTGCATCCATCTCTTAGATTTTCGCTTTGTGAAAAAAGTATTTATTGCAACAGCTTTTACAAAACAAGGGAATGAAAATCACAATTGATTAATGAGCTGAATGGAAGTATTTCCGTTAGCAGGTTTTTAAAATGAATAAGGATTAATTCCATGGGTAAAAATGAACCATACTTGTGTTTTCCCTCCCTCCCCACTTTTTGTTTGGGGGGGGGGGGGGGGGGCTGCATTAGCAGGAGGAGCATCTAATATGCATTATTCACTGCATCGGCTTTAGGTGACAAACAATAAGGTTTAAACTACATAGTTTAATGCTATAAAGGCTGAGGACTTTATGTGTTTTAGTGCTAAATTCCTTAGTATGAAATCAAATTGTTTCACAACTGCAAATTGTATTTGGTTTGGTTTTGGGGTTTGTTTTTATTTTTCAAATATATCTAAGAGTTTTCCTGAAATCCAGAGAAGCAAAAAACTCAGAATGATAGTCTCCATTTTGCCTTTAATTCCTCAGGCCACAGCACTGAGGCTGGTTTGGGATCTCAGCCATAAATCTAGTTAATCATAAATTATAGCTAGAATATAATCCTTGACTCTACAGCCTCGTGTGCCAGGGAAACGGACTCTCAGGAATTACTGAAAGAAGATTGTAGGGGTTGGCCGGAAAAGCTAGCAAATAAGTTAAAATTGTGTTAGTTCACATACAAAAATCCCAGCCTGGGGAAAGGCAATGCGATACAATTAGCCACTGTACACGTCCAGAGTAGCAGGAGTCATGGCACACCTGTGAAGATTTTCCATATCATATCTTCAAGTTAGAAAGGATGATTTTTCTTGCTCTAATCTTCACATTAGTCTCCTCTACAAAACTAGCTTATTTCAACATTTGGCAGAGTGCGTGAACTTCATCCTAGGTAACAAGGGCAATAGAAGAAAAAGGCGAGGCTTAGTTCTTGAGAGGGACCGACGATGCTCTCAAGAGCATAAAAAACAGACTCACTCCTTGTTTTCACCCAGTGTAAAAGAATGAGACAGAGTGAAAAAACAAAGCAGCTCTAACCCAAAATATTCTGCATATGTGATTCATTCCTCAGACTCAAGAAAAAAGAGCAACAGGGAAGTGAAATATCAAGAATATTCAAATAATTTTAAGAAATAATTATTATTCTGAGTAGTTTCCCCTCAGACAACTATACTGGCAGCTTACTGCAGGTGAAAGCAAGGGAAACCAGTCTCTTGTATATAGATCTAGGACTTGCTAGAGTTATGATTTATTAAAAAGGACCCACTCAAATACAGCAACATCATGTGGAAGGAGACAAAGAAACCTTTGCAATAAGACAGATTGCTGAATGATTTAAAATATGACATATTTCACAGACTCTCGAAACACAATACTCAGATATGCAAAGGAGTTACTTCTATCCTGCCAAGTCACCTTCTTGAACTATGGTGTAAATTCCCTTGCCTCCCTAAAGTCTCCATGCTTCTTAGCTTACAGAAATTTAAGCAGGTAATAATCAAAATGGTAAAATATTTAATTACCAGCTACTTCAAATTACATGACCACCCACTGGATGACATTTCATTCATCCTAATGTATATATCTGTATGCATAAAGAAAGAACAGAAGGGAAAAAAATCAAGTAACTTCAAATGCTAAGCCAGCAAGAGAAGTTTTGCATTAAGGAGAAAATTTAAATAGAAGGAAACTATAGGTTTTTTTTAAAAAAAAAACAAACATGTGCTAGTCTGAGCATGATTGGTGTTATAGAATAGGAACTACAGAAATTATGGCAGGTTCTAAGACTTATTACTCCTTTTTTTTTCCTTGTGTCATCCCAACTCTAACACAAATGACTATGTTTTTAACCAATGAACAATATTAAGACAATTCTTGTGATTAAAAAGCTAGCAAGCTCTAGATCTTTAGAAGGAAAAAGCATTTTAAAAATTAGTATGAAACCTTTTAAACAAGTTTTAATTAGTGACCCAAAATGTATGCCATAACTTTTCATCACCTCTTGGGTGATCTCTAAACCTCTCCCGCATACATTGACTGTCTGCTTAAAAGTTTAAAGAGCTAACAAAATGTTTTAACGAGATACAAATCTCAGAGATCATTAATCAATATGTTCAATGTTATTTGTGATAATTCATCATGACATGATATTAATGGGTTACTGTACCCTTCAGAGGTGAGATTAATGCAAATGAGCAGCCACAATTAACTTTACTGCTCCCAACTCACAGGAATGGACAGATGATTATAAATGACAACTATATGTCAATTACAATATCCAATAAAGTGAAGCTTAGAGGGCAATCTATCTACTTTTATAGTTCTTGCTTGACATAGCTGAATTTAGCTCAACCCACTGTTGTCACAGTGTAACCACTGCTTTGAAGGAGGGGTCAAATTTTTAATTTTCTGTTTCTTCAGAAGGAATTAAAATTGTGCATCTCAATGCATTGTCTGAAGAAGGAAAGCTGCAGGAAACCAAGAACAGATGTTGCTTTCTTCATCAGCTGAAGAAAATTGTATCTGTTCTCAAATTGCAACAGCAAGGCCACAAAGAAAATAATCTGTCCTGCTGTGTAATATATTTATTCAATTAAAAAAAGACCCAACATATTAATACAGCAAACGGAAGGAAATTACATTTGGTAAACTGCTTTGTCACACATAGGATGCTAAGTCCACTCAGGTTAAAGATGCTGAGTGAGGTGTAGACTGGTCAGGTTAAAGATGCTGAGTGAGGTGTAGACTGGTATGTGCATTTTTGTACACAAACAGATATTGTATGATCACCTCTCGAGCACCAATGCTTCTGTAGCAAAGAGATAAGACTTCACAGGAAAAAAGCAAAATTTTTAGTGACATCAAAGGAGCTAGAAACAAAGACTTTAGATGTTCATAAACCAAACATCTGGCCAGATTGAGGAAATTCCGAAAACGCGACAGGTAAAAAAATCATAAGATACCTCTATAAATTATATACTTACAAAAAAATGGGGAAATCAGCTCTGATAATGTGCCCAGATTCTAGGCTTACTGCCCTCCACAATAAAAAAAAAAAAAAAAAAAAAAAAAAAAAGCAGCTTCAGTGATGATAAGAGAAACACTGGTCAAAGCATTGTAGGAAGCCACAGAAAGAAACACCATAAAACAGGCATTTCCTGTAATTTTCAAAACTTTTCGTTGTAGCGTCTTTCCTATGTCTTATGGCCAATTAGCCATCACAATGCACCTGGACAAATCCCATGCACAGGGGTTAGAGATGTGCCCTGTTGTTAAGGGTGGGCCTTAGTGCAGTACCAAATATTACTGCTATGTTTTACAGTTACTTATTAAGCTTACTCAATGGTTGCCACCTGAAGGTATGACTTTAGCTCCTCAATACATCTGTAAACTTCAGCATGTACTCAGTTTCTATAAATCAGATATATGTGATTTCCACAATAAGTTAAACCTGCAAGGTGTTTTGGGATAAATCAAGAATGCTTGAGACAACAGTGGAACAATTTATCCCAGTTGCGCAAGGTCCCCACCGACCACCCAATTTTCTTTAAGAAAAATAACTTATAGAAAGTCCCTTGCTTTCTGTTTCACTTCTTCAACATAAAACATCTGAAATTTCTCTCAGCTATGGTTAAGAGAAAAATATTGACAAGTTATTTGTGATTTATTTCTTAAATTATCCTGTCTTTCCTTATACACCCATCTGAAAAAAAGTGCTAGCTTTTGTGGCTTCTGCTTTGCTTTAAGTAGCACCTAATTCTACAATGCAAGTTGCACGCAGGCATTGCAGCCTATAGAGACCTACTGAAATCAAGGAAGACGACAGTGGAGCAGCAGGGTATGGAAGCACCTCACAATGTGCATTGGCAGCTCCACTTAGAAAGTGTTCAATGAAAGTCGGTGGGGGTTTTGGCTAAGTAATCTTTTAGGCACTATTCAGCCAGTTATACTAGCATATCACTAAATTTTCATCATGCAAGTAGTAAGATCATATAAGTATGTTCATATCTCAATACTTTCATGAAGGACAGCAGGAGAGTTCCTGATTTTCTTTAAAGCAATGTTTTCCAAAGCATTCCTCTCCCCCACCTCACTTTGTTTAATCTAATCATCAAGAAAAATGGTTTTCAACCGAATAAGACTGCTGACACCATTATCATCATTTCCAACATGGGGACATAGGAGAAATTCTTTACTGCTTCCAATATGGATGATAATACACATTTTTGTGACAATATTTTGTCAAAGTCCTGACACATTTTGAAAAAATGTGCTTTGGAGAAGAAATAGTTTCCATGCTCACCTCTAAAAAACTGAAGTCTATAACTAGCCCTTAAAATAACTTTATGATAAATAATTAACCTCAGAGCTAATATTTTAACTAAAAGCAGTATGCCCTATACATCCTCAGCAATCCTAAATTCATCAGCAGAAATAAGGTTTACTCCATAAAAATAACACACTACTTTGAGCACGGACAAATACCAGAAAAATTCATAATTTAAACCATGTTTATGTAAGAGGAGGATTTCCTTTTGGATTTTTTGGTTCTAACTAATTAATCAACAAATTTGAGTTGGTTAAATAAAACCTCTTCCAACGCCTCCTATTTAATTGCAGTTTGGCACCAACAAATATATATCAAAATTATAGTATCTCCCTTGACAGGAAGCTCCTTGCTTCCACACACAGTTATGGCTCTCTGCAGAGTAACCAAGAACTGCTGACAACCTTGAACACTGCTACAACAATATTACTATACTTGGCAGAGAAGTACCCTTGCGGCAAGAGAAAAGCTGTAATTTTGACTGTCACTTCACATTACACTAGATATTATTTCACTGTATACACATACATACTCACAAACTCTTAATAGACTACAGTTTTCTCACTGCCCAGCTCTTCCATTATAAATGACAGTATAATACTGTTGACCTACCAGTAGGATTGCTAATAAAGCTAACATTTAACATCACTGAAAATTTTCTTTTAAAATACAGCCATCATAAATTGTCCTGTCCTAGTCATCTCAAACTGCTTAAGCAGCTTAAAGTTATTTCATCTATTATTAATTTCAAGAGAAAGAAAATATTTGAAAACAAAGAGGAATTACAATTCAGTTAGATTTTTATAATATGCTCTTAAATGTTTGAATAATTGCCGGTATCGTAAACATTAATACCTTAATCCACAGACTGCTTTGGTAAGAAAATGATTAGTATACTCAAAAAAAACCCCAACAAAACCATCTTTCTAGATTTCTAACAATAACACAAGTACAAAGGTAACAATTGGTGATTAATAACTGGGAGTCAGAAGTATAGCTAACTCGCAGACTTCCCCTCCGAGCCCATTTCTGTAACTAGGAAAACGAGTATGGAAGCATTGAATTGAAAAACTTCCATTTTGAGCACTTAAGTACACAGGGCAGAGCCCTACTTTAAAATTTTAAGAGGTACAAAATGTTCTGCCTTGCAAAGGAGTATCTTTGTGACCCAATGAAAAGGATATTTGGTCCTTTTAAATAAGATCCAATTCCAAGACTCTAAAAGAGTTTACACCAAACTTTACCACTTTAGTTTTTCATTTTATATGCTGCATATGTTCAGTACATAGACTGCTTACTGATTTCCAAAAAATTTTGCATGTATATATTCAGAATTTGCACAGTAGCACTGTGCACTAACAAAAGAATCTCAGTGTAACATGGCCACTATCAGTTACTATAGGTAAACCTAACTTGCTAGAAATCAAGTTGTACATTTTGGAATACTCTGATATCAATTCACTAGCAAGCAACTCCTCTGTTTTTGTTAAAACTAAAACAATATTTAATTAAGAAAACTGGATTTAAATAGACCCAAACAGCATTTGGAAACAGTCATTAATAAAAAGCATCATTCCAGTTTTACTGTTTGTCAGGCATCTTTTGCTTCTACCCTTGTGTTATTGATATAGTCTTTCAAATGCACTTAGAAAAACACCATCTCACTCGTGTTGTTTAGATAAGGAAGCATCCCTGAACCTCTTTGCCCTTCTCCAATAAAATGTATCAAAAATTTCAGTACTGTCTGCTGACCGCACCACATTTAACAAGATTCGCAAATGAACCCAGAGTAAGTTTCCCACTGTGACACATTAATAATAAGTTCCTTATCCCATCTATCCCAAGCCATGAATATGTAATGTTATAAAATGAGTCCTTTTCACACAACAGAACCTCAGACGTGAATAAATAAAAACTATCCATCACAAGCCTGTGAAAAATTAATGAGAGTTCTGAGACATAAGAAAAAATTGGTTACTGAGATGATAAGGTCCAGTATGTAAAAACTATGTTCCTCACCAGCTGTAAATTTTATTTTAAAACTTTACAAAAAGAGTTAAAAAAAAAAAATTATATCTTTCTATAGCACATTTACCATAAGAAACAGAAAAAGGGAAAATGCTTTAATGGTGAGACATATATCTAAGTAATACAGACAGCATTCAGAATCAGCAAGTGGATCAAACACTGCCATAACAGGGAGTTACATTTCCAGTTACAGCAAAGTTGTAACCTTAGATATTTAGAAACAGAGTTCCTATTCCATTTCTTTTCCCTTCGGAATGGAAATTCCTGATGAAATAAGGCACTATATCTCCCTAAACTTCATTTACTCGGATAAAAGAAGAATGCATAGAAATAAATTACTTTCATTCATGTGAGTGTCTCTTTACTGTACCAGTGAAGGCTTTAATCTCTCGATACGCAGTAATCTGTTTTGCAATATGAAGAGAAATAAGAAAAAAAAAAAACATTTTTCAAAAGAGTCGAGCTGCCACTATGTTTATTAATACATTTTCCTAATCTTGCCCAAAGACCATGTTGATGTCTGAGGAGTACAAGTGCTGTGCCAGGCCTACTCAGACTGCATCACCAAGAAATGCTGGAACTTGGCCTTCAGACAGGGAAACGAGCAGATAAAAACCAAGAGGTACTGCCTAAGTCCTTGAAAGACTTTCCCCAAGACAGACAGCACTTCTTAAACTATTCTACCAACAGACTTCAGAAAAGACTATGATCTACAGTCAATTTTGTGAAGTGTTAGCCATTTTAATGCCTAGCAGCTAAAATGAAAATGATGCCTTGCGATACCAAACTAGGTCACTTTTTTTCCCTCCAACAATCTGTCTCTGCTCACTCAGCTCTCTCCCGTTAACAAAGTTTCTCTCTTTTATAGCCCACCGTCATTCCCACACCTTGAACCTACGAGCTCCTCCAGGTTTGGCCTCCCAAACCATTAACGGTTCCTTCTTTGTTTCTTAATTCTGATAAATAAAAAAGCATTTAATTCCTCTTTGCTTACTTCAGTGACCGTTTTCTCTTAACATATCCCACGCTACACTGGGCGTACGTGAACATGCCGGACAAATGTAAGGTTTCTCCTTTCCCAACTGGTGCTTGTGTATGAAGCGATGCGATCGGCGAGAGCGTTGCTCACCCTTTCCTTAGTTAACAGGACAGGAAACCATAATGAAAAAAGACAGTAGCAGAACCCCCCTTCCTCCCCAGCGTACAGATTAGATTTCTCTATCAAGGAGTAGCTTCGTCACAGAAAAATCTGATCGAGCAGGATGTTTTATTCTTGGTTCCTTGAAAGTGGTTATGTCTGAAAGGATGGCCTCCAGAGTGCTGTCAGAGGTGTCTATCTGCAAAATAAATTACCTTTTGAAGTCTGCACTGAGAGTGATTGAGTGACTGTGAAGAATTATTTATTAGTCTTAAAATGCCAGTGGATACAGTTAAGGCACTATTTTTTCTACAAAACTATCATGGTCTCAAAGAAGAAAGGGAAATATGGCACAATCCCCTTAGACTGCCAGTTTTGTTTGAGGGAGGAGCGGGTCCCCTCTCAAGGCTCTACAAGAGCTCAGTCCCTGTTCAAAATCTGTTATCTTCCAGGCAGATGGTCTGACTTACTTTTGGTGTGCTTCTAGTCATCTTTGTCATGACCATTTGTCTTTCCTCTGTTTAATGTTACAAACGCAGTAACTCTTTCCTGGGGGGGGGAGGGGGGGACCATGGCAGAAATAATTTAAAAAAAAAAAAAAAAACAAACTAACTAACCACAAAACAAAAACACCTAGCACAGTCCCATTACCATAAATCTTTTCTTACTGTGATAAAAAAAAAAACCTGCAGCCAAATCATTTCTATTAGAGCCCTGCTTTTTTGTGTACTGTTTTGGGGAGCAACACCTAACAGGCATTATTAGCTAACCCCTCTATTTTAGAATATCTGACATTTAAGTCCTTTGGTTTGCATTCAGAACTCAGGATTCTCCCACATTTTTCAAGAAATTTTCTTATTAAAGTTTTTTGCTCCTGTTTTTACTCATGAAATTTCACTGTCTCTCAGATGTGTTCACCAGACTACTTATAAGACCTTACTGCTTAAACAGGTATTAGATTTCCAACTGTGCCAATGCAGCTGAAGATTTCTTTCTTAAATACCCTTATTGCAGGCTGACCTTTCTTGACTTGATACACATATTTTGCAGGGGAAGAGCCTTCAGGTCCATAATCAGTCCAGTCATATGCCCACCATACCTATATAGGCACGCATGGCAAAAGCCTGCTAAATATCTTTGACATATATTACTACTACACCTTGAGGTCAACTTACATATCAACTCCAGTGAAGAAAGGCCAACTGAGGGTTGATTAATTTTCAGACATATTTTAACCCTTACAATATCCATCACCGCATGTGAGCAAGAGACATTGAAATACGCTTTTTATACTGAGGGGAAAAAAGTGACAGGCACCGCTGTCTATTCTTGGGTTCTCTCAGTCACAACAGACAGCAGCGAAGGACAACCAGAAAGGATTTCAATATGCTATTTCCCTCTGAAGAGCTGCAGCCCCTGTAATGCACTTCCTATGCTGCTGCAGCATCAACATTGCTCTATATTTTCACTTGTTTGGCACCACAGTGGTTGCAATTGGCAGTGCAATAGATGAGTGGGCAAAGCATGAAATTAAAAGATATTCTTCCTGCATAGCGCTGACCCTGCAAAATCTCAGCCAATAACAGCCGAACCCCAGAATGTTTATTTTTAAACTAGGGCAATATACCATTAGTTCTCAAGTTTAATTCAATTGATTTTCAAGCAAATAACAATAAAATTAACCCATAGATAGGACAATCTTTCGGTGATGGATGAGAGTGCTACAGCGAACACCAAACGTCACGCAATGAATTCTCCGCCGTCAGACAACTCCCCCGTGGGATGGGCAGGCAGATCTGGACAAAAGCGATTCCGGGGCCAAAAGGAGTTCCCCGCTTCATCACCTCAGCAAAGATGGATTCCACGACCTTCTGAGAAAAGCCTATATATAATTTTTGCTGAATAGGCCCCTCGGTTAACAGCAGAATCCAATTTGTAATTTAGCCTTAAATGCACACTCCACAAAAAGCTATCAGGTAAGAAAAAAACCTGACATGTAGATAAAAACGCTTTTTGACATACATAAGTAAAAATAATACTATGGCATTTCTCAAATTAGCCATTTGAAGTGCACATACACTGAAAAAGTTTCAGCGTATAAGCATTTATTTTGTTTTTACATTTTTTGGACCAAGAAAACATTTATGAAAAGAATAATAAATAATTAATTTTACTGGCTGCAAGCTGGGATTCTTTCCTGGTTAAACTATATGCAGTGAAATGGCATTTAAATTATATGAGAGAATTGATTCAAATGGCTTCCATTAGCAATTTGGCAGGCTGCTGTGAATTGCTCCTAATCAATTTTAAATAATGCTATCCTATCTGCGAATGGAGGCATCCTCATGTTAAACATCTCCACGTTGCAGAACTGTAAATCAGTGGCTAAAATACAAATTTCTTCATATCTTCTTATAACTCATTGTGTTTAACAATGTGCCATCAGTGAAACTAATGCAGAATAAAATAACCGCATGTGTCCTCAGAGAAGTGTTCTGGGCTCTAAAGGTTTTCTCTTTTATCTTACGTTAATGAATATTTCAAACTAATGTTGTTCTAGGCCATTTTACAGTACAATCATATCTTAATTTTGCCTGAGATTTTATCATAAGAGTAATTAGATCCATTTGAGCTGTAAATATTCAGCATACATATAGCATAACCATTTGAAGCAGGTGCGTTTGTATTATGAGAATTTTTATTAAAAATAATGAAAACTGCAAAAATGTCAGCAGGCATTCAGAATTTTCTGCTTGTTGTCTCTGGTTGTTGTTTGAAGGAGACATTTACAATCTCAGACCAAACTTTTTTCCTGCAAAGTCTTTGTACGGCAAGAGAGAACAAATTCTACTTGTGACAATCTAATATCTCCTTTTATTAGCGTGAAGGGGACACTTTTATGGTGGGCATAAGAAGACAGATACAGAAACTAAACTACAGCACTTTCCATTAATCTAGGCACATTGTTTGAATAAACCAGTAAATAAATTTCTAAAAATATTAAGCGTAAACTATCTTAAATTGGCAACAAAATCTAACCTATCATTTCAATGTAATTTTTCAGTTTGACTTCATGTGCCACGCAGAGAAACGTGGCTGGTTTGGATGCTGCAAAATTATGAGATGTGAACTCAATAACGCAGTTTCAGATGGCCGCAATCTTCATTGCTTTGAATGTCTGGCAAAGTAGGTACTAATATGGGAGTCAGTAAGCGTGTGTGCCTGTCTCTCTTGGAACAGAATCTCAAAAAAGCTTTTCCTAGTGGTTCCAATGATTCTGGTATTCAGAAAATCTCTTTTCTTAGTCTTACATCCTTGCAATGTCCACCTCTTAATGGATCATATTTGATAATGAGACTTTTAAAGAAAAAAAAACCACAAAACACGTTCATCATACACAGATGATTAAGCCTTGGTTCTGAAAGCTTTCTAAATACAAGAAGCAATTAACATACTAATGGTAGCGAGAACATTATAATGAGACAAAACTAACGAAACAAAATGGAATCAGTTTAGAAAGCATTGTTTAAATGTGATCTGTTTATATTCTAAATCATCTTCCTCATAATGGAAAAGTATATAACAAACTGTCATAAAACCAGTGAAAAAGCAGATTCAGAAACACTAAAAAAGCAAATTCAAAAACAGACAAGGAATTCACATTTTGTGGACTGGGGAGACCTGGGGAGGGAGAACATGAAGTGCTTTTTGAAAATGAAGAAAACAGTTCTTTAACAGACTATGTCTGCTAAAGTAAACCAAACATTTACTTTACAAAGCAGTAAACATGGTGACAAGGAACCACTTCCAAAAGACCGTAAAGCAAAGTGCTGCAACTAAATAAAGCCATCCCACACACTTCCACTCTTCAGTTCCAAACATTAAAGCATGGCTTTCAAGAATCAGAAAAGTTAGCACAAGTTATTGCACAGGATGCCTCTGCTTATTTATACTGTATCACCCCCCTTTCCGATTCTTCCAAAAGAAAGTGTGGAAAAATAGAGGATAAACACACGGATGGAGCTACACAGGCGAACAGCTGATATTAAGTAATGCTTAAATCTGCTGTGTTCCACTTTTAGCAGAATACACAATCTGGTCAGTGAAGAGACGCTATTGTGTCCTGAGGTTTAGGAATGCATATTGTATAGCTATAATGCTCGAATTCCATAGCTCCTACACAAGAGAATTTGATGGCTTCCCAGATAACTGCATGTCCTTGAATGAGAGGGGCACCCTTCCAAGTCCAAGGTCGAAAAGTTATAGCTGTTACGGCAGGCCAGAAGGCTGGAGATGAAAGGGGCTATAGGTAGATCAGGCTCTCTCCTCTGAGGACTAAACAATGCCACCCCTAATGTACAGCTAAACCTGACTTAAAGTCAGAAGGCAGGTATTACTATACTGTAACATTTTCATGAGCTAATCTCATCCCCATATCATGCTTAAAACACTCAGGAAATAAAGGATCTGGCCTCATTTCTCTCCTCCACCTGAGGGGGCTAATATAACCTGCACAACTCACAGGAATCTATCCCAACCGCTTGGCTATAGGTCATTCTGCATGTGGTAATGCTATAGCACTCTTCCTGAAGTTTAGCTAAGGGGGGGGGGGGGAGGGGGGGAGCAGTAAATTTTTACAAGTACAGCTAAAAGATAGTACACACGAAGCAGCTTATTTCCAAACCTACTTTGCTCTGACCCTGCAATGAGTAGCAATGACAGTTCTTAGCTCTCTGCTAGGGCTTGAGATGTACAGGGCACAGTATCCACCTCTGTTGGCAGAGGTCACGCAGCGCTTGGAAGTGGATGCTGCTAATAACAGTGACACCACGTGTGCCGCTGCCGGTGTCCAAATGAAAGGTGGAGAGCCTGCAGCTTTGTGTTCAACAGGAGTCCTGAAAAATTCCTCTTTGGCACCACATGTGTTTCTAGATTTCACTTAAAACTAGACAGCAGATAAAACAGTCTAGCTTCTTATAAAAAGGAGATGACCATCACTGCTTCCTCTGGATGCAGCTGAAAAAAAAAGAAAGTATCATCTTCATTCTTTCTGTTTGTACAGCCATATTCCTGAGCTAGCTTTAACCTAGTTTTCAAACCAGTAACTACAGAGTCTCAGCACACCGATGCAAGCTAGCTACCCAAACTTTCCAGGGTCCCATGCAAGTTCTGCAGCCTCCACTGGAGCCCCATAAGCCTCCGCATAAGCCCCTCTTCAGTTCAATCTAAAAGTAGCTGAAGTGTGTCCCCGTCGCATGCACTCACACTTTGTAGCATGAACAGAGCTTAAGAGAAGCTCAGCAATGGAATCGTCAGAGCCACAACAGTCACCACATGCTACTAGGTTGGGGCCACATGCAGGTTTGTTCTACCTTTTAAAATATGCCATCCCTGAAATACTTTCCCCTCTCATTTTTTCACAATTTAAACTTCATTTCTACTGGACACATATTAATTGTAACAATTGTTACATGAATCCATAGCTATTGCCTACTCTCAAAAATCTTTTTATCTGACAGCAGGGATGATACTGTATCATCTTACTTTAAATTAAGATGACAGTTTCTTAGTTAGCATAGTGTGAATATACAAGATGATAGTAGTTATTATAATAAGAAAAGTAAGTTTAACCCAGATTCAATTATATTGAACAGAATATTTACAGCAGTACATTTTCAAAAGCATTCATATTCTTGATATAGTAAAATAATTTTAATACCAAGAACATCTAGATCATATCAGCAGGTGCTAACTTTAAAATATATACCTCTTTCTTTCCATGATGAAAACAAAGACACTGGAAAAAGACTGCGTCTCTTGCTTTCCTTGTGAAATCTACTTAAGTCATTACCTAACCAAAACAGAAGTTGAAACTGCTTTCTGATGCGAGAAACTCAGTATCAAATTTTGTCTTGCAAAAGATTTTCGAGATATGTTAACTACTTCAAAATAGAGGTCTATGGAGAAAAATATTAATCCAACCTACAAAGGAAACAACACAACCTTACTGCTAAACAATCTCTGAACTCACCACATTTGGACAAGACTACTTATCAAAAAATTACTGGTCTTATTTCTGTTGGTTGCTAAACAAGGTTATGCAGTAATACTTACCACAATGGTATTATGCAATGATCCAGTTTTAATGCACACCAACATTCAAGAAATTAGATATAGCGAAAATCTCTCATGACTACTTAAATTTTAATCACTTTTTTATTGTTATATTGCAGGAGTCAAGAGTAGAGTAAACAACATTCTTAACCCACTGGGCCTTAAGCAGGTACTCCTTACAGAAATGCGAAGATGTTAGCAATTTGTACTGTTCAGAGATGCTAAAAAAGTCTGCCGTCATTCAATACCCCCTTGTATCATTAAAAGATTCTTATACAGCTCATTCACTGTCAGTTCAGATACCTTAAACCCATCAATAGTATTGGCAAAAAAAATAGCTAGATTATCAAAACAACATTTCAACAAATCTTTAAACCAACTTCTTAGAAAAATATTTTGTTTGAAGATTTTTCACAAACCTGTACAAGACCAAAAAAAAAAAGCGTACAAAATCACATTGCCTAAGCTTGCTAACATAATCTAGGATTTCTATTTAGAATGAGTGCTATAGAAATAAACAGTATTATTTGGCTGGTTGAGTAGGACAGCTAGTAAATTAAATCTTCCATGTCCTCTTCAAATATTTTTTATGCACAGGTTTGTATCTATCCCAGAAATAAAATCCTGGAGGTTCAAAATCACAGTTTCCTACACCAGTTATGGCCATGTGTTTGCCCAATTTCCTCCTCAAACACAAAACCATACACACGTGCATTGAACCTATTAATGTTTATATAATCTGCAGATTTAAGCCATGGGTACATCTGCTCTTGAACACAACTCTGCAGTGCTAATGCATGCAAGGTCACTCAGATGTAACTCAAACCCAGCGGTAGACCCACTGTTGCTTCTAATGGACACGAGTTTTCTCACCACTGTTACACGATGGATTAGGAGAAAAATCCTAGAATAACTCAGTACAAAGGGAACCTACAAGTAGCCAGAAGTATGTGTAATGAAGACAGAGAACACTGTATCCAAAGGAAGATAACCCAGTGCTCAGGATCAGCCACCATTGAGCTTGATACCAGCAGGCATGCCTCAGAAGTGCTCTCTGGGACAAGTTACTAAAAGAGGTAGAGCTAGAACATTTCTAAAAGTCCTAGAATATATATCAAATATCTTATTTAGAAGGCAAAAAACCTATATAAACTTCTTTCATACTGTCTCTTCATACTATCTCCTATTGGCAGGCTTCAGACACCTCCCCACAGCGCCTAATTTAGGTATTGTAAACCCCCCATTACTTAGAGCATTTTTCTATCACCAAGCCATATCACCTATCAGCCATCCTTACCGCACTTTGAATAAACTACATAAATAAACACTATGAAAAGTTTAGGACCTTGGAAGACAACAATCCAAATTCTTCTAAAAGCCAGTTTTGCTGTAAAACAAAGGTTAAGGGACCTGCGCAGGAGACCCAGTTTTTAGGAATAAAATGGCAAGATGGGCGTCGTCACATCCCAATGGATGTGATCAACAAAATAGCAGCTATGTCTCCACCAACTAGTAAAAAGGAAATGCAAGCTTTCTTAGACATTATGGGTTTTTGGAGCAAGCATAGTCCAAATTACAGTCTGATTGTAAGCCCTCTCTATCAAGCGATCCGGAAGAAGAACGATTTTAAATGGTGCCCTGAGCAACGACAAGCCTTTGAACAAATTAAACGGGAGAGTGTTCATGCAACAGCCCTTCGACCAGTCTGGGCAGGGCAAGATGTCAAACACGTGCTCTGCACCGCAGCTGGGGAGAATGGCCCTACCCGGAGTCTCTGGCAAAAAGCAGCCGGGGAGACCCGAGGCCAACCCCTGAGGTTTTGGTGTCAGGGATACAGAGGATCCAAGGCTCGTTATACTGCAACCGAAAAAGATATTGGCAGCATGTGAAGGAGTTTGGGCTGCCTTGGAAGTGGCTGGTACTGAAACACAGCTCCTCTTAGCACCACAACTTCCAGTGCTGGGCTGGATGTTCAAAGGGAAGGTCTCCTCTACACATCATGCGACTGATGCCACGTGAAGTGGGTTGCACCGATCACACAACAGACTTGAATAAGAAACCGCAGTCACCCAGGAATTCTAGAAGTGATCACAGACGGGCCAGAAGGCAAAGATTCTGGAAAATCACCAGGGGAGGACATGAGGCGTGCTGAAGAGGCCTGACTGTATAATAAATTGTCAGAAAATGAGAGGCAATATGCCCTGGTCACTGATGGGTCCTGTCGCACTGTGGGAAAGAAAGCATTGGAGGTGGAAGGTGACTGTATTGAGTCCTATAGGACAAACTGCAGAAACTGTGGAAGGAGGTGAATTGAGCCAGTTTGCAGGGGTGAAAGCCATCCAGCTAGCTTAGATATTGCTGAACGAGAAAAATGGCCAATATTATATCTCCGCTGACTCATGGATGGTGGCAAATGCCCTGTGGGGGTGGTTACAGCAATGGAAGCAGAGCAACTGGCAGCGCAGAGGTAAACCCATCTGGGCTGCTCCATTGTGGCAAGATACTGCTGCCCAGCTAGAGATGCTGGCTGTGAAAGTACATCACGTAGATGCTCACGTACCCAAGATTTGAGCCACTGAACAACATCAAAACAACAAACAGGTAGACAAGACTGCTAAGATTCTGGCTCAGGTAGATCTGGATTGGCAACGTAAGGGTGAATTATTTATAGCTCAGCCTCAGGCCACCAAGGAAGAGATGCAACATATAGATGGGCTTGTGATCGAGGGGCAGACTTGAGCATGGACACTATCGCACAGGTTGGTTATCCATGACTGTGAAACATGTGCAAGCCAAGTGGTTAAAGCTTCTCTGCTATGGAGGACAATGGCTGAAATATAAATATGGGGAAGCCTGGCAGACTGACTACATCACACTCCCACAAACATGCCAAGGCAAGCACCATCTGCTTACAATGGTGGAAGCAACCACCAGATAGGTGGAAACACATCCCGTGACCCATACCACCACCCAAAACACTATCCTGGGCCTTGAAAAGCAGGTCTTGTGGCGACACGGCACCCCAGAAAGAATTGAGTCAGAAAATGGGACTCATTTCTGAAACAACCTCACAGACACCTGGGCCAAAGGGCATGGCATTGAGTGGGTAATCACATCCCCTATCACGGACCAGCCTCTGGAAAAATCAAACGATACAATGGACTGTTAAAGACTACATTGAGAGCAATAGGGGGTGGAACCTTCAAACACTGGGATACGCATTTAGCAAAAGCCACCTGGTTAGTCAACACCAGAAGATCTGCCAAATGGGCTGGCCCTGTCCAATCAGAACTTTTATGTACTGTAGAAGGGGATAAAGTCCCTGTGGTGCACATAAAAAATATGTTAGGGAAGACAGTCTGGGTTACTCCTGCCTCAGGCAAAGGCAAACCCATTCGTGGTATTGCTTTTGCTCAAGGACCTGGGTGCACTTCACGGGTGATGTGAAAGGATGGGGAATTCCCCCCCTCACGGGGATTTGATTTTACGTGAGAATAGCCAACAGATTAAATTGGATGATGTTGATTGCTATAGAACTCCGCCACTGCCATGTCATCATTATTAAAATTGTTATATCCTATATCAGTGGCATTACAGTAAGAATCACTTAGATTAATCAAGAATGAACTTTGCTAATACCAAGCAAAGCACAGTAGTGATAGAACAGGA
Source organism: Astur gentilis (assembly GCF_929443795.1). Taxonomy (NCBI): domain Eukaryota; kingdom Metazoa; phylum Chordata; class Aves; order Accipitriformes; family Accipitridae; genus Astur; species Astur gentilis. The sequence goes on along the minus strand of NC_064886.1, from coordinate 37,516,512 downwards.
CTGATGTCAGCATGCAACAGTCCAACACTACACACCATCCTCCTGCTGTGCCCAGTGTCACCCACCCACCACACCACACCAAAGCCCAATCCTGCTCCGCTGACTGAGCAGACTTGGCACCATCCCTCCTGCCCACACAGACTGTTATGACAGATGGAGCCCAAAGTCATGGACTGAATGAACTCGACAGACATTTTATAGAGATGGCCCATAGACTGCGGGAATGATATCCATGTGTGTATATATTAAAAGACAGGAAAAGTGGTGGTGATTAATTGGAAATTTATCAGAAAGTGTGGGATCTGGGCATGATGTAAATCGTATAGAATAAGGGGCGGATATTGTCCTGGTTTTGGCTGGGATAGAGTTAATTTTCTTCTTAGTAGCTGGTACAGTGTGATTGGAAGTGGTGAATGAATTCCTTGTTTTGCTTTGTTTGTGTGCACAGCTTTTGCTTTACCTATTAAACTGCCTTTAAGTCAACCCATGAGTTTTCTCACTTCTACTCTTCCGTTTCTCTCTCCCATCCCAACAGGGGGGAGTGAGTGAGCAGCTGTGTGGTGCTTAGCTGCCGGCTGGAGTTAAACCACAACAGTCCTTTTTGGATTTCAAGAGGAGAAAGAGAGAGAGGAGTGTCATGGTTTAATAGGTAAAGCAAAAGCCGTGCTTACTTCCCATGGGCAGGCAGGTGTTCAGCCATCTCCAAGAAAGCAGGGCTCCATCACACCTAATGGTTACTTGGGAAGACAAATGCCATCGCTCTGAACGTCCCCCCTTCTTTCTTCCCCCAGCTTTATATACTGAGCATGACGTTCTATGGTATGGAATATCCCTTTGGCTAGTTCAGGTCAGCTGTCCTGGCCATGCTCCCTCCCTGCTTCTTGTGCACCTGCTTGCTGGCAGAGCATGGGAAACTGAAAAATCCTTAACTTGGGATAAGTGCTACTTAGCAACAACTAAAACATCCGTGTATTATCAACACTATTCTCACACTAAACCCAAAACACAATGTACCAGGTACTAAGAAGAAAATTAACTCTATCGCAGCTGAAACCAGGACAATTTCCTGTATTTTTCTATCCTGACCTCCCCTATCACTGGTAATGCGTTCATCAGTTTAGAAAGCAAAGAAGAAACAGGTACAAAGGCAAGACCTTTTCTCTTCTTAAAGTGTCTGATAAATATAAATATCAGCTTTACGTACACTGCTCATGACATCTTATGACATTTTAAAGTGTATTTAATAGCTTTAAAAAAAAAAAAACTCTAAATGGCTTTAGTCATTTACCGTAAATGTCCACTATAGGTCACATGCTCATCAGATGGAGTACATTTAGCATGTATTTATGGGCTTGCTGTTGCTTTTCAAAACAAAAAGATATAAATCTTAATACTCTCAGTTCTAATGTATGGATACAAGCCATTAATCACTCTGACAAACATATGTAGACTGTAACCCTGTATATGCTTTAAGAATAGAAAGCAGACAAGTACAGTTTACACCTTCAGGTGCTTCTGTACTCACCCTAACCCTCATCATTTGAAATTTGGTAAAGAAGTTAGGAGCTGTGCTCTTCTTTCTGTAAATATTACAGATCAAATTAGATAGTCACATGCAGGCCACCATCGTTAAGGGATCTTTGGTTTGCTGTGATTTTTTTAATGGGCCCAAGCAGACAGTGAACATTCCAGAATCAACTGTCAAATTCTTCACACAGATTCAAGGAGTCTTCATTTTCCTTTTTTATTTAACCTTACAAACAGAAAAGGACATTTAACAGAACAGCGCATAAGCGCCAGTCTTAGAGATCCCAATTCTGTTTCTACTATAATCACTGCTAAACTCCAATGGATTTTAGCAGTCACGAAAAAGCCATTTCACAAACCAGTACCTCATATTTTATAAGTTTGGCTTTCTTCTCTGATTCTGCTAGCAGAAATGTTCCTATTGTAAGAAAACGCAACATACAGGTTTAATTCGACACATTTACATATTATTAAAAGAAAGTCTCCCAAATCCTGCACATTCATTTTCAGAGAAGAGCATTACCTAACAGTCTGCTAAAAGAATGACTACTGCACACCTCAACTTCAAACTTCAGTAGTGTAACATAATAAGAATATTTGACGCAGTTGATGGATTAGTTGAAAAAAAAAATTTGTAAGCAGTCAAAAGAAATTCTGATAAGAAGATAAAATTAAATCGCAACCATTATCTTGCTAACCTAAACAAAACAGGATGCAAAAAATAATTGCTAATATTGGCAGGTGTTATTTCTCCCAGGAAAGCTTGCAATACACTATCTCGGTGATAGCATTCATCAGAGAAGCCATTGCTTCCTGTATAGATTGGAGGTTAGGCTAAAAACTTTAAATCCTATTTACAGTTCTGGAAACGGGGTAAACAACACAAACCAAAACCAATATTATTGTGAGAGAAAGGGATGGGCAGATGTCAAACCTTTTTTCCCCCTCTTGAAGGCAAGGAAAGGCAGGGGAATCAATAGAAAGAAAAACACATCTTCAAATATCACATCCAAGTTTTCTTTACACATGGAAAAATGGACAACCTTCCCATTCCTGCCTTTTCTGCTCTAATCCTGCTTGCACAACCTCTCTTTACATCTTTCAATGTATTTTTCCTATTCCATGATGGTTTTTTTCTTCCCCATGCTTGACTCTCTGTACTCTTTCACGTCAGCCTCTACTCTTTCAACAGTTTCCCATTCATTCTCCTTGTTTAAATACATCTTTAAGTCCCACTTCTTTCACAGAGCCTCCCAAGCTGATTTCCTTATAGGCAAAGCCTTGTGTCCTAGCATTTACCCACTCACACAACTTAGACTGTGAGTTCTGACGAGGGCTCAGTCTTCTCAACACCTTGGAAAGCAATGTGGCGAAAAGATCTGAAACATGTGCCTCATGTTGAGCCGCTCTGCTTAATATAAACATTTCCATAAACTGTTCCAAAGCTACCGAGTAACCAATCCTTCCAATGATTACCAAAGAACTCTGATTCTACTACAAATTTTGTTGCCAGAGACTTTGCGTATTTTAATATGAAAATCTCTTTGTTCCACTTCTCATTTATCATTGTCTACTTCAAAACGCCTGTAGTTTTACATTCTAGCAGCATTCAGTGTGTCAGATAGGGAGGACAAGGGAGAAAGCAAGTAAGAAATATTTGTCAGATTAACAGATAAAAAATACAGGAGATAAAGATGAGCTGTGTCAGGAAAGACTACTAACAGAAGAAATGGCATGGAAACATGTATCAGATGGAGACAAGAGTCAAGCCAGCCAGCCATCGATGGAGTGCATTTTGCACCACCTCCAAGGAGTGGAGAAATTTGCTGCAATGCAAGGGTAAGGTTATTTTGCCTTGAAGGCCAGATTTTAATCTGCAATGCAACATATATTATCAGGTATCTTACGTTTTGCTGTTATCTATAGTATGCCTTTATGGCTTGGGCAAAAGAGATGCTGAATTAAAAGAGGGGAGGAGATACTTATACTAATAAAAAAGAAATACCTAAGACGCTAGGAAAGGAAATAGAAAACAAATTTTAGAGTACATTGGGTACAAGCATTATGTTTTTTAAACTTGATCTATAGCTACAACTTTGAAAGAAATTATGAAATTAAGGTTTCTGAAACCCATTTGCTTGGAGATGATGACACACAAGACACTAAAAAACAATTTGTCTGCATTCCCGTAGAAAATATAAGCAACATCAAGAGCCTTTGTACATTTAAAAACAAAACCCATCCTCTCTTAAAAGTCATAAATAGTACCATGTAGAGTTCTTACTAATATTGCAACTACCCATATTGCCCTAGTTCATACGGGTAGTACCAATAAAATATTCTCCCCTGAGTCAAACCTTTCCCAAGGTATTCACTTAAAGCATTACCTACGTTAGAACCATTAACCTCAGTGCTCAGCACAGCTGCAATTCCTGATCCAGCCAATGACTTCAGAGATTAAAATGTGATTTCTGAAAAAAACCCAGCATGTTCTACAGAGAAATTTTATATTATAGAGATAATATATTTGTAAAGATTTTATATTTCACTGATACGAGGGAAAAAGAAAGGTTTTCCATAAACAGTACCTCAAACGTGATGAGCTAAGTTACTTCAAAAGTTTAGAATCTTTTGCTATGAAAATGAATAATACAATATTCACTACAATAAAGAACAGAATTCAAAGGAATGTTTCATGCTAAATGCTTTGCGTACAAATGGATTTGTGTTCTATTTTTACTGGAACTTTGTAGTGTTTTGTGAAAACACTAATAAAAATGTTCATTATAGCTTAGGAAATGTGTGGAAAGAGATGTCTTTAACCAAAGCAAGGCTCAGCCCATGTTAGCCAAGTATCTATTTAGACCACACACAGTGGTTAATATTTGCCAAAGAATGTAGCTTTTTACAGCAACCAGGTCAAAAAGACAGTATATCAACTTTCAATTAAGTTAAAAATAATGCAAAAATGTTTAAGTTAGATCTCCAAGACCTCGTCAGCTTTTCATTTAACCGGCTGCTAGAAACAGTATACAAAATCATACTTTATGAAGTTTTGAAATCTAGGGTCATCTCTCATAACAAATAATCCAATAAAACTGAAGTTAACCTCTGAATGAATAACTTCAACTACAATAAAGCAAAAAGCAGTTTACAGACACAAGCTAAATATACTGAAACTTTCAGTGCCTTTGAAACTTAACCAGCAGATTTACAAAAGAACTGGGTCTCATCCATCTACCATCTAGCCAGCCACAAGAGGCTATCAGATTTTCATCACTGAAGTCAGAGCAATTACTGGGCCCCCATTCTAACTACAGAAGACACTAATGTCTTTCACCACAAAAAGCAGCCAACTCAGATTAGTACTCACAAGATGAGAAGTTTCTTTGGTTTTCTATTTATTCTTTTCTAAATATACTTTCTTCTCCACAGCCCCCATAGTTGTTACAGCTCTGCACATCCATTACTATACTATACAGACAGACATACACATTTTCGGCTAAACATTAGTATTATTTAAAGTGTATAGTACATTTTTATGAACATTTGATGGCTTTCTGACAAGACAGGAGGAATATTTCCTGGCCCACATAATCTCATGATTGTCTTAGTAGCAAAGAACCACAAAAGAAAACGAAAATGAAATTTGTTTTAAACAAGTGTTTTCTTTTAAGGTTTTTCTTTTGAATGTGATTAAAACTTAAATTAAATTAAAACATTGGATCAGAAACAAATTCAAAACATTCTGTGATTCTCCAGAAGAAAACCAATTCTCTTAATACCACCTTTACAGGTTAAATTCATAGGGCAAGAAGAAAACTCAGTTGCAAAAAAGGACAAGTTAAATGTTCAAGTGGGAGTAATACAAGCACTAGCTAGACCTCACATAGTCACCCATCCTGCTACTAACACGTCGTCTCTACCATGACACAGGCTGCCATGATGTCCCTCGAATTTTCAAATCCTGCCTGCACAAGCTATGACAGAGATCCTGAGGCAAAAATAAATATATCATATATAATTAAAGACTATACCCATATATTCACAGAAGCACAGTTCTCACTCTCTAATGCCTAAGGAAGAATACAAAAATATGACACTGCCTTGGGATACTCTCCTACTCTCTAACAAGTTTTAAGCTCAGGACATCCAGAGTCAGAGAGAGTAACTTGGTGTCTAACAATTTTTTTATTAGATTTCCTTCCATTAATCCAACTAATTGCTCTTGAATCCATGTAAACTTCAGTAGTCATGAAGTCCAGAAAGTTTCAGCTTTGGTCCTTCCTTCTGCAGAAGTGTTCAAATACAACTTTGAATGATAAGATTAATTTGAACTGATTTTATACGTGAAAGAAAAAGTGCTCTGATAAAATAATCCAGAACAACAACACAAAAAAAAAAAAAAGGCACGAGAAGATCAGAGTTGCACCATGACAACAATCACATTTATTCAGTTAAAATACAGAAGCCTAAGTCTTCAGAGTGAAATTTTGTCAACTTAAACAGAAAATTCAATAAAAGTGTTTAATCAATCTGAGCAGAAGCTTTAGGATTTGACTCATCACTGCTACTCATTCTCAGTTTTCAAATCTTTCTCAAGTATTCTTATATTAACAAACAGATCCTCACCACAACTGATAGTATTTGCAGATTCAAAAATTCAAGCGCAGCTGCACACGACAGTATACTTTTTTAAACAGAGGAGCAAAACAAAACACGTCTCATGAGTAACTCTTAATCTGCCAGCGAATCAATTATAGAGAGCTTCTGTAAAAAGCCTCTGAAAATCTGCTTCCAGTCAACACAACTTAGCCATCTGGTTCCCACAGATATCTGCCAGGAGTGGGTTGCAAAACCAAATTAACAGTGATTACACAAAAATATTCAAAATTTAATTTAAGCTTGCCAGTCACTTTTATAGTCCTTCACATGCATGTGGAAAGAATCCTCACTCACCTCTTTGAAGTTAATGACATGTTTAAACCCCCCGAGAAAAATGGCTACAACTACGTTTAGCAGATTTCTTTTAAATTAGCTTTGTCAACGGCACTGCAAAGTGCTAGGAAGGACACACCAACTATGTGGTTCTTCAGTTAAAACTTAAAGGGTACTTTCCTTCAGTAATTACTTTAGTAGTAATTTAACTTTCTTTAGAACATAGTGATAGCTCTACTTTAACTGTTTTATTAATGCTGGATGAATACAATTTTGGACAACATCAGAGGTGTCAGTTTACCTACTGATAGCTATTTATTATGCTTCTGTTCACCAACTGTTCCATCACACTTGTTGCCAGTAGCCCAAGTCTATTCTAGATGCTGTATGTGCAACCAACTATTACAATACTCCTCCTCATTTTTTTTCTTTTTTTTTTTTTTTTTTTTCCAGTATCCCAAACAGCCAGTTTATAAAAATCCACACTGTTTAATGACTACCAATACAAAGTTAATCTTGCAAGGCATCACTCGTCATCTGGTCCTTTTTCAGCAAGCACAATGAAGGATGCTGATAACCACACAAGAGATACTAACCTTAGATAGATGTGCAAATGAACCCTTCACAGGGGGATAGTGCTGTAATTTTATCTATCTATATTTTTAAACCAGGAAAAAGTGTTCAGAAAAATCCCAGAAACAGTTTTATATTTCTTATTGGAAGACTTACAGTGAATTACAGTACAAGGTGTAAATACTTCTCTTTTTAAAATTATCAGCTAGAGTCTTTCATTCCATGCTTTAAAAAAGTCTAATAAAGATTAAGGGAAGAAATGAGAAGCATCTAAATTACTCAGCAGCCGAAGTCTCATCATTCCAATAATATCAAATTCATTTTAATTTCTGTTGCAATCTTGTAATACAGGTATATAATTCTACATGTAGCTTGAAATACAGGAATCTCAGGCATTACTTCTGTTATCAGAACCAGATTTTAAGGCACTTTAGAGCCCACATTTTTATTAAATTTAGTAGTACTTTCTTTTTCAAAGAATAGGAAAGGTTTTTCTCTTGGCTTTTGAATTAAACAGTAATTTTTAAAGAATTTAAATAAATTACTTGGTCCCCATTTAAAAATACAGTAAAACTTAAGTGTTATCTTTAATTCCAGGGGAAAATACACATGTAAAATATCCTAGCATATAGGAAGCCATATAATTGCAGAATTGTATTAATATTTCTAAAATTTTGGTTCTGATCCAAGTAAAGCATGAGCACCCCTGTAACGCAAACCAGTATTTCCATACCCCAAAATAGTGTCAATTAAAGTGCGGAAAGCTACGATGCTCTAATCACAGTTCAGAATGGATATTAATTTACTTTTGAGATACTGGCTTCAAAAAATAAAAAGATGACATGGATAAATCCAAGCAGAATCCAGGAAGACTACAGAAGCAAGCTTTTGTTCCCTTCCTTTCCAAACCTTTCCCACAGGATGTCACTATTGCTCCATGTCAGTAGGGAGTGTGACCGAAGGACATTGGGTACTTCGGTACTCCTCTCCACAAGGTAATGTGACACAGATATTTAGGTATCTTCTATTTTTGTAAGTAAGATTACAACAAAGACTTATCCCTCTCAGCTGCCATGTTACAAGCCCAAATATTTGCTGACCTATACACGAGTTAAAACCTGTTACAGTCCTTCCAGCTTGGAAAACTAGAACACTGACAAGCCTGGAAACAGTGATGTTCATGTCAGTACATTGTGCGAATTTAAGTAGCACCTGCTCCAACTGAAAACGTTAAAGAATTCTCTTCCTTAAATTCCTACATTTTCACCCTTTAGGGCTATAAAATTTCTTTTCCAGATATTCATGCCATTGCATAGACTTTTTTCTAACAAAATAGTGACATCTCGTGGTGACACTCAGAAATCCTAGCTCAAGTACATCCCATTTCTTCTGCAGGAAATAGATAACAAACCTATCGCTCTGTGGAAGTTACGGTCCAAACCCTACCAGCTTCTGGTGCTGTGGTCACGTATCACCTCTGTGAAAGATGGCAGAGATCCCATATCGATCCCGATGTTACGGTGACCCCTTAAGAGAGAAGAGGTCTTCACACTTCCCTGCCTTTAGCCAACCAGCCAACCTCCCCACCGCTGCTTTTGTTTGGCAGTCAAACATGTAAATCGTAGGTTCGGAAGTAACTTCTCAGAATCTCATGTTTCTAGCAAAAACTTTTGCAAGAAAAACAACATCAATGAGAACAAAGTTTTTCTAAAATGCAGTGGGCCAAATTAGCCTTAGCATACTAAGACATGGAAGTGAACTCACTTAGCCAGAAATAGATTTTAATCAACATACCTCTAATTATACTTTCAATACTTTTTAAAAAGTGAGTTTTTCAGTATTACTGTTATGTTTAGTCAGTACCTTATACAGATGGATACTATTTTTCTAAGGTTTTCTTGGAATTTGTTTGTTTATGCTTCGTTATTGGAAATATATTTGCCTCAGTAAGGCAAAACAGAACATGCATATTGTTGACAGTTCAAAAGAGTTAAACTAGGGTTGTTTGGTTTGTTTGGGGCTTTTTAGCATTTTATAGTAAATACTTCCTTGTTGTGAAGATGATTCGAATGTTTTGTACGGTCCTTTTGCCTGTCAGTGCTGCTTAATGGATACTGACACTTAATGAACAATGTATTTGTAAAGTGCTGTACCTGAAACAAGGCATCATCAGCAGAAATCAGAAAAGAAAATTTCCCATTCTGCCATTACCATATATGCAATGTAACAATAATGAAGACCAGGTGCACACATGTGTGAGTTATTTTATACAAGAACAGCAAAACTGTCACTGTGGTCAGCAGTCTGTGAAGAATATAAACTAGAAAAATTACAATGTTGCAGAGGAAAACCCCCTAAAGTAATTACTGAAGTTTATTTAGCAGAATATGCACCTTTGCTACTCTTAAGGTATTAGTGTTACAGTTTGCGTTACCCAGTATTTTAAATAACCTGCCATCTTCAGCCTCGCAGTTTAAGCCAATTATGCTAGCTTTTATAGTGCTCAAGACTGAATTAAAGCCAACAGGAAAATATCCCACGTCAACAACCCACTGATCCCAGATATAATACCTCAGTTGTTCTGCTCTACATGTTCCAAAATAGCCATTCAAAATGATGCACGATGGCTCCAGTGCTCTAAGATACAGAAATCAATTTCCATTCACAAAATGATGGATGTAATAATGCATCTGCAACTTTTCTGAGAAAACTCTGAATCTTGCAATATTTAATGATTTTTCATGGTTGCAAGGCAGAGGTTAAAACTGAGATGAATCAAAATCCATAAGGCAAATGATTACACCTTTCTTTTAAAAAGCCTCAAGATATTAAAGACTATCTGATAATTTTTTGGCACCTGACTCTTGGCATGGACAGCTCTTTTGCCTAAGCTTTACAAGGAGCTATGTAACAAGGAAGATTAGAAATATCAAAAAGGTCAACAACACAAAACGTGCTGCTGTTACAGAACAATATATATTCTGAGATTTGGCCGAGAGCTCTATCAACAACAGAATTTAATTCCTTTCTTTTTCACTGGAATAATCATCTTTCTCCAAGAGTAAATAACCTTTATTGTTTCTTTAACTGCTTTCTGTGTATATTGTTAAAACTGCTGCTATATTGTAATGCCAGTAAAATACCTTAAAACTGCTACTGTAAATAAGCTTTCTGAACTGCTGGCACACTTCAAATGACTGAAGGGATTAGCCTGTTGCCCTGCACTTTTCCACATGTTTTCACACACCTTGCTAAGGTTTAATCATCACTAACTATCAAAAATTCACATTCAGTCTAATGGGTCTAAAAACAACCAGATCTGGAGTTTTTAAAGAGCCTCAGGAATTTTCAAGGCCGACTCTCTTTGAGGTGCCTGAGGAATCAATCACCTTCTTAGCAATAAAGGAAAAATAAAAACATAGCTGTAAACTTATGATGTCAGCGTCTGAAACCAAAGGAAAACATGACAAAACCATCTGTAAAAATAGTCGCAAAAAGAAGAGTGGTCATGCAGGAGTTAAAAAAAACCTACACAAATTATAAAGCATGTATTATGGCTTCTCATTTCAGGCGTGATACCACAAATCTTAATCATGCAAAGAACTGCTTTGTTTCCTCATCAAAAGATAGGGAACTAGAGGGAAGTTTTAGCTCATTTAACTCATTGTTAATGACAGTGCAAGAATTCTTTCATCAAAATAATTTAAAGTAATGTATTCATTCCCTTATATCTAATTAAAAATATCCTGGAGGGCAAATCCAGATAAACCCACAGTCACCTTGGTAAAGATGGGTTAGGTTAGGTCTCAAAATGCAAACCCCATAGGCTGCTGAATACAGGATGAGAGATGGGATGAAGAAAGTCTGTGCACAAGAATCTGCACCAACTTGCCACAGAAAACAGCTCTGCCAGGACTTTTTTTTAAAGTGTGTAGGACTTGGCGATAAGAGTAAAGGTGGAAATCACGATTATTCAAATTCCCTGACCATTTCCCTTCTCTAGAAGTTGGCATGGAAAGAGAATGAAAGAAAAATTGCAAGTAATTCCAGTGCTGTTCAACACTGGAGAAAAAGAAATCCCTTCCAACTCCATATAGGACTTTGTGAGTCCAATCCAGTGACTGAATAACTGAACTGGACATGATGTGAATCAGACTCCAAAGACACGGTATAATTTCTGGAAATGAAATGTTGATTCCCCAGCTTTTTATATACCAAAATGGTCCTTTAACAAACTAGCAATATGAAGAGAACAGGTTATGCTTAAATAAAGCAGAAGTCACCGAGAAAAAAAGGCAATTAAATACTAAATTATTTTCTCAAACAAATTAAATACAGTGGGATATTAAATATTTACTTTCTCTTTTAAAAAAGTCGTGATCCTGAAAAATTATTCTCCAGATGGAAAAGTTTTCACTATATACAAACACTTATAAACAAAACTTCACTTTTTTGGTAATAAATTTCTTAAGACTTATAAACACCAGGTTTATACAAATAAACAGATGAGGTAACTTGACTAGTTTACAACAGAAATATGCATTCCGATATGTTTGCATGTATATAATTTCCATGGGTTTTGTGGGTGCCTGTCAGGAAGACTCTAGATTCATGTTTGTATTGGCCCATGACTTGACCATGTTGGCAAGACAACCACCTTCCTAGTGGCTCTAAGCTGTTAATTAAGTTTAGATGTACTGTGAAATACTCCTTTTATGAGTAAGTTATGCAAACTAGACCAGAGGAAGGATTGGAAAGCAGGACTGATATCATCATCATTACCATCAGATATACTCCGAGATGTAGATCACAACACAATAAGTTTTGTGTTCAAGCAATGAAAGCATCAAATAAAATGTTTGGTTAGATATCTTAAATTGCTAACTTATTTTCATCTGGTTTATGTTCTGTTGTACTGTTCCAAAAATTTGACATTTTAATACAATTGTTATTCCATTTTTTTCCTCCAGCACATCCAGAGCTTTATTATCTTTAATCAAGGCAGCTGAAATGTTCCTAAGGATTACAACATTCACCTCACTGCCTTCTCCTTCAAGTAAGATTATCTATTGTGCCTATTACCTGTCCCACACATTGTCCACCATTTTATGGATTAAATCCACGGTCTTCTGAAACCCTGATTGTTCTACCCTGGCATAAGTCAGGCACAATCTCATAAGTACAACACACAATGATGCATCACTGATATAAACCACAGCTACTACATTTCAGAGGCTTTTATTTCTTTTTATTTCCAACTGATATCAACCAACCACTGCACCTACCCATGGGTACCATTTTCTGCTCTTAAAAGTAGCAATACAGAAATAAATAACAGATTCTTAGAATTTGTATTACAGAACTGACCACAGGACATTTCTTCTTAGACATGACCATTTCTTCTACACATAGATCTAGAAGGCAGCCCCAGAAGCAGTTATCTGTATTATAAAATATTGCTTTAAATATATCATTCTTCAGATTTTAAAAGCCAAATGAAAATTTATGTACTTGCGTACTAGAAAAATACCAAGAGAAAGCTAGAATAAAATGAGGCTTATCAAAAAAATACAATTTTCAACAACTTGATTTTGAAAGTTACAAACCAATTCTTGGTTTTCTGACTATAGTCTAAACAAAAACCGTGGCCAGTATCAAATAAGCATTTTGACTTTCTTATCTGTCCTTTCCACCTTACTAGGGACATTTGCCACCTCCTCCATCTTCTTCCACTCCTTTCAGCTCCAGACCCTATTACTTGCCCGCATTCCTAACTATGAATGCCTCATTCCGCTTCCATTTGGGGTGATACAGCCCCAGAATTTACCTTGCACTGTACTGTCCCAGTAGCTCAGAGGCTGAGTTGGAGTAACCAGGGAGAGGAGGATATAAGAAAGTATCTTTGAGTAAAGATGCCATGTTTCTTTCCCCCTTGATAGGTGGGTTTGTTAACTTAATATTTACTATCAATTACCTAAATTATAACCAGAAACCTAAATGTCAATCTACAGCCACAGCTCCAGATACAACCATGGAATTACAATAAAAAAAGACTAATTTTATCCTTCATATCTTCTCCATCAAATATTCTATCAATCAGGGACATGATGATGTTTCAGTTCATCATTAAATTTGAAGTCACTTGTGTCACAATAGAGTTTCTCAGAAACCCTAATAATGTTTGTTTGCTTAAGGTAGTGCATAACAGATACCCTATTTCAATAAAACTCAAAAAAAAAAAAAAAAAGAACCAATTTTCAAGATATAAAGCAGCTTAAGCAGATTTAATATGCTTTAACAAAGGTATTTTGAGAGGGGGGGAAGGTTACCTGAAATTTGTCTACTCTTAATTCTGTGTTAATTTAACACTAACCTCACTAGATAAGTAAACCAGCACTCAATACAGTGCCTTATCCACCAGATGACTCCTGTATCATTCAGATAAAGACCGGGTCCATGTTGCTGGCCAGGATCACTATCAGGAATATTACTTTTCACAGTATTACAGTTCCATTGCTTTTGCATCAATGAAACTCACCCTCTTAAAACATAAACAAACTGCTCATTCGCAAAAGTGAGATTCACCGAGTTAAAAAATTAAGTTGTACAGATCAGAAATGTAATCATGGGAGACAAGCTCTGAGAGTTTTTCAATCACTGTGGGGCTGCATCAATTTAAAGTCATGTTACATTAAAGAGAAAAACGTCTGGGAAAGTCTCCCAGTTGTCACTTTAGATTAGATTTGTTGTTGTTATCAGACTGTGCATTTTGTAGGCTTTTTTACATTTTAAAGATATTGCCTCATGCAGCTATACAGTGCATAAAGAAACATGTAACATACAATTTTTTAATCAGATTGCCTAGAGATTAGGAGTTTGCACAAATTAACTGGTAGTTTAAAAAAAAATGCACGCACATCTTCTTGAAGCCTATTAACATTTAAACTTTAACTGCCTTCAAGTCATAGGGAAGCCACCTAACTTAACCTGTCTTCACAGAAAGGTCAACAGAAAGTTTCAGTTCTTCCAACAATAAACGGAACACATTATGGAGACCTGGTGTTGCTGGTCATCTCAATTGCATTTTTTTTGTTGCCTAAGTAAATTTTCAACTACATTAATGGATTTACTCGTGTAACCTACATTATTTCTGTTACAATGGTTCTCGGAATTATGCCTTCGTATCAGACAACTGCACACTATGCAGAAGATACAAGATTTACCAACATAAAAATAAAATTGAAGAATTCTAATTCATTTCTGCATGATTTAAAGCTGACCTCTGATTCATGGCATTTACCAGAGCTTCAGACAATTCTCTTAATTACTCTGATTGTCAAGCTGTCATATAATGGGTTCTTGAACGTTGCTGTATGTACTCACGTTGTCAAATACTGTCTCACACAGACAAGTGTAGAAAAATCACTGAATATGTTGCTAGACATTACTGTTTCAAGCAAATATTCAAAATAATATTCATACGGCATAATGATTTTGACTTGAATTGCATAAAAGCATTTTAGATATTAAAATTATAGCTTCTAATAGGAAGTAGGGTTCTTCTTATACAGCTTTTAAGTCTAGTATTTCAGTTTTCGTAAACTTTCAGAAAAATGAAGTTAGTACCACATAATTCTAAGTTCAAATATTTACAGGATGGTCTTTAAATCAAATCCATACCTTTTATCTAGACTCTAACGTTTTGAAATCTGGAAGACAAAATACCAGAGCGTTCATAATACGCAGTATCTCCCTTATTGCAATTTTCCACATGCTAAGAAACATTCAAAGACTTTACTAAGCGGAAACAAATAAAAAACTTGAAAAATGAAACAGTAAGTTGATAGCATATAAGCAACATCCATACTGACTTCAGCAACATCAGCCTACCAGGGTAAGCAGCTACGGGATGAAGTCTGTTTAAATACCCTTCACCTTCCGAAACAGCTGTCATGTCTGCAGAAAGCTTGGCGGTAGAACCCCAGATTAACAACACAAAGTCAGGTACTCACATATAGTGGATTTTGCTTTTCTATTTTGTTTTCGGAATCACAAGGCTTTTACAGTTTTGGTGAGATTTCAGTATCATGGGGAAATTAAGTCTTTTGAAGGCATCCATGTTTTCACACTAGTGAAGACCGTCTTCCTGCATACAACTGGAATGAAACTCTCTTCTACTACATAGTGTTTGACTGTTGGCAAAAAAAGCCAATCCCAGTCTTCTCAGGTGCCACAGAGGCACCAAGATGGGCCAGACTAAACCCCACCTCTCAGAAAGATCTTCCCACTCCAAGAGAAGACAATGACCCAACAACGTATGGCATTTTTAAGTTTACCACTTACTTGAGACCTACCACACTTATGGAAAACTGCAGAGACTGACATCTAAAAATAATTAACAATTTCAGACTCACTATGCTTTTTCCAAAGGTGGACTTTAAACCTTGTAAGGACCACCAAAAGTATGAAGAATCTTATCCCAAAGCGTGACAGCTGTAACAAGCTATGTCTTAGAATAGTACATCTTTAATCTAACACCATAGCCCTAAATCTGTTCTGGTTCTACAAATGCCTCTAGTTATTTCATTTTTATCAGTGAAGAAAATGAAATAAAAAGTATTTCATACTTAACACCAAACAGACCACGTTATCCCAGAAGACGTGCTTAAATAATTTAGCTGTTAAAAGAATCTTTAACTATAAATGTACTAAATTCCAGTGCAAAAGATTAACTACAAAAGAAATTAACACTGCCTTAGGAAAGAGAGATAACATTTTTCTAAAGCATTTCTAAAGCTTTTTGATATGCTATTTTTTAGAATTATATCTGGAGAGAACTAATATTTTTAAATGAGAGTTTCAGAGCTGCTCAAATTGCAAAGTAACATTTGTGCAACTTCAAGAACTCTGTGGAACTTGTTTTGCTCCCATTAAGGGAAAAAAAAAAAAAAATCAGCACACAACCTTTACCCATTTAAAGAATAAATACCTAGCAATCAGAATTTATTGATAAAATGACATTCAAATAATATTCCCCTAAAAAAATGTTGCTCCTGGTTCTATCAACAACTTTGTCACAACATATCAAAGCAAAATAACATTTTCTTCCCTAAACAACTTAAAAGTTTCCAGGGCTTTATCATCAGTTGAAGCAGTCTGTTTGCATTCTCCAATACAAACTGACAATCTAGTGATACAGTACATTAAAAATTCTCTGTAGTATTGACTGCCTGAAGCTGATGCTCCCTTGCTAAATGCAGTGCAGTTCAATTAACAGCTCTTCAATATACAATTTAATTTTTCTTTCATCTTGATCCACAGCCGAGCTTGAAATGAGGAATGCTGGAATAGATGTACTTTAAATATTGAAGCAAGTCTTTATAAATAAATCTATCAAACTTGTAATGATTTCTGTCATAACAGGACCAAACAGATGAACCTCAATGTCTGGGACTTTCAGGTTTGTGCATTGTTTTCTCAGCCTCACAGGGCTGTGAATTGCTGGTGCAGGGGAGGGCTCCAAAAACTCCCCCAAGGAGTGGAAGAGCTTTTCCCTTGCCGCACCATTCTTAGGAAGTAGAGGAACACTTTTCTGCTGCCGCTTTATGAAGCAAAGTGTCTCGCATGTAAAAATCCAACTTATCTCTAATGTCACCAGAACAGACTCTGGAAGTTTTAATTTCTCTCATTATTTAAAAAGGTAACCAGAGAAGTGCACGGCACCAGTTTCCATTACCGTATCTGCACTCAACTGGGAGACAACCAATTCTGGATTGAAAGGTAAATCTTCAATGCATAAATACTACCCTGGATACCTTTTTTCCACCGGCAGTGTGAATGTACATAGTATACTTCAAATTTTCTCTAGGTAGTCATGCCATTTCACAGGAAAATGTAAGGTTAATTTAACACGGACAGAATGAAATATTGCATTTCAAAGTTGCTCTAAGTGGGACACTGCTGAAGGAAGCTATTAATATCTCTTACAGCGTGCATGCTCAAGGAAACACTGTGAATCAGCTCATTTCTCATAGGTATACTACACAGCTTTCAAAATGGTAGGATTTACTACTGTTCATCAGAAAGGAAAACACTCTACTTTAAGCTAGAGGCATTTTCTACTCTTTAAACATGTTCACAAAAACAAACTTGACAACACTTACTGCCTTAGGTAGCAGAGAAGCACTACTGACGTGGAAGGCTACCAATCAGTATGAGATGAGTTACAAAGCAACAGAAGCTTCACCGAGTGAACATAAGCAGCATTAGAAGAACAGTAATCAGTTTCAGATGAATCCAGTCAAATTGCCTTTTCTCTATTTATACATGAATGCATAGCGAAAAACACAGGTTTACCTCATTTGTGTCCACGTTTATAATGGTATTAGCTGAAATGCTGAGATTTTATTAATTGTTATACTTCTTTCTTCTTCATGTATTTTTAATCATCTTATCTACATTATCACTCTGAATGCTGAAAAATATAATCTTCAGAACATTAGCGGGTCTCATTATTGTCACCATTTCCTTTTTCCTTTTATTTCTAGTCCTACATTTAAAAAATGTATCTCAGTACCGTATTTTAAACTGTCACAGAAATAACATTCAGCATTTACAGTAATTAACTCATCATTACTTCGAATAACTACACTAATTGGTACGCTCTACAAACCTGCAACACAGCAGAACTAAAAATAAACATAACAAAGATATCATTTACAAATAATCTATACTTACAATTAAAGTTAGTTTCAAGATTTATTTCATTCTATTATTTTTTATTAGCTACAGCAGACAGTAAATGGGGTGTACCACGTTCTGCTTTGCAAACACCTAGATTATAAAACATAATTACACAAATTAATTAGAAAAGAGTACATACATTCATGTCTTTGTTTGTAACCATAACATGTTAAACATGACTACATTAATGAGCAGTTCCTAAAAATTATAAGATAGTATAACCAAGTAAAATTTTAAAGCTCCCTGACCACAACAAGGCATAAATGCCACCCTGGCACAGAGAGGGTCACCACTACTTAAAGTCTCCTGATGTCCTATTTTGGGGTTGCAGGCAGTATACAGGTCATTCTTCTACACAGCAAATTAGCAACTTTGTGAGAACTGTTCACACCCAATGTACCATGGCAGAATACAAGTCCAGACTCAAATTTTCCCTGAACTGGGTCCTGTAGTTTCTTTCCCACCTACTCTCAAGGGTTCTCTGATGTCCAAGAGCCTAAAGTCCCTTCAGCTCTACCCGCTGACTGGATGGATACTTACCCTTTCACAAAGCTCAGTGCTTACAGGAACCTAATTATCCTAAGGATCCTTATCCTTTTTAAAAATTTCCTTCTAAACACTCTATGGGACCAAAAGTTATTAGACAATGAAGGGCAGATACAGTGACTGAGCATGCCTTGGTTCCCTGGGAAATCAGACTAGAGATGGCTCTCTAGAAAGCAAGGAAATTAACAAAGTCATTTGTATGTTTTCTTTTAAAACCAAACAAAACCAGTGTTTATTCATTTGCTGAGACCAGATCTGTACCTGCTGCGCTTTCCTAGCAGCATCTCTTACTAAAATTATACTGCTATAGCATTTCAAGTATGCATAAAGCTTGCATCAGCAAGATGCATTTATTTCAGTTTTACCTTGGCAAAATAAGGAATATTAACCATAAGCTTTTTTTAGCTATTTAATTGCATCTTCATAAAGAGTGTCTACCAACACAACTAAGCTGGGTCAGATACGCTTCACCAGTCTACCAGGCTGTCAAGAACCTGTAGCGTAAAACTCATCCAAGATCTCCTTTGAAGGTGCCTAGCATGGTGTGCTTAGGACCTTTAAGTACAAATAGCTCTTTGTCATCACAACCAACAAATATTCAAAGCCTAAGAGACCTAAACATGTTTCAATTAAAAACCAAACTACAGTCAGATCACAATATGTCACTTGTAAGAATTAGGGAATGCCAAAAGACCAGAACTACCCTACAAATTACACAGCTGTCATCTGTACACTAGTGAGGACCAGAAAGAGGCATCTACAAAGTACAAGTGTAAGATAAAGACATCCTGATTTATTTTCTTACTCAAAATTAAAATAACAACAGTTTTGATAAGCACACTTATAAAGATACAAAAATATTTGGTTACATATTTTATGCTCATTTTTCCTTGATATGCTAGGATAGTTATTCAAGAGTTATTTAGGTGGTTCAAGGCTTCTTTTGTAAAAACAAACTAACAAAAACTACCCCAAACATTCCTTTTGTTACATTAATTCGATACTTTTATTTGATAAGCGACATTTATTGTTGAAGTTAGTGCTGTATCTCAATGACCTCAAATGAAATATGGGAAAGAACAAGTTTAGCACACTATTGCTTATTTTTATATACTGCGTAATAAGGCTGTTTCTGCAAAATGATGCACTGAGTGTCTTTACTGGGACCAAAATTCAGAACATTTAGATTGTGTTTTCAATGTAATTTTTCATTACAAGCATCCCCTTATCAATAGAGTACTATTAAAGGAACAAGAGTTGCTGTTTGGAAAACACAAAGAAAGCGTTTACCTGCTCACTGTAGGAGTACCTTTATATCTAATTCACTCTGGTTCAGAGTTCTCACATGGCAAGTCACAAGTAAAAACCAAAATAAATTTTTAACAGGACAAATTACGTTCAGAAGTAATGCATGCTTTCCCCTCTAGCACAATTGGGAAAGCACATATGTGAAGTGCTTCCTTCCAAGATATAAAACAGAAAGGAGCAAAATAAAGATTTTTAAATTACTTTGCTTCATAATGAAAGGGTAGTTATATCTTGTGTGTACTCCCTCAACACAGCTCTAATAAATCTCAGTAACACAGTTCCAGATAAGGGGGAAAAAAAGAAGAGAAAAAAAAAAAAAACAAACAAAAAAAAAACAAAAAAAAACAAACAAACAAAAAAAAAAACAAAAAAACAAAAAACAAAAAAAAAAAAAACCAAAAACAGAACTAAGCACAGGAGAGTACAATCACCTTCCCATGCTTGACATTAAATAACAAATTCTGGCAGATATTGGCAGATATCTCAACGCTTGCAAATTAAGCGTGGACAAATGGCTGCAGAAATATAGCTTAAGTTCTGCTCCTTTAAAACAATCTTCATGCCCACAGGTATTTAGGGTCTGATTCAAAACTCTTCAAGGCAACAGAAAATTAGTATTTTCAGTGGGCTTTGGAAACAGACCTTTTAATGAGTAAGAAGAATATACATTCTTTTGAATAGCAGCACATTGATATACCTTAGGTTTACAGCCTCTTACTAAATTAAACATCATACATATTTTCAGCACGTTATCACATCTATCTACCCTAATGCCTTAACAGAGTTAAATAAGCAGATAATAATTCATCTTATTCATATGAAAATAAGAATGTCTGAGACACACCAAAGGTTTCAGTGATTGGTTTGTGAAATTACCTAAAGAATCATGACCACTTTGGACCCCACTTGGACCCCTTTCTCCTTGGACACATGATAAACAATATTCTCATCACACATTTGAAAAATCTCCATTTTAGCAAGAATGCAGCGTAAATTCTCACAGCTAGCACTCAATATGACAAAGTAAGAAAAAAAAGATAAAGTAACAGGCTATTAAAGAGAAGTCCAAGGGATTAAGCGAAGTCCAGTGCTCTTCTGTCCCCAACTCACTGCCTCCAAAGATAATTATCAGGATAAAAGAGAACTAAAGGATGAGGAGAAATTAGAAAGGACAGTAAATTAAGCAAAAAAAATGATGCTTTGGCTTCATAGTAATAAAAGATTTAGAAATATACTTGACAAGCAAACAAATCAGCAGTACCTTTTCAGCACTCTACTTAGCAAGTCTGTTTTCTATACATTTTCTGTGTTCCTGTTGAACTCCATCTAGGCTTGTTTTATGTCATTTATGCTGCTCTGTAGTCATATAAGCCAGATAATTATCCTCAGTTTTATAAGCTATTGTGGATCATGAACCAAGTCAGTGCTTCTTTTGATGCCCTCACATTAGTCCCTTGTCACCGTAAAAAACTGTAAGTGATCCAGCAATGAGCATCTTTTTTTTTTTTTTTAAAGCATAACAATTATGCGGAGTCGTACTACACTGTGCTGGAGTTGCTATTTTCCTACTCTACTATATTCAGTGTTACAGTAGAACTGATACGGACCTTAATGTTTTTGTCTTTATCAGCAAATATCCTTTAAACATTATCACACTGTCACAGCACTGCAGATACATGCAGTACAGTTTAAGAAGCAGGAAGAAAATAATGTCTCTGCATTTTCTTCTCCATACTAAGCTCAACCAAGAAAGTTTCCTCTACTTCAGAAGACTCATTTAACATATTGACAGACTGGTTACAAGCCTAAGAAAACAAATAAATCTTAAAGAACCAATTCTTCACATTGCAGACTGTGTGACCCATCAAACCAAACTCTTTGGGATCTGAAAACATTAATAACTCGAAAAGCATGAATGCTGAAACATCTCTTGGGTGTAGTTTTAATTTCTGCGCAATTTTTAGAGTGAAGGCCCATTTCATAATCATAAGTGATACAGAAAACCAAGAAAAGAACACAACACATACTAGGTTAGCAACAAGTGTGCATTTCACTTAACAAATAAGACTACATTTTACTATGAAGCAGTTTCTTCAAAGTGTTGATAGACCTGCAACCACTCAATTATTGTCAGCTAACATACTGTTTACAACTCATACTAGCAGATACTCCATCCTGTTCACTTCTGATAATGAAATAAACTAATAAAGTTATTTTTTTTACCGTGAAAAATCAATTACAAGGAAATCTATGAGATGTTGAACGTAAGCATTAGGGTTTTTGTTTACTTTTTATAAAATTAAAGCAAAGAACCAATCTGGGGACAAAAATGACCCACCGGATTTCACCATGACTTTCATAAAAAATTATCACAGTACATATTAAACCATTAGCGAGACACAATGCTGCCTGTTAGTTTTAAAATGCAGAGAATGAAACTCATTGCAGAAGCAAAAGAGGACCAATAATATAATTACAACACAGTGCCTGTGCAGTCTGAGTTAATGCCGTTATTTGACATTGCAAGGCTATGCCTTCTCCCACGAGCCCCGCTGGAGACAAGGTTCACTCTAATTGGTTCCAAAGCACAACCTACCAACAACAGCCTTCCTCTGGCCCAGGAATGGTAATTTCCCCACGACTGTAAATAGTGTTTGCAAACAATACAAACACGGTAATAAGAGGCTAGGTGGGTAATTAATGTGGTTACAAAGCAGCTTATTTGCATTTTTATTTAAAACTGCCTTCTTTAAAAAGCAGCTCAGATTTCTTTTTGCAAAAGGAGCCTTGGTTAAGGAATAGAGCAGTAATTACTCTCTTTAGGGGTTCTTTCATACATCCTTTAGGGAATTAGAATGAAAAGATAAGCAGAATTATAAAGGGAATCATGTAAAATATGAAATGCACTATAAACACTTAGTACTGTATTTACCATAAGCTAAGCTTGTCTTCTTCATTAATGGAATATATTACAAGCTTATGTTACAATCAGATTAATTGTGAAGGTGGTTAAAAAAAAAGTTATATCCAGCCACTTTAATTCCCCATCTCCTCTCCTCTTGCAGAACTGACAACCAGAAATCCAGTGATAGCAGAACTCAGTTTATGTAAGAACGCATCTACCTGGACTATAATAAATAAGTTTTCAATGTCAACAACACTAAATAGTTTTAGAAAACAGATTCTGAGGAAAAAAAGGTTCAGAAGAAGATCAAGCCCAAGTTACACTAGTATATGTAAAGTATCAGTGAAAACCAAACTTCTCTATAAGTTAAACTCAACATACAAAGGCTACTTTTTTCTAAAGATAGGCATCTACAGACAGGTTTTTAATATTATTGAGCAAACGGTATTTCCTACTGCCATTTAATTGAAGACTAAGCATGAAATGCAGTTTTAAAGGGGTTATTCTGGAGTTTGTTTCTGCTTGGGGGAGGAGTGTCTTAAAATTTTTTGTTAAAAAGCTCATACTGCATTTAAGTAATATTATTACAAAGCTTTAGGCATGGTAGGGATTTTCTGACTCACACTTCCAGATTAAGAACAGCAGTGCTGTGCTAAAGAAACAAATCACTAAAAAGATCACCTCAACATTTCTATGTAAAAATTCTGCTGACTGAAGGAAAAAAATTAAGGAATGGTAAGATACTGTGACTTCTTTCAAAATTACGTTTTTGATTTTTATATATACATATATATATTTGCAGCAGATGTTGGAAGGTGAACAGAACTATCAGAACAGAAGTAATTTAGTCAACTCAAAAGACAACTTTGTCTTTACTGGAGGAAATCATGGCAAATTCACTATGTTAAAAACTTTGCAATCTCATAGCTAGAGAGCACTCTGTTGGTTTCTATCAGCTGTCTACAGCATTATGAATTCATACACTAGCACAAAATTCCAATCCAGCCTAGAAATCCAAAATTAAAGACAGAACGTAGGGTAAACCATATGTCCCCAGACCATTTATTCACCACCTTATTCAAGCATATTTTTAGGAATAATGAATCTCTTGTACAAGGCACAAAACCAAAAGAAGATAAAGTGACCAAACCACTGCAAAAAATTCTTTTTTCATTGATTTCCAACCCCCCCCCCCCAAAAAAAAAAAAAAAAAAAAATTAATAACACTCTGGTTCTATTCCTCCACAGTTAATAAACTCCGGCCATTCTGAAGGAAAGAACATCTTCAGACTAAATAATAGTTGCCATCATGACAAAAAGTCTGTACTTGCCAGGTCAGCAGGGTCTTGTGGAATCCCAATCTGTGACAGTCCGTGCCCCTGCGTGACTTTTTTTTTTCCCTCCCCTCCCCAAACAGTTCTCATGTGCTTCTTTCAGCAAGAAAACCTTTCTTTGGCATCTTGGCTTGTCTTAGGGATGGATGAAACAGTCAGTAACAACTGCAGAAGCTCTTCCATGATTTGATGTGGCTACAGTGAACTGCTTGATCAGAATAGCTTACAAACAGCAATGGACACTCCGCTCAAATATCGCAGCCTTTTCCCTAGTATTGTCATAAAAGCAATCTTCGCTTACCCATTCTTCTTAAGTACCATCATCTCTCCTGGCTATAAAGCTAATCTGTTGCACCTTTCTCCTTCACCAGCAACCAATTTTTCATTATTAGTACAAATCTTTCAGCTTGCCTTATCTATGTTTGTAAAGAAGTGCCAATTTATTTCAACATGCCTCATTATATGGGTTTTCCTCATATCCAGGAAAAAGAGGAAGGAAAACAAAGATTTCTGCCTTTTACAGAGTAGTTCCTTCATTCGTATTACCAGACCTTTTTAAATGTTATTTCCTACACATGTAAAAATTCCACAGTGCTAAACCAGTTCAAATTCCCTTCTACCTTACTAGACGTTACTTTCTCCTGCATTTATTACCTATATTATCACCATTAAAAAGCATTCTTTAGTTAAAGACGTGCCAACAACATAACCCCAAAACTTAACAACAAAATAAAAACAACAACAGTACAAAATGTTTATGTCTATTTCCTTAATCCTCATTTATTAAATACACGAGTTCTGAGAACACTGGGTACCGATTTCTTTGCTTGCTACCACTACAATGGAAGTCAATGTGACTATGCAGGTTAGTGAGCATAAAGTATCATGAAAAGTAAATCTCTGCAGCGTCAAGAATTGAAAAGCCTTGGCCAGGGACCTAAGCTATTTTTACCATGCATTTTTCCTGTAAATTGTCACATGCATGCAAAGAATTAATATTAATGATCTTTGCTTTATGTAAGCAAAATTCTGTCTTTCACCGAGTGCAGTATAGCAAAAAAAAAAAAAAAAACCAAACCTGACTCAATATATCTGTAGTCCTTTTCAAGCAGATAAAAGCTAAAATATAGCCACATTTTTAATAAGTATTTTCCTTTTTATCCGCTTTCACATTTAGCATTCACTTTATTTTGAATCCCAGCTATGAACTGAACCAGAATAAAAATATTTTCTAGAGAACTGTATTGAGAAATAAAACGTACATCAAATTAATTAAACATTTTTCATTTATTGGTATTTATTGGAAATATAAGCCATATGAGGTCCTAAATGCTTGGAAAATGCCCACCAAATCCTTTAAAGCCTCCTGCACTCATTCACACTGTCTGGCTTTATATTTCATAAATGTAATTACTTTAATATCAATGTATTTATCTTGATAATAAAACTCTATCTTTAGTACAGTAACCATGCAGAGCTAACTACAGATGAAGATGTAGGCATGAAACAGTTCAGCTGTAGCCAGTACATCAACTCTCTAACTAAATGATATCAGTATTCAGAAGGATGCCCAACCCTGAAAGTTAGGGGCTTAACACATCTGCTGTATAATTCAGACTCTGTTTTACAGTGGTTTCATTACTAACCATAAAAACTGTAACAGTGGAACTGTATAAACAAACTGAACACTGTTTTTACTGTAAAACATCAATGTAATATAAATATTTGCCTTTCCCTTTTCTCAGCATCTGTAATGAGAGCAAATTCATGCCATATGTTTATAGTGCACAAAAAATAGATCTCAACAATTCATCCATGTAAATGTTGGTTAAACTGTTTAATGTTTTTAACTTTGGGGCAGGGTGGAGGGGGAGTTAAGTACAAATTTCCTTGCAAATCATTAAAAAGCCTCTTGTCAGTGGCTACATTCACTGATTCACAACTGTTTTTAACGATGAATCTGGCAGAAGAACTTGAAGATCACAGATGTCTCACTGATAACAAGATCAATAGCTCTGACACGTTGAGACACGTCCATGTGGACAGTTACCATCCCAATATACAAGCCTGCAAACTGGAAGAAACTGCTGCCTCAGAACATATCAGAAGACTTCAAAATACAAAAGCAACTGCTTTCCAACTTCTTATATTAACAGAGTGTATTAGCAGACTGTACTACATTTAGTTTTTCTTAATGCTGCGTATGCATGCTGCTACTGCTGAAAAACTATGTCTACCATTATTTAACAATTCACTGTCCATCTGTATTTGGAAAATAACTTTGCAGTGCACATCACTCTCTTAAGGTGTCTCAGCTGAGCAGATTACTCACAGGAATTTACTGAATTTTTTAACATTATGGCCAAAGTCTGGTCATACTCTCATACTGGTCTCAATCAGTTTTTACCAGCACCAGTACTGGCTTATACTACCAATTCTCCACTAGTAACATAAGGCAGAATCCCATTGCAATTACAGTTAATTAAAAGATTCGTTCACTTCAGAAAGATCGGGATCACACCCTTAAAAAGAAGAAAAAGCATTATACTCAGCAGTGGCAATAATGCTTTATTTTGAGTGTCTATGGCTGCAACTGAGACAAGCTGACAGAATTTTTTTCTATTGCATTACCAATTAGCTTAATACAAGATACTGCCTCTTCCTGCAAGGCCTCTTCCCCATAGCAAAGTTTGGATAACTTCTTTTATCTTGATTCTTCAGCATGGTCACTATTCAGAGGACTGGAAGATGAAATATGTCTATACGTTGCAGGCTTTTCTAACTGTATATTACACTCTGATGGCATGTAAGCCAATCATACGTAGTTTTAGAATATCATGCTTTAAAACAATGCAATTCTTTATTATAAAATAACAATACAATATTGGAAATAATATTTTCACAGAAATGCATGTGCTTTACCAGCATGATATTCTGAAATACTTTCTATTTTTAAGAGATTGCTTTTTAACAGCTTTTATTTAGCACCACTTTGAAACTCTTTAATTCCGTACTAACAGACTGTGGCTTCATTCAGTACTTACTACATCTCCAAAGCCATCTTTTACACTTTCTTCAGTTTTCTCCATAAATGAAAATCTGCCACTAATCATGATGAGTTGTCCTCCCTGAATTATTCACATAAGTTAATTCCAAGAACGATTTATTGTGCTGGTTCTAATGTAGTCTTACATAGTCTTGGTATGTAATTCCTATATTAATAGTCTGACCGATTTACAGAAAAAGCTCACAAAATTGACATCCAATAGATAAAAAAGGAAATTTTATCTTCTGTATCAAGATTAGCATCCATTAGTATCAAGAAACTAAGACAGAAGAGTATTTTACAGAGCTGTGCTGTATTCCACACACATACACAAAAAGTCGTGAACCAAGGACACCAGTGGAGACGAAACACTACGTGGGAAATCAGTCCCCCTCCCTTGAGAAGGAAACACACATAGTTGACGCATGAAAACTGTTGCCCATGTTCTGTGTAAACGTGCTCAGTTTGCTTCTCATCTCTCTGCACTTTACAAGATTACAGTTGGAATACAAAGACTCACTTATCAGGTTTTAATTTCATTCAGTTACTTAACCAGCAAGAATATAAATCACTCCTTAGGTGGAGAATACGTTGGGGGAAAGGAATACAGCAAGGAGTCATGTTTATTTTCTTCATTTTCTTCATAGCCATCCTCTCTTCTCTTGTCACATCTCTACCTTCTAAGTTTCTACATATAAAGCAAACCCAAATTTTTTACAGTTTAATCTAATCTTTGATGTAGCTGTAGGCTTAACACTGAGGAATAATTACAAAAGAAACATTATACTTTTTATGAAATATTAAACTTACGATTTATCTTTTAATATTTACTTCAAAGACTATTTGACAGGAATAAATGAGAGCTTCTTGGCAAGAAAAGCTGTGATTTATGAAATATTTTATTCATTCATATTCTTAAGTATTTTCTTGAGAATACCGCTAACATCTGGAGCTATGCAGCCTTATCCAAACATTCTGCTCATACTCAATTAGAAAATTATATCAATAATAATGTAAAATAAATTACCTAGCTTCTCTTCCTGGAGCATAGATTTCAGTGTTCGTCAGAGCAACTATGTGTACAAACAGCACTGTAGTGTTTTTCATTAAGCCTTAAAGTCAATTAAGCTACGAATTGGAACAATCATTCCTCCTTTGCAAAGTATTGATATTTTTTCTTGGCTGCTTTCAGGCCTTTTCACTACTCAAGGAGAGATTTATGTTTGACAATTTCTTTCTGATTAAAATGAATCATAACTCTAGAATTCTAATTTCCTCTTTTCCAAGCAAGAAATTATCAAACAGTTTTAAATTGATATTGAATGTCATCGTGCATGAACAACATTCTTTTTCGAGATATCAAATGTGAAGCTATGCTGATCTCTCTTTTTATCTGCTTCTTTTGCGTACTTTGTCCTCCTTTCTATGTATGTATATAAAGCATTAGATTGTATGAATATAATCAACTATATCTCTATAAAAATTGTATTTGACAGACTAGCTAGACCAGCCACATTAAAACTTGTCACAATGCTTTCCATAAGGCAATTACCCTCTATTTGCAATATTAGCAAAAATCTGCTGTAGTTTAGAAAGAAAATAACTGGAATAATGCAGGTTGCAAACCAATGTCAATTTTCTAAAGTAATTAGCAAGTTTGCACAGGTAAACCCTATTCAAATGGCTCAAACTCTCTATAAAACAGCTCTTCAGACATAAATTGTTAAAAACAAATTTTCTAGATTTGTCTCCAACAGCCAATTAAGATCAGTTTGAATTTGTTTTTTAAATGTAATGACAGCTAATCTGAAAATGCTTCTTTTCTCCCATTATTCTTCCTGTTTCCTCCAAATCTTAACAATTGGATTTTCCCAAGCCATTAGCTGTCCCATTTTCTCTTTATAAACTTGATTTTCAGCTTTCACTAAAAGTAGATTGAAACTGGGATTTTGCCTTGGAATTTATTTAGAAGTACAACAGGCTCAAAGAAGAGCTGCCTTTGTGCAGACACTCAGTTTATGGCATTCCAGAAAAGAATATCACAGACTCCCTAAGGGAACACGCTGGAAGGTTTTCCTAAAAACTGTTACATATGCTGTACTTTATTTTCAAATGCTGCCGTAGGTTTGATTTTGGGATTTTTGTTTTGTTGTGGTTTGGTGGTGGTTGGGTTTGGGTTCTTTTTAAGAATTACATTTTTTTCCAAATATATTTCAGGCTTTAGTTAATACAGACCATCAATTAGATAATTGTATCAAAACTTGAAATAACAACAGTTGTTTCTTTATTTTTAATTATTTTCTCCTCTTGCAAAATAAGCAGAACTCTTTTTCATCAGACAACAAAAAGAATGGACAAGGAAATATTCTTTGTCTGACATTTAAACCTTGAGTACTAAAGCATACTGTCCCACAGAAAAGCCAGCATAGGATACACTTTGCTTTTGGTAATATACATATTATAGAAATACCAATTTTATTACCAACATGATACACTTATGACATGTAAACACACTGGAATTCAATATGGCAAAGACTTTTTTCATTATGAAAGCATAGTTCATGCAAATTAGAAGAAAATGGGGTTTGGACATTCAGTTGAAGAGTAGGAACATATTTACCAAATTTCCACCCCTTAAAATATCAGAGGAAGACAGTATTTATAGCGCAGCTCAGAGACTTAACCTTAAAAATTTACAAGAAAACATAAAATAAGTAGGTAGCACTGTTGTTGCCAAAAATACTACCTGAGTAACATGAACATGAGGCTTTGTAAGGCTGCATCCTAAACAGCTGTATTTTTTTTAAAATTGGTTCCAAATTGAAAAGTAAACCAATTTCTTTTCAATAATTTTGCTTTCCCTAGGAACAAAGGAGACAAAATAGTGTGGATGCTTTGAAGGTCTTTATAACAGGATAGTTACAGCTAAATATTGAGAATTCATCTGAACCATATGCAGAGGCTGTTTGACACTTTTCTTAAACTCTTTCATTTTAGGAAAGAATTTTCAATTAACAACTTCCTGCTCTGTAGCTACACCTATAAGCTAAAAATTAATATTTTACATCAATATTTTAATATTAGTATCAATCATTCAAATTAATCTTTGTCTCTTTGTTTTCAGTAACTGACTTTGGAGCAGGTTTTTGTGTTTGTTTTTCTCGAGATTGCTTACAATTTGATGTAAATTTTAAGCATCTTGTAATTCATCAACTAATTCTCTCCTGGTTACACACTCCAAGTAATTAAAGTTCAGTAATAACTTATTCTTTCTGCTCCAGCACCTGCATTTCATTTGTTTATTTTCCCAGAGTCATAAATCTGAGGGACTGTCAAAGTGCCATAATATTAGTGCAATAATCAAAGTTAATTAGTCCCTCTCAATAAACAACAACAAAGCCATTACAAAGATGCATTGAAGGTTTTCCAGCTACCCAGTTTACAGATGAGATTCTTTTCTGAACAATTAGAAATTGAAAACTGTTAGTAAATAAAAGTAGTGTTTCTGAAGTAATTTGACCTTCAGTGATCTTCATTCAATTAACAATTCATTAACTTTTGGTGAGATAATATAGGTATTAAGACAAGTACTCCTGAACTCCCATTGCCTTCAACATGCTCAGAGATATGCTTAGATTAAGGGGGCAATGGGATATTTTTAAAATAACTTACTCAGTACTGCCTTATTTTAGTTACATAAAAAACATACGTATAGCCATATTTAGCGAGACTGGGACTACTAAATTCGAAAGACAGAACATCACCAAATCCAGTTCTATTGAAAGAGAACGGAAAGATGAACTTTAAGTAACACACAACACGCTTACCCCTGCTGGAATTCTCTTGGAATTCCATGCTGTCAAAATAAAAACAAAAAGAGAACTTTAAAGTGAAGTATTGAAGGAGAAAGGAACATATTTTTCCCTCTCAATCCTTTATTGCAAATCATTAATTTCATATGGGCAAGAGAAAAAGGCCTAAATCCAAAGACTGTTTCTGGAAGAAATTCACGGTTACAAAAATTAGCAATATTATAAGCATCACTTATTTGGAAATACTTGTAAATAAGCACTGTTTGTTTTGCACTAATAAATATTATAATTATCTGTAGACTACTTACGTGTAAATATTAATACTACTGAGTGCTCTCCCATATCATCCGGGAGCAGTTGAAATATTTTCAGAGCTTGGGAAATAAAGCTAAAACACTCATCGCTAATTTTAGCAGAAAAGAAATAAAATTCCAAGAATCTGATCCTGCGGTTTATTATTCAAGTAAAGTGTATAGGACTGTGTCAACAAATTATCTCCTGGAAGTCAGCAGTCATAGCAAGCTCAGACAAAAGTAGCCTGCAATCCTTACTAGCAAGTAAATGATTGTGGGAGGAATAAATTGAGAATACTGAATAAATTTTAATAAGGGCCTTGGAAGATCCAAAAAAAGCAAAAAAAAAAAAAGGGAACGGGGGGGGGGGGGGGGGGAAGTTAGGCGTCAAAGAGAAACAAGGGAATAGACAGTACTGAAGAGCTTGTATTTGCATGACAAAATGGAAGAAAAATGAAAGAGGGAAGAAACAGGAAGGAAAAAAAAACCAAAACATTGAGACAGACCACCTGGCAGCAGTGCTGTTGGGCCTGACAGACTAGGAAAAAAAAAAAAGAGGGAAACATTTTTTGTTTTTAAAAGTGTAAAAATGATACTCTTAAATCTCTCATAGTATAAAAACTATGTGTAAAATAGTGGCTGTCTCTAACCAAGCATGTACATTCTCCTTCAGTTAGTTACAAACTTTGGTTCTGGAAATGTCCTGTCCTATGAACTATGAAACATGCCTCAGTGGTTCTTTCAAACACTTTCACCCTTACAAAGCATCTGTGTGTAACAGGGATAACAGTATGTCAAGCCTTGCAGTCCAATATGATCATATGAAATGAAAAATCTCTATCACTCATATGCCAGTGACTGAACAGGATATTACAAAACAAGACAAATGCCTTCTTCCTTAGATTCTCGCATGGCAATGTAATATCTATTTAACTGCTTATACTGCACAAAAGACTCCATGTCTTGAAAAACATAGCTTAGTGTTGGACACTATATACATTCACTTACCCATTCCACAAGAATGCGTTGTACAGCGTCATTGCCTCTTGACGTATTTCTGCAGGCCAGGATAACATATGCCCCATGTAGTGCAAGAGACTTTGCAGTTTCAAAACCTATGATAAAACATTTTCCTAGTCAGATCTCAGTAACAAAAGAGAGCTATAAAAGTACCTGAAAAGGTGAGTCACATGCTTAAGTACACTGACACTACCTGCAGTCTGACTACCTGTTTGATAGTCACTGGGACCCAGCTTTTAAGAGCACATATGAAAAAAAGGTAGACAGCTCAATTTGAGCAGGTCTTTGGGACAATAATTTTATCAGTTTTGTGCAAAACAGACTTGCGATCTTCAAAAAGCTGACACAATTTCTCTGCCTCAATGTCTTCAGGTGTTAAAAGAGCAGGATAATACTTACTCCTTGTTTGACTGTGAAGAATGAGCCATACAGCGAGACTGCAGAACTATTATGCCCAGTGACATCACACTAAAAGTGACAGAGTATTCTAAAATGGAGCTCTTGGCTCTTTAGATGCACAATTAGCCATTGATTCAGCAATCCGAGGACCACCTGTGGCAGGGGGATCATCCAACAGGATGTGTGAGGGAATAAGAATAAAAACTACATAGAGACAACTACTCCTTTTTCCAATCCGAACACCACCCCATCTGTAGAACACTGCTGCACAATACCAGGGATCAGAGAACTATCCAAGTGTAAAACCATTCCCAGGAGGGGACTGTCAAGGTCATTCTTAGAAAACAAGATTCTATCGAAGGAGATCTGTAATCTATATGCATGGGTTTTTTATCCACGCACTTTAAAATCTTTGCTAAAGTTTTCCTTAAGTCATCTGTGCAAAACCAACTCACTTTTTGTCCCATCATCAACTGATATATGGAGAACAATTTTTCACAATTGTTGTCATTATGAATAATCAACCAAATACCATGCAGCTTCAATATATTGGTTATAGTATCACATGGCTACAAGGGTCACTGGATGTACCAGATGATACAGAGAAAAAATAATCCATGAAAAATTCCCTCTTTTGCATTACTCACTGATATGACTTAATCTGCAAGCACATTCTTTCTAAATCTGAAACAAGTGGACAGACAGTTCACGCTTTGCTGCAATTGAAGTGCAGCATGAATCTATATCCCAGGGTTTTTTCTTTCACGCATAGAACAAAGTTTCACAGTGAATTTCTAAATGACTGTACACAACCTTTTTTGCAATACTGTTAATCATTTCTTCCGCATTCTGAATTTGGGTACTTCATTTCTCCTCTCTAAAAGGAGACTTCAGATTTCAGATTAATTCCAACTTGTTAACTTGGGACTGTACTGCAATTTAATAAGATCAGTCCAAATTATGAAACTGTCCACCAAGAGCTGCAATTCTTTCCACCTTGACATCATCTGCAAGCTTTGGAAGTGTACTCTGTTTCACTGTTCAATCCATTAATGAAAAGCTGCATAGAAGTCGGTCCAAGATAAACTTCATTTAATTGGAAAAAATCTGTGAGAATTTACACCAGGAGATGATGAGTTCTTAGGAGTGCAGAATGCCCATAAAGTGCAGAGAACTGAGCCAGAAACTGCATTGCTGTCAGGATGAGCTACTACTTATTTGTGATGTATTCAATACTATCACTGGGCACCTATCGCCATGGAGAACTGTGACGACAACAGTAACTTCCACCTACTTGAAAAAGGCATAATGTAGCTTAATGAATTCCAATTAGACAAGCTTAAACTAGAAAATGAAGAATCAAACTGAAATGCCCAGCAATTTGAGTACATGAAGAAGTCAAAGAGAAGAGGTATTTGTTTTAGCTTTATGATATTTAAAGCACGTTCACGTTTTCCTTTTTAAAACTGTTTACCAAAAAGCCTATTAAGATGGGCTGTCTCACTTCCAAAACACCCTGGAGCAACAAAATCCAGTTACAGTACAAGACATAACTTACATTATAGAAACAACAGACACAAAGACGAATTTATAACATTTTCTGCAATTACATACTTAAGGTATTTAAACCCAAGCAGTTTTCTTGTATCTCTTTTAAAGCCATTCATTGTACCAAGCAACTTTAATTACCTGGGTAATTCATTGCATGCACATGAATTCAGCTACAGCATATGCAAAGATTTCCCCTGTTCCTAATTCCACTTCAAGCGTATTTAACTAGAATTTGTCATGTAACTAATGTAAGACATGTTGTACCAGAGTACTATTAGCTAGCTGTATGCTTCTTGTTTTGCAGCAAACACACACTTATTTCAACCAGCTTACCATATTATTAAAAACTAGTTGGAATGCCTGGGAATACAGTTTTTTCTACTGTTATACAAAGATCTAGAGCTGACGGCCAGTTTAATTAGCTAAGCGTGATGACGTTTTGCTAACTCTACCCCATGTCACACTGTGCAAAACAATAAATTCCATGCCATTCTCTGTTACGGTTAATAACTTGATTCTCATTATAAATTAAACTGAGAAAGATTAAAATTTAACCATGTGAGTTACATGCCTCAAATTTAGTTAATTTTTATACCACCTTGATTTTTCTGTGCAAACATGGAGATCAGTGAAACAATCCTCTTCAGGACATACTCACTCTTTTCCGGGCTACCAAAGGATGATTCTTCATCCTTAGGCAATCAATTTCTGGATCTTTCCATGAAATTATGTGCTTAAAAGAACTCTTTTCAGAGGATTTTTAAGCAGCAGCCCATCCTTCCAGTCAAAATACTGCCCAAGGTCAAGTGCTGATGCGTCTCCCCATCAGATGTATTTTAAACTAACTCATTCATGAACACTTTTGCACTGTAGTTAGGACAGCTAGATTTGGGCAAAAGAAGAAAAACATATCCAGGTACCCCAAATCACACAGAGGTTCCAATTCAACTACTGAATTACTGGCTGTAGGTGGGGATTGTATATAACTATTACTACTTGACCTTCCTATCACTTTACATGGAGCATAATTCATAAGGTATCTTTTCAGACCATCTACCAGATGAAATATATCAAGAAGAGATAACACAATGTCTTCTTCATAGAGCACACTGGAGTTTAAGTATGATCTACCTACCAACTTGCTCACCCTCAAGAATGCAGTATTTTTATATATGTCCTTAAAATAAAGCTTTGTAGACCTGAAAATCCTCATTAAGCAGTACAATTAAGTACCTTTACAGTTTAAGAAACAACGATGCAGGAGCTTAGAAGAATGCAACTTCTAACTGAAACACCTGAAGGCATTTGGAAGCACCTCAGTATTGAAGTCCTTTTACTGCATTAGCTTTTTGTTTCTTCTGCAAAAATTAATGCTTCTTTCCTCCCTCAGTGTCACATAGCTTAAACAGATTGGGAAAAGCTTCTAGCAGGGTAGAAAACTTTTTTTAACAGATTCACTGTACTAACTTGTTTGCCAACAACATTTGTTCTTCAGCAAAATGTAGCCATGTTTTCAATATACAGTAAATTTTAAAACCTCAGCCTAACACAGGGATTGAATATTTAAAGTAAAAAACTACTTAAACTCTATAAAGAAAAACCTTGCCTATCTATAAAAACTACATTTAATCAAAATCCACATTGAATTTGGTTTCATACACCGAAGTTAAAGCACAAACATCATAAACATCCAAACAACAATAAAACCTTAAAATAAACACTACCACCACAGTGGGGTTAAGTAGAGAAACCTAAATAGCTATGTTAAGGACATGCATAATTAAGGAACCAGAGCAACCTTAACTCTACAAGAGCAACTCTGTGAATTTCAAAAGAAGTTTTAATGAAATCTTTGGGTCACTTAGTCTGAGACTGCAGCCACCAATGTGCTTCCTTAAGGTGACACAGCCCTTTCGCAATGAAGAAACATTAACAGCAATGACACTATTTTCTTTTCCAGGAAACAAAACGTATCATCCAGTGGTGAATCTTCCCTGAACTATAGAGCTAGGGTATTGCAGCTGCAGAGCTATTTAAGCCAGGTAAAACAGATAGCACAGCCTACTGCCAACAAGAACTATTGCCATTTACATTCTGCCTAGCTGCAATGGCTGGCAAAGGGCATACGTGGCTGAAGAAAACTCTGCCCAGCCTCAGTGTATTGTTGTTCTGTGCTTCAGTTTTCAGATTTCAAAGTAAGCAGCTCAAAAAAAGCTGCAAAACTTGAGTATCTTCTTAAAGAAAATCACATCACATACTAGCGGGGTTTTTGAAGTAGGAACAACTACATTAGAAAAACAGCATAGGACAATATACTTGAGCATCAAGGACGGCCAATTACAAAGAATAAGATAGATACTTCCCCCAAATGCGACAGAAGAACATGCTTGAATAATGCATGCTTTGGAAGAGCAGTCAGTGTATTTAAATACTCTATACAATACAATGTTGAGCAAAAGTTTACAAAACTAAAATTTCAAGTGATTGCCCTGGAAATCTCAAGACGCAAGACTGTCCTGAGACCAAGTACTCTTGCTCTAGCTGAATGAGTTCCAATCTGACACTCAAAAATGAAAATCCTGTTTAAGGCATATATAAGGATAAACATTATGGCACAGCTCTCTACATCAGCAGCTAACCTAAAAGACTGGTCACAGAACTAACAAGAGAGCCACAAGTACATGGGATTTGCTATAGACATTTAAAACTCTTCAGCCCTTTATTTACAGCATGTTTTTCATAAAGACTCAGAAATTAGCACCCAATTTCATTCTTCACCTTCCATGATGATTGTTCATTTCAGTACTGATTCTTGTCTATCTGCAGTCAACTACTATCACTGGATTTTGGGCCAGATTTTCAGCTAATGGTCTCAATTAACGAGCAGTTAGGATCGATCAGTTAATGCCAACATTGTGTCAACATACACCAGATGAGTGTATGGCTCTGTCAAACGGTGCAACCTCCTCTGTAAAATAGAGAAAGAGATTCACTGAGTGGAAAAGTAGTTCAGTGATTTCTTGTTTAAATAAAGAACACAGCATGGAGTCCATTTATCATTGGGGGACATTTTGTAAAGAATTTACATCATGCATTTATACGTTTTAAAACATTCATTTATTTCAAATATAAGAAAGTTTGAATACACAAGAAGAAATTCAAAAAAACATTTCAGACAATAGCAAGTTTTCTTCAGCTTCTCCACCTTCTTCCAAACTCTCCAGGATACCTTGGATCTGTCATTTGTAACGCATTTGAAATGCAGTGATACTGTCTTTCTTTTCAACAGCTTAGTTCTCAATGTAAAAGCCCATAGGGTTCACTCACGTTTGGTTTCTTCAAAATCATTTCTTCCTTTCTCTCCACCAACAGAAAAACTTTGGAGGCCCCGAGATTCTAAAACATCTTCACGTGTGCTTGAGTAGTGATTTAAAACTGTCACGAGTCCAGCCTTCCTTGAGCCCTATGTCACAGGCAGTTTGAATGTAAACTAAAAGGGAGTGCAGAAGAAAACCTTCTTCCCTTCCCCTACAGTAAACATAGCAAGATCATCACGTAAATGAACAAAAGTGTTCTGTGGAATTAGGAGAAGTATTAGCCTGCTTGTGTTACATATTTCTGGCCTTTCATACACTGATGGATTACTTATGCACTGTAGAACAGCAGAAACCAACTTGAATTTTGTAAGCACAAACGTATTGTATCACTAAAAGTGCTTATTACTTTCACCGCTGTTTTCAGGTTTTTCATCTTCCCCACTGAACTGTTCTCAAACTTTCATGTTGTTTTCTGAATTGCAGCAAACATCTATTGGGTCCTTATAAACTGACAAATTTTCCATCTGCAGAGTGAAATCAGTTAATTTTCAGAATAGGTCTGGCTGGTTTTGGAAATATTTATATTTTCTTTAAATATAAAATGGGTCAGAGACTTGTACAAACTCATTCTTTAATAAACTAGTAGCTGGAAGAGCAATTTTTTTCCATATATAGTATTATGATATTGCAAGTAAAAATCCAACTTCCAATGAATAGGAAGGTTTTTATTTGTACAGTTTGGTGGTTCTTGGGAATGATCAATAATTTGAATATAATCTCCATAAAGTGAAAGCAACAGCTTTTGAAATTAATTCTGCAGTCCAGAAAATATGAAACGTTAATTAAAACACTATTGGCACTAAACATAGATGAAAAAATACTTTCTGGCCTCTTTCACTCAAGGGCAGTATAGCCACTAATTCAGGAGTTCACATTTAAACTCTGATAGTGTACAAAACATACAAGTTAAGAGAACTCCTTCCTCCAGGCAGAAGAAATACAAAGGAGAATGTACAAAGGAGGATGCTATTTTCTTGGGGTTTTGGTCTCCTTGCTCTGAATTCTTTCCAGAAAAAAATAACTTCTCAGACACTTCCTCTTGAACTAAGCATAGGCCAATATGTATGTAGCACTTCAATTTTACTTTGGTTTAAGATCTTTGGGAGAAGAAAAATATTCTCACTGTTTGGCCACTGTGTTTCTACAATACAAGTCCAATACCTTACCTAGAAAACCTATTGCATGCACAGAACCAGCAGACTCTTGGCAGTTTTAAGCCATCAGACAGAGGCCAGTATGTGTGCCTCTTTTTAAACCCTTAACATTCTGATAAGGCACAAAAATTTTTAATCAATCATCAGAAAGTTCATCTGCAACATCTGATCATCATCCAAATCATACTTGATTTTTTTTTAATGCAGAAGTAATAAAAGTATCAAAAAAATATTTTTCCAGGTAGAAGATGTTACTCCCTTCAAACACTCTCTGCTTTGAAAACAAAGCTGTGCATTCTTCCCAGATCAAGGGTAAATTTGAGTTTTAGCTAAAAAGGAAGAAAATAAGAAAAACCTTAAAAGCAGAACTATGACAGAATATACAATACTATTTTTTTTTTCTTAATGCAACATGTAATCATACGAAATGCAATTAAGTCCAGTTTTACTACAGAGGAGAGTTGTGAAAAGGTTAAACACTCAAGAACTTGCAACAAATCATCTCTACAATCCAAAATAGACTCTCATCCCAACTGCTGCATATCAGCAAACAGAATAGGTGTTTTTTGATTTTTGGGACCCAAGACAACTACATGTAAATGTAAGAGACTTATCTCCTAGTCATCACTAGATTTATTTCAACTTGGAAGACCTAAACACCAGTGACAGTGAACCATATCTTCTTATTCAACACTCCCTCAGAAAAGGAGTAAAGCAGATTCAAAGGTGCTAAAGTGATGAAGAATGTGGGGTTACATAAGCTCCTTTTCAGGTTGAAATACTTTAACAATGATGTGTGATTTAGGGAAGAATCTTCTGCAGCTAAGATTGTCATTGCCTGTGCTGGTGGTTTAAGGGTACAACATCCAACAGATCTTTCACATGGAGCAATGGCAGCCACACACAAAACATCACATCATGGACAAACTCATACTTTGCAGAGCCCAAAAAGTACCATGCATTCTGTATCAGGATTGCTTGGCCACAATCACTCTGCTTCAATAAGAGTATTCAGGATAAAAATCTTATAGATGCATTATTCAAATTGCTCCAAATGCAAGTTTTCAAGCAAATAAAGCACCAAGATATTTTTAAGAGACTAAATTTAAAATGCACAATTCACATCAAATACTAATGCTGCCCTTGTTTCTGTGTGTTTGCAGACACATGGTAATGACACATACTGATATTTTTCATTCAAAAGTTTGATGTTATATGAAAGATACATCCTGCCTCTGCCTTTGTGTGTAAATTGGACAAATGTGTTTTTCTTGGAGCCATGAACCACAGAGAAAGCCAACCAAAACGAAACAGGATGACTAATGCATTGGTTCTGTTTTCCATCTAACCAACTTAAAAATATGCACTCATTACACATTACACTTCTTTGCAATATACTGTTCTGGGAAAGGCAAAGTTATTCTTAACAGTAAGTGCATTGCCATTGTCACTGACAAAACTCAAGGTATTTTGTTTCATCCAAAGGGATCACAATACTAAACAAATACAAAAAAACATCCTTAAATTGATGGGATTATAAAGTTCTGTGACTTGCTGTTCCTGTAAAAAATTTAAAATGCATCATTTGAGGCAAAGAAAGCTAAACTCATAACTGAAGATGCTGCAAGCAAACAAAAATATACAACAGTGACTATGTGAGGCACATACATTACAAATATGCTGCAACTAAAAGCCAAAAAGTTGCAGTCAGATCTGGTATGTACTCTAGTTGTATTGTTCAAAGACCCCCACCAACTCACTCTAAAATGCCATTAAGCAAGACATGAACAAAGCTTGGACTTCAGTCCTTTCAGCTCTGTTAAGACCTAACACTGACAATCACCTCAGCTGTCCAAAGGCACAGTCTAGCAGCAGATTCAAACCCACGTTTCCTATCCTTTATGTTGTAGAGTTGCTACTATCCAATACAAATATTGCAGTAGCAGCCAAGCGTTCCAGTCTGGAATGAGCCCTAGTGTGAGATACAGCATATTAAATACAGAGCCAAACTACTTGTCAGGTCCCATGATAAGACCTTGTTTTAGTTGTGTAAAGGCAACTCCCACCAACTGTTAAATGTCCACCCCTAAAATACAAGGAGATGACTACCCTGAAAAACTGTGGCTTTGAAGTAAGTTAGATATTCTTAAAGAAGCTTAATTAAAACATAGGGGGAGACAGAATCAAAACTGAAATTTAATACTAAACTGCACAGATCATCCCAATCAAGATTTATTTTTTTTTTTTCAGTTGCTAGGTCATGTAAATACAAACAGGTCCTGTTAGGTGCCTGAACAGATGAACAGTAGCTAAGGATTAGAGTGAAGGGAAGAGAAAGGAGAATCAGAGTGAAATCCCAGATTCATCGTTCATATATACTCCTTGCATTAGATGTACATCAGCAACCAAAAATCCCAGTCAAGAAGGATTTAGACATGCATCTTTCATTTCAACTAATCCCAAAGCTGTTTAAATAATATACGCTCCTTCAAGAGGGGAAAAGAAAGTCTCAGCTTCACGTTTCATCTCACCTTTCATCTATTAAATGATAGCATCATGCTCCCACTAAATCCCAAACAAATTTTTCCTGAATATTTTTTAAAGTATATTGTATCAGTCCAATGGACATTATCAAAGTGGCATTTTACCAATACTAAAATAATTCGCAGAAATTAACACAACTAGTCATATCCTAGCATCACATCTGCAACTGAAGATTACTCTGAACTTTTTATTCTCAGTGTTTCTTCAAGCATAGAATAAATCCATGTTTTCTTTTGATTGTCTTTAAAAATTACATTGTGGCTTCTAGTAAGGAAGTCAGCCAGTTTTCCCAACACAAATCAATTATTGTATTTTAAAAAATATATCAGAATTTAGCATTTGGCTTTGTAATTTAATGTTTAAGGAGAATTTATTAGAGAGTTTATTTTTCTGTGCACATATATTTTTCCCCTTGTAACAGATAACGTATCACAGGGGAAGATAGGCATCTGAATATGCAGCAACTCGGCACACAACTTCACATTTTCTAGACAAAAAAACCTTTCCACCTAAAAGTCCATCTACATGTATTATTACCAAGTCAAACAAAAAGTTATATACATTTTAAAAGAAACCTGAGCTAGCAACTTTGTCTCAAAATGAGCAGAACTCATTTTAGTGTGACTCATATTCCTATTTTTAGTTAAAAACCTAAATTACTCTGTTCAGAATTACATATGCTTATATTCATAAGGGATAAAAAATATTTTGTTAGGCTACAGTTATGTAAATACACTACTTCTATTTTTATTGCAAAATAAACACTTCCAAAATAAACACTTAACTGAAATCTAGAGTAGCAGAAAACAATAAATCTGCCTGCAATGTAAGTCAACATCAAACCAGCATCTCAAATCTAGATCAGATCCAAGAAGTCAAACTTGAGGTGGCATTTAGAGCACACTACTTCCCAGTAAGCAATCATTCCTGAATGTTTAGTCACTATGGGTTAAGTGACCAGGTTTTTTGTTTATTTGTTTAAATAAAGCCAGTCTATTGGCTTTCAAGTACCATTACTTGAATGGATTAAGGAAATAACAACATTTTTGTGCATGCTACTGTAGCTTCATTGCTATTTTCTAGCAAAGTTGAGGCAAGCTAAAGAGAAACAGTGGCAACAAAACTTACAACAGTCACACACAAAAAAAAAATAATCTTTAAGGATTTACCTAACATCAGTAGCAAGTGTCAAAGGCCAACGATAAAGAGACTCCAGTTTCTATCTAATCCACATACCCTTGGAAGGCTTTGTGTTCTGGGAAAGTGCCAGCCTTAAGAGTATTCATAACTGGCTTTATAAAAAGTCTGAGCAGATATCCAGCATCAACTAGGTTTTGAAAGCTGTTTTGAGGGGCATATATATTTTTTCAACTCATTCCCAAAACTTTGGGGCTTTGTCACCCCCCTTATTGCTACTACTTTTAACATACCTTCTTAGACAAACTTACTCAAGTGACCAGAAAAAAGCCCAGAGAATTTAAAATTTATCTTTGACTGCCTCTCTTATGCTTTTTTTTTTTAAACAAAAAAAAAAAAAAAAATCAGATATTTTTTAAAAAAAGTTCCAAGTTCAGAGAAATGGGGTTGGCAAACTCTCCTTCTCTAAAGCTGCTCTTTGCATCAGCAGTAGCTTCAGGCAACACAACAGCTTTTCCCACCAAAGAAAAAATGGAGAAAAAAGCCAGAAGTTGTCTAGTTTCTTTTCAAGTATACTTCTGTTCTTCTGTAAGCCAACAGTATCATAGGTTTCTGTACTGCTGAGCTGAGCCCTAATTAAACATAACAAAAAAAAAAATCAGTTGCATGTTTTGAGTCTCCTTTTGGCAAGTACAACAGTGCAATGTTAATAAAAGAAGTAAATTTAATAAAGAAGAATACTTCATCCAAGGCAGAATAATTAAAAGACATACTGTGCTGTCAGCTGAAGTGCTAGATCCTCCAAGCTTTAATCCGTAAGTTATTTCATGAGAAATACTGTGTTATGTAAAGATACCGAGAAAGTACTACAACATAAATCAGACCAAATTTCTTCTTAAAACAAACTTGATATTTATTTCAGTTACACAAACAGTGAAAGATGTTAAATTTAGTATACTAGACATTTTACAGATAAATACTAAAACAAGGTTCTGTCCTAAACAGCTCACAATTTAGGTTACAAAAAAAGATGTCTTAGAGAATCAAACATACACAGCTAGGTCCTGTTCTAAAGAGCTCACAGTTTGTGTCATGAGGGAAAGGAACAGATGTGCAGACCAAAAATTTAAACAACACTACTTGATTTCTGGCAGTCACTACCCACCTCTGTCTTTGGGCAACATGAGATAAGACAATTTGTTTAGTTAAGCAGCAACAGAAGATTTTAATACAAGAGTCAGTTCAGAATCCTATAAAAAAGAACTGAGTCCAGGGAAGATGCAGTTCATTGTTCTTTCTAGTGCAAGCAAAAAAAC
Source organism: Astur gentilis (assembly GCF_929443795.1). NCBI lineage: Eukaryota > Metazoa > Chordata > Aves > Accipitriformes > Accipitridae > Astur > Astur gentilis. The sequence continues at coordinate 37,472,989 of NC_064886.1, read as the reverse complement.
CAAGCAGATAAAAGACAGCTAGCAAAGGGCAAGATAACAAGACATGGAGGTTTGGGTATTTATACAGTCCTGGGTTACCTCCTTAAATTCTAGTTTTTCTGGATTAGATGGTATTCAGGATGGGTACCAACCTCCCAAGGTTCAAAACTGGCAAACCTTTTGGGCGTACTTTAAACTACGAAGGAAAGAGGGAGATGGGAAGCTGTTATGTAACTCAAATGATCCATCATGTGGTTCCGACATAGAAAGTAAGGCAGGAGATGGAATTCTGAAACAAAAGATGAAGAATAAGAACAGTATTAACAAAAAGTGTCTATACACAAAAGCAAGGAGAATGGGAAGCAAGCAAGAATTAGAAGTCATTAAATTATAATGTAAGGCAATGGGCAAAAAAAAAAAAAATCAGACTTCTTTTCCACACTTTCAAGAAAGGCACGAAAACATATCATGCATCTTTTCACACCAAAACTAATGTATATTTTTTTAGATAACATTTAAGGTCTACCTGCTAACAGCTGGAACACTAGCAACCCACCGAAGAGCTCAATGACAACAATCTAAAGCAAATGACTAATTACAGCTGCACATTCTGTAACAATTTTTTTCATCTTTAAAGAAGTTAGACCTTGCCAGTTTGGGGAAGGGGATGTTAAATCCAAAAATACATATGCCTGCAAAACTTTACATCTGTAAAATAGGAAAAACTGCCAGGTAAAAAAAGCATACTAAATGTTTTCTAAAACGTACTGGTTTTCTAATGATACTATAAAATCTTGAGTCACAATTTGCAACATTACTATTAATTAGGTAAAAAGCATTACTTCCACTGAGAGCTGCCAAGTAGATCATGAACATTTTTATGTGCTCTTCATCGCCTATCTTAAGGCACAAAATAGTCCAAATAGTTGGCTCAACATTACAGAGACATCAGGCTGTACAATTCCTGATCTCGTATTCAGTCTGCCTTGTCCGTGACAGGTTCCCCAGTTAAATGACCAAATCTTAGTTTGTGTGTATGAAGTCTAGTAAGTGATATTTATTCATCAAATTACATCATATACCATTATGAAACATATTTGTGCCTTACATTCTAGATATGTAACTTTTTGTTTTACAAGAGATAAGTGTTTAAAGTACCATACACAAAGAAGAGAATCAGGAAGTCTAGGTCTCTATTCCTTTGACCACAGATTAGATTCAGAAACAGATGCAGTAAAATACCTTTTCAAGGATCACAACCTTCATTCACTCAGGATGCCAAAAGTGTGCTGCCAAGTAGATCATGAACATTTTTATGTGCTCTTCATCGCCTATCTTAAGGCACAAAACAGTCCAAATTTACCTTCAGAATTAAAAATCCTTCAACGAGAGTAAGATTTATACTCCTCAGCCACTGCTCTCAGCTGGACAGACCCAAACAAATAAAGCACTTTTTGGAAAAGCTTTCTTTACGCATTTCTAGTAACCATATTTTCTAGTCTTAATATATCGTAATTACTCTTTCTGGTAAAGAATTAGAATAGCTTCCAGAGGAGTATACTTTTTATCCTGTGACAGAGCAATCTAACTCCCACTTTAAATTGGAATAAGGACACGGACATAACCTGTAAACTTAGGTCAGTTAATGCAGCCATATGTTGCTCCATATGTAAAATAAGACTAATCACATATTTCTCAAAATCTTAAGTAGCATAGTTAATGTCTGCAATGTACAAATGTATAGAAGCAAGAAATACTGCTCATGCTTGCCAATGGCAGAAGAGGAACACAACCAGAACCTCTCACAGTTCTGGATCTCTGAATACACAATATAATATTGTTTGTCTTCAATTTGGTTGTGCTGGAGGAGAATGAGAGATTCTTCTTGCAAACTTTTAAACAAACAGTGAATTTTTACACAAAGGCAGATTTTTGACTAACCATCACAAGAGAAAAATGCCCCACAAGTTTTGTGAACTTGAGTTTAGATACCAAAAATACAGGAAAGCCAATGAGAAAATGTGCTTGGATAATTAAAGCTGCTTGGATAAAGAATAAATAATGAGGAGGCAACAAATGTATCTTCTACAAAGATAACATAACCTGGAAAAAATGAAAGATTTCTAAGCAACACTCATTTTTCTGAGCCTCAAGTCACAGTGCATGCAAAAGATCTAAATAAATATATCCAAAACTGAACGGTGACAGTTCCTTGTTCACACAGATATTATTACTATCAAGAATGTATGATAACAACCAGAAAACCTAACTTCACAAGTTTTCTAGTATAAAGGAGACACTAACTAAGAATAGGAACTTGGAAACAGTGACCAAGGTAACTATACTTAAATGAAGGAGAGGAAGCGTAAAGCATATTACTACAAAACTATTTAGATTTGAAGACAGCCGGTTTGTAGGGAGCTTTCTGAAGCAACAGTACTAAAAGCCACCATGTAGAAGTACAGCAAGAAACCAAAACGAGCTAGATGTTACAGAAACAGAAAAACTGAGGTTATACAGCTGAACAGAAGGCTAATATGTGAAGCCTATAGAAGAACTGGAAAAAGGAGGAAAAAAAACAAAAAAAAACCATCTTTCACTCACAGAAGAAAAATAAAAACAGGAAGGCATAAGACTTAGTGTGTGGTCAGTAACAGAGCTAAGAACTGCAAATATCATTAATTAACATCATGGCAGACAAAACTACTTTTGGTTTTGATGTTCTTCCCTTGAGGATTATTAAAAGAATGTGACATTTGTTGTATTTATTTTCCTAACTCACACATTGTCTTTTAGAAAGGTTTGCATACCATAGACTTTAGGATGAATATAAGATCAATTTCTTTCTCACAGTACTATTCCTATTCCATAATTCAGGCAAAATTCTGGCCTCACTGATCCCGAAGTCAGTAGCAAGAGTCCTGTTAATCAGCTCAGGATTTTGATCTTTATCTTCCCAAGTTCTTACCTGCCTCCTTTCACTTCCTTCTTGGTAGGGATTTACTGTTTCAGACTCGAGTTTCAAAAACCAATCAAGCATGAGGAGCTTGAAAGGGACACAAGATACTGAAATCCTTTCCTTCTTGTGACCCTACTGCTTAGCATAGGTATAGTCACTATGAAATTTTCTGCTGGTAAGCCAAAAACATCATGTCCATTAATGTACATCTTTAGGCTGTAACTAGATTTGACAGTACATAGAAAAGTCACTAGATGTCTCAGAAAATACTGTCATTAGAAAACAGTATACATTTATCAACCTCTTCTGTCCCCACCATCTAACACGCATTCCAAAATAATACAGATGTGCAGCTGAAACTATTCACAGAACTCTTTCAGCACAATTAGCTTTCAAAACTCAAAGACACAAGATGATGCAGAGAGTAAGTTCTGTGCTGCAGCAAGACAGACTGAATCACGCAAAAGGTATTTGCATCTCTAGACTATGAAATATACGTAAAATAATGAGAAAAACCTTTGTGAAATTAAATATTTCAAAAAGACAGAAAAGCGATCAAGTCATATTGCAGCCCACTGAAAAGTCTTTTTAACTTTTAGATAACAGACAAGAAAGTAAGTACCACATACAAAGGCTCCTGTTCTACAAATACGTTACTCCTCTATAAAAGGAGTACCAGAAAGTACAACACAGGCATATAGCTCAATCCCATCCTTTGTGAAAAGATTCCATTACAAGTAGTAATCATTATTGAACATTTTAGCCCAGATGTAATTTCTTACATGTTACAAGTTTCACATGCATTGTGAATTTCAGCCAAGGTTGATGAAGTTCAATAACTTGGCTAACCAACCATGTGTACTACTCATTACAGAAGTAATAAATAGATTCATCAAAATGGACATGAAAAAGCAGTATGAACATCTGACACCATTTTCAGCTTACTCAATAAGAAAAATAAATTACAGAAGTCCAAGAGGACCTTTGAATATTTACAATATGTAACAAGTAGACAGTTGGAGCCTTAGATAAAGCAGAGCAATATTAGTATTCCACAATATTAAACCAGCGTTAAAACAAAGTGATGGCCCTCATGGAAAACTCAGTCACTATTACCTACCATAAATTATTAGAATACAGCACTGTAAATTGAAGAAAACTCTCTTCTATTAACATTATTCTAAGTTTAAAAAGAATAGCTTTTAGTCATTTTTAATTATTCAAAATACATCAGTACTAATCCCTGACTGGCAGCTACTAACATCCTGCAACAGAATGAGTTAAAAGTTCCACCCCACAGGTACATTCACTTCCATAAATTCTGCTTTTCAACACCAATTACCCAGGTAACATACTCTGGCCAAAAATACACTTCCTTCAAGATCCAGGCTCTCCTGCGAAAGTGCTGTACTCCCATTCCCCAAAAACACTGGTACAACATAATTCATGCCTGCTACAAAGTTTTGGACTTACACAAAGAAAATAGCTGAAAAAAAATCAGCAAAGTGTAAGTTGGATTTTTAAGGTGTGTTTAAGAAGCAAACAACAAAACTTCTATATGGACACCAATGTTTTTACGGTAGGGCTATTCATGAGGTTTAAGATAATCCCTGCCAAGTTTGGTCCACAGCACAGGGATCACGAGACTTAAGAAATTCAGCCTTTAATTTTTTGGCATTACTGTTCCCATGAATTCTTCATTAAGCAAGCAGTTTTTCCTCAAGAGAATGAATATGTCTGTTGAAGCCAGAGTAACAACACGAAACAAAGGCATAGCTACATATACAATACCGAACTGTATTAGGCTGAAGCATGATTATTTTTGACCCTCACCCTCCCCACCCAAGCACATTTTAAAAGGGCTTAAAATCAAACCTTAATTGCCATTGTTTTGCTGGCAAAGGATGGCAAGAAAACAGTCCCTAAACACCACAACTGTGCTGGCAGAAGACCTTGCTGTGAAAGTTACATCTGCAAAACGATGTTTTTATTGGGTAACTTATTTTTCTTATAAGACGTTATTTTATTCTACCAGGGCAAAGCATACACACACTGGCTGCACCCAGGCCAGCCATGCTTTTCTGTTAATATACTGTGCTGCTTATAATAGTGAAACATGTGATACATGGAGCCTAGAATTCACAAAAAAATTAAAATATACATCAAGGAACAACTCTTGCATGCATTTAAAAGCCCAATAAATACAAAAGTATCCCATGAAAACAATCTCAGGGATAGCTAGGACTTGGCCAAGAAAAATAATCCAAGGTTATATATTGCTGATCTTTCTGTCTGCCTCACAGTAAGCTTTGAACCCAAACCTCCATAAATAATATCCACTTCAGTTCTCCACATGTGAAACACTTCCAGCATGAAAACATACAACCATGCAAAGGCTGTAATAGTTCATTCACCACAAGTTATGCTGGTTTAGCAAGAACATAAGATGCATCTCCTTCGCAAACCCCCAGCATTTCCCTCCTCCCTGCACCATCAAGCTACAACAGAATTACATATAGAAATTCTTCTTAATAAAAACAGGCAGAAGTTTCAACTTATTAATCCACAGGAATTCATGCATTTATGAACACTAATTTTGATTCAGACAACAAACTCTTTTCACTAAATTGGGGAAAAGATATAGATAGTAGGAAAAGACCGTTCAAGAAGCATTGTCACAAGCTTGCTCCCCCATGTCACACCCCTTTTTTCTGCTCTCATAAGAAAAAGGGATGCAAATAATAGACAATTACTGGAAAGCAAACACCTTGCTGTTTATTCAGTGTAATAAAACATACAAGAAGTTTACACTTAGAAATCTTTGAGAAAAGTTAACATATGAATTGAGAAAAATAACAATACAGACCAAAACCAGACAGATGTATTTTCTCTTAAAAGATTATTTTACCCAAAACAAACTATCCTACAAAAACAGGCTGATATTTTCAAGGCTGACAAAATTCAGGTGTTACAGCATAAGAAAAATTCCAAAACCATAGAAGAAATCGTAAAATGAATCTGAAACAGAGGACTAATCTTGAGCAGTTCCTTTGTAGAAGTTCTGCCAGTTGTATAACCTTTATACACTATTTCATCTGGAAACAGACGAGAGAAACTAGAAAATAAACTTCGTGCTTTCAAAGAAAAAAGTGCACATTTTTCAAGGAAAATTTGCAATCTAGCTCAACAATAGAGCTGAACAATTCCTTACTGACAGATTCAGACAGACATCTGTAGGCTTAGACCACCAAACTCCATGCAATACAGTGAAAGACAATGAACATATTTAAGACAGTCAGACTAATACTATTAAAATGAGAGTCCTCAATGGTATTTGTAAGGGTCTGTTTTATTCCTCCCATATGATCTGAGTTTGACTTAAATGAGACCATTCACTGGTCTAATTAGGATTCAGCAAATGTTACCTTCTTTGTGAAGGCCGATAAAGCCAGTAAAAAATGCAATGTCGCCCACAAATAATCTCAGTAACTTCTACAACTAGAATGGTTCCCCATATTCACAAAATCTTCTTCTCTGCAGGTACAGAGCAGTCAATTTTTTATTTCTTAAGAAGTAAAGCCATTAGTTTTCATCATACTTTTCCTATCTCTCCATTGCCAATAGATTTAGGGCATAGTGGTGAAATCTACCCAGCATCTATTAGAGACCTTAAATGATCTTCACGATAAATTTAGATAAGCTTCAAAAGTTTAATTTTGCTCCTCTTATGGTAGTAGCTTAACTAGCCATTACTCAATTAGCTATTACTCAATTGGCATAAGAACTGCAACAAAGGTTAACCATACCTGCCTCTATCAAGGTTCTGAAGGTAGATTCTCCTTCTTACCTACAAGAAACACTCAGAACAATACTAATACAGGAAGTGCTCAAACGCTATTACACAACATACAGAAACAATAGCCCAGAAATCAGGAATTCAGAAATTCTGCAGCTATGCCGTATGTCACTCCCTCAATAAAACAAAGTTTCATTAGCTTCTGCCAGTATGAACTAAGTACAAAAGCACATAATCAAAGCACAGCAGTCTGGCCACGTGTATTGTATCGTTTATGTACAGGTTTACTTGGGTTTTATACTCCTTTGATAAACAGAAAAAAGTTTAAAAGCTACCAAAAATAACTTATTTTTTACTACAATAAAATGATGACAGAAAAAACAAACACCTTGGGATCTTTCTGAATTAATGTAAGCACTGTATACTTACTGAAAAGAGAGATTCCTAGCTTTCCAATAGTTTAAAGTTCTACTTCTACCCTGACAGTACCAGATCTTAGATGCTATTGGTCCCAGAATTAACACAGTTAATCCCACATACCAGACCACTGAAACTTTACTGTTTTTTTCCAGTGCAACAGAGGAGTTTCTAGTATTTTGGGAACAGAATAATTTAAGAGGGGTAGCCATTCTACATTGCTCACAGGTGTAAAGTGTTCAAATAATGTCCTATATGACAGAGATTTCTGAATTAGGTGCAGGTGATACAGTGAAAGGTACATGATAAGTTGCAGAACTACATAATTTGTATTTATCACAAAAGCACCACCATGTGTGAACAAAATCTAATCATCTACATGTTACCATGACAATTATACTAAGTAAATAACCAGGTTACCCACTGTCAAAATGTTACCTTCTACAGTTTCATAATGTTCAGTTAGGTTTCTGTAGATATACAAACCCTCACCACAATTAACTGTGACACTGGATACTGGGAATACAGCTCATTAAATATACCACGCATTTCAAAAGCTGCATAGGCGCTATTCTGATAGTTGAGCTCAAAACAGAGTTTTAGCTCTAAGTGTCTTCCCCTGATTTCATATACCCAATCCTCAGGTATTGGCTACATTTGTTTAAGGGGATGCAAGTCAGCCATGGGTGCAGCATAAATCAATTTAAAAAGAAACAATGAAAGAATATAGCTTCTAACTGTATTTTAGTAGTTAAGAGAAAAAAAAAAGTAGGTCACTTTGCATTTCCTTGGTTTGTTAAAACACATTTTAATAAAACATGTCATCTTCTGCTAAAATTTACTAATAATTTTTAGTTATAACTTAATCAGACTCTTAGAGCTTAAAAACCTAAGTGATGTGCTACAATCTAACCTGCATATGTTTTGCAATAACCATGTTTTATTACTATGTCAAGCTAGCTTTCCACACTTAATACACCAATAGAGTCATCAGGAGGAAAAAAAGCTATGAGAGAGAGGAATAAACCAGAAAAACTTCTGTTTATCATTTATAAATTAAAGGGCCAGTTATTCAAAACAACTTTTTAAATCATAAAGCAGACATTTAATTGTGATAAATTATAAGTGCATTTCCCCGACCTTTTGCATCAATGTGACAAAAGCTACTAATACTGAAGTTCGGTACAAGAAATAAAAGAAATATGGTAGCTTCTCATACCAAAAGTATATGCTCACTGGAGTAGTGACTCATCTTTCAAGTACTGATTAATAGTAACTAGGATACAACTTTTCTCCTGGCTAAAGTGTCTTCATTGCATAGCAATAAAAGTGCCACAAAAGAGAGAATTCCATTTAACCAAACATTAGCCGACAATTATTTTGAAGAAATAATCTAAAACATTTCCACAATTATAAAATTACATGCTTTACTCTGGTAAAACATAATCAAGAAAAGCAATATAACAAGCCACATTATGACTGAAGTTTCTGTATTTTCTTCAGCATTTGAATAAATTAAGCTGCTCAAAGCCAAAAGTGGTTTTCACTTTCTTGAGATAATTTGTGCTTACTCTGGGCATCCTTTACAAAAGCAATTAACAGATTTCTTTTGACCTTCATATAGCAGTAAAATTAGAAATGGAAGTTTAAGCAATGGTTTAGTTGTGATTATCAATACAGTTTTGTGATAAAATCTTGGAAAAGCATTAAGAAAAACCCTACTTTGTGGAATCTGCCTGACTGCATAGAACATACACATTTTGCCTTTCCATCATATACTGCAATACTACTTACATTTTGCTACTCATGCATACTCTAGCACTCACAATAGGTTAGATGCAACTGCACCCAACACAGAAAACAGAACACATTGTCATTTCAAGGTCATATAGCTACATGAATCTTAAAAACAGATAGCAATATTTATACAAGTCATAGAAAATCACATTAGCTACACAACTGTCTCCCTGATATTAAAACCAAGTAATATTATTTTTAAAAATGTGTTTGATTTGAGATTGCTCACACATGCAGTTGAAAGTACCACATCTCTTTATAAAATTAAACCTAGATAAACAGCCAACATGCTGTTTAAAATTTCAAATTCTAGTCCTAATAATTAAGAACACAAACAAAATTACAGGAGCATTTACTAAAAACAGGAAAAAGCACCAGGTCTCTTTTGTTTAGTATTTTCAAAGAGCAACACAGCCCTCTAGTGGAAAAATTAGAAAGTATGACTTCATTCATACAAAAAGCATGCTAGGGAAGTATTTTCACTGTAACCTAACTGATGTTGAGACCCTTAAAACAGAAAAACAACCCCCACACAAAATTGCACACTATCTTCAATTGCTCACAGTGGAATAAGTCTCACTGACTTTCGGAGAACAAACTGACAATTTACACTACTCATGTTTAAATGTACATAGAATAAGTTTTTAAAGCCAGAAGGACTGACACAAGACTAAACTGTTCAGTAAGTCAGTCTTACTTCTTTTTACTACACCAGCTTTACTGTGACCAAAAGTTACCTCAAATTCTAATGTGATACTCAGACTAAAATTTTGATTGAGCTTAAAAAATAAATGAGGAAAAAACCCCAAATAATAGTTGGACTATACTGTCAGAAGAAAAAAGCTTAAAAAAAACCCAAACATTTTACTAATAACTCTTGATCTGCTATGATCTCTTCATATTGTAAGAACAGAGTAATTCATTAACCTTGTCAAAGTTGCTAATGAAATCGAAGTAATTGTTTATAAATCTAATTTTTTTTAGTACTTCTTTTCCCCCACACACACACTTTTTGCAGCAATTTCAAAGACTAAGTTATGAAAGTGGGTATGTAATCTAGGAAATTCTTACAGTCCATATTCTTAATTAGTAACAAAAAGAACCACAGAGCAGACAGTGTCCGCATTTTACAGACATGTTAAGAGAAGTTAACGGCAATGAAGTAACATCTGAGAAGCCAGTATGTGTGATACCACTAGAACTCTACCACTGCTGAAGTCATCCAAAGTATTCCCTCAGTAATCAAGTAAGCATCTATGTTTTTCAGAAGGTGAGGAAATTTTTCAACTATAAGAAAAAAAAAAAAAAAAAAAGTGTTCCTGGCAAGTTATGTTGGATTCCCTGTATTAGATTCACAAATAAAGTGAATTAACGTATCATTCCATCTTTGTTGATCTGTTTTTAACTTTGCTATCTTAAAGCAGTGTATATGGCTGAATAAAAAAATAACTTCTATGTTCATCCATCTTTCAAGGGATCCTCAGCATTTTCCAAACTTTATTTTGAGCATGCAGCAATGCAGTAATTGAAAAAGCATTCTTCTGCATTTTGATAAGACTGCAGTCTATACCACCTTGATCTTTGTTCTACCCATCTTGAAATGAAAAATTTCTCAAGAAATGTACAGAAACCATAAAGTTAGTTTCAAATATACCATTGAAACTCATTTTGACAACAATGAAAGGGTTGAGTGATTTTTATTTTTTTTTTATTATGTTATTAAGTACAAATGCTCAACAAGTAATACATTCTTTTTCATCACTTTCTACTTAATGGGCAGCAATATTTCCTTGGAAATATTTACACTTACCTCCTAAAGAAAGCATGTCAGTGTTCTGAAAACACAGTAATTGTTCACTCCTCAAAATACTCAGGGAGGGAATTAGCTCCAGAATATACTGAGAGTTTAAAAGAAGTATCTACAACACAAAGTAGAGCACGGCACTGAAATCCTAAAATAACTGGGGAATAAGCTCCAAAACTGGTAAGACTCCACTTGAGCTAGCTAATTAGTGTTTCCACATGGAGTCCCAAAGACTTGTGTAGACATGTTAAAGCTCACAGGGATCTCTACATTGCAATCCATTACATGACACTGACATGTTCAAAGCAGTTTGCCAAGAGTCACAAAGCATGGTTAACAGTTAAGCTAATCTGATACATTTTAAAGACTCAGACAAGTTTCAAGAAAACTTCAAATTCTGCCAATTATATCCAAATTAATTGGACAAGAACACTATTAGCCAACCCCAAAGGGGGAGTGTTCCCTTCACACAAAACCGAGGAGTTTGAACCCTGTTTTTCTCCACCAAGCAGGTCAATCAGAAGTCATAACCAGCACAAGCCCAGCTCAGATTATATCCTCCCCCCAAAGCCCTTAGAGCTAGGAAAAAAGAACATAGATTACATAAAAAGCGTTAACCCTAGAACTGCTTTCTCCTTAATCCATGCTCCATGACAATTGGTAAGTACTATCAGACACAAAGCCTAGCACTACAGCAATACTAAATGCAATATGGTGTGCAAGAGTTTTGAGTTATATAGGCCATAACACCACCTTAATCACATATTTGCGACACCACCTTCATATATTTGGACTCCCTATATCCTAACCTCATAAAGCAGCACAAGCCCAAGGCTTATTTCACTAATGCTCCCACTCTTCTTGGTATGCTTCTGACCAGGAGCAATAGCCTGCCCTCACCTACTAATAGAAATCAAAACGGTATATGTGTGTATATGTATATACATATATCTGCGCATATATGTCACAAGTGAAGAAGATCTGGTGCAAGGATATACTCGATCACTTGTGCTCAATCCAGATTATAAACTAAGGGAGAAATAGGGGGAAAAATTCTTGACAAAAGCATCATATATCTTGGATTAATCTTTTGCCATATGTGAAACACTTTCAGCTCATTCAGCCAGTCTGAATGGCAGCTCTTCTGCTGAAGGCAAATCATTTGAGTCCAGGTAATTCTTAAATGTTCTGAGACTGCACAGTTGCATACAAAGCAAATTCTACTGCTGGATGCAATGTAAAGACAGGCTGTACCAAGAATCCGGAATGTAAACTTTACTAGAAAACACAATTTCCTCATTGAGACAGGCAAGTACAACACTTGCTGCCCTAACTGCAATACCAATCTGTAGTAGCATATCATGGAATGACAGCAGGACATGTTCTGTTAATGCCTAAATTGCAAGCCAGAATAAAGCTCTAAATTCTTCATCTGACTCCTGTGGGATAACACTCCCTTAAATAATTAAGAGGTAAAGACCAAGAGAATTCAGACTGGTAAGTCCTGCTATTAACGCATTTTCCAGAACATCTCCAATGTTTTCCAGTGTCCTCATAAATGCATTTAAGTCAAGATCCTGCACTACAAAAAAAAAAGACACCAAATAATTTGCATAAGGACTCTTCCAATATTGATGTATTCCCACCACAAAGAAAAATGCAAACCACAAAAGGAAACAAAAGATTAAGTTATCTAGAATTTAGGTAGATCCCTTCATGTACCAAAAAAATTCAGATCTAACACCAAACCATACCAGTGTTTTAATATTTGTGGCTCCTCCAGAAATTTAAGCCACAGAAAAAAGACATATCCTGTGCAGATTGCTGACTGAAACTTCAAACAGCCTAGCAAATTAAGTTAGAGAAGAAATCCTGCCTTCTGAGAAGAAAGGCAAAGCCCCTGAGCACCAAAGCATCATTATAAAATGAAACAAAAGCAGCTAATTAGAATCTCTCAAATACTCACCCGCTATAGAAGTAATACTATGTAACAGATACTTAAACAACCTGAGTGTCTAAAAGGATTTATGATCCTGCTAGAAAATACAACTAACAGGGAATTCAAAATGTGATAAACATGCAGTTTTGCCCTAAAGGAGAATTGAATATGACATTCTGACACAAGTTCATCATCAAGTTGACTTGAAAATATGTTCAGAGATAAAAATCCCACAGCCTCCTTGGAAAATCTTTACCTGAGTTTACTTGCTGCCCTTAGAAAGTTTTTCTGAATACTTTATCTGAACTCCTCTGCAGCCATACAAACCTTACTCCTTGTCCTAGCCACCAAGATGATAAAAAGAAACTTCCCTTCCCTTTCACAGCCATCCTTAATATATTCACATAAGGTAAAATGCCTCCATCAGTATTTTTCTAGACAAAAATCAATTGTTTCAGACTTGATGTCTTTCCTGTGGCTCTCCTCTAAGCTCTAACATCTCCACACTTTTTTAAAAAGCAGTACACAAACCTGAAAAAAGTTTTCTAACTAGAGGTTTTATATGGAAATAATGCAAACCAAGTTTGAATACCAAAAGTACACAGATATTTAACAACAAAGTAGCCAGTAAGATAAAGATTGCCGTATTGTACCTTATGTGTAATGTTAACCTACCTATTCCTGAATTTGCTCCCGTGATTATAACCACTTTTCCACTCAAGTCACGACCCTGGAGTATTTCCATTGCAGTACTGTTTCCATCATATTTCTGTCTAGTGGTGGGTTTTACCGGATTATCTTCAACTGTAAAGGCCAGTCTTGGGTCAAGGTAGGTAGTCCTTTTGTTTATGTGGCTGCAAAAGAACACAAAAATTCAACTGCTTTGACCCTTCCATAATCCATATTTAGATTTTAAATGTATTTCAACCACTGTTGTGTACAATTCAGGTGGATTATCTAAATTCCCAAAAATCATTATTTTTTTTCAGTTTTGTTAAAATGATCCTTATTACTTTTTTATCAACCATTTTTCCAGTTGTGACAGTGTCCATTAATAGTTGTATTCACATACTTCACAACGCCATTCTGAACTTCACATGAACCCCTGACATAAAAAGCAGAATTTTGTCAAGGAAAAAAATCACATTATATTAGGGAAGATCATGTTCTCTTAGGAGGTCTATAAAAAGGGCCTACGCTACTTCCTTGAAACAACATACCAATGAGAAATGTAGCTCAGTACTTTTTACTCAAACAACTGAAAACAAATAGCTTCACATCAGCTCAGCAAATGGCACAATTTGGGTCAGGCTCACCTTTCTAAAATGGAATTTTAGTTTTCTTCAGACAATTATCAGAGACACTAAGCAACAAGTTTCAGTCTTCAACCCTTAATTATAGGACAGAGAAGCTACACTTACTATTTTGGCCTATGACCAGTCTTCATTCTGCCAAGTAAAATTAAGATAACTACCCCATTTTGACCCTCCCATTGAAAAGATACAAAAGGAAATGTTCCTAGAAATCCCTTTTTGCTTCTGTGAACTTCCTCCTACCTTATCTTTCTAAAAATCTTTGCTAGCTCAATCACTGACCTCTTTTCTTCCTGTGCTTTAGACTGCAAGCGAGTCAGAGCTGCAGCAATTTTGTTTTCATCTTGTATGTTTGAAGCACCACTGCAATGCTACCAATCAGCCATGAAGTTCTGGATATGTTTTTAAAGTTATACATACAGAGTTTATCCATAAACATACACAAACAGAATGAGCCTACATAAACATTGCCTGAGGATCAGCTCACGTTGAGATGTGGACATGCAAGTCACTTCAATTTGCCACCCAAGCTAGTATTTCTGTGCACATGGAAGAATTTATAAAACCACAAATGGGTGTTTAGACACTGATACAAGTGTAATATCTGCATATGGATTCTGAAGTTGTACTTAGTAATTTCTTTATCTTTCCAGCCGATATTGTCACAGTATCATACCTCCAAAAGGCTACCCAACTTGAAACACAGTTGTCCTACTTGTCCATATTCTATATTGTCATACTTACTCTACAAAATAGACTTGTCCATTTTCATCAGTCTCCTGCTCCCATCCGTATGGCAGACCTAGGAAACACATAAAACATTACCTTTTGCAGGCTTAGAATACACTTAGATTTGAAGTTTAAGTGATTTCTCAGACAGATGGGGCAAAATTCTGCATTATTCACGTAGGCAATACAGCTTACCTGCTGCAGTTGAATATGGGAACTTGAAAGAAGGATTGCTTCCCTAATCACATGCAATTGCTCTCTAATAAGAGTACAATATACAGGAGATCTGGTACAACTGTAATGACTAGCATATTAAGTGTAATCTAAAAGCTCTGTATAAAGGTTGTTTCATGGTATAGCACAAACTGGCAAAATGCAACCATGAACTAAGTGTAGGAAAAGTTACATGTAACATACCAGAAGTTGGAAGATCTGGTACTCCCTCAAGGGGGTATGAAATACATTAAATCAAAGTTGAAAGGACAGATAAAAGAACAAAAATGACAAAGCTTATTTTTTAAAGTTATTTTATAAAAGAGCCTACAGAAATACTTAACAGGTAGCGTTCCCAGTACTTCTAATCCTGGATGAAAAGTATTCAATTATAATTCAATTGGCTCAAAATCTACTGAAAATATTCCAGTTAGCTATAGTCATATTACCAGTGCCAGAAGAAATATGGCTTGCCAATAGTATAGTACCCCTAAGTACGCCACATAGAAGCTTCTGGAAAGATCTATTTTAAGGCACTGATCCAAGGTCCTTAAGAAGTCATATACCTTTGCAAGTACCCTGCAGCATTGGCTGTCTTCTGCTCTGGCGCAAACATTCAGTTGGGTTGGGGAAAACAAGTAAAATGAAAACTAATGGGGCTTCCTTCTGTGCCAGGGATATTCTTTGATCACATACATTCTTTGAAGAATATAATCCAACTATAATATTTATCTGATGGACGCCAGGATATCAGAGAAATTCAGCCCTTGACTATATACTTTACAAGCCACAGTAAAACAATCCCTTTATCCTAGAATTAGTACTTTGGCTTTACGGAGCAATACAAGAAAGCCATAAAACTGCAAAGTGATCACCCTACACAGACACAATCACACAGGTAAAGCTCCACTGAAATCAGCTGTATTTTGCAAGCTCAGTTTGCCTAGGTAATTAGTGTCAACTAGAAGATCAAAATGAGATCTAGTTCCTGCACAATATCCAGTTGATGTTTGCAACATAATTTCAGTTCTTTACAAAAGCTTAACACAAACCTCCTGCAACACGTTTCCTCTTCCCAGACTTAGGATGTTCCCACTGTGTTTTTTCTTCCAGGTGGCTGTAGGAAAAGAAAAGTTTAAGATTTTAAAAAATTGCCTAATGATTTTTCTGATGTAATAAAAAAATTTTTTTCCATACAGTAAATACAGTTTAACTACTTTTTTTTTTAATACAGTTCAGAAAATGGCTTGTCTTCTATGTCAATCACTTGTTTAAGAAAGGTCAAAACTGCTCTTAGAAGTTGTCAGGCTTCCATATTGCCACAGTTCTGAAGGAAAAGTAACTAACCAGAGAGCAAAGGAGTCTATAAAAATTCAAATAAATATTTGACTTCCAAGCTAAGTTTTGTTGCTTACCATGAGAAGAAAGAAAACCCAAAAGTCATTAAAGAATAACACTAACAGACTCAGAAAATGTCTCAAAAAGGTGGTGATCCTTGGCAGGAAAAAAAGAAGAAAGAAGCAAGAAAAGAATTTATTAGAAACTAGTAGAAATAATATTAGAAAGTTCTCAAATAACAAAAGCACCTAAACCACTTGTCTAATAACATTAATTTGCAAGCTGTAAAGAAGTCTCGATTTCTACATGAGGAATGACAGCTTTGGACAGGTAAGTTTGTCTAAGGGCCTTCACTAGCAGAGTATTTATTTAACATGGGTGACAATGGTATCGCATGTCCTCTTCTAATTCAGAGATTTTATTCACTCAAATCACTATAACAGAATTACTATACTCTATCATAAGGTTTTCTGCACTACAGACTAATAAGCAAAATGATGTACACATAACCAAGGTCTTAAAATACACGAAGTGCTGAAATCAGGTTGGATATTAAAATCTTATCTTTTGTTAAATATTTTTAAATAATAACCAATTTTTTATATTAAGAGTCAAGCAGGGATTACTTGAAAGAGCATCCAAATTGCCCAAGTACGAAATAAAGACTGACAACATTATTGAATAATATACACAAATAATCACTAAACTACAGGTCTAGTACCAACAGCAATTTCCACTCAACGTAAGCAACTGTTCCTTCTTATAATAACCATGCAGTGAGCCCACAGTGACAGCATACTGTATTACAAGAATCACAGCTGGTGGTCTGAGACTAAATAAGTACATCTGTGTGACCTGCAGTAACACTCGAACTTCAGGACACTCATACACTAAAGATATAAGATCCCGAGTTATTCCTGTCTGATGCAAGATACATAACCAAATTACCATAGCTTGACAAATAAGCACATGCCCACCAAGCTTTGGTAACTGTCTGTGTTCACACCTGACTCATCACAAAAACCTTTAAAGGTCTTAAACCAAAGTTACCCTGTTCTTGCTAAGTTTAAAGTTCATATTGTTGATAAGGTTTTAAAACAAATGTCCCGATTATGCAGAGGTATCACTGATCTAGAGCTTATGTTAAAGGTAGCAATAACGTAACACCTCTTTGTGTCAAGTATTTTTAGACACACTGGGCAAGATTTTCAGCTGGTACAGATACGCTAATGTCACGTCATTAAACGGAATTAGTTCAGTTTCACAACAGTTAAACAACAAGAACTATTCAATCAAGCGTTTGTGTAAAAACTACTCTCAGTAATATCTTATTATTTTGTACATTTGCTACTTTCACCAAGCGATTCCTTTCTGAAAGGGCTTTTGAAGTCAAAGGAAATACACAGAAACTTGAGCGAAGAAAAACGATCATCTAGAGGGAAATTTACAGCGTTTATAAACCAAGTGTTGATAAACAAAAGCATTCTGTCCAGTGTTTGTAAAGCAGAACTTGGGAGGAAGATGCCAACTCACCACAGGTGAGAACGCGCTATACTTTTCCCCCATTTTGTGGAAGGGAATAAATGTTGCAGCTTTAAACAGACTGAAACAGATTCCAAGACCAGCATGGTTACAGAAACCACAAGCGAGGAGAAAACGTATAAATATATATTCCACTAAGTTACTTAAGCCCCTGTAGCACACCCCTTTTTGTAGCCAGCCCAGATGCAGAGTGGCACAAGCAGACGGTGCCAAACGCAGATTTTCCTCTCCTGTCAGAGCTGTAGTATCCCGAAGAGCTGAGGCAGCGCATTTATAACTTCTAACTTCCACGGCACCTGTTTCTTCTCTACCCCTACAAGAAGGAAAACTAAGGAAACTACAATACTGTAGCGTCGGGCTCGGCCGCCCATACGTATAAAGACTCTACCCGCAGAGCCGTGAACCGTCCCGCCCCAGCAACAGCTGGCTGAGAGCCCACTCCCGCCCCCCCGGCGTGCCCGCAGCCGCCCCAGCATCGCTCCCACTCGAGGCAGGCGAGGCGGACCTGCCCGCTCCCTTCCCGCCCCTCCGGCCCGGCCTCCCCTCCCGCGGACAACCCGCGGGGCTCGGCGCGGGGAGGCGGTGGCTGGGAGAGCCCAGCCCAGCCCACGCTCGGCGCTCCCAGGAGCCGGGAGGGCACCCCCACGCGGAAACCGACTCCCACGGAGACCGGTCCCGCCACCAAACCCGGCCCCAACCGCCCGACGGCGGCAGCTCGCCCCTGTGGTACAGGGCGGGAAATGGCGGCTCCCGCCCCACCCCGCGCTGAGGGGGCAGCGGCGGCGGCTCCACGGACGCTGCCCCGGGGCGAAGAGGCGGGTGGGCAGAGGGCTCCAGGCGTGCTCGCCCTCGCCCCCCAGCACCCCCCACCGCCGCCGCTGCTCCCTTACTTCGCGTAGTAAACCCAGCCGTCCTTCGTGGTGCGCTCCTCCCAGCCCGGCGGCAGCTCCTCCTCGCTGTCCGTGTCGTCCAGCCCCGCGTACTTCAGCGCCGCCATTAGGACGGGCGCTCCGCGCCGCCGCCGCCGCCGCCGGCCAGCGGGCGCGCGCCACACCGCCCCTTCCGGCCGGCCCAGCCAATAGAGCGGCGAGGCGGCCCTGGGGCACCATGGGAAGTGTAGTCCGGCCCCCGGCGGGGTAGGGGGGAGAGGAGGGAGGCGTTCTCCTCAGCCCGCGGGAACCGTGGCCGAGCGGCGACTTCGTCCTCGGTCTTGTGGGTTTTACCTGTGACACTGAGGTTTTAACCCCAAAGGGGCCCCGGATTGAGTTGAAATCGTCACGGAAGGCATAAGAATCTCAGATTTGGGCGGCTTTGAGTGTTTCCAGCCCTCTGTTTTCAGGGGTCAGGCGTGAATACGACGAGGCCCCGGAAAGCAATGAAAAAATGAACTGTCCTTTAAGCTTTTTGCCATCGGTTGTCAGCCTCTGAGCTCTGGGACGAGATTCTCCGTCGTGGCCGTGTTAGCCAGAGCTCCTCCGCGTCGCTTGCTGGGTGAGGAAAGCCCGGCTGGAGAGAAAGAAGCGCCTCGCCGCGCCGAACGCCCAGGGGCCGCAGGCTGCCTCGCCCACCGGGCCGCACAGGCCTCTTTGCCAAACCTGTGTCACCTGGAGACATAAGTACAGTCGGCTGCAGAGGCCGAAGCATTCCAGGTCAGTGAATTGACAGTAACCCATAGTAGTGAGTCCTGCCCCCGCCGCTGAAGCCCGGGCAGCCCACTTTGCAGCCGTGACGGATGAAGTACCTGGACTGCTACCATTACTCAGCTGATATGGCATACGCCCCCGACCTACCTCAGTGCTTTTGATCCCATACCCATATGCTGACATATTCATATCTATTTATATAACCAAACCCAACTGTCAGCATTTGTAAGAGCATCTTCCCATTGTAGTCCTTTGTCAAGTGTTTTAAGAAAAAAAAAAAAATTTTTAAAAAAAAGCCAACCCCAGGGTTGGACAGAGCCTGTAATCACTGAGGACTGCACCAGGTGGCAGTGCAACCCCACAAATGCCTTGGAGCGCCCTGACTCCTTCGGGTAACATTTTTATGCACTATTTGAGACACTGACCTATATGGCTCGCTCACTCCCCACTAATGGCATTCATATCTGTCTAGAAAAGCAGCCTGAACTTTTTTCTGCCCTGCTGCTCCCATCACTTTGCAAGTCCCTCTGAGGAATTACACCTACTAAATTATCCCCTCCTGCTAGAAATAAAAACACATACATCATCAAGAGCCAGTTTTCATGTGAGTATTACTGGGGGTATTAAAAAAGACTGTGACTATACTCTCTTGGGTAAACATATGGGAAGGGAAACCTTAGTGACATGGTCACTTCTGGTTCAGGAAGCTGATGAAATACTCCAGAGGTGACTGAGTAGAGAGATGTGCCAAGTCTCAAGAAAACAGATTATTTAAGTCAGTATTTGAAGTACAGGGGGAAAAGTATTAATCTAGCAGTAGTACTGTAGGAAAAGGTAGTTGTAGTTTTCTTCCTGTTGCAGTCTGTCAGTATTCAGCATCCAGTGTTCCACCAACTTCGTTCAGTGGGAATGTGGAAATCATTTGTCTGACAGTTATCCTATCCCAACCATCTGTATTGCATAAAGTGTGCATTATGTCCTAAATGTAAACAGCAGCATTACAGTATTTCAGTGTTAAGGGTGTACGGTGTACTTTAGATTAAAAAGAGAAATAGAATCTCAAAATTAGTCACGTATATATGTGTATATACCCATTAAACAGAACCACTGCCTTTCATGTAAAAATATTTATTGAATGAAAATGCAAAGGCTTTGTTTGGCAGCACAAGGTGGCTATTAATGAATTGCCTTGAAGTCCTTGGTACACAAGTAATATGATACCACAGAGTCCTATGGGTTGATATTGTTTTCAGTGCAATTTCAGTTTCTACAAAAATATTTAAGAAACTCCACACTTCCCTGTCATGGTTTAACCCCAGCCAGCAACTAGGCACCATGCAGCCGCTCACTCCCTTACCCCTCTCCCAGTGGGATGGGGAGGAGTATTGGGGAAAAAAAAGTAAAACTCGTGGGTTGAGATAAAATGATTCAATAACTAAAGTAAAATAAAATGTAACAATAATAATAATAGTAGTAATGAAAAGGAATATCATAAAATTTAAAAAAAAAACATCAAACAAGCACAAGTGATGCACAATGCAATTGCTCACCATCCACTGACTGATGCCCGAGCAGCGATCCGTGCCTCCCGGCCAACTCCCCCAGCTTTATATGCTGAGCATGACGTTCTATGGTATGGAATATCCCTTTGGCTAGTTCAGGTCAGCTGTCCTGGCCATGCTCCCTCCCTGCTTCTTGTGCACCTGCTTGCTAGCAGAGCATGGGAAACTGAAAAATCCTTAAATTAGGGTAAGTGGTACCTAGCAACAACTAAAACATACGTGCATTATCAACAGTATTCTCAAACTAAATCCAAAACACAATGTACCAGGTACTATGAAGAAAATTAACTCTGTCCCAGCTGAAACAAGGACATTCCCTCTTTGAAAACTCAGAATCAACAGAGACTCCAACAGTTATGATATTTTCACAAATATTTCTTCCCCTCTACTTTTAACCACCTCCTACTTTACAGGAAGTTTTCACTGGGAAAAAAAAGTCACATTTTGATAATTTGGTGATTTGTGTTATTTACTTGATTCAAAGAATGTTGAAATTCAACCATGTATTTCAATTTCAAATTCTGGCAAATAGAAGATTCATTCTCTTTCAGAGGGTCAGAGAAGTTCTTTGCCATCTTTTCCAGCTTTTTTTTTTTTATACCAATTACCTACATATCTTACTTACATAATCCAAATTGCATCAAGAAACTTCATACAGACATACGAGATTTAGGTATGATTTCAGTGGGTGTCCATGCAAGTTCAGGTTTCTGTTCATTTGTACTAAATTGCAGAACGAGTTCTGTTAGGTTTCTCAAATAGCAGAAAGCAATGGCCATGATTTCCGTAAGAGCAGGACTGTAACGTTAGGACACAGATTGAGGCCTGTAACAGTTTTGCCACAAATTAAGACACTTTTTCAGATCCTAAAATGGTAGGAGTAATGCAGTCTTCCTCCTTATCATTTCTTCCCCATCATCTCTGTGTTAGGAAAGCAAGAAATTGTATATAAATTGACTGAGTGTATGTACTTATCTTTGAGGTATATAGTATGTGCATGGTTCTGGTTGAGGTTTTGGGGGTTTGGTTTTTGTTTCATTATTTTGTAATAGCAGTTGTGTAAAGTTACTACCCATTTTCTTGCACTGCAGAAAAACATGGGTCTCTGTATTATTACAGTGATCTCACTCATCATGTTCATTCAGGCAGGGTAGTAAATAATCCATTCTGCTTAAAATATTCTGTCACTTGCTTTCAGAGTCATATTTCAGCAAATAGTGCTTCAAAGATATCATTCTGATCCATTGCTGCAGCAATCCTGTAAATTAATTCTTCTGATGATTCTAAGCCTCGCAGACCAAGATTAATTCCAGAGCCTACCAGAAAGTGGATAAATTAAAATGAGAAGACATTTAGAAACGGTTGTTGTTTTCACAATAACATAAATGACAATTAGAATCTTAATCTCATTTTCTCTTAGCTGTACTTTAAATCATCAAAATCAAATGTATTTGTCTAGCTTCTCTGTGAGAAACATTTGCAAAAATTTGGCCATATAATTACACAGGCAAGCCTAAGGCAGCAAAAACTTAACATTTCCTTAACATCAGTCACAGGCTAATATGCCTTGTTGAATCATGGCCATTGTCTGTCAAAGATCTGAGTATTGATTTATCTGACAAGCTTTTGGGCTCTGAGAGTTATCTGGACAAGAGAAAAATAATCGTGACATATTGCAAAGGCATGCAGATGGCACAGCAAAAGGTTGATTCACCCTTTTGATAGAGCATGTGTCTATTTGTTAGAAATCATGATTCAGAAATATGACAAAAATCTAAACAGCTCTCAGATCATAATTTTTCAGCAGCTGCCAAAACATGTTTGCATAGGCTACAGCTGTTTCTTTTCAGGTGAAAATTCTGCCTCCATGACTCATGCCTTTCTTACCTCAGCATTAGACTAAAACAGTGCAGTCTGCATCAGACTATGATTTTAATCCACTGGGACATGATAAATGAATATTTGAGCTACTGCCTAGTGTGAATGTGCCATGTCCTGCAAGTGAACAATTTTAATTTTGGGGGTGGAGTTAAATTCAGCTTTCCATAAAAATGTTTACAAGGTCACTTTTGACTTTCTTTCAAGTTACGAAAACTGTTAAAACTTTTAAAATCCCTGAGTTTTTATCCAAGTTTATTTTTAGAAATGCCAAGAATTTCATCCTCCTTCCTTACATATAATAACTACATCATTTTCAACATAATTTCAAAGTTAATAGGATTCAAACAGGCCTTGTTGTTTATGATCTTCCAGTTTCCTCTGAAAGCAACATAAAGAACATTTTGTGTATGGAATCTATCTGTGAAACCTCTGTGGAAACTGCAGAGTTGGAATCCCAGTCATAAGAGTTTGTGTCCTTTTTTTAAATATTATATTTCCAGAGAAAACAACATACTAGTGAGCTGCAAAAAACTGTGGAATACAATTGTGCCTTGAAATGCTTGTGGCATCAGTAACCTCCAATAGGCCACATTTGAACATTGTAAAGTCTACCTTTTACATTTAATTTAATATTCATTTGTTAAGAACATGCACAGTGTGGAAGTTAATGTGAAGGTTCATATTAGATGTCTTTACCTGAAAATTCTGATATATTATTAATAGAAATATTAAGCTTGTTCAACATGATTACAAAAATAATGCTAGGAAGTGATATTTAACAGTTTTGGTATAAATGCTAGAAAGGACAAGATTTTATCTTTTTATTCATCATTCATCTAAGAACTTTCTGTCACTCTCCAGGAGCAAACCTTACCCTCTGCAGAAAAGTCAAAAAATCCAAAAGATGAGGGAGCCAGTGTTCAGCCAAACTTTGAGCTGTATATGTTATTTTAGGAGCTTATAAGTTTTTGCCTTACCCACTAGTAATTTTTCATGCTATTTGTTTCTTTCTAAGCTTTAAGTATCCTTAGCCTTGAGTGTTCTTGTTTCACCTGTAGTGGCACTTGCAGGGACAAACACACTGATAATAAAGCATTTCCTTTCTTGGATGCTGCATGATCAAGAAGTTTCTTTTTTTCCATATATTTATATGTACATCAGCATGCATAAAACCCTGTAAAATAAAGTCCAAACTTGCCAGTGTCGAAATTCATCATTCTGGCAACTTCTTCTGCAATGACGTTGACTCCCTCATTGAAGGCAGTTGTAAACCTCCTGTGAGACACCGCATCTCATTTAGTCTCCTGCTATATCGGAAGAGACACACAGTCAGTTCATTCACCCTGGATTCTATATCCATCTTGGAGGCATTGAAAGATTGATGGAATATTCTTCATGAGCTGGTTAAAAAAAAAGAACAAACAATAGTCAAGCCTCCCTCGGTACAAAACCCGTGTTTGAACATACAGAGAAGTATTTACTCACACCTACTAAGTAATTATTCATCTTCCAGGCTGCAAAATTGGACACTGACAAGATAGGAAGAAAAAAGAAGTGGAAGTCAGGTATCTAAATTCCTTTAAAGCTTTGGTTTTAATTGCTTTGCAGAGACAAGAAAGCAAGAGGTAAATAAAATTAATTAGTGGAAGAACAGATTAATGGTAAAGTTCTTATACCTCAGTGCAATGAACACTTTTATTGACTCTTGGTTTTGCAATCTTGCTCTGAGTTCAGGGATACATCTAAAGTTAAACATGGATATGTTTGCAGCATCAGACCTGGAGGGTATAGGAGAATGTGCGGTTCATTTTTTCATTATTAGTCCAGCTCCTACCTGAGGCAATGGTAAGAAAGCTAGAATATGCATGTGCGACATTACTGGCAATGGAAGAAGGGGAAATGCCAGTCTAATTTAAAATTAAGATGAAAATTGATATTTAACCACAAACATGAAAAACCTGAAGTTTTCATTCTGAGAGATTTAAAAGCATTCAGATAATTTGTCTATACTTACACAGGAGAAATCAAAGAGATGGAGCATAACTAAAAGAAAATAGAAAAATCATTATAACCATTTATAAATATTAATCATCTGTACCCTTTCTTAATCCAATTAGCTATCACTCCTGATTAATCTCATCTTTAATGAGCATCTTCACACTCATAACAATGGATGCAGTCCATGCACAATTAATACAGTTCAGAGTTGTCATTTGGATTAAACTCTAGCATTTTTCTTAGAAAAATTGTTCTTTCCTAAAAATTGTTCTCTCCTAAAATTATTTCAGCATGATAGCCCATTATAACTAAGTAATGGCATGCTCCTTTCCTTGATCTAGAAGGTCAGTGACCACGACTGCCTTATTTATGAAAGCAACTCATTAGAATAAGTACAGAGGACTGATTATATGTAATTACTTTACAGCATTATGGAAGAAAAGGTATTGTTTAGATACAGGATCAAGAAGATCAAATGGAAAAGACTTTATCTCCACTAAACAAAGCATTCTAACGTATATCAAACTGCTAGGAAAAAATAGAACTTCTACAAAGAAAAACAGTATTTCTGATATATTTTACAAAAATATTGTAGTGGAGTAGGGTTTTTTTAATAGGCTGGCTGCTGGATTATGTCAAGGAAAAACAGGACTAATATGCAGAAGTTAGTGCAGTATGGACTGCAGTAAACTTATTTTGGAAATAATCTGAAAAATCTTGAGCTGGTTCTGATCTTGCTTAAACTATTGATAACTGACATAGTGACATTTCACTTGTGAGAGACTTGAATCCAGCTTATATTTTAAAGGAACTTTAGTGTGTAATACATTTGCATAAAGAATTATCATAAGTCCTTCTACACCTCCCTCTCAGTTACCTTTGGATGACTGTACAGATTATTTGTTTAAAAATTTTGCTTTTGTTTCCTTCTCTCTCTGAATCTCTAACAGTCACCCCAGTAAAGCCCATCACATCTGGTTTGCAGTTATTTCCTTGGTAAGACTGTGGGAAATCTTCCTCAATGTATGTTACATACAACCCTGTAACAGCATTTCAAGCTGTCTGATAGAACTTGATTTTAAAGATGCTTCATCAGCTGGTTCAGGATATCCATATGATTGGCATGACTGATACTGTACCTCTTAGGAAAAATCCATGAATGCAGGGGAAAGGGACCAACTATCTAAATTCATCTGGATTTCATTCATATTGGACATGACCTTCTGCAAAAAAACACATCATGCAAATCTTGGTAACAACACAATCATGGCAAAACAGTTCTTGGAGCTTGTGTGGCTTATGATGGGCTACCCAAGTAGGTTTAGACACAATAGAAAAGGGCTCCTCATATAAGGCTTACTGAGTGTGAAAAGCGAGAGAGAGAAGCCTGGCAGCATAGACTCGTGAAAAACACCTTGTTTTTGTAAAATTTCTGTGTCAATCATTAGTCCTATTTCTTTTTTTTTTTTTTTTTTTTTTTTTTATGTTAAATGGTCTACAGTCTCACAGAGCTTGAAAATGTGTCCTGTGGAGTAAGCCTTGTCATCTCAATAAAATAAATCAAATAGCATGAGGCCTAATGCATGTCCCTGAGGCATTTCACTGGGTACTTCTCCTCAGTGGTCTATTATCTTCTGTTTATGGTCCTTCAGCCGATTTTTGTTCTGCCTGAAAATCAATTTGAATTCAGTAAAAGGCTAGCAGTACATTCATTTACATTCCTGACATCTACTGATTCTGTAATTCAGTAACAAAAAAGCAGTCACAGTTGCTTAATCTACTAACTTAGTGTTAAGATGATCTAATGAGAACAAAAGCATTTATGGAAGTGCAAATTAATGGATACATTGGGTTTCATTTCAAACGTTACATAATGACCTGGAAAAAACAGTACATTTCGCTGAACGGTATGTCCCTATCAGAGGAAAAATTTCAAATGGCTAAAATCTCATGTTGGCACCAAGTAGCTGGATTTTCAAAAGGGCTTAAGTTATTGAGTGTTGAATGCTTTTGAACCTTGGGTCTTGAGTCTGAATGTACTCTTAAAAACCTGGTCATGAGTTCCCTTGAAAGTCTAGCTTTTATTGTACAAAATGTTTAAATTAAGGTATTCACCTTTCCTTACTGAATGAGAATATATGTTCTGTGGTTTTGAAGAGGGACCAAAGGGAAAGTTACTTCCAAAAATAGTATGTGCTTGTGCAGCCTTTAAAAATGAAAAATAGATCTTTAAAGAGTAATGGTTAACAACGT
The DNA here is from genome assembly GCF_929443795.1 of Astur gentilis. Classification (NCBI taxonomy): domain Eukaryota; kingdom Metazoa; phylum Chordata; class Aves; order Accipitriformes; family Accipitridae; genus Astur; species Astur gentilis. The sequence continues at coordinate 37,445,826 of NC_064886.1, read as the reverse complement.
GCCCTCATTACTCATGTTTAAATTGCTTTTCTTGGCATGAAACATTTCTATGCTGGAGCCTCTATTCTGTAGTTGGAGGGAATCCAGCATTTTAAATCTGATCAAACTCACAAAACTCTTCACAATTACTCTATCTTCAGTGGTAAAATGAAACCCTCAAAATACATTAATAAAAATCTTCAAACACACAATCCCTAAGCCAGACACAAGACTCTAATGGGGATCTTCTGCTACAAATATTCAACAAGTGTTTGGAATACTCAAATGTAGCATATGACAGTGTTAAAAAGCAGATCTCAGTCCTTTCAGCTAAAGATCATATTCCTGAATGTTTTTCACATTATTCATTAGCTTCTAATAACAAGTGTGATTCCTTCAGGAGCAGAGCTTGATAACATACTATTTAACTTTTTCCTCAATAAAAGTCAGTTGTATCTTGATCTTACAGAAGAATGTGAGGACCCATCCTAGTTCCTGACACAAGAGGGGGAGCAGAGATGCCTACCTAGTATACATACCACTGTCAGGCAAGAAGGCGGGAAGAAACACAAGTAAGAGAAGCAGAGGTTCTTACCTTACCAAGATATTTCCAGCAAAGTTTACTGTATCATGACAAAAAGATAGTATTAAAATCACCTTTTAATACTGCCTGGTTGACATGGCAGCTAAGGAAGACTTGTGAAACAGTCACAGATTATGGCAGTTGGTGTGCCCTCACTTTCTCAGGATTGACTTTAAAGACAAAAGGTCTTTGAGCATCTGAGGCAGACAGTTGTTGTCAGCAGAGCTTCTCAGCTCCATGCTTAGTGACTACAAAACTTCCAAAAAGGAAACTCATGTCTAGCTGTCTCAGGACGTAACTTAGAGGATTTGACACTATGGACATACCCTGTTCATTCTATCCTGAAAAGTATCTGTTCTCATCAGTTTTGGAGAGGATAGGTTGTACAATTGCTACCAAGCAAAGCTGATCAGAGATCAGCTTTACATTTTTTTTAGTTCTTTTCTCCCTACCCCCCTTCCCTGCATCCAATCTCTCTTTCTTCTTCCCTCCAAGAAAATAAAATTTTTTAAAAAACCTCAAAATTTTCTGCTTAGTTTGATCATTTTTCTCCTCCTGGTTTTTTGGTTTGACCACAAAACCAGACAACCCATTATTCACCCAACTTTACTAATGAGCTCCTTTCTCAGAGTTTTTGTACCCTGCATAATGAAGAACATCTGCATCTAGTGTAAAGCTTGACATTTCCCTGCCTATTCACCAATGGCTTTTTTCTCTTTTCTTTCAATGACTGAATGGATTAACACTACAATACTACTAATGCAATGCATGGGAAAGGAAACTGGCAGAGTCTCCAGAACATTCTATTCTTATCACCTTCCCTTAAGATTTCAGTAGAATTACTCAATTCATATGGTAATCATTTCCTTTTAATCAATGTTTCATATGTAACCTTGCTTATTCACTCCTACTTATTCCTACTTGCCAAGAAAGTTGAATGAGACTGTTGGGGGTATCTGTCTTTCATGATATTGAGAACTGATTAATAATGCTGGCAGCATGCTAACAAAAATATGTTTTTCATTAATTAACACTTATAAATAATTTGTTAAAGGTTACAGAGTGCTTAATCTATGCCTTAAAAAACAGCTATTACATGGACCAGCCAACCAATAAATTGCTTATAACTATAAAAGCTCTTCTGATTTGCTTACAGTACTTCTCAACCTTTCTAAAAACAAAGGGCCCCCTACTATCCTGAAAAAAGTGCTGTCTAGTCCTGTAGAAATGGACTATTTTACGCATCACTGCCATAATGTCTCATGTTTCATATTAATAATTGTATTTTGTTATTCATGTTAACATATCTTTTTACTTTGCCTTGATGGTCTGGTCATGTGCACAGAATTGTTTGTGAGACCATTTTTTTGGAAGGGAGAGAGACCATTTTGCAGGCTACCTTGTGATGTCTGGCAAACCATCAGTGATCCAGGTTGAGGCATAGTGATGTATGGTACACACTGCTCATGTAAGGTGCTATTAGCAGTTTCTTTATTAACTCTTACTAGAATTGTAGTCATGGACTTACATTCCAGTCATTAACATTATTGAACAGCTGCGTACACACACACGTGTGCAGATACAGTTTATATTTCCTAAGAAACCATCTGGTTTTAATTTAACACTAGTAGAATATCGAGTTTCAGTAAGGCATCTAATGAAGAATGAAAAAATGGATTTAAAAAATTTGAAAAAAAAGACATCAAAGCTTGTCTTCTGGTGAGTAAGGACTATATTAAGTCTCCTAGTGTCCCTGCTATGTCAGCAAGATCCAGCGGATGTTACTTACTTGCTATATATTGACAAAAATATTGCAGGAAAAATTATAGAGCTGTGCAGATAAAAGTTTGGGAAGATTCACATGCTTATAAAATTCCTATGAATTCCATTGTCTTCCATTTGTCACAGTGTCTCCATAGCAGAGTATACAAAAGAAAGCTGAAGCTGTTTTCTTTGTTACCTGTCTATGATCTCAAAAGCTGCATTTGCTCCGTATGCATTCCAAGATTCCATTATGAAATCTGGGCTGATCTCAAGAACTGAACTGGGTTCTCCACAAGATCCATCCACTACCACAGTTTTTTTGGCCACTCCCAAGATAAATGCTTCCTTACAGAATCACTTGAATAATAGTTTTTTTAAAAGCCTCTTCATATGTGATTATTTTACATTTGCTAGAGTAAATGCATGGAGTAGTTCATGTTCTTTATGTTGGATATACCAGTAAAATAACCTATGAAAAGGTAGTCCTATGTCAGTTAAACTCGTTAGGAATGTTACAAGAAAACATAAGCAAAAACATTATACCTCATTTGAAAGATCCCTTATCCAGACTAAACACACCTGCCAATTCTTTAGAAAGATCTCAAAGGATTGCAGCAGTATTAGTAATATTTTGCACCTGATAACACTTTGAAGTAGTTATGTATCTTCCATTGTATAGACGTGGGATGCAGCCTAGGAGATTAAGCAGTTAGAATTTAATTTCATTTAAAGCAGTGGAGAAGTTCCACTAAGGTCTTGCATTGAATTAGTACCAAAGTTTTCATGAACTGGGAACTAAGCGATGTTCTCGTAATTGTCTTTACACAACAGATTTTATGAAATGTAGGATTTATGATGGCCAAAGAGCTTCTTAGCAATGCCTTTCAACTACCTTTTATAATGTTCCAAAATGGTTACGGTGATTCTTAGTAAGCAATATTCTCAGCAAATGTTGTGTTTTAATCAGCAAAAGGACATACTAGATGGTTGCAGGTAATAGGTATGATGATTAACAATAAGGATTCACCCATAATGTCAATAACTCCAAGATAAAGTTAGGCATGAGTAAACATCTTTGAAGATAATGTTTGAACCTCTGACCTTGGTGCTTGGAACAGAGGAAGTTGTTTCTCATCTAGTGTACCAACATAATTATGCCTAGAGACTACAGACTACACAGTCTTAAATCTTTGCTTTAGCCATCTTTTTACAGGAAATGGTTCAACTTTGTGTAGCATGTATGAAATATATTTGTAATAGGAACAGAAGTAGTTTGCTCTTCTTTCCATTTCTCTGACCAATTATAGTCGTTAACATTATAAATATACAATACGTATTTGAACTAAGACAAATATCTCACTCTTCAGCAGACTACAGTGGGATTAACTGAAATAGTGTCTTCTCAAACTTGGACAGGTTTCCTAAAATAAATTTGCCTGCAGTTTCCATGTTTGAACTTCACCACATTGTTCCCTGCTTAATTAAACACTAGCCACAGTTTGTTTCATGCTTTTAATCTGATATTTTTCATATTGCTTTAGCTAGCTTAGACTGATTGCTCAGCTAAATATATAAGATGATAATTAGTTTAACAGCATGTTAGATCTATAGAGCAGTTCAATAGTAACTCATTATTGGCTACACTAATCACGTAGTGCACACTAACATAATTACCCTAGATGTACTGGAGTAAATATGAAATACAATATTTATCAATTGGATGCTTGGCATAGAATTACCTGGCCCAAGAATCAAAAATAAAGTTAATTTTATATGGGCTTTTTCATAGGAGGTAAATTCAGGGTCTCTGTCAGAGGACAGGGTAGTTCTGGCAGAAACAGTCCTTGCCCTCCTCACTCTCCCGGATGCCACCTTTGTTATCTGGTGCTGGGCTCCTTCAGCCTGGCCAGTCCCTATGCTACTCCCACACATGCACGCTCAACTCCTGCGCTCGGGATGGAGATATACATTTGTTAGAATTCATCACACGCCCCAGATCTGACTCTTGGGAAAGCAACATAACCTGGTGGCTGAGATAACTGGGACCGGAAGATTTCATTTTCTTTCCCTTGCTCGATGATGCTTTATTTCAATCCTTAATTTCTTAAGGCTTCAGCTTCCCCCTTGTTAAATGGGGATAATAACCTTCCTTTTGTCCATCTAGACTGTAAACTTTTTGGAACAGACACTTTGCTTTACCACATACACAAGAAGTTCCTGAACACAGGACATGCTAATATTTCAAGTTAGAATAAGTAACTGATTACATACAGGGAAAAATTAAACAAATCAGTGACGTTTTGAAAAAGGGCTAGTTCTGCAGCTGCTGGGCACTGCTGGTTAAAGCTGATTCTGCCGAAAGAAAACAGCTTGCTTTTTTATTCCTTACCTCTTTCCTTTCTCAAGAGTCCCACAACTCCTCTTTCTCCTCCTTCTCGTACTCTTTTTGCACCCCATTCCTCCAAAAGCTGACAGCAGGACTCGCAGCAGGGTTACATTTCCCTACCAACATGTTTAATACATGGTAAATGTCTTTTTGTCTAGAGAGAAACTGTGATCAAAAGCACATTCCAACTGATTTTCTAGATGTCTTGAACAACATCTCGCAGAAGAGCAAGAAATACCCCTGACACTGCACACTAGCCCCAGCTCAACAAACAAAAAAAATCGGCAGAAGAACTTAAAGAAAATTTCCTAAAATTCTACGTGTTTCAAAGAGCAGAAACTGGTTTTGCCAACGGGTGCCGCGCAGGAGCTGCCGCCCTCACTCAGGAGCAGAGGCCGGAGGGTAAAGACTCCCGAGGGAGCCTGGGGGCTAAGCGCAGCCGCCCTGCTCCCAGCCGGGGCCGGGGCCGAAACTCCACCGAGCCTCTGCCGTCCGGCCAGAGGGACCCTTCCCCGCTTTGCGGATCCCCCTGCGGGACGGTCGCGGTGTTCCGCGGGTGGCTGGGCGGAGAGGCGGGGCGCTCCTCCCCTCCGGGGCCGGACGCTGCGCGCCTCCGCCGCGGGCAGCTTCAGCACCGGGGGCGGCGGACAGCGCCCCGCCGCCCCGACCGCCGCCTCGCCCCGGGAGAGACCGGGGCGCCCGCCCGGGGCCCGGCCCGGCATGGCCACTTCTCGATTACTGCTGACCCCGGGGGACAAAAAAAGCATCTAAAAAAAAAAATAAAATCCAACCCCAAAAACACCAACCCCCCCAAAAAAGCAGCCCAGCTCGTAGCGAGCTGGCTTTGCGTTTCCCGGACCGGCAGCTCTGCGCCCCCGGAGCCGCCGTCGGGTGGGCGGTGAGTGCTGTTTGCGTGCACGGGGGGAGCGCGAAAGCAGCGTGGGAAGAGCTCCTCCAGCAAGCGGCAGCCTGCCCCCCCGAAAATCCCTTTGCTCTTGCACAGCAACAGCTCCCTCCGGGTCCTAGCAGAGCGGGCAGAAGAGCCGCTCTCACGGTGGAGATGTCTCAGCAGGGGCCGTCGAGGGACAGCGGTGATGTAGCAGATGGCATCGGTATTTAGGGCAGCCAGCACTCACGGGCACTGCTGTGCTGGAAGACGAAATCTCTTGCTGCTGAGGTACCCCCGTAGCCCACTGAGGATTCACGCCACTTTGAGGCTGGGAGATCAGAGGGAAAAAAAATCAGGGTTTTCTCTGCTCCCTTCCTTCTTGAGCTGATGTCTGCATTTACTAGTTTAAACACTTCCAGAAATGAAATCATGGTGAGAGCCAGTTAAAATAGAAGAGGAATGACAAGTAGGAACTTTGGGGTTTGACCCAAAGTCTGTTGAAGCAAATTGAAAAACAGTCCTTCCCCTTCAGTTTGCAGATCAAGCAGGCCTTTGCACCCGGAACGGACTGAAGGATTTCCCTAGAGAATACATCTCCAGAGCAAACACCACCTAGTGTTTGCTAGTTCTGCTTCTGTGTTTCCTTCACTGGGAAGGAAAAATACACTGTTAATCGAAGAAGAAATGAGTCTTTTCATTTATAGTTGAATTTACTGAAAAAGCAAAAGGACCTGGCAACACCATGGTTTGAACAGCCATCTTCTGCAGGAGCACTTGAAAATGCTTGCCTTAAAGTGGATTGTACTGTAACATTTATGTACTAAGAGTCTGATTTCAACAGGAGTCTTTCTGTTCACTTTAAAGAACTTTGGGTCATGTCCTAATAATGCAACACTAGGAGGTTTGTGCTCCATTTTCCCTAAGGATGTACATTTTATTTTTATGAAATTATTACCATTACATAGGCGAATAAAGTAGTACTTTAGCAGAATAAAGAGAAATGCCACTGTGCTACTGAGGAGATTGAGTATCCCTGGAAAAGCTAGTTTTCATTATATTTGTTTAAATTAAAGACAGAGAGATGGCTTTAATTTCAAAGGGTTTATTAATTATTAGCAGCTCTTGTAGCTCTGATACAGTACAGGGAAAAGACAGCTCATTTAAAAGTACATCATTTATCAAGCAAACCATCTTTACAGTCTTGTCCCTGCCATGCTGCTGCTTTTCTTTTTAACTATACCTATATTAATCTTTGGCTATCCTGACAGAAGGGATCTGTGTTTGTGGAATTTTCCACATTGCTTCTGCATAAGCATATAAGAATAAATCATGGTGCTTTAGTACGTGTATCATGTTCCCATGTTTTAGGTCTGAATATATCTATCTCATAGGCAGCCTGTCTAATTACATGTGCCATCTGTGGGCACCTGGCCATACTGTATCAGTAACAGGCTCTATTCACTACCAAAAAAAAATTCTTAAACTTCTTTTCTACTTAGTTGACTGCAAGTATGGGCCAAAGTAATACTCTGACTGTCACAGGATGATTTTCTCAAGAAAAACCACAAGTGTTACAAGTTTGCTCAAACTAGATTATTTACATTCAAACCCCTGTCCTATAAATTCTCCTCCTTTTCCACACAGTCAGTGCAAAGAAGCAACACTCTGCATGCACCCCAGTGGCTGGGCTATTCCTCCCTAGCAAGTGAGAGTTTGGCCATCTGTAGCCTCATCTCAGGTGCTGCTGAAGGAGAAGAGGCTATCTGGCGCAGTGCAATACTGTGTCCCTCTATTTCTCTGAGCCTATAGACAGCTGCAACCTGAGAGAGCAAAGATATCTTTAAAATACTCTCAAGCCATCCCCTCCTGCCTAAAACTTGGCTGAGGGGAGGAATGCTGTATCAAGACCATCACTGCAGGAAAGTTATCTTTTGTTTAGACAACGCTAAGTGAGATTGGTGTTACATTTACCAGTGCAATAAACCGCTTCTAAAGTACCCATCATTTAGTTTCCAAGATCTAGTACTGCTTTTATCCTTCTCAAAAGTGATCCAGAAGATGGAATTTAACAAGAAAAGAGAAGCTATGGAGGGTTTGTAAGAAAAAGTCTATAAAAAACCTCCTGTATAATAAATAGAAAATCAATAAGGAAGGAAATATTTCCAAACTTTGAGGAGTAATTGCAGGCCACAGAGGGGAAGAAATAAACAGAAAAAGAAGTAGTATTCCTTTAAAGAAGAAAGTATGCATAGTTAAGCCTTACTGCCCACCCCCCCCCCACCCCACCCCCCCGAAAATAGTGCCAGAACTGTTAGAGGTTTAGCTAAGCCTAAATGGGCCAAATTCTGCCTCAATTTGTTAGCAGTCACCCAGCTGTTAGGACAAATATGAACAATCTAAGATGATGCATCACATTTTTATTTTAAAATGTGATCTTCAACAGCCTATCTGCAAGTTACTTGATCACCAGTAAGGCTAGTCTGATTCATGGCAGATACGTCTTTTTCATGTGTTCATAGTGATCAGTAAGAGGATCTGTGGCTCCCTGAAGCAGATTGTTTGCCTCTTTCCAAAGGTGGAGGGACAAGGCTTGTACTAATAAGAAAATTCTTGTGCAGTTCAACTGAGGCACAGCAAACCCCCTATAGTACTTTTGTTCTGCATAGCACATTTCTCCTCAGAGAGGTTGCAAGGCAGGAAGATACCTGCCTGTGATGCAAGTAAACAGGCTTTTTGTATACAGGTGGTGCCTGTGCATGTAACCCCCATCTGTGTCCTGTGCTCACAAGCCTTCTGCTCCCAGTGGGCTAATCCAGCTCCTACTGAAGGCTTTGAGCTCACCTAGGTACACATATGCCTTGTCTCCTGAGCAGAGAGAGATGCTTCCAGCTGGGATGCAGAAATTTTATCTGGGATTACATCCTCCAAACCCCTATCTTGCAGTCTGGACTTTCTCGTTTTATAAACACCCCTACAGTAGAAGGAACACAGCTTTCCTGATAGCACAGCCATCTCTGTGGTCTGTAGAGCTGGCTGAATCCCAGAAGAAGGCTTAAATTGGAGATTAAGACAAAGAAAGCTGAAATTTGAAGCAATTTCCCAACATTTGAATGGTTTTCCAGTTAGTTTTAGTTAGTAAACATTTGACTGTTTTCCATTTTTAAAGCTGCTGCTGCTGCTGAAATCCACAGCACACATTAATCCATCAGACAACCTGTGCCTCAAGCACAGCTGAGAACTTTTCCCTGCAACCCAGGCATTCAAGTGGGGATGGGCACTTGATGTATGCTAACAAGCTTAGGTTGAGCTTAAATATAAGCAGAGGTTCCAGCTGAGGTCCTTTGTTCCTGTGGGAGAATTTGTCTTGCTGCTATTCAAAGGTAAGTTTTTCTGAGGTTGTTTCATGTTGTTCATGGCTACAATTGTTGTCCTTCAGTAGTTACTCAGATTTAGGCAGTTGCAGTGTGTGATTCAGACAAGCCATATGCCCCTGTGACATAGCACAGGTGACTTCATAACTGGTCTGAACTTACTGAGACAACATCAGTGCCTCAGAAATAGAGTGCCCCACAAGATACTAGGATGTTGCTGATGGATGGAAGGAGTTTAACAAGGTTGAATTTTGCACTGGTACTAGGGTGAGTAATCAAGAACAGATCTTTAAAGTATTTTTAATTATAGACCTGGCTACAGAAGCAAACTTCTATGCTCCTAGAAAATATTCCTTCCCAGGGGGTTAATGTGTATGCATGAAGACTATGGAAAATAACATAGGGAGAAAAATAAATGGAGCGAGTAAAAGTCAAGAGAGAAAAGTGAAAAAGGTGAAAATACCACTAAATAAAAGTACTGTGCTTATATTCTTGTGTGTAAGGCCAGGTCTGGGCCTGGCTTTGAGTTGTAACTTCCTTCCATTCCAAAATCCTCTACTTTGAGCTTTATACTTGCCACTAAGCCTTCTAATGAAGTTCAGGGGCTAATCAGCAAGCCTTAGGCTCTGCTGTGCAGTTTGAAAAGCTTGGGAGATGCTCCTGAGGATCTCTTGGCTAATATCAGACCTTTCCCTTCAGGAGCAGACCAGGCAGGGTAGTACAGTTAAGCTCTGAGCTGGACTTTAGTGCTAGCAGTCTTTCTTCTGCCTCAGACTCTTCCCTTGCTGGCAGGCAGTGTCAGCAGACTCACTAAGATGAAGATCAGCCTGGTTCAATACACACAGGAAGGGCTGAGGTGGTCAAAAAGAGAGAGGAAGGAAGGAAGCTGATTTGTTGAAAAAATCCTGTGAGATGTAGTACAGCTGAACCCAGACCAAATGATACTGGATGTGTATCACATGTAACGAACAGGATGAAAGAGTTTCTCTTTCTGACAACCTCTTGTAACTACCAGCTCTTATGCTAGAAACAAATTACTGCTACAACACATAGCAAGGCAGAAGCAAAGGGATGTGAACACTACAAGGGACAACCTCTTGCTCTAATAAGAGATGAGTTGCCTAGGGATGGAACAGAGAATGGTGACCTAACCATATGCCACCCTATATGGTAACTTGACTGTGAACTTCTTCTGTTATCGAGTCAAAAAGGCTGGGGAGGGAACTCGCTCACTTAGGTGCCCATGGCCAGCTTTGCGTTCCTTTAGGGTAGGAAGGTGGAAGAATGAGACCTCCCTTCGGGTGAGACAAAGGAGAAGGGAAATCCATGGACACATCAGATGCAAGGTGGGAGGACAAATATAAGTATGAAATAAGTGGGGAGAAAAATCACATGTTACTTAACCTGTTGTGAAGCTGCAATGTGAGGAGTGGTTCTAGGGGTTTTTATGTTATCATAGCATATATTCAGGGCACCATTCCTGAGGTTTTTATCGCAATGACTGCTTGGTCTGTCAAGATAGAGTCCATGAAACAGTTTGAATTAAAAAAAAAAAAAAAAACAACAAAACAAAAACCCCCACCACAACTCGTTTTTTTTCTGCCTAAAATGAAAATTTGCTAGTATTTGTCACAAAATTAAAAAGAATGTAGGTTTAGCAGCTCAATGTTAAACACTTTTGAAAATTAGTATCAAGTCTTTCAAAAAATTTTATTTTCTATTTTCTTGCAAAGATGCTAGTACATGTTTGGACACATTACATTGGACCTTTTTCCTTTAGCAAGCAGCTAGAAGCAGTATTTATTACAGCAATCTCATTTAAGTGGCACTTCAAACTTTGTAAACTCTGCACTTTCCTGTTATACCACTAGGTGTGAGTGTTGGAGCTTTTTCTGTTGGTGGTTTTGCAGTAATGTCTATAAAAGTTGCTATCGTGTGTCCTGCTGAATTCCCAGTCGCTCAAGCAATTCCCAGCTGAACCGTGATGACTATCCAGTGTGCAAATGGAAAAATCATTAAGTGAGTGCCGGCTCCATGATACAGCACCCGTTTGCAGAGCAAAATACCCCAGCTGCATACGAAACTCTGGCTCTTGCATCCATTTTGCCAGTTGTACATGCATGTACTGGGGAGTGGGGGTCCCTAGTGCACAGTTTTGGGTAACTTTTGCAGAAAGGAGGAACCCAGAGTTGGAATTTGAAGGGAAAAACATCACTGGGAGACCTCAGAGGATTTCAGAAACGAATTGTGGGAGGCAGGTGTAGAGAAGGGAGACTAATCTGCTTGAATGGAAAAGATGGGCAATACCACGTTTAACAGGAGAGAGGAAAAGTAGGGAGCAAAGGTCGGGAGACAAGAACTGGTGCAGCAGCAGGTCGGAGCAGGCCCACCAGGCAGCAAATACTCATCCTCACTCTGAGCTCACTTCGCTCAGGCACATTCGGTCATTGAGAGGAAAGATAGCAGCGGTTAATTTGAGAGGACAGTTTGTCTCCCTGCTGTCTTTCCACTTTGTTTTCTGTCTGTCTTGCTCCCATTGCAGGCATTTCTGGAGGAGTTTATCTTCGTGCCATCACCTCTCCAACTCTATCCACCTAAGTTTTCCTCCATCATTTTTCCGGTTTACTTTATGTCCCTTTGTTATTTCTTAACTAAGCATTCTGCTGGGAATCTTCAAATTGATTACTGATTTCTGTTTGGTGGGTTTTGTCTCTGTGCAGTAAATCACTACTAAACAAATAGTTATTTCTGTCTCTGGGGTCTGTATCCACTGGTTGATAAACATCCATCAATACTATCTATAAATGGTTTCAAATCCTGTGTACAACTTTAGAAGCTTGGCTGAAATAGATTGAATAAGACATAAATTTATAAACTCCTCAAAGGTAAAGAAGTTCTGGAATTTGTGGTGAATTTTCAATTTGACTGTAGCTGTAGAGATATGCTGAGATACTGACCTATTTCAGACAAGCCAGAGGTTAATAAGCCATACAAAATTACTGCAGACTTTTAATCATATTAAAAGGTAGGTAAAAGGAGTATTGATCTCAACCTTAGCAAAGGTTGGTAGATTTTGAAAGAATATTGGAGATATTTGGGAACTTTTTGCCCCTTTATTTTAACTCAGGAGCTAAGTGAGAGAATTCAAAGTCAGGCCAATTTTACAAAAACATTAAGTGTTGGAAAATGAAATTAAGTACAACACATTACAGTTGTGCATTGAACAGTTGCATCTCATACAGAACTTAGGCAAGCAGGGATCCAAATTTTGTCCTGTGGCATGTAGGTACACTAGTAAAAATTAAAAGTATAGTATAATGTGCCCAAAGTTGATACCCCTTTTGAATCATCAAGAAAAGTCCTAGCAAAGAATGGCCTTCACATGGAAGCATAAGCTGTCAAAAACAATACCACAATTAAATACCAGTAATCATAAATTTATTGCATAATTTAAGAAAATCTTGCACAACTAAAAGATAAAAACTAGGAATTAGCCTCCAAGCAGCAATATATTTAAATATCTAAATGAAATTCCTTTACACAAGAGAGAAACTGCTATTTATAACATGAAGGCAAATCTCTATTGTGAGGTTAAGAACAGCAAAAAATAACCAGCGCATTTTACTTCATTTTCAAATGTCAGGAGTTAAATTGGGAAAATTTGCATGTGGCTAAATGAGCTGTGGTTTGGGCCCACTCTTTTGTGCCAATCAGGTGTGCTGCAAGCCGTGTGGAAAGAGGTGAATGAGCCATGATGTTGTGCCCAGAAAGGGGATCCTTCCTCTCTGCTTGTGCTTTCAGGCAGTGTTACTGTCTGAATTACAAAGCCTCTCTCTGATCCTGCAGGAGAGAAGGCTTTTGCACATCTTAAGGCATTACATAGTAGAGGTATGATCTAGTCTCAGGCTGGTTTCTTCTATGGGAATGTTCCAAATGACATCTAATATTTAACCATAACAGACATTTAGAAGCAAACATGTTTAGACTAACTGATGTTTTAGAACAGCTACTTCCTCCATTTTCTAGCAGTTTATCACTTTTAACTCCATGTAGTTCAAAAATTAACATCAGATTTTTCTGTTTTATTTGGCTTTCTTAACCCATAGGTAAAACTCTTGGTCACAGGTCTATTCTGTTAAATTCTGTAAGGATGATGGCCATTTTTCACAGGAGCTTACATAATCCCAAAGTCCCTCTTAAGCACTGGAACTGAAAGGATCCCTATACCTCATATTGGCACGTCACGATACAGCAATCTTTTGTAAACTTTTAATAAATTCACTAGAATTCTGAGTTCAATACTATCCTACCATAGAGATACAAAGTACAGAAATAGGAGGTGAATTCCAGCAACCTGAACATCAGGCTGAAATAACATGCCAAAATATGAAACAATGTAGGTCAAAACTTACAATATATTCCTGTACATAATGAGAGCACTCACTAAACATAACATTTTTAGCATCTGAATAGAAAATAAATTAATAGAGAAAACTTCTGTTTCAGGAAAGAATGAGTACAATGCTAGAGATGGATATTTTTAACTCACCACTGTCTAAGTGGGAGGGGTTACTAACAAGCAAAACTGCATGTTAATAACCCAAAACATAGTCATGGTCATTTGTATATGTAATTATGGGATCAGAAATTCACAAATATATCTTTTGGCAGTACGACAGACTTCATCCACCCACTTGCCTTGTGACGACTGAGAAAAAAAGACACAGTTTTCACGCTTCCCCCCATTTGGTTGGGCGCGATCCCAATTGAAGTACTGTAGAGCCATGCCATTGACATCAACAAATTTCCCTTCATTTATCATGTCATTGACACCCAACCAAAACTCAGACACTCTAGGCATACTTTTCTTGCCATAATCTCGAAGAGTGCTTGTTTCATCGTTATTCCTTGGGATAGCCAGTGTCCCTCCCTTGGCTATACAGTCTTCGTTGGCTTCATGAAAATGTTTGGTGCCTTCTGATACAAGGTAGCACTTCTTATGGGCCTTTGTCCCACGAAGACAAACTGTGAATAGATATTGGTTTGCATGTTCAGTAAAAGCTTGGGCTATAGCTTTGAAAAATGTTTCCTAAAACAGTAATCTTCTAAAGGTATGTAGGGAATTAAGCAGACAAGTCCCTCAGCATGTGAAAGGGTCTTGCCTCCACAAAGTGGGCCTGAAAGTAGCAGTAGGATCAGACTTCCCTGCTATTCATCCTGTTCCCATAGGACCTTGTATGCAGCCAGCATCTTGGCGTGCCTTTGGGGAATCTGAACAGACTGCTCACAGGCACTCTGCAAAGCACCTAGGACTACAAGAGATGGCCAAAAGAAGAGCATGCTCTTACAGCTGCTCCAGAGAAAAGGAAGGCCAGACATACCTGTGATATTAACACCATGAAGTGCTTTAGAGATTCTTTCCTGTGTTTATGCTGATAAACCTCAGGCATGCTCTTGAGCCCCAGATTCCCTCCAGCGATGTAATTCTCTCAAGGATTTTTTTTTTTTGCTGTTTCAGAACGCTAAAATATAGCCCAGGCCTGTTGTCAGTGTATCTTACATCACCTTTTAGCAAATAGTCCTGCCTTCACTCGTTTTTACCTTATTTCATCATTCTTAAAACTGGTGGAATGGATGAGGTATGGATGTTTTGTATTGTTGGCAGATGTGAGTTGGTCATCAGGAAATCTATATTGGCTTCATAGTAGAGAGAGAGAGAGATCTAAAGGTCTTTTCATATTTATGATGTTTAAGTGCCAAAAAAAAAAAAAAGTTTTATGAATTAACTAAGCCTAGTTCCTAGCAAACAAAGGCAAGACAGAAAAGTGCTATTTTAAGTGTGTCCTGCTCACGTGAAAAATATTGTTTTGAAATTTATTACACAAATATCTGGATGATTGATAAAAGTATATTTTTACCTGCAGAAGAGTACACATTCACCTCGTCAGTTCTATCCCTTCAAACTCTAAATTCAAATGAGATAAAGTGCCTTCAATCTATAAAGACTTTCAAAAAGTGTACACTTATTACTGAGCTTGCATGACAATCTGAGTTAAATAATCTAAACATTTGCATTTATAAATCTGTTTGCTTTTAGTTCTACTGGAACATACCAGGGAAGTCTTGATGTAAAGTCCAAATATACTAGAACGTTATTTTGGCATATGCTCTGTAACTGGAATTGCCTTGCAGAACTGCTGTCAGAGCTCTTCCAGTCCAAGGTCTGTGTGGGCAGGCTTGCAGGATTGACCCCTTAAAATTTGCTTTCCAGCTCTCCTAATTCAGATATGTGAAAAACTGATTCTCCTAAGGAAAATACTTGCAAGAAGAGAACTATCCATGAAGGAGTGTTCCTTCTCGGCTGCAGAAGGTAGAAAAGGCCTTTAATAAACTCCTGTAAAAAATATTTTTAGAATCCTGCATGGGACTACTTCCAGATTATTTCATTTATTGCTTAAACTCATCTCGTACTTATATTAGAAATATTATCGTGAAACAATATGAACATCTTCTGTCCTGATGTTTTCTATAATCTGTTTCTAATTCCTGTCATCTGTTCTTGTAAAAAAGTAATTGTGTATCCGATCAACAGGATATGGAAATCCACTTTGGACCATATCCTGTATGTTTCAGTTTTTAAGTATTTCCAGTTCTAGTATTCATTGCATTCCTTAGCTGCATTTTCAGGGTCATCATTTTATATTAGGGCTTATCCTTCAAATTTTAACCTTTCCAACTGCTAATGGCCAAAGAAAAGTAATGAACATGTTTGCTAAATGTTGAATTCTTTAACAAATTTATATTCATGGGAAAGGTCAGAGAGACCTTATCTACTTCAACAATGCTGCAGTAATGGTTGAGACTGGCCCTCTTTAGGGAGAAAGTGTGTGCTACTAAAAGGCATGTAGCAACATTTCGTGGTATGTAGAAAGGAGACCTAGGAAATTCAAGCAAAAGAAGAAATCAGATTGTAATGTCTGTCTTGGAAATGTCCATAAGCTAAAAAAGCAGCTCCTTTTTCAAGTATCACAAGGTCATTAATAAATGCAGTCAGAGCTAGAGGGGCGAGAGATCTCTTTTTGCCAAATTTAGAATCCAGTTGAACAGTGTGGGTTCTGAATTTAGAATATAGCTCAGAATAAGTTTTGAGGATAGAAAATCTCCCGGCTCTGGTTTCTTTTCTAAGCCAGTGCATGACTACTCGCAAGCTCCTTCTGGAAGCAATACAAGAATTACTTTTAAACAAGAGTTACTTGTCTAGCACAGGCTCCCTCTTTTAAGAAACCTCTAAAGTCTTATAAGAAATTTAAAATAAAAATATTTTGTAAAGCTCAAAAAGCTCTATGTAACCCGAGATGTAAAACAGGGCAACCCAGATATTACCATGCCTAAGGAAAATAAGTTCTGTTTCATGTGAATGATGTAATTTCCTCTGTAGTGTCCTCTTGTACATGTTTAAATGCCAAGTTTTGTGTCAACAACTGAAAAAGCACAACTGTCTAGTTGGTGCATGTGTATTTACCCTTCTTGTTTTGTTTGGAAATTTCCATCTGGCTATTTAAATACTTAAAGGACTCTGCACATTTGATACAGGATATTTCTGAACTCACACTGGGTATTACTTTGAAGTTTCATGGCAACAGTCACATTTGAATGTCACGAACTGTACCCTTTAAAAAGGCTCAGTCCTTTTACCTTCCTTTTGGGATATTCTCAACCTTTTCCATGAATATTTTTGCCTCGTGAGCCCCTGTTCATATCAAAGCTGGGGACCTAACTCATTGACCCTCCAACCTAAAATCTGAAACCCAGCAACCCTCATTGTGTTGCCTTTGATTATACCTAAAAGTCACAGCTTGGGGTTGTGCATAGCAAAGACAAAAGTAGTTCTTGCTCCAGATTAGTTCTTGCTCTTAGTGAAGAATTGTCACTTGTACGCCATTAGTTCAGACTTGATTTTACTTGAATGCTTCCTTCAACACTGGTCTCACCATTACAGCTATGGCATACCATGTCCCTAAGGTGTTTTATTTCTCAGTCACAAATCCCCATTAAAGAAAAGGATGGGTGTGAAGGAGAGAGGAAAGGCAGGGATAACTTTTGGAAGCCATTGACCAGTGTAAGCTGCTTTACCTGTCTGAAGTGCTTGCATTTCTTTCAGAGCATTTACTTCTCGCCACAATTTGTCAATCTGGGTCTTTAGGTCATCTTTTTCTTGAATAAAAGAAATATAGAGAAATGAACAGCTACACACACACAAATATATTTTTTAAATTATATGTTAAAAGCTGGTTCAAAACATCATGGGTTTCTGCATTGCTGAGGTATGTTTTGATTTCTTTTAAAGATTTTTCCTTAATGAAAGGACTCCTATAGGGTTCCTATAAAAAACAGGAGGAATGCACCTTTACCTTTCACCCTCATAGTTTGAATCTCATTTTCAGTTGGACTGTATCCTAGTAACTGTTTGAAAACCATGGATTGTTGCAGCTAATCATTATTTTGCATGCCAGTATCTCATTTACAGCAAAACTTGCTTATTTACTTTTGAGCGTGTACACTGTGGTGTATATGTATGACATACAAATAATAGCAGGACACAAGTTGTGTTTATTCAAAGAAATGTTATTTCTGTGAGCATGAAAGTTTCACACAACTCTTGTTTTAACACAGTGAGGAACAACTAATATAATCCAACTTCAGAGTCTGAATGCGGACAAGCTTGCTGAGCTGCAATTTCCCTCCCCAAGAGGAGCCTTCCTCTCTCTGTCAGTACAGAGAGGACCTGCTGACTTCAGTCACACAAATTCAGGCTGAATCACCTTTTGTAGCACTTGCAAAAGCACCAAGAAGATGGTGGGACAAGAAAAGAAGCTGATTTGCACATAACTCCATTTTTGTGTCCTCTCTTCCATTCTTTTTACTTAATCATTATCATATTCCATCACCATCAAACAGCTAGCAGGCATGTTTCCATTGCACAAGATGACAATTTGACTGCAACAGTAACCAGACCTTCAGAAGCCACAGTAATGAACATGAGGAATAAATAAGTTTTCACACGTAGCAGAACTAACAGAACCACAGTTCCTACAGATCTGTGTTACATCACCTAATCCTGCAGCAGCACCCCAGAAAGCTCATCTCTTCTCCATATTCCCTACTGCCTGTGGGCATAACCCCAGCTGTCCTTTATGACTCCCTTGTTCCCCAAGGCAGGACTCCCAGTTCCCCAATCCATGTTACTCCCTGCCAGTCCCAGTTCACAAGAGCCCCTCCGTGTTCCTCTGCTTACTGGAGGCAAAAAAGAGAACAAGCTGAGCTCCTGGTGCAACCTTTTCATAGTGGGACACTAATGCAGTGGGTTTTTTTGGTTGTTTTTTTTTTTCCCCTCCATAAAATATTGGGAAACTTATCCTCAGGAACTCCATTCTTCTGCCAAATTGTTTTCAGGTTCAAAAGTTATTAGTGGAAGGTTGACAGACAAATGTGCTGGCAAAACAAATTTATAAGCAGCCTGTCATTAAGACACCAAGTTTAAAACCACAGAGATTCAAAAGGAGAAGGAAGTATATATGTGTGTATGTATATATATATGTATATATATAACTGTATAGCTCCGGAGCAGTGTAATCATGTTGTACAATGGCTTTATCAAAGCTGAGGTTTTTTCATTGACTAGGAATTTAAATATTTGCCATTAGTGTAACCTCCATCATACCCTCTTTTATTAGAAATAAGTCTTTAAATTAAATACACAGACATTTCCAAACAACATTCAGCGGTTTTGTATTTGCTCTGTAAGCTTTGCTCTGGGAATTTACGCTTCATCTTTTTCTGCTAATTCTTTTTCATTAGTTTGACTTGCCATTTCACAGTACTTTTCACACCGGTAAAGCAATATTCTGCAAATATTAGACAGGCATTCTGTTAAAATTAGGAAATGGTACAAAACTCTGAACAATAACTCTTGGGAGACTGAATGTTTTATTCTGCTCTTTTCCACCATATGTACATAAATTTCCATTCTTCTAATCTTAGTCAATCTAACTATGTAACTAAGAGTGATCGGCCAGAGTCCTTGCTTAGCTGTACCTGTGGGTCCTAAATGTTGACAGAGATGAATAGGCATAACAGAGCAAAATATTTACAACTGTTATACAGCTCTAATTCCATAACTCATTCTGGCACCTTGGCTTTGCTAACTCACATAAAAATATTTTAAAGATGGATATAATAGAGGCTCAAATGTCCTTTGTCAATAAGCATTTGTTTAATGTTAGTTTCTGGTTCATGCAATGTTATTTAAGTACATAGTAAACTTGTGTAGTCTATAAGCTTCTATCCCTCCTCCCAGTTAAACCCCAGTACCTTTCACTCTACGTTTGCTGTGCTTCCTCGCTTTGAATTTGGAAGCCTGGCTGATGGTCTGATCCAGCAGTAGTATGCTTATGAGTAGAAAAATCGTAAGTCCAGTTTGTGCCATGTCTCTCTTAAAAAACTTAAGAGAATCTCTTGAAGTTTCTTGTTTAGCAGCTACAAGAGCAAGTGACATAGACACATCTCAGTAGGGACTGACTGAGGTCAGTTTTATAAAAGTGTAGTGATAGGGTTGGCTGTACTCCTTGCTTACGAAATGTGTTAAAAACTTAAGC
Organism: Astur gentilis; assembly: GCF_929443795.1. NCBI lineage: Eukaryota > Metazoa > Chordata > Aves > Accipitriformes > Accipitridae > Astur > Astur gentilis. The sequence goes on along the minus strand of NC_064886.1, from coordinate 37,426,199 downwards.
TGGCTGTAGCATAAGGCACTCCCTTGTTCTCACATCTCATCTGAAACTCCTGTTTCCATTTTGAGTTTAGCTGGGACAGGTTGCTTTTACAGAGGCTGGACCAGCACTGAACAGTGCACCGATTGCCACTAGTAAGTGCCATATCTCCTCTTTTAACTTTGAAGCCAAAAAGCATGGAAAAGAAGATGGATGCTCAAAAACACATTGTGCAATGCCAGCCTCAGGGAGGGGTAGCCAAAAGATTTCTGCAAATGTAACAGGCTCACCTAGCATGGCTCTGTCCCAAGCTGGTTAAGTCATGACAACGGTCATCATCTTATTTACACTGAAACAAAAAAAGAATGTCACCCCCTCAGTAAATGCAAACACTGCAGCTACACACACACAGAGTCTATATACATTGAGATCACAGTATGCAAGATGTGCATTTATTATTTTATGAATAGTTAATAAATGCCTAATAGATATGACGGCATTTCTGATTAAGAACAGTATGTGCTATCAGCAGGGTCTAGTCAGGGGAACAAAAGATAGTGATACTCTTCCGAAGGTTCCCAAGTCCTGACCATATGGTCAGAGGAAGAGTAAAGCACAAGATGCTTGAAGTAGGACAGTGTGTCTCTGGACTCAGGAGAGCTCTCTGCATTTGGATCTCTTCCATTTGCCCTCGGGCTCTGTTCAGTTTTGTGGGGCTGCCTTTTAACTGGGATTGCTGTAAGTGCTAGAACCTCTCACTGATTTTGGTGGACAACTGAAATTGTCACAATAATGTGCCCATCCATCACACTCTTTTTTTCCTCTCTTTTTTTCTTTTTCCTTCCCCCCACCCTGAGTAAGAGAGGGTTTGTTTAAAATGTTGACACCGAAGTTATCATTGGGTGATGGGGTGCTGACAGGCGCAGTTCATGCCATTCAGAGCTGTTGTTCCAGACATCTCTTTGCCATCTCTGCCTTGGTTACATTCTGCTCACAGTGCCAGATTTTTTCAGAACTGTAACAGCAAGAGACTTATTACTTTATTAAATGAAAGCTGAAATTTAGGGACATGCTGTCACACTACATGACTGCATACTGGCTTTTTCCAACCCCCACATACAGTCTAAAAGCACTTCAGTACTTATAATGTAAAACACACGTACACCATCTGTTTTGGATACCTTTAAACAACTAACTGTATTCTAATAATCTGTAACTGGTAAGCATCTGTAGCGTTCGCTACATATCCAGGTGCCACGATCAGATCACTGGTCGACCCAGACCAGGGAAAGAAACAGATAACACACGTGGTGTGAGCGCCAGCTTCCACCTTTTATTGCGGGGTTAATTCCTTTTATACTAACAAGGGCAGGCGGGGTTACAGGTGTGTCATAGGGCTGCGACTAACCCTCCATCCTTCCATGACATCGTGAGATCTTCCAAACGCCAAGCCCTACAAGCATCTATTAATCGTTACTTAATAAACTTTTCATAAATGCATCCTGATATAGTAAAACTTAGTTTCAGTGGTCCTGCTTCAAAATATTGGAGTATGTTATGTTGTGTAGGGAAACCTCTGGATCAACAGTGTTAAGTCCTCAATGCTACTACAGAGCATAGCACACCAGAGATGGTTGTTACAGAACTGTCTAACAAATCACTCGCACAGCTGCACATTTCAGTACACAGTTAAATGTGGAAAGGACTGTCATTCCAAATGGCACACCAGAAACTGCAATGTGAGCTGTCAGGAAAACAAGGAGCTTTGCAAGGGTCTAGTTCAAAATTTAATCTGTCATTTAGAACTAACCCTAAGTTCAGGGTTGACCTATATTTTATCCTAGTGATATTGGGGCATCAATATAAGTTAATTAAGGGCAGACAGCTGAATCAATAACTGCCTCCAGTTAGTTTTTCACTTGGTGCCTTCTCAGAGGTTGTGGAATTGCACATGGAGCTGATCCTGAACCACTGCAGCTTGTAGCCTGACATTAAACTAGTGCTAATTTGGGGCTACCTTGGTAAGGGAGCTGTAAACCCCTGGAGCTTTTTCATGTGGAGCTTAGCTGTCCCACAGGCTTTGAGAGAGGCGGGACCAGTAGCTGGGGTCAGAAAGAATTTTTGTGTGTTTAAGGGCTCAGTACCAGAATGTATTTGTTCCTGCTCCTAGGAACTTGAGTTTTCTAACACAGGCTTTCTTTTCTTCCTGTGAAATGAGTCTGACAGAAAAAGATTTGTACTCTACTGAGGCAAGCACACAAATCACTAGAGATGGAGGTATAAAGAAAACACAGATTCGGTATTCTGAGAGTTCTTGGCCAAGAGCCTGAGTAAAAACTTGTGCTTTTTGGAGTATGCCATGTTATGTCCTTTTAAGAACAGACTGAAACTCTATTTTGAAAGCTTCATCCACCTCATTCAGTAGTCTCTCTGACCATTTTACCAGTCTGTGAGTAGCTCAGCTGGACTTCACTCCTAAAACCTGAATCACAAAGCTGTCATTAGAGCTGACCAAAAGGGTATAGGGGCTTGTTTGTCTAGAGTACCTGAGAAATAGGTTTCACACTTATGACTAATCTATAGCAACTGAGGAAGCAAGTTTAACTTCTTGTATACAGTGTGTGGGCAGGAGAGTCAGAGAAGAGTCAAAATACTGCTGAGAAGACATAAACTCCCAGTGCTACTGTGAGGAAGCAGGAAATGGAACCACACAGGAGGCCTAGAGTCTCACTGAAGTGAGTACCTGGTCTGTGTATCGTCTTGAAACCAGCATTACAATGTCATTTAGCGTTGTAAATTTTCTTTTACTAGCATAGTTATAGTAACGTAATACAGCCCAGAGAGTGAACACGGTTATATTTGTGTAGAAGGAATTTTTCCTGGGATAAATTATTCCTCTTTCCATATCAGAATGTATTATACAAATACATTTATAGCTGCACCCAGACTAGGATGGGATTGTGCTTTTTTTATTTACACCAGAGTAGTAGAACTTCCGTGCACAGACAAAATCGTGGTTTCTCTTGAAGTGCTTAGTTCACTTCAAAGCACTCTTGAAGTGCTTTGTTTGATAGGAAACATCTTGCAAAAGCCATAGCTGCTGTTATGCGCAGGCACCTGGGTTTTTGGCTCCTGTCTCTCCACCTCATTCCATTTGCTTTCAGACAACTGAAGCATTCAGAACATAAGCATCCTTTGGCAAAAGGTTTATTTCAGCTTCTCCACAGAGGCTCTTCAAGGTAAAAAGTCTGTTTCCCTCAGAGACAGTTCTACCTTTATATGCTCCTATACACTAGCTCAGAAAAACTCTTCATACAGCTGTTTTTTCCTCTCCATTCTCAGCCATCACTGGGTTTGTGGAAAGAACATGCAATTGGGCACAGACTGTGAGAAGTTGATGTGAGATGAGGACTGGATTCTGAAGTAGGTCTGGCTGCAGAAGGGTTACATAGGGTTAAATCCTACGTAAGGGGGATCATGTCCTTTACTTACCCCCTGAGGTAGTAGAGCTAAAACCACTATTTGTAAGAAAACATCTTTAAAGAAAATTAGTGCTTCAGTCTGTTGAAAAGCAAACTGCTCACATGTTCCTAGCAGACTGGCTATGTTTTGCTGAGACCTACAGTGCCCTCCATGCTTCAGAGCTAATTGTGTTGTGAAATCTTTGTCCAAATGGGAAACTGATGGGCTGTATTTCCTACTGAAATCACAGAAAACTCCCCCCACCCCACCCCCCCAGCATTTCAGTTGTGGAAAATTCAGTTCAGCATAGGATTTGAAAAAAAAAAAGCTTGTATGTGGGTAATTATTTGCCCCTTCTACTTAGAGTATAAAGGGAAAATGAAAACTGATCAGAGCTGTTGCCAGGCTAAGGAATTTCAAGTGGGGCAATCTGAAGAGCCAGTATAGCCAACAAAAGTAGATAACACAAAGGATACATCAGTCTTTATGACTGTCTCAGTTGGTAAATGGGATCCACTGGTTGATTTTCATTTGTTTCAAGTAAATGTAACAAATTTTGCAAGTTCTGCTAGTCACAGATTATGTCGTGCGTGGAAAATTACTGTATGCTTGGTTTCTTTGGCCTTGAAAAGTCTTGCAGTCTTTCTTAAGGATTTGATTGCAGTCCAACCAGGTATGAGGCAGGATTATGGCTGACATCCCAATACCAAAGTTATTTTGGGGAGATTTGTACAAACTGTATGTTTAGAAAAGGGCAGGGCTAACCTTATGGTATGTGAGGTTTTGTGAAACTTATTAATAATATTTTGGGGGTTTGCAATCAGTTCAGGTTTTTTCCTGTCATGCTAATTTTCTCTTTTGAAAGGAAATTTTCTGGCTATAAGCAATCTGCTCTGTCCATTAGAATCAAAGGAGGTTCCTGGTTTATTACAAAACCAGACTGCCCACCAGTGACCTGCACTGAATGTCACCGAGTGTTGAAATGAGGGAATTCATGTCGTCTTTAGATTAAGTGATGCTGCTACCCCAAATGTGTGCCTCACCTTTGCACTATGGCACTGATAATGGGATTGATCAATAAATAGGCTTCTCGAGGTGGTATTTTTCAGTTCCAAAGATAGCTGTTACTACCTACAGGTCTGGTGCTTTTCAATTCCCATGCTGTAAATACAAGGTTCAAAAAAATGAAGAAACTGGAGATATAAATAATGTATGTGTACTGAAAAGATGAATCAGGGCAGTATTCTGAGGTTCTGGAATAAGTGCTTTTTGTATCTCTGATTTGGGGTCTTTGTCACAAAGCATCTCACAGCTGGGTCTTAGCAAGCAGAGAGTAAACAATTTGCAAGAGGCAGCAGAAAGGCTTGTCTTGCATCTATCACACATATTTAAGTCAAATATCGTTATCTTTCCTCTGTGACCAAACTATCTCACCTGTACTCCTTTCATTTTCTTGTAATGGCAGGGAATATAGATTATAGGTTGTAAAGCTGAGAAAATACTGCTTATCAAAGTCAGAAGAAATTCAGAATTTAGAAGAGATTCACCAAATCTACATGAAGCAATGCTAGCAAAGCCATTGCACTCTTTTTTTTGGGTTACCTATCCAATGCCGCTCTGCACTAATAAAGTTGCCTGCTTACTGTGTTCAGATATCTCAAAGGAATGGCACAGTTGCCAAATCCTTTTTACTTCAGGCCTTTAGCTGTAAAAATAAGTAGCTACTGAGTGTTTTACTGACTGTCATTGCCTATTTCTTTAGGCAGGAAGGACTCCAAAGAAATAGCTATTTATTTAGAGATGAATGTTTTGATGGCTATGTGAAATGTGCAAAGAGAGCAAACCATAATCCCCCTCAAAACAGAGACTTTACAGATCAGCTGACTGTGTCATCCCTAAAGATAAGGGACTTTAGGAGAAAATTTAAAGTGGTTTCTTTGCAGTCCAGGTGCAAATAGAAGAGTTGAATGGGGTCTTTTAAAATGCTACTCCTGCGGACTTGGCAAAGTTTCCATGTTGGGAATTACTGGCAGCAGCTCAGCTTGTTTAGCCCTCGGGATGTGTGCGAGAATGACTCTCTCTTTCTTTTGTAAACACAAATTACCTGTTGTGCTAATTTTTCTCCTGTAATGTTTACTGCCTTTTTTTCTTCCTGGAAATGGTCTGAAAACATCCTGAGCATTTAATTTCTCTCTTTAAATATTTTATTTTTTATCATCACAGTCTCCCTAATATGAGGTTTTCCAGCTTCACATTAACATGATCTTAATAGGTTCTGCTCATCCCTACATGTGCCAGACAAAATGATTCGGACAAAGCCACTGTGAAGCTCTCCAGACAGTCTGAATTGCACAGTCACAGGTTCATAGCAGGTTACAAACAGTGCAGCTTTGCATACTGCCAGTAGGGTCGGCCAGAGTGAGGATTACGTTTTGGCTTGTGTAGATATTTGTAGGATTTTCCTATACCAGATGGAAAATCGGACCTTCTCAGGAGCGTGGTCATGTCTCCCTTTGCTGGCTGCACTTCACCCAGGACTCGAAGGTTCTGCTCAGGGGCTGAGACCTTCCGCTTCGCCAACCCAGAAACTCAAGTTCCCACCTCGTGTATGGCCATACGACCTCTGAGGTCCCTAACTCCTGCGCCGTGGCCCTTCTGCAGAGGTGCTCTCAGAGCTGCTGCTCCCACCCGGCTGGTGTGGCTGCCCACTGACAGGGAGATGCTTCACGTGGGGGCTGCCAGCCTGGCTTGGGGCAAGAAACCAAGCCACGGCTCTGCAGTTCAAGGCTGCCACGGGATCTGCAAACAGCTGACCCTGCTTTACCATGGCTTAGAAGCAGCGCTACCCCCCATGCACAGGCACGATCAGCTCATGCACCAGGCCCCAGCGTTGGAAAACATGTGACGTAGTCCAAATAAAACACCGTTCTTTAAAATGTAAAGGAAGTTTTTAGCTGCCTGGTCAGGAAGGAAAAATAGTACCTAATTCTTGGGAGATGTCTGCTTCTCTCTGCAGGCAGTGGGAAGTGGCCCTGCCTTGCTGGAGGCTGGGGAAGGGGCCGCTGGGGCAGAGAGAGATACTGCAACAGGCCCTACCACCATAGACTATGCATGTCTCTGCCCCCATGATGGGACGAAAGTGCAAACCACACATCACATACTGGGAGATGCTCACACAAGGATGCTGAGAGTGGAAAAGAAAAAATAACCTGCATCAGCACAATTTTCACTAACAGCCCAGTGTGTCTATTGAGAAGTAACATTTATTTCTGGGAATGCTGCCCTCTCGTGAAAGGTCAATAGTATAACATCCCCTCCCATCCCATCTTCAGCTCTCCTACCCTTAAGGCTGTGTTTTGATGATATACAGAGGAGTTACATGCTGTTACACTATTAGATGTCGCTTCAAATGCAGTCCCTAAAATTCTCCCGATTACAACACAGAAATCTGTGAGGGCTTTTTTGAAGTCTTGGTTGCTTTTCCCTGTTGAATCCTAGCTTGGGCAGAAAGAACCATGACGAGGTAGCACAGCATCTGCCTTTCCTGTTAGCTGCTGTCTTTATGGGTTTGAAGCCTTAGTACGTGTCATGGGTGGGTATTGTAGCCGCACTAGCATGGCTTCCAATGCTGACTAGCAAAACGTACATTCACCTATCTTTTCTGATATGTTCTGTAGCTTGTTTGCTGATAGAACTCAAGCTACCGAGTATCAAGCCAGCTTGTTAATGTCTATATAAAATGTACTCACTGCACTGTCTACAATATTTAATGAGTAGGACTAGTCCGCTTCAGAAATTGCAGGACATTCCAACTCCTACACTTCATGTTTGGGAGAACCCAGAGTTTTTAAATTAAAAGCTGAAGGAACCAGCAAGAAGGTGGCTGCAGTTATACCTGAAAGGGTGGACTCATCTGCATTTTAGGGAGATTTCAGAAGCAGGGATTATGGGTCTCGACATACATCCTTCAGAACTGAAGAAATTAATGTTGTAACATTATAACTAGCTAAAAGTGGCTGTTGGTCATGAGAAGGGAGATACAAATCCCCACTTCTCGTCCTTTTTTCTTTGTGAAAAATGAGATTCCTCTGGTAGAGTTGGGGGATGCTGTAAGACATGTACCTCTCTGTGTGCTGCTTGGGCTATGTGTGAACCTCATGTCACACTCCTGGATCATTGCCCATCTCCCATGTGTTTCCAGCCCAGTGCAGCATCCCGTCCCTGCGCCACGACCCCACAAACCAGGCGCAGCCAGAGAACCTGAGCTGTGGCTTTGTAGGGTGGGATTAAGCAGCTGGGGATGTGCAAGAGGCAGGGCCACACACTCTGACAAAATATACAATGTTCTGGGAAGCTTTTTAAAGAGGACTTGGAGTCACAACGTGATTTGTAAGCAAGACTTTTGCAAACAAGATTTTTAAGTAAAGAGGAAAAGAGAGATTTGTGTGATCCCCTGTATGCAACTGCAAAGGCAGCTGATGCTTACATCCATCCAGAGCCTGAAACCTGGCCTGCACTTTAGTCCCAGCACAGGATGCTACATATTGTGCGTGCATGTCTGTTGTGTGACCTTACACATCAGGGAAGAACAGAGTTCAAAGACTGCATTCAAACTTGAAGTTTTTTTGAAACTGAAGTTTGATTCTTCAGTGGCAACTAGAACAGCAGCAATAAACAGGCTATTTATTCAAATATTTGCAAACGGAAAATATTCTCGCATTTGCCAAGTAATTTAGACACTGTCTAAACATAAATTTCACAGGATTTTTCACTATTTCATTATTCATTGTCATGTACATTTTTACTGCAGTTTATTCTCATTTCCAGCAGATGTCTTAAGTGCCCTAGGAATGATTAGGAGCGCACCAATTTTATGTTGCTTATCCATCAAAGTAAAAGAGAAAAGACTAGGCTCTCCTCTGCCAGCTGAATTCTCAGGGTAAATCCACTTCGTTGTATGGCCTTACACCAGTGTTACCCAGTAGAGGATCATGCTCACTCGGATCATATATTTTCTAGATGCTTCATTACTGTAGGAAGAGCAGTTGCAGACAGACACGCAGCAGGTCAAACATGTTTGTGCAATAGGGGTTTCAAAAGGAATGGGAGATCAGTTGTCCTGGCTTTGCCAATACTGTTTCCTGAAATAACGCTATGGGCTCTGCCTGGATTGCATTTGCTTCATCTAACAAGGTGACATGATTCCACAAGTTACATGGGCATCTGACTGATTAAATTGGCTGATTAATCTTCTAAAGATCTTTGAATCTCAGAATCACATGTGTTTGATACCACTTCATTGCAGTGGGCGAACAAAAGGTTAGCTTTGCCTGGATTTAGCATTCACTGCCCGTATTCACGGTTGGTGCCTCCCCAGCCACAGGACAAACCTTCTTTGCAGTTCTTACACCTCTCCCTGCAGGGCCAGGTTCCGCGCTGACAGGGAGGTGTGCAGCTAACGTGTACCTGCCAAATCTTATGCTTTACCTTGCTCCTTGCCCCGTGCTCCTCTTGCAGCAACTGGCAGGGGTACACAGCTGCAGTGCAGTGCTGGCAAGCACAGGCTCAGGCTGCAGCCATGTGCCGTGGTTCCTCCCCTCTCGGCAATCAAACAGTGGAGAGAGCTGCTTTTTTATGGCTTTATCGAGCCCTGTGCTCTCCCTTGCTCACCTGACTTGCGTGTTACTGGAAGGCTCTCAGCCCACAGAAATAGGAAAGGGGAAGTTCCTGTGAGTTAAATTCTCAGTAAAGGCAGCAGAGTTTTGCCTGCAGTAGGCCAACAGCCTTTGCTCCTTCTCTGATAATTAACGGCAAAACAGTCTGGGACCGCCTCCCTATGCAGAAGAAAAGTGGTGCCAGGTTGCCAAAGCTGGATACGTACAAGCGAGCCAGTAATATTTGCGCAGCACTAGATCTGAGCTAGTCCAGCCTGCTGAGGTGGCAAGACTGACTGCTTCCAGATAGCTGGCAGGTTTGCGCGGTGCCTCACGCTGCTACATAGACTTAACAGCTTGGGTCTCCATTAGTTTGAGGAACTTGGCGCCGCACACTGCTACTTGATGTAGATGCTCCCCAGGTTTCAAGCAATGAATGGTCTCTATCAAGGCAGCCCCTTTGCAAGGGATCTAATGTGACCAGGAAACAAAACAGCTGTTCGAAAGGCTAGCAAATTCATCTTTCAATGCAGGACCTGTAAGACAAGTGCTTGCTTTGCTTATCCAAGCTTCTTGTACAACCTGGCACTTGATGCAGGAGCTTGGCTGGCCTTTGCATGCTGCCTCTGGTAGAGTGGAGGGCCGCATGTCCCCTGGAGTGCAAGAAGCAGCACAGCTGCAAATGCAGAGGAGCAGCTGTATTCTCTGTGCAAGGATTTTCCATTTTGTACTTAATTTACTTGCTCCACTGGCTCCATAAAACCAGTATAAACCAATACTGCAACCTCGAGAAAGATAATTGGGTTTGGCAATGTATATAGTGTATTTTGATATGGAGAACTGAGTAAGGATTAAAAAAAAAAGAATCCTGTCACTTTCTCCCCATCAAATAAGTTACAACATGGAAATAAATATTACTCCCTGAATTTTTAATACTGCAGCTATGATTAGGTTCCTTTAGGGGACCAGTCAGCTTGATGCTGTCCCTGTCAAAGCCAGTGGTGAAACTCCTGTGAGATTCCGGTTTGAGTTGAGTTTACCATCTTAATGGGAATAGGAAGGAAGCTTGCAATAATTATCCTCTTATTATCCTGTTTTGCTTGATGATTAGCAAACAGAACACTGTGTAATAACTTTATAAATTGCTGACATGTTGAACACAACACAGATCGAAAATCTCATATGAATCATATTATGTATGCTTTATTAAATTAACCTACGATGCCAGGGAACGTGCTGCAAGAAAGACAATATTGAAATGAGACTAACATTTAGTATGTGAACTGTGAGGACTGGTTAGAGCAGGTGTCACGCAGCACAGCCACTGGCATCTACTACGTTTAGGTGAGCGGTTGCAGACTGGTCATTCAAGTGAGACCTTAAAGACAATTCCTTCTGTGAATCTCCTGTCGCATGCCTACGCTGAATCTCCGAGTACTGCCTCTCTCTAGTGACACATTGCATAAACACACCGCTGATGTACAGGTCCAACATCACTTGGCAATCAGACTTTATTATGGCATTTGTTTTTACAGCCCAGTATGCAACACCATTTCCCATCTGATCCTCAGATGGAGCAATCCCAGTTCCACTCATGAGGTGAGAATGAGCCAGAATGGCTGGATCTGCAGTCTCATCTGAATCCAGGCACTGCTTGTTCAAAAAGGCTGGGTTTGGGGATCCAGGTTGCTCCTTTCTCTGTGATGCCCTACCATAGGCAATTACTCAGAGATGTGTGGAGAGGAGGATCAAGAAAATAGTAGAAAATGCTTATAAATGGCCACATTCAGTGTTGGTTCAGGCTCTGAGCCATTCTATTTGATGAGAAAGCAAGGAAAATTTAGACTATTGTCTCTCAACTGCATGTATTTCTATGGGGCTTTGCTGACACGGTCTCAGCTGAAGGCGTGCAGCGTAAGGTTCTGTGCATATCCTTTGCTCTGGAGCAAGTACGATTTGAGACACAGCTTTCAGCCATGGAGGCAAAACTTCCAGCTCAGCTGCTAAGTTTAATCAGGATTCCTTCAGTAAGCAGAGAATTAAATGCCAGAGAACTGTAAGTCCTTAAACTAAATGGCAGTATTATGGCATTGGACAAGTCACTTAATTTCATTTTTCCCATCTACAATAGAAATGGTCCAGGAACTCAAAGTGATGCTTTTATACGACCAATGAGATACTTGGCAAGTCACAGGAGACTTGGTTCGATTTTTTTTTTTTTTTTTAACAGTGGGAAAATATTCCTAATATAAAATGCAGACACTAGAAGGAAAAAACGGTAGCAGAGAAACAGAACAACAGTCTGCCAAAGCAAACTGACTTAGAAAAGAAAAACACTTATCATCTCTCTTCTGTGTTAGCAACAAAAGAAATGTTTTCTCTTAGCAGCCTCTGGAGAATACCATTGATGTGACACATCCTCCAGGCCACGTGATGCCTGTATCACCAGAAGACACCTCAGTCACAGTTCAGCTAACTTCACCCACCAGCCTTTACAAATACTGTTTGGTTTTTAGCTTATCACCTGGCCAGCCATTTCAGGGACAGTACAGAAATCCTTATCATAAATAATGCATCTCGCATACCTGCCATCTCACTCTGTTGTTCTAGGGCAGCTAAGATGCTGCATCGCTTACTGCTGCACTATGTAGTGAAACACATCTCTCCATGTGGGAAATGTATTTTCAAAGATTACCCAGCAGAAGAGCACAGAATGGTTTGTACTGCAACCTGCAGCTTATCAGGAAAATGATGTCTGGCAGGGACACAGCTAACGTCTAGCAGAACACAGCACATTTCCAGTTCTGGCGGTTGCAGAGGCAAAGCTGCTTCCAGCAGGGCTGCAGGTAGCAGGAGGCTGATGGATGGCAGCTGCGCCTTGGACCTGGGACAGGCAGAGAGCCCCTGGGCCTGGTGGGCACAGCAGCTCGCAGGGCATGGGTGCTGTGGGCATGGGTGGCACAAGCACCTCACAGCTGGAGCTCTAAGAGCAAACCTGCCCCCAGAGGAGCGCTCGCCTCCTGTTCCCTCAGCCCTCACGGTGGAACAGTTCCCGACTATTTTTCTCAGTTCTTTTGGGCTAATTGTAGCATCTCAGCACGGTCGCTATGCAAGGGAAAAAAAACCCAAAAGCTCTTCCAGTCAGATCAAAGCCTTTCTAATTTCAGAAGGAAAACAAGCAGGCCCCCACCCCTGCAGCCCTCCCTCAGTCACAGACCCCATCCACTCAAACCACAACTTTCTTCCCTTTTTTTATAGCTGGCAGCTGCTGTTCCTACACTAACAAGTGCCAGTGGCGTCTCTTAGCCCGTTCATTTAATCCCTGGCCGCGCAGTTTGCAACTTAGTCTAGTGGTGTCTGTACCAAGCATTAAACATCGTGAGGGTTCAGAAGCTGCAAGATTAGCGTCTTCCTTTGTCTTTTTAGATTATGTTTCAGTTGAGTCAGTTTTAAAGCTTTTACCAACAACTGTGAAGACTGTTCCTTTCTAAATGAAAGTTGATCTTACATGACGGCGGGTGTTTGAATTTTTGAGAGACAGGCCAATCACTATGAAGACTGTCAGTATTTGTTCCTGGCCTTTTTTTTTTCATCTTGCCCATAATGCCTGCAGAAGAGAGGAACGGTTCCCATACGTGAAGGGTTAATCTACCTGTGTTAAGTCCACTAGGAGTTTGTCTGTCACATTCTGTGGGGGATGAAAGCGGACATGACCCAGTATTCTTCAGGAGGTAAAAAATTAATTTTCCTGAAGCGCTACCAGAGAACAACGATGATTATTGAGTATTGCAGAGACTCCAGAAACCCTGCAGAGAAAGTCTGTGACCCCCATATCAAGCCTGGTGAGAGGTGGGGGAGCTGTTAAAGTAGCTCCAAGGAGGATATTGACTTCAGCAACAGCAGTGTCAGTGTCAGTCGCCCCTTTATACAGTAAAAAGCAGCATCTTTTGAACCTTCCCTTTTTCAGCTTTGCATAGGTCTGGCTGGCTGGGATAGGAAGCAGTAGTGCAGCTGCCCCGTTTACCTCCCAGGTCCACGCTGATGGGCTGTTCTGCAACCCGGTAAACATGCACGGCTTCATACAGAGAGACAGGAGCTAAACTTGAGCTCCCGAGTACTGAACACTTTATCTGAAGTGAGTCAGGTTTCTAGCGACGTGGTAAATAACAGAGCGAGACCAGAAAGCCTTCGAGGCTGCCACACTGGAGTATAACAGTCTGGGCAGTAACTAAACCCCACAACTGTAACAAACCACCCCACTGCCTCCCTTTCAAGCATACAAATAAATCAACAGATAACGTGCTGCAAATTCTACTCACTTGTTACTCTTGGGCAGAGACATACATGATTCATTCCTATTCATACATTCATCTTCTAACTCTTCATCATCTCCACTGTTCTCACACTTTCCAGTTTCTACACAGCATACCGGTGGTGAGGTGCCCAACACAGCATTGTTACAAATAGCAAAGATCGAGGCAATGTTCAGAAAACCATGCCACTTGCTGCAGAGGTAGCTGACAGAGATAGGCGAGGTAAACATGAAAGGAATGGCTTAGTTAGTTAGGATCAACTGAGCACAATCAATCAGCATGACAGCTCAGACTGAGGAGATAAAGCTACATTTGCATTTATACGCAAACCTGTTCTCTCAAAGGAGAACATCAGGATGTTTGCCTAGATGTTACAAATTACTTGGAAGAGAAGGTGCCTTGATGCAGATAGCGATGTGTTGATTGTTTTGGCTCTTTCTGCAATAAAACAAAACACTAGCTCACACTAAGGGACTTAGGTGCTGCCAGGGGAAAAACTCCTGCATGGCTCTTCAGGAACTGGAGGTTTTAAGTGTGTTGTGTGCAGGCAATCATGGCCATAGTAGAAGAATCTTTTCTGAAAAAAACCAGCTAGGATTAATCGCTAAGCTCACAGAAAATAACAGGAAAATGGAGGATGAGGTGAGACCCAAGGATACTCAGTATCCTAGGATGATTTTTGCATTTTATCTGGCCAAATGCCAAAGGCAGCCTGCTGCATGCCTGCTTGCCTGGTAGCAGCCTGTGTGTGTCAGACTGTAAGACAGTCAAGTAGATGGCCCAGTGGGAAAGCTGGTAGAAGGCAGTGCTTTATTCATAATCACAGAGAGTTTGAAAAGGCTATGGCTGTTTGCTTTCAGCCTTATCCTGACCCTATGATTAGGGATGCACTGATCATTATTTGCTTATTAAGACTTAAAAACAGAGGCAGAAATTTACTCTGTTCCTCTTCACACTCAGCAAGTATTCATATGAGCTTTTAGATTATAGAGCAGATGCAGTAACTATTGAAGTGAGATTTTCCAGGGACATTACAGGCTTTAGAACATGTCCTGCATGACTGGAATGAACCAAAGCTAACATTTCCTCTTTGTTTAGATATTAAACTGAAGTTCATTGAACCATTTCTTCCTTTCATGCAGGGAGACCTTTAAAGCCATGTACTCAAGTACGAGGCTTGAGATAACCTGTAAGGTTTGGTAACCATAATCAGTTCTTCGAAAGAAAAGGTGTAAGCCCCCCTGCAGCCCTGAGTTAAGACCAAGACTCAGGGAGAGTGGGATTTTAGATTCAATCATGTCCTTCTGCTTTCTATTAGCTAATTTGGTGGTGGCCGTTTTGGATCCTACTGTAAGATTATTCCCTTGCAGTATGTTCATTTCTGAAAGGAACTGTCTCTCTGAGGATAACTTGTGTGTCAATCCATCTCCCAGTGCAATCTGAGTGCTAAAATTCTGGAAACGAGTTTCTATCCGTATCAAAATACATTTCCCTGAACACTCCATGAATGGTGCTTATATAACGTTTTGAATTTCTTAGACTGCAATATTAAACATTTTATATCTAAATTGTTAATGTTCTATAAAGAAGCACACTTATGCATTTTAATAACCTTGACGTACTCTGTAATAATAATAATAAAAAAAAATTCTTTGTATATCCCTCAGTGACCAAAATGGAAAATAAGACCTCAAGTTTTCCTCTTAACCAATTCCAAGTCAGTTCCCTAACGTGACCATAATATTAGAATAAAACATGTAAGCCAAGGATAATGCTATGCTCAATATTTTATTTATATTTTTATGTAAACATAATTTGCTTTGTAGGCACAATATAACAAAAGCTCTAAAGCAACGAATACAATTAAACAGTGTTTCAGTTCACTTCAATCAGGCTTAAGTTAAAGAGAAGCTTTCACAGTTCCTTTAAGGCAAATTGAGAAATAATTTGTTTCACTTGAAGAAACTGTCCAATTATTTTAGAGTTGTTTAAACAACACTGTCAGTAGTAAGCACAAACCTTCATTGCTACTACAGTAAGACTTGGTCAGTAACAAGTCTCTGCATCATCATTTTGTATAGCTTGACCTCTACCATTTCAGACGCGATACTACTGTTTGTGGTATTCTAAAAGGTACTTTGGGCTTGCGGGCCAAATTCTGCTAGCACAAATCCTGCTTCCAGAACAGATACCTGAAAAATTTCCATTAATTTCAGTAGTAACCTTCATGTATGCCATATCAGTACCAGTAAAACACAGAGCAGAGTTTAGCTTGCTGATAGTAATGCTTATCTGTGTTGTACTTGGGTAGATCCAGAAATATTCCTTTGTACTCACTGCAATTACCTGATATTCTGCTGATCAGAAAATGGCCCTAAAATTGGCATGAATTAGCATGAAGAGTATTTTTGCCTTGCTAACAAAACCAGAAAGAACTAGCCAAAATTATCTCATTTGATTGTTGTCCCTATGGCGTCTGTGGCCATGACCAAGATCACCCATCTTTCTTTGTCTTGAAGGGTAATTTAACTGTAGAGCCAACCATACTGCGGTTTATAACAGAAGAACGGATTTGCTATTCTGCTTGCCCTACTAATTTAAGGCCTTGAGAATGCCACTTTACTGCCAGCTCGAAGGTCACCAGCAATATTGCTCACTTTGGCGTCAAATCAAAATTCCTAGTTATGTTAAGGTTTGTTGCAGGACAACATCATTACACTAACTGCAAAACAAAATTGGGCATGTTTCCTACCATTGTCAGCTTATGAGTCGTGAAAACTTAATGGCCTTTATTAAAAGCCCAATTGGCAAGCCCAATACATGGAAAACTTTCACTGAACATGTATTTTTTCTGTGGATAAAGCCCCTGCTTGGGCCTGATATGGCACTGGAAGTGTAGGCAAGTCCAGCCTGAAAAGAAAATCAGCTATAGTGAAGTTCTATATCAACATCTAGAGAAAACTAAAGTTCTGGTTCAATTAATATTTCAAAAGCTTTTTTGGCATTTTTCTCCACAGTTATTTCTTCTCATTATTTTTGAATTTGCTTAACCCAAGGGAAAATCCTTCAGAATGAACATTCTGCACAATTATCTGGTATTAGAACAGCAACTTCATGAGTACAGTGTAAAGAGATGGACATTAATACTCAGGCAGCAAGATGAAACAAACAGAAAAAACAAGAGAGAATCTTCTAAAACCACACATAAAAATCATCCAGACCCACAAGTCCTTTCACATTGAGAAGAACCTGAGAAGTCCTCCCTCTCCACTTCTCTGTATTAATTTTTAACTTCTATCACTACAGAATACTTGAAGATTTAGGTGAACAACTAGCCATGCCTGGAGAAATACTTTCTTTTGAAAAAAAGATATTAATTCAAAGATATATGGCATTACGCAAGGTCTCTGACATTCCTTTAGCATCTCTACTGTAGGTGATTGCAGTAATTTTAAAATAATTGTTTTAACAAGACAATTGAGGACCTGAGTAGCTGCTGCTTGGATAGGTGAAAGACATGGAAAAAAAATATTTACTTTTGTCATGTTTACTTATAGTTTCCACGAGTGGGAGGTAGATAAGACTAGCTGGTCTTTGAATACTTGATCCTGCAAATAATTACAAACATAACTGTACATATGGAGCAGAGCTTTTGACAGAACTACTCACCTAGATAAAGTTATCCCTGTGCATAATTTCTGATGGAATTAAGGCCTAAAATTCATTTTTAGCAGGGTTAACTTCTGTAGGAATTCAGCTCCAGCTTGATAGTTGACCAACACATTAGCGATTTCAGATCAGTAAACTCCGTCAACAAATTTCTTTCCACATACTGATGAGTGATCCTTACCAATACAATTTAAAAATGAAATTTAAAATTGGTTTGGATTTCGGACACAGATGAGTCAGTATGTCCTTAGCAGAAGATGTTGATCTGTCAGTAAGAATGCTAATTGCTACAGGCAATTAAAGTTCTGGGTCTAAAAAGAGTGGCTCACTGACCTTTTTCTTTGCCTGTAACATACAGGGTAATAGCTCAGATCAACAGGAAAGCATGATAGTTGGCACTCTGAATGAAGTGTTTAATTACTGGTGCTGATGACTAATGTGATTATACAATACGAATCGAAGTCTCTCAATTAATGATTTCTTGCACAATTTCAGATTCCACAATTCTAAATGAGGTATTTTTGAACGTGAAGATAGGATTGCTTATAAAATGATAAAGCATGACTGAGGAAAAGGAAAACTTATCTTTTTTGCAACTTTTATCTGTGGTTCATAAAAGGGAAACTATTTTAACACTGAAAATCCACAAACTTAAAATCCTCCCTCCAGTTACTAGAATCTTCCAGACAGCAAGTGGGGAATTTTTTTTTGTTACTGTTTCCAACTTGCAAAAAAAGCCCAAACCCCCAAATAACTTTATGCAAAATGTTGGAATTTGCATGAGAAAGATGCCCATCTAAAATTACACAGTAAGTTAATAAGGCTTTTAAACTGGAACAGAAAAATCCATGGGACTCCTACAGGGAAACCGGGTATTACACAGGAATGTCATAATACTGCACTGGATGAGAATGGCACTTGAGTTCAAAACAACAATGATCAACAGCTCATAGCTCAGCTGACTGCAGACAAATACAACACACACTGTACTACAGCATTTGTTCACTGATGCACAGAATAGATTTCCCAGTCTTGTTCCCTTCTACTTCATCAATCTTTCTGCATCCACCACCTCTGGCTGTTACTGGATGAATGGCATGCGCTCTTTATTCTCGTTGTCCCCTTCATGGTCTTCCTCCTCTTCTCCAGCTTCACTTGTCTCTGTGCTGTCGTTGGCCATCTGTAGGACGAAAGATGAAGGACATCAGAGCGCCTTTCACGTTGTTTCATTCATTCTTATTTCAGTTTGATTCACTTGAGAAAGTGGCTTTAAAAATGAAAGAAGACATGGGTGCAACACGAAAATAAACATTCTGTCTGCAAAACGTTTTTTGGCACCGCACCACTTCCAGCTAAAATTGTGAACTGTTCCCTCACAGCTTACAGCTGAATTACCTAACAGAAAGCTGCTTTGTAGGACCGTTGCACAAGCAAGACTCTGATCTGTGCGCTTGCAGCAAACCGGTATTAAGGCTCTCAGATAGGAAATACAGCTGTGTAGGAAGTTTACAGAATGTGCGAGACCTCTGGTTTACAACCCCTCCTGTATCTGCTCTTCCAGAAACACTATTCTTTAACACCAGCTAACGGATGGTATCTGGTCCCGTATGAGGCATAGTGTCAGGAAAACTCAGAGTGCAACTGTTTTACATAAAAAACAATGAAACTTTATAGAGCAGTGGATATGTAGATGCTGGCAGAATATACCCATGACAGAGTGCAAATCTTGGATCATAAAGGAGTGGGCAGAAACTGCATTTCCGTATTTCATTGAAGATGTCTGTACAGGTAGCAGGCAATTGCAGAAATTTGTAGTTCAGGATAGCATTTAAGGAGCACATCATGTTTTTTCATATGCAAATATTTATTACAAGCTGTGTAAAGATGCAAGACTCCCCTGTACTTCACCTTGTCAGTTTGACTTGTCTCTGGGGGCAGAACAAGAGTCTGGTTAACTGGACAGGTGGTAGTGTTTAACAGCATATACTAGTATAACTCAATTCTCTTATACACCAGCATGACCCCTCTTAGGACACAAGAAGATTCTTGTATTATAACTATTTCAAAACCAACTAAGCAAGGGACCCATCTACTTTTAAAGAGAAATGCAGTGACATTTTACCTCCCCTGTTTGATTACTAGCCTCTCCAGGAAATAAAAATCTCAAACACAACCTGATTTTAATGGAGAAAAGCAATGCTCTGAAGTTACCCATATTTTTTAATTAACACCCGTCCTTGAAAGTATATCAAATTTGTTCTCACCATCTAACCAATGGCTATTATGAATATACAATATCAAGAGAACAGATGGAATAAATGTATTGATGTTGTGTTATGGATTATTGTTTACAGTTTTAAGATGCAGTTCAGTTAATGCCCTGTTTCCATCTGTGAGGTCCCCAAAACCTTCCTTTTCCTTGCAGCAATTTTGTACGAGATTTGGGGCCAATTTTAGAGTAAGCGCAAGTAAGAGCTTAACTGTAATTCCAGGTTCTTTTCTGTTCTTTTGAAACAGGAGATATCTCGGGTCTCAAAGCAAACTTTATACATCAGTATTGATTTGAAGTCAGTTTTTCATTATCTTTACTGCTCTTCCCTACATCATTAGTGAACGTTTAGGCATGAGCCTGACTTTCATTTACTACTGCTCCCTGTAATGTTTCAGTACCATGTTAAGTGCTCCAAATTCAGTGGACCAGAGTGCCATCACAACTATCTTCCTTCAGAACATTTCTAGAAGGAAGTATTTAGATATTATACTTCATCTACTATAAAAAAAGTAAAAGAAATTCCTACCAAGGGTATACTCTGACTTTTATATGGGAATCAGAAAGCACTTCTAAGTTTGTACGCTGAAGTGATATTGACTGTGTCTTTTTCTGTTCAATCAACTTATTCTTACTAAAACAGTAATTTTGTATTATGTGAAATGCCTATTGTTTTCCATCACAGGGACAGAAATTGATGTGGCAGTTTTACCCTGACCTAAGACTCACAGACACATTTTTGGAGAGGCAGATAGCCATTCAGTATAGAAAAGTAACTGCTGGGACTTTAGGAATTACAATTATATTTCACTTTGGGTTAAATATATAAATTATGATTATTAGTTGTATTTAGGTGCTATGGATTTAGAAGAAAACAGGGTAAAAAAAATAATCGTAAGCGACATGTCTCCAAAAGTCACTACCATGCTTTAACTTGTGTGACTGTACACCATGTATGTAGTGCTTTGCACTCACCAGAGGAGTGGGTGCTTTCTCCACATCCAGAATTAGTTTTCCTATATTTCCTCGGTCATGGATTCTCTGCATGGCCTCCTTCACCTGAAAGAAAGATAACCTGTTGATCATCTTCAGGCACACACTAAGAGAAGCCTGAATTCCTTCCTTCCAAAACCAGCAATATATTTAAGGCATGCTATATGCAAGGTCATTCAAATAGCTGCTTGAAACAAAATTAGTAGCTAAACATTTTTTAGTGAATTTGTAGGGCCTGACTTTTGCATTGTGTTCGCCAAAATGAGATGCGAGTCTCGATGACCGTTTCTGAAAAGCACAATATGCACATAATGTTAATGCAGTAAAAACATAATGGTTAGCTGAGGTGCAGAGAGAAATATAGGCTCAGGGATTAATCCTGACAGGTTGTTCATTAGATTTTCTCTTTGCAGAATATTTGTCAAGAAACCCTACTTTCACTGAAAGTGTGAAATGTTTTTCTTATTGACCTATGATATTTTTCAATTAATTGCTTTTGTGTTCCCATAGAGGGAATGCCGTATCCAGGCAGTGGCTGCAATTAATGCAATACTGTGGTTCTTGCTGTATAAGCAAGTATTTCTTTCCTTCTTTTTTCTAATTCTAAGTAGTGTCCTACAGATACCACTAAGACTTGATATTTAACAGCTGGCTGCAATTAGCACGTGAGAGAAAGGAACAAAAACCTCTTCTTACTAGTGCACTGGAGAGGAGCTTATTTTGATGCATGAAGTTTCAGCCTATGAGAGCTCAGTGTTGATGAACTGAAATTGTGTGTGTGTTGCACTGAATGTTCGATGCGCAGCATGCAGACCACTATTAAATCACTGAAAATTGGAAGATGTCAACAGTTTCCTCACTTTCATGGTGGGAATCTTCAGGAACTGAAAATGTACACATAAAGGCTGCTTCATATCCTCATCACACTATTTTTTGCCGGCATAACGGGATATGTTGAGACAAGGAGTTTTATGTTAATAGGATCTACCATCTGTGACATAGTTTTATTGAACATTTTAAGAATAACGGCATAGAAGGTTGAAACAATATGCTGACTTGGGAACAGGTGGGTCCCACAGTACATTTAAAAGCTTGAATCGGGGTCCAGGCACCTAAGATAATGACTGAATGTCTAATACAGAAGGAGGTATGAGATTTTTAAAGATACTGAGCGAATACAGCTTTCAACTTCCAATTAAATTTAATGGATGCTGGGGACAAAATGTCTTTACCATCTGTCGGCCTTACTTTGAAAGCTGACTGCAGTGTACTCAATATTACAACCCTAATTTTGCAAAGTGGTTCCCTCAATTAGTAAATACCACACTTAAAAAAAAAAAAATCTGTTAGAACAAAAGAAAAATTGCACTGCAAAACACAATGACTTTCTAACTTAGAGCATAATTGTAACTTAACCTTGGAAAACACAATCTTATGAATCCCACTGGATAGAAAGTTAACCTCTAAATGTAGTCCACAAAATCACAGTAACTTTCATGAAGTTACCTTACAGCATAAACAATACCTTACTATCCTATAAGACTTGTCCTGCACTATGGACAATATTCCTTTAAGAATATCCAACAAAGACTCTGAAGAAGCAGCAGCGATATTATTTTTTATGACTCTTATTACCCAAATCAAGCTATTAGGAGTCTCTGTAGCATGGCACAAATAACCAACACAGATGTGACAGAATTGGAGAAATAAGCAAACACACTTGCCCATCCATTGAAATTTATTACCAGAACATCATGTGGAAAGCAGGGTATGCAACATTTATTTTAATTTGTATCGTATCATATTTAGCAAGACAAGTTTGAGGAAAATGTGCTTTCGCTGCATTTTTCACATGCACAGTATCAAATTTAAGACTCTGGAGAAAGGTTCAGGAGTTGTTTCCAGGACACTTGTAAGTAGCTTGCAAATGCAAACAGCAGGCAGAGGCAAAGGGAACAATAAAACTTGTAACAGTAATAGTGGCTATGGAATCCAGATGGAGCTATTAAAATACATAAAAAATTTGGAAAAAAGTTTGAAGAGCTGATACAACATCTGTGTATTTTAGTATTATTTGCAACTTACCTACCCAGTTAGTCAAACTCTGTACTAGTGCAATGCCATTCAGTACATGATGTCTGAGTTAAGAGACCATGAGCTATTTTATAAATGAGTAATTTTTATGTTCATGGCTGCTAAGAGTCCACTTACCCAACCAAGACTGCAACTACTCGTTTCCCAAGGTGCCTGAATATTAAAACCATCCCCTCCTATACTATAGAGGGCAGAAAGCATTAAAAACCTTTTTTTGCTATGCAAGTATGGTTAAGGCTTAAGTTGTTCTATGCAGACTATATAAAAACATTTACTTTTTCATGTGAACGTTTAAGTGCTGCATAGTCTGCCTTTCTCAGGGTGTGGTATGGACCTTCTGCTAAGTCTCTGCCTGAGTGTTTGCATGTTACCAATGAAGACAGTGAATCACTCTTACTTGGTTATCACCAGACCCAGGCTTAACAGGTAGTACAGTGAGGCATGTGGAAATCCTGGAATTTATTGGAGGTTCTCTGAAGTGGCTGAAGTTTGATTCAAAACAAATATCCCTTCAAGTAGCAAGGATCAAAAAGGCTTCCCTCTTCTTACAGAATTGTGTCCCTAAGTTACTTTTCACCAATTATTCTATATTGGCTGCTACTTACATTTGTCAGCTAAAATCCAAGTAAACGGTTCTGATGTACTTTGGTTTATAATGAGTTAACTGAATTTCTTGTTGTGCAGTATCATCAGCAGAGGGCTCTTCGATTGGAAATAATGCAAAGAAGTGTTTACTAATATAGTTTCCATTGGAATAAAGGACAAAAATTCTGTTGGCCTTTGTTTGCTTTCAGTATAGCTCAGCCCTTAGAGGGTTTGTGTCTAAACTAATGCTAATTTTAGCCTTGAGAGCCCCCAAATTTACACAGTATGTATCACAGAGCTCTACACTGGAATCAGAACTATTTTTACACACTAGTGAACAATTGGAAAATGCTTCCACTTTCCATTTTATTTATGTAAAGAAAGTTGGCAAACCAGTTACTGAAAAACAAGAAAGGCCCAGAATGCTGCACTGCCATGCGCTATCTGATGAATCTGACATAGGCACTCCTAGGCAGCAGTAGAGGAAAATGATTAATAGCAAAGGAGAAATAAAAGGAATCCCAAGTTTGCCTTTTCCCTCAAGCTCACTTGCATCAATTTGTATTTTAGTTTGACATACTGTTTTTAAGCACACTGTAGAGTAGAACCATCTTCCCCTATTTGTTCAGTCTAGTGGAAAATGATAACAAACACAGGAAAAGGACCTTTCTAACTCAGTTTGAAACTATTTGCATTTGCTTTAGGGAATGTGCTTTTATAATTGGAGAAACAATTTTGAACAAGTACATTTCTCCCATTCCTTTCAGCTCTACAAATGGTACAGTCATGGATATGTTATCACATATCTTCGTTCAAGGGTTTTTCAGTAATGACAGTGTATCTGGAAATTAAGATGACCTGCACAATCATGAGGTTATCTGTAAAACAAAAAACATGGTCTAGAAAGACAAAAGCAGTGTACCTCAAGGTCCTTTACAAGTCATGCTTACCATGCCCTGTGAGAAATATTAAAATTCTCATTTTCCATCATAACTCCCCAAGTGCTGCAGATTTTCTGAGCCTTCTATGAGCTCCTTCCTCACACCACTCTGCTGGACCCAAGCAGAGAGGCAAGGAATATAAAATGCATAGAGCTTAACTGGGAATTTACAGAAACATTGCACTGTGTCAGCATTATAAGCAAAATTTAGCAGCTTTAACATTTTGTAGAAAATTTTAATCTATTAACACATACTTGCACATTTGAAGAGGTGTTATGCTACCAACAGAATTCTTCAAAGAAGTCTTCATATAAGCACGGGATAAAAAAAATCACAAAGCTGGCAAAGGCAGCAGCTTTTTTTTCTGAAAAAGCCTATTCAAGTATATTTTCCTGAGGGCACGTTATGGTCGGGATCTCAGAGCTTCTCTTGGATCAGAGCCATTTCTGTCCATCTGTATCATGTATCATACTGTGAAGAGCAACAATTACTGTCAATAGACCTTGGCAGGAGAGTAAGGGCAGAAATGCCTTCATGTTACCGGTCAGAGAATGTTCTGGAAGAGGTTCCTCTAGACAGCTGTGTTCTCTGGAAGTATAAGGTATGACAGCTGCACTGAATCCTCTCCAATACCACTGTAGTATCTCTCTTGGGGTACTCCTCAAAAGTATCAAGAACTTTGGATATTGTGTCCTCTCTTAAACTGCTTCAAACAGGCTCATCTTCTCCAGCCTCAAATCTTCTCAAAATCAAGGTGAGGCACTTACCTTGACCAACAATGGTAACTTCCAGAATATTGTTTAATACTTTCATCTCCTACCAGACTATATCTTCTCTGTCTTCAAAAACAAGCAGTTAACAAGGCCTCCCTCTAACAATTTTTATACAGGGAAGTATTGCAAAAAGTTAGTATTTTTAAGAGTCCGAATACAAACTAAAACAGAAAAGCAAAGAAAAAGCAAGGTGACCAGAGACACTGGGTTCTAGATTCAAGGGACAGAGATCTGCCTTATCTTCCTACTTTCAAACATCTGAGTTCTACAGGCTTTCAAACACAATGCAGGTAATGATATACAGTGAAGAACAGGATTTTGGAAATTCTAACAATGGATAAGTCTGGAATTCCATGTGGGTCTAGCAGATTTTTAAAACCTGGATTAAGAAAGCTCCATACTTCTTCCTTCCAATGAAAACTTTGACAATAGCTGGCTGTGCCAATAGTTGTTTGCAAATTCAGAAATGATGCCACACTCGGGGTAATGGCATGCAACATTCTGCTCAACCTTCCTTCACTGATTAAAAAATTAGAACTATTGAATATTATAATCCTGTCCAGTTCATACAAGAGCAACACAAAGAAATCAAGATGAAAATCTCAGCACATTTTAGGACAATGCTTGAACTAAACAGGTGTGTGTATTTGGGGATATTCTGTTTGTTGGTTTGGGTGAGTGTTTATTGCTGTGCTTTGTGATGGGGAAAAGATTAGTCTGGTCTTTACTTTGTGGGGTTTTTAAAAGGTATCTTTCCAGCGGAGTAGGCTGCTAAAATGATTAGTTCAGTGTTGCTAATTCTATTGGATTTGGGAAATTTCACATAATTTTAGAAAGATTGATTATGTCCCTTTAAATTACTGATACTTAGGTCTTGATGCTACCTATTGCCAAATAAGCCAAAAAAGAAGACACAAAAATTAAATAATTTTTGAAGTTTGTCTGTGAAATTTTAAAATGGTATCTTTTTGTAAAAAAATTAAGTTGTCACTGGAGCAAAGAGAATGTTTTTAACTAGGCTGTAGTTCACAGAGATGCCTATTTAATCTCACTTTAACAAAAAAGCTGATTTAGTACTATCACATTAGCTCTAGATATTGTTAAAGAAAAATAGCATGGTATTATAAATACAAAAGTTTTCCTGTTCCTTGTAGCAATGATATGCTAAATTGATATGGTATCTCTAATAGAAAAGACAGATTTCCATATTTCTTTAGCTAGTACTTCATGGTAGACCATATGATTTGCAAAGTTTTTATTTCACTAAAAGCAAAAGAGAATACTCTATGATAACAGCCATAAATTATTTTCCTCTACTGAATACACCACCAGAGTATGCACTGGGAACATGGTATGATTTTATTGTAGTCATTCTGTCATCAGTGAGCTGACAGCAAGACTAATTTAAAATGAAGTACAAGCTTGCATTTAAAAAAAAAGAGAAAAACATTATTTTGGTTTATTACTAGCATTTCTAAAATAGTAAAGTAGTAATAATAGCAGAGTACTAAACTAAGAAACCAGCTTTAAGGAATTACATTATATCCACAAATGACTTACATAAGTTTAATGAAGTACTCTGTCAGCACTCCTGAGTAATTTGTAATACATTTCTATGTGAGAAATGTATGTAAAAAAAAGCACAATGAGCTCAAAATTAAGCATGTTGTTACCTGTAACCACTCAGACTGGAAAAAAGATCTTCATACTGAAATTAAAAATAGCAGCTACACACATTTTTTTTACTCAAATAGTTTCTACAAACCTAAAATCATGATAAACAAGGTGTATTCCAAACAGAGCAAGTAACATGCTATCAGATTATGACATTACATTTGGGTATTTGCAGCTAGCTTCCGATTACGCTGGTTTTCTATAGCTTTTGATGGGGGTGTGTAAAAACATTCCATTTTAAATTGACTAAAAGAATTTTTTTCCTGAAATACATCTTGTACACCTGCCTTAGCACTAGTGTTTTTCCTACGTTGTCCTTGGATTTTTCTTGTTTGTTTTTAGCACTAATTTTTCCACAGGTGAAATTAGTAACTGGGACAGATTTCTTGTCTGGCTTTTCATCTTAAGTCATTCATTTCAGGTCTCCACCTCTACTGTCCTGGTAGTTATGGCACTGATCCTTCAATTTGCTGAAGCCTGCAAGTGAAGTGAGACAAAGTGAGGAGTGCAGTGCCTTACAGAAGATATCTTATGATTTAATCTTGGAACCCCATTACAGAACAAGCTTGAAATCTGTACTGAGACCATGATTATTTTGGAAAGTTCCTGAATAGACATGTTTTCCTGGATGTAAGTCTGACCCTTTATAAATAATATATGCCTGAAACAATTATACTCCAACTTTGTATTGCTATAGTCAAGCCTCTGCTTATTTACTCATTTTACTTCTAACTAATTTGTTGGCTGTTCTGCATTTGAAACCAAGAGCCAACAGTAATTTCTGCTGAGGTATTCATAAATGCTTGCTGACATTCAGTTGTCTCTGGAACTTAATTTTGTTGTTAGAATATAGCAAAAGTGGTCTACTGCTTTATAAATATGGGAAAAGTTAAATGGAAAATGTATTACTAATTATCTGTTGCACCATTTCACAGGGTGAAAGATAAATCCAGCCTGCCTAAGAAATGGATGCTACTTTCAAGCCTTTGGATATTATTTTAAACCTAATGATCCATTTCTGTACTTGGCGCTTATAAGGACCCAACCTCAGGAGTAAAATAAGAGAGACTGCGCAGTTGGAACACTAAAATGATAGCTATGCCAATATAACACATTGGGGGCTTTAGGCCCATGTTAGTAATATGGATGTTTAATAGATAGAAACAATGAAGGCAACATGCCATGGAAAAACTTCCTAGTGTAAATGTCAAAACATAATGCTTTCATCACCCTACATGAAGCTGTTCAGCTCAGTAATATAATGAATTTTATAAACTTTTTTTTTAGTAAAGTTACACGTTTACTAAAGAAAACAATAAAAAAGGAATTGAAAGATACTGGCGCAATAGAAGAGTGGATATTCTTTTAAATCCATGAGGTTGAATGCAGTTTGTTGCACAAACTGCCATCTACAGATTACAGTTTCATTTTTGCAGATGACTTCTTTACCCCCTCACTCTCCGCTAAGGCAGGTTTATTGGATGGTGGCAGAGGACTGTGTACTTTCTTTTCTTGGTCCTCTCTGCTGATAGTGGCTTTCCCTGAGGTATATGAAAGGATTTCTGCTTAGAGTAAAGGAATCCTTCATTCCCCTTTTTGGTAAATTAGGCCATAGTATGAAAGGCTGAAGAATCTTATGCCAAGGTTACAAATTTAATCCAAGTCAGAAGTGAAATTAGTTCAATTATCTCAGTGTAATCTGTCAAACCCCCCCAAACGTTCTAATGCTGTATCATCACATGCTGTCAAAAAGGTGGTCAGCACCCAAATAAAGGGAAAGTCCCTCACCTCCAGATGGGCACAGTGGAAGAGAGCATCAATTTCATTTACGGTCTACAACCATAATTTTTCCTTCTAATTAGTTCTACACCTTTAGGTTCAATATTGCTGTTTATTTTCACACATCATTTCAAAGAATCTCCTTTTGTCCTCTGTTTACACACTGAAAAGGTCCAAGCCTTCCAGCACGTCAAGACTGCTCCCATCTAGCCATGAAATAATCCCCTCATCCATTGTAACCTGCACTGCAAAGATCACCCCGAAGTCTTACTTTTCCAGCTATACCCCTTCCCTCTAATACTTCAGCTGATTCTTCAGACTAAAAGCAAAGACGTAAGTAGCAACACTTACTCTCTGCATGTGGCCATCAACCGAAGCCTCTTCTGCCCACATCACCTCCTATGAGCACTTTTACTCTGTCTTATTTTAAGCACCCGCATGACTTTTCCTTTGCTGCATTTACACATAAGAGAAAGTCCAACAAAGACCTCTCCAAAGCTGGTGCTTTAATGATTCTTTACAGTAATCCCCCAAATGGCAATGTCACTACACCCCTCAAATTCTTCCTAAGCCTCTTTTGCTGTCTATATGGGAGGCTGAAAACAGCTGATTTGAGAAGTAGCTGCCATAGTCATGGAACAGTTACCCCATGCTCCCTCACTTACTGGCTCATACCGCGTGATGTTCTTGGACAGTTTTTGAAGCAGGGACTGTGTCTTCTTAGGGGTGCGTATATCACATCAAGAGAACCCCCACCTGAACACAGCCAAGCCTCCTAATCACAGCTGTAGCACACAGAAATAGTAACAGCACCTTTTAACCATCCGCTATTGTACAGCCAACTTCATATGTAAGTAAAATAGGTGGAACAAAGCATTTTGCAACAGCAAAATAGCTTTATCCTGAGGCTCTCTTACTTCTGTTCTCCAAAGAATATGGGGAGAAAGGAGGGAGCACCCATTTAGCGTGCTTAACCATCAGAAACAGAATCGTGTCTCTTCTCAAAAGTTTTGTTTGTTTAACTGTATCATCAATAAATGAACTTTCAAGTTCAGGAGAGAAGGAAATAGCAGGAATGTGGAGGCCAAATACAAGAAAAGCAGAAACTAGCAAAGGGATTTAGATAATTTTCTAAGCATACAGGCATGTGCTAGAACTTAAAGTTAGAAGCCTTGGTTCAGAAATAGGTTGGAAAAGACAAAATCTTTATCTCATGGGATCTTTCTAACACTCAGCACGGTCCTTGGTTTGGTATTGTTGTACAGAACAGGTCCAAAATCTACTTCCTGGTGCTACTGTGAGGTTCAGTAGACACTGGAAAGGAAAGCGCACAGCATGACGGCTACTTTTTGAGGAGAATTTAGAATATTCTGTGTATACAAACAAATTTCACTCCCTGTTCCACTAACTGTTCCAGCGTAACTTCGCTGACATCATTAGGTTGCATGTGAAGGAGAAGAGCAGGTATTGGGGGAGAATAAAAGTCTCAGTTGATAAAGAAATACTAGTAGTGTTCAATAGGCTTCAATTATTTGAACATATGTTCTGTAAATGAATATTATCCTTCAAACATGGTTTTCACACAGGTCAGCACTTTCTGACCACTCCTCTAATCTTGGCAGAGCATGAGCTTTCCATAAGGAGAACTCAGTATTTTCCTTATGAAAGCTAAGCGAGCTTCCTCCTATTACCCTTGCCCTAGTCCTCTATATGCAGCTAAAATAAGGAGAAATATAGCTTCTGCATTACTCCTGTGCAGGCTCTCTCTGACAGAGACATGAGCTGTCTGCAAGAGCACTCCTTACCAATAATTAATTCCTCTCTTGCTCACTGTCGTGTGTCTGAGAAGCCTGCATCTGCATCATGTCTGCAAAATCACATGGACAGGATCTCCATGGTGATCGTATCACGCGGTATGCAAACATCAGCTGACTAGTCAAGGTTACTTTGGCAACCCAAGTGTCACAGGTAATGATCCAAATCTTGTTCAGATTTATGAAAGAATAATCTGACTTAAAAACTTGCCTGTTTTTCATTCTAGGGCTGGTTCTGTTCTGTTGCTGTTCATAACAGACACTATTTCAATGAGCCCAGAGCTATCTCCATTAGAATTACAAACACTAATATCAATAATATTTAAGCATCACTTGTATGCAGTAATGAAGAAAAAGATGCATACTGCAGTCTGTTCTAGCTGAGATGCCACATAAGCAAAGCTTTAATACTGTAGCTTTCATTAGTGCTATAAGGCAACATCATTTTTATTATCAGACTCACTGCTGTGGTCTATCACAAAGCAATGATGTCTTTAATATGAATTGTGAGCTGCATTATAATTGCAGCTGCTCTTCTCAGACCAGAAGAGTTTTCTTTCATGTCATTGGCATTTATGGCTTTTAAAACTGAACACAGCACTCCATCCAAAACAAAAAAAAAAATTATGTAGTCTGTCTTCTGGATTATGTCTGTTTAGCTCTGGTCTGTGGAAGGGAGGAAGCTCAAGAAACCAAGGATAACAGTTTCTTAACTTGCTGGCAGCTCTGAGGGAAGTGAACCGGCATACTCCCTGCAGATTTCACCAGGGCGCTAGGGCATGGGAAGTACAGAGCAAAAGTGAATCTCTCTTTTAGGCTACATTTGCCACAGCCCTGTTAATGTGGCTTGGGCTAAGAGAAGGTACAGGACATGGGCTCCCTGGATAGCCTGTGACACACGCACAGCGAGCAGTCACTGGGCTCCTTCGCACTAATGACTGCGTCCTTCTACTCTCAAAAGACACATCTGTCAAAATTCAGGCCTATTGTTTTGCTGGTGTATTTCCTCCTCCCTGATCTTGAAATGTCTCTCTCATGTTTATGCAATATGATTCAGTGGAGCAATATTTCATTGGGAAACATGCTGAATTTTTTATAAAGCTTTTTTTTTTTTTTTTTTAAATGAGTTTGCAATACCTTCCTTTCTCAGGCTAAGTCTTCTTTACAAGCTTTTGTAGAAAAGCTGTTTACCTGGGCGTAATTACTGATAATTACGCTACCACAGACACAGTTATTTGGACAAAACCATCCTTTTGCTGGTAGGGTGTAGGGATTGGCGCTCGGAAGATCTCGCGATGTACGGAAAGAGAAGGGTTAAGGGAGGCGGGATGACCGACAGGCAGTATATAAGGGCGTGACGCAGTTGAATAAACGCCATTTGCAGCATCCTCATATTGGTGTCAGTGCTCTGTGGCCCAGGGTATGGTGGACCCTGTGCCGAGTCCCACGGGGTGATCAGACGAATGTCTACAGTAGGGGTTATTTCCCTTGAGAGCAATTGAATAACCTGTATTGACCACAATACACTTCCATGGGAATGATGTGCATTCATGATAGGAATATTTTCCTTCCACCATGTAGCAGAATAGCCAGCAGTGCTTCTAGTATTTAATTCACCTAACTGCTGTGACAAAAATCCTCCAATTATCTGTTTGCATGGGAGCTCGGTATATTGGAGGCTGGTAAACATGCATCTGCAATTGGCCTGGATTCTCCTCTCTTACCTACACCACTAATTCTGAAGAGACCTCTCAAACTCTCTTCGTTCTCCTAGAGGCTGTGGATAGGCAGCATCTTGCAATACAGATGGAAAAGCAGCATAATA
This sequence comes from Astur gentilis, assembly GCF_929443795.1. Classification (NCBI taxonomy): domain Eukaryota; kingdom Metazoa; phylum Chordata; class Aves; order Accipitriformes; family Accipitridae; genus Astur; species Astur gentilis. The sequence goes on along the minus strand of NC_064886.1, from coordinate 37,394,378 downwards.
TTTACAGGATTTTGAATAGGCTCTGTTCCTGCCCATGGTGAATACAGCCAGCTTTTAACATGCAGAAATCAAGCACTGAGCATATGCAAGAAGACGCATCAAACTCAGGGTGTCTGGGGCCCAATTTTCATATACACCCACTGAAAAAAAACTGCATGAGGAAAAGACAGATACAATCAAAATCAACTGCTAAAGTGTTAAAAAGTTAGTATCGTTAGCAATGATTTTGAGCTGATTAGAGTATTTTAGACACAGGAGTAGGAAAATAACTTGGGTCATGGAGTCTATTTCCTTACTGTGAAGCTAACATGTCATGTCACCTTGTTAGCATCAATCTGAAATAAAAAATTATTTTATCCAACTCACCTGTTTATGCTCTGTTAACGCTGAACTTTTGTACCAATAGTTTTGCCTGCACACATTCAAACAGAAGGTACTTTTAAAATCTCTTTCATTCCTCCATTGCTATTCGCAGCTGCAAACAGTAGCTCTGGCCTCTATTCCCTTCTGCTGCCTGTCAGTGAGGAAAGACCTTTTCTCCAGAATAGCTTTTAGCCTCACTGTATGTTGCCATGGCAGCAAGACTAAAACCAGACCCAAGATGAGAAAAATGTCAAAGGAATAAAAACTGACGCTACAGGCAAATTCTGACTCTGAGTCCTCCCTCGGCTACTGAAGATACCTATTAAGTTATACATCTTTTAGATGGAGAGCTGCAGCTGCAGAACTGTGCCGTTTTCACTCTTCCCTTATTCCTATATAAGCTCCTGCTGACGTCAATGAGTATCTGTTTTGCCTCAGTAAAATTCAAAGAAAAAGAGATTTAAAGCCTTGTAATTACAGAATAACTGAGCCAAATCTTGCCAGGTTTTACTCACAGAGTTAACAGGTATGAAGCAGAAAAGAGGCAGGACCAATATCAAATTAACTATTTAGAAGTACTAAACAGCAGTGCCTAGATTATCAATTTGGTGGGAGTTTTCCTACATGGTAAAAGAGGAGAAAAGACCTCCAAATTTGATCCATCAACACAAGACAATTCCAGCAAGTTAGGACAGCTCAGGGGTATTCTGCGCTTTCACAGTTAAAGACTAGCGTTTTGGTTGCAAGCGAAGTGCTACGGAAAGAACATCTTTATAAGTCTATGTGTATTATCTTAGAAAAACCTGCACAGAGTGAAAAGGAAAGCTATTTTTGATTTAAACTGGCACAGCACAGCTTTTCTCATTATGACTTATTATTAACATACGCTTGAAGAAAAAGGGAATTTTTTTCTGTACTAATATGGGAAATAATTACCTTATTACTTTCAAAGTCAAGGGTTGTTTCTGAAGGGTAAAGATTTGGTGAAGAAATCCCTGGAACACACTCAAGCAGAAAAGCCTCATCTTGTGAATCAGGATGAAGCTTTAAGGATCCTGCGCTGGAATTTCTTTTAGAGCAGCAATAAAGCCAGAACTCCTGGACCCAAATCTTCTACAAGCAGTCTGGCTAGTTGACAGCACGTTACAATCATATTGACTCTATACGGAGATTAACCAGTCTGAAGACAAGCACAGCATTGTGTGGAAGGGATACAGAACTATTGTGATAAAGTTAAAGCATTCCTCAAATCCACTGACCAAAGGGGGATCCCTCCTACATCACACTTCTCACTGACTCTCAGCTGCTGTCTGAGTCTTTGGGAATGCTGGTAGAAAGCATGGGCCCAATTTATACTAGGAAGATGGCTTCAAGCACATCAAAGCCACAAGTAGAGGAGCTCAGAACTGGTCACCTTGATGGTTACCTTTCTCCGTTCTGAGCAATAATGCATCCTAGACTAAGTTGCAGCCAACTGTGCACACAGGGATGCCCCAGACACTCCTGAACCTTGGGGTATTCAAAAGCGTAGTGGCTCAGATTCCACTCCAGTGAGTCTGGTTTGGTCTGCAGCAGCAGTTCTTATACTGGGGAAAACTCCTTTGGCTGCAGAGGAGTTTTGGCAGTTGCAGGCAAAACGGCACTCTGTGTCTTGTTAAGATGCAGCAGTCTCCTGCCTAAATTGAATTCATATATAATGTTCAGTTTGGTGTATTCCTGTATTCCATCACAATCTGTTATAACAATTTATGGAAGGAAATAAACTTTATTACATTCATCACTGTGCAACTAAAAAAAAAAAGACATTTTATGTTATTGACTATCAAGCTCCATGACATCAGTTTTTATACTCTTGCCTCAGCAATGTTGCCTTGTGATCTCTTTGAAAAAAATGTTTAGAGAAAAAACTGCACCAACCCACAAGTACGTCTTATTTGTTCTCTTTCACATAAGCATACTCTAATAGTTGGAGTGTCATTAAACTCTCCCCCTCCTCCACCCCCAGAACATGCAAACTTAATTACAAGCATACTGCTTTGTGTAGTGTTGTATTGTTGTCTTTCTAATTATAATGCCTAGACTGTAGAAGGTGAATGTTGTTGATCTCCTCTGCACAGCCTTGCAGCAGCAATCCTGTCTGGTTACTTCTCGGTGGGAATCTGGCAGACAGAGATCCCTCTCGACACACAAGTGAAAGATCAGACAGCCTTTCTGGAACTATATTGTTTCACAGCCATATGAGAACTCCAAGTCTGAAACAATTCCAGAACCACAGCCTTTCACACAGACCATCTATACACTTGCAGGCCACTATCTATAAAGACAGAAGAATCTTTGACACCATATTCTGAATTGCCTCCGAGCTAACTAGCTTCAAGGCGTTCCAAGTCAATCCATGTCTTAATTCTGCCTCTGGGCAAATGGGCACAAACATTGTCACTTCGAGGGGGTAGGGAGGAATGCAACAAACCAGCTTGCAAAATATTAGGTGATTCTTGAACAGGCATTTATCAAGAATCAGTGCAATTCTACCATGGTTTTTGTATGTCTATGCAGTTACACCAGAATATAAATGAAATAGCAAAGATTACGCTGTTTTCTGCAGGGACTCCACTTCATTTGGGACGATGGGGCCCTGATTCCCAAGGTTTCCAGGCACAGCAGGCTTTACAATAATGGCAGTGTTAAACCTTCACAGTGACAGTACCTGCGGATATTATTTGTGGATTTAACACTGCTTCCCTGTATGGCTATGTACAAAACCTTTTCATTACATGCCTGGTTTTCTTTGTCTTTACGATAACACACAGTATTTACGTAGTCTATAGGAATACTGCTGTGTGCTAGTACATCACTCAGGTGGCCCTTTAAACCATACCATGGCTTTAGTGTTCAGAGTCAAATGTAAGAAAATTATTCCAGAAAGCTCAAAGTGCCTGTTCTATATGCTGTTTCTTTTATAGTCTCTCTAACCAAAAACCCTTGTCATGTTAGAAGATGAATATTGGTGTAGATGAAACCTTGTTCTGACCTCATATGACTGTTCATATGCTCCAAATGCCATCAAATTAGGGATGATGCAACCTGAACTCACCCAGGTACATTGACATTTGAGGCCTGTATAAAGATGGTCACTTAACTCCTACGTGTTATTAGTACTGGTTACTCTGCCCCCTTCCAGGATGCACACACCATTAGGTTTGAGTGCGTGGGTAGAAGACGATTTGTACTATCGCTTTTTTACTACTATAGTGAAAGAACAGCTGTTCTTTTTTACAGTTGTATGTTTAGACCAAAAGCCCTTCCAACTACCTTCTGGATATGACAAAACTAAAAAACCCACACATGGTTACCTTCTTGTTCTTTCCCAAAATTTCATCAGTACCTGTTTATTGAAAACTCTGTTTATTGGCAACAAAACAGTTTATTTTACATAAAGGAGATATTTCTTTGTGTGTCCCTCACTAGAGAGGATTTGCTTTGTTTTAGGAAGCTGCAAAACCGCAGAAAACTTTCCAAAAGGAAGGTCCTTTTTTACCTCGTATTTTTTGTATCTCATATTATTTGACCAGCACTCCATGCTGATGGCCTATATTACTCCCACTTCTTTTGTCTTTCAGGCTTGTTCCAGTTCTCTAATCCACCAGAATCATCATTCAGTAACAAGAAACTCATTTATACAGTGTCATTATTAGAGACTTCTCCATAGCTTACCAGCAGCACTGATTTTTTCAGTATTTCTCACCAACACTTTTAAACCCAGACTTAAAGCACTACAACCTGCATGACAGTAGTTCCCTTTTTTTCTCCCCTAACCTTCCCTGTCGTGTCCTCTCTTCTTTGTCTTGCACTAGTAAGGGTTGCTGACTGTGCCTTGCTTTCTTCTACTTGAACCTTGTAATAAGATCCTGCCTCATGAAAACATGTGCTTCTTCCGCTACCTTTCCCAAATGACAGGTGATTTTTTTGGAAGTCAGGCACAAAACCTGTGACCAACATGACTTCTGCCAATATAATTTTTCATCATATTTTCTAAACAATTCAAGTGAGTCAAATATTTTTAGTCCCAAATACCTTCTATCACATAGTCCTCAGACTCTTCCTTGACCTCCATTTTGAGCTATTTATTTCACAATAAGGGATCTTAAAATCAGTAACAAAAAATTAGAAATCCCTGTACTACCTGTCTGCTTATTTCAAGGAACTTTAAGTCTTCCTTTATTACTACTATGGAGAAGAAATTGTGCTCTATTCTAGAACCACTATTCCAAACCATGGGAACCAAACTTGACTGGTTACAAAATACAGTAAACATTCAGTCTTCCAGATAGTAAAGACATAATCATTAAAAAGCCTTGGCACTACAGTTTCCAAAGTCTGAGAAGCTTCATATGCAAATCCACCTACTAGGATTCAATTACAAGAGCATATTAATACTGTGTCTTTGAAAAAAATCTCCCATGTTCTTTTGTAACAATCGATTCTCTCCAATAAAATCCATCCCTAATCAGTAAACCAATTACAGAAATTCTTGAAACTCATCAAGGTAAATCCCAAAGGTCTCTAAAGATCCAAATGAGGAAATATTTCTCCTTTGATTTCTTGTATAATTTTTTTCTGTTTCAGAATGTAGTACCATGAGGATTGCAAATCTAATTATTCATAAGTCATCATCATATTTTTTGATTATTCAAAAGGCTAAGTCAGAGCCTACCATTGGGTGCCACTCTGTAACTTCATTAAAATTGTACTTAAAAACCACTGATACATTAAATTGGAATACAGTTGTAATGTTAGAGAGTATGATTCATTCTTATCCTCAGTTTGAGCTAAATCAGTTTACAGTAAGATTGAAATCATTCATCTAGGTGAGATGAAAGGTATTTGAATTTATCTTGTTCGCTAGTTGACAGTTTTACAATAGATTCTGCAGTCCTATTTGCTTTATTACTTAAAATTTCTCCTGGCACTGTTAAAATACTAAGCCCATATTAAGATCTTAACTCCACATAAGTATTGTACCAATGTGATTGCTATAAAAGTTGATTTAGTTTACAACAAGTTTAATGCTCATGTGGAATAGTCATTCAGCTTAGCATTATGTTGTATCAACTGAAATCAAATTGCTATGTAAATGGTAGCAGGGAGCCAAAGCAAAGTGTTCATGTGACAGAAAGTCACTGATTCAGCTGAGACAGTTTCTAATCTAATTCAATTAAACATGCATGTGTAGATGCACCAAAAAAGGAAACGGCACGTATACTAGCTACACTAATTCAGGAAAATAGGCAAGAACTTTAATAACACACATTTTGCTAGCTCTAGGCTACTGTAGGCTTAACTGTAGGAACTCTCAGAATTACGCTGGATGTTTACTTTAAATTGAAGGAAAAGATACAGCATTGTGTTACTTCTGCTAAAGAATTCAAAGGTTATGCCCTTTTTCATCAGGAAGGTTGAAGATCTTTAAGATATTTACCCAGGACATAACCATAGCACACAACAGAAAAAACCTCAGGTTATTCTCAAGGTTGTTGGTATTTGGTGATGGTAGAGAATTCACTTTTAGACAACTTTCATTCTACTAAACTGAATGCATTTATGCATTTAAACTAAGATTCGGAGGTGTCTGTGATGCGTGAAGGTTTATTTCTTACAGGTATGGCCTATGTTTTCAAATGTACACTTTAATACCACATTCAAAGCCTGAACTTTGATACTCAAACTAGCATATTCAGTAAAATGAGTTGCTCATTTGAAAATCTTGCATTGCTTCCTTTTAGTATTGTTTTCTGTAAGTCAGTGACTGTAACATACAGATTTGCCCTCCAAAATATCTTTGTATTCAATCATTCACAGCAGGCTAGTATATAGAGGAAGCTTTTAGTATTGACAATATATCTGCTTTGCTGCCTTGGTGTTAATTTATATCGTTATCTGTAATGAGCAATAATATCATTACTAAACTTCAATACCACATAAGACTCTCAATTATCACATTAAATTTGGATTATATTATGCTAAGAGATGTTTTTATGCCCAAGAGTAATTTTCCTTTTAAAACTCATCTGTGTTTAAAACGACTGAAAAGAATCTATGAGCCATTTTCATTAGGTAAGAACATTTATCTTGATTAATGATTGTTATGCACTAAAATAAAGTGTTATTTTGGACACAATCATTGCATTTTGTTCAGGATAAAATTATGTAAACCAGAAAAGTAAACTTGCTTCCAACTAAAGTTCCCCACTATACTTAAGGAAAGGAGAATTTAATCATACTATGCATTAATGTTGTAAAATGTTATAAAATCTTAAAGCTTTAAGACTTTAAAAATCACAACAGGGAATTTTGGATAATATAAAAAAATAATTCCAAATCAGAACAGCCTCATAATCAGAACAGAGCTGTACATAGTGTGTGCTGCTACTACTACTGCCTAAGTGCCCATCACTAACTTTCACAGCCCTTGGGGAAAGCGCATGAGTCTCTTGGTGAACCCCAAGAGTGGGCTTAAAGCACAGCCTGGAAGATGAATTGGTCCATGTTGTGATGATTCAGTAATGAATCTCAAGGTGTGTAAGGCAGGACTCAAACACTGCAATATGTTGACTCATGAAGTTTAATATTGAACTGTCCTTCCTAATTACAATCAATACCAGCAATGGACCATCTGGTTAATGTGTAGAAGATTATCTACATAAAACTACAAAATTATCTTATCTACAAGTCTTCTAGGTAAGACATTAATAAGTGCTTTTTTTGGGATATTGACAAAGTTGTATGAAATGGCACACAAAACTTGTGTCAACTTTGCAATAAAGAGAATCTAGTAACCTAATTACACTACTAGTATGGAAAATTAAAAAAAAAAAAAAAAAAAAAAAAAGAAAACAACCACCCAGGAGATGAATTTTTTGCTACTGCTGATGAGATTGCCACAAATTCTACCAGTCTGCCAGAACTAGTTATCAACATGATTAGTTGCCAAGAGAAAAACTTGGTTCTGCTGACAGAACTAATAATTTACTTTTTCTTTGGCTATTGTTACACTGATAAGCAGATCCCAGGAGAAAAGCTAGAATGTTCACTTCAGAAAGGCATTTCTAAAACCAAAAAGGTCCAATTCATTTCATTTACCAGAGTTCTGTGTCTACTAACAACTAAACATCCTTCTACTGTAGCTAAAAGCACCCCAAATCCCCAAAAGCAGAAATGCTGAAGGCATACTATCTACTGATGTTTCTCACCACAGTAATTTTGCAGTCTCTGAAAGCATCTCATTCCCTTCTGCTCTGTTAACCTTTCTGCTCACTGTCAGTCATGGAAGATAGTCACAGGGATCAATGCTGCCAATGTAGCATCATTTAGACAAAATGGACCTAGCACATTTAAATATATAGAGATATTTCCCTTATTCTTATCTCCCACTCCCCTTTTGATTCTTTTCAGCGACTCCTTAGACAGCTTTCTAGGCATTCATTGATTAATGATTAGACTCCTAGATTATAGCCAGAAGAAACCCCCAAATAACTAGTCTGGTTTTTTGCAAATCAGAGGCCAAAACCTCACCCCATATCATCAGGAATCTCTTCCCAGCCTGAAAATGGAAAGGTTTCAAAGGCAGAAGGAATCTGAATGACAGGATGACATCTCTCAGCAGCACCAACAGGACTTTATTATTATTATCTGTTTGGGTTTGTTTGGTTTTTTTTAAAATACTTAGCACCTAGGAAAATAGGTCATTTTAAATTTGAACTGATACCAAAAAAAGTTTCCGAGAGAATGAAAACAATCACTAAGAATTGTTAACACAAACCTTCATGGCACACTGGGAGAAAAGCTGAATTTCTCCCATCAGCAGTGAGAAATCTCCCTGCCAGTTCAACTTGAACAACTGAAAGCTTTCTTTCCAACCAGTCGACTAATTAACAAAGAAGCATAAGTGGAATTTTTTGACACACAGGAGAATCCTATGTTCCATTCAGAGGCTCTTTGGCTTAAACTACGCACATTAATAGTGCACAACACAAGAATGAAATAACATCTAAATGTGTCTTTGAAAACTTAGTTTCTAATGTTTTCCCTTTAGTACTTGCTATTTATCTAGTGTTTTTCATTTATGGCATCCAACAGTTATTTCTCCAAGTGACAGAAAACACTCACTCTTCTAAATCTTAAGAATTCCTTGCCAGTTAGTGGTACTATTAACTCTGTGGAACAGGAAATAAACTGTTAGAATCCATTTGAAATTATTTCTGCTGGTGGATGTAATGTATTGGCATATATTTCACCAACCTGCATGCAAGACTGGGAGAAGACAGGCAGATATTTCATTGCATTATCAGGTAGAAATAAAGGAATGGATTGAAGCACGGCTGGATCAAGGGTATAAAAAGCAAGTAACTTTTGTTGTCTAATACTTCATGAAGCATCTAGAAATTATTTTGAATAGGGAAATGACTCCATGAAACCCTGTTTTCCTGACTCTTGAGAACAGCTTAAATTCTGTGACACGAACAGTAAAAATGAAGTGTAAAACACATGTGTTAGACTCAAACATTCAAGATAGACATAAAAGAAACAGAGTATACTCTATCTCCTGGAGTTACGCACACATTGGTGTTTTCAAAGGTGTCCTTGATGTCTAAAGTATATCCCCTTTGCCTTGGTAAAGCTTTCCCTAACTAGGTCTCTGGTTATTTTCTTCCACAGGTACAGTATCACCATATCAGTTCAATACATAAGGAGCATGTGCCAATTTATTACTTAAAAGCCAGCTAATACATTTCAGTAAGCAGACTACTCCTGTAAAATACTGCTTCTTCACAGTAATTAATCAGCAGCTTGCTCCATGTAACAGGTTTGTTCTATTTTTTTCTAATAAATGACAAACCAGGTTTTCCCATATATAATCTCCTGTTGCTAATTTAATTAACTGGAAGAATGTGACTAGTTTATCTTTAATAGTGCACACTTTCTTGAGTGGAATCTATCAATGCTTCCTGTATTATTTTTCTGCCTATTTCCCCCCGCCCTCACATTATCCATCAGGAACCAAGTCTACATGTTGTTTTCCTTTGGCCTGCAGTTGCAGAAAGCTATTATCTCTGTGGCACACAAGGGCAAATAGAAATGACAATCTGTCCTGACCCAGAAACACATACCATGACTCACCACTGCACTTTCAACTTCCAGTGTCTCATGCCTTCTAGAAAAGTATTTTCTGCCTGTGTATCTCCATAACTAATTAATTCTTAGCATAGTGCTTACTAAGTAGATTAGAAAAGTGCTGTAGCTGCAGGCTGTATTTATGTTAACCGAGAGAGGTTTAGTCTCACACTAGCCAGCTTCTGACTTTTGTAATAGCAACATTTGAACACAGAATCAATGTTCATCAGAAATATTGCCAAAATCCTTTTCCATGTCTGCTACTTCATTCCAAAACATTAAGATACCACTCCCCTGAAATGAAACAGCTTACTGAATTTGGTAGAACACATACCATTCTGAGATTAGAGCCCCCAATAAATGCACTGAATCACAAAGGCTCACAAAAATGCTGAGACACAGCCCAGGGGCTTGGCTGTTAGACACCAGAACTGGAAATTAAAAGATTTTCAGGCTGATCCATGATCTTTCCACTAACACGCTGCGTGGCACCAGGCAAGTGAAGATATCCACAGTCCCTTTTGTTATTTATCTATTAAATGAGTATTATAGCATGAATATTCTCAGCACGCATAAAGGAGCATTCTGAAGACTCTAGATGGCAAAATTGTTTAAACACAGGTATTCAACTGGCAGGCTAGACAAAACAGGCTAAATTTCAGAAGCTGTAAACAAAATAAAACAAAGAACAGAGCTGAAATTAATTACTAGTTTCATTAAATTCCATTCATGTAGCTTAAATTTCATGCAGTCTTTATGAATAATATATAGCAATTGAAAATAATTGACTTCTGCTTACATACTTAACAGACTTAAGAAGTGAAGTCTGAGTTTCCTAAACCAGCTCATTTACTCAACCTGGTTTTGTGGTAATCATAGCTAGTGTCATGTATCTGAGGCCTTATTATGGAGCCACAGTGCCTGTATCCAAATCTTGTCTTGCTTCTTTCTAGCTTACTTTTAATAAAATCAAAATCACATTACATTGCCATCAACAGTGTGCAAAGCCAAAAAGACTACCAGGTTATGCCATCACTTGCTGATGCAGGTAGGAAGGGTAGAATGAATGATAAAGTAATATGAAGTCCTGTTAAACAGCATTAAATTGGGAAGAAACATAAATGAAATTATATATGCATTTAGAAGGAACTCATGTAAGAGCAGCAGAGATCCCATAATCACATATACACAATGTTTTAGAAGGAAAAAAACTGCAATACCTAATTAATCTCCAGTACTTTCAAGGTATGTTTTATTCTTCTAAGCATATAGCACTGAAATTATTTTGAGTTTTCATTAAAATTTACTTCAGATAAGCATCTTGGGAAAAATTCTTTGCAAAGTCTTCATTTAAAATCACCTTACTCGTGGCTCAATTTTCATTCATTTAGAACATGTGTTCATTGCATTTAATGTTAGTGAGGTAAAATTCAAGTGCAACAGCTTTCCCCTTACTCTTCCCGAAATCTGAAAAATATTTTGGCCTATAACTGTGTATAATTTGATTGTGAACAGAGAAGCAAGCTACCCTGAATTATTCAGGTTTTGCTTCTCTGTCTGTTTTCCCCACATCTCTATCTTGAAACCTGTTACATCAGTAAGACACAGCTCCTTGCATTTTTGTACGCTTTGATATCTGCATGAAGCTTGCATTAAATTTATGTTAGACTTGTTTGTATACAAAGAAACAACAGTGATGTACAGATAAAACATTTAAATTTACTTTGAACTACAGATGTTTGTTTTATACATTCAAAGGGAACAGAATCTCATAGATTGGAAGAACAAAGAGAGAGTTCTAAGGCAGTATCACAGGACAGTATATATGCAGAGCTAATACCTGTAAATCAGGAAAGCAGTTCATGAACAACTACAAATGAAGTACCATCAGAGAAATATTCGCAGCATCAAAACAAGCGGACTCTGCGTTGTAATGCTAGAGGAGCAGTCATAGCAAAGGAAACACCAATATGCTCATGGGAGTTTTCACAGAATGAGTTACGTTTCCCTCTTTCTACAATATAACACTGCAAAGTAAATTGTTTTATGCTTATGAAAAAATTATTTTCTTCTGTATTTCAGGGTGGGTCATTATTTTGGTTATAAATGAACTTCCATTTTTATCATGTTACTCTAGATTATTTTGCATACCTTGATGAACAAATACAGGTTCTAAATGCTATGGAAGTCACTTGACTTCAAAAAAGGTATAGTTTTTGTTCATCTGAAAAATTAGTTTTCCATCAAGCAGAAAAGATAAAAACCTGCACGTGCCATTATTATATTATCACTAAAAAAGAACAGATACAATATGGTATTTAGTATTCATAACAAGGTACCAGCCTTTTATTAGATATTATTAGACTGCCCCCTTACTATGTTAAAAGTAACTAATGGGTCAATTTTCTCTATGCCTTACTATAGTGATACATGAAAGGCTTTTTGCCCTACAGCTAAGAACAGTGAAAGGCATGAATAGCTTTTGACGAAATTAAAGTCTCTGCTTTAGGGGGTTCACTGCTATTATTCTGCTATCATAGGTTTGAGATTTCCCTTGCCCCCACCCCAAATAATGTTGGTATCATTGATACCTGAAGGCATGCACTGAGATAGTAATCTGTACAAGAGAATGAGTTCAGTGGAAGAAAACAGTTTTACAGTACTCAAATCCTTTGAAGCCACACAGAACAGTGCTAAAACTAGACATACTGTGATGGCTTTGCCCTCCCCAAAACATACTATAAATTCTGTATGGAAAGTGTTCCTTCATCCGGTTCTCATCACTGGATTGCAACTTGATAAGGCTGTGGTCTTATAGGTAAGGTCTCCACTGTTTTCCTTTGCATGCTAATAACATAGAAAGCTAACGCAGAGAACAGAAAGTATGCGAGAACAGCAACATATGAGCAAATGTTTCTTTTCAAGGAAATTACTGCATCAGCAGGTATTCTATAATGTTACTATAATGTAATCAGTTGCACTGTACTCCTTTAGGTTTAGGTTCTTAAACACAGCTTGGTTTTTCCTTAGCAATTTACTACAGGGAAAAGCTCTGGCTTCAAGACAAGGAAATCTCACTTATATAAAAATTGTATTTACAGCTAGACCTGCAACATCACTCAATTATTCAGGGGAAAAAAAAAAAGAAAAAAAAAAAAAAAAAAAGCACCTGATAGTGCAGTGATCCTTTCAAACCAAATGAAGGTGCAGGGCTCTTTCCAGTCAAAAATATTCTATGCAGTGACCATGAGGTACAGTCATTAGAGTCCTCTGATACTCACATCAAGAACCACGGGGCTTGATCCATATGTGTATTTAGTGCCTTGATTCCACTGATTTCAATCACAGCTGAGTGCCACAGTATATTCCTGGATCTGGGCTATAGTTGTTGCATTACTATTTGCTAAGGAAGGAGCTGCCGAAGACATTACCACGTTATCACAACAAAACAATGACACAGGGTGATGTTTAGTGCCTACTGTTAAGTACCTGCCTGATCTTGTAATATTATCAGATTATCCTCTTACTTTTTAAGAATAAGTAGCAACTCTATTCCACAGGTTTCAGTATCTTCTTCATTCTTACTGGCCCTAAGGCAGTACCGGTCTTTGATACTATTATTACTACCTAACAGTGCACTCCTTTAAATCATCTGAGAGACAAGAACGCAATGAATCCTTTGGTACACAACACAGGTCTGTAGTTGGGAGTTTTTCTATAGTCTCACTGGTCATCCATATGGACCAAAATAGCCCAAGTCTGAAAACTTTGACATGCCAAGTCCTTTTTGAAACAGGTAGGCTAGCATGAGGGAAAGGGGCCTACAGATACTTTGATGATACGGACCATATTCTGCACTGTCACTTTCCTGACTGGCAGTTCACGTGCAAGAATTTGTGAGTTTTGTTTTACATGCTGTCAGTGCTACCTTTAACTGCTGTAAATCACCAAAGAAGGTCTATATAACTTCTGTGTCAATAACCTGTTCTACCTTGAGTATGTATTTTCTTTTGCAATTATAAAAAGCTGAAGAAAACAGAATTTTAATAGAGAAGTGCAATGCGTACATTTTTATTCAACACACTAGGTTTTGAGAACCTTCAGTTTTCATCCTGCTTAATAATCTAGAATAGTCTACTGTATCAAGCCAGAGATTCACAGACCCTCAGGAGAATGCCAATGCATAAATGTGCACTACAAATTAATCAGAATGAAACTAACTGCAAATTAAGGATTAGATAAGTAGTTACTAGCAAAGAAACAACCACAAAGCTCAACAAATATTCACTGAATACTAATTCTGTTTTAACCTCTATTTGTAATGAAATGCAATCTTACTAGACAATCAGCTTTTTACTACAGAACAGTATTTTAAGCATGCACCATCTACAAATTATCTTGTCTTTTAAACACTTGAACGCATAAACAAATAGCTGCAAAATAGCGAGACATCTCAACAGCAGCTAATTTATTGTATGACTTCACTTATCTCATGATGAATAATTCCCCTGTTAGATTTCCATTTTAAAGTATCTATGGATTTTCTTACTGTCTCTCAGTTAAATCTTTCTTACATTAACGTCATAAAATGCCTCTAATGGCCTACTTGAGAACAGACTTGACTTTACTGGGATTTATGGATGTAAATTTGAGATAAAAATTACCCTTCCCAAGCCAACACCAACAGATAACACAGCAATACAAGCAGTTTTGCTCCACAGCAGTAGCCAATAGTCTCAATCCTGATCTCCCTTGTATCGGCAATAATCTGAGGCACTGAAGAAAACAAAGTCGCTTTTAAGTTACCATCCTGAATAAATTCTGTCCCTCTCTCTCTCTTCAGTCAGTTGGTAAAAGTGTTTAAGCAGCTTGTACTGAAGAGGCAGGGCAATCATCCCAAAACAAAGACCAGTGAATCCAGCAGTCCTTCCACTGACTTCCATGGCCTATGGATGAGGCCCTGAACCACAGAAATCAGAATACCAGAAGGGATTCTATCCTAATTAGAATGATCTCATTGACACTCAGACAAACCTTCATTGTTCAACAGGAATAGTATCAACCTAAGCCTGTCTAATAATTTCTGAACACTCCTATCTTGAATATTATTCAACAATCAACTAGATATCACTTAACATACACTATGTGATAGACAAATGGGAATCTAATAACTTTCTCTAAACCCTGTATTACTGCCACTTGAAACACTGTAAAAATGCAAAATCTCACTGCAATTACAATATTCTCTAATCAGTACATTCTTCTAAATTCAAGCTGTACTCCTGCAGAAAGTATTAAGAAACAAATGCTGTTCAAGGAACCATACGAGGCTTTTAGAACAATGAAATCTTTTTTAGACAGTTCAGAGACCTATTTAAACAGACGCAAAACCTTTCTCTGGCTGTTGTCACAAGCACTAGAACATAAAGCCCTCAATTTTGGGGTTATCATGCAAGGAAGCGGTCCTGTAGCAGCCAGCCTTAAGCAGCAAAGGGGAAATACCACTGTAAATATAACTCATTGTCTCCTAAGATTGCAAAGATGCTTTTCAGTTCTGATACACAGATGGCTATTGCAACAGATACAGGACTGAATAAGTATTTGTACTGTAATACAGTTTTGGAAGAAAACCAGGTGTCTTCCATGTTGTCTTTAGAGAATCTGCATTAATTTGTGAATTGATATTTGCACAAAGAAGGAATACATGGAAACAGATGAAGAGTGAATAAAGCAAGATGAAGGGGTATGTTGGGGATATGCTTTTCATATATAGATCAGAACTTTTATGAATGTGACGATACATTCAAGTACTTAAACATTTGGAAAGGTGTCCCATGGTTAGACACCTCTGAGATTTCTTCCTTAAAATGTTTTCATTTTGAATGTCACTTACTAGATTCAAGCTCATCTCTATGGCAGAATTACTGGTCAGAGGAAAAATGGATTCTCCCGTGAGCCTCTGGAGAGGGTGATATTCTTCCATGGAAAACTATTCAATCATTCATTTTCAAATGGATGCAGGGAGTCCACCTTTCTGCCACTCTCTAGTTAAACATATTTATTCTCAATGCTCTTATGGGTCAGGAAATTTCCTCAGGAAACATCAATGGTAAAAATTAGTCATACCGGTTTAGTCTCTAATGAAGACTACTAAGAATGGTCAAATGGAAGTGGACATCTGGAGAAAATGAGGCTTACTCAATAGGAAATGAAAAGCAATCAAATATCAAACTCTGAAGGGGGGAAGATGTTAGAGCTAGGGAGTTAAAAAAAGAAGCCTCCCAAAACAGAACAAAAATACATACCAACCCTTCTTCAGTCTGGTTCCATTTAGTGCTCAATTATGACACATTTTTCTGTGTATCATATTAACTTGAGAGTCAGCCCTAAGTTATTTTTATACCCACAAAAAACATATCCCCCAAATGATAATGCCCTGAATGAGTAATATTTCAGTAATACTTTGCAATCGATTAAAGACACCTCCAGCACTGTTATATCCCTGAAGATACTAGCCAAACATCTCCTTTGTAAATTACCAGATAGCTCATGGAAAGTGAGCAGGCGTGATAAATGAGCTGTAGTTTTCTAGACTGTGCTTTTCAACAGATGTATTTACACATTTCAATATCTACTGGTAGGGATGGTGCATGTTACTGCCAAATGTTAGATGTAATGTTATCAAACAGAAGTCTCCCAACAAATTCCCATCATGTTGACGATTAAGATCAGCCTACCATGTGTAATTTTTCATGTCATGTCCTCAATCAAGATTTTTTTTAAGCTATTGTTACTATTTTAATTTATCCTTTTCTTACTCACCAATACATGAAAAGTATGTATTTACACGAACAAAGAAACTGCAGAATGCCTATCTAGAGACTTGTGCCACTTAATTTTTTTAAATACTTTGTAAGCTTATTTAATAATTAAGTAAAAAGCCCCACATGAAAAACCTAAATCTGATCACATTTCTACTTTACACTGTTCTTCAAAGGGCTCTCCCTTTCAGACAACAGCAGAGGATTTTGTCTTGCCCTAGCTAGCTGCTCTTTATCGCAACATCTGATTTCCCTTAAGCAGTTCGATGGTGAAAATTAGCCACGCCCATGCCACTGACAGGTATTACTGAGTTGCTATCAGTAACAGTGTGGCCTCAGGTAGACATTTTAGAGAAACAGGAGAAGATTCCTGGGGAAATTGTCATTCGTCTCTTTTTTGCTGGAGAGGAACAAATGGAGCCCATATCGTTGTGGACCGTTTGCATCTGCTGTACCCCATAAAGTGGCATGTTGGGGTACACGGGGGCAGATGTAGCGATAGCATGAACAGACAGATAGGTCCCACATTAACACAGCCTAAGGCAGTACCTGCCTTGTCATATAACCTGGCCCAGGCACGTACAAGCCCCAGTGAACATGCGATACATCTTGCTCCAAGAACTGCCATAGGCTTTAGAGTCCCACCATGCAACCCAAGATATCTTACCTGTGTCCATGACTATGGTGGTGCTGTAAGGCCACCTGAATAATGAACAACGTGCTGGGCTCAAAACCCTGCCCACAGGGCGTCCACAATCTTAATAAAATACAATATGATTAATGTATTAAGTCTGATGGTTACCATTTCCTCGTGGATGCACGGTCATACCAGCTAACGTGTTCAGACAGACAGAATTTTGTCGCAGCACCTTCTGAATAGCAACCGTACAATGACACAACCACAATCCATGTTCAGCAGAGCTCTTACAGATCATGCACCTTAAGTGATGTGTCAGGCTCAGTGCACTTCACAAACACATAGAACACAAATATTAATCTGGCGGTGCTACTATAATCATGCTGTTTATTCATATGCTAATGTCTGTTCACACCTCCAAAAACACAGATGTTCATTTATCAGCATCTTAAATATAAAGGTCTCAGAAACAGTGCTCTGGTTAAGGGGCTTGTAATTGCCCAGGCTATGATCAGATTAATTTCTTTACATGTCTTTAAGGACAGCTGAGCAATTAGAAGGAAAAAAAGAACCAAAAACCCCACACTCCACAAATATAACTTAGATTAAAAGTGATTTCTGATTTGACTACCTGTGATACATTTTCAGTTACTTCCTGAAAATCTCCAAGCTTCCAAGGTGTGCTAGCACAATTAAGCTTTAGCTTCAGTGTTATATTTATTAGATCTTTTCCTCAGAATATATTTTAAGTTGTTTTCAATTATGTCTGCATTTCACGCTGCACTTGTTAGTCACATTGCATGCACTTATGAAACAGAAACAATTTTCTAAGATTGAAAAACCACATTCATTATTAGTATTTTCAAGAACTTTGCACAGAGCATTTGAAACTCCAGAAATATTTATGAGAGAAATGTGTGAATAATTCTGGATCATGGAGTTTATGAACAGCAGGGGCTCTGGAGACAACTTGTGCACAAACTAAAAAGCAGAATACATTAATAACTAGAAAACATATTTAAATCTAATTTTGCATCTAGAAGTGCATATATTGCAGAAATTTCAAAATGGGGAAAAAAATTGTGCTCCTACCTCTTCCAAAGCCCATAATGAATCAACCACAGGCTTGATCTTCTTACTGCTGTATAGATTTAGGAGTTTGTCCATCACACCCTTGATCAGGCCACCTCGATTCTGTTTGAAAAGTAGATTCAACAGGGAAAATCCAGCAATGACTTTGTTTTCCTCATACAGCTTGATAGGATTTACTTTCTCAACCTGCCACCACTGGAAAGCAATAAACAGCAGGATTAGAAAAACATTTTTCAAGAAACGTACAGGAAAGTTCACAAGAAAAATGTCTGGGCAGGTGTGATACACGACTCATCTGTCAAATCTGAAGCAACAGCCAAGAGCAGCAGTAAGGATTTTATTTAAGGAAGAGGTAAAAAAGTATGCAGCCGACTGACATGTGGAAATAAAACACAGACTTCTGTTGCATGAGATTAGGGTGTTAGAAGCACAGTGAACAGATCTGGCTTTAGGACATGGATCTAGAAGTAAGGAATTGGGACCTCCCTCCTTACTTCTGCTATCCTTCTTTGTTATCTCAAGAGAGCCATGCAAGCTTCCCAAACGTTCACAAGCAACTCTTGACTATTACTCTTCTTTCAGAAACAAGAAAACCATGCACTGCATATCAGTTTCCATCTACTATCCACCCATTATGTTTGTGGTATTCGAGCAAGTCTCATAATATCTAATGAAATTATTTTATTTCATTTAGCCCAAGAGCGTCCTTGAGACTGAGTTTCCACTTCCTAGCAAGTTTTATTTGAATGGGTCAATTTTTAATTGAAATTTTCATACAATTTTGATTAATTTTGCAGTATAATTACATAAAGAAACTAGTTATACTTTTATACAAAATTTGACATACTATTTTTTTATTAATTCTATTTATTCTTATTTATTCAGTCAAATACCAGTACTATCTGAGAAACATTTCAGTTAAAATTGATTTTGTTGGGCCAACCTACCCTACAAATTATACACATCTGGATATTTTTATATTAACAGTAAAAAGGCTGCATAGTAAAGATTATCTTGTTTTAGTTCACAAACACATGACAATAACAAAGATTGTGCCACTGCAACCATTACGAAAACGTAGGAGGCAAAGAAAAGCTTCTTGCTACAGTCTTTGATTTATCTTGTTTTCAACTACATAGAGACTTTTGAAGCTAATTTCTCCTGGGAAAGGGTTGTTGCTGGAAGCTGTAAATGAGCTCTGGGCAGAAAGATCATATGACAGATCTTCAGTCAAGGCTTCTCCCTCTGTTTTTCTTGTCTGAAGGCATCACTTTCACTCCTGGTTAACTTATTTATCGCTAGCAGTTTGTTTGATCTATTTGTCCCCTTTTCAGTCACTAGGATTTCTGAGCAGATTTTTGCTGTAGTAAGCTGAAGAAAAAAAATTTTAACATTTGACTTTTGGGTTTGTCGACATCATCAATTAGGGAACAAATGCAACATCATCTCTTTGATATCACTTTGAATGAACACAGAGAACCGAAAAATGCATTTCTGTGTGGAACTAACTTCCGAAAAGCTGGAAATGACTGGACACAAGCCTCATCTTAAGAGATAGATCTCCTTTAATTCACTGTACTGTCCTGACTGTTTTCAGATATAAGAAACCTACACGGTACAGTTATCCATACCCATGGATATGATATTCTGCCATAAGTAAATAAATAATGGAGTCTAACTTTAAACTTAGCTGCATCAGAGATATATGTCTGATAACCAACAATTTAAATATGCACTGCACACAGATCCAATTCCTGTCTAGCTGTTGTATCAGAAGAAAACACATCAGACCACACTGCAGTCAGAAAAAAAGCTCTCTTTAGCAATATCAGAAGTAACAACTTAGTGGAGATAAGTAAGAATGATAAAGATGAAAATGCTACAGAAGAGACTGAAGTTAGAGGAAAGAGCAGAATCACAGTACTGGGACACTTACTGATTTTGCAAAACTGAAGAAGCTTTTTGTCTCTCCAGTAACCATGTTAGATGAACCTGTAAAAGATGAGTACATTCACACATAACTTATTACATGCTGACAAACAGACCATTTATTATATATAAAATAATTTCCATGATTCATATTTAAGAAAAAAAATTCCCCTACATTTAAAAGGGACTAGCAGACATCCTTATACTTTGGGAATAAAAAACAAAGGGACAAGTTGACTGAGCCCTACAAGTTTATAGGTATTCTGAGATGACAAAAACAATCTATCAAATCTTCCAGGAATACATTAAGTGCTACTAGGCATCTTGACACCAAAACTCTTCTATAGGAGTAAAATGCCATTTATCTCCGACACACTTATTTAGCAGCAATGACCACACACAGCTGTCCTTTCTCTGTATCTGTAAAGACAAATTTATCTGACCACTACATGTGTGAACATACATACATTATACGCTACAACCTGTTAACAAATGTAATGACAATTCACTGGCAGGGACTTCATTACAAACAGGCAACCAGCTTAGCTTCTACAGTCCAAGCAGATATCCAAGTGACAACCCATTCGTTATTGCCACCCTACTAGCTAGGCAAAAGTCCAAGGAAGCTGGTATGCTTATCCATGATGCCACTGCACCTTCCACTGCGATACAGATATATTCTTCATTTCAGAAGTTTAGCAATCCCTTCAGCTGTCCTCCTACAGAAGCTTGGCCTGCTTTATCAACATACAACATGGCAACATGACAGAACTTCAAGACAGACATGTTTACTCAGTATGTGGAACAGTCCATGTACATGAATGGAAATTTTTGAACAGAAGCCTGGGCTTGAATTCCTCAAAGTCATGTCAAATAAAAACAATAGCATTCTTCCTGAAATATTCCTCCAAGCTTCCCTCCCCCAAGAACTATATTACAGTTTCCTTGGCCACACTGTGATTCCTATGGTGTGTAGAATGAGATTCAAGCCTTCTCCTACCCTTCTCCTGTATCACCTAATAACGTTTAACAATCTGAAACATATGTTCATTTCACTTTTGGATATTTTTTTCATTTTTTCTTTTTAAGAGTTTCTTTGTATTACCTATTGTTTCTCAATAATTTAGTCCATGCTCAGCTTCGCTAAAATCCTTGATTGGAAACAGTCAAGTTGAGAAAGTATAACATGGCAGCCTCCAGTTCTGGAAGGAGCAGCATGGGTGATTTTAAGAGATTTTAAGCTTTGCAAAGCTTTAGTTTTGAAATATGTACCTGGCTTTTTTCCACTCACCATATAAAATATAAGTCCCAAGTGGTTTGAGAAGACTGAGGCCTTTCCCAGTATTTTCTCCACAAAGACAGTCCAAAACAATATCTACTCCATCTGTCGAGATTCTGAAAAGCAAGAAAGAAATCTTACTTCGAAATAAGATCCACAGGACTGGTCAGCCAGCATGATACAGGCTGATTGTTAACATAATACCAACACGTTCCAGGTACTTTAGAAAGGACTCTTAAGCCTGAGGCTTTGACTACGTGAAAACTTTCTCCTCATCAAACTCAAACATCAAACTCATTCAGTGCTGGAATGTGAGTTTGTTGGGCTAGCCAACCCACACCTTTCAAGGCTTAGGAGAGTGGGAAACCATCTTGTTCCCCCTTCTTGAGGGCTTTCAGTAAAATTATATTACCAAAAACAGTTGATAAAGTTCTTTTTGAGTGAATGAAAGCATCAGAGAACATTTTTCTGCATCAGTGAATGTCATAGAGAACAAGGACATTTTTGTTATTCACAGCTTTTATTCTTTTTCTAAATTCGTAAGAAAACAGATCTTCCTATCCTAGCTCTTCTCAGATAAATTTATGTCCTTGTAAAGTTATTTAGTCTTCTGTTTCAGACTTTGTATCAACTAGGCGTCAGCAGAGTGAAATCAAGCATAAAGAGAAGTCACCAAGAGCTAGAAATCCAGCTCTAAGGATACAATCAGGCCATATTATAGAAAGCATAAAGTATTTCTACTGTTTCAATAAATAGTTTGCATATTTATAATTTTCCAATAAATATCTTTATGAATGCAATGTCAATATGATCTGAAGAAAAAAAATACACCCAAATGCCCTGATATAGTTCTTTTTTTTTTTTTTTTTCTGGCAAAACACCAGCCTGCAAAATCATATCACTGGTTTGATCTAAGTCTAATATCCTACCACCTAACCAAGTAAACAGCCCAAGTAGTAGTAAATTCTTGATTAATACGCTTAAACAATTATGAAAACAACTGGTACAGACACTACAAGAAACTTGCAACCTGAAGATTATCAAAGGTTTAAGGGTCAGTCAATAGCATCTAATTCCCAGGAGCATCAATTAGCTCCTGATGACCATGCCTTCTGCAGTGGCGTAACTGCAATGAGCAGTCAGGAAAGAGGTAAAGCTTTATGGCTTGTAATGCATCTTTCTGTTTCCTCACAAAACAAAGGTGATACTCAGGCATCCACTGGTTACAAACAGCAACAAAATCGGACAACTTTACTCTTTGGTACTGCTGCCGTATGTGGGGTAATAAATTGTTAATATTCAGGCCACTGGATGAACTTTCACTGTAAATGAATAATGACTGCAATCAAACAGCTTTTGGTGGCTTCCACGGTTGAACTGATTGCTTATCCCCTAGGAACTTTTCCACATTTGTATCACTTCTGGGTTTTTTGTTTGGGGTTGGGTTGGTTTTGGGGTGTTTTTGTGGTTGTTGTTCATTTGTTTGGGATTTTGAGTTGGGGTTTTTTTGTTTGTTTGGGGTTTTTTTGACTGCTCCCTGATGAAAGCTCTTCCCTTGAATACCCCAGTCACCTGCAATAAAGCAGATTCCTACCACTATCCTTTCTCAAGCCCGTGCCCACCCTTTCCTGCTCACAAACACTCAAGAAATGAAGAGCCTTCCCCTTCCCTTAGGGCTGCCCCTGACCCCATGTGCAGCAGGCAAATGCAGACTAGAAGTCTTCCCTGCTGGCCAGCCAAACATTTTTAGCAGAACATAGTATACAGCTAATGTACAGCAAACTAAACAATTACACTGTTCCCCCCACTGCCTCTTTCAAAAGACAATTTGTCTTTACAGCATTCTCAGAATCCCCACCTTTTTTTTTTTTTTCTTTTTTTCAATGCAGAGTGAAAATACACAGATCTGAGCAACAAACCAGAGTATTGGCATATTCTACAGGGTGCCAATTCTTACTTTTAATCAGGACTATCAATTGTGCTGATACTACACACCTCTGTATCAGGAAAGAAGCACAAACTATCTTGTTGCATCTACATTTTATCTTTTGTACCCACTGGTTCTCTGCCTCATTGGTCTGTTGCAAGGTGAAAAAGTATGTGAAAATGCAGGACCACCAAAAGGGTTTTTGACAGACTTAAAAGAGCAGAACTCCACCCCTTCGTAACCAGGTCTCCTTTTGATTTCAGTAGTTACAGTGTGTTACACAGAATCAGGGGTGGTGTCAGGGAACTGTCTCAAAAAAGAACTGTTCTGATGAAGGGCAGAAGCAGCTGTTACCCGCAATCATAAAGTTATCAGAAGTTAAAGGGGCTTTATTCCTTTTTTTAAGCACTGATTTCTGTTGTATCTGCTCCCATATCACATATCCACTTAGACCAGATCCTCTGCTGCCCCTGCCAAGTGTTAGGATTAAGGTTGGTGCTGAACTCAGATTAGTGTTTTCAAGTGCTCTTTCTTGCTGAATCAATGTTTGTAGAGTGGAGATTGCTAGAATTCAGTCTTCACCTCACTACAGCAATTTTCCAGGGGCAGCAAAACACTTAGGTATGTATACTTCCCCAAGAGAAAGGCTATCAAAGGGCTGAAGAAATATGCTGCAATTCTGAGCTGTAAGAAAATGGCAGGGGTGTCATCTGATGGACAAGCCCTATCTTTTTTAGTGAAACTTCCCATACAGAAAAATTTTCCTTTGATAGAAAATGTCCTTTGTGATGGATCATTTCAAATGTTCTCTTAAACCCTTGGGAGCACTCCAGAAACAGTAGCAAGACACCCTGCTTTCTGCTCCAACACCAGTCTGGATTGCTAACAGCTCAGACCAAAGTCTGCTATATACTGAAGACCCTCTTTAAGGGCTAGTAACCCTCGTACCAAGAGACCTTCTGAGACTTTGCATGTCACTGAGGAATGCACAACTTTGACAGGAAGCCTGTCAACTGTACTACCTTGGAGTGCCCCTTTGAGAAATTTCTTGGTTTATGCCCAGCTACATAATCTAGTATTTTGACAAATACAAGATGAAGGGAAAACATTATTCTTATCTGACTAGTAAAAAAATCAAAACCCCATTTTTTACTAAGATTTTCTTATCAATTCTAACGTTTTGCCACCCGTATCAGCATCAATATCTAAAACCAGCAAACTGGAAAACAAAGTATTTGAAAGCATGTAAATAGAAACACACATGATGACTTCAAAAGGCAAGAGGATGATTCTAATCTGAATGCAAACAAACAAAATCTAAGGATCTGAAATTAAAACAGACATTACGTGCTCCGATATCAATCCTTGGCAGAGGATAAAAACCCAGGCAGACAGAAACACACCAGAGAACTCCAAAACCTGCATAACTTAGAGCCACCGAAAATATCTTATTTGGTGTGTTACAGTGAGCTGCTACATATGCAGATAATAGCCAAGTGCATCCTTCTGTTAAGACCTTTATTCTTTTCCACTTAGTTTACTTGGCTTGCAACAGATGTCCAAGTCTGAACATGGACTAACAAAGCTTATGTTGCTTAAAGAAATAAGGAGATGCTTGCTATCTTGTCGCTTGTAGTGGACAGATGGAATATCTGGAATAAACGACAGTTCCCAAACTCACAAATATAATCTCTTCCCACCAATATGATCAATCCAGTGTCTTTCATAGTATTTTGCCAGATACTATACTTCTAGTATACCCTTACTCGGGAATACAGGAGGAAGACTGATACCCTTACTCAGGAAAATAAAAGATTACCTTTTTACTTCTTGAACATAGTCTGCATTTCTGTCAAACAGGTGAGTTACTGAGTCTTTGATTGCTTCATGTTTGAAAGATGAAGCTGTTCCAAAAACAGTAACATTGGGAATAGTTGAACAGAGCTGAGCAACAGCTTGACCCTGCAAACACATTATTATGTTAGTTCACCGACATGGAAATTGGTTGACAGACTTCGCAGCTGCCAATTCACTCATGACACAGCAAAATCCAAGACCAAACATGTGCAAGGAGTTCCCAAACTGATTTCTTGCCAGTGCTATGCAGTTCAGCCACAGGAAAAAAATACACTTAATCAAAAGGATATTCTGAAGACAAAGCAACTGCAGGGATAAAAGTAATTTAATGTATCTAAAATTGTATTGGGAAAGAGTTCTTCTTGATCTTTTAACAATGGCAGCGTAATTTAAGGGAAACAACATTAATTTACAAGGACCACCAAAAATGATTACTCAAAGAGTGCTAGAGAAATATTTCTCATTTGCTACTTGCATCCTACGTGCATTTCCTCCAGAGTCCCTTGAGTAATGTCAGCAGTCCTCTCTGCACTTCCTACCTCCAAACAGTGGCGACTGCTTCTGCACGCGATTCAAATCCTCTCTGCTCACGGGAAAGGTCTTGCAGCACCTGATGCCAGAACAGAATTTCTGGCAGAAAATGTGAAAGTACTTAGCTCCTCTGGTACTCAGATACGGCTTTTATGCTTCAGGTTTTTGCCGTCCTAGTACAGAAGGTCTAGTCAGTCAGTCCCAGGACTGTAGTCTACCACTCCTAAGTGATCACATTTTCTTGTGGTTTCAGTGGGAGACAGCAAGTTGATATAACAAATACTGCATAGTAAAGCAAATCTGGTTTACCTCTTATAAATAAAAATAATTATTACTGATTATTCAAAATGCAGGAATAGCCTTGAGTCACACTAACAGGTCTGCTTAGGCCAGTGCCCCAACCTCAAAACTTATCAACAGCAAAGGGGATAAAATGGCCTAAAGCATGTATAAGAAAGTCATTCTCCTAGTATATCCCTCCTGGGTCTGGGCAGGAACCCAGTGGAGTCAATGAAATGTTATGTCAGTGTTTAGGTAGGACTTGAGGGGTTAGAGAATTTGTGCATTCAAATGTCTGTACTCCCACTTTCCAGCTTTGAGCCCCAGAAGTCTTTAACTTCTGTAAGTTTTAACCTCTAATTTCATGAGGCTGAGAGAAGGGAAGTACTGCGTAAATGCTGAGCCATCTAGATTTCAAAAAAGATCCTAACGGGTCATCTTTTTACAACCCTGGGTTTTGTTTTACTCTTAACACACTAACAAATGGAAGACAGACTTTTGGTAGCCACATCCTGCCTCTTGTTGTAACCACATTACTCCACTGGAGCTAGCAGGGTTACAGGGATATGCCCCGAAGCAAGAAACAGCACTGTCATTCTAAAAATAGTGTCTGACGGAATTCAGCAGATTCTTACTTACATTTACAGCCAAAAGATTGTCATTTGTAAACTGTATGCATGACCAGTAAAATCATCCATGGATAAACAAATTTCTGTTCATTCCAACCAGAAACCCTGATCATTAGTATGTAAATACCAGTAATCAGTGCTTGGGTTTTATTTACAGTAGAACAATTAGATAACCCTGCATACCCTCGGGGGTCTTGGCATCCTCACATATCATGCTGAATGTAATTGCTAGTGACAATCCTCTGAGCTGAACATCACAAGAGAGGACAGTATTATTATTTATATATGGTGGCCTCCAGGAGTTTCAGATTGGTTTCTTACTGGATTAGTAAACAGCTACACAGCAAGGCACAGTTTACATGTACCTTTGGACAGGTACCAACAGACACAGAGAAGACAGCAGAAGAAGGGATGCATTCTCATTCTTACTTTAGACAAGAAATAGAATAGCACAGCAAATTGAACAACCTGTTCAACAACAGCTCAGAGAAACTTACAGCAGGACCCAGGTAGGAATGCTGATTCATGGCATGGTAATCCAATACCAAACATAAATTACCTCTTCTTTTTAGAATCCATTTTCCACCATTTTCCTGGATTTGAATCCCTAATCTCTTAGAAATCATAGGAAAATCCATTCCTGAGGGGTCTCATCTCAAGATGTAATGTTTTGGGGGGCAGAAAACATTTCACTCTTCTTATACTTTACTTCTTTATTACTTACCATCTCATTCTGAAGCCCAGGTTTTAGCCTCCACAAATATTGTAACATAAAATTACAAGACAAAAATTAATCTGGATTTTGTATCTCCTTTTCTCAGTCATTTTCACTAGCCATCCTCTTTTCACACTTTCTGTGTCTCCCAGAAAACCATCACCCACAGTGATTTAGGTAAGTCAGTATTTTATAATGTATGCTAGTTGAGTGAAATTCTGACATTATTGATCTATTCTCTAATTAGTTTTCTGCATTTTCAATCTAACTTGGGAAGACGCAGGATAATGAGTATCTCCTGAACCAAAACCACTGAATGTTTAAAAGGTCAAATATTAGAGTAGAAAATACGTGGATTTTTATCCTGGAGAAGATGATTAACATTTAACAAAATGACAGTCATATGAATAGGAGAAATGCACAAAAAACCCAGGATGTGCATACCCTATTTTCCTCCTGTCTCAAACTTGTTAGTACACCTCTCCCTCCCCCCATAGAGATAAGCTTATCTAAAATCCCAGATCAGAATATTTTCCAGCTTTCTGTAGATATTTAAAGCCTAAAACTGACTCATATGACCAGTACTTTTTATAATTGGACAAACAACATCACAGAAGTATTTTGAGGCAATCCCACGAAACATTCTTCTACAGCTTTCTGAAGATCCCAATTTGAAGTTGACTTGTAGTTATTTTTGTGCAAAGTATTCTTAGTATTTGTATCTCAGAAATTCAGGAATAAAGGCTGATATTGGACTTTTCTGGCTTTTCCCACCAAAACAGGAGAATTGAACTCAACCTATGAACTCAAACATTTCACTAATTTCTGTGGAATTCGACTAAGCTCCAAAACACCACTGTGGCTACGCAAGTCACTCTTAAATCTCTTTTCTAATCCCTCAAGTCATCTAGCTACCTCTGGATTAGTAGCTATACATGTTAATTGCAAATGAAGCATGCCCAAAGGGTTTTGCAGCTGGAAGGAAGAACATCCTCTTCCCAGGGCCGTGGAGGGGGAGGAGAG
Source organism: Astur gentilis (assembly GCF_929443795.1). Taxonomy (NCBI): domain Eukaryota; kingdom Metazoa; phylum Chordata; class Aves; order Accipitriformes; family Accipitridae; genus Astur; species Astur gentilis. The sequence continues at coordinate 37,366,125 of NC_064886.1, read as the reverse complement.
GTGCCCATGCCCACCTCTCACCAGGATGCACACCTTCATCACAGGGGCGCACAAGCCCTCTCGTCTTTTGGACACCAAAGCCATTCCCCTCCTCAAAAATGCTTTGTGGTAGACAGAGACGAGGGCTTTCTGTCTCTTCCCTGCCCAGACAAAACCACATCATCTCTGCTACCAGCTTTCACTGTGCATCACGATGCAAATTTCTACATATAAGCACTGACTAGATTCTTGCTTCCTGAAGCCGGGAAAATTAATAAGTGGCAAAAAATAATTCTCACTTGGACAATTAATTTTACCTTTAACAGGACTTAGCAGTCTTTAAAAAAAAAAAAAAAAAAAAAAAATCAATTCCTTCACTGCAGGGATAGACAAGGTTACAAAATATTCCCTTAAAATGGAATTAATCTCCTCTAAAATATATATATTTTATATACTACTTATCATGCAGAACTCCACATGGTGAGTCCTCAAAGGAATGAATAACTTGGGTTAAAACATTCTGTGGAAATTAAGCATGTCTCCTAATAATGGATTTGGCATAGAAGTCTTAAGTCTCGTTAGCTTCAAAGTCTGTTTGATGGATTCCTTTTCAACGTATCCTGTCAATTTATAAAACCAGTATGTTGAACCTAATCTACATATATGATTATTACAGGGTTTATTACAAATGGATATTCTTATAGTAGTTTTAGATCCAGTAAAAAGATTGAGATTTCTTTACATTCCTTTGCTTTTAAACCCAACTTTGAACCTGCAGGACTGGAAATTTCTCATACTGAGATAATCACATAAAACCAGAGAAGTGTATTTTTTTAAGAAGCAAAAATGAAATAGACTGTTCTGTGAATTTAAACAATTTCAAAGTGAAAAAAGTCATTAACATTTAAAACTCAATACAGAAAGCATGAATAGAAGAAAACTTACTAATCTAATTAGCTTCTTAATACTAACACTGGATGAAATAAGGGGTGTAAGTTAGTGGATTTCCTAAAGAGTCTGACCAAATAGCACAGGCCAGATCTCAGTCTGATGTGCAAGCTGTGCACTGAATTACAGCAGTTATAGCTCAGTATACTTTCAAGAAAGCATCTTTCTTGCTATTATGTAAACTGAGGCCAGCTTCATACCAGGAAAGAACAAACCATCTAAAAGATACCACCCTGTAAAACTACATCTATTAGAACCAATAGCATCGTTGAAATTATCATTTCTATGATACATTTTTGCAGCCCGAAGGTGCTATGGCATTTTAAAAAAATTATTCAGACAATCTTGCACAAGAAACCTGTCTGGAAGCAAACGTGAAAAGAATCCACATTTCCAGAATGCTTTGATGCCGTATCACCAGCTCTGAAGGTGGTATGAGGTGCACAAACATAGTAAGAAAACTGCAAGAGAAGACATCTACTAATGTCCTGGCACGTCTCTGGTGTTAGGAGAAGTCAGATACGCAACACTCCACCTCCTGAAGGTGTCATTTTTCCAGTTACGGCAGAGGAAATTGGAAACCAAACACTAAGGTGAACATTGCAGACTGGACAAACTAAAACGTGATTCTTGAACAAGGGTAAGGCAGGATCTGCTACACTCAGTGCACCGCAAGTAAGTTTTGGAGTAGAGGGAGGGGAACAGTCACCGTGAAACAATGATCTCTTTTACCCTCAAAATCTCTTCGTTTCTGCAACAATTACCAGGGTGCGTTTTTTTCCTACCCCCTCACAAAATTGTGCGGCTGAGGCGCATCCAAAACTCAGAGCTGGCTCTCCATCTGGTATATACCCTCTTCAGTTTAACGGAGCTGCGACAACATACCCCAGCCGAGATCCTTGCCCAGAGGATGCAAGCTCTACCTGAAAAGGTTGAACAGCCAAGGAAGAGTTAAGCGCTACCCGTCTGTGACACGACTCTGCAGGGGATTCAGGGAAAGGACATGTCCTCTGCGAGAGGCAAAAAGAAAGGCCTTCAGAGACTGCAGCCTGCTTTGGTCAGGGAAACTGCTTTTTGTGTATGACTCGCCAGGCTTTTGTGTTTGATTAACAGATTATGCTCTGAGGCAGTGTCTGGAAATGGACTCGGGCATGGCACTGGGACTCTCCGGAGCTGCTGAGGGAGCACATCCGTTGCTTTAGAGGCACTCAGTGGCACAGGGCAGCTCAGCATCCAGATCTCCTGTCTGGCTCTAAGTGCGATAGCTTCGGTACTTAAAGCAGCCTAGACTTGGTTACACAGAGCTCTGCGTGAGCTGATTTATTCCCTTCCTTGGCTGCGGGAGATGAAATAAGAGGAAAGCACTTAATCAAATGCAGAACAGCTATGAACTGCGAATATAAAAATAGCAAGTGCAGTCCAGGGAGGTATCAGGTAAAGATTTCAGCAAAGTTGGAAGTATTAATGTCATTGTACAGTACGCTGGCCAGGACCATCAGAAGAGCGGAGTAAATTCTAATTATTCACATTCAAGAAGGACTGACTCAAACACAAGAGTGCTATTTACTGTGATACCAACCTGCTAGGTGCAGACAGACCTAAAGTCAGTCTACCTGTACAATGTTTAAAAGGATCAGGGATGCTGTGAGACTTATTTTAAAAGGCTCCCACTTTCATACCAGCTTACTGCTGCTTTGCTGCCAACAGCTCAGAGCCCAGGAAACGTGTATGTATCTGCCTGGATTAGTGTCTGTAGGACGACCAAGGAAACAGACATCTAACCTTACCAAAAAAAAAAAAAAAAAAAAAAAAAAAGGGTATGAACAAACCTGCTTTCAACCTGAAAAACACAGGCCAAGGAGAGATCTGATTCTGAGCTTGTTCTAGCCATAAACACATATACATCCCACCAAAAAGATGTGAAAGAAGTGCCCCAAGAGGAAAGAAGAGCTAATTTTAATTAATGGACAACACCAGCAGAAGAACAAAGATGCATTAACTGGCCACATAAAGTCTGGAAATTGAAAAAGATTTCTCACTGAGCAAGACAGTGCAGAGAGAATTTGAAGGGATAAACACATAGGTATTTTTTTAAGAAGAAATTTGATAATTCTCTTGAAAGGGTTCCTATATACTGCCTGTGATAGCAGGTGACTAGATTTACTAAGGAGTGCCAGTTCTTTGTCAGATAAAATATCACCACTTCAGTGATTCAGTTTGGAACACATCCTCAAATATTTGCAATTTATGCAGGGGAGACACAATAAAAAAAGAGTGTTCCTGCCAAGCAGTAACCAATCCTGCCAAGATGACCTAAATCTGTTGCCAAGTCAGATTTACCCTTCAAATTCAAACATGAGAGCTGCATCTGTAACTTACTCTGCACTTCCTCTGCTGCTGAGCCTGAAAGGGAAGGTCAGATCCCAGCTTCAGGATAGCAATCGATGCTTCTGCATGAAAGGCAGCTTAATTTTAGCATCTCTAAGATTGAAATGCTAAAGAATTGGCTAATAATTCTGCCTTGTGTCTGAGGGGCTAAGTAATGAAATTGAAGTGTTTACACAATCTTGGTAAATGACCAAACTTTTGTGCTCTAAATATTAAGAATAGGAAGTACATAAAGAGTAAACGAATAAGCAAATGGGCACAATGGCTGTCTCTCATAAATCTAAATCCCTGAAATAATTCACTTTCCAGGTGGATATTATAGAGATAGAGACTGTATTTATTAAAGCTAGAACAGAAGAGCTGAAGGATTTTTGCCCCCTCCTTTTTTATTTGGTTGGGGTTTTTTAATACAACAGTCCTGTATTTATACTAATTCAACTAATCCAGGATACAGTTTACAAGTTTACATTAGTAATTTTAAGAGCAGCTTCATAATCTCATACAAACCGGCACTGTGACTTGCACCAAATGCACTGACTTAAACAGTTTTCATTTTAAAGAACTAATTGCTTCATACAACAGAGCAGTCCCAGCAGGGTGCATGCTCTGCTCAGTTTTCTCAGTGTTATTTTTTTCAGTCGCCACATTGCTTCACTTGAAAAAAAGATGTGAAGGAAGCTATTCCACCATTGTCTTACAGTCATTTCAAACATTAATTACAGCGGTTTACAGTTAAGATAGGCCAATATATGTCCTACAGTAAGTCATAAGTTCTTGCAAACTCATATTTCTGAGCATTAATTTCTGTGTATGGAAAACAGGAAGTTTTTGAAGTTCAGTGTTAGCTGACTTTCTCCTTATTTTAGGATCAGTTCAGAAGGACACTTAAACATTTCCATAGCTTTAAGCATTTAAACTCTATTTGTATTACACAATTATATCTTCTGTTAATTATTGAACTGCCCTGCTACTCAATATAATGGTTTAGCAGAAGTGTTAAGCATCCTGCCAAGCAGAAGCCTGAAAGGGAGCATATGACAATTGTCCTTGATAGATCTTGGTCAGTAGCAGCTTGAGCAATAACAACAGAATGCTTTTCAAGGTATGAATTTCTCATCGAAGTCTGATTGAATCATGCAATGCAACTATGAGCCTGTACCATGCCTTCATAGAAGGCCCCTAAAATTTCTCCAGCCTACTTCACTGTCCAGGCTGAGAGTCTCAGTCTCTTTTAACTGCCCCTACTTCAGGAGGAAAAATGAGACAGGAAAACCAAAACAACCCCCAAAGCAGCCTCCTTACCAAACAATTGAAATCAACAAGCCAGCCATATGTTAAAAAAAAAAAAAAAAAAAAGGCAAATACAATCTCTCCTTTCAAACCCCCCTTTCTAAGCACTGCAGCAGGTCCTCCTCTTCAGGTAGAGGGCTATAATATACCAACAGTGTCAGAAGGAGAGTTTGTGAGTGTCCACCTCTCTCCTCCTGGTTCAGAGAGACAAGGCGCTTCCCTACCATGAGCTGTGTTTCCTACTGTGAACAGGGAAGATGGCATGATGCCCTGACCTTTTGGCTGAATGGGTGGCAGAGAAGATACTCCTCTGGTACATGGAACAGGATTCAAGTCTCTGTAACAGGGAGACAGGTACGCGAGACTTTTTTCAAGATGTTATCTTGGTACATTTCCTCTTCCTCTACATCATCTTCTGATGTCCCCTGGAACTTCGGGAAATAAGTAAACTGACTTATCTAAAGCATCCTGTCAGACATTAAAGGATACTGTCACATACTAATCATACCCCAGGCACAGATGGGAACACAATTGCTATAGCTACCTCACTACCAAAAATATCTATAAACAAAAATAAGGCCACATAAATAAACTGAGGCAATAGGTAAGTAAAGGTACCAGAGAATTTTCCGTGCCTCAATTTATTGAAAAAGCTGCGGGATCCTCCTAATAGGGAACCAGAACAAAGAACCTCACAAACGTTTCTGAAGCAACAAGTTCTTTTTCATAAACTGCCTGAAGCAGCTAAAATAATGATCTTGCATAATGAGAAAGGAACAATTACAAACTTCTAGTCCCACAGGGAGCCTATTGTCTCATTAAAGTGTTCTGGAATTTCTATGACATTTAGAAACAAACTGAACAGGTTTCCCACTTGCTGAAAGTGGGAATGGGCCTTCTATCTATTAAAGCAACAGCACAAAAAAAATATCTCTTCCCATAGCAATTTCAGTGCCACTTTTCTGGTTTAACAAAGAACTTTGTGAGAATGACTTGTTCGACTGAGGCCGTTAAGAGTTTTCAAAGCATTAACAGACAGATTATTAGAGCAGTTTAAAGAGTAATGCAGACCCCTCTGAAATTTTTATGTCTAGTTAGCAGAAAAGAAAAAATTCCATGCATGTTCAGAGTGATATTTTACCTGTAAGACCTACCAAGCAGTGGGAAGTCTCTCCTTTCCAATTATAGCTATACATGCTCTTCCCTTACAAGGAACAACAGGCTGCATGAGGCATTCTCCCCTGAGACACAGCGATCAGCATCCTGTCTCGCAGGCCACCCAGCCCTGTCTCCCTCTTACGTACAGTCCCTCCTGGATCACACACAGACCTTTGTCAGTCGCAGGCCAACTTGGCTGTTCTTCCCGCATCTCTTCCCTTGGAAACTCTGTTCTATTTAACTACTTAGCAGGTGGCACATCTGTTTTCTCCTTGATCTCCTGGCAGCAAACAAGAACCCATCCTTCCTTTAGCTTCTCTCAGAGAAGGTCCACAAGCAGCCACAGCAGAGGACCAGTCAAAAGCAGCAAATTGAGCGTCTGCGCTAAGAGGAAGCCAGCAGCTCCCTGCAGGAACAGCCCAGCACAGAGGCTGAGCACTAGTGAAGAAGACTACGTGAGAGCTGGTAGAGCATTAACAGTACTTTAGAAAGGAATAACAGAGGTGAGTGAGGTTAGAAAGAGGAAGAGAGAAAGAAAGAAAGAAAGAAATTTAGCAAGTACACTTTATCTTAATAAGGAGAAGGAGTTCATTTTCTCTAGATACATTCATATGCGCAGGGATTGCTTTAGGGCGTTTTGCTAATTCTGCATACTTAGCTTGGATCTGTATAGTGTCAGCTGGGCAAATGGCCTTAGAGCTAAAGCTGAGCCTTCAATTCCTGTAGAATATGCTGTCCCCCTGAATGTGTGGCCTCATGTTGCTTTAACAGTCCTAAATTCCACATGAAAAGATTTAATATTAAAAGAACAATAAAATCAGCCATAACGCTCTAGGTTGTACTGTGCCAAAGCATAATACGATTATAAATTCCGTTCGTTTACAGAAGTACTCCAAGAGGGCCATTTACTGCAAGTAGGATTATCGTTACCTAAAAATACTTTGTAAAGGGAACTCATGAATTTATTCCTTTGATTACAGCCTTCTTTTATATGTGAACCTGAAAGAAGGTCTAAAGGCATAGAATTAGGGATAAGGTGTTTGGGGCTGCCCACCAGACCTCAGTAGACAGAATATTAATTTAGCATAAATAAGGCATAACAGGAAAACAGAAGAGGTACTCCAATTTGAAAGGCTGAGCTCTGCTAATGTTCTTAGGTTGTGAAGCCTGTCTTATGGAAAAGGACTGCATAATTTCAAAAGTAAACAAACTCCCCTGTCAGTATCTTAATATTTTTGCACGAGCATAAATATTTTCCAAAGGAGAGAGATTTTCCTCTAAGATAGCTCAAGGAACTGGTAACACAAAATGCTGGTTTTTCATTTCATTGTGTGGCCTGGTATTCCACTGAATTCATCCTACTGTGGCTTTGCCTATGCAACACACCACCTCCTTATTAATGATCCAAACTACGACATGCAACAGCCACCACTGACTCAAATTCAGCATTTGTGTATCTTCCTCAGAGTTGGCATGATAATGCTTTTCATTGCTTTCAATCCCTCTAAAACAAAGGGGGAAGGAGAAAAAGAAGTCTTTCACAGAGAAAGCATCACACACACTCGCACACTGTATTTGCAGGAGTATTCCAAGAGGGCCATTTACTGCAAGGAGGATTATGGTTACCTACAAATACCTTGTGCAGGGAGTCAACTTATTTATTCCTTTTGTTACAGCCTTCTTTTACATAGAAAAAGTACAAGATGCCTAAGTTCAGGAATGCAGTGTTCAGGACAACACTTGCTCCTTGATCTCTGACAACCAATTAGGGTTTTTTTGGGTAGAGTTTATTGTCAGAACATTTTTATTTCACCAAAAGCTCCTGCCAACAATTCACATCAGCCTTTTGATGGGAAAACAAGATGCAGTTCCCCCCACTGCAATCCCTCATGTAGGGAAGTCTGATGTTGAATGAAACTGCAGGGTCTGGTTCATTTCAGAGATCGAGATGCATCAGACTGCTTCAGTTACCCGGTGACAGGAAAGTAAGAAAAGTTCCAACTTACCACCCCACCTCCTGCAGAGTGAACCAGCACAGACATGCCTTCTCTCAGGTTAGCAACTTCAAAGAGCATCATGTAGGCAGTTACAAAGTTCATGGGAAACGCAGCAGCTTCAGAAAAACTCATGTCATCTGGAATCTTGTAGACAAATTCTACTGGGGTACATACTACTTCAGCCCATGCATTGTAGTTTACAAAAGCCATGACTCTGTCTCCAATCTACAAACAAGGAAGAAAACAATGTTGAGGATATGGCTGCAGTTGAGACTGTAGAGAGCTACTGGCAAGACCCGCAACGATCCTGTTCAAGCTGTGGGTCACTGACTGTGAAGATAACGGTGCTCACATCTTTGGCAAGATAGCAGTTACACTTCTCAGCTTTGGCCTTTTGCCATTTTTTAAATTGTATCCATTTAAAAAGTTGAATTTAACAAAAATATCCAAACAAAGTTAAAGCCACCTCTTCTTTTTTGCTATGCTGCTTCTCTGACAGAACAGTCTTCCATCATCACTAATACAGATCATCCTTTGCTAGCAGAGCTCCTAAATAACAAATGGGGCTGTAAAAATGAAAACGGCATTCTTACTAATAACCAGAAAATTTGCTTACAGAAACAAGAAAAAAGGAAAAAACATTATAATGATATTGGTGAGATGCGTAGAATAAACAAAGTTACATCCAAGATAATTTTCACTTTGCTTTCTCAGTCTTCACACTAACTCAGAGCTACTTTTCCTCTCTGTGGATTGAGAAGGGGAGGTCTTATACTCTGATAGAGAAAGCACATGAACGGGTTTGGATACGACTCATTTAGAAGATAACACCATCTGTATCCACTCTCCATTTTTAATGTCTTAATAACTGATCCTAGCAATAAATTTCCATGATTGTAATTTCTACAGCTATGTGTCAGAGCAGAATTTGACCCTGCAACTTCAAATACGGCACCTTAAACATACCGCTGGATTCTGAGGCACTACTAAGCCTACAAAGTGAATCTGACAGGATTTAAAGGAGCGATTAAATATTCTCTTTGAACGCAATGTTTCTCTACTCAATTTGTTTGGAAGATACATAGTAGTGAAAGGGTATTTCACTATGGAGAAAAATATTATTAACTATTTTATTATTAGTATTAGATACAGTTGGTTGCTCCTAGGAACCTTTCAGAGGTTGAGGCCCATCAAATTCATATGTTTGTATAATGGCCTTCATTGCAGCTTCAGGTTTTTAAAATGGAGATAGTGACTCCCCACAGATGGACAAGAAAAATAACAAGGCAAATAGAGCTCTGAGGCTCCTGCAGGGGTGCAACCAGACTTGGAAAGCAACACTCATGTAAAAGTAGAAATTGGTCTGCAGGGGCTACTAGGGAGAGCCACAGTAAGCAAACGTTTGGCCAGTGTATATTAAAACCTTCAAAGGCACAACTCTTACAAACTCTTGATAATGGCTTGTCACCAGCAGCCCCTACGCATCTTTTACCTTGCCCTAGACCTCTTTGCCTTTCTATAATACACCAACAAAAATAGCATCCTTAACCATGAAAGGAGCTCTTCAATGGAGCCACAGTGTAAAGGCATTAATAGCATCAAACTTCAGGACTTCATGTTTTAACTAAAACTAACAGCAGCTGTCCCTCTAAAATACCTTTGCTTATCTGACTGATATTCCCTATCTTACATTCTACTAATACCCACTAATGCTTTAGAAATACTACAGGTTGTTCTTGGATAATTTCAACTATATTCCACAGCAATGGAATAAAGCACAACGCTTTTACCTTCAGGCAAACATTTATAGCACAAGCACATTTTGGTCTCCCAAGTACTTGTCATCACTTTGGCTTTGGGATATTGTGGGTTTGCTAAGAGGTAAGGTGCTGCTGACAGTTCTGAAAGGTTTGTCTTTTAGAATGAGGATGCTGAAACAGAACTGTCATTCCAATCTCACCAAAATGCCTCCTCCTTTTGAAAAACACATTCAAATTAACAATGCCTGCCTGGTAACCAGTCTGTGGTTCCCTGTTGCTGTCAGAGAAGCTTCTAAAACCTGAAGTCTGATAGGATTAGTGAAGATGTTAACACGTCCTATATCCTTGCAAACAAACATAAGCAATTACCAAAAAGAATGCACAGAAGTCCCTCTTGGCGATTCTCAAGGGATTTCCTAGTAACAATAACACTATACAGAGCCTAGTCATCATGTCAGATTAGGCCTTAGCTCCTGAGAATCATCCCCACAACTACAGAGAGATCAGGCCTGGTGCATTTGAGCTCTGTAGAAATCAGCTTTTTCTTTTAATAGGAGAAGGAATAGGCATTACACCATTATTCCATAAAAAAGGCTTTCTTTCGATGTAAAATACGTTCTTACACATTGCTGTCAAAATGGGCTGCCATTCAGGGCTGTCATTTGTCATACGCTAATGCAATCACAGCAAATGAAGACAATAAATGCTGGCAATATCTTGGGTATCTCAGGTAGCACAGACTAAGGGCCTGAGTAAGACACTTCTTCCAGAGCATGAAATGCCCACGACTTTAACATGACTTGAACTGGAAGACGGCAACAAAGGGAAAGAAGGACGGAAGACATAGGGTGCAATCTTTGCCATTCCTGCCATTGCTATGGACGGTGGTAGCAGCATATGTCAAGGAGACAAGAAGCATCTGGCATGCTCCTATTCTGTGCAAGAAATCCATAAAGAAACTGACAGAACATTCTTGTATCTTCTTCATGGTATGTTCTCCGGTTGATGGGTTCATACCTGCGCATAGCGGTTATTCTGAGTGTTGACCCTTCTAGATCACTCAAATACTACCATGGCTATGCAGATTATATGCAAAAAATAAAACACCACGGTTTGTTTCAATTTCAGGGAGTACACCAGAGCACAAACATGTTCTATAGTCAGAACAAAGATATAACTTTAAAAGAGATCCAGTATATTCAGTCAGGTGCACCGTTATTCAAATGAGAACCATATGCTGAGGCCTCATAATGCCCTTTAAAAATAGCAAGAACTTTTAAACTGAGAATGCTGATCTACAGCAGATACTGTCTACACTCCTTTCATAGATTATTCTTCAATATGGAGCGTAACTATAACACAGATACTAGAGCAGAACAACTACAGCAGTGGAGTTTTTCAAACAGCAAAGTTATCGTTCAGTTTGTCACAAAAAACATTGGAAGATTATGACTTGTTTCAAGTCAGAGATGGGGCAGGAAAGGGAAGGTAGAAAAATGTCCTAAGAAGAGCTTATCACTGAGACCCTACTAGAAACTAAATTGGCCATTATCTTCACTCAACTGAGAAATTTTACAGCTCTTCTAGAAGAGCAAAAATGTTACCTTTAAATAAAAACATTTTAGGTAGTTGCCTTAAGGTCGAGATACAGTAAGTATTCAGAAAATGCAATTACTTGATGACATGACTGACTCAGCAAACAACTAAGATAGGATTGACGTGCATTAACTCAGATTTTAATCCAAAGTTTTTCTACATTTAGGAAATAAAGTGCAAGATTGGAGGGAACACATATGTTTCACATCAGTAACGGAATAGGAGGTAGGACAGAATGCTGCTTATATGTGATAAGAGATACCAAAGACTACATAATGCCAACCAGTTATGAAAGCTTTATTATATACATTAACTGTTTGTCATTTATCACTATTCTGTTAAGTGAAAGAGATCCTTTTCCTGAGTGATCAGAATAAGTCACATACCCAGAATCAGGGTCCCAATTCTATCTGCATCTCATGAATGCACATGATTGTAAGAAGCAATGCCTGTTGTAGATGAGGGTCTCTAACTCAAGGTCAAAAGTTGGAATTAGAATCAGCAGCACGTGGGCTTTGACAAAGAGAGCAACAATGATAGCAAACACGGCCAAGACAAGAAACTTAACTCAATTTCTTGCACTTTCTTAAAGCACATCAGTCATGCTTTCCAGTTCCTATTTAGCCAATAGGATATGCACATGGCACAAGTGACTTTTCAGGAAGGATTAGAAGGAGATGACAGTGGTGGCTTTAGAAAGTAATTCAAGAGGTCATTCTCATGCTTGGGAAGCAGCAAGGAAAAATTGCCCTTTCAAATCTCAATAGGGTGGTGAAGGCTGCTGTCACTGGCAGACCAGAAGGGATTAGGGACAACATACTCAGTGAACTGGTGATTATTTAGTCTTGTTCTGAAAATAAAGAAAGTATTACCTCAAATCCTTTCACGCTTTCTCCAAGAGCTTCTACAATTCCAGAGCATTCAAACCCAGGGACAAGTGGCGTCTTAGGAGGGTTGTCGATATTCCCCTGTCGCACCATCAAATCAATAAAGTTCAAACCACTGTAAAACACAGGTAAAAAATAACATCAAGACTGTTACCATAGATCAAAGCAGAAGAGGAAAACTTGACCTGAGTGATGGGAAAGCCAGAAAACTTCAGGGCAGCATTAAAAAGCTGGGCTCCACAGCGTAAGAGGGACGCAGCAGACATTCTCATCCTTCATGTGTGGCACAGACTGACTTCACACTGTGCTGTACAGGCCTCAGGCAGAAGAGTACACATGCAAGGCAACCTCATCTGTCATTAGCCCCAAAGCTTACAAGATTGTTTGGGAGTCACACACAGAAATTCACTAAGGGCATTTAAAAATTCAGTACAGTGAAACATTAAGATTTCTATGAATGCATTACTAGCTGGCAAGAAAACCCAGTTCAATTTAAGAAGAAACCCCCAACCTCACACATTATAGAAGTTCTGCTCCAAGAGCAGCCTGATGTAACTGTCCTAACCTCTGATGTGACTCCAGGAAAGAATCTTGTGTTTGTCCCAGGCAGGAGTCCAAACTTTGACATGAACTTATTAAGTATCAGATAGGCTGTTGTTTTAAAACTGTTCTGCCTGGATCACTTTTGTACAGTTTTGCAAAGGTTATTTGGGTCTTTGGAGCCTGCAGGGCTGCTGCTCAGAAAAAATACAGCTGTTGCCCTGTAGTCTCAGTTTTGCAAAAGTCTTGAAGCATCTTTGCTTTGTCTTTTATATGCTATCCAATTTTATTAAGTAAAATTCTGTGGGTTTCTAGGCAGCCACAAAAAAACCAAGCAAAAACAGCACCGTTTATCTACTATGTGCATATACTGATTACTGGCACAAATGCCATACATAGTTAAAATGTCTAAAACTAGCTACAATATGCTTCAGCATTAATCCATTGTTCCAAAACACAGCCCTGTATTTATTGTTAGCCATAATTACTGCATACTAACTCCCCCGACTCTACGAAGCTATGCACACAGTGAGTTGTACTCACACATATGATACCAGCAACTGCTTGCATACATAAAATTACTGATGTGCACAAGTTATTTATAAGATAGAGCTTTAGTCAGATACTAGTCAAGACACAAACAGACTGAACAGACCCAAAAAACCAAAAGGACAGATTAGACACAGAGCATAAGCACGAAGACAAGACAGCATTCATGAGATGTAGGTCACTGGGGGCGGCGGGGGGGGGGGGGGGGGGATTTCACCAAATGTAAATATTTGTAATTGTGGTGGAGGGTTTAAGAGCAACCCAAACCCACAATTTTTAGCTCTGTAAAAGCAAGATTACAGATTATTTTTGAAAAACATGGCTTTTAACAGTCTAGTTTGACAAACTCAGGAGAAAAAATAAAAATAAAAAGAGCAAACCAAAAAAACCCTCAACATGCTCACACACAAAGCTCATAACATTAAGCATATGGAAGGTTAGGAGGGGTTTGGCACAATTAAATTGGGAGCTTTGAAATTATTTTGGAAAGGCCACTTCTTATTCAGTGGCTAAGACCACCTCCTACATCACCACTGTAATGTTGATAATGAAAGAGAAATTCCAAATAACATAATGCCTGCAAGGCAGTCATCATTTGGCAGGAGAGGAAAAAAAAAAAAAAAAAAAAAAAGAAAAACCCAACAAAAAAGCCCACGAAACCAAAACTCCACAAACCCAAAAACCCCACAACACACATGGTGGCAACCACTGTCTGTGTACATTAACTGCAGTGATTATCTTTTGAATCCATCTTTTCACACTGTGAGCATTTTACATGTAGAAAGTTAACTTTTTCTACATTCCTGCAAGAAAGGGCAGCTGGAGGTAGAACTGCGATGCAGGAACCTGCGTAGGAACATGCCCCATGACATCATAACAAGTAGGCAACAAGCAGACAGATGGATATGGTAAAGACCATAGCTATTTGATAATGACATATGATTACAAATACATTATTTCAGCTCTTTCTAGAAACATTAATTCTTACAAAGTAACTTGACAGACAATTTTTGAAAGGGCACATATTCAGTTTTGCATCTAAGTACATAATACTAGCAATTCAGTTCTGTTCTAGTTCCATTTCTCTTTCATCTGTCTTCATCCTTAATAAAAGGCAGCAATATTAAATAAAATAGAGAGTTCACCTCTATTATGATGAACTTACAAGACAATACTAGAAAAGGTGTGATAAGGAGAGAAAACACTACACAAGGTACATAATACCTAAGTCACATGTTTTTATGATTTTAATTACTAGCTGGCACATAGTGTTGATCAGCATTTCTAATAATTTCTAGTCATTTTCCAGAGAGTTTCTTCTTCATTCGCTCCATCTTTGGTCTCCTATATGCCTACATGTTGTCACATCCCTGCTACTCTCATACATGCATTTGTTCCCATTCTTCTCCACTTTCAAGTAAAGACAGAAATAAGTTCTTTTATTTTACCTGCCAAATTTGAACAATTATGTTGTACGGTAAAACCAGCAAATTTTTTTTTCCCTTTGAATAACCTGGAGGGCCCAAAGATGAACGGCTAGTTCAGTAACTACCTCCAAGACACCCTACCTTATCAAGTCCTTCATTCAGATTCAACCTACAGCAGACACAGGAAAAGGGAAGTTTGGCTGCACAGAACATAACAAGAAAATATGTCTCACGAAGAGTGGTGGTTTTAGAGAATAAGCACAATTCATTTTTTTGTATCAGTACAAACCAGCACAGCCTGTTCTGGTGTGTAGCCAGAGAAAGTGACTCCTGAACTTTAAGGGCAAATGCAGAAGGAGAAGTATAAATGCAAAGTGATCCAGTGGAAAAAAAAGTGCAGAATTTCTTGCAGTCATGTGTTTTTAATCCCAAATCAAAAGTTGAATGCAAATGAAGATAGGGAAAGATATGAATTACCAAGATCAATACACTGACATAGGGGTTCTGCAAGAAACTTTCCGGGAAATAGGAGGGATGTTGGCATGAACTGCATAAATTGAATTACCTGTCCATCTCTGGAGATTGAATTTATCAAACATCTAAGTATCTTTGAATCTCACTTTCCAAATCTGCAATTCTCTCCCTTAACACCAGTTTTGAGGATCTTGAATATTATTTTCTATACTTGTGGTTTAGCTTTGCTACATTTTTATGTGTGGAAAGTCCAGCAGATAGAAAGCTGTATTCTAGACTTCTTTCACCATCAGACCAGCAACTTGGTTCTCCTTGCTCTGCCCCATCCGCTCAAGGATGCCCAATACCTTCCACTGCAAAACACCAAATCACGCAGACCATCCTTCACTTTGGTTTAGAGAGGTGCTGCTTTTGATCTGTCCTTCTTACTTCACTGTAAAGACTCCACTGAAATTATTTACTTAAGTTAATGAAATACAAGAGAGAATATAAGAGGACCACGGAGTTTTATATTCTTAAAGTCCTTTCTCTTACTCCTGGCCAGCAAACTGCCTGACAATCTTTTTTAAAAAAAAAAAAAAAAAAGTTTAAAGGTTTAAAATTATCAGATCTTATGCTTTTTTATCCAGAAACACCCAAAGTAGATGAACAAGACTTCCTTTAAGAACAAAACTGATACACTGTCCGCTACTCTGCTATACTTAGGATTTCTTTTATTTGCTACCAGCTTTTTTAAAGTGCTGTTATCTCACAGTCACAGAGGCAGAAGGGTCACTTCTGCCTCGTTCCTCATGACACACATGTATAGCAGCACAAGGAAGAAATAATTAGAACAGAGAAAAGAAAAATAAAGGGAGGCAATTACAGGACACCATTCCTTATTCACACATCCTATCTCAAATACTGCCTCAGTTTGTTCTAGCTACTTGTCTAATTTTAAACAATATGTATACTAGTGTTCTGCAGACTGCAAATTACAGTACCAACAAATACAGCGACTTCAACTGCTCTGTCATTATCAATCAAAAATAATTTCAGGAAATATGCAGAAGCTGTGACTCAGCTTGGACATCGATGGCTGTTCCATTTCTTAGTCACTGAATGAGGCTAACACATGACTCATCTCAGCTGACACATTTTCAATCGGATCATTGATATTCCAGACCTTCAAAAGAATTATTCATCTGGCTTAGTGCTAATAGCAACATATCCTCCATTTATAGTACCATACTACAAAACGTATTCATATGATTTAACTGGTGTATACAAATGATTCAACTGGTTTCATCCCCTAGTGAATGCAGAGACCACACAGAACTTGCACTTTTTACTGATACATATACTATTTATCATGCATGCATACATTCTTCTTAAAACAAAGATTATTTTTCTCCACAAGTTGATGGAGAAAAAATAATCATCATCTACAATGATGGTCAACTACAAAACCAATTCAACTAAAAACATTCTTCTGTCATCAATATGTCTTACTGGAGCAGCCCATCTTTGGCATTTTCAGCACCGCATGCATTAACATGTGCATTCTACACTGGCCAAAGCCAACAGACATTATTCTCACTCAGTCTCCCAGACTAGACCGCAAGTCCATCATCATCCTGATCAATCTTCTGTATTTACAGACTCAGGTCAAGAAGATCAGCAAATTGATTTTGCCTTGTTTGGAAGCACACTTTGGTGACCTGATCACATTTCAGCCCTATGGCCATTTCCAGCCAGGAATGACAAGCAGACACTATACAACCTACAGGCTCCTCCGGCATGAAGGGAAGCTTCCAAAACACACATGGTATTGTGCAACCTGACAGTAACTATGAAGCAGTTGAGTGGGTCTCCGGATGTCAAACAGCAAAGCATGCAAATCATACAGCTCACTAGTGATAATGGAACCCCGGAAAGCAACTGTATTAGTAGCAGAGCTGACAATTTCTATTTTACAGCCAAGTGTTCTTTTGCAGGTAACTTCCTACACTCATATCTACTGCTTTGATGAAAGTGGAATTCATACAGGTACTGGAGAATGCTGTAAACCCCTTGGGCATTTAAAGGAACATGTCAATGAGCTCAGAACAATTTTTTTGCATATTAACTTAACTCAACAGCTGAAGTCACTTGGAAAACGACACAGTCCATCCTCAAATGTAATTACAGCCCTGCTTCATAGCAAAATGAGCTACCCAGCAACTACTATGCTACCATTATTTCTTATATTCACCTAGCATGGAATTTCTTGCATTTCCCATTGTGCCTAGTAGAGAAAAAAAAACCCAACAAATGAGAATGCAAAAAATCTCAGCCCTTCATTTATTACTCATGATTCAGATTGATGGATCTCACCCTTTTTCATGGGCAACACCTTGGGGGGGGGGATACCCGCATAGGTCACAAACCTTATGATCCCCCTTAAGTTCAGGATGGAAAGCCCCAGTGTCCAAACAGGCCAAGACATTTAGCTACATTAATCTACCGGGATATTCCAAGATCTGAGGCACACCCACCTCATACAAGGTTCAAAACAAGCTCACTGACCCATACCGGTATCATTTTTAATGCAAGTTACTTCTAAAATAAACAACTTGGCCTTCACCTTGGAATTTATCTTCCAGAAGCACCATGTTTTCACATAGCAGAAGAGGAAAACAGAAGATAAATCCCTGCCTAGGCAAAATTAATTTGGTCTTTGGTACGCATCAGGTTGTGTAGGAAGATCCTAGCCTTGCTTCTGCCACTTAGAAAAACAATCCTATTTTCATGAAGGAACATGTGAACTGAGAACCGGCTATCTAGGAAGAACAGTCTGCTCCAATTGTCTGGGAGGAAAAAAAATTAGCCTTCTAGGAAAGCTCGTTTCAGGATGCTACCAGATCACTAGCCACTTGTCAGCTGGGCACAGGAATTAAACGCTGGTAAGTTATCCTCAGCTCCAGCTACGCTGTCACACCAGCTCCGGAGAAAAATTACGATGACTGAAGCAAGTGATTCCCAACAGAAAAATAACAGCTAGTATCAGAAGGGAGAGGGACTGGTGCTGAGCAACACACGCAAGCTGGCATCCACATTTCCCAGAGAGAAAACAACAAAACCCTGAACACAGTTGGCCAGTTCCCGCTCCCCCCCCCCCCCCCCCCCCCCCCCCATTTCTCCCTGCTGGTACTGTGAAAATCAACGACGACTTTTTTTTTTTTTTTTTTCTTTTCTTCCTTCCCCGTTCATAGCTGCTGCTGACACCACACGAACCCCACGCCCGCCCGGTACCGAGTGACTGGGCGCTGAGCCCCGACCCCGCGGTGGGTTTCCCGGCCGGCGGCGGGGCAGGACGCTGCAGAGGCAGCTCGGAGAGGGGCTCCCCGCCGGGGCGGGGGGAAGCCACAAGTGAGGGAAGTTACTACAACAACCGCCCGCCCCGGGCGGCGGGAGGGGAGGCTGCGGGGCTCGCAACCCGCACCCCGACCCGCCGGGAGCCTCCGCCCGCCGCCCCCCAACCCTCCCCCCACTCCATCCCGGCCCCCTCCGAGGCCAGGGCAGAGCCCCGCCGCAGGGCAGAGTCGCCAACGCGGGGAGAGGCGGGGGGCTCGACGCGGGTGTGCGTGGGGCAGCCCCCCGGCCTCCCGCCCGCCTGAGGGGGACCCGCACCCCCACCACCACCACCACCGCCGCCGCCGCCGCCGGAGGGAAGGAGAGGGCGAGAGGCGATACTGGACCAGGCTTTGACGCGGATCTTCAGCTCCCCCTCCTGCGGCTCCGGCATGGCTTTCTTGGACACGCGGAGCTTGTTGAGCCCCCCGAAGGCGGACAGCACCACGGCTCTCATCTCCTTCGTGTCCCCAGCCCGCAGGCTGCCGGCGGCGCTGCCCTCGGCGGCTTCCTTGCCGCCCTCCTTCTCGATCATCTGCTCCGTCTCCTCCGCTCGCTGCGCTCCCTCCTTGGCCATGGCGCGGCTGCGGCGGCGCGGCTCCCGCCGGCTGCTCCTGTGCGAGGCGCGGTGCCGCCGTCTGGAATGGCCGCGGGAGAGGCGCGGCGCGGAGCGGCACGGCGGTCGGTCGCTCGCTCGCACGGTCCGCCCGCCCGCCGCAATGCACCGACTAGCTGCGCAGCGCCATCCGCCGCCCCGGCGCGGCGGGAGGCGGCCCCGCGGCGCCCCTCGCCGGTCCGCTGCCCTTGCGCGGCCGCCGGAGCGGGACGAGGGCGCCGGTGGCGTCGTGAGGGGAGCGCCCGGGGCCGCCGCCGTGCCGAAAATCGCACCTGGCGGCCGGGCGGGGCCGGCGCTCCCCTGAGGCGGCCTCGGGCGGGCCCCGCGCTCCCCTGGAGGCGGCGGGCAGCCTGGCTCCTCTCCTCACGGGCTGGGCCCGCGAACCGGAGCGAAGGGCCTGAAGCCGCAGGTAGGAGCCTGCTGCCACGGCCGCACCTCTCGCTCTCGTCCCCACCGAGCAGCGGTCCGGTGCTGGAGGTGCTTCCGCGCCCCTGCGAGGCAAAGCCAAAAAATCTCCCTCTCATACTTTTGTCTTAGGCCTGGGCACAGCCCAAAGCCCCTGAGGAGCTTGGTGCCCGAGCTGGGGGCCGCGTGGTAGGGCGTCTAGTCAGTCTGACCTCCCTCCACACCTAGTGGCATCATGGCTTAAATCTCAAGTTAAGGTGCCCAGGTCTCGATCATCGCTGGGAAACCAGGTGTGCAAAGTCATTCCTTACCCATTCCCCGTCCTGAAGCTGTTCAGGGCCAACGAAGCGAACACTCTTAGCATCAGGAAGATCACTCAGGCAGGCAGTTGCCTCACAACCGACAGACACGCTTGCAAGCAAAGGACCCAAGCTTGAGACCGTGCTGTAGCGCGCATTTAAGCCTTTATACAACAGGTCTCTTCCCAGTGATCGATGCTGGTGTTTGCTGGTTTCTGCAGGGAGCTTAATCCCTTAGTGGGAGGGCAGGGTGTGCTCCAAGACATCTACCAGCTGGAGCTTCCTGGGATTGGCCTGGTTTGGGGGCCCTAACCAGGCTCAGGCATCAGCCCCTTAGCTCTGTGTTAATGAGGGTGGGTGCCTGCAGCCTCATCCATGACAGCTGAACGTGGATTTGGCGGGATTGCTAACTGTGGTTCTATGGGTGTCTAAATTTTGTCTGTTGAGCTCAGTATTAGATGCCTGCACCAGTTTCTTGATGGCCCCCTCAGCCTGAATAAATCCACTTCTTACATGCCTAAAATTATGCATGTATTTATGGAGTCAAAATTCTTTGCAGCGTGCTGTATGTATAGCGAGCGTTCCTACAGACCTCTTTGTGGACACAGTTGTTCCATCGACGCCCAGCAGCAACTGAGTTCTTAAGAAGTTTCAGGACCTTTCTGACCCATGGTAGGGATTATCACCACCATCTCTTTGGGCTGTAGATTTGTTGCAGTCTGAGTTTATCCATATTCCTCAATTTCACAATATGCATTGATTTTGTCTTGGGTTATGTATTTAGTATATTGTATTTAGAGGAAGCAAAAAAACTTGGAAACGTCTTAGCTATAACGAGTAAGGGGGTAAAACATTTTTGTTCACATTAATAAATAAAGCGAGATATAGACAGAGGTTTTGTATTTCTTTGTACTCAATATGTAACACTTTGGGTTTTTTTCTGCATAGTCTGTAAAAAGTTTGCAGACAAAATGTTTTTTAAAGCCTGTTTCTTAGAATTTGTCATCTGAGCCTGTCATAAATGAAGCAGTAAACAAATACATGTTAGGAGCAAAGGAGGAGCACTAGCCACAGGGAAGCTTCACTAGCTTCATTATCTCAAGAAGCTCAAAAACATTTTATCACAATTGAAGCCTGATGCCTCAAACACCTCTTACGTTGTCCTTAAGATATGTTTTGGACAAAGATTCAAAGCCAGCTCATTAACACCATCAAGAATTTCCTGTGTGACGTATTAAAGTGATGCCATCCACTTCATTCTAAGTAACAGCTTGTGGAGGGATCTAACCGTTTTAAAGGTCATGAACCTTTTTTAGCCCCTTGCTGCCCTGGTAATACCGTGAATATTCCCTTCCCTGTTCCCTATACTTGGCTAATTCAGTGCTGTTATAGGGAATACAAAGTTCTGTCACTTTAGATCTGGCCATTTGAATGCATGACCAGGCGGGCAGCAGCTGAATAAAGAATAACATGCATTTGACTCCAAATGATTCACTCAACTGGCATCTTATTACAGTTGTAACTCAAATGCATGGTAAAGTGGAGAATGACTGAGGAAAGTAAAGCAGATAGCATATGTCAACTAAGTGACATCCAGAATAATGAAGAGGCTCTGGGGCAGCTCACTCGCATCACTCCAGTAGTCTGAAACATCCAAAGAAGTTAATCTGGACCTTTAAACTGCATTTGTTTTGCACTGGTTTGTCTGCTACTGCAGTCCTCTTTTATGATGATGACTTGGGAGTTTTCTGATTGACCCTATTCATAATGATTTAAAGCTATCTCTATTCTTCCTTGGTCCTGAACCAAAAGTAATGTATCCCAAGTGATTTAACCATGTACTGTTTGCAAGTCAAAATGATTGAAGGATGGCTGTTTTGTAGAAACGTAATGTCTTGCTTATGGTAGAACCAGTAATTGCACGGTTCAGTTGTGGCAATGGAGGTAACATGTATCAGGTATTTTTGCATAATCCTGATTCCATTGGTTTGATTTAATTCATAACCACTTCTTTAAGAATATTAGACGATGCAGTACAGAAGCTTACACCAATATGTAAAAGCAGGATTTATACTTACAGTTGACTGTAAATTTAACTACTCTAGACATAGGCTTGAGGTGGCCATTTACATCACCTAAGGCTTCAAGAAAAACATTCTAATGGTGGCTTTCCGTTGTCTTCAGTGGCTGGTGGATTAGGCCTGTAAAAGTGAAAACATAGGACTGGATTCGATGGGTGTAGTCAAGTAGTGATAATATTAATGAACATACTGTGAGAACCTGAACAAAAAGGAATTAAGACTTCTTCTGTCACCATCTTTATCTGCTGGTCAAGTTGGTGATATCTATGCTTTGCAACAGTGATTTTTAAAAATGCTATGTAGAAAAGAAGGGAAATGGAACAGTGTACTTGTGGATAAATGCTGGCAGTTACAGTCAACATCTCTTGCTGATTCAGATCCCTTATTTTCAGAACATAATCATTTGTTCAGCGGAAGAACCCATGTATGACTATATCTGGGACAAAACAGCCTTCTTCATGGATACTGTTTTGAGGGTTCATGCCTGAATTTCATGGAAGAGAGCAGCCATTCAGGATAAATCTAATTGTAGTATTACCATACTTATAGCTGAAGAAATTGAAGTTGTTACTGGAAAAAGAGACCACATGGAACGTCAATCAAAAACTAAAGTAGACAAGTTAAATGCAAGGTTTGATTCTGTGTGGAAGTAAAAAAAACAAACTAAACCAAACCAAATAACCCTTGGACCTTTCTGGAAAAGAACTATATTAGATCCCTGTTATGTACTTTGTAGAAGGGTTTTTTGGAAGAAGAATAATGAGGTTTGTGTTCAAGAAGGACTTGATGTCATTGTATGTTTCCCTTCTTAGCAGGACCAACATTTAAGCCTGAGTAACGACTAATCACATTGCTCAAAGGAAATAACACATAAGTGGCAAAAACAAACCCTCAGTTAGAATGGATAATACTGCATTTTTTATCTCAGTAATTTTCTCTGTGGCATAAATCACATTTTGTCTTAAAGTATTAAAAATATGTTTAAGCTAAATGATGTATTTTTCTAATAGTTATAAATTACATTAGTGAAATCATATTGATATATGTTCTGGCTGCTTTAATGCATAAACAGGGCAGCTTTTAATACGTTGAGTTCCAAAACATTGTTTTCTTTACAGTCTGCTGTTACAAAATTCTGGTTAGTGCAGGGACAGAAAACAAATCCTCAGGACTCTCTTAACTTTTCAGTCTTATTCAGCATTTTCCCCTTACAGCTTTGTGTGGTATAAAACATCCATATTGCTTGACAGTTGATGCACCTTATGTATTATGTTTTGAGAGCATGTTCAGAATACCTGTTTCAGTGGTTGTTATAACCTATAGTCCACAACATCTCTTATCAATAGGAAAATGGTTTTAGTGACTTTTCCCCGCCCTGTATCCGTGCATAGAATGTATTAACAAAGAAGGACATTTCCAAAGGAATCTCTTAAGAGTATAGTATGCTAGATTTATTTGTTTGGGCTATACTAAACAAAGGAGACCTCTATTTTCTAAGGTTAATTCACATTGAGATAATTATTTTATCTTAGCCAGGGGCTTTCTCTTACTGGTGGAGTAATTTAAGAATCATAGAAGCAATGAAGCAATTCTCTGTTTATAGGCAATGAGAAGAACTGTACATTTCCCTTCAGTAGATAGAACCAGTTTAAAGCTCCTTAGAAACATCAGGAGTAATGAAAATGTGTTGTGTTTTAAATTGAAGAGGAAAAGAAATCAAAGCATTCACGCAGTATTTGGCAAGGCCGATATATGCCAATAGGACTTATCCTGTTGACTAACCAGTTATTGTATTTGTTCATTACTTTACCATTCATCTTGTACAGAAATTGTGCTCAGACAATTCAGTGATGTGTACAATAGAAATTAAGTAAATGGATCACATTATTGGTGATCAAGAAATAATACAATTTAAGAAAATTTAAATGGATTGTGAAATCTTTACTTCATGGTGATGATAGTCGTCAATAAACACGGACAGACCAAAATAACCCCTTTTAACAAAGCTTCATTTATATTATATATTTATTTTTAGAGCCATACTATCCATTTGCTTGGCTAACTGAATACACGGTATAATGAAAAAAAATACTGTTCAGTATTTTTGTTTGCTGTCTGTACATTCTAACGCTTCTGTTGTGTTTTCTGAAAGCTCCAAGTATTTTTTTACACTGAAAAAAATACTATTATATTATTTTTGATAGTAAAATTGAAGCTGTATGTTTCCTTTTTGGACTCAACTTAGAGAAATGAAGAAAAGAAAGTCAGAAAATAATTACAGAGATGGATAGTAAAACACAAAGAGCAAAGTTACAGGAGGTGAGTACATTAGTACTGTCATTGCTTAAAAGCATCACTCAAGACTAGCAGACTGGCTATACTGTCCCGACTCCATCATTTCAACTCTTTATGACTTGTTTCCCTCTTTGTAAAACTTAAGGTGAATCATTTTACCTCATATGAATAGTAACTAGTAATACACACTTACTGGTCACTTGTAGTACAGCGCAAGCACTAAGTACCCTTAGACTTTTTTAGGATATTACAATGCCATCCCTGAATTCCAACAGGTTCAAGACATTATTCATACCTTGTTTTTTAAGGTAATTCATAGCAAAAGTAAAAAAATTATTACACATGTTAAATCTCCTGTTAAAAGTACTGTGGTCAGTAACGGGATTGTTATATATCTGGGGATGCACTCGTTGCTTTATATACTTACTCATTCTGTGTGACTCCAGGCACTGAGAAAGAGTAATCCCGCTTGGCATTTTGACTCAATTTGGTCTCAGTAATTATGGATCCAGAGTAACTTGTTAGAAGCTTGTGAAAAAATGTCTCTGAACTTTAGAACAGAGCTGAAGTGTACAGAAGAATGAGAATTCAATGAATACTGAGAATAAGTTTGAAAAGCATATCCAGTTGTTATACTGGATATATATCTAGTTGTTATCCACTCTTACAATACAGTGCACAATATCATCAGGAACATCTGTCTGTGAATGTCATCTTCCAGACTGATTACATCTAATAATGCTTTGTATTTTTGGTCAAAGTTACCTTGACAAATTACCAAGCTATTTTACCTTTCTGTGGCTCTTGTTTTTTTCTTGTTAAGTATTTATATGTGTAATACAGGTAGCTCCTAAATCTATTCAAGGAAATAAAAGTGAGCTTTTAGGTTTACTAAGCTGAGCTCTGTTTTGCATATTGCTGAAGTTGTAGTCCAACAGCATGTGACAAAGGTTGCTGCTCTGGAAGCAGTGATGCTTCTAGCTTGAATTTAAACTTGAAGGCATTATACTAATTTACAGCTCTTGTGAGAGCTCTGTCACAGCACAGAATTTCTGTAGGGTTTACAATACAAAGAACTGTCCTTTTCCCTCGCAAAGTCTTGATGCAGCTTTCAGTACTAGTCTGGTTGTGCCCTCTGTGATGGGCCTTTTGAAGAAAGGAACAGGATGTGCTTTAGCATAATTGTGTTTTCTATTGAGTGTTTTATCATGGTCTATTAATGGTTTCTTTTCCTCAGCTCCATAGCTAGTTACTGCTTTCTAACTCATTGATTTTAATAAACCCACTGAGTGTGCTGCTGTGTTCTCTTCTACTCTCCCTCCTGAGGAAAAACAATACCCAAAACAAAAAACATAATTGCCAGCTTATTAGGAGATTGGTTTACTCTGAGCACTCTTAAGATGCTAATGGAACTGTTCATTACAAAGCTGCTAGGTTAGATCTCACTTGGGCTGGCAAAACCAGGGATTTTCACTGAATAAAAGCATTTGAGTTTGTAGACAAGGTTTAGAACCGGTATTCTTTTTTGCTGGGATGGAGTTAATTTTCTTCACAACAGATCATATGATGCTGTGTTTTGGATTTGTGACCACAACAGTGCTGATAACACAGCAATGTTTTAGGTATTGCTGAGCAGTGCTTACAGAGCATCAAGGCCTCCTCTGTTTCTCACACTGGCCCAGCAGCAAGTAGGCTGGGGGGGCACAAGAAGTTGTGAGGGGACACAGCTGGGACAGCTGCCCCCAAGTGATGGAAGGGGTATCCTATACCATATGACTTTGTCCTGAGCAGTAAAAGCTGGGGGAAAGAAGGAGGGAGGGGGGACATTTGGAACTACAACTGAGGCCCTGCTTTCCTGGAAATGGCTAAACATCTGCCTGCCTGGGAAGCAGTGAATAAAGTCCTTATTTTGCTTTACTTGCACACGAAGCTGTGCTTCACTTATTAATCTGTCTTTATCTCAACCCACGAGTTTTCTCAATTTTGCCCTTCCAATTCTCTCCCCCATCCCACTGCAGGTGAGAGAGTGAGCAGCTGTGTGAGGCTTATCTGCATGTTGGAGTTAACCCACAACACAACCAAAAAGACAGCTGTCTTCTTTTATAGTAATTTTAACAGGTAAACTGATAAATTAGGAAACAGGCCTGAAAAATCTTCCTGCCTTTTCCACCTAGAGAAGTAGTTCCATAGACTACAGTTAAGCATACTAGTGAAGTACTTTAGGTAAGCTTATACTATTGATAATGGCACTGTAGCCAATATTTATAATAGCACTAAAGTAAGCATTCTAGTTTTATGACATTTATTGCATCTGTAGCTGTATTTCAGGGTACTGGAGGATAACTGAAAAACAAGTGTAGTCTGCATTTGCTGATACCATTGTTATTACAGAAGAGACTGACTATGCTATTCTGGTTTTTAGGGGCTTTAAAGAAGCATTGGCTTCATTTCCAGTCTGCTTCTCAATAATAATCAGCTAAATGTTAGATAAAAGTGATTTCTGGAGACAAAATTAATGTAAACCTTGCATAGCAAACCTTCATAGTTGCAACCAAGACAAATGATTCTTCAGTGTTCCAGTCTTTTGAGAAATCGGACCTGGTCAAATGGACTTGACGGTTATAAGCGCATTTGGAACTTCTGGGGGAAAAAAAGTCAGGAGCCGAGAGCCCATACAGCTTTCTCAAACTTCTTTCACTGATACCAAGCCTGTGCGGTAAGAGACATCTTAGTAGCAGGGTAGGACGTGGTTGTAGACTCAACGTAGACAACATATTGTTGCATAAGGGAAGCATTCATGTTTTTCTCCCTCTAGAAACTGTGCAGATGAATTCTAATTTTGATAACTTGCAAACTATCAGGAATACGTATTCAGAAAAGGTATTTAAACATGAATTGTAGAACTTGGCCACAGTGGGCATTAGACCGTGAAGTCCCAACTAAGGGGTCAAAGGGGGGACTGCTTACTAGCATGTTGTAGTCACATTGCATGATTGTGATCGCTGTGCATTTCACACATTTCTTTTTGAGACATTGTTAAAAGGCTTCCAAGTCCTGACGAAATGGGCTTTTATGTGGAAGGTTTAGATCATACCAGCTATCTCCCTGTATGACCTAACACAATTAGATATCTGTGTAAACAATTATTTGCTTGATCTTTTGTCCAGTCTAAGAAAAACTGCAAGAAAATTTGGGCACTCTGGATAAATCTTTTTTTTTCAGGGTAAAATGGAAGGGCCACAACTACTTCCCAAACATGCAGTTTGATTGCCCTTCACTCTGAGATAATTTTATATCTAAAGTCTAGCTAGTTGATATATCAGATGATTTAAATTAAAACTGGAAACCATTTTAGGCAAGAGTTTGGAATGCAGCCAAGAGTCACTTTATGAAATCACAGTACAAGGTGGACTACACAAGTGCTGGCATTTGCCTTACTCTTTGAAGAAATAACTCAAAATGCAGTCTACATCTACAGTTAAAAATAAAAGTCAGGAAGGGCTAACTTGGAGAGTGAAGTCAGGACAAAAGAAATTGAGATTTCTAGGGAAATTAGTATTTTGCACTATACAAATAGAAAATATCATCCTTTTTTTTGTTGCATCAAAAAAATAAAGAGAAACTTTTCTGCTTGATATTTTAACCATGAGGTAAGCAATGTCCTTTCATGGTAGGTAACCAGCCAGCATCTGTCTTCAAATGTAGAGATGCTGAATAGTATCTGGAATCTGATGTAGAGCAGGAGGGGGATTGTGTTACTGAATCAGATCCAAATACCAATACTATCTTGGTTAAGCTGCAGCGTCAGAATTACTTCTGCTGAATGTCACCCAAGTTTCCTCAGAGACCTTGAAATCAGTGGGATTGTCAGGCATGTGTAGTCCCAAAAGATGATGAAAAAAGGAATTTTTCAAATAAGAGGCCAGACTCTAGTCACCTTGAAGTCACCTCCTTAGTAGGAAGATGCGAGAGACCTAAACTACTTTCAGGTATTTAACTGGAGGGTTTAATTTCTCCAGTTTAGAAAAGATAAAGCTACTGTTGGGTTAATCAAGCTAAAAGAGGAGCAAGAACCTATCCACAATTATTAGCTAGGTTCAGAAAAGATGAACAGTGCTCCAGAAAGTCAACAGTGTAGGATTTTTCTCTTATTGCAATAAATTTTAACAAGGGGTGGGGGATGCAGAGAGGGGGTGTTGAACTTGCTATATTTTGAGAGAAGTGTGGGTAGGAACACGAACAAAAGAATAGAGAAGGCAGTGCCCTACAGACACACCTAAGCAAAAATCTGGTATCATTTCATGGGAAGCAAACACATCAAAACAGAAATCCATGTGAAGCTGTTAGAAAAAGGATCATGAGTTACTTTTGAAAATGCATGCCCTATCCAAATAAAACATTCCTTAAAGGCAGGCAAGAAATCTTTTACATAGCAGGATGAGTGCTTAGTGGTCTGAAGTACTGTGGGTGAGAACCATCAGGGACACAGAACAATACTTCTTTTAGTGATGCTCCAGCTTCATGGCTGCCAAGACTGATCTCTGCAGGAGACTTCAAATGTTATACAGAAGCAGTTGAACAAAACACCTATCAGCAGTCTTCCTGGATGACTAGGCAGCCATGAATTTAGTGACCAAAACCGCCCTCAAATAAAAATACAGAGCCAAGTCTTGTCAAATTTTGGAGGGAACTGCCAAGAATTTTAGCAAAGATTCTGATGGACAGTTACGGTGATCACAGCCCATGCTGCTGGTGAGCAACACCAGAAATGGAACGACTGAAGTTAAAAGGGAAGAGATCATTTTCATCAGTAAAATAAGAGGAAATTAAGAGGCCTTTAATTGGGAAACTGTGACATAGACACATCAATGTCAAAAACAGTGACAGTACATTAGCCCCATCATACAGTATTGCTGCACAAGAGACAAAATGGCCCCAGAAGGAATAGGTACCTGCCAGGCTCTGATTTTTCTGCTTGAGCACCTCAGCCAGGAGCTGGTTTCTTTGCCAGGGTGGAGAACAGGATATTCCTTCGTCAGGAAAAAAGCCATTCTAAAAGGTTAGTCCAGCCTAATAGCAGCATATCCTTACCCTGAACATACGTGGTCCTTGATAGAATTACAGGATATGCTTAATGATACATTCTGATAGTAACTCCCCTTTATCATTGCTCTCTCCTTTGAATTGTGACATCTAGGAAGGATGTGCTTGTGCAGTAGATCTTGTAATACAACATCCAGTGTATTCATGACACCTGTATCAACCTACACAACGTGCATATGCTGCTAATGAGTGACAGAGCTTAAAACAACCCCTAAATCACAACTTCCAGTCCTCCTCTTATTGATTTATGGCTGTGATCGATATCATGCCTCGCTCAGTTATCATCTGAGCTGCTGTAACAGATTTTTCACGTGCACAGATCACCCAGTCTGTAAGGTAAATCTCTTTTTCAACCAGCCCAACACATTGTGCCTCACAGCTGGGTAGGAAAAGAGCACATTATTAGTCCACAAAAAGTTATGGAAGATTAGCTGTCAGGAACTAAATAACTATAAACAAAGCTGCAACTCATGATGACAAAGTTTCCAGCAGTTTAGGGTATTCACGCTTACTCCATGTTCAGCTGCTCGCTGCTCATTCCCACAACCTGCCGCAAGGTGTTGCCTCCTCAGCTGGGCTGGCCCAGTGGCTTATGTGGCCACACTGTGAGACACATCAGGGAACTGCTGGGACTTAAAACACCCCAGAGTGTCAACTGCAGGAAAATAAATGTCCGTGCAACAAGAACTTAGAGGAACAGTTTCCATACTTTATCACTCAATGATCTCTTTCCCAGACCTTTTCATTTCCCATGCCGTACCACAGACCCTCTTCCATAAGATATGTCACCTTTTGTGCCAAGCTGAGGACAAGCAAAGGTATGGGATTCCTGCTGTTAAATATTTTCCTCCTCTCTGCAGTTACAGATGTACCCTTCAGCCAGGACTGGGCCTGATGCTGCAGCTCTTCCTCTACCTTCCAGATACTTTCCCATCAGTCAATACTGAGATTTCAAACTCAAGGGGATGAGCCTCAGTAAGGTGCACTCACAAAGGCAAGGATACTCTAAAGTGAAAATCACTGCCATAACTTGTGCCCTTTGCTTCTGAGCTTAACCAGAGGAGCATTCCCATGAGCACCTATTTTTGCATGCTGTCTAGCTCTGGACTCTTAACTGCAGATGTGCCAGTCATGCCAAGGAACGTGGATTTCTAGCTGTGAACACTTGCCAGATTTGCTAGGACAGGGATATTCCAGTTGCACTTTGTTCAGTGGTAAGTATTATCACAATGAATCCTAGCTCCCTGTAAATGACACAATATTCACTTCATGTGAAAATGATAGTATTTTATTTCTTTACTCAAATTTAAAATACTCTATCTTCTCTTCAGGTTACGGTGTATTTAACATTGAGCAGTCAGTCATCTACATTATATACTCAGAGGCTCTTCTGAGCATCAGTCTCTTACGATTCTTTATTGGCTTCTTTTGTAGGTTCTGAACAACTGTTGTTTCATATTTTGTGGGTTACAAGATGAAATGCCAGCTCTTTTGGATGAGCTAGAAGAGTGCTTCCAGCCTAAAGCTGAGGTCACTAAAATTAAGCTGTGGTGACCTACTATTAAGAAGTAAGTCCTTTTTTCTTTCTTTTTTTTTTTTTTCCCCTTTTTTTTAAACATTTAAAACTACATTCTTTAACACTAGTTTTAAGTAGACTGAACACAGTTTGCTGATTTTGTTGGAAAGTATAATGGTTTGTGTAGAGTCATCAGGTGCCAATGACAACCTAAACACCGTAGCAGTTTAGATGAAGTAGTTGTCATGACAACTCAATTAACTTAATAAACATATCTGTTTGCAGCAGCAGCTCATTTCCTCTGCATCATCTTTACCTCAGCACAAAGCGTTTTGAGTATATGTGCAAATGAATCTGTCCCCCACCTGTTTGCCTCCTCCCCTCCCAACGAGGCAATGATGAAAATGAGGTACCACGCAGTACTGCTCACCACTCCTGAGCACCTCAAGTGCAATAGTTACAGGAGTGTAGCTGCTTCTGACAGGGCAGAAATCCAGGTCAAGTCATTGTCATCTTCCTTTTCCTCTGACTCCTCCCCATTCTCCCCTTGAGGTCAGCTGATTAGGTCACCTTTCCAGAATTGGCTTCTAGTTCTACTGTAATTAAAGGGAAAAAAGGACAGTTTGTGGATAAATACACAGTAAACTACCTGCTTGCCACTGAAGTCTGTTTTCACACAAAGAACTAGCACAATCAAATATGACAACCAGCCGGAGGTTGTCTTTAAATCAGCAGGTTTTGGTACCGCATGCTTTTTTAGAAATATGTAGCATAGCAACTTAAGTTACTCAGATAGCACAACTCACCAAAGATCTATGGGCTCTGGAATAATTGACATATCTAAGTGAATGCTTAGGTCACAACTAAGTTTTAATTGCCGTCACTACAAAAGGAATGTAATGTTGCTTCATAAAGCAATAACTGTTCCAATACCTCCCATAAAACACAAAGCACCAAGGAAAAGAATAGATAAAACATAAGGGTCCCATATTAGAAAGTTGTTGATATTATTGCAGGTTGAGGTCCTAAATGCAATATAAAGAGCAGGTAACATCCACCTGCAATCATCTAGCACCAGTGGCTTTTTTTATGTTTTAGAACATCTATTTTCATGTTCCATCTTTTACCTACTGTATATTTATCTGTCAGAACATATTGTGAGGGTTTTAACAACAGCAATAAATAAAGCCCAGGTAAGTGAGGCATAAACCAGAAGGAAGATGGATGAGAAATAACAAAACAAAGCACAAAGGTACATGCCATAGTCCTAACAGAGCACCTGATAGACTTTAACTGTTATCATCATCATCATTGTTTTCATCCCTGTCACATCCTGGTAGTGCCCAGACTGATTTTTGCTCTTGAAAGAAGCATCAAATCTATGACAAAGTCCTATTTAGCCCAGGGAAGTGTTCAGTGAAACCACACTGGAATTTTAAGAAGACACCAGTGGCCCTTGTCTGGTTTGCATTACTCTGTGCAGAATAGTTTCCACTGGGGTGAATTTTATCCAATATAGAGTCTGATAGGAAATTTGAAAGAATATAATACAGGATCTCATTCAGGAAAGCATTTAAGCCACTTACTTTTGTCCTTCTTGGCTTTGGTGTATTTCTAATGGGATATAAGTTCATGCCTAAAATTAAACACAAATTTTTTTAATAGAGATTTTTTCTCTCAAGTCCCTAGTGATTCAACTAGTAAAGTTTTAAACATTCTGCTCTGTTTAATTGTAAATTCTTAAAAATTAGAAAAAGGGAAGAATTCTACCTTTAATATTTTTCCTGCTTTAAAAACACATAGATAGAGAGTAAGTGCCAACTCCTTCCTCAAAACCCCAGCAACAAACATCCCCCCCCCCCCCCCAAGCTTAAATAGTGTATTCTGAAAAGATAACATTTCAGTATCACATTTCTGGGCTGTCAGAATCAAGCAGAGAATGATGGATGAACTAAGTCACCATTTACTTAGGATACAGCCCTCACTTTAGGAGAACAGACATATGTTATGACTGTTTTTGAGGTGCATCATCCCATTGCACTACTGTGAAAGTTTGAAGCCTAAGAATTCAGAGTCTGTTGTTCTCAGGCACACATACCTGAAAGTCAATAGAAAGTGCCAAATTGAAGGAATTCAGTCCAGAGAAGGTTTAATTACATAGAGTGGAAATAAAAGACAAAGGTTATTCTGAAGAATTTCAGAAATATTATTAGAAATTGTGAAGAGTTTTAGTTTTGCTGCCCAGGCTGGTGTGAGGGAAATGGGTGTTCCTCTCTTTTGTCTACCTTTGCAAGGTAGCCCAGGACTCTGAGTCCCTGATGGCTGAAAGACACTGACTTCTGTGCAAGTGTAAAAGGACTCATACTGACAGGCACCTGGGAGAAAATTTGGATTACCAATTCAGTAAGAGCTCTGATCCTATTTATCTGATCAGTCTCATTGAAAGCAATGAAAGTTTCTTCAAGCTTTTGAACAAATCACATTTTTTTTCATACTGAATAAAGCTTAAATTTACCATGCCTGCTTTTCTAATGGACAACTCCACATAGTAGACAAATCATCAGTATCTCTGGAACTGCAGTAATTTCCACCAGATACAGATCTGACTCACAGTGCCTAAATGTGACTGAAATGTCTTTACATCCTGAGTTCTGCAATACATCTTCAGGAACCATATGACTGCCCACCACACAAAATTGTGAACCATCTGTCTGTCCTGCTTAATAAGCCTTAATGTTTAATAAGTAAATGAAATATTTAATATTTACAGTAATCAGGCTGCAGGCTGCGCAGTTGCCAAGTGCAAAATGGCCAACAGAACATACACAGCTGTATTTCTGCCTCTGTGGATGTAGCTGAGAAACTCCTCTGATGCCAGACACTTCCTGAAATTAACATTTATTAATGAGCAAGCTTCAAGAGCAGAAAGTTTTCCTATGCTTTTCTTCAGCAGAAGGACACTTGTATTTTAAGCAGGGCCTCTGGACACAAATGTAGGTATTAATAAATAGGATCAATAGTTCAAGCAATGGAGAAACTTTTTTTCCCCTCTTTCTGTTCCCATTCACCATCCACCATCCTCCATCCTTCCCTGCTTGTCTCTCTGAATTTGAAATTCACGTCTTTTTCTTCATGTTACACTCACAACATAAACTGGTAAAAATGCTCACCTAAAACTTTTCAGCTTGGACATCTGTGAATAACCAATTTAGAAGTAAAAGACACAACTTGGAGGATGTCAGAACAGCTTCCGTACTGACAGTTAAGACCAAAGGATGTATCTAAACGTGGCACGTTAGCAATATTAGATACCAGCCCCCGCCTGGCCTATCTGAGAAGAATCTAACAAACAACGCTACTCCATAAAGTTTTACTGGAGCATTTATTTGGACTGATGCTCTTAAATTCAGAGCAATGTTTTATACAGTATGTAAATTAGTACGGTAGTCAGTCATCTTTAGTCAAAGTTAGAGTAAATAGCACAGGAAATTCTAATAATTAAAATCAGTGTTGTAGTTTTAAATAACAGGAATATATTTGGAAGACAGTTCTCAGACCAAAGAGATTTTTTCCTTCTACTTGAGAGAAATATTTTTCCTAGCAGAGCACTCTTTCTTGTTCATTTCTAGGTCTTAAGAAAACCAATTACCAGTTTGCATGGCTTCACTAAACAGCCATATAATGGACTACTAAGACAGAGTGAACAAGGCGGGCTAGGGATATTTGAGATCTGCTATTCATTCAGTCTTGACGAAAAGCATGAATCCCAGGTTTATAGTGTATCTTAATGTTGCGCAGCCATTGATGTACAGTCAGTCTGAATGAATCGGAAGAATAGCATTATTTCTAGCACATCAGAACAAATTCCAGGAGAATTACTTAGTGAACCCATTGGTCCAGATGTCATCATGGGAGCAAAACAGAAAGTTGTATGTGGTCAGTCGTGCAATGCTGAGAAGATACACGAATATAGTCCCATTCTAAACACCTGTAAATCCTGTTGTTTGGATAAGGCTGTATCTAGCTGCCCCACGGAACACAAGAGCCGGTCTAAGGTCGTTGTAACCAGTTGGTACCCGAGGGTGACCAGTGCTGGCCTGGAGGCTGGCCCAGGCTTGCTGTGGAGCACCTGGGAGGTGGCACCCTCTGGTGGCGGTACGCTGGGATGCTGGCTGCTCATCCCTCCTTTTCTCCAGACTCCCATCACTTCCTTGACATTCGGCACGGCACCTTTCTAATTTGGTCTTTTCCCCTTACTGGAAGGGAGATCTAACTATAGCCCCTGCTAGAGCAACAACTTGCTATTTCCCCTCACCATACAGATTCTGTTTCTTAATGACAGAACTCCTGTGCTCTTGAATCCAAACCATCCCATTTTTTTCTCAGTCTTTTTTTTGCAGCCTTCCAGAGCTCTGTCCAGGTTAACAGGCTTTCGCAGATATAAAGGTCTCGGTCAGATCAGCTGCCCTTTAGCTGGTTTTAGCCCGATGATTGTAGAGACTGTGCTCCACCCACTGCACACACCTTTTTTCTTCTTCTCAAGCAAGGAACAATGTGATGCCAGGTGTGTAACACCGACTTCCTTTCTGTTAACAGTATTCTGGTTTCCAAGCATTGGTGGACCTTTGTTTACATCAGTTATTAATTCATCAGTTACTGCATTTCTAATTTAACAGTTAATAGCTGAAATCCACAAATAATGCATTCTGTATGACTTCCATTTTTAGCAATGAAACCTGGCAATGAACTGTAGTACTCCCATTTTATTCAGTTTGTTTCCCATAAATATCTGCAAATCACTACTGTAGATGATCTAAAAAGATGTTGTTCTTAGATTTAGAATTACACCCTAATATTTTAAGAACAACTAACACCGCATTCTAAACAAGCTTAGGCTTCTTTAGAAGTACTGATTTATTAAGTAGAACTATTGATAGCACCTGTTATGCAAATGTTAAGAAATAAAATAATGAATGATACAAGATAAAATATAATGGAGATAATATACATTATCAGTTAAAGTAAGTGTGTAGTATAAACTAAAGCCACAGAGCATGTACTTTGGCACAACTGTGCTAAGGTCAATGAAATTACTGTGATTTATGTCAGCTACAGATCTGCAGCAATTAAATTACTAGAAAAATAAAATAGTTTCATTAATTTCTCTAAAACAGAGAATAAAATAAACACTGTTTAAATGTCCTGTTTGGCAACACCTTTTCTACAGGTGTTTGCTTCTATATAAAATCCATCTGAATACAGATTTACATCACTATGGCCTTAATCTTTCAAACTTATACAGAGCTCTTTGCCTGGAATTATTCAAATTCATTTCAACAACTGGATATCTGACTCTTACTGGGGCTCTGGAGGAGCATTATGATCTACCACAGGGCTCAAAGACAAATTTAACTTTCCTCTGAAGAACAGTTCCTGTTTGTTGCCAGTAGTTCTGGATTTTACTATAGGCATAAAAGGGCATGCCAGCACTTCATTACAAACAGATATGGAAATATTTTAAAGCAGTTGTGCTAGCAGTCAAGCACTGCAGCAGCTGCAGGATGAACTGCAGGATGAATGCAATATATGTCCAAATGTACTTTATAAGAGTGGAGATCAAGACAGACATAGGTCAATAAATGGTCATGACTGTGGACAGTCTAAAGGATTGCAGAATTCAGGATGAGAAGAGGTAAATGTGCCCAAAATAATGAGTCTATTGTTAGCCAGTGAACAATCTTTCCCCTGCAGCAGATTCTGACAAACAGGATGATTATTCTTCATTAATGTGTCACTGTTACTTGGATGTTTTCCTTCCTAGCACACATACTTTCCATTTTGAAAAACAAACAAAACCTACCCTAAATCTGAAGTACTAAGTAACAGGCAACCATATAGTATAGTAAATTTAATTAACATCATAAAGCATAAAGAAATCTATGTTGAAACTCAGAATCCCATACACTAAGTGAGCATTCTGACTACAGAATTATAGCTTCTGCAAGGAATCAGAAACAAGTGCGATTCCTTTTTCTGTCTTCCTTATTTCTTAGATTACATTTGGGGAAGAGATAAAATTAGAGGGACAAAGGGATTACCTAATGACTTTTTTTACTATAACTTTTTTTTTTTTTTAAACTGGAGATGGTTTAACATGTACTATTGTGAAAACTGCATTGCTATGGCAACCTACTGAAAAAAAGAATCACTGTAGGTACATCACATACATATTGACATGTAAGCACTCATATAAGGTTTTCCTTAAAAAACATCTCCAGATTTTCTATTTTATAAATGTGATTTAGGCATAGGCTGAATATAAATAATCTCCTTTCTTGAATATTTACATTCTCATCTAACTATAACTGCCTTAACCCTGCATGAACTCTAGCTATGCAAAAGTGACAGGCATTTTAACTGAGCAGTGTACACTGAACTTGAAATGAAATGAACATTTTACGTTTTTTCCCCACACAGAAGTGCTGTAAACTAGTATATACACTATATCCTTTCTAAAGTAATTTTCATTATTTTATATGGTTTTAATTGTTAAATACCAATTTACATATCAAATATAAAAAAATGTTAAATGTTCACATAAATGTTAAATACCAAAAGCCTGATTATTTGAGCACTCAAAAATATAGAAATGTTAAATGCTGAATCACTGCACATTAACTAAAAGAGTGACTAACAACTCACATTAAACTGTATGCCACTTATTTTTAGTTAACTTTATATCATATCAGTAATTTTCTTGTTCTGATACAAGCCTTTGCACTCATTTTACTGTCATGCTAGCATTACTTATCCCAAATGTAATTATTCCAAATGTAATTTGGAATATATTTTTAATACCTTTTTTTAACTGAGCAATGGCCTTGGCGATTTGTTTGTAAGAAAAAGTGCAAAGAGTAAATATATATGTATAAAACACCCTTTCAGATTGCGAGCTATATTCACATACCAACAAACAAGGCATACATGCATTTGCAATCAATAATTTGAAGTAAAGGAGTCCTTTAAATCACCCCATTCAAAATAAAAGCAGATACAAATCTATTTTAATAATATTCAGGTATAACACAGGACCAGTGAGAGAGAACACTGGGACACCCAGCTCTTGATTAGTGCTTTGTTACATGACTTTAAAGACAGCTCTGAAATGGAACTGAGACACTATAACACTGCAATGTCAAACTGCAAAGCACCTGGCCTATTGAACAAAACCAGGGCCTTTTTTAGATGCTGTATTTTCCCCTGTACTCGGCACTGCTGAGGCCGCACCTTGAGTCCTGTGCTCAGTTTTGGGCCCCTCACTACAGGGAAGACATTGAGGTGCCGGAGTGTGTCCAGAGAAGGGCAACCAAGCTGGTGAGGGGCCTGGAGCACAAGTCTTATGAGGAGCGGCTGAGGGAACTGGGGTTGTTTAGCCTGGAGAAGAGGAGGCTGAGGGGAGACCTTATTGCTCTCTACAGCTACGTGAGAGGAGGCTGTAGGGAGGTGGATGTCAGTCTCTTCTCCCAGGTAACAAGCGATAGGACAAAAGGAAATGGCCTCAAGTTGCAGCAGGGGAGATTTAGGTTGGATATTAGGAAAAATTTCTTCACCAAAAGGGTTGTCACACATTGGAATAGGCTGCCCAGGGAAGTGGTTGAGTCACCATCCCTGGAAGTATTCAAAAAGCGCATAGACAAGGTATTCCAGAACATGGTTTAGTGGGCATGGATGATGGTTGGACTCGAAGGTCTTTTCCAACCTAAATGATTCTATGATTCTTAAACTTTTGTATACAGTAAAAGGGAGAGCTAAGTGTCCGAGGTCGTGAACCAGCTTAAGGGCAGAATATAGCATTATCCAATAGGAAATTCTCAGAACAGCACACTTGCTAGATCTTTTCCCTTTAAAGTTTATACAGCTTCCCTGAAGCCCAAGGCCCAGGGAAGGATTCATCTCCCTGGAGAATCCACCTTTTCATGAGTTTGATCTCACACAAACAACGCACAGTCACACTCTGCTTCAAAAACATGAAGTGCAGAGCAGTTGCAACTTCCCTTTAATACACTATTTAACGACACAGGGGTGAGGGTTACACGCTTTCAGTTCTCTCATACTTCAGAGGTAGTATCCTGAGAAATGCCTGTATCGCCAGACTTCATGATGCTCTGCTTGGGGCACTTTCCACTCCTTACCTCTTAAAGGTAGGAAAGAGATTACAAACGTGAACTGGATTGGTTAGGAGGGCTGCCTAGGTTGGAGGGAGTCATATTCTAGAGTTCCTGCCTCAAGAACTGTGGAAGAATGTTATCCAAAGATTGCACAAGGAAACAATTTCCCATTAGTAAATGTGGGACTTGCAGAATTGCAGTTTTAGTAACAAGCACTTAAATTTCCTTCTATTCTTTTTGTGCTCAAGTTTTTTGGGCAAATCCCAGATGGATATCTAAATAAAGAACGAGTGTTTTGAGTTATGAAAGCACTTCCCTAATTTCAAAACTTATCTCAGTAAAATTATGTAGGATTCATAACGTGAAGCATCAGGGCCCAGTGGTTTTACTGCAAATCACTCAAGGGTTTTTGGTTGGACCTCTGTAAGTTTTGTTTTTCAGCTAGTTCAAATGGTTGAATTGATTCAAAAATCAACAAGATTTTCATTTGCTAAAAGGAGCAACAGCTGTAACTTGTTGTTATCCTTACAGTTCTACACAATAGCGTTTAAAAAAAAAGAGAAATAAAAACAAACTGAGGTTTGAATTTGTACAATTTGTACAATTTCTGTGCCAGATCTGATGGAGAGATGAAAAAGAAAAAAGTCTGCTGGGAACAGAGGCAGATAGTAATTACATCTCTTGGTACCTGCTTTGTTTACTAATCAAAGGGCTAATTGCTTTGCTCTATTTTAATTAACAATGTTCTTATTTTAATTAGTTACTTTTCCTGCATACATTAGCAATGAGAGAAAACACTGAGGATATGAATAATGTGATGAAGAGTTTAAAGTTAAGCTTTTAAAAGTGTTTTAACAATTTCACAAGTGTTTAATAATGAAAAATAAAGCTGTTCTTCATAAATGTGGCTACTACTTCTCCAAGGATTTCATCCTAGCAAAAAAAAAAAAAAAAAAAAGAACTGTTTAAACTTAAAAAGTCAACTGATACCAAATATAATTAACATAGGTGCCAAAAGAGCTAATGTAGGAATATGAAAGGTTTGATAGTATTTAGATATGCTAAAATGTTCAAGCTGGCCAAATCTTCTGAAACATCCCGATGTGACAGCCATTCTCTTAAGAACCAATCTCAACATTATTAGCAATTACCTTTGAAACTTAGGGAACTTTATCTTCTTTCGTGTCAGAGGCTGGGAAAAGGCAAACAGTGCCCTATGAAAGAACTGGGGAACTCATACAAATTGTTCCAATTCCTGGGAAGATATCAGAACAAATAACCTTTACGTAAGTACTTTAATTAACAAGAACATATGTATCAACCATTTTCTCTTTCCTATACACTTTTTGACAAATGTGTTTACTTCCTCTGTGGAGCAGGTAACAGACTTGGTGTATAGGGAGAACTATAAATACTCAAGTTTTGGATATAGCCCTGCCTAATGTTCCTCTGTGCAACCTAAGAAGGGTTGGTCTATATGAAACCAATAGCAGTATGTTACACAGCTCGTTAGAAAACCACACATGGTAGTTCATTGTCAAAGTGGCAATTACCAACTGGGATTCTGCAGAGACCCGTTCTGAGTGTGCTTACTCTAAGTTGTAAATGAAACAGAAAATATATTCATTAAACTTGAGGATAACAGCAAAATGGAAATGTCTGAAAAACACGCTAGTAGATCATTGAAAAAATCAGAATGTAATTCAATAAGGACAAGTGCAAAGTGGTACGTTTGGTAGGAATAATCAACTGTTCAAATACGGAATGCAGTAAATAGAAATACAGGAACAATTGGCGGTGTTTTCGGAAAAGGATGAGGCAACTTTAGTGGAAGAAGTGGAATATGAGTCAATATTACCATGCTGCTTCCCAAATAGCAATCACAGTGGGATATATAAAAAGGAGTGGTGAAGTAATCCTGTCCTGTCCAACCCAAATAAATGGTTAACTAGAATACTAAGATCAGGTTTGATTATCACATATTTGATAGGGGGGGGCAAATAGGGGAGGAAGGTTCACTGAAGATTCCGGACAGCAACAAAAATGACAAGACATGTATCAAAAATGTGACTGACAAAAAACCCCCTGAGGGAATCTGATCATTAAGTCTCAAGATGCCTTAGAAAGACACAGTGATACAGTTTTCAGGAGTGCAGAAAGTAACTAAGGATGTGAGCTGTTCACCATTCTGCTACATACAGGACAAGAAACAAGTGGTCCTTGGTACAACTAAAAACTTTGTGAAGCGTGGCTAAAGGACTAAAATGGATTGTCCAGGGAAGCTTAAGAAAAAATTAGGTATTTATCAGAATATCATGTATCCGATTCCATCTTTAGGTGGCAAGAGATGAGGCTAATTCTTGAGGCCCTTTCCAACCCAGTATTCTGATTGCCAATCTTGTACTTCTTTAATGCCACAGCATAAAGAACGTTTCAGGCAGAATACTGTAGTAGAATACTTACCACCAAATTGCCTCTGGGAAGAGACAAACACCAAGTATTGCGCAGTTACAGCAGGAAGAGGAGGGAAAGGGAAACTCAGTCCTTGCAAGAAGATTTGCACTGATTTTAGCCTTGTTTTGTTTTGGTACACATCTGTCAGCCAAGGGCAACTTCAGCATCTTTCTCTTCTTCAGTAAAAGGTCATGCTGCTGTTGCCAACCAATCACAAGCTGGTATTTCAGTGCCTAAACGCTACTGTCCTAGCACAGCAGCTGGAGAATGTTATGGATGCAATTAGGAGTAGCAAAAAAAAAAAAAAAAAAAAATCCCAGAATTGGGTTTCCTAGAAAATCACAGTTAGCTATTCAAGCCATACTTGGGAAATATTTATTTGTAAAAAGGATGCATTTTGCTGAAGTCACAGCCACCTTCAAGTATACAAAAGCTGCTTAATGTAAAAATGCGCCTTCTGCTAAATTACAGCACAGTTTATAGGAATTGTCAGGAACTTTTTTATCACACTTGTATCCGTTAGTGAATGGAGGGGGGAAGCACAAAGTGCAAACACCCAGAACAACTGAGTGGTGTTCTTCATCTTATTCCAGACTAGCACTAGGACACGTGACTATGGTAGACATCAACTCACACTTCTTACTCAGAGAAGACCAGCTGTTTAAGGACTGGTACCTTGTTTACTTGCAAACTACATCTCAAATCCAGCCTAAGTCAATTGTGCCTCTAAATCTTATCCATTTGGCAATAAGATCACAACCACTACGAATAAGCTTCTAGTTCACCAGCAGTGAGGAAACAATGATTCACAGCACAAAGAACACCGTGTATCCGACATTGCCAGGCTGACTGGTAAAGGTTCAACTCTAGATAAGCATTTTAGTCCTCATGAATACTCAAACTCCACTTTTCTTTCCTTAAGATGACTCCCTATAGGAGCTCAGTGAGTGATGCTAACAAGATGCTGAGGAGCAAAGTTCAGTACTGTTGCCTGTATGCTAAGTTTTCCATAGTCTACAGAATTTCCTTGTAAGAAATGTTAAATTGAGCAAGAGCAACAGAATTCATTAAACCTCCCTCTTCCCTCCACAAGCCCAACCAAAACAAAACAAGATTGTGAAAGCACTTGCCACCTTTTATATATTTATTGTGCATTTTGTAAGTGCTTAAAGATACCACACGAGACTGTATGCATTATGTTGTCCATACGTAGTATGCCACACAGTAAGAGAAAGACAGACCCCCACAAGTTTTCACATTCTAATTCAAACAGACAAAAATCAGATAAAATAGTATTATCTCATTATACAGAAGGCAAACCACAGGAAGTGTCTTAGATCACACAAAACAAAGGCAGAAACTGAAACAGATCTTCCAAAACTGTATATAAAGTCCATCAAAAATACCATGTGCTTGTGGCAACTCTAAAACAGATTTAAAATTATATGAATCTAGTTACGGTTTGTCAGCTTAAAAAATATTAGTTAAAAATAAATTTTAGTAAATCCCAATTCAGAACAAGTTCAAGTGTGACATTCAAACAAATCATAGGTACAAAGGGAATAAACGAAAACCCTTTTCCTCCTTCAATATAAATTGCTAGACCAGTTTGTCATAGATTACTCTTCTTTCTTTTGTATAAGGATGCATATAAATTCATGAAGTATTTCTCAGAGGATGAAATTAAGTCATCAAGATCATAATCAACTTCAAAGGTAGGTCTCTTTCCAAAAACTACCAGTGCAAGAAATACAGCAAAGTGTGCAGTAAGTCCCCATATCTTGAACGACACTTTATGTTCATGGTCATCATATATAAAGCAGTGCATCCGACTTAAGTAACCAGTTG
Organism: Astur gentilis; assembly: GCF_929443795.1. Classification (NCBI taxonomy): domain Eukaryota; kingdom Metazoa; phylum Chordata; class Aves; order Accipitriformes; family Accipitridae; genus Astur; species Astur gentilis. The sequence goes on along the minus strand of NC_064886.1, from coordinate 37,322,975 downwards.
AAGTTTTATAAGGCAAGGTCTTGTAATTTAAGGGCTTGACAAAGTACTCCAATGGCACAAGAAAAACATCGCTCACTTCATCTGGATTAGGAGTGGCCTGGAATGTATCCTCTATAAATCCTACAACTGGTGTTACCAAGTGATTCATCTAAAAGGAAGAAAAAACAACAAAACCCCCCCAAACACTAAGTTTGTACCAAGTAAAAGAATGTTCTTTAAAATAAAGACATTTCAGATGTTATAAAATGTGTACAAGAAACCTATGAAATATTCTTAGCTGTAATGCAATTTAGGCCCTCTAATGGCAAGATATTTATATTTGATTTTAAATATATTTTAATAAATTTTAGATTTTCTTTTTATATTTGTTAAACATGATAAACAATATTCTGTTCATCCTGTATAATCATATAGCAGTTAAAAAGGTTTGTCAATCTGCTACAGAAATAAAAACCATGCATGCTCTCTCACAAGTCTTCCTTATTTACTTGGGTGAGTTCCAGTATTAATTCAAATTTTCCAAATCACCTATGCTTTATCATATTTCTCTATTTTCCTAGGATATAGAAATATTTTCGTACAGATACACAAATATGATAAGAGTATATTTAGTTACAAAATATATACACTTTTTGGAACTGCTCATTTATGGACATTTTTATTTTAAATATAATCCCTTCTTCCATAGGGAGGCAAAATCTATTGAAATAGTAGCTTGCATAAAGAGGACACCAAAATTTTTTTAAGAGATATTGCTACTTCTATAAATTCATACCAACAAAGCATCACTGTTCATTGGAAAGCAGTAACAGCAAAACTCAATATTTGTGCTATTTGATGCCAGTCTGGAGAGACTCCACCCAAGTCAGAATCACTTGGAATGTACGCACAGAGAAGACAAAGTAAAATCCAACAGGTAAAATTTCTGTGGTCCAGAACCACATGATCTTTTTTATTGACTGAGGCCATTTTCCGGAAAACACTAAAACGAGTTATAAAAACTAAATTGATCCTTTTTACATATAGCCTTTTGAACTACATGGCTTTAAAGTTATTGGTATGGAAAAAGTAATTTAAGAAATAAAGCGTTTTGCAATACAATTTTAAAACTAGTTCTTTTGTTTTTTAATGGGGGAGGATATTGCCAACAGTTAGTGGCTAACATACAAAAACAAAGAGCAGGCATATTAATAAAGAGAAACTGTTACCTGAAGAACAAAAATAAAGTCAGTAACCCCTCTGTACTATGGGATAACTGATTCTATTAACACTGAATATTGTTATTGAAATTGGCAGCCTGTTAATTTACAGTGATTTACACTCCAAAGACCACACCTCCAGAAGAGAAGTCTCCTTGCTAGAGTTCCATACAGAATCACAGTCCACAAAACCTCCAGAGGTCCCTTTCCGCCTGAATTAACCCTGCTTTCAGCAGGATATTGAATGAGAAAACTTTTGAGGTTACATCAGGCTGCTGAGGGAGTTGTCTGGATGAGTTCTGTGTATCTCCAGGGATGGAGATTATACAGTCTGTCAGGAAAATCTGTTCCAGTGTTTGGCTAACCTCATGGGAAAGAGTATTTTCCTTGCATCTCATCAAAATTTCATTTATTGCTGCTTGTGTCCATTGTCTCAAGAAGAACCTGGTACCATCTTCTCTATAACCACCCAGGAGGTACCTGAGGAGAGCAACTAGATCCCCTGCTAGCTTTCTCTTCTTCAGGCTGACCAAACCCACTTCTCAGCCTCTCCTCATAATCTGTGTGCTCCAGCCCCCTTACTATCTTCGTGGCTTTCCACTAAACTCTTGTCAGTTTAGCACCGTCTTTCTGGTACTCCAGTGTGTCCATAACTGGATGTGGTACACCAAATGTGGTCTCACAAATACCAAATGCAAAGCAAGAATCTCTTCCCTTCGCTTTGCTGGCAACACAAGCTGCACGCTTTAAGAAGCGGTGCTTATTTACAGTTACAGGTTTGAAAAGGTCACTATTAACCTTACAAAAGAAAATAACCCAAGCTTATTTTCTAATGATATGCCGACTTGCTCAGTTTACTGCTTACTTTATCAATTCCAGGCACAAGCCTACAGATGACTTCCACCTTCTCTGGCTGGAGTCCCACTTCTTCTTTAGCTTCTCGGAGAGCAGTATCAATTTCATCTTTATCAATTGCTTCACTTTTTCCTCCTGGAAAACACACTTGCCCTGGTGACCTTCTCAGCTAGAATTTAAAGCAGTACTACTGTTAAACATAACAAGTTTTACATTTCTTCCTGGATCCACACAGATGCTTGTTCATATTGCAGTATCACTTTATGTTTGATTTATCTTTCCAGTCAAAGAAGCTGGAAACGGTGCTAAGAGGTTTCTGCAGGTCAAAAGAAACGTGCCTCATCAAGAGCTACACAAGAAAAAGTTGGGCCTATACCCAACTAATCTATAAACACTATCAGAAATACATATATCACTTGTACAGTACTGTGTAATTCATACCATACATTCTGCTTTAATACTTCAAAATTTATATTATTTTTTCATCCATCATCTTGCTTGCATAAGAGACTGACGGATGAATCTAGAACGACAACTAGAACAGTGACATTAAAACACTCAAGGTAAGAGCAAGAACTTCTGAAATACACATTTAAACAATGTACCTTTAAGTACGTTATAGTAATAGGCTTGCGCATCAAAGATCAGAAAAAGCCCATTTATAATCAGTTTATCAGCTAAGAAACTGTAATTATTAGGGTCTTAAAATTTCTAAGCAAGACCCCCAAAACCTTCCATTTTGCAGCAACAGAAAAACAGACAAGTAAATAATCTCTGAATACAGGTGGATGGTCAGGCTGGGGGTGGGGTGGAAAACAAAGAGTTGTAGAAGAAAGCAAAACGCTGGCAGAAGAGTTCTGGGGGACTTAGGTTGTTGCCTTTCTTTTCATAGATGAAAGAGGGAGAAGAGTAACATTAAACGCAGATTCAAAAGTCACTTTAATAAAAGCTGCACCGCATTGTCAGTTTTCTTAAGTCACAGTAAGCAATCAAAGTTTCCTTTTCTGATCTGGAAATCATCTTTTACTGTCACAGGTTTCTGGGTATCCAGCGTTTTTCTGGCACGCAAGCCCTAGACCCATCATCGGCGTGTAAAAACACCTGCTCGTACCCTTCGGCCCGCCGCCTGGGCTGAAGTTTGAAAAGCAAGGCCCTAGAAGACGTGGCAAGGATGGGACCTGCGCAAGCCCCCGAGGGAGAACCCGGCGAGGATGTGGCCGTACGCCATCCCGCCGAGGCTTCGCTCCCTGCCGTCCCTCCCCCCCGAGAGCCCGGCTCCGCGCACGGCGGGCCGCGGCCCCCGCTCACCCACCTGCATCGACCTGAGCGTCAGCAGCAAGTGCAGCTTCCCCTCCCTCACCATCAGCGGCAGGAGGACGGAGGCTTTGGGCAGCGGCAAGTGGGAGAATCTGTCTCCGACATCGAACTCCCTCAAGCGGAGCCTGGCTTTCTCTTTTACGCTCTCTCTAGAAGCAAACAGAGAGGAGCGCCGTGACACCCCCAGGCTGCACCCCGGCACCCCGCGGGCAACGTGTTTCTCCACAGAGAGGAACCTTAACGGGCGCCCGGCCGCTCACACACCGCTCACCGCCTCCCCCTCCGCCCGGGCCTGCTGCCGGCGGACCCGGGCAGGGCTCGGCGGCGGCTGTCCGCCCCCGGCCGAGAGGGGACCGCTGTAGACGCTACCTCCCCGCCCCGGCCTCCCGCAAGGCCCAGGAAGGGCTCTCCTCTCTACTGCCTTCCTTGCCGGGCTTTCCCCGCAGCCGGCGGGGCGAGCGGGGGCTGCGGACGACGCCGCGGGCGGAGGCATCGCCCACGGGCAGCGGAAGAAGGGCCAGGGACGACGGCTACCTTCCCGACCCGTCCTCCCGCTCGGCGGCCGCCATCTTTGACACCCCTGACCCGAGAGCAGACTTTCCCATTCCCCGTCGCCTTCCCCCCACGCACGCCCCGCCTCGCCCCGTGACCGACGGCCAGTCCCTCCAATCAACACGCGAGATCGCCGGGCTCCGCCGTCTGATTGGCGGTGGGCAGGCCACGCGAGGGGGCCCTCACGGGGCGGCTGCGCGCGATATTCCCGCTGCCGCCGGGGAGAGTGAGGCGCTCTGAGGCGGGCGCTGAGGGGACGGCTCTCCGGGCTCCGCCGCCGCGGCCGGGGTCCCTTCCTAGGGCCGGCGACAGCTTCCCCGGCCTAGGTTTACCTAGAGAACGGTGGCGTTCGCTGCTAGCAGCCCTCGCTCCAGCTGGGAAGAGCAGAAACCCACGGAGCCGTTTGGCACCGCGCCCCGCCAAGCGGCGTCCGTGGCCCGCCCTCAGAGGGGCGAGGGAGGCGGGTGACGCGGGGCTGCTGTAAGAGCCGTTCGCGTTGCTTTAGGTAAGGGGTCCACTCAGACAGGCGCTAGCATCGCTTTAAGGGGCGGCCAACGTGGCAGAGCACAGCCTCCAGCTATCGGGGGGCTCCGGAAAGCAGCGTTGCACCCCTGTCAAAGCCTAGTCACCTGTAGCACAGGACTCGTAAAAGCTAAAGGACATCAACAGAGCTTCTTGGAACACAGACGCCTAGCTCAGTACTCTTCAATTCACGGGGGGGGGGGGGGGGGGGGGGACGGGACCAAAACCAACCAAAACCCAAGGTCTCAAGAGTTTGTTTAATCATTTAGTCCAGGTAGGAAACAGTGAGGTGTCAGAGACTGCCTCAAGCTCGGCGTAGTTTCTGGGCAGTAAAATTTAGCTTCCAGCTCTCATTAGGGACACACAAGTAGCAGAAACAATTTCCCACTGTAGTGGTTTATCATCCAGCCTTAACAGCTACTAATGAGCGTTAACCTGGATTCAGAGTAACACCACAATGGTACAATCAACACGTGATCCCTCAAAAACCAGGACACAACACCCCACATTACATGGAAAGTATAAGAACTAATCTCACTGTAATTACCTTAATGTTTACTTTTTTTTGTTGCATTAAGCTAAAGAACCAAATGTGTTTTCTGTGTGGTATGTGCTTTGTAGAGTTGACTTAACCTCAAGCCCTTAAATGCTTATTCATCCTATTTGTTACCTAAAGTACTGGTGTATATATTTACACACACAAGCTCACATGTAAAAATAAGTGCAGTTTATATACAATATGCATAATGTGTTACTTCATATAGTAAATTAAAACCCAAGCATAATTACATAACACATGTACGGGTCCTGGCTACATTCCAGCAGAATGTAATAGCCATTTTATGGCCAGAGTTCTGTTCAAGTTTTAGTGAAACCTGAACAGAACTCATTCACCTTTAAGCTGTTTTACATAATTGCTATAGGAAAAAAAATATATAGTATCTTCAGAAAATGTAGTTCTCCAGTGAAAGGAGCACAACTAGTAGATTACTTATTATTCATCCACACAGCTGTACATGCCACTGAAGTATTGTTGCAGAAGACCGATATTATCAGATCCTATATTTCTCTTTGGCTTTCTCTTTCAGAATGCAGATGTGCTAAAAAAATAAAAGTACATTAGTTGATCTGTGCCTTCAAAGAAAATGCAAGAATGTTTTTCAGTCGTATTCCTGGCATTGTAAGGAAAACACACCAGAACAGTAATCTTTGTGAGTTTGGTTGCAAGTTTAAGATTTGCAGTAAAATTGAGATGTTAATATTGCTTCCAAGCTCATCTGTAATTTATACATTTGTATATTCTCAAGAGGTCAGGTTTGTTCAATTATTGTATCCTTTTCATATTGCTTTGCAATAGCATAGATCCATTATATGTCTTTTAACAGAACTGGTTTGTCTTATTAAAAAGACTTTGAAGTGGAAAACTTCTCCACTTGACCAGATTTAGGAAAGTACTTTTGAAAACTAAGGAGGGAAAAAAAGATCAGCTCTCTCTATCAGTTACACTCTTTCCAAGTCTATTACTCAGTTCAACCTAAAGAGACTGCAATGGAATAAAGGAAAAGAGATCTTGGTGGACATGTTACTCAGTGTAGGAAAAACCTTCACACACAGTCCACACACAGCCATCTTAAAGACTTGGCTAGAAGAGAGCAACATAGGATTTCACTCAGACAGACAAACATCAAATTAAAGCCAAATTACAAGTTACTTTCTTTTCAGATGGGGTCAGCAGATTGTATGCTGCCAACCATCCTGGAGGATTCAAAATATCTTAAAACACAGCTGGGCTTGTGGAGTAGATTCATAAAAAGGTGAGGCATAAACAAGTTTTTACACATTTACATTGAATTATTAGCTTGGCACATTAATAATGGTTTTGCCCTTTTAATGGAAGTTTCTAGTCAGATTTGAAGTTTTGTTGAGAAGCTCCTAGTATAAGCTAATATTCTTGCTGTTTACCTGTGGTAACAGTCATATATGTAACAGTCGAGGCACACATGTATGTACTTACATTTAGATCTCTGAAGTATTCATTATAATCAAGAGCATATCCAACAACAAATTTATCTGGAATTTCAAAGCCTATATCTGTAAGAAAATACAATTCTTTTTATCCTTGGGTGGTGTAAATAGCTTTTAAGTACATAGTTTGTATTGGACGCATGCTTCAGCTATTTAAGTGTAATACTTAACAAATACATCATCTTGCTTTCAAGGTACTTAGCATGCTTCTTTAAGAATCAGAGCTGTAAATTGATGACAAAGGTTAGAATCTATACTATCCCCATCAGTTAGTAATACAATTAAAATGTTAAGAGAATGCATTTTAAGAACAAAATAATTATTTAAAACCTACTTAGGAAGTATTCCTGGGAGAGGGAGACAAGGAGTGAGATTTTACAGAAGTGTAATAGTAGATGCACTGCAACTCAGTAGGGATTTTCAGTTTGAAAACAAGGCAAGTTTAATGCAGACTCAAAACAAATGCCTTTTAGGGTCAAAGCCAAACAATACAAAGTTAAGGTTGATTCTGTTTCTGGTATCTGCTAACAAATTGCCAAACCTGCACTCAGACCAGCGGGGGGGGGGGGGGGGGGGGGGGAGAAAAAAGAAAAAAAGAAAAAAGGCGTTGTGAGGTTTCAGCATGGGACAGCTGGTTGTCAGTTTAAAATTTATTTTTTTTTCCTCCCCATTTCTTTTGGCCTTCCTGAAACTTATATGCTAGTCGTTAGACTTACTCCATGAAGTGAAGTTATGAGATCATATTTTGGACAAACAGAAAAACGCAATACTTACAGTCTGGTCTGTAACCTGGACTTCGATGTGTCCTTTTAATGAGCAGGCTGTAAGGCAGAGCAGAGGTGGTTATGTTTTTTAGAATATGTCTTGCTCTAAGCTGTGTACTTCACTTCTCCTGCCCCTCCCCATAAGCTTCTACAATCATGCAGTTAAATTAAAACAATGAGATTATTGTAACAGAATTACAATTGAGGAAGAAGCGAAGGCTCTGATCTAGGTTAATTCTGAAGGTCCAAAGGACTCTGTTGTTTTACATTTAGTTCTCTTCAGTTCTGTATCCCAAATCATTATCTTTTCATGTAGCAGTGTATCAGCAAACTAGAATAGCACAGACAGGTAAGCAAGTTCAAGTGGCATGGAAAGATTTTAGCAGGGAGGGAGAGAGAAGAGCACAAGTTGGGCAACACCACTATGATTTCTTCCACTAAATCATATCCATTCTTGCTTTTCTTGTGTGCTTCTGAAGAAACTGAGAACTTCCTGGACAATCACTGGGATGAGCATAGCTGGTACATAAAACAAGAAGTGCTCTTTCAGAGCATTGTGATTACTTGACAGAGACAGGGATATTAAAAAAAAAATCCTTTGAGAGATCATCTAAAAGCAGATCTAGAATGCTACTTGAATTCATCTTGAAAGTGCTGATAAACTCTTAGACTCTGAAAATGTGTATGACTGAGGATATTAAGAAAAATTCTGAGTGTTGTCATTCTCGTATTGAGGCAACCGAGAAAGTGTTATGAAACCTATGGAAAGAGCCGAATTTCCTTCAAACGTAAGGAGGTAAGAAAAAGGGAATCCATCAGACTTTATGGACTGTGCAAAAAGAGCCAGGAAACCTTTTTTATTCACTTTAACAATGAAGGTGGTAGTGCATATGTAAAGTTCCCAGTTTAATAAATACTTAGTTTTTCACCAGCTGGGTAAGGATTGCTTCCTGCTTTTACTTCCTCTTCCTCCAAACTCCAAACAAAAACAGACACCCACCAGCATACACTGACTATTCACCTAAATGATTTTTTTTGTATCTTTTCATAACAATACATTAGTAAATGGCCATATCATTATACCTTACAACTTTTACCATCTTTGGTTCGTTGTCTTTTAGTTTTGAAAGTAGTGCTTTCATTGTTCTACCAGTCTCAATAATGTCCTGAAAGAGATAAAAAAATATATTATCCTCCGAGTCTGAAAGAAAAAGACAACAGACTGTCAGTGGATTAACTTAAAGAATAAAAGCCAGTCAGCAACCGTGGCAGCACAGTAACATAATTAATTGTTTTATATGCAAAAGATATTAACTTGCAAAATGGGGAGAAAAAAGTCCATGTTTTTCCCTCCCCCCACACTCCAATCTTTACTTACCTCTACTACTAACACATTCTGGGAAAGATCATGTAGGGAGAGAAAGAAAAGAAAATATTTACATGGCAACATTCAGTGAATTATACAGCCAGGAAAAGTTTGCACTACAAGCTTCAGTTACAGGTAAATTGCAATTGATTTTCAAAGGAGCTTGTCACTTAACTGGTTACATTATTTTAGTGCCTTCTGAAGAGTCTTTCTGTAAGTATTTATGGAAGCATAAAATACTGTGAGAAAGCCACCTATGTCAGGTTTTATATATTATTCTATGTATAGCGATAGCATTCTAGAACCATACTGCATGAGTCAGTTTAAGATAGTTCACTTCTGGGGGCTGTGCAATAAAATGTAGAATAGGATCTTTAGAAGCATTCAGTACTGATCCCATTAGGTTTCCACTGGGATCAGTGGGAATTACTCAGTCTTTCAAAGCATGGCATTTTAAAACAGAGTTAAGTGACTGTAAATACATAGTATCAAAATCTTAATAAAGATGGACTTCCTGGAAGATACGCAAGAACTGTTCTTGCCCCTTAAAAGCTGAAGATGCTAATTCATACCTTCCCACTTAGTGTAGACAGTTCCTCACCAACAATACTGATTTCTTCTGTAGGTGAGTCATTCTAGAAGGAGAAAGAAGAGAGGGAAGTCACATAAAACATGCTCAAAAGTGTTATCTTGTATGTGTACAAACGCTGTGCTGCTCTTGCTTTTTGCCTATCAAATGACACTTGCAAATTAAAAGCTGTTTTACTGAAGGAGTGCTGTGTAAAGTAGCTGAGAGCAAGAGGAGAGAGTGAAGTGTCAGTGCAGACAGATGTTTGCATGGAACAAGAGTACATCCATATTCATGGAATAGATACCATTGCTTTCAGCTATTTTTGTTACCCCAGATTGGTTTTAGAATTTTATAGGGTATTGTAAACTGTTGTATTTAGCATGGGGTAAGTTTTGATCAGTGCACAGAGCTGTAGCCTTCAAAGAGGGGAGAAGATAAACCAGAAAAAAATAGCGTAAGTCACTGGTTTACAGTAATTGGCTTGGAACAGCTATGATTGGTTCAGGCAAAAGTTACCTCTTCCCCAACACACAGATTATGAAAACAAGTCTCTCCATTACTATCTATACAGAATAAAAAAATAATGCAGAGAAAGACAATAAGCAAGTCTGTGATGCTAAGTTCCTCCCCATACTCCCTCCCACCAAAGGGTGCCATGGTAAAGACAGAGTAGAACCTGTATGGAAGCTTTAGGCTGGAGAGGAGGACATAGGAGACCTGACCCTGGCTTTGTTAAGTGTTCTGCTATAGGTTCATTCCAGTGAATATACAATATCCATCTGATTGTTGGGGCAGATTGCTAAGTCAGTTGCTTTTCAGTGTGTAATAAATTGAATTGCTTTGAACAAGATATATGCATAAACTCAATTTTTGTGGAGTTTTCGTATAAACTACCAGTATTCAGAATGTCAATGTATGGGGAGAGTTGATTTTCCAAAGAAAAGAGAGTTGCTTACACAGTAGCTTTTTATTCTAACAAAATCCACAGTAATAGGCACAGATTTATCACCATTTTGATTCAGTGCTTTTATATGGTCCAGCAAATCAGCAAAGAACTTATAGCCTCCTTTAAGGACACAGAGAGCAACAATGTGATGGCTTCCCATATCTTGCATGATATCTCTAGCCAAACGTTCTGTCCTGGAAGGAAAAAAAAACAACAAAAAAGCAAACAACCATATCCTTTAAATTGTTTTGTATATCATATTTGTTTGTCCATGTGTTAAATTTTGATCTTGCTGTTAGGTTTTTGTAAACAGTAAATTGTGACCACATTCAGACACAGGAAAATTAGTTACATATTTGCAGTTCACAAGATGATGCCTACTCCACTTGACATACTGTTGATTAAATCTATATATCTAAACAAGACAGGATAGGAAAGTTTAAAGATATTTGAGATGACATGGAAACTTAACTGGCATTGTAGAAGAATCCTCTCTGTAAAACTCCTTTTGTATTAAACTCTAGAATACAAGTGTTACAGCTGCAGGGTTTCCATGTTTCTCATGGGCTATGCAGGCTAGGGCCTCAGTCTTTTCGTTTGGAGGGAAATGGATCATTGGCATCACTGTCACTATTCTTTGTTGTTTACCCTCATACCTGTCCAGGATGAGTCCATGAGGAATGAAGACTCTTTCTAAATCTTCTTCGTAATGCTTAGGAATGCAAAATAGATTTTTGTTATAGCCAATTTCTTCATCTCTTATCTGCAAATGAAAGGGAAATAGCTCTAAGAGTAAAAACAGAACCATACCTTCCAGTCTCTGATAATGTGGAGAAAGATTCCTCTGCCCACACACCCCTCAATAATGTGTCAAAATAAAAATGTATCTGAAAGTTTTTGAACTTTTTTGATAGAACAATACAGTTTACAATCTGTCTGATAATTCACACAAGCTAGTGTGCTTGTCTGAGATGTGAATGGATAGATAACTACTTTGCACCAGGCATTATAAAAGAAATTCCCAACCATCATCAACTCATGAAAAACCCAAAAGAACAAAACTCCTCTTGTATTCTCCATTCCCCCTTCTGCAGAGCACAGTAGCTTGTTCATGTGGTAGACAAGCAAAAATTAAAATTTAAGGCAAGTAGATTGGGATTACAGCTTGATCTCCAGTCAGCAGGTGACTTTGGGATGCTGCACTGCATTGACCATCATTTTCCATTGTGTAGAAGAGAAAATTCTGTCTCCTAAGTGTGAATTCACAACTGAATTTTTGACAAGAGTTAAGCACATACCAACCACCGGCTGTCTCAGAGGACAGGGGAGATGATTTACCCCAAAGGAGAAGCTTTGAGATGGTAGTGGGAAGAGAAGTGCCCACAGGGGGGAACCAGAGACTGCTGTGCTGCAGTTCAGCTCGTTGTGCTGTTTGCCCTGCTAGCAGATTGCTCCTCAGCATGGTTGGGGAGAGGCCATAGCTACTTCCCACAGATCAGGGCCTTAATCCTTTTGCCACCAGGGTTTAGGATTACAGTTCTCTCTTCAATATGCTGGCTCCAGGCTGTTGCACCCAGAAGTGTCTGGATGCCTAGAAGTTCTCAATTTGGCTTCTCTTCTGACTAGTCTTTTGGCCCCAAACAGATTGTGGTTTTGGATTCTACCACCCTTCAAGACCATAATGGATACTTTGGTCTTTGTTCATTTATGAAGTGGTGGTACAAAAGCAGGCAAAAAAGAAATATAATAACGTAGAAACAATTGGGAATAAGAGGGCTAATATGTAAGTATTAGAAATAAGTTAAGAAAAAACTTGAATTAGTGAGATTGTCACATCTAATATTGCCCTGTTATTGTTAAAAAATTACAGAACTAATTGAAAGAAAAATACGAAGCTGGCTCAGAGCTTCACTAGTGCAAAACAGGTTAACTACACACCAGTTGCATTCAACAGAGCTCGGTACAGTGGCTTGCTAATAGACAGCACAGAGCTATGAACTAGGCAGTAACAGCATAAAGTATTGCTAACAAGCAAGTTAACACCTGCAAACTCTTAGGCAGATGAATTGTTTTTAATTCTCCTTTTTTGGCATAGGAGAAGTGAGTGCTTAGGAAGAAATGAAAAATGGACTGTAGGGAACAGGAGTAGGTTATTACTTGTAAAACTCACAGCAGCCACAAAAATGAGATAAACAATTACTGCTGTTTATTTTAAATTGGCCACGAAAGCCTACTTCATTTAAAGTTAAAACTAGAGAGACAGGTGTGAACAAGAATTTCAAAGAACAGATTATCGTAGTACAAGGCAATGCATATAGAATCTCATCCTGGCTGAACTAACTGTATTCTGCAAGTACTCAAAATTGATAGGCCTTGATGTTCCAAGTTAGACTTACAGAATAGTCTTGCAGTTGAGCACTGTTTAGAGTGTCAGGAGTACTATTTTGCCTGGTTTAGTTACTATTTTATTCATGGCTGAAGTCAGCAAAGTGAAAGGTTAGGTGAAGGATTTTTTTTAAATTAAGTTTGTTAGTGCTTTATTAATCTTGGAAGAGATACTGGCAGTTACGCTGGTATCAGCTGTAGATCAGGCTAGACATTAGCATCTATGAGCAGGCTTTAATGCAGTGCAGAACTTCTTATTGTTGTTTGTGTGTTATATTAACCCAGTTGGCCAGTTTGAAATGGACTAATTTCTGCCTGTGTGAGGTTGCTAGTGGTGACAGACAAAATACACACACAAGATATGGGATTCTGTCAACAAGAAGCAGTGATGATAGGACCTAATTATAAGCATTGGCCAAAGTTAAAAGACAGTTTTTGAGACTACTGGAACACACAAACATAATTTTTATTTGGAGTACAGAAAAAGCACCTTTAAGTATAGTCACTGACATGACAAACAGTTTCAAAAGTGCTGTAGGGTGGGTCGGTTGTTTTATTGTTGGGTTTTGGTGTTTGGTTTTTTTTTTTTGCAAGATGCCCACCTCTGTTGCATTATGCATAACTGCAGCTTAAATGCAATAACTACCCTACCTGCGATTTGAGCAGTTTTTCTTTTGCCCAATCATGATACTGATTGCCATGTTTGATGGACTTCAGCCTTACAGTTTGCTTTTGCAGCTATAAATTGGACTTTCATCTGCACAGCAAGTTAAAGTTCAGAATTTAGCTTCTTGCTGCATTTGATGAGAGGCATCACAACTTGTTCAGCTCAAGTGAGGGATGAACTTTGTCCATGTTACTGTAACTATTGAATAAAGCTAATCTTGAAGCATACAGGTGTGCATAGTGATCACTGCTTACAGCTACTCCAACAGTGCAGTTTAGTACCTTTATTTGGTTAACGACTATGCTCACTGAGACTATTTTGTGCAAACAATATCCGCTACATTAATATCTTGTTTGTTGCTATGTGTGAAACATTTTTTATGGTCTGCTGAAATGTTCATGAACAGAACCTTAAGGATTGCATCAGTTTGAGCACCGCATCACCATAGCAACAGGCTGCATATACCTTACAGGCTCATAAAAAGCATTTGTTTTGTGGCACATGCTAAATAATACAGCAGCATCCCATTATAATAAAGCAGTCTACTAAACTATCATACAAAGTCATTACATTTTTAAATCATGAGCTTATCACTTGAGAAATTAGTTGTTTAATTTAGATTCAGTCTCATCTGTTGCTCATTTACTGATGTAGGTTTCTGAATTTAAGGGGGGAAAACCCAACAAAATTAACTACATCAATTTTGTACAATAAAGAGATTAATAAATAAGTATTGTTTCATCAGCACAGAATGAAAGAATATGAATATAGGTATATTAAAATCAAATAAATAATGTCCTAAGTTTGTAAAAAAATTAGGTCTGTTAAGATGCCTCTGTTCTGAAAGCCAGTTTTTCTCTTGAGTAAATATAAGAAACAAGGCCTTTCATTAGTCAGTATTTCTAATGTTCTACTATTTTTGCTGAAGCTAACCTCTTCCCCCACACCCGAAGCTTCCTTCAATCAAATAACCAAATATGAGTGCATTATGCTTTCTTACCTGCAGTCCACGAGCCATAATCTTACTTGAACTATCCTATCGGAGAATGAGTTGGTATTATTTGTCTTGCTCTATTTTCATCTTGCAGTCAGATCATGACCTGCTTCTAAAAGGTCAAAATTGCCATCCTTCCTAGAGGAAGCATTACTTCTTTCTGCTAATGCCCTGACATCACAATCCCAGGTTCTTACTTAATCAGATTAACCAGAAATAAAATAGGCATGAGCCCTGCTGTAACCAATCAGAGTAAAGATATGGGGAACGAGGGAGATGCAAAAAGGAAGTTCATTAATCAATTAGTTGGAAGGTCTAGGTAGGATAGTATTTTTTTTAACTGAAACCACAAATCAGATATTTGGTTGTAGCAGGTGGTAACTCAGTGGTATATGTATAGAAGGTAATTTTATATACCAGTTTCTTACATAATATTTGCACATCCATTGTTGTGATTAAGCCCACATCTTTTAAAAATTCTTGTGCTAACTTGCACCCAAAAAGTCAGTATTTGAATAAACAAAACCATATTTTTAAAAATGACTTGAAGCAGAGGTCTGCAGCTATTGAGACATGGTGAACCATGTCTGACATTCTTGCAGGTCATCCTTTCATAAAATGAGGGGGTGATAGTTCCAGTAACATGCTTCACGTAATTTAAAATCAAATCGTGCTGACATTCACGGTAATCTGATTATTTTAGTGTACCAAACTGCACTATTATCTGGGATTAACATGAAAGTCTTAGATTTCTAAAAATTAATCCTACTAACAAAAAGAGCTAAAGCCAGCTTGCATACAACATGTTACAGAATGTTCTTACCAGATTGGGTACATTTTATTAATTCAACGAGTTCAGTGTTTTCCTGGGGAGAGGGCACATTAATAAAAGAAAAATTTTCTCATTTCTTTGTAGTCTCACAGATGCTCTTCAGGTCGTGTCTGATAACACTTGGGATAATGCAGAAATGTTCTTCCAAGTGTATTAATAGGTTTATCCACAACTTTCAGTCATACGTTAAATAGTAGTACTATTTGGGAAATATTAATGCCTTAAGGCTACCTGGCCCCTATTTTATGCGCTTAGCAATACCCTCCTTCTATGAATTCCCTGTCATATTCCCTACCTTATATATGTGAGCTCTCAATCTTGTGAAAAGCATTGCTATTCTAAATCCTAGTGTAAAGCACTCCTTTCTAGCTGCTAGTAAGTTATGTTCAAAAACCTGGAGAATTTCCTCAACAAAATCCACCTTTGAAAGGAAACATTAACAAAAACCATACATGTAAACAATGATGGCTATTGCTTGAGCAGAGATACTCTCCCTTCCTTATTCTCAGGTGCCAAAATGAAGGTAAACAGCAGCACTGCTCAGGAACTCATGCAAACATACATTGCCTTTGTAAGTGTTTGTGGAGAAGTGAGAGAAAGAAAAGGGGAGGAATCCCAGACTAGTTTGTATGTTTCCCCTCTCCTGAGCTTTTCAACTTAGTGTAATTTAGCTGTCCTGAAAGGAGGTTGGTGCTCTAGAGAGCCCTGAGAGGATGATGCCATGATAGAATACTAAGTGCTGCAATATTGCTCATATCGATTGCCCATGTATCACACCTACAGCTTTATATGACTAGTTCTAGGATTTAAAGAATTTATTTTTTTCTAATTATTTGCAGGAAAAAAAGACACTTATAGGCTTCATACTTGTTTGTTGACTCTCATGTAGTTTTCCACATTTAAACAGAATTTAGTGTAGTTTTGCTAAAATCAACAGTATGGGTGAGGGTACTTGTTTTAAACCTCTTTCTAATGAAGGGGTTAATTACTGGCACTATCTCTGTTTACAATTTTCAGCAGTCTAACTGAGCACAGTTACTGAAATTACAGTGAAGAAATAAATCTTGTGTGCATATCTGATATGATCTGTAGTACAGAATTTAGCTCTACCCTTCTTTTAAATGCTCTGTTCTTCTCTATATTATGTAATTTTTGGCATGCTTAATCTCTGTATAGGGAAAACTTGACTGCAGATCACACATACTAGGCAGCCTTCTCTCTGAACAGGCCACCGTAAAATATTCTCAAGTGTAATATGTATTCTTTGGTTCTGTCTATTAGAACACCTCTGTTATGTAAATTACTTTTATAAATCCCTGACGTCTTTACTTGAGACAAGTTTGATTCCACATTACTGACATTTTTATAAATTATACACTGGACCTTGCAAATCTCTGTGTCTCCTTTAGGCACACCATACTGTTTGATCTTATTTGAACCAGGCCCAGTTCTAAAGTCCTTGTTTAATTCTCTTTCATAAAAGGATTGCAGAAAATCCTCCCCAGTGACTTTATTTCTGAGGTTTTGCTGCATTGGGAGTCTTGTCTGAGCTACAAATGAGCAGTGACTTTTCAGCTAGAGTCCATGTTTAGAAAGAGCAAAAGAATTTCATTCATAAGGGATGCATGCATATATATGCATGTATTATATAGTTATATTATTATTAAATTTTCTTAACAAGTACTGATTTCTCTTTAGAGAAACTGACAAAAAAAAAGAGACTGTTGTGACATTGCTTCGTGATGTGGGCATCTGTTCAGCTGGAATGAGATTCCTCTAATTGAACTGGGAAAATAAGTGTATTCTACTAAAATCCCCACAGATGGAAAATGTCAGACAGGCTACCATGTGGCCTCCAAAATTTTATTAAAGGATTAATGAGAAATAGTCAGGTCAACAGCCCATGTGGGGAAAAAAGTAGATTTTGGCACTCTGGGAGACTTGGAATAGAAAAGTTTAGTGTTGGGAAAAACATACACTTTCATTAAACTTTAAGCTGTTTCAAAAAGCCTCTGCTTACTCTATCTGAAGCTCAGAAAACTACTTCCCAGATCATATTTGTTTGAATGAATTTAGGATTCTCAGTAAATTCCGTAGAACCATAATAGTAACCACATACCACTATCACCTGGCAAGTATTTGAAAATCAAAATAAATGTGTTAGTGGTCTCAATTAGTGGGCTGAGATTTGCATTTTGAGAGTTACTGCTACTATGAATGCTTTTAATGTTACATTCTGAAGAAAGAAAAGTTCACATCTGAAAGTTCATGCTAAGACAGCCCTTTGTCAATGCTGAATAATGAAAATAGAATGTAGCTAGTTGGCATCCTTAGATGGTTTCTCAGTTGTAAATTATGTGATCATACTTCCATAGGAAAGAACAAAAAAGTTTAATTATTTGTTCCATATAGGAGCCCCAAGTGCATCTTTTTAAAGTTAAATGTTTTGAAGAAGCCAGTGCACCCAGCAAGTCAGCTATCAATCTATTGCCCTTCTCTAAATAACAGGATACTGAAAGAGCCAGTAAGTGTATCCCCCACAAACAGACTGGAGATTAATTAATTAGATCAGTACTGAGAACTTGGTAAAATTAGCAGCCAGTCAATACAGAACAACACTACTCTTATCCTTGTATCTATTCCCTGAACTATTGAATCAATAATTAGTTTTTTCAGGACATGATTTTGCTGTTTACATACCTAAGTTTGTTAAACAGTTTTACACTGTATTACAATTTGAAGTAACTGGTCTTGAGACTGCTGCAATAATTTTAAAGGCCCTCAGGAAACGTTGTATAGGCACTAATTAAGTCCTGTCAGGCATTTCCTTTTAATTATTTTAAATCGGAAAGCAAATACATGATATTGGAGGTACTGTACAACTGTTCCATTAGATTACTAAAACCTTACAAATAAAACATCAGAGAAAGTGTCCACTAGAGGGAAGCCTCCACCATGGAAGACAATACTTGCCAAAGGGAAAGAAAAACCTACATTTTATGAAGCAAACTTTCTAGACTAAGAAGCTCTGTGTTTGATTAATAAGTATACAGATATCTCACCGAAATGCAAATACAATCAGGTAATTTAAAATAGGCATCTTAAATATTTAGACCAGTTCTGAACTTGTGTAATTGCGGATTACAAGAAAACTGCTCTGATTTGCATCACTGAAGACTTCACCCATGGTCTCCATGTTCCAAGTGGCTGATAAAGCCTTAAATTAAAACTGAGCACTTGTATTCAGTGACTGATGTGTTATTAGGAAACCTGATTAATACACTTTCAAATGTCTCGACTTCAGTAATTTGGAGCCCATCCTAAATCTGTTTTTCGTTTGGCACTTAAGTCTTAGATAAGACCAGCTGCCTAATTGGTTTGCTTTAAAGCCATTTGGAAAAAATACACTGGACATCCTGTGGTAAACAGTGCATGTTTACAATTAGAAATTAGAAACAATTTTACAGTTTTAAGTCTTTGTCATATATACTCCTGTAGATTATGTAGCTCTTTTACATAGAAAATCTCATGAGTATGAACCTTCATACTTTCCTTGGCTAATTTCTACCTGGTCTGAATATGAGATTTTTATTATTTTATTGAAGCAGAAAAGTGATCTAAGTCTTGACCAATATTGGATATTTATAGATGTTGTGCTTGAAAAGGTCTTGTGATTTACAACTCCTCTAATACCCCCAACATTTGGCAAACGCAGACTGATGGCAGAACTTGAAGGAAACACCCCTGTAAAAGGTGACTCAGATTTAAGTTTGGCTAATTCTTGAAAATACTCTGACACCAATTCTTAAACAGACAAATGACAAGTTCTGCAGACTCAGACATTCTGATTACTGACCTGGAAGAAGTGTATAATACTAATTAACAAAGCCTTTCTGGTCATGACATAAATGGTGGAGTGACTGTGTGAAGGAAACCTTTATATACCTTTTGCCACATTTGTTTTGTAGATAGGAAAAATGTTTCAGTCTCTTGG
Organism: Astur gentilis; assembly: GCF_929443795.1. Classification (NCBI taxonomy): domain Eukaryota; kingdom Metazoa; phylum Chordata; class Aves; order Accipitriformes; family Accipitridae; genus Astur; species Astur gentilis. Next base: position 37,303,986 of record NC_064886.1, on the reverse strand, counting down.
ACTGTCCATATTAGAAAGTCATTTTGAGAGAGAATCTGGTTAAAACTAGGGCAGTAGAGCAGAGAGACAAGGAATCAGGTTTTCTGGATTTTATTCACAACTCTGACACACAGTTTATTTGCTGTACGACCATGGCCAATTTATTTTCCTGACTGCTCCTGTTGTACCTCTGACCTTCCTATGTGCCTGCTTTTCACCCCTTTCCTCCTGTAATCAGCTGACCTTAGTTTTCTGAGACTTCACTCCTGTGGGCTGTGCAGGTCATTGTTATTGTTGGGAAGGTGCCATTTAAGAAAGACTGTTGCTGTCATTAGCTAGTGGTCAAATTAATGATTTAAAAAAAGATTGTGGTCTATTTACTTGAATGTTAAAATACAGTTGTTATAGTTTAATGTGTCAGCGAGCAAACATGAGTTGCTCCATAACTACCATAGTGTCCAGTGTGTCTGATCAAGTTCCTCCACCCCCCACCAACAGCTGGATGAATTGTTTTACCTAGGGAGCAATGGGTGGTCCAGGAAGCAGTCTGCTCTGCTCTTGGGGAGCTGGACTCATCTTCACTACGGAGATGTTTAATAAAAATATTTGTTGAACAATGGCTTTATCTGAGTGTGTGATCACAGCTGTTTTATTTTAGCAATGTAACAGCAATAACAATTAAATCCATATTCCTCCTTGGATATTTATTTTCCTGAATTCATTCTTAATGTGGTGAAAGAATTTGGTGTGAATTGCTGAGTTAAAATAGAACTGCATGTAGTGGATTTCAGATTACTTGTATTACCTTTCTGTGATTTTTCTATTACTTGAGACCTTGAAACTTTATAAAATTACATACCACAAAGGGGCCACATTTTAAAATATTCTAAAATTCTTCCCTCTAGTTTTTTTCTAATCACTATTTTTAATTGTTAACAATGTTCTTTTCTGCAAAGCCACGTTTGACTATTAGAAAAGCTAAGTGTCATCTTCCCGTAACAGCATGTAAGAAAAACGTGGACTATGCATTTTGGTAAAATAAAAAAAATGTCTTTTTAAAATACCATGCAATTACTGCATTCAAATAAAGATAGCTCATCTCTAAATCTCAGTTTTATAAACCCAGCTATTTCAGTGTTGCCAATGCCTTTTTTTGAGATGTTGAATAATGAAGATGACACTTTTGTATAAGCTTGCTTAGGAAGATTTTACTGCTGCTACTTATGTTTACTTATAGGTGATTCCAGTGGTTGGCAGCTGGCAGTGAAAACCGCTGCTAGTGTGTATTAGCTGTGCAGGCTTGCCCACATTCTAAAAAGAATTTTCAGTGCTGGTTGGTACTGTTTCATAAGACAATGGAGGGAGTAAAGAGAAAGCTTCTGTTACTGATTCTCAAGTTTTCAATTCCTTCCTCAGATCTCCATCAAAGTACTCCAGTTACTGCCTATTGAATCTGATGGGATAGATGCCTCTTTGGAATCTGTTTACATAGTTGAGCATCTTGAATTCCATAGGGGGCCTGCACCATTGTAAAGTCAGTAAATCCTAGTAAAGATGTTCACAGAGTCATAGAACAGCCCAGGTTGGAAGAGACCTTGAAAGATCATCTGGCCCAACCTTCTGTGGGACAGGGACCCTAGATGAGATTATCTAGCACCCTATCTAATCGCATCTTGAAAACCTCCAGTGACGGGGATTCTACCACATCCCTGGGGAGGTTGTTCCAGTGAATGATAGTTCTCAATGTAAAAAATTTCTTTCTTATATCAAGATGAAACCTCTCCTGGTGCAACTTGTATCTGTTGCCCCATGTCTTCTTCATGCAGCACCTTGTGAAGAGGGAGCCTCCATCCTCTTTGTAGATGCCCTTTAAGTACCAGAATATGGTGATGAGGTCCCCCCTGAGCCTTCTCTTCTCCAGGGAGAAAAGACCTTAACTCCTTAAGTCTGTCCTCACAGGGCAAGTTCTCCAGCCCTTTGATCATCTTTGTGGCCCTCCTTTGGACCCTCGCCAGTATGTTATAATATGCCTTTTTCATACTTTGTCTTTTTCCCACTTCCAGCACTCAGGTTTCATGCCTTCACTCTCCTTGCAAATTTCTTCCTATTCTCGTAATGAGAGAAGAACTTCCCTTGTCCTAATATCCTGTCACCTTATTCACTGAATTCATTTCCACCTGGTTCTTGCATCTCACAAGTAGTATTACAGCTTTTCCATTGTGAAAGCATATTCTCATCCTCTTCATCAGCTACCTTCTTTCTGTTCTCCCATCACACACCACCTCTAATTTCTCTCTATTCACTGAGTTATCTTCATGGGAAATGTTAGGGCTCTCATTTCTTAATTCTGCACTTGTGGCAGCTTTTGACCTGGTTAATGTCTTCCTCCTTGAACACTTGTCTTTGTTTTGCTTTTGATTTCATTATCTCTTTCCACTCAACAGTTCCTGATCTCTTCTAACATATTTTATTTTATCTCACATTTTCTTTTATGAGGGAAAGCTATAACACAAAAATAAACAAGATGTACTTTCAACATAATTCACTTTTATCCCCATCAGAGATAATAAAAAGTCCTTCCTTAATTGAAATGAATGGATTATGCCCTCAATGCACATCACACTATGTTTACATAATTTGATATATTACTTTTATTTAATTTTTATTTGGTGCTGTGATGGATGGTGTGAATTATTGTATTGTTGTAATTATTGTATCCAGTTATTTCTACTACCTCTGCAGCAAAAGCCTCCAGAAATTCAGAGTAGTTCACCACATTTCTATCCCGCACATATACCGTAATTCAGGTAATTGCTTTCTCTTCAGTCTTATACAACCTGTATCCCAGACTGGCAGATTTTATACATATTTAATACATATATTTTGCCAGCCTAAAAACTAAACATGGCTGGTTCATGGCACTTGACAGCTGTTACTGAAAGAAGTCAGGAAGTTGGAAAGATGTTATGCTGGAGGCTTCTTATGTTTAGTTTTGGATTACTCTCAAGTAAATCATTCAGTGTTAATAAAATAATTCAGATTTCTCATGAAGCCTCCTTAGGCAAATTTTTTTGAAAGCAGTAATTCTGAAAAAGGATAAGTTTTCAGCACGATAGTTCTGAAACTGATTTATTTGCCCTTTCAAAAGTCTTTTGCTAGTGTTTTGAAAAGGTGCAAGAAAACAATCATCATTGTAACAAGTGTCTTTAGCTCTGCTTTCCTTTCGAAGTCATCATTCTAACCTAGTGCAAGGCCAAGTCTTGTTTATGTAAAATGTGTAAAGAGTTACAGGTTAAATCTCCTGTCACACAAAGTCCAATGTGAATTACTGATTTATTCTATGAAAAATCATACATTTTACATAAGACCAAATCTGGAATATTTGCTAGAAGCCATCTCATTGAAATCAGATAGGTTTTTAAGGGATTTAAGCATACTAGATGTACAACTCAGCACTTCTGAAGATACTAGCCTTCCACTAACAGTCAGCTTCTACTCCCAATTCATTATGCCTCAGGTTTTCAGGCCTACGTATTTGAATGTCACCTTTACTCTGACCAGAATTTGAAAAATTAGTATGTAGTTTTGTGAATACACAAAAATTAGTAGGATATATAAAGGATTTTTAATGAAACACATTGTTTTACAGTTTCCTTATGCTAGTATAATGGCTTTGATCTGTGAGAAAAGTAATAAAACCAGAATTGTTGAAAATGAATGCCATTCTACTGTAGTTAATTTACATCTACTTTAAGATGCGTATTCACTGATAATTAAACCTATGCCATAGGCTGTTTATAGAGTGGAATTAATGTTATCTAAGTTTTAACCCTCAAATAATACTAATATTTAAAATGTAATAGTTAAAGCTTGTGCTTGTTTATATCAAATTGTTTTGTTTGAAAGAGATTGATAAAATCCAAATTTTTCATTTATAAACAGTCTTGTTTCATCTAAACCTGTTTGTCCTGTTTTGATGTATTGCTGGACTAGCACTGCTGTTTGTTATATGCCCCAAACTCAGTGAAATTCATTTCCTATTCATTCTCATAATGACAGTGAGTGTGTTATGCAATGAGGACAAGTTAGGTTTGTTTTCAACTCTCCTAGAAGCACCTTGGCTGAGAGCAGAAAGCTTTTATGTCATCAAAAAGATCTTCCAAGCCTATTAATAAGGAAGAACCATGCAAGTTTTTTATGGCATAGTGGACACAGCAACTGGTTTTTGCTGTTTGCCATTCACAAGAGTATGTCATAACGAAGCTAAAAACCATGGTTGAATATTAATGAAGGCAAACAGTATACATTTTTCACTCCTTAACTAGTCTTTTCGACATTTCATTTGAGTGTATGCCAAAAGTGACATAAAACTAATAACTAAGAGGGAGCCATCTTATGTAACATTGTGTGATACCCTCATGACATAGCAACTTAATTTTCTTTTTGCTTTGTTGCTGTTAACAAGTACTTCAGAAAGTGGTATCCAGTACTGATTGAAAAAAAGATGACTTTGTAGAAGATATGATGCAGTGGTAATGAAGAGAAACTAGAATGTAAGAGTGTGGGCTCAGATGCTGGCTGAAGATCACTCAGTCTAGCCACAAATCTAAAAATGCACCACTCTATGGTAAAGCTGGAAAATCTCTAACATTTTGGCTTTTACTAACAGAAAAGAAGAAAGTTAAGCTCATGGAAGACAGCTGTGATAATTTTGGTCATTTCCAGACATGTTAAATTTTCATTATAGCAATTATTCTTTTAATTATTTTCTTAAACAGCTTCTATTTTAAAACACCTTCCACCATGATTGGCTTTTCAAAAATTAATTTTAATCAGTTGGGTTCCAGTTTAGGAAAGCACGAAAGTCTGCATTAAGGGCTATCCCTACAGAAGGCAATAGCTAAAACCATTCTTGACTTCAGGTATGTACTAAGCCTTCAGTCTGGCTTCAGTCATGGAACTAAAGAATTTAGAATGATTCATGCACAGAGTAAACTGGAACTGAAAAAATCTCATATGCAGCTTTGCAGCCTCTCCTCTTCTAAGAGAATGTCTGTGACAGCTGCATTGTGGAGTGGCAGAAGGGAGGGTTGTCTGTGTGTCATAGGTAGAAACTGAGACATTAGGATCTTCACATTTTCAGAAAAAAATCCACAAAGACATTGTCAGTAAGAAGCTGTAATAGCGAAGTTTTTGTATGGATAATAGGGTGCATATAGTGAGTCTACCCTGGAAAACCAAGACAGGCTATTAAAAGAAAAATAAGTTTTGGACAGCTAGGGGGTATAATAGTACTCTCACACAGCTGTGTCAATGGGCTCAAAGCAAAGGCTTCTGTGTTGAGTTAAACACACAGTATGTTGTTATGCTTAAGTGTATTTTTAAAAATATCCATCATCTCAAGCTGTGTTTTTTCTCTGGAAGCTAGAAAAGGTTGAGGAATGGGCTGCCAGGGAGCAGCAAGGAACAACTGCTGCTTAAAGGACAAGGAGCCAAGCATGGTAACATAGCAGGCAGGGCAGGAGCCTCACCAGCCAGGGCTTAGTCCCACAGTACCTGACTGAGGTGAACAAGACAGGCCTGGGGTCGGGACTGGGGTCAACCAGGAGTCCAAATCACCAGAAATGGTGATGATGCAGCAGGTTCCAAGGTCAAGCTGGGAAGTCAATCCACAGGTCATGTCCAGTGATCACTAGACAAGTCCACAGCAACAAAACAGATCCAGCTGAGCTGGAGACAGGTACACATATGATATAGCTCTGACAAGGACTGAAAGCCCAGTCGTGAATGGAGCCACTGGGCCCATGGCCAGAGGGTGCTGGTGGAGGTCCCAGGTGAGATTGGCCATGACCAGTTGTCATGGTTTAACCCCAGCCAGCAGCTAAACACCATGCAGCCGCTCACTCACTGTCCCCCATCCAGTGGGATGGGGGAGAAAATTGGGAAAAAGAAGTAAAACTCGTGGGTTGCGATAAGAACGGTTTAATAGAACAGAAAAGAAGAAACTAATAATGATAATGATAACACTAATAAAATGACAACAGTAGTAATAAAAGGATTGGAATGTACAAATGATGCGCAGGGCAATTGCTCACCACCTGCCAACTGACACCCAGCTAGTCCCCAAACAGCAATCCCCCGCCCCCACTTCCCAGTTCCTATACTAGATGTGATGTCCCATGGTATGGAATACACCGTTGGCCGCTTTGGGTTACTGCCCTGGCTGTGTCCTGTGCCAACTTCTTGTGCCCTGGCTGGGCACGAGAAGCTGAAAAATCCTTGACTTTAGTCTAAACACTACTTAGCAACAACTGAAAACATCAGTGTTATCAACATTCTTCGCATACTGAACTCAAAACATAGCACTGTACCAGCTACTAGGAAGACAGTTAACTCTATCCCAGCTGAAACCAGAACACCAGTAAGGCCTATTGGTGCACACAGGGCCCTGACACAGGCCACATGTCAGGGGGACCCAAACTGCAGGAGGTTTTCTCTTTAAAGAAGCTCAGAAAAGTCATGCTTAGAGTTAACCAGAAGAGAAAAATCACAAATAAGGCCCACCTTTGACAATTTTTTATGTAATACCTGTGCATATTTGAAATAGATGTCTGAAAGACTGGAAAAGAAGAGCAAAAAGGAGTTTTATTTACTCTAGCACGAGAGTTATGAAATCACGCAAAATCTGTTCAAACCATAGAGGAAACAGTCATTTCCAAAAATTCACGTATGACATTAACCATTCAGGTTTAGCACTGAGGCTTTGAATTGGTTAACCAGAATCTAATTTGTTTCCATCAGATGCTTTCACAGCTATGCATCTTCAGAGGAAGTGAGAAGATAAATGACATGATGTAGAACAGGGCAGCTGGTTTGGATTCTTGTCCTCGTATATGCTGAAAGATCACTAGAACAATTATTCTTACTGTAGGCATGTTCAGACAGCCCATCATCATAAAGTTAACAGAAAGCATATATATCTCTCAAGTATCTAGTGAACTACATACCTCCCAAGCATTGTCAGAGATGTCATTTATATTCCTATCCAGATTTTTTTTTCTTTTATCATTATTCAGAAAGAATATGAAAAAGACCAACTTGATCTTTCATTAACATAGATTTTTCCCTGCTGTAGACTGTGAACTTGGGGTACAACAGAGTCTTTTATATGAATTTTTGCATCCTGCATCCGTGTACAACAACCTTTGAAAAGAATTTTGGGGGAATTACTTTTCCATTTTTATTTGTGTGAAGGAGTAGTCTTTCATATATGTGCAGTCAGGTGTATTATTCAGGATAATGGGGAACTAGGATAGGTCAGGTAATGGAAAACAGACATCATGCAGGTATTGTGAGATATCAATGCAGAGATTCCCCAGGAACTCTGTCTGCGCAGTTAGTTCAGTTTTGGTGCAGCTTAGCAGTGACCCTGTTAGAAATAGGCTACGTTCAACTTTTTGGGGAGTGTCCACACTGTGTATCCCTGCTTCTGAGGCCTCTTACTAGCTCAGACCCAGAGTACTGAAATGTACAAAAAATCCTTTTCCATTTGTTGTATTGCCAGCCCAGAGGCACAGCCATATAGGAAAAATGTCTAATTACAGAAATCATTTCAGCTAGGGGCTGGGAGGTAGGCAGGTTTCCAGTGGCTCCTGTGACTTATCACAACAGTGCAAACTTCAAAACTGAAATAGTCCTATAAGAGAAACTTTGCGTAGCACCTACTGAGAAATGTGAGATAATATATGCAAAAGAGAATTTCAAAACCGGTATCTAAGGAACAGGAAGAAAAAAGAATATCCAACAAATAATTTATATGGTGACCAATTTTTCTGTCAGTTCTAATGTAACTTGTCACATTGTATGACATTAATTTTTTATTCCCTTTCCATGTTTTTCTTCAGTGCTGATTTGAAGGTAATAAAAGATTTTTCTTTCTTTTTGAATCATGTGTCTGATTCTCAGGTTTTAGGCATAGATACTAATTTATGTGGTTTTTTTTAACATCTCTGGATAAACTGCCTTATTGCTATCCAAAGAGAAGACTCCGAGTGCTACAGATTGTCTCTGACAAACCTGTACTGTAATACAGGGATTGACCTAATCCCTTTTAGTCATAGTTGGTGATAACTTTGGGCCACATTCTAGTATCTTTCTTTAACTGACACTACAGATAGCTACAGTTTTCTTAATATGTCTACTCATGAATAAGGAGTTAGTCTGTCTGTGTTACAATGTGTATATGTGGACTCAGTATCTGGTCTTATAAGGCAGACTGAAAATTCTATCTGAGGAGCAATCGATGACTGTGCTATTGAGACGTTACTGCGTTAGATGTGTGCCAAAGGCAGACCAGGTTCTTCTCCTGTTCCAAAAGCAAAAGGAAGCAAATATTTTCTGATCAACTTTTGAATGTTTGCTCTTCCCTATGGGCCCAGCTAGCTCAGCTTTTCAGCATACAGTGAAATTTCTATTCCTTTCCCAGTTTGTTCTGTTCCTTCTCTATATATTTAGATTGCACCCTCTGCATTGCTCAAAGTGCAGACACAAATTAAGAACCAACTTCATATTGTCAGGCAGGAAGTCAACTTCTTATTTTCTTTCCTCTTGTACTGCTTCAGAAAGGGCAGCAACAAGCTAACACAATGAAATCAAAACAAGTAATTGCCCGCTTGCTAATACCTAACATGGACAGATACAGAAGAGGTAGTGACTAATTCTAGGGAGACTAGGCTGATGACTCTTGAGTCAACTAATACAACAGTGACATTTCTAAATTTTTTGACTTCTCATGTGCACTGTGGAAGTTGGGCCTACTAATTCAAGGTTAAGTTCTTAAAGGTATATGTGTGTGCCAGGCTCTCTGATTTCCTATGACTACCTCTGGAAATTTTGTCTTTATTCATTTTATGGGAAATGTCTTTTCCCTCCTCTCAAATAACAGTGAACTTTTCAGGATGGGGACTGTCTTTGGCTAGTAAGTAGGTGATCTTAATGTAAGGTGATCTTATGTTGTAATGCAAACAACTAATGATAAAAGTACTGCATTGGATACAACTCAAAAGCAAAAAACTAATTGTCAAAGTATCAGAAACAGTATGGAAGCTCCTTTGTGCATATACTAATTTTTTCTTGTTTGCAATGCTTAGAGAAGAAAATTAAGCAATATAAATTAAGGAGTATTTTATAGTGGTATAGCTGTGAATGCAGTTAATTAGCACAGGGAAAAAATGATCCTAAAAATAACGTTGGAAATGAAGTCTGGTCAAAATGATGATAATGCTTATGCTGGCTGTGTGACAAGCCCCAGTACAAGATGTCTAGTCTGTAGATTCCACCACTGAGTAACTCATTGCCATAATTCATGTAAAACAATACAATTTTATCATTCTTCCAGTAAAATTAAGTACAAACTGGGCTTGTAGTGCAGCATTTATGCTGGCCTCTATGCCCCAAAGGTCATTGTATTGTCTGCATAAAATGTTCGAGTCATATTTGAAAGAAGAGTAATGGGATAAAAATGTCTTCGTTGTAAGTGTTTGCTTCCCTGGAGTGTAGGAGCTCTCGAGTACTTAACCATAGTTCTGTAGCAGATGGTGAGCAGCCAAGCCACTATAATGGGATGAGAATCTCTAATGTCAATGTTGGCTTCAGGGATGAAAAATGCACAGTTTTTTATAGAGAGAGGTCTTTTACTTTCATCTGCAGCATAACAATAAGTGTTCAGCTGCGCTTCAACTAAATGGGTTTCTTTCCTGCAGCAAATAAAGTGTCTACGTTAGGATAATAAGAACTACCATTGTGATGCATAAAAATCTGGTTCTGCAAGACTACTTGATTTCAGCGGAATTGAGGCTTCACCAGTCCATTTAAATGTCAAATCACGATAGCAGGTATTTGTGCTTTGAGCAGTATCAATAGGATTCTGGATATTCAGTGTATTAGCATGGACAGCATCAAAATTAGATCTCATTGTGAATGACAGTATATAAACATTCACTATATGGTTATCATTGTGCTTAATGACTCAGTTTAAAAGTGGGTCATAGCAGTTCTATGAGACAAATAATTCTTAAGCCTGAATCTATGCAGATAGTATGGGAACAGAATCCTTTTTCCCCCAGAATAAACAATGCTAGAGGAGACAAGTTTATGCTGAGTCTTCATTCTACCATTTAGAGAAGAAACACAAAGTGGAATTCATGCAAAAAAATCACAGAAGTGGAGGCAGACTGAACTGCAAGCTGGTTTTGCTCCCTGCCAACCCAAACAGGGAGCACCGTAGCCACTTCAACACGGAGTTCACTCTCAGCTTGCTGAGTCAGCTGAGAGCGGGGCGTCCACTGTCCTCTCTAGCAATATAGCACACTGGGACTTCGGCTGTGAGAACAGTGTACATTGTGTAGAAGTGTTTTCTGAACACTTCAGCTCTGCAGGTAACAGGATTTACCTGCCACCCGGCTTAGACAGGTCACATGGTGTGTTTAACTATGTCCTCCCATTGGGAAAACACTCTGTTATGGATGACTACTATTTTGCTCTTTGCCTATCAGCTGAAGTTGCAGTTTTCAGACTATGATAAAATGCTTTATTCCAGTTTTGCAGCAGAAATACCTGCATTCCCACATCCTATCACACATGCACATATACACAGACACTTTCACTGCTGCCTCTTTAGTTTAAGTCAGGGAGTGAAGCATTCTAACATCAATATGCTTATAAGAAGCAAAAAGTTAGTAATAAGAAGATAATTCTCTCCTATGCAAAGTTTTTTTGTGTGTTAACCAGCAAAATCACATCTTGCCTTAGTTTCTGAGGTGGTGGGAAAAGGAATTATGCTTTCTGGATGAAATCTGAAATTATTTCACTCTGAACCAGCTGGGAGTCACAGGACTGGAATGATAGGATCAGGAGAGCAGAGACCATTCTGGTTTGGCACGAAAGAGGAGAGAGAGATACAAGGGTCGTGGAAGACATCAAGATGTCTGAATAAACAAAAGGGCTAGACCTCAGCTGGAGTAAATCTGAGAAGATGCAATGAATTCAGGGAAATCTACTCTGGTTTACTCCAGGCCCACAGACTTTCCAGGGTTTGCCTGATCTAAATCATATAGCAATTCTTTTATAGTTTATCCCATCACTAATTATTTGGTGTATCTAAGGGTCTAACATTCACTTTGTGAGGCTTTTTAAGAACCATAGATTTTACCAAGAAACCACAGGATTCAGGGTAACATTTTTTAGACTGTTTGGTGTCAGTGGTTTTTTCTCTTTGAGGTTTGCTTTGTTCCACAGCTGTGGTTTTATTGGGAAAAATCTTCATGTAGCATCTGGGTTTTCATTGCCTGTTCCTGGTGATGTTTGCTGGAAAAAAGCATAGCATTTCCAAGTTGCAAGTGAAAAGTGTGTGCCCTGTCAGGAACCTTCACCCAACGCTGTCAGAGTGGCAGGTATGCTACCCAAATCCTACTCAGAGTTCTGATTTTATTAATAGTGGCCAAAGTACAAAAGGCAAAACCTAAACAAACCTGAACATAAGTCTAAAAGCTATAAACCCAAACAGTCCATAAATCAAATGATAAGATTCCACAAGATGAAGAATTCATGGGTAACAAGCATGTAAGTTCACTTGGTACCATGTTGGAAAAGTGCCACCTCCTGCAACTGGTAATCAAATCCACCTGAGCTAGTGGTTTATGACTTAAATAATGTGAAATATTTTCCATCTACTGTATTAGAAGCTAGATTAGAGAAATCAAAAATAAAGGTTTAACTACTCAAGAAAATAAGAAGAGAAAGTTGTGTTTTCACAGACATTTCCTTTGCAGTAAATGAACATTTGCCTCCTTTTAGCGTCCTCTTCACTTATGGGGGAGGAGGTTACCTTTCATTTATCAGAGGCAGCAAGATATTTCTGCTCTTGGAAATGTTGCCATGAACTAGATTTGTCTCAAATGGAGTCTAATTTCTCATTACCTTTCTAACATTTCAGCCATTGCTGATTCCAAAATGAGGAATTTTGAAAGGTAGGTTCAGATGCAGACTGCATCCTTTCAACCACCCTTTCTATTTAGTCAGATAAAAACATCTGTGCAATTTTAAGGGAAGCGTTCCAAAGTGTTAGTGATCCACTGATTTTTTTTCAGTTGGCAGTTGACATAACTAAACCCAGGTCTGGACCCAAATGCATGTTTTCTTGAGATTTCATTTTTTCTTTAGTTTCTAAATTTTTGCTTGTTGATGAGAGATAAAAACCTGTCTGTAGAGAAATACAATTTATGGCTTAACTTTATCATCATGAGAAACTAGATAAAGTGCCCCTAACATAATGTAGATGAGATGCTGAGCACAACTCATTCATAAAGGTTGCAACTCTCCAAAAGAAGGCTGCAATGTAATTCTTAAAATTCATTGCTCTTTCAAGTCTATTAATTAGTCCTCTGAATGAATGCAATTGTTAGCACAGTGTATTATTTGCCATATTCAGGAACAGAATTGAAGCCATCTCCCATGATGATATCAAAATTTAAGGAGTTGATGCTGTGAGCTCCAAACCACGTCAACCCCTAAGAGTTGGAAAATGCCAGTGGTTGTCTTAGATAACCATAAGAAAACATGTGGTATCATGCATATGGTAACAATTGTTTATTGATGATTTTTTGCTTGTAACTAGCACATTTTACTTAGCTATTTATGCAAATAGTTTAATTTAAGTAAACCCTTTAATTAGATTCAAGTCTGAATTAGGCTTAATTGCCTCACATTTCCAGATGTTAGTTTTCCAGTGAACTGAATAAAAATATTAAATGGTATCCCCTGAATAAGATAAAGGCACAGTGTGGAAGCTTGCTCAGGATCCTTCAAAATAGCTGCACATAGTGATAGGAGAAAGCATTATTCCCGATGTGTAAAGAACTGACTACAAAATGTATTCTTTTGAAAATATGAGGAAAATAATAAAAAATTTCCTCCTGCAAATGTTCAAAAAAAGGAAAAGTAGTAACACACCACAAGCTGTTGTTGTTGCTTAGTGTTTTCTTAGACCTTGTAGAAGATTTGGTAGGGGTAGATGAAAGGGGGCAAGTTGCCTGAAAACAGTAACTCCAGATGTGAAGTAGTATTTAAATTGAGCAAAAGATCTGTAACATGTAGCCTGTTTTAGCATTATATGGATCAGTGACTATCAGCTGTCTTTGGAAAGGGATATGATATAAAGGATGATGTAATACAAAGTAAATTTGTAGAAGTTACTTTCTAGTAAAAAACCCTACATCAAAGCAAACCTCATAGCAATGAAAATTGGTATAATCTTTGCCACGCCAAATGCTCAATCCAAACCCAAACTATTGTTTCACTTTGTTGGGTTCTGGAAGCATATTTCCCAAGCATTAATTTATATCATTAAATACTGAATACCATATAAACACAGTACACAAACTTGTACTATTTAACTGAGACATGGTATCACTTTCCCCTGCAATTTTTATTTTAATTTCATGGCTTTTTCATGGTTTTCTAGAAGAGTGCTGCTGAGCATTGGGGGAAGCATCAGAGGAATGGCATAAATCAAGACTGTCCCTGTATTCCTTTAATTCCAAACATCAATTTTAAAAAAAAAAAAAAAAAAAAAAGAAGAAAAGCAAGCTCCTTATCTGTGTGGTGGTGTGGTGGGCTCAGATCAGGGCAGACCAAAAGCCCACTAGGCTTCATTTGCTCTTGTCCTCTATAGGACTAAATTTCTTGCTTTTACCTCAATATATAGAAGTCCAAGCCTGTTGACTGAATTTCTAAACCATTATGCTGGGAGGGGGTCAGCCAGGTAGCATCTCTTCCCAGGCCTCCACACCATCTCTGTGAGCTTAAAATGTCAACATCTTCAGGAACTAGAGACCCAGAAATATCTTTGAGTTGAGCAAACCTGTCAGCTGTGCTCTGGTCCAAGCCCTTAAATGGCTAGCCTGTGCTTTTAGCCTCCTTAGTCTCCCAATGAACTTTTTTTTTCTTCTCACAAAGTCTTTTTGGCTCATAGTGAAAGAATCACAGATATAATCGGAATTCTCACTTCTAAATTATTTTACCTATCGTTTGAAAGCAAAACAGCAACAACTGAAAGATAATAGCTTCTGGTAGATACTGAAGAACAGAACAAGCATAGTGATACATTCCCAGAATAATCAACTGCCAAAATTATTCTATATTCAGGGACTTTCTAAGCCAGAGGACCATCTTTGTGTTTAAAAGCCTTTATTAGATGTTTCTTCAATGAATTTGTTCAATCCCTTGCAAGCCTTTGCGATTTTCCAGCATCTACAACATCCTGTGGCAAGAAATTCCATGAGGCAGTCTGTTAGTCTGATGATTGTGCTGCTATTGTGTTTCTACAATGCATGGAAATTAACAGTTCTGTTATATTTTCCTGCCCATTATCTTAACACAGGAAATCACTCAGATATTGCTCAAAGCACTAAGCTAGGTTCTTGGCTGATACAAATTGAAATCAATGGAACTAGGATAATTTATGAAATAGTGTGATGTTATTGCTGTGCAAAAGCAGTCTTGAGCTTGAGGTCAATTTTTTCCATCTGTCCACACAATTTACCTACAGAAGTTCCTATTAGATTGGCTTTGTGAGGGCCCTGCAGGTACTCCCAGGAGGAAATAATTGAGTCCTCTACTGTAGAGAGTGCTGACCTGCTGTCAGGACTGTGCCTTGCTTGGTGATCTAATCTATCCTGTCTGACTTTGCAGTGCTTTCAAATGGCAAATATACAGGACATAAGGTGACACAAAGTCTTTCTTAAAAAGACCCCAGAGTTTTTCACCCTAAGGACATATGACCTCTGTAGAAAGTCTGCATTCTGGGTGCTTGACAGTAGGAAAAAGAACATGTGGATCCCAGTCCTGGGAGCACTTCAGGCTACAGTATTATTGGTATCTCTCAGATCTTACAGGTAAGTATAGAAATGCCATTGCACAGAACTCTTCCTTTCTACTCTGGTTTCTGTCGGGTGAAACTTCCATTTCATCCTCATTACATAGATTTAGAATGTAACTTTATGTGCAGAAATCTTAAAGCCTTAAGAAGGTACTTTGTCAGGGCAGATTCTGTGAGAAGCTTCTGGAGGGCTCTCTTAGAAAGAAATTACTCATGACACCAATGCAGATAGTGTTTCTAAATGGAGTTAGGAGTGAGAAGAGTGTATCAGAGTGGGCATCTTCTGAACAGCCCATACTTAAGATTTCATGCAGGACTGCATAATTTATGGGTGCCTCACTGCCAGTAGTACTTTGGCTGCAGCAGCAATATGCTTAATGCTGGCTAACTGCCCAAGGATGTAGCCTTCTTTCTGGGCAAATTTTGCAGCCTGCAGCCATGTCTTGAAGCAGCTATGGACCTGGATCTTAGTTGATTGAAAACTTATCTCAGCACATACCTTTTAGTATGGAAGTTCTGCCTTCTGTCTTCCCGAAACTCGGCACATATGTCCCACCTATCTTGCTTCTTCCCAGTTTTAATTGCTTTTAATTCTGAGTATCAGATCAACTTTTCCCCTTATTTTCTCAGCAGACAGTTATTCATGGAAAAAATGTTCCTGATGTCTGGCTGTGGGGTGGATCATATTCCAAATACAAAGGATGACCTAGTTTCGGTATGTGATGTGGCAGTTTTCCTCAACTCTGACTGTATTTCAGTAGCACTTAGCACCCTCACCTAAATTCTGCCCACAAACTGTTTCCCACTACAGGAGTGTTCATTTTCAGTATAAAAATATCCCTAACAAAATGACAACCCACATTACTGCTTTTTAATGAAGCAGACTCTCTAATGTAAAATAATCAGTGTGGTTTTTGGTTTGGCTCAGAGGTGGCTTACAATAAAATACTGAGTAGTAAAATGGTAGGTCAGAGTAGTGCTAGAGTAATACCAAATTGTGCATGCCTATTACATTTTGTTCCCGTACTTGCTCTGTTTTACTTACAGCAGGGCCTGTTTACCCCATTGGAAAATGTCCATTCCAGGTTCTATCTGCACTGACTTTCAGAGGACTGAAATTATAGCTTGGCTTTCATTTGTGATCTTAACTTGTCTTTTTAGTTAAACCTGGGCAGTTCATATGTTCAGCTGCAGACACCTTTGGTAATGCTTCCTGTGGCAGACAGGATGGAGGCTTTCATGCCACTTTGGATGCCCTCACTAACAGAGTGCACAGTGACAGTCCTTTAAGACAACGTGTAAATGATGGAATGCCAGTTGTTGCTTACTTGTGCATATGAATGTCAGCTGCAGGGATTTCAAGGACATTATCACTCTTGAACAATCAATATATTCTAGAACCCACCAAAATGCTGACATAGGAGATGCAGTTACACAGCTTGTCATGCAGGCCCTAAAAAGTCCTGGCCAACAGTCTGAACTGTTTCTCACTTGAAAACCTATTCTACTTCTTAAAAAAGGGCTAGGTCAGTAGTTTCATGTCCAGTCCTGAAAAGTACTGAGTACTTCCAGTTAGTATCTAGGATCTCTTCTATTCTCTGCATGCTGATACAGTTCAAACTGCTCAGAAATCTGCAAGACCAAGTCTTAAATTATAGCGTCCCCTCATCAATTAATACCTGCTGGCAATGTCTTCAGGGTGAGCCTACATCTTTTGAAGACAGCACCAGGTCTATGTACTTAAGGTCTTCATAAGCCTTCTCTTTTTCACTTGATTGCTACCACTATTGGAAATGTCACCATTTTGGAGCAACAAGGTGTGTCCTTCTCATTTCATAAAGCCATTAACAGGAGATCTTCTGTTTCTGCTAATATATTTAATTCTTCTAACTTCACTGACCTGGCCTAGATTAGTTGTAATGATAATGAGAAGCATGTTTTGAAGATCACCATCCAGGTGGCAGAATAAATTTTTGTTTATTATAAGCTGATAAATCAGCTATTATTTAATTTACACAACAGCTGCAAAAGTAATTACTTGGATATATTGAATGGTTATGTCTAATGAAGGTGGATTTCTAATGACAGCTACATTCTCAAGTTCTTACTCATAAAGCAATAACCAGAGCTTTGAAAATTTAGGACAGCTTTAGAGGAACCATCTTGTGAAAGCTGTCTTAAAGACTAAATTCTGTTCAAAGTCATTCGGTGAGAAACAGAGTAATTTTTTGCTGCTTCTTCAGATATATGTGCATTATTAAGTGGCAGAAGAACAAAAATTAGGTTAAATTATTGTCCTTATGAGGACTAATATGTTATGCATATTGCTGAGCGATGTAAATGCAAGAAAAATAGTATGTTTTTTTTTTATTCAGATGGGAAGAAGGCAAAATATTTGGAGAAAAGTACTTGCACTATAACAAAGGAGCTAAAATATGGATGCTTGGTGATTTGCAGAATACTTCTCACACTTCTCATGTTGTCAAAAGATATGGGGCATGGCCTCAAACATTCATAAGCATTTTGTATCCTTGCTCCATACCAGTGGACACACAAGCCATCTTGCTACTTCTTTCTCCCATGTTCAGTAACATTGTATCACAGTAAAACATAAGGCTTCTGTGTCTTATTGAGAATCGCACAGGTGGGCAGGATGTCTGGATAGAACACTGAATTCATTCTGAACTCAGTTCTTGGAGGGATGATTAGAGTATCAAGGGGGCAGAAAAGAATTGGGTTGGGGAAGCTGTCTTGGGAATTGGGATAAGAAGGTACCTCTGGCAAGTGGAAGAAGGGAAGATGAATGTGGAGTTGAGCTGTGAATGGACTAGACATTTAGTTAAAGTGGGAGAGGAGGTAATAAGAAATAAAAGGTCATACTTAGGTAGATCTGGTATATATTTATTTTGAAAGAACTTGAGGTCTTTCATCTCTTATTCCTCCTTTTTTATCTGTAAATAAATAACTCATAGGCTGCAAAACACTGAAGACTAGCTACCTGCACTATATACCTGCAAAATCTTTCCTTTGACTTCAGTGGAAGCAGAATTATCTGTGCATATTTAGTCTATAAGCACTGCAGAGCTATGATGATTTGAATAGTTTTATGTCCAGGCTGACTGGCATTGAACCATTCCATCTTGTTCTGTGTTCATTGTTTGTGTACAGTTTGGATAGTTAACTGGACTCTCTTCTGCTTTTCAGACTGTTTGACTGAAACTGTTTTGCTATGGAATTAGTATATTTTTAATTTAAAACATTACCTTCTGCATTCCATCTTATGGCATTTTTATGTTTGAGACCTCCTCACTTTTTAACAATTTATGATAAATGTGATTCTGTCACTTCATAAAAATTACAATTACAGTTTCATATGATGTAGCATGATGTCCTTAAACAGCATTTGTACCAGCAATGATGCAGACCTATAGCCATTCTGATTGTCAGTATCAGTCTCTATAGGCACTCCAAAGTAGGTAATTTTTGTGCAACTCATATTGGCTCAGCAATGCATAACACAAGGAGTTAGAGTAGAAGCAGTGTTTTCCAGTGTCCATGCTTTAAGACAAACCCAGACTGGAACTGAGATTTGAACTGTAATTCTGATAACTCCTATCAAAGAAGGAAAGCAGTGATTGTTCATTGCTGTCAGTTTTGACAGTCAGGTTTTTCTTACTATATTAATTTTGAATTCAAACTCTTATTTGGACTTTTTAAAGTACAAATTTCATAAGAAATGTTTTCCCAGGCACCAGACAGCAAATGTCAGGTTGACCTACAGTTTTACTTTTCTGAATGTCTTCAGTGCTGCTTTTTCCTCAGTAATGAACACAACTGCATAGTAATGAACTGGGTTTTATTCCATGGAATATGGAACAACCTGAAGTAGATGGGGATACATTTTACAAAGGACAGCACGAATAGAGCATGATACAACAAGCAGTAATCCTTGCCTCCGTTCAAGTCTCCATTTTCTATGAGGGATGAGTTGGAAGGCTATGCAGTTTGATAGATAGGGTACTGAGCTAGGATTCCAAGATTTATGTTCTTGTTTCAGCTCAACCCTTGGCTGTCTATATAACTTCAGCCAGGATTTTTCATTCTGGTTCTCTAAGGTCCTTTAGGACTTAAGGATGTAGAAAAAAGCAAGTGCATTTTTCTCTTGTTTCAAGCACCTATCTTCCTGTCTTTTTCCTAGTGATCTTAAGGTAATTCAATGTTTTTGAAAATGCACTACCTTAGACGGGATTTATCTCAACAGCTTTAAATGCCAAAAAGATCACTGGGGAAGGATTGACTTCAAATGCCTTTATGTAAGCTCCTGAAAGTTAATAATCTAAGTCTTAACTAGACACAGTAACTTAGTTCTGTACTGTAAGTTTGTTAGAGAAAAATAGGCACCATCAAGAGATAGGACGGACTGCTGTGGTACCATGATTTTAAAAGGATGCAAGTTCAGGTGTTAGTATTTAACTTTTAGACATGAAAAGGTAAGACAAATCCAACCTTTTGCCTGTATGTCTTTTACCGTACTCCTGAGCGTTGTTTGTTGCCATCCTTGCCAACAGCCACGTTGTTAGCTGCTTGCATAATGGTATATGCTTATGGTATGTTCCTTACACCTCAACTGGGGGCCCTAAATGGTCCTGTACCAATTGTTAAGAAGGCCTCATTTCTCAATGTTTTTGACATGAATGATCGTTTGAGCATCAGGTACCTCTGCTGAAATTTTGATCATCCAAAATGTGAATAGCCTTAGTCAGCTGACACATTTGCCATCTCTGTGATGATTTCTCTCCTATTCATTCTCTAAAACCTGAAAGATACCATACTGTCTCTCCCTGATGTCAGTTTAATGATTGTGACTGTTATACCCATAGCTGCATTTGTACTGATCATTTGGACAGTTAATCTGGGTATGTAATTCTGTAGGTTTTGTGGTTTTGTTACACTGGACTTATTAGATGCTTATTTTTTCCTTACACAAGGGAAAAATACATTTCCTATATTAATGTTCATGTTTGCAAAGATGTGTTATTTTAAAAATAAAGATTAATAGGTTTTGTTTGAAGGTTTTGGTGCAGTAAAGCCATAATGGCTGCAGTGTACTTCTCTCTCTGTGGATGATGATTTTTAAAGAAAGCATATTTCAAAAAGCTATTCAAATGCTTTGTTTGTAACTTGAAGAGTATATACCATGAACTCATTAAAATCTCTTTCATCATTATACTCATTAAATTATCTTTAAAGGTCAGGCCCTGTTATCTTGATACAGTGACATCAATGAGGGCATTACATGGTTGAGCAAGCAACATTTGACTCTAAATCATCCCAACTAATAGGATAGATTGGTGTAAGAGCTGTTGAAAAACACTCCTCTTGGGTCTATGCTGTGAGTTCAAGCTTGTGTTACTTGACTTGAACCGATGCTTACACAAAGTCCAATGAATTTAATGGAGAGACTTCCAGTTGGGGCTGTTGGGCATTTCTGGATTCCAAATAATGGAGAGGAATTCAGTGGCTTAAGTGAGCTTAGAGTATGCAAAATGTATACCTTGAAACCTATACTGGTGTACAGTTTTATTTCACCACATTTCATGTAAGCGTCTTTGCAAATTATAGACAGCAGATTCCCTTTCTTAGTCAAAACTTTTAAGAAATTTCTGACTCCAAGTTCCTTTTTCTTACAACAGCAGGATGTTTGTTGTGTGAAAAAGACTACAGTGCACATGTTTCTTGAGGTGAATAGCGTATATTCAATGTGAATGATTATACAGTTGTTCCGTAGAGGACATTTTCTGTGGATTCAGCCTAATGAAACATATGCTTCTTATTATATCAAATACATTTTTTACAATAACCATTTCAACATTATGAAAACGTTTAGATGTTTGCTCTATAATTTATATCCTTCTTCAAATGTCACCTCTTAAAACTCATAATCATTTTATGAAAAAATATTTCAGCTCTTTTAACAATTATTGCACTCAGAAAACAAAGGAAAGCCAGTCATGTGTATCCATCCCAAACTGTGTTTGACCTCATTCAGAACTAATAGGATATTTTTTATAAGATTACAAAAAAATTTAACAACATTAATCTACCACTCAATTTCATTATTCTTCCTTAATTATCTTCTGCAGTTGCTCTCTCTGTGTCTGCCATTCTGGCTTTCTTTTCCTGCAAGATATTCTAGGAGCCTATTATGCAGAATAGGAAAAGCAAATGAAGGCTGAAGTACACGCTGGCTTTCTTTTTCTGTATAGTGCGTTACCAGTGTGTTATGCAGGGCAGGAGTGAAGCACATGATGGAGCAGTGTGTGAAAACCTGGACTTTTTGCTTTGCTTTTGGGAAGAACAATATAGAGGTAAAGTGTACTTTAGGAATTATTAGCTTCTCTTTTCTAGAATGCGTCCTCCAGATTTCAAACAGGAGGTCCAGGAATACACATTTTGGACTTTTTTGTCCTCCTTCCTTTATTTCTTTAGTCTTGTAGGGCTTAGTTCCCATTTTCCTCAAAGGGCAATGGATCAGGACTTCATAATTTCCTGTCTACTTTAATTTTTGTGTTCATTACAGTTGACTGCAAAACAGTTTTGAAGGAAGAGATGTTTTGAATGAAGAAATTTAAAATAAAATCAGTGATATTTTGTTAGTTATGCCATTTTTTTTGCCCCTGGTTTGCCCCCTTTTTTCTGGCACCTTAAAATGCTAAAATACCTTCCCAACTGTAAATCATGTCTCTTTCATTTACTCTCTTACTATATCAAATTATCAGTATGTACATAGGCTTTGAAAAAGACACAAACTACTGAAACTAATTGCTGTATTGTGGGCATGCATTGCCCCTCTGTAAGATGATAAGAAGTAGTCATGTCGTGTAAACAGTTGGGACATACTTTCAGAGTGTTATTAGGGAGAGGGGAGGAACAGGATCTTTCTCTTGTTAAGCAATATGTTTCTTTCCAAGCAAATTGATCACAATGAATCTACTCATGCAGATTGTTAGTATTCCTTGTGTCAAAGTCTGGTTCTGACTTTGGAGAATAAAAAAAATATCTTTATCCTTCTGATTTCCTTGAGGTAGATTAACGCATAAAGTATGACTGAAAATGGAGATGCAGGACAAAGGGTATTGGTCAGCACACCATAGGTGGGCAAGCAAACTGAGACAGAAGGTAGATTAAAGCCCTCTTTGAGTAGAGAAATCTCACCAATATAAACAAAGGTGCAATAGCTGTAGGCCTTTTTGGCAATACTAAACCAGTGAAACAGGTAAAGAAATAACTTACTTTGCTAATAGATATTTCAGTAGGACTGTTTACACAATGCAGACTGCTTACCTGAGCAAAGAGTTCAGGATAAGGTACATTAATTTTTCCTTTGCTAAATAACAGAAGTAGGAGCTTTTCTGAAATGAGTTTTAACTCAGTTCTCTGTTGCTACGCAGGCTTCTCTACTCTTGTCTATACTCAGTGACTGCAACTGTAATGCGTTTAGTATGAGTACAGCATTAAAACAGCCTCACACTGAAAAATGCTGCTGGTTTGTGGTTGATCCTCAGTTCTGCTTTTACTCTACCCTGAGACATTCACCATGTATTTGTCCAGCTAGATGGGACTAACATTTTAATTTAGACTATGGGCCTATGTCTGAATAGGGACAGCTACAGACATTTTAAGATGTAGACGGTAAAATTTTTTTGAGTGTGCCTATGGTCAATTTTAATTACACATTCAATCTTGCATGCATTTGAAAATCACATTTGGTTTCCACTTGCCTCCACAGGTGCCTAACCACTGTTGAAAATTGTCTGCAGGACATACTGGAAAATAACACAGAATGTGTTCACAACCAATCAAGTTACCAAAATTTAATGAGTTCGTAAGCTGAAGTGATTTAAGCTATCAAGTTTTACTTTACCACTGGGGATGACAAGGAGTACACATATTCTGTTTGTGAAACTCAGTTGATGAGCAGAGGCTTATTCCAAGCACTTGCAATCATCAGTGCACACCACAAAAGTGGTATTTCAGGCTCACGTACATGCTGTGACAGAGCTATATCGAAAACACAACATTTTTCTCACCACTGCAGTTGCAAGCAAATGATGAGAAAATGAAAAAAACCCAACCCCTCCCACTTCTAGTCTTCAAAGTTGAAAAAATAGACCAAACCCCTGAATTATGAGCTTTAGTGGCTAGAAGATGCTATCACAGGAGTCAAGCCTTTTTCAGTTTGCTATGCATGAAAATTGTGGAATTGGATCTTACCCAGATTTCATATTCATAAATATTGATTGACTAACAAAGAATTTTAATTTCCAGATACCCTGTTATGATAATATTTGGAATATAATCACTTCAATAGTTTTCCTGCCTAGGGCAAATGCAAACCCTGGCTGTCCTACACCTTTTCTAGATACAACGTGATGCTGAGATGTATTCCAGATTTTCAAAGTCTTTGAGGGCCAAAGCATTACAAAGCCCATATATATTTGCTTTCCTTTTCTGTTTTTAATTCCCAGACGTCAAGGCGCTTTTCAGCTTTTTTTATTTACTTCACAAAATCTATGTTTGGTTAGTACTGCCTAGCCACTTTGGTTCTAATGTGGGCACACTGATGTGCAAAGTGTAAGTGACTTGCTGTTAGGCACACAGTGATATTTAGTGGTGTGGTAAGAATATGAATGTAGGAAGAGTAAGACAAAGGATTTTCCTGAATTAAGTCCCTTTGTTTGTTAATACAAACAATGGCAATGTATCATTCTATCTGTAACTTTTTTAAGTTTTTGGTTTGATTTTTTTTTTTAACCAGTTACCCCATTTGCCCACAGCCCCTGTCGGAAAGCTCCTGCCTAATTAATCAAGAATATTATCACTAAAGGTACCTAGGATAAGGTTCAGCTTTCAGATCAGCCTCCGTTCTCACAGTGGGCGGTAGCAGGCATTAAGCAACAGCTATCTTCTTGATTCTTAGACTAAATCTGTGCTCTCCCTAGGCCCAGTGATGCTCAGAACAGCTGAAAGGGATTGCACAGGATGTTTAATGAACTGTATGCTACTGAGAGGTTGTTGTAGCTTTAAAACTAGCATCTCCTTTCTCAAAACTTGTCCTTTTTCTCTTCTGCAAGTTTTGGCTATGCCATCTTTATTCCAGAAAGGAGATTACTTTTATGAGAACTCTTTAGTGCCCTTTTTCAGCTACGAATGGGACTAATTTCTGAAGCTGTCTCCAAGACATGTAATTGCCTTTTGCAACAACAAACATCAAGAGCTCAAGAATACAGGGACATTTTGGAAAAAAGCAAACATTTTTAAATGTCAGCCTAATTTAATGGTAAAATAAAAGAGAGCTGACAAATTTTGGCATGAACTTTTGCATATTATGTCAGTTTACACAGAAAGCCAGGAGGACAAGAGGTTTCCCCTTGTTGAAGGTTTCCATAGCTCTGCATCCTCTGGACCTTCCATCCTGTGTCTGTTCTTAAATTCTTTTCAACTTAAGAATGCCCAAATGTTTTACCTCAAGACAATATGATGAGGAATTATTACATGCCAAATCCCCCATTTTTTCATAGACACATGGCTTTGTCACTGTACCTTGAATATATGATATATCTTTATGTCATATCCAAAGAGCTCCTTTTTAATTTGCCACCTCAGTTTGGTCAAAACTCCCTAGTACTAATGGTGATAACAGCAGAACTTGCATGTGTCTAGTCAAAAAAGTTCAAGACTACCTGCAATTTTGTCTGAATTACTCAAATTCATAAGTGAAATGCTGTTTAAGTGAATTCTGGAAATCAGTAATAGAAATTGGCTTCCAAACCCTTCATTATAAGGAGTTTGATTCACCTTGCAAAAAGATGTTTGTGGTTTTAATTATTTTGTATGTATTTTTTGCTATCATCTACATGACTT
Organism: Astur gentilis; assembly: GCF_929443795.1. Classification (NCBI taxonomy): domain Eukaryota; kingdom Metazoa; phylum Chordata; class Aves; order Accipitriformes; family Accipitridae; genus Astur; species Astur gentilis. Next base: position 37,279,148 of record NC_064886.1, on the reverse strand, counting down.
ATTATGGACTACGTAATGATATCTGAAAGAGCGTTCTAGTCTTTACATGCATTAATGGATTAGGGTAGTGCTAAGGGCTACATTGTAAGATGCTTGAAAATATGTTACCTGAAAACCTGAAAAAAAGATTATCCTTGAACAAAGTGAGGTCCTGTGAAATTCTTTGAAACAATTTTAAATAGCTATCTAAAATCTCTTTTTTTTGAAAATGCATTTTTTTCACACCAAAGTGCTTTGTACATTGTCAGTTTGTTATCTGTCAGGCTTGCGAGACAGAAAAACAGACCTGGTAGTTTTTTAAAATTCCAAAACAGCAGTTCAGTCCTGTGAACACCAATGAAAACCAAAATGGCACTGTCGTAAGGCCATGAAGATCTGTCTACAAGTCCTCACCGCACCATAGACATCCTCTGACTAAGCAATATTGTGTTATACATGTTGACAAATAGAATAGGCTAGAGAGAAAAAGCAATTATATCCAGAAGTGTACTTAGATTGGTCAAACTTCCATGGACCTCAATGAAAATCTTTCTGTTAGTTATAAAAGGGAGTGTGCTGGGCCTGTGGTGGTTATGTGTTTGCTACAGAGGGTTTGGAGATGGGAATTAGGCATTAGGAACTTTAGTTTCTTCTAACACTCATCAGACTTCAAGCCTGTTAAACTCTCACAACTTCTTGCTTGACTCAAGGTCCTTGGCAAAGGTCTAAGCAGTGATCAGTGTATGTTCTTACCCAGGATTTACAAAGTCAGCTGCCACTTTTACATTCCAGTGTAATCACCTGGTTAACAGCAAGGCTTTTCTCTCTAACTGAAGGTAAATAACTGTATATTGCACTGGTTTCTGTAAAGCTAGCAGTGCTTTCTCTTGTCAGTAATAACTGATATGTAAATTGGCAACCTCTTAGGCCAGTAAAACATTCAGACTCCTTTTGAGACACCTCTTACATTATAGTTTTTTAAAATGAGTGCCTGTGCTGTCAAATGTTCTTCAGTGTCCTTTACCCTTTTATGACTGTTACTGGGGGACTGAGAAGTTGGTTTGACAAAGCTCTGATCATAATTTGATATAGATCTGAATTCAACTGACTGGCTCACCCTAGCTATTCTGATTACTGTAGTCAATGTTAATATTACAGGGAATTGACTGCCTGTATATTTTAATAGCTTTGTAGTGTGGTTGAGTTCTATGTATTGCAAAATGGATAATTATATAAGGAAAATCTTAGGAAGGTGATAAAAAATCAAATTTTGTATGGACCTAGCTAATGAATTACAATATTGATCATTATCTTCAGTCTAGATAATGTAAATGTGTGAGTGAGATACAGCATTTGAAAAATGCTTCCTAGCAATTTCTAAGCATACCTGATAAACACTTCTGGATGGGAGAGAGGAGGAGAATTCCAATCATTTATTTAAGTTACAAAGTGAGAGGTGGAGAGAGTAGGGAAAAAAAAGGGGGAGGTAAAAAATGGCCCTCCTTTCCTCTCCCTTTTTGCTACAAGTTGTTGTGGCTACAACTAATTTAGAGCTTCTGGATACTGCAAGAGGTCTGTGCATTTCTGTTTTGAACTGGAGTATCGTAAATAGATAAAATGGTTAAGAAGTTGTTGAAAGCAAGCTAGGTTTTTTTTGTGTTAGTTGTAAACACATACAACACGGTGAACTGACTTTACTGTTAGAGCAATTAGAAAACATGATCAGAATGTCCCGTGAGTCTAGTACAAGTGCACTGCTTTGGTATTTTGTGCTCTTGCAGCATGGATGAGCTAACAATACACTTTCATTTTGCATCTTCATACATTTTGGATTTGGGGGGAAGAATTTTCTGACTGGCTCAAAGGCAATCCTAAGGTAAAATTTAACCATTCATCAGATACGTACATACATAACAGAGGCTCAAAATCACGTAAAGAAAGATTGCCCATTGATTTTTAATTTCAAACTTATAAAACAGCCATAAAAAATACAAAGGTCTGCATACATAGGTGCTGTTATGAGTTGTGCATATTTACCACATCACTGTTTCTGTAACTTCACCAGTCCACTGTAAAAATTTAATACAGGTGAAACCCATTCTATTATAACAATTTGTTACTGATGTGAATGTTAAATTAGTGTGAAAGTGGACAACAATAGAATTAACCTGGTGAAAAAATGGTAAATCAGACTCAGGGTAAACCAGTGCATTCTATGGCCCATATATTCTCTGTGAAAGTTGGTATGAAAAGTAATCAAGAGTCATAAGGAATTTCATTCCACCTTTCACTGAAAGACTGTGACATGTTTGGCAAATATTAAGAATGGCTCCCAAGACTTTGTGAAAAAGGTGACACTCATAACCACCCATTATCCTGCTCCACATTATAAGCAAATTTAAGTAAAAAGAAGTTGGGACATTTCCAAACTTGCACAAAACATGATCTGGAATGCCGAGACCAGATTTATCCTCCATTTGAATTACATCAGAATAAATCTGGCTTTCAGTTTGTTCTTGGTTTTGACTTGAGACTCTGGAAATGTTGAATTGCTGGAAATGTTTTCAAGTCTAAGACTCAGTAATCACTTCTCTAATAATTAACACAATTGAGAGAGTTCTATATAAAGACAGTTAAAATTCCTGCATAGATTAAACTGACATAGAATCAGTCCCAAACAAAGCAAGCTGTTAACTCGTCAGTTAAGGATGATAATGTCAATTCCTATGGGTAAACAATATACTTACTAATATCTGCTCTAATGGGCATTGATAGATCTTATAATTTGGTGAAATGAAGATTGGAAAATCCATCCACATAAAGGCATTTTCTTCAACAATCTGTTCCTAATGTGGTCTTCATTTGTGAAATTCAATTCAGCACAAGAAAACAAATTTTTGATACTTCCTCATATACATCCTATAGGAAGGATTGTATTGCTGTAGAGGGTAGAAATTGTACCAACAGATAATGTTACACAGCCAAACTGTTCATTATTTATCTATGGCTTAACATCTAACATTTGATGAATGAATTTACAGCAAAATAAGTTTACTGGAGCTTGTTCAATTGTTTCATGTGGTTAGAACAGCTGTAGGCAATCTGTATAGGCTCTTCTGCTATTAGAAACCTATACATGTTTAGGCAGTATATATTTCATTTATGATCTGCCAGAAAATATATTAAAACTGAAGATCACTCTATGAATATTCCTCTATGAATGCTTACAGCATAAGAGGAATTTCCCAAGACGAAAAGTAACCACAGCAATTTCATTTGAACATCTCATGTAAATTAAGTCCGTCTGTCTTGAACGTGTCTTCTACATGTACACTTTATAACAAGAGAGGTCGCTTGATATAGATTGTGTCATTCAGTCTGACCTGCTCTTAAATTCCAAAAAAAGTCTTCACATGTCTTGTGTCCACATATGTAAAATCTCTGGTTTTCTTAAAGCACTGATTCGAGGCTTTGAATGTTAGCCTTTTTACAAACCAGGATTATTCAGCCAGAACCAAATATCACAGTTCCGGCACTCCACAAGATGTTAAATTGAAATAAAACTAGTCTGAGGTCAAGTCATATAAGAATCAAACACATGTGAAACTCAGTCCCAGGAATCAAACTCTATCTATTTTGCCCATCCTCCTCCAACTCCCCATAAGAAGTTTTCCAGACGTATTCTGATTATTTCAGTTCTGCCTCTAACTTCACAGCTGTTGTCAATTATTTTGTCTTTGTCAGCTGTTCAAACAGAATCTAAAAATACACTAAAACATTCACTTGCAAACCTTTCTGCCCAGAAGGAACCAGGAGGTTTTTGACAATGGTTAGCTCATCATTTATTCCAAACCAAGGAATGAACCTCCATCTTTCTTTCCTGCCCAGGAATCTTTGTAAGTAAAAACACAATCTGACAGACAGCCTCTAAGGTTTGAAGTGCATGAGAGTACAGAGGACTTCTGACTTACACGGATATACACAGGCAGAACAGTTTAATTCAAGAAACGCAGACTTCCTCACAGATAAAGATTTAGCAGAGTTGAACTTTCTTGGAATTTTAAGGATTTGCTAAGGACAGAAAAAAGTTATTTTGGCCCATTTTTGGTGAGCTTCTAATTGAAAGAGAACATCATACTTCTGTCCTAAAAGCATTATTTATAAATTATTGCATATCACATGACTTGCAAGAAACTATTTTGACATCCAGAGAGTTCAGGATAGCAAAAAACCACTCATTAAACCATACCATCTTGAGGAGCGGTGCTGCAGTTTTAATTACAATTCACAAGATGGTACAAAGTAAAAAAGCTACAGTCAGTGTGCCAAAGCTGTCCATAGAGCTTGCTTTGCTTGCCTGGGGGGTTGAATGCCTACTGCATTTCCACATGCCTGTATGTTCTGTGCTGACAGTTAAATTAGTGTATTGTGTTTGTTTATATTTAGCTCTTAGTGGTATATAGCATATGTGTTTCTCTAAAGATGGTAATTAGAAAATCATAACGCTACTGTTGTGCACTCACTTTAAAATTTTCTGATGATTTCTTCTGTCGTGCAATATAACTGTAGTTATATAGTCACTTCCTTCTCTGTAAATAAAACTAGGATTCACCCAACAAATGAAACCTCAGTGCAGCACACATTTAAGCTTTGAAACCCATGAAACTACTCGTTTGCTTACAATTAAGTATACATTCAAATATATTGGGGACTTTGAAATTACTTCAGAACACGTAAATTCATACAGTGGCTGAAATGTGCTTAGCCTTGATTCACTCTAATTCATTGCGCCTGATGTTGCCGTACGAGTTTTCAACTGGAATACTGTTGAAACAAATAAACAAACAAGAATTCTTGTGGCATCTTCAGATAATTAGCAGGAATGCCACAACCACCATAAGGTTAAAGGTATTTATTTTCTTAAATCCCGCAACCTGGTGTGAGATGCCATATTTCACCACCCCTCTTGGTTTGAAATGTGAGGCAATTCCAGCAGCATCTCAAAATAAAACTTCCCTCTCCATGCGTAGTACTTGTTATTGATCAACTGGACCAGAGCAAAAGGTGAAAGTAAGATACCGGAGTACAAAGCAAAACAAGGATACATTATATTAATTATGCAGAAACGTTAACTAAAGTCCATTGCTTTCATATATTCATAGACTATGTTCATGCTGCATATTTAGACTAGGCAGGTCAGGAGCACTCTCACTGCTATGCGCCAGTCTCAGCTGAAGACTGCAGGAGCAAAAACCATATTTTACTGATGTTAGTCATCAGAACTCTATTTCTTATTTGAAAACATAATGCACACCATACCAACATAGACAAAACGGAAACATGGAGGGTCATGACCCAGGACCCATTTCCCCTGCATGGCAGGATGTGCATCTCACATATGAGCAAGTGACTTCATAACACTGGTGCATTCCTGATTGTTTGTAATCTCATGCATATGCCTATGCCTGTTGCTTGAATTTATGTTTTCCATTGTATAATAGAGGTTGCCTGCAGCTGGGTTACAAAATAGGGAAGGAGCTGTTAGATCCTGTAAGAAGGCTAGAAGCTACTTCTTTCTTATGTCTAATGTGCTGTCAGGAAAGGCAGCAGCAAGCATGCCTAAGGTCAGACAAATTGTTCTGTGGGGCTGATCTGTCTTGTAGACCATAGTTTAGCCTGTAACTGTTCCATTTCATTTATTACCCTACTAAGTTATCCTTGTATCCATGTCTGTATTCTTATTCTAATACTTCTGAGTTCAGTTGCATGCTTAGGAAAAAACAAAAATTGTATGGATCTATGGATTCTGCACATGAGAATCAGGCACATTATTTTGTTCTTTTAGAATACCTTTTCCTGGCATTCTGAGTGAGCTAGTGTGTCCAGGTGATCATCATTATCACAAGTTCTTTTTATTAAAAAAAAAAAATCCACATTGCCAGTCAGATAGCTAGTATAGCATTTATTATAATCATTGCCTTTCCAGTTATGCACATGTGAAATGTTTACACAGTTTGCTTCAAGAATTTCTTGTTTTGCAAGTTCATACAAAACACCAGAAATGGCTCACTTAAAACATGCATCAAAAGGGAAATGGTGATAACAGATGAATGCTTTTATAAAACTAGCTGGGAACAAATTCAGCTAACAGCATCTTGGAACAGAGATGATGCAGCTCAGATGGGAGTCTCTGGGCAAAGTTCACAGATCATATCTATGGGAGGATAAGTTATAGACAAGAGTTCAGTTCTGCAGAGTGCATGTGCTGCATGCTGGAACCACAAGTGCTAAAATGTAAGGCTTAATACCTGGTGTGCTTGCTCATTTATACTTCTATTCATGAGAATGCTATTGGATAGCTACCAAATAACTGTCCATTTGTAACAACGTAGGGTCCTTCCATGTGGGGCATTCAGAGTCTCTCCCGTCACATGTCATTCCTTTTATATACAGTAAGACTTTGGAGGGTAGAATCAGATGTAACATACAATCATTCCACGCAAAGCAGAGACCAACAGCTTAGGTCTTACAGACCTAGAGATTCAGAAGACAACATTTAAAAAATATTTAATGGCCCAATTTTGAAGGCCCAACTTTTAAAGGCACCAAAAATTGAGCTTACAGAGTCACTAGGATTTTCAAAACCACCTAAGATAACTAATTCATAGTTAAAATTAGGAACCTGGGCACTTTTGAGAATCTTACTACCTACGTAACTACAATTTCAGGTGCTTAAGTTCCTTAAACATCTCTCCTTAGGTGAACTGAGAACTAAAGTGATACTGGCTTTCACAAGAGCTTACACTCCAAGATCATTTAGATGATGCCAGATGACCATAAAAAGGGTCAAAGACAGTTTTTGCATGTTCTTAGCAGGATGTAGTAAGAAGCCTAAAAAGCATGTAACTGTATTTATATTGAGTTACTGTTTGGGTAGGTACTGTGGGGAAAAAAGTTTGGTGCATGCAGGTTGTATCATCTGTATTTTCAGTTTGCTGCCTTTTGTTTTTTCACTTCCACTCCTTTGTTTTACTTTGAACTTAATTTATGTACATTTCAAAATATTCAGTAGTTACCATTTTGAAATGGACAATCAGTTGTCAGGCACTGAACATACCTCTAAGATCATATATGATTCAAGACAGAGTTTGAAGAGTCAAATACTCTTTAGATCACAGCAACGATGTTATCTAAACCTGAGTCCAATGGAAATCAAGCAGAAACCTACAGGAAGCTGGACTCCCTAATGGTACCAGTTTTTAGAGATGACTTAAATGTTGCTAAGTTGAAAAAACCCATTCAGCTGGTACAAGAGTTCAAACCAAATACAGACTGTTATCATTTGCAGTCATCTGGAAAGGAAAATGCTCTTAATGCAATGCCAGTAAAGAATATTCCCTTGAGTTTTCTTGCTCTGAGCTACTGTAGCTTGTTTACATTCCCCAAAGAAACTGTGTGAAATCTTTCACAAATAAAGTCAAACCTTCAGAGAAGTTTAAGATACGACTTATGTTGTTAGAATATTTTGATGTGTTTTGCTAAAACTTAACATTTTAATCATAAGAAGTCCTGGATCCTGCTTCCTTTTTTTTTTTTTCCATGTACTAATCACTGCAAGAAGCATTAGACTTCTAAGGCATTTATACTATGAAACTCGAAAGAAAACTATCCAGCAGGTCAAGGCATGGAAAATAGTAACAAACACCTGCTGCTTCTACATATGGATAGATTTTTCACTTACGTGGAAATCACTTAGCTGAAAATCAAAGCACTGGTGGAAAGCATATCAAAGCAGTTAAAACCAGAAAAGCAGATAGAAGTGTTTTATGAGAAAGCATGTAGCTCAAAGTGTTGAACTTTCATGGATAAATGTGCAGAATTAGTTAGCTATTTTGTCTCTTTCATTTGCTAATCAATTTTCCCCACTACCAGCCTATGACAACTAGTAGGCCTGCACATTTGTTTCATATGGTCAAAGAATGTTTAACCCCCTCCTGACCCTCTAGTGTTTGCACTCCTTCCCTCAAGGCACGGAAAACTTTAAAGTAGAAAACCGATGAATGAAAAGAATTAATCTCTTGGGGGCTTTTGTCATGAAAGCTTGAAAGGGGATCAGAACAGTCTGACATGTTGACAGCTGAAGTCAAGAGGAAAATTATGATATAATACAGCAAGGCAAAAATGTTATGTGCCATCGTATCCAAAAGGCAAACAAAGTATACATATTGCCTTATTTCTTTGTTGACTGTTCTTGCTACTGGTAACAACACTAAATTCTATACTAGAACCCATTGAAAAAGTTGAAGGGTATTCATGGCTGCTTTTTAAGAATAAGCTGTTGAGCTCCTCAAAGATGGGTGTAACATGTAAATGAGCTTCTTCTGACCCTTGTATCTTATCCCTTTTACAGTCTATGATGGATCTCTTGTTGCTGTTACTATTCTGGACAGCTTTGTTCATGCTTTGTCTTCTTCTAACTAGCTTACTTAGTTTGGAAGTTGTGAAGCTTTGACTTGATAGATTTAAATATTTCTCCCTGAATACAGCATTTGCCAGCTCCTTATGCCAATGGTGACATTGTTTGCTGTATGAATCTGTGGTTTTTTAATATAGTCTTGCTCAGATACCTTTTCAGATACTTTTATTATTAATTTGAATTAGTGATTTGCCTAGCAATTCTAAAAATAATCAAGATAAGCGTAGGTTTGTAACTTAAATGGCAAGAGAGAGAAAGTTTGTGTACATTTGCATCCAAAGATGACAGCCATATTCTTTCCTGTTGTCTTCATTCTAAGCTTATGGAATGGCCATTACAGAAGCAGAAAGGTATTGATAAACTACAGCAAAAATAACACATTTTCAGTCCTCCTGTGCTTATTCCTTTTCATTCTGCTCAGCATGGAGAGCCAGGCACGGCCACAGCTATGCTTAACAGCTACTGGACAGTGATCTCAAACCCAGATACATTTTCACAGTGGTATTTTAAATCTGTGGCTGACTTTCTGGTTAGCATAATTTTAGGAGTCTCCTGAGCTCCCAGCGATCTTTGCCAGCTTTGAGAGGCATTGCTTTGAGTTTCCAAATTATATTACAGTGAGCCAACAACAATTTTTGCGTATAATTCTGTTAGAGGATTTTCTATTTGCAGTAGAAGATGTGAGAATAGAGCCTGTATTATATTAACAACAGGACAGTCTGCTGGCACAGTGAATTGTGGAGTCTGTGCAGCTCCACGACTGCATTGTATGACCAGAACCACACATACGAGAACAGATGGAGGCAACAGGGCATGCTCTACGTATGTGTGAGTGACCAGGAGGGAGGTTATAGACCTATTACTTCCTCCTTCAAATCTGCCTCTTGGCTTATGTTATTGCATGTTACTGCTGGCCTTCTGGAAAGGAAAGAATTAGCAGTAACATGCAGTGTTACCATTGTAATTGCAAGGCAAGTCTTGAACGATACTTTGTGAGAAACACTGGAAAACACTGATCTTTTCGGTTGGAAAATGCACAGAACTTCTTCCCTCTTTTTTCTCCCACCTCCCCAGCACGAACGTGCGGCTGGTACGGAGGGTCAGCGGTGCCCGCTTGCAGTGGCACCCCAGCTTTCAGCAGTGCCGTACCGGCGGTGGTGCGGTGTCCCCATCTCCTGGGACCCCCCCGGGGGGACAGGGCGGTTTGGCTCACTGGCCAGCAGGTGTCCCCATTGTCCCAAACAAATCGAGCCGACAACGTATTTTGCTTAATCTAATTAAGTTTAAACCCTACTTAACAATAGGCTTTAAGCAGCTCACTGTGAAAGAAGTTCAAAGTGCTCACATTTCTGCTCAAACAGTTATGCCGATAACTGACACTGGTTGTCCTAACAAGCTAAGCAATGGTACAAACAGCTGACAAAGGGAAGGACCTTGGAAATGGGAACAATGGAGAGCGAACAGTGAACCTCCCATTCTAATACAAGTCTGAATTTGAAGACTAAAACGTTTAAATGTGTATATAAGACGTATACTGTAGGGGAAAACTGAAATCGAGCAAAATGGGATAAGCTTTTCAATTTTCATTTTTTTTTCAGCTGAAAAGAGGCCAGAGTTCATCAGTCGAAATCAGACCTTGAATTTTCTGGGTGGAAATGGGCAATTTTTACCTTCTAAAAACTGTTGAAGAGATGACACATATCTGCTTTTGAAGTAGAATTTAACAGCAGTTTTCTAATTTGAGGTTTTTTTGAGAAGCAAACCATGTAGACCTAGATTATAACCCTGCAATCATCATGAAGAAAGGGACAGCGGATATCTCTGTTGCCTTACAAGCCCAGTTCACACTCTGACCACATAACATAGAGTCTAATCACCTCCCCTAATCATAGGATGCAGTGATGTAGGTAGCTCATATCATGCTGATTAAAATTGGTTTATAACCTGTTTTCTGTGTGGATGCAGAGCACACTTTCAACCAAGCTGTTAAATATTAACTAATAAAACTAACCAAATTTTTCAGTTACTAAAGTGAAACACTGCTGTTTTCCCCAGTATGTCTAAGAGAAATATCTCCAGAAATGGAGCAGCTGATATTAGCAAATTGGAGTTTGCTAAAATGAATCCCCAAACTTCAGGCCTTTCATGACTTTCAACATTTTGTGATTCTTGACAAATATGGTATTCCCATGTTTGAGATGGTGGCAGGTAAATGTGAACACTGGACTGTAAAACAAGCAAACAAACCCCTTTCCATTGTGTGGAAAACAAAGAGCAAAATCAAAACAATAATGTTTTAAAGAGTAGAAGAAAACTCTCTGCTAGCTGCTAACTATGAAAAGACTTGTTAGGTGTATGGCAGTTTGTATAACTCCCAGTATATCAGTCAGCATTTGCAGTAATTGTGGCAAAACTGTCACGTAATTGTGTGGGCACAAGTCATGGGACTATCTGGCTGATATAAAGTGAACTTGGAAGAGTCCCCAGGAGTCCTGAGTCCAAAACCTGGTTCTGTGTGAGCCGTTAGTCCACTTTTTCATTCTGAGGACTGCAGAGTATGCAACAAGAGAGCCTCTATGTTCTGGTCAGTGTACCGAAGTGCACTTGCAGTAACAACTTACAGAGTTCAACCACGTGAAGCATTTTTTGGAAGCCAGTTTAAAACCAAGATGAACAGTAACTCCAATTCAGCCTATCCAGTGAAGGCTGGTTGATTGAATGCAATTCTCAATCCATTAAAAGAGCAGTTTTATGCTGAAAAAATGGAAGTGTTACCAAAAAAAAAAAAAAAAAGGCAGAAAGATTAATCAGTCGTTTTTCACTCAAATGTCTCCTAGGTCCATGATTCTATGGCTTTTAGAGACTTGCAACTCCTTTTCTTTCAGCTAAGAACTAAGCTGTCCTCAGCAAAAGGATGATAACTTTTGGCTTCTTTTACCCATTTTTTGGAGCATGACTGGATGCTCATGTGGGTCCTATCCTATCTGTGGGAATCCCACTGAGTTCAGTGAAAATAGCTCACAAGAAGGGGCTGCAGGAGAAAAGAGCCTGAAATTTGGATTGAGCTGCGGTTAATAAACTGAAAACTTAATGTCCACAAAAAGTTGGTGCATTCTGTTTGTGTATCCATAGTTACTTGCTACATATCATTCCAGTGTCATGCATTCTAAGTGTAACAAGCAGTAAGGGGAAGAAAGTTACTTTATCTGAATCTTTGCTTCTTGAGGATACAAAGCTCTTTTGAAACTGTCCCAAGTGGCCAGTATAGTCTAGTGTGTATTATTTGTGCAAGAATTTTGTTCCTATCCCATCTGTTCAAAGAGATGCTTCAGTAGATCTTTACAATGAGAAGGCCTAAAGTTAGAAGTGTGGAAATAAGATACAAAGAGCCAAATTCTGTTCTATACTATTGCTTTTAGCTTTATCTAAGTATTATAAGTATTCCAAGTTTTATCTGGGTTATAATGCTGCCTAAAATAGTTTAAAAACAAGCATTTAACTATGAAAAGCATCTACTCTGTTAAAAAAAAATAATAGGCACAATGATATGATTAAAGTTGATCCGTTGGACACATCCAGCTCTTAAATTAATATCAGTCTTTCACTAAATTTAATAGGAGTTGTACAGAGCACGGAATGCTGGGTTCTTTTATAGAAGCAATATGGAAAATACCAACCTGAGGTTTTTGAAAACTTGCTTTAAAATACATTTAAAAATTAAATCTAGGTATGCTGACTTCAGAAATTAATACAGATGTCTTGAATTTCTTCCTTCTGGCTTCAGATAGTATTAACTTGTAAATTCATGGTCTTTTCACTGAATTGATTTCAATGAAAAAGATTTCAGAAGAATTGGTTTGAAGATCTATGTTGGGCTTAAGAATTTTTTCTGCAATTCAAAGGTCAAGGGCAGAATTTTTCACAAAATGAAAAATTGTACTCTAAGTAGGTAATATGCTTAACATAAACATTTCTTATGATGAAAGATCCTTAAAAACCTGGAGGTTCAGTGAAGTTCTTGAGGTTCACTGAAGCATAAATTTGTCTTCTAAAATGACACTACTTTACATGCTTTTAAGTTTCCTTAATGACTTAAAGTGGTTCAGCTGTAGCTCAGGGTTGATCACATGTAAAGATAAAGAACATAGGAATGCACATATACTAACATTTACATTTTTATGTGCAAAGTTCATACATTTGCAGCTTGGTAAGAATGTTAGTATTTATCCCAATTTTAGGTAAGAACACTGTGATCCAACTGGAGTTAATGGGATCAGATATTGGTCAATAATAAATATATTTATATTAGCTACAGGTAAGCCAGTTAGCTAAATATGAATTGAGTTGACATTTACTGATATTTTGGGATAGTTGAAGCATAATTTAATAGTCACCAAATGCTAAAAATACCTAGCAGTTTAAGGTCATATTGCTGAAAAAGTACATATAACTGCCTGGAAGGTATATCACACAAATTACGTCTCATATGTTTTAAGCAGAGCTATGGTTTTCTTGTACTAGCACTAAAATGATACTGACAAGTGCTGCTTTCCTTCCAGAATTACTTAATATGTTTCTTCTTAACTAGTTGCAGTATATATGAATCACATGCTTTGGTCCTTAACTTCTGGAGTTCAGGCCACCATCTGTCATATTATCCTTCCTGTTTGAGTGCATTTGGCAAAGTAAATGAGCACTGCAAGTAAGAAAGCAATCAATTTATTATTTTTTTCCCCACTACTCAGGCCTCTACTTCAGTTGTATCATTCTCATTCTGTCAGGTGAGATCATTATTACATGTCTTGTCCTGGACAGTTATTCTCATTTGGGGTGTGTAGGTTTTGAAGCAATCTATCAAAGGTCAGATTTGGTCAGGGTGGGACCCTTTCCAAATTACTTCTGGAAGAGGTGGGACCAGTTCCTGAAGCAACATTCTGTGAGTGGGAAAAATTATTTGGTGAAAAGCTGTAACATTTCACGGATCTTTTATACAGCAGCTTACTATGTAAGAAAGCCTGAGAACAGACAGACTAAAAAGCAGGAAGTGAACAAATGTCTTAATGAGAAGTCATCGAAGTTAGCTCTTCATTTGGAATATTATGTTGAAGTAAGTCTGAATTGCTTCTCAATACAATGACTTTCTAATAATACAATCAGAATTGTGATTCCATTATGGAGACTGTGTTAAATTATTATTCACCAAATGGGACTAAATCACTGTCATCAGTCCATCGTTGTGGACTTTTGACATCAAACCCAGCTCTGGATCTTCCTTTTGCTTCTGGAAATCCGTCTTGATCAGTAGCTCAAACCTTAGTTAAAGTGGATATAAAAGAACTGGAAGCCAAGCTAAAGCAATTTATCTTGCTTTGTCTTTATTATTTGCAGGACATAACTTGCTGTACTTAAGCAGCAAACACCAATACAGATGATAAATGGGAGATACCTAAGTTTAGAACATAAATGCAGAACTATAAATTATGGAGGACACACTTGCCTGTGTGAAAGCCAATTTTAAAGGTTTAAGTTTTCTGAAACAGGAGAATTACTGAAATAATAACTTAAGTGAGTGCACTTTCACTAGAGACTAATAGTTACTAGTAATTGTGTTGCATATACACTTTAGACATTGACCTCATGTCTCAGACATTCAGCATACCAAAAGCTTGGTTGCTTAGCAGTGAATGCTAAGTGACATATTAAGTTCAACCAGATGTCAGTCATTGCAATGATGTCATGTTGTCCAAAACCCACTAATTACTTTGAAAATTCCCACAGTAACTGAAAATCTCAGATTATCTGCCTGAATTAATGGGAGCCCTGTAATTGAATGATGGATCCCATGCTGTTATTTTGTACCCTATGTACTTCACATATACATTTTGATAGGGAAATGAAGGTGGCTAATACTGTTTTTGGTGATGTCTACTCATCTTAGAACCACTGCCAATTTTAATATTATCATTAAGAACAATCCCACTAATAATAAGAAATGTGAAAGGCCATATTCCTCACAGTACACCTTAGAAACTAATATCCTGTATAAGTGACATGCAAAGATTTTGGTGGAATTATATGGTTGAGAGTTGGTGAGTCTGCACCAAAACCTCTCATTCCTGTTTTAGCAATATTTGAGATTCCAAGGGAGAGAAACAGAGGTTAAGTTAATTTTTTTAATCTCACCTACCAGTTGAAGCATAATTTTTCTTTTTTCTCTTTAGTCAGGAATGTAGAAAGTAAGTCAGAAAGGTGTTAAGTGTGTTTGTGCACTGAGTTACCAGGCTGTAGTTAAATTCCGTAACAGTGCCTGTAAATGCTTGGGGCTTCATACATTTGTCAGCCAAGCACTGGGAGGTGAGGTCTTCTTTCATAATGACAAGCAATTACAAGATGCAGGACACTGTTACTCTGAGGTGCTTTTTGCTGATTCTAGACCCATCTTTAGACCTCCTGGGAGCGATGGGACAGAAGCCTATTTGGTGGTATCAACAGCCAGTCTCCCTTTCTACATTTGCACTCAAGTCATCAGCAGTTAATGTATTTTATGTGATCTGACTTCAGTGCTGTTGTATTTTATAGGATGACACCTACAGTAGAAGAAAAAACTCTCCATTTTCATATTATGAGACCTGAGGAAATATTTCCTACTGGATAATATTCCAGCAAAGACTGTCTCTTTGTTGATGGAAACTTTGGGAACACTTTTCAATCTTCTTGATTTTTCTGAAGCAAGATCTTGGAGGGATTTTTTCTTTCACTTTAATGGATTCATTGTGAGTAACTTGCCACTGTGAACCAATATTCAATATTCAGAATTAGGTTATGTTAGTTAAAGTTCTTCCCAATGCAGCCTGACATATTTGATTTGTAGGAAGCAGGTATGAGAAAGAAAGAAAGATTAATTAAATTCTGTTCAGGCTTTTATGATTAATGATCAGGCCAACTTTCTGATGGTAAGAAGAAATTGTGAAATTGTCTGGTCTATCAATCAAATTGCACCAAAGAAAGACATGTCTGAAGCTGCTGGAAATGAAAGCATGGTTCACAGGACTGTGGAATTAAAAATATCTGCACTTTCTCTTTAATAAAGAGATGCATACTCATAAAAATAATTTTCTTGCTTTGCAACTGCATACTGGCAGCAAAAGATGACTTGGTGCTTCTTCAGTTATGTTTCTAATTTGCCATTGTTTCAGTCTGTTATTCTTTGCATTTTTACAGGGCATGTTCAAACAGAAGCCTCAGAAACTGGCTAATTTGTGGTGCAGTCAATAGGCCTTGGAAGCCAATTTCTGGGTACTTCTGGATACTTCTGTCTGTGGTACCCTTTGGTAGAATGATAGGACCAGATGAGGAAGTGATACAGAGTATTTTTTCATTTATTCTGTCAACTTGTATCCTCCAAAAAATTACAAACCCAACATTTGCCCGCTGGCTTTATATATCTCAAATTATGAACAGTGCATATTGTGGGGTGTGTTAGATTCTATTCCATTTAAAATATAACTATTTTTTCAGTTCTTTCTTTGAGGAAGAGTATGTGTCTTTAAAAAAAAAAAGAGAGAGAGAGAGGAGAATGTTTATTGGAGTCAGTCAGTCTTACATAGCTTATATTGAGCTTAAACAAAATCATGTATTAGACCTAATACATGTCATACGGTCAGTATTAAAAAGAAATCTAACCACCCAAAATATACACAAGTAAAAACCCAACCACAAGCAGTAGTTGGTTGTCGAAAAAGTTGGACTACTGAATGTTCAGTGAAGTTTCTGAGGCACGGTAAAACCCAAATTCAGTTTGTCAAAGTTGAACTAAGTCTTTTGGAATCGGTGGAGTGATTTTGGCTTTATTCCAGTCAAGGACTGGTCAGCAGGGTCTATTTTGGGGATGAGGAATGCCCCAAAATGCTGAATGTAGAAGTTAAGGCCACTAGGGCATATCATTATCCATTTCACACTGTGGAATGGACTGTGTAAATTACCTTCCTAGACTGAGGAACCGAAAGGCCTGCAGAAGCCTGGCTGTCCAAGTCGTCTTCTGCTTTTAGCAAGCTCATTTATTTGCAGCATTTTGCTAACGTTGCCATTTAAACTGACTAAGAACCAAAACCATTGTGACCTGCCCCTCCCCAAAGGGATATCGTCTTTCATAGTGTGCTAACTCTGGAAATGCAGTAGAAAAATGCAATATCCTTGAAATTGCAGTTCTCTGCCAGGAAAATCAGATTTCACTCCTGAATCTAAAAGTATCTCTTATTATTAATAACAAATATGTATGTAGCAACTGCATTTGCATTGCACTTTACCAAAAGGAACAAACATTCTCTTTGCCCTGATTAATTTGCAGGCTAAATATACCAAACATGGCATATTAAATTTATCTCTTTTAAAATATATTTAGCTTCCATTACCATAGACAGGTATCAGTTTTATATTCTTGGTGTTTGTTTGTTTTCTTAAAAATAGAGCTATAAGACAGGGTAATGCTATTATTCCTATAGGGAACTAAAGCACAAGAAGCTGATTAGCTGAAGTTCACACAAAAGCATATATGGCAGACGAGGGACCTAAACTGACATGTTCTGGCAACATGTTCTGTTCTCACATGTTCTGCTGTCCTAACTGATGTATTTCTCTTGAAATCAGGCAAAAGAAGGCAACAGGGAAAGAAAGAACTTTTACTTTAAATGATTTGTCTTGTTGGAAATCCTGCGAGTAAAGCCTGTGAATTCTTTGCTCATTTTTAGAACCTCAGGAAACACCTGCCTTCAGAAGAAAATCCTGTAAACCCACAACTCTCAGACAAAATATATCTGATTGTCAGACTTCTCAGTCATAATGTGGGTAGGAGAATGTAGAAGAGTATGTAGAAAGATCATGTTATCACTAATCACAAAAAGTAGAGGAAATATTGCTTAAGGCATGTTTTAGAATATTTTAGATGCTTGTTGGTGTTTATTATTTAAGCTTAGTGAATTTTTTCTCCACATCTTGGAAAACAAATTTCGAAGTTAATTTTCCTGAATACTGGCATGATCTACACAACCACATAAGGGTTCTGAGTTACGGAACTTACTACCTATGAAAATAGTTGCTGCTGGGAGTTGCTAACATTTCATAGGCAAAGCAAAAATTAAAAAATCAAATAAAAACTTGTCTTTCATTTTGAATTATTGAGCATACAAACACTCATTTGCCTAAACCTCTCATACACTGACGTCAGTAACCTAGTGGAAATGCAGTAACATGTTGTCAACAACTGGCTGCATCAATGCACAATTTCTGAAGTTCAGCTCTGTGGTATTGCAATAAAAAGCACATGTAACATTCCTGACTAATTAACCAAACAATATTTTAGACACACGAACTTATCTGTATACAGGAAAGCCAGGCTCTTGTAAACTTACACAGGGGAAAATAAGAAAGATGAGTGTCTTTCTTGGCAAATGCCTTTATGAGACTGGTTTTGAAGGGGTCACTTTGGATAGTGGTAGAACAAAACCAGAACTAATCTAATGCAAAGATTCTAAGGCTAATATCTTAACCTTGATTTTTTCTTTAGTACCCAGAGCCATAGCACTGGATCATGTAGACATAGAAGAGTACTTCAAAATTTGAATGTCACAACATATAATTTTTTCTACAAAATGATCACGCTCTATCTTAAAAGCAGAACTAATCTAGTTAGGAATTCTCTGCACTGTTTCATCTTACATGTATTAATAGTAATTTTATATTGTTATCTTAGGTCATCTTTTGACTTAAGTAGCTCTTCTCTTCTTCTGTAAGGAAATTCATCCTTCATTTATTTTATAGTCATCAATCCTATAAGCAATTCCTTTTCTCCATTTTTCCACTAGCCTTTTCTGCTGTCCTGCCAGCTGATAAATTATGCCTTCCACCAGCCACTCTTTTCTTTACAGTTGTTTGCACTTAGAAAATTAGCTCAAAGAAATTATTATTACAATGGAGTTGACTATGCAGTCACCTAGGGAGGTTTCTGTGCTCTGTATAAGTTGACGCTTCTGGAGGCAGATCTACAGAGTTGTTTGCAAACTTCTGATTACAGCTGGCTATCATCCAGCCAGCTCTGAGTGTGGGCAAAGCAAGCATGTGTGTGCCTGTGAAATACCAGGGAGAAACCCCTTTGAGGTTTTCTAGCATTGCCCTAGTTACAGCACATTCTTGCAAATCAGCTGAGTGTCAAAAAACTATGCTGAGGTCTTGATAGAACATTTTTCGATGGCAATAGGAGATACCCCAAGTAACTGAACCCATGGGAAATAATTGACCCAAATCCTATTGAAGCTGGTAGACCACCTTTCACTTCACTGGGCTTTGGAAATAGGCCTGAATAGTCTTCAACAGTTGTAAAGCAGAGCCAGATCTGACCACGTAAGCCTACTGCATGGTCTCATATCCCACACCATTCTCTTTTCCCTTCAAGACAAAAAAGAGACTGAAACAGAGTCTGCTGGGTTTTTCTGCATGGATGCTCCTAAGTCTCTAGAAAGTGCAAATCAAATATATAAGGCTGCATTTTTTATAAGAAATTTGCTGAACTGTAGTTAACACTGACTTTTTTTCCTCATGATGTAGATATCTTAAAGCCAAGATACAACCAATCATCCTTGTTCTCTTTTGATGGATTATGCTTTATCCTGAATTCATACAAAGCAATTCTTTTGGCTTCCAATCATGAAGGCCTGTTAAATCATTAGTTGCCATGGGGCACTTAAAATCTGTTTCTGCTTCTATCTACTACTGTTTTGGTTGTGGTTTAGTTTATAATTGCTTTTGAATGTGCATCACAAACATACATTCTTTTTCAAAGTGTTATTTTTAAAGGCTGAATTAATTTAAAAGGAAGTTTCTTTCCCCAAAATGGGCATATATTTTTGATGGCACATAGGCATACTACATAGGAGAATAATGCAAGACTAGATTACTGCATTACATTAAAATCAAATCAAAGTCAGTGAAATTCCTTATTCTAATAATGCCAGATATTCTGGATTTCTTGAGCCAGAGTACTTGCAAAGTCTCTAACTAGTGACTAATTAGAAGAAAAATGTTGACAAATTACACTGAATGAGGACAACAGAAAGAAGATAGATTTGGGAAAGAAATAGTATTGAATGAACCTTAAAAGGTAGAACATCTGAACTTCTTACATGTAGCTTATATTATCCGCTGCAGTTTTAAAGAGATCAAATATTTATGTCACAATAAAAAGAGCCAAGGGATGGTGCTTTAAATGAAACTAATGTTAAGAGTATCAGTTGTTTAATGCTAACAGTCTTGTTGCTGAATAAGAAGCATTCCACTCCATGTTTCTCAAATAACATTGTATATGGTTTAATCAAGATTTGTAAATAGATTGGCTATATATCAGTTCCCAGTTAGTATCATGACATTGAGCTTTAGGCACTTCCAGCTAAATGTAGGAAGAGAAACAGACTACCTTGTTGTACAGGTTTTGTGTAAATAGTAAACCAGGTATAGGAAGAAACCTCCTCCTGCTGAAGAAAAGGGAAGTATGTAAGTTACAAATTCAACGTAATCAGAAGAGATCCAGACTTCATTAGTTTAACTGCTCAAGGAACTATTTTATTTAGATCTGCTTTGGTTAGAGAAACCACACATTAGCCATTTTGACTTGTTAAATATGGACAGAATTTAAGTAAAATCATAAGTAGAAATAAAAAACAGTTTTCACTGCCTATATAAAAAAATTGTACTAGAAGTATTGCCACACATTTTTCTCTCCACAAACAATAACTGATATTTTGTCTTGATTTCTGTATCATAAATAAAAAGATGAAGGTAGAAATTATTGAATGCATAGTTTATTCCATTTAGTAGTATCTGAATTAGTCTGTGTAAAACAGGAAATAATAGAAGCAATTTTTTTTACAGCTATTAAGTATTTTTAAAAGGTCTTTTTTTTTTTTACCTTTTTTTTTACTCTTTCAAATAAATGCAAAATATCAAAAGCAGTAGTGGTTAAAACTAACTAGTTTTAAAGTTTCTTTAAGAAAAAACTGTCATTTGTGAGTTTCGCCCCATTTCAGTGCAAAGGTATGAATTGGTGCATATTTTGCTTGATTGCTCAGTGCACGCCGGGAAACCCTTCTACGGGCCAGCCCTGTGTGCTCCATAACAAACATGATTACTAGGAGCACTTGGTATGGTAGAAGTCCATTGTGAACACTGTGTGCAGCTGAAATGATCCTACAGTCATGCAAATGTAAAACATTAATGCTTGTAAATGAATTTCTGGTATGAAAAGATTATCAGGTACACCATGGCAGAGCTGAAAGCCCCACGGGAGCTGTTTGAATTGCAGGGAGCAATGGGTGTTTTGACCACAACACCAAGAGATGCTGACCACCCAGTGACTTCACTGGGAGTGGCAGAAACTCAGTATATTTAATGATCATGTTCTTGGTTATATAGCATATTTTACAAAAAATGATCAACTTACCCATCTGAGGCTGGAATATGTCCCCTTTTCACTCAGTACCTATCACCTCAGAGATTTTCTATCTTAACAGTTCACTTACCAGCTTCTGTAGTGATTTATGCCAAACAATGTAGCAAGTTCCAACTATATAGAAAATACACATTTTTTCCACTGTTTTATCTAGCATACAAGAAAATAGGCAAATAGGGAGCATAGGGACCAGTTAAGCAAGAGCAATAGAAGCAAGGATGGAGTCCACCCAATATACTCTATTCACTAAGCAGTTTCAACATATTCTGTATCTGCTTTCACTAGTCACAGATTATTTGTACACATTACCAAACTTAAGTGTGTAGGTATTTAGAGTTTAGGTTAGCTTTTAGTTAACCTTATGATGTTTCAATTTTGGATTATATGCTTTAAAGTATATTTTATCATAGGATTGAACATGAGCCAATTTTATCTTGATATTTACTGGAATGCCGTATTTTTTTAAAAAAATTAAGGTTTCCTGAAATGTGGTTTATTTTGCAAATTTAAAAAGTGTAGAAAGCCACATTCTTGATCTTCTTTTTGAGAATCAGATCTTATCAAAGTTGTGGTTTTCTACCATAAATTCCTACATGTAGAGAAAAATACCTTATTTCATTAAAATATTTCTAAGTAAGTTTAAAATATGTTTTAATATAGGCTTTTACATTCTTGTCCATTGATTTTGTATTTCTAATAGAACTTGTCAGAAGAAATCTATAAATATCATGTATTGTACAAGGTGTATTTAGCTTCTGAATAGGACTGACTCAGCACAGATTGTATAAAGCCAATGGCTGTTGAAAATGGGTTGGTTCTGTTTCGTTGACTGAGATGGTAAAATACGCCAAAATAAGCACAAACTCTACTGGCACTACTAAATAGTTTTCTATTTGTATTTATCTCAAAATTAACTAAACACTCTTCAATTTTGCATTAAGAATTATTTGGGTTGACTTCTGCTTCTTCAAGTAGGAAAACTTCCATTTTCATCTTTTGGTGTATAATTGGATTTTTTGGTGTGTCTTTTTAATATCACTTTATGTGTAATGAGGTTTATGTACAATTCAGGAAAAAAGTGCCTTCCCAGATATTTAAATTGAAAAGACTCTAAGGCTTGTATGAATACAGGGAAAAAAATGTGATGGTGTTCTTAACTTAGATGGTGTCTGACATGCTCACCAACTCTTACTATAACACTATTTTTATTTAATTCCACAGATGTAGACCAAATATGTCTTGTCCTTTCCTGGAAATGGAGTGAGTTACCCCTCTTTTTATCAGGCTGTTTGCACATTCGTAGGATGCAAAGAAAGGTGGTCTAATGGTCATCTTGTGGTCTGTGGCCACAGGGAGGAGAGCTGATGCACTAGTATTTGATGTGCTTGATGCTATTTAATTTTCTCTATATTACACAGTTGGATCAATTGTGTTTTATCAATCGTCCTGAAATAGCTATTTGCATAATTATAATACCCTTGGCCAGAGCAATGAATAATGCTCTCTCACTTCTTGATTCCCTCTTTCTCCAGGTTAGAAGTAATTTGTTGGTCTCCATCATGCATGCCCTTTGATATATTAGGGGAATGTGGTAACCATTTTCTGTACATATCCTTCTCTGCCATTTAGAGAAGTTGTAGAAGTCCAAAATAATTTCCTCAGCTCCCTGTATTGTAAATGAGCAGGTAGAGTGACAGCACAGGGTAGAAATGGAATCCATCTAAGATGGGCAGTAGTGCTGGCCTTCACCACATTTCCCCAAAGCTTTCTAAATGCAAGATGTTTAAAAGGCTGATTCATTTGCTGGAGATTATCTGTGATCCTAAGGTAGATCATTACTAGCCTGTTACTATAACAATTTTATATGCTCAGCCAGACTCATGATTGCTTCTCATTCCTTGAGTTGTCATTAAAGCTGCTGCATAATTTTCCTATTCATCTGTTCTGTGCTTCTGAATACCACGTCTTTGTACTGCCTCGGTTCAGTTCTTTTCAGACAAAAACAGAAGAGAGAGCTGTTTAGAGAGTTTCTACTAGGGGCAAGCTGCAGATTTCACACCCACCACTGGAGTCTTAAGGCAGCTGCAATTCTTTGGGGAGAAGGTTATTTAAACAGAGCAGTTAAAGACAATCAATCTTAGTGACTTAGTGACTGCACAACACAAGTTTGCTTTGAGATGTTCACTGCAGAGCCAGGACCAATTATGATCCGTACTATTGTTCTTCTTACTGTAAGCTGACGAGTTTCTGACAAAAATTATAGGATGTGTTGCTTATAATAGCAGAGGAGTTGATTCAGAGATCTAGGAGGTCTGTTCCAGTCCTTTGTTTCTATGGAAAACCAAACTGTCGAGTTCAGAAATTGGCTCAATTGCTATTAAAGGAATGGTGGAAGACTCTCTGAAGCTGCAGTGTTCTCTGTGGAGGCTTGGTTACAAATGTAGATGTTAGTGCCACACTGAAGACATTGAGAAGTCATCTCTGATTCTGTATGTGAGTGTCCTGGGAAGGGCTTATGCTGAAATCATGTAAAAGTAACAGAGTGGAAAAATATCTGTTGGAAATAACCACTTAACAATTATTTATAAAATGCAACTATTGCAGCTCTTGTTTCCAGTCTTTAGATAGTATAGGTCATGTGTTATTTCTGAAGAAGTTTCATCGCTTTTGGTTTCAAAAAAATATTAAAAAATGGAATTGTGTTCTCCACATGAGCAAAAAATTTGAGCCTGGTCAGGAAAGAGGTTGTACACTACAATAACGGATTTTACATCTGCACCCCCCCTTAAGACAGTTGCAGAAAATGGTATTCGAAATGACAGAAATTTTAAGATTATGCAGCATTGAAAGCATACTGATTTAATTGTCAATGTGATTTAATAAAAGAATGAGGAAAATATTTCCTGTAGATTTTGAGGATTTGTGACAACATATATGTTAATTATTGTCAGTCTGTGTGACTGGAGAAGGTCAAAATCTGTACTTCAAGTAGTTTTAAAGTTTCACAGCAGTCTGTTTTTAACCAATTTTATTTGACTTTCCATTAAATATTTTCATTAATGACTAAGATGAATGCACATGCAAAACTTGTAAATTATAGTCAACTGGGAGTGGTTTCAAATATTTTGCAGAATAGGATGAGAAAACCTGTGTGGGAAAATACTGCATAGTAGTTGTTAAAAAAAATATTCACACCTATTCCAGCTGCTGGCTGCAGATGTTTATACACATCTAATATTATTCCATAAGACTTTGCTTTCTGTTTCCTTTGCTTTTACATTGCAATAAGATTTATTTTTTTAATCCTGAGATTTTGCCTTTATTTCAGCAAAACCTGAAGGGCAGGAAAAAGGAAAATCCATAAGTGATATTATCTCAGCACTCCCTATTCTCCCGTTTTACTGCATAGGTTTTGAGAAGCACATACGCAAGTTAGAAGTGTTTTCCAAACACTTTTAACAGGCTAGATTTCAGAAGGATTCAACATATTGTAGGAAAAATAAGAATAAATACAATTTTTTTCAAGAAGAGCCCTGATGGCTATTTAGCCCACAGAGAAATCACACAACTTTGTGTATTATGTTCACTATTTATTTATAAAGTAATAATCTGCCATTGCTTGTATACTTGCTACTGTTGATGTATAGCTATTCCCATGCTACAGTCCCAGTTTGACTTCCTTCTGACCTTTTCTTAACTGGTGCAACTCCGTCAGTTTAACCAGAATAGCTCCTAACTTAGAGTCACTAGCTAAAACTGAGGTACAAATGGTGGATACTTGCAGCTTTTACAGGAATAAAGACAGCTGAAGTACACAAATAAAACTTTCTTGACAGATAGCCTTTGTGCAATGAAAGGAACATGTCATTTATGTAGTTTTTGCTGCTGTCATAGGATGTGAAGTTTCTTCCACCTCTTTCTGTGATGCAATACTTTATAAAAACAACCTTTTTCACACTAACAGTCCCACTGAATTTGGCACTATTAGGTATGTGAGAAAAGCTAGGTGAATTTGACTCTCACTGATTCTGACATTAATGGGACACAACCTCAAAGGGGAGAGAAAGAATATAAAATAAGAAAAAATATAATTTCTAATCAGAAATAAACATATAACTAAATGTTCCATTAAAGCACAAAGACGATGAATGTATTATACTCGATAGGAAATGAGGGGAAAACGTTACATTCAGGTGAGAATTTTGCAATACATAAATCATGCATATAGTGTTTCAGAAGGAATTTATCCAATTGATCCTGAAGCTAGCAGATCAATCACTAAGGAAACAATCCATGACAATAGGCTTTGTTGTTCATCACAGAAGTTCCATGTATTATTTTCCATGATTTCATTGGAACAGTCCTCTAAACTTGTAAGACAATTAAAACATTTCAGTTGAACCAGATGGAAAAATCAGATTCCTACCCATGTTATTCATAGGACAGATACTGCAACATCATCACAGTGCACACACACTTTTATATCTAAGAATGTGACATCCTCTAGGATAGCATGCCTATTTCTATGGCATTTAAAGTAAAAAAAAAAAAAGGCAGTTATTTTTAAGTGGTTAAAGTGGTTGTAATAGTTAAACATATTAGACGGGGACAAGCACTGCATACTACAGTGACTGAAGCACATGCAATCTTAAATTTGCAGTGTAAAATTTCCATATAGAAATATTGCAGACTCTTAGCATCAAGAATAGGTGTTGTTCAGTAATACACCCAGTCTATTTTTCCTCTGTCTTGTTTATGAATTGCTAGGAACAACTTGTAAAGAACTCTGTTCTTTTACCTAATGTGTGATCTGTAGTAACTTCTTGTTCCTCAGTTTCCCCCTCGGTAAGACATGACGTTCTGTAGAATTATTTTAAATGGTGGCAAACTAATGACAGTTGAAGTCGTAATATACACCTTTCAGAACTGCAGAAACTTTTTTTCTGTATTCCCCAAGCAATAATCAGAGTTCATGCAAATGTACAATGAAGAAGTGGACACAAGTTATCTTAGCACATTTTTGCATCTTAACACACATATTGCAAATAAAACCCCCAAGGATTTTAAACTTTAAATAATACACTGCCATCCAGCTTAAGTGTTTTTTATCCCTCAGAAGCCATTTCCTTTAGCTTAAAACCATGGGAATTTGTCTTTTCTCACTTGCCAAAGCCACAGTACAGAACAACCATCAGAAAGTAATTAACACTGTCTGTCTTTTCTGATTAAATTAAACAGATGTAAGGTATATGTCTAGGGTAGAGGTTGAACTTACTAAAGGAACCTCATTTAAAACAATAGAGTTGGTATCTTTCACCACATTAATTTATTAATGAAGAATTTTTCCTTGTTCAAATTTATCTTAATGCTAGAGCAAACACAGTTACCCTCTTGTCGTGATCATTATCTCTTATCCATCCATAATTTTTAAATAACAAGAAAGAAGAATGATCATAAACCTGAAATTTAAAAAGAATGACAGTTCAAATCAGATATCAGTGAAAAATCTGTGCACCTCATTTATAGGTGCAAGAGCGCACATAGACACCTGTACACACTGCACACTTCTGTATGTTACATCTGTTGAGAGTACCACCTCTGAACTGGATTACAAAATCTCCCTAATAAGTAATTTTTGAATGCATGGTAATGTGGCAACAATCTATGCCATATTTTTAACTGTCTCCACACGACAGTTAAAAATGTCAGAAGGACAGGGGGTGTTGGTTGATGAGAAACTCAACGTGACCTGGCAATGTGCATTTGCAGCCCAGAAAACCAACCATATCCTGGGCTGCATCAAAAGAAGCATGACCAGCAGGTTGAGGGAGGTGATTCTGCCCCTCTACTCTGCTCTCAGGAGACCCCACCTGCAGGACTGTGTTCAGCTCTGGGGCCCCCAACATAAGAAGGACATGGACCTGTTGGAGTGAGTCCAGAGGAGTGCCACAAAGATGATCAGAGAGCTGGAGCACCTCTCTTAGGAAGACAGGTTGAGAGAGTTGGGATTGTTCAGCCTGAAGAAGAGAAGGCTCCGGGGAGACCTTATAGCAGCCTTCCAGTATGTAAATAGGGTCTACAGGAAAGCCAGAGAGGGATTTTTTTACAAGGGCATGTAGTGATAGGACAAAGGGTAATGGCTTTAAACTGAAAGAGGATAGATTTAGATTAGAAGTAAGGAAGAAGTTCTTTACTATGAGGGTGGTGAGGCACTGGCACAGTTTGCCCAGAGAGGTTGTGGATGCCCTATCCCTGGAAGTGTTCAAGGCCAGGCTGGATGGGGCTTTGAGCAACCTGGTCTAGTGGAAAGTGTCCCTGGCCATGGCAGCGGGGTTGGAACTAGATGATCTTTAAGATCCCTTCCAACCCAAACCATTCCATGATTCTATTACAGAAGGCAAAATGCTTTAATGGGGGCTGAGTCTCTGCTGTATCTCCAGTTAATCAGCATGCACATCAGTCTAACCTAACTGCCTGTCTAAATATTGGTCACTGACATTGTCTTGCAAATAAAGCACCTGAGCAGTCAGTAAGGGTCACTCAGTTCCACTCAAACAATTAAACACGCTTTTTGCCATATACGGTGTTGGAAAGATGAACATAATAAAGGAAACCAGAAGTATTTAGATACCTCATCAAATTGTATACTATTTGACCAGGTGGGAAACTTAACAGCACTAGAGACTGCAGTGTCCTTATTGTCATATTTTTTAGGTGTAATTTAACATTTCAGCATAGACATCCATTAAGTTCTTATAACATGGTAGCTGCTATGAGCTATAGTTCATTTCAAATTCGAGTATGCCAAGCCTGCTTCTGTGTGTGATAAATGGTGCAAAGTATCTTCCAGAAATGCTTTGCTTCAAGGTTATAGTTTTTGTGAAGTGACATGAGTTGGCAGTTAATTGCAAGGGGATTGCCAGAGGATCATAAGGTAAAGAAGGAAATCATGTCAGTAAACTACTTCCACTTTTCCTACAGGGCACTTATTGTTAAAATTGTGCTGCGTGTCCTATGCAGGAGTATGGATCCACATTGCACACATGTAGAAAACCACTTATGCAGAATGATTAGACTTTCCACAGTATCACCAGCAATGTTCCCCACCAGCAACAGCGATTTCCCAGTCCCAATGTAACAGCTTGTCGGGTGTGCTGGGTGTGCCGGAGAAGGCTTGTGGCCAAAGACCTGGCTGCACTCCAGCAGTTCCTGTCTCCAGCAGCATTCTAACCGCATTTCCTTGCCAACAAATTTCTTACGCCATTACATGAAGAAGGAGGGAAGAGAAGGCTGTGCTGCAGGCCATTAGAAGCAGGTGTGGCCCTAGAGTTTAACAGGCATAATTTAGAGCATCTTACAGTTTCTTCTAAACAATTCTGGGAACCCCTTGGAGACCCCACCTGTTCTAAGGGGAAACAATAGTGGCTTTCAGTAGTTTTGTCCCTTTATATTCTGCTTAGGTGTGCCAAGTGGAGTTTGTGTATCTGAATGTCTGGCTCTGTTCTTAGAGACATGTTCTTATGAGACATGGTCTATTTTGGACACATCCAACTAAGCTGTTTATCTCCATAGGAATTTTTTAAAAAACAGCAGGAAAACAAGTAGAGAACTTGTTTATCTAGTTTGTTCCCTGATGAATCTGGGAGGAAAGTTTATCCTTAAAAGCTTTAATAAATGAATAGAGATATTTTAAAAATAATCAATAATCAAATAATTCAATAATCTTTCAGACTTAAGTCATGTTATACAGTCAAACACACAAAAAGTGGCCAGAAGAAGCCATCACAAGAAGTTACTTAGAATATTTCAAAGTTTTTGTCACTCTTACATGTTCTGTTCCCTTTACTTTAGAAGTTGATAAACTCCAAATTTTTTGTTAAGCATGTGGGGTTTTTTTGTTAGCATGATCCAATTGTCTGAGGTAAATGATAATCCTTGTTCTTAATCTTGAGAGACATATATTTGGAATTCAAGGAACAGCATTCCATTATCTGTACCTTGGTGAGACATGAAATATAATCCAAATCCTTTTATTCAATTAACCTGGCTTACTTTAAAACAATAAAGTCTTTTGTCTTCAGTCAGTTGTTCTGTGGAAAAAGTAGTCACTTAATGTAAGGTTGTTATTTATCTGAAGGCTTTTAAGTGACTATCCTCATATTCAGGACAACAAACTGTAGATGAAGAGGCGTCAGATAAGCAGTACATTGCAGTTTATATTTCTTTTAGATAATGCTATCATAATGCTCCTTAAGGACTAAGAAATGTAGCTCCTCCAGATTGCTCGCAATGACTTGCAATACAATAGGGAGACAACACATTTAAATGCTCTCAGTCTCCTTGCCACAGCATTAATAAATAATTCTCTGAGCAGAATTCACATTATAGTTACTTTGCTGTATTAGTTTCATACTTGCATTTTATCTCAGACACAGCTAACACCTTTTCTGAGTCCTCTCAGCTGTCTAAATTCGAGTATTTGGGGACTCACTTTTCTTGATCTGCCCTCAGAAAACTAGTATTCTGATGTCAACATGAGCTGCTGGTACCTTTCTGCAACTGTATGGAAATCTCTGTCCTTGCTGTTAATTGTAAGACAGTGTACGCACATTTTGTTGGCTCTGTGACATTTAAGATCTATGTTTGGATTGGACTCTACCTTTATTTTGCCAATTAATCATTTTCAGATTCTGTCAAAGAGCTAACACAAGGCAGTTACTTGCAACCGACAAGTACCAACTCTCCCTTGCATCTGAATTTCCAGAAATCATCATTCTGCTTGGAGCTCAGTAAGCAGAACAAGGCACATTTCCCTTTCTTAAACTAGCTGCAAGTGAAGGCCTGAAAAGATATCTTGATTCTGCTAAAAGCAAGATTTATTTGCATGGGGAGTGGCAAAGGGACCAAAGGGAATCATAATGGCTCTTTGTGGCAGAAATAACTTTACCAATAGAACAAGGGTGAAAGGATCAATTCTAAATGGCAGAAGCTGTATTTGTAGAGGGGGAGAGCAGAAGGGACATGTGCAAGTGTCCTTTGGGAGTGTCAGAACACAAACTCATTTTAAAAAGTCCAAATATATATTGCACAGAGAGGAGTACTAAACTGTAATGCTTTTATTTTATGTCCAAATGAACATCTTTACTAAAAAGAAAAAGACATTGCTAGAATTCTGGTACTTTGTGGAAGCAGGAAAATTGTGGGATGGTGGTGTCTTAGAGTCCCAGGGGCACTGAGAACTGCAGAGGGTAGTTTTTATTTGAGAGCAAGCCTGGTTCTTTAGCTGAAGTCTTTTGCTTCAATTTTTTCTTGGAGCCTTCAATAGTCGAACATGATCACCCAGGAGTAATACATCACAAGGGAGATTGTACAAACCAAACAGCCTTACAGCCTTATATATGCACTAATTTTGCAAGGCACTTAGTTCTAGGCTATGCCTTGCTGTCACACTGGAAAATTACTATTAAACATTGGCTTTAAGACCTTTAAGTTTTAAGAAATCAGTTCTTATACATTATGTTTACATGTAGTTTGCAGGTAGGTTTGAAGATGGTGGGCCAAATCCATTTGTTGCTCTTCCACCACAAGTGTCCGTGCTGGATCCCTGCATCTTATAGTTAAGAAACGTGTAGCTTAGTTTAGTGCTCATTTAAATGACTCACACTCATGCACCTAACACTAAATTAAACCCTAAATTTGGAGGTAAAGCAATTATTGAGGTACCATTCCCAGGACTCAGCAGCTTCTGGATTATTTCAAGACATAGGTTAGAAGGAGGCAAATGCAGTTCACCACTGACAATATAAGGTGGCTCTTGGGAACATGCACTAAATGGGAACATATCCAGATGTTGAGCTCCCAGATGTGTGAGTCATTGTGGAATAATCATCCAATCAATCGATTTGTGTAAAAGCAGGAATGAAAAGGCAAACAATATATAAATGTGAGTTGGAAATTGACATTCAGTGGGCTGTAAGGCACAAAGATGGTCCTGTCAGTGTACAGGACACTGGCTGTATCATGTCTGAGAGTCTCTATGTAAGAAAGTCAGTGTTACTAGACAGGGAAAGGAAGGCAAAATTTAGCTTCTCACTTGTGTGTTGATGTGTAAGAACAGTAAACAGAAATGAGATGTGCAACACATGAATAACTGTCTGTCCAGCTTGCTGAAAATCAGATCCTTTGTTTACAAACTGTGCCACAGAATCACCATAGATGAATGACATTTAGAAATCACCACTTCCACTCCCTATTTTTAGAATTGATTTTTTTCTAATTTGTGTTTTCTTAAGTCATTGCAGTCACATTCAATATGATATAAATACAAATACTTGTAGTTTAAGGGATTTATAAACAAAAATGAATGAGGGAAAAACACTATGATACTTTCCTTGACCTAACATTTACACAGAAAATGTTTAATTTTGACATGACTAGACAGACACCAAATGCCAAATGGTTTTAACTAACATCAATACACAATTAGCAGTCTTTGTAATTAATCAGGGCAGAAAATTGGAGACAAGGGCCTAACACAGGCTTCTCTCAGTCTTAGTGTCCACTCTGCAAAAAGTATAAACTTTTTCCCTACTCTTTGGGCAATTTTCAAAATGGCTCCTGCACAATTCAAAGATGACAATTACTATTGTTGCCTTTCATTCAAAGATCTGTCAGTCTTGGAAAACGCTGTCATTATTTATGTTCAAAGGCAGGAAATACTAATGAGGTTTGATTTCACCAGTCTCCATGAGACTACTTGCATATAATTCTCCTCACAAGATAAACTCACATTTTGTGTTTATTTTGTGAAACATAAACTTAGATGTAAAACATGGGAAAACACTAGCTGAGAGATGATATCCTTAAACGGTCCTAATATTGTGGTAAAGGTACTCCAGTAAAATCCTCAACCCAGCTGTATCATTCCAGCCTATTTCTGGATTTATGTGATTTTAGGTCTTTAACATGCCTTTTCAAGCCCATGCAATAGAAACACACATTCTGTTTAAGAAACACTTTGGAGTCCTGGTATGGTTGTATTCTAGTTTAAGTATTTTATATTTCTTCTGGTACAAAGTATAAAACAAAAGCTACATTTCTTATCCCTCACGGAATTAATTAAAAGACACTGGAGTTCAGTCAGCAAAACCTAGGATGTTTACTACTTGAAAATTTAACTGGTATTTTAAAAAATATGTTTGCAGTGAATTACTGTATTCACAGCTGAACTATTTTGCTGTGCAGTTTTTTGTGTGAGAGAATCATAGAAGGTTTTTGGAGTTCAAGTTTTTTACTGTTTTTCCACTGATATTTCTTATGGTCTTTCAGAATGACTCACTTATCACTCACCAGTGTGATTTAGCATTTACATTCTGACTGCAAAAGTTTCCTAGTCCAATCAAAAAGGTTATAGAACAATACTTTACTAAAAAGTCCAGTGTAATTAGCTTACTCACAATGTAAATTACAGCTACTTGAGTTGAAATGAAATGTACTTAGATTGTTGTTTGTGTAGTAGTCATCACACATTTCTGAATTTCATCTTTTAAAATGTGGATTTAGTGTGTTTTTAGTTTAGTAGCTGAAGGATTTTCCATGTGGCTGGTCCTATTGCACAGATTTGGCTTTAAGCTGGGATCAGAAGGAAAAACATAATCATGTATAAGAATTAATTACAGCTTTAGTGGATAAGCTAACTTTAAAAGATACAGGCAAATCTGTACTCATCAAATAGTGATTTTTTTCAAGCTTCTTTGTTGATTGTCTTTGTTGTGGGAAAGTATGAGAGACATTTCAGGAATGACAACCTGATTGCAAAGATAAGTACCAGAAAAGATTTGATCATGTCATTGATATTGATGGGAAAATATAACTTGGGTTTTCATGGGGATTGACTTGATGGGCAATCTAAAGTGCATGTGTAAGGATTAGGCTTGTCAGTGGGAAACACTAAGTCTGGTCATTACAGTTAGCTCATTTACGGTACGAAAAGGCAACTGAACATTTGTAAATCTCTGGTCCTTGCTGAATAAAACTGAATAATTTCAGTCAAACTGCCATCTTAGCTGTAAAATATCAAAGCTATCAGATAGGAGTAGTGATTAGTGACTGCAGAATGATACAAATCCATTTGCGTCTTGGGCACTAAGAAGGCATTGGGATAGTCTGTCCCAAATCATGAGACTACCACAGGAATGATCATATTGAATCATATGATTCCTTTTTTCAAAGTTAGTGAGGAAGTTAATGACTTTGGTTTATAACACTACACAGAAGAAAACTCATTGGAAAAATGCATATGTAAACTGTCTGGTTTTATTCTTTACATGAAGAACGGAAGAAAATTGTTCTAACTGGCCACTGCTCTGAGAGGTGGAGCAGAGACTGTATAGCCCATGCTGAAAGGTTTCAGTGCTTTTAAAACATCTTTGAAATCTCCCAACTATGGTTGTCACCAAGGGCTAGAAAGACTCTCACTCCAAAAAAGCCAGCCTCAGGAAAGCTTCCCCAGTTACACCAACCCCTTTCCCTAAAATTTCCTTCTGCCTATCCAGTCAGTACTGCCAGTTGGTGCCCAGGTTCTGAAATAATCAATCCTAGCTTTTTTTCTCCTGGAAGGGAGTCATATGATAGTTTTATGCTTAGTTGTCATAGTGTCTGCAGTAAGGGAGTCTTCATCTCTCAGGTCTCAGGGCCCCAAAGAGCTCTTTATGCCCCAATGCAACTCAAAAGGAGAAGGATGAGGGAAAGAATCTGAACCTTCAACCATCTCTTAACATTCAGATTTATGAGTCATGTCACACTAAGGTGCAGCCCCATTTTGTTTACACCGTAGTCTCAATGCAATTCTTTCTGCTTAATCAGTTGCAGAGTCATATTTCTGTGTTTCACATGGTATGTTATTACTGATTTTATTACAGCCCAGAAACATGTCATTATTTATGCTATTAATATGGCCCCAATGGGAAGGGTATTCTGCACTCCTTGGTGTGTGTCATAAAAGCTGTAGTCCCCAGTGAATGCCCCATTTGTTATCAGTAATTATTCAGTAATGACAGAACAATAGTGGTGGCTTAATGCTCAAAACACAGAAGTATTTTTAATCTTTTCCAATATAATAAAACTTCGGGATATAAACAGAGTGCCTCAGTTTCATGCAAAGTTAGGTCTTCAAAACCGACAGGAACTTCCAGAGCCCATGGGCATGCAGAAGTTTTGAAAACAAAGCTTGAGAAAAGAAACCTCAGTTTTCTGCCTGGGCCTGGTTATGTAGTTCCTTCTTCAGCCAGAAATGTAATTCAAGTCTAATTTGTGAGATATATATTTGAATTATTTCCCTAGTAGGGACAAGGAAGTCAACACAATACTAGTGGTTTCTATTGCACAAGTAACTAATTTCTAAACCATGTACAAAAACCAGAGTCTTTGTTAACCAGGCTGTTTAGTATAGGTGCACCCAACTATAATCACAGGTGAGTTCCTGTTCACTAGTCAACTGCAGGGGGTCACAAACTAGTCCACAGGATCTTACTGCCTCTGTGCTCTTGCATGTGTATTTGTACTCATGATTACAAAGAGTAATGTCTAAAGATCAAAGTAAAAGGGTAATTTTCAACCTTGTAGTGCCCTACAGTGGAGTCAATTACATGAATAATTCAATATATCAGAGGCATGCATTGTAAAACCCAGGCTGAGAAAGTACCTTCGTGCTAACAGCCCTGCGTCAATGTGTCTCTTTGCCCAAAGTGCATTGGGACTGAAAGCTTTTGCTTTGTTATTTTAAATCAGTGTTCTTTTTGAAGTTTTCAAACAGTTTTATCCTACAGATTACAGGAACAATGGTACCTGTGTTGCACTATGTTACAGCAGCACTTTGAAGGGGTAAGCAAACATCTGAGGAGTTATGTTCTAAGAAGCCATCAGAAGCAGACTGAATTTGGCAGTCAATGGCCACCCCATCTTCTCCAAGATTTCCTTGTGTTCCTTTGCCTTCCCTGAAAACCAAGCAGATCAATGGCTTCTGATCACATTCCTGGAGATCCTTTCAGATTCACAAGTAACCTGGAAAAGGCAAGAGGGAATCTCTGCTAACCCTATTGTGAAAACAGATAAGAACCTTTATCTTAAAAGACCTATCCTACCTGTGTAACATAAATAAAGAGATCATGTTAAATTTATTTCAACTCCTCCTCTGCACTCCTCTACCTTCATTTTAATCCTCATTACTGATGTCTATATTAGGAACGTTGCACCAAAGCAGTCTAGTGCTATGGCACAAGAAAAAAATGCAAAATCATGAAGTTCTTCCTTTCTCTGCTTTATCCTGTTTTTCGAGATCTTGGCATGCTATTGACAGGCAGAAAGAATATGTAGTCAGATGTGCCTTCTCTCCAAGAACAGGCAAATGAGCATGCTCTTCAGTTAAAGAAAAGACTGGCCCAAGGAAATTCCATAATAATAATAATAATAAACTCTCACAAGGAAGGAAAAAATTTTTCTCCATAAGGATAAATTAATTTAAAACATGTTGTAGGGTGTGTCTCACATGCTCAAATGGGTATGTCAGACACATGACATTATTTAGTATTACACAGCACAAGGCATCATCTTTAAATCAATGTGTTGGATGGCCCATATTTTTGCTTGACACATAGCAGATGCCATTTGCTTACATAAATCTTCAGATGAGATTGTTAAGCTACAAGTATAGGCACAGTACTGAACACAGAATATTAGAGTGTGCTTTGCAAGAAAAGCTGTTCATTACCAGGAGAAAAAGAGCCTGAATGGCATTAATTCTAATGTCAGTTGCAGGCAACTCCATCAAGCAGTGCTCTCAAACTGTCATCCTTCCCTTTAAAGGAAGGTGAGGCAGGTGAATGACGTTTACTTGAAGTGCTGGTTTATCTCCCTGGTCAAACTAAAGGAGCAGAAGTAAAGGCTTTTCCTTTCATCCCCCCTACCAGCTGGATCTTTATAAAGGTAGCCACAGTCTTTGAACATAATCTTCTTCCTTGTTCTCTTGGCATGTGCAAGAAAACTCCAGTTGCTCATAATCAGGACCCAAATCTTCCAGTTTAAGTACAGGAACAATATACAGGATAAACCTTTCAAACAGGAACTATGTGAGCATGGAAGGAGCAGAGCATCAACAGCATACAGCATGCTAAATCTCATGCTGCAGTGGACTGAAGGGAAAATTAAAACTATGGGCAGTAGCCATTCCTAAGGAAGCCAAGGAGATGGCAGTATGTTAGCAGAGGAATTAAATGGTGGTCTTGAAAAATGGAAAGTGACTGATTTGCAACTCTAATGGCATCAAGACAATACTAGATTGGTGAAGAAGTGAAGCATAGCTGTGGCTAAAGGAGACGAGTACTAGTGTTCACAGTGTTGAAGAGATTGGTCAAAAGTCTTTTAAGCCTAGCTTTTGTGCGGCCACCTATTGACTTCAGCTGGGTATTAGGAGTGATACTGGAACGAAAATTCATTGCTTCTTCTTTTTGAAACTGTTTCTCCTACAGTCATCCCCAAAATGATAAAGGTTTGTTCATTAATCAACTTTCATTAAAAAGACTGATTTCCTCTTTTTTGGTCTCTTTTTCCCCTTTCTTCTTCTACCTCTTTTCATCTTTACGCACACTGCCTCAGGCATTTGCATGTTCACTAATCTTTTCAATATTCATAAAGCAAAAGATACATACCCATTCATATATTTTTCAAGGTGAGATACAGACCTTTTCTGAAATGATGAGGAATCTTTGTCCTGTACTAATAGCTATCACAAATGGCACAGACACTCAATTGTACTCCATCAGAGTGTACTCCCAGTCACTTTGCCAGGCACAGATTCAATGTTGACACTAAAGAGGGGAAAGAATGAGCACAGAGAGTCTCTAGGATGTTCTTTAAGATGGAAAAGAGAGGAAAAGCAAAGATACTGAAGGAAAAAATTAAGAAAGAATAAAGAGAGGGGAAAATATTAATAGAAAAAGCGAAAAGAAAGCAAGCTGTCATGTAGAATTTGTTTGTACGCATTATCCTTTTAAAAGAAACTGCTAAATATTCTTCACAGAGTATGAACACAGCACTATGTACTGTACATGTCATACGACAAACTTTTAAAAGTCCATTTCAAGTCCTTGCGAAAACAAGTTTAGCAGTCTACAAACAAGAACGCTTTTAACATTGCAACACCCACAGCCATGTTATAGGTCTTGTGGCTTGGATCTCATTCTTGGTGGGGGTTACTCTTTATTTCTTATCCAGAGTGTTTACATCTTTGTGGTGTCGGCAATACAGACCCATCTTTATAAGACTAGCAAGAAAAAAACAGCAATAAATCTCTGCAATGTGTTTTCAGTATGTCTATAAATCTGAAATATTTAAATGTAAACCAGTCCTTTTCTTTGAAAACTGTGGATTGAAACTCACAAAAGGATTGATTACAATATTTTTATTCAAGATGATCTGAACAAAGATGAGGCTAATATTTTTCCTTGAATGTAACTTTGAAATTAAGGGGCACTGTGAGAAAAAAAACCCTGTATTTTATTAAAGGAATTATTGGTGGTTTGTCACTATGGGACTGAAGCCAAAACTGTTCTGACAGAAAGAAGTACGATTCACTGATGAAATTATATAACCTGTGTGTTATAAAGACACAGTAAAAACTTCAGCTGTTTAGAAGAAAAAAATAAATAGGCACAGATAGATCTCTCTTCTATGTCTATATTCATCATCCTAAATGTAATGTTATTCAGGCAGGTGAATACAGATTCCTGTAGGTAATCTGTAAGTAATTTGGGAGATTTTGTACACCTGAACATCTGTGGTGTATTTTTTTGATGAACTGAGATTTTAGTCTTCTATTTTGATAAATGGTAATATTTTCATAACAACGTGATCCTCAAAGGATCAAAGATTCATTGTGTTAAGCACCTTTAGTGTTCAGCACTTTCTTGCGTCAAAAATAGTTTCTGCCCAACAGAGATCTTACTGAAAGGATGGGACCTGAGACAGAGTGATAAATAGATAAATGGGGTTTGAAAGGCAGGAGAAAGAAAGACCCATACAAAGAAAACTACAAAGCCAGATGGATTTGAATATATCAACAGCTTCAGACTGCAACAATCTAGAGTGACCAGAGAAGAGGTAGAATTACCTAGGTTGTCATTCTCTTCTTATCAACAAAGTGCTGAACCTAACAAATGTGGAAGTGGATTAATATGGAGATTGGAGGAAACAAAAGAGATTTTGATAAAAAAAGAATCCTTCAAAAGATTCAAGGTCAAAATATGTGTTTTAATTTAGGAGTGGTAGCAGCCCCTCATGTACGTTTGCTCTCTCTTATCTCTGTGTCAGTACCCGAGTGCCATGAATTCCCTTCTGATGAGTGTATGTTTTGGGAAACTCACCACACAGTAAAGCCATTCTTTCTAATACAACTCTACTTCATATAATCCTTTCATGAATGAGAAATCCATTATATAATCTCTTCTGTGAGGCATACACCACAGAGTGTGTGTATCTGTTATTCCCAGTGCAAGATACTGGTAAAAAAAAAGTCTGTATTCAGCTATCTGCTCTGAACACCAGCATTTTTTTACCTCATCTTCTTAATACACTAATTGTTCAGTCAAAATACAGGTTAGTTGCTTGTCCCTGGCCCTGGTCTTGAGAGCACCTGGTAGAGATTTTGGCAACAAAAAAGGACACACAAGTCCAAATTTTTCGCACTTAACTTGAGGCAACCGCATTATACATACGAGTTAGGTCTGTAGCATGTACATAGGCTGCCTACATGGATAATACATAGACATTTTCAGAGGTCAAGTCAGCCTACCGAAGATCTGGATGTGGGCCACCATGTTGTTCTAGTTTTCAAGAATTTTTACAACAGCAGCTTCAAAGTATCAACACAGAATTCATAAGCTGCACATAGACAGATTCCACAAATAGTCACACAAGGCCAACCCACACACCCAAATGGATATTTCCCAGCTGCTGGAGTGAGTGGTGTCCCCTGCTGCTATCCCTGTCTGTCTTAGCAGCTGGGAAGCAGCTTCCTGCTGCTTCAAGGGCATTTGGTCCTTTTTTCCACTTTTAGGATGGAAAGAATGAAAGATTCCTAGAACATTCTCACTATGTGAAAAGTGTCCCTAGCCGCCAATACTGCAAGAAGAGACTAGGTCTTACTCTTTGGGGGAAGAACCATCAATGACCTTGTGTTACGTTGTGCTGCTTTAATTTGATTTAATGGGGACAAGAAAAGAAGAATGGAAGGGAAAAAGGGAGTTAATATTGAACATAAGTGCTGATGGTACTGTAGAGAAGCTAGCACCTAAATTCAAGCATCCTAACAAATGGAGTGAATTGAATAAACAATTTTTGTGACTATCATGGGTCAAATCCTGGAAAAACACATTAGCAGATATGTTTATGCCAGCATAAACATTTAAGTAAATCACTATGTGTTATTACAATAGCATTGCATTTGAACTGAAGTTGTTAGAAATCCCCTTCAGAAATTAACCCAGTTATTCTTAATAGCAATTATGGCTTTTTGCAACCACATTCACATTTGTCATCTTGGAAATACAAATATTTCTAATTAGCAAAATGGCAATAAAAGTAAAAGAATTCGCGGCTGGAAGTGTGTTTTTGTCTCAGCTCTGAACAGTGTTGCTACATTAGCTTTCAGACTGCATAGAGTAGTTTGCCAGGAGATTTGCTCTACGTAGAGTTGTACAAGTGCTTCTGTACTCTAGAAAACAAGAAATGACAGGAATATGTTGTAAAAATGTATCCTCTCTGTTGGGAGGTTTTTTATTACACATACATTTAGTCCAAATAATTTTAAACTTACATTTCCACCAAAGCTCATCTTTGCTTTAACAAGTGTTTTTTATTAACTGGAATGATGGGGTTTTCATTTTGAACTGAAATCTCCTTTTCGTGTTTTCAAAAGGGCATATATCTGAAGGCTTATTTTTAAAGCTGAAATGCAATATGTTGAAAAAGCAGTTGTGAACTCTTTTTCTGTAATTGAAAAAATACACGACTTAGGCTTTAAAGTGTGAAGAATGATACAGCTACTATCTGTGCTGACTCAGGCCAACTTGCTTCCATGCTGGTATGACCTTCAAAAGGAGTTAGAAAAATCACTTGAGGAGAAGAGAATTCCTGTCTAAAAATGTGAATCAAAACTTTTAATCGCTGCATGCAAAATATCAAGTGTTATACATGTTATCATTTTGATCTTAACATAGCTTTTTTCTAATATTAGCAATATAGTCTGACTACATCAGGATCCTAAAAGAATACTTTTGTTTTATAGTTGGAAATTATGCAGTAATAAATTCTTATTTCTTAAAAGTGTAATGAGAAGCAAGTGTCATTGCAACTATGTTTCTGTAATACAGTGCATTTTTTATTGTATCTGGCTCTATGTTAGTAATAGCCAGATCCAAATGTATTTTTTTCTTTATGTCTAAATAGTACTTAGGGATCAGAATGGCCATAATGATCTGAATGGTCATAAGAACAAGTAAAACATTTGTATTGGTCAGACAAGGACTTTGACCAGTTTTTAAAGACATATAATCCACACTGATTATGTTCAAAGTATTAATATGGCTTTATGTTCCAGAATTGTCCCTGCAGGTCCCCAGGTCAGCCAAGAGTAATACCTAGACACATTTGCCAGTCTGAAATGGTTTTAAGTGGACTTCCTTCCCGTGCTCAACTTAGCTTGATGTAACTTGGTCAAAGTCAACTGTTTCACTAATGTGCAGTTTACAGAAGAAATGTGCGAAAATTACACAAATATAGTTTTGAGTAGCATATTCATTAAGTTACATAGGTTATCTGTAG
The DNA here is from genome assembly GCF_929443795.1 of Astur gentilis. Lineage (NCBI taxonomy): Eukaryota > Metazoa > Chordata > Aves > Accipitriformes > Accipitridae > Astur > Astur gentilis. The sequence goes on along the minus strand of NC_064886.1, from coordinate 37,238,322 downwards.
AATTTTTACTGAGAGTGTAAATGATTTAATCTCATTAAATGAGTAGGATTATGTATCAGTGAGCATTGTTGGCACATATGCTTAAAAATAGACATCTAATTGATGATTGCCAGGATCTTATCCCAGACATACTGGAGAGAAAGTATAGGGCTGCTGCATTAAATATTTTGACAGTTTCCAAAAAAATTCTTCTCACGTATGGCAGTGTACGGTCTGTGTCAGTGTGCAGGGTATGTTATATGGCCAATTACTTGTCTACAAGTCTACATGTCTACACATGCTATGATACTATGCCATACCGGAAGGGCCCTATGTGTGGAAGGCAGGTGATCTGCTGGTCAGCTGCAGACCATTTATAATTATCCTCAGGGATAACAGTGGTCATAGTTCGGGATTGCTTCCTCATGTTATACATTCTTTAGTATTTTACCTAAATTCTAAAGTGACTTCTTTTCCACTGAGCACTCCCTATGTAGTTCCTCGCGCCATTTACCTAATGTGCTACCTCCTGATTAATACAGTTTCCTTCTGCTGTGCCTATACCTCTTTGTTTCTTCAGGGGATCAGGAAAGCCACTGAAAGGCTAGAACAAGCACTGTAATTGTTCCGCTTGCCTTTCACAATCTCCTAGTTTTCATGGGTCGTTACTGTCTTTCACCGGTATTTTAGTACATCTCTTATCTTTATATGCTGGAAAAATGGGGTATTGAAATTCCTTCCCAGACACTTCACTACTAATGTCCATTGTTGTTGGACTTTACCAGTTCCAAAGAAGGAAAACCAAAAAAGATCATGTTGCATGTGTAGTCCAGAAACAACACAAACTTAGACACTTTTGTGACCAGGACCCCAACTTATTCCTCCAAGTAATAAGGAAGGATATCATCATAATCACCATCATCAACATCACCATCATCATCATCATCATGCTGTACCCAAGACCACACTATCTGTTTCCTCAGATACATACTCCATAATCTAATGATCAGGATCAATGTACATTATCATTTTGCTATAGCATCTGAACAGCTGAGTGAGTGACAATAATGCATCCCTGCCAAACACCTTTCCTGATGTTGGACCATTTTGTTTTGTAGTACCTTTTATTTTTTTGACTGCTGTTTGCTGCTTATAATAGGGAATTGACAAAGTCAATTCACTAAAGAAATATTAGGAATGTCTGTTTCCAACAGACTGGCAAGCTACATTAAAGTTGTATAAAGCAGTTTTTTACTCAGTAGCTGAAGAACAGTATCACTTGCTGGGTAATGTTTGTACTTTGCCATTGATTACTCTGAAAGAGAATGGTGCTGTTGTGTTTCATAACTGGAGTTCTGCAAATAGTAAAAACTTCATTTTGTGAAAATGTACACAAATAATATTTTTTTCCATAGTCCATTCCTCTCAAAATGCTCCTGCAATCATCTTTCATCTACCCACTTGTTTCAACCCAGTGTCCCTCTTATCTATCACACTGAGCATAAGCTATGTGTCCTGATGGCTCTTTCCAAACTGTTGCCCCATTTCTGAAGGCTCACCAGTGATGTGACAGCGGTGCCTATCTTATGTATACCTTCACACATTCCTTTTTTAGGTATTTGTTAAACTTTAAACACCTTTGTGTTGTCCCTTGGGCTTCTTCTTCCCCATGGGAGGAACATTACAAAAACTTCCATTGGCAGGTTGGAAGCAGAGAACTTCATAATCTCCTAGTAATATGGAAACTACGATATTACCTGGTACTGCTGTACAGTGACCAGCGCAGACAGCATCTTCAGTAGTAGGCGGTTCTGTACTTCCCGTGCTAAACTACTGTCTTGTTCATATGTTCCTTCTCCGAGGGGGTCAGAGGCTACAAGGTTGTTAAGGTCTGCCATGGTTATGCCTTGCAACCTCCCAGTAAACCCTGTGATTTAAGTCTGCAAGTATTTCAGTACACTTGATCAAAAAGAAATGCAGTTCTTGAACTTTCTCTCTTCTGCCCCACCATCCTTGTTTATAATCAGGCTAGAAGCACTGGTTGATGGCAAGTTGTTCAGACCATACAGGCATATTTTCTTTCCTCAGCCCAGGTGGAACAGTCTGAAACCACCTGAAGTCAGTAGCACAGAAGCCATAGCGCAAACTTTTAGATTGCACAGGAGTCTAACGGCTGCTTACAGAAACAGAGAGTGTCTCCAAGATCTGTATAATTTCAGATCAGAACTGCTTTTATTACTAAGTGCTGGGTTGCCAGACAAAAAAAAGGTGATTCACTTGGATAGTGGGGAGAGCTACAGCTCTTCTGTAATGAATTCATTATTAACACAGTGAGAGGCAGAACCAGGCAGTTTCAAATTCACAAATCATCTGTCTTTTTACTAATATCTGTGTTTTTTGGCACCCCAAGAGCAGGCCCCATTCCCCTGGAGAGACTCTTTCATAATGCTCAATAATGCATCTGTTATTATGAGAAGGATGTTGAGAGTTTTGAACGCAGCAGCTCAGATGAAGCAGCTGTTGCTTCAGATACAGCAAAAGCAGAAAAAAGGACATTTCAAATTTTTAAATATATGCTCCCATGTGGTCTATTTCTCAGCCCAAAAAGGGGCCTTTGCATTGCAGCTGCCACCTGTCTGCAGTGGGGGAAACTTTATAAAGGGTTTTCCTGGAGCTGCACTTGGCTGCCCGTTTCAGGCCACAGCCAAAGCCAACCGTTAAAAACCATTGTAAAGAGTGAATTCAGCTATTCCCCCGTGCTTAGATTTCTCATGACCCTGATCTTCCACAGGGGCTGGCAGTTAGAGTGAGTGACATGGTAAATCTTGGCCAATGGAAAGCCTAGCAATCTCCAGAAACAAATATAATTACCTGGCTGATGATAGGTATTTGATTCAAAGTGCCACAGGAAACAGCAATTATGATTTCACAGAAAAATGAAGTGTTGGTAACCGCAGCAGTGGTCTGTGTATCAGCCACGTAATGATCCTCACCCTGCAAAGGGAACTGTTGTAGGCATCCCTCAGGTTTCTCACAGGATGAGAGGGTCCACCTGATTGAATATGATAGCAACACTGAGGCTAGTTAACAACTTTCTTGAAAGGATACCAGGAAAGACTCCTATGGATAAGCTGTGTATATCTTTCAAAGACTGCACTTTATTGTATACAACCTAACTGCCATATTATATGCCTACCACTGCTTTTTCTGAATGGCAGATATTTACTCTAGTTTAGATTCTGCCTCCCCCTTCAACCCACTTTCTCATATTAAGTAACACCACAGTCCTTAGTGAATACAGCTAACTCAGCTGTGACTTTTAAGGAGCAGTGAAAATCAGTTCTATAGGAAGTCTTGTTTTTAAAGCTGTTTCATATAAGATTTTATATCTAATGTCTTTAAGTACGGAGTGGAAAAACTGAACCATAATTCATGCAGTAGTTCCCTTTCTCTGTGTTTTGAAAGTGTAAATCAAAGGTAAGATTTGTACAAATAAAAACCAGCAAGTGCCCGTTAACACAGAGAGTGTTGGAACTGTGGATTTGCCACACTGATGTGCAGAGACCAATGGGAGGCATATATATTTCAATGCATTTCTAGTCATTTCTAGAATTCAAGAGCAAGTATTCTGTCCCTATTGCATATTATTTTGTTTATCTTCCTTGACTTCTCCAATTAACACACATGGGCATGCTTGAAGTTATGGCTTTTACAGACCCATGTGGCTTTATACTGACACAAATTGCAGCTCAAGAGAAAAGTAAGGGAAAGGAAAATTTATAGTTCAGCCCAATACTGTATGCCAAAATCTAAAAATGGTTTGAGACAGCTTCTTAAATAATCGTACTTCAAACAGCATGCTCAAGTTCTTAGGCCAGAAATGTTAGGCATTTTTGTACTTCCCCAAACTCCGTGGAAATAAATTAGTTTTTTTTTAAAAAATCAGACAATTATTGGAGGAATTCCTGGGTAATTTTAATCCAGTCTCAGGGCTGCCAGTTCTCATGATATTGGGATTTTTAAAAATAATTCCAGCTCCTAAAGCATGAATTACAATAGATTCCTAGTTCTTATTTTTTGAAGGTCACTTTCTTGTTCTTCTAACTTTGCAAAGAAAAACAAATGTGAACCTTTAAGGCTAAAAAAGTTGAAAGCAAATTTCATAATACTATTCTAAAACTATGATGGTTAAAGTTAACTCCTTCATTTTGGGGACCTAACAGCTGTGCCAATACTGATGTCTAATTGAGATAATTTCTCGTGATTGCCCTCAAAATACAATTTTTAAAAATCCTCTAAACAGGTCAGATAATTACTGTTTCAGAAGATATTACAAGAAAAAAAATAATCTGTGATGGTTTAAGACCTAGTGCCTGTTGTAAGGATTTGAGTTAAATTTCTGGTCAAACATCCTGTGTCGGTGCAGACAAATTGTATAGCATTAAAGTACATGGCATTTTTGTATCTCAAATGAGATATAGGAGTATAATTATATTAGCAGTAGGAGTCATATAGAGACCTAGTGTAGATTATTTCACTACCATTACTAGTTTAGATTAGGTAAGCAAAGTTTGGGCATTATTAACTACAGAAGAAATGTATTAGCTGTGAAAGAAATGTATATTTGGAATTTTTCTGGAGTCAGTGGAGTTGCACAGGCTGCATTGCAGGCAGATTGGTAATATGTAGTTTCCAGAACAAACTGATGTCTGAAAGATCATGTAGATAGCTGATACCAGGTGTATCATTTAGTTATATCCATGCTTAGGTGTATCACAACCATACTGACATTGCAGAAAAGTGTTGGAGAGAGTTTATTTTAATACTGTGGAGAAAAATAATCCAGGGTTTGGGGCCAGTTCTTGAGCAGTGTTGGTAGGATTGCTCTTTGTGTGTTCCTGTCTCTGGCATAGAGTTAGGTGAAGTGTTACTCTCCACAGCCCCTTGCTCCTATTGCAGACTAACCACCTGCTCATCTGTGGACACAGGAGAAGCCAGCTGGCTGCTGGGGCAGTGCATGCTGTCTGAATAGCTAATCCCAGTCTTTTCTGAACGAAATGTTATGGGCCAGGTGGAAACTGGCTTGTGAAACAGCTGGAATTGCTACACTATTTTCTTTTTACTGACATACCATATATTAGCTATCCATTTTGTCAGGAAGTAGACTGTACTTGTGGTACTACAAGGACATGAAGATGTAGTAAAGTATGAAGTACAAATCCGTGCATAGGAGAAATAGATTATTCTGCAAAAATGAAATACTGACTGATAGTGACTGATGGCAATGTTTGTATGTGAATTTCTTAACTTACATAGTCATTGACATGGAGAAGATAGTGGGGATAAGTAAGATCCCATAATTTCTGGGGAAGTATTCCAATTTTCAGCTATTTATTCTTCCTTATTAGTCTCAACTCTTTCATGATAATCCACTGTTTCTTTTTCTTCCTAATCCCTTCTAATATTAATCTATGTTAATACCGTGGTTTTATGTATTTGAAACACGGATTCTAAGGTATTATATTGCTCTGCCTCTCCACTTACTCTGCATCTTACTATATTCATTTTTACATGTGTATGTATACACATATACATACAGACATACATATAAATATTTATGAATACATAAATATGTAAGTCTTTATATACATATGTATAAATATGTCTGTCTGTACGTATGTGTGCATTTAATTGCTGTGTGGTTAAGTTAAAAGTACCTGGATACATACCTATATAGTTTTTGCCTTTTGTGTACACATCTTTCCTTAAAAAGGGAATATATCAAGATACATGTTTGCACATGCACAAACACTAAGAATTGTGCAAAATGAGTTAGCATCATTTTAAAAATAAACTGTAGAAAAGTCAGACTGCTGTCCTAAATATTTTCGTATAACATACAAATATATTGGCGCAAAAAATTAATTTTCCATTGCTGTAGGCTTAAGTCAATAAACTGTGGATAATCTCATTATGATCAGTGGATTGCTACAAGGATTTAGTTAAATATGAACCTAAGTCTTTCTAGAATTAGGAATATATATTAACTAAATTATAAGGAACAGACATTTATTTGGATGGATACGCATCAAACTGAGAACATCTGATCACACTGTAGCAAACTTTGCTCCTTTTTTTCTATGTGGCACTTAAATCCATTGGAAAATGGCCTTATAGTCAAAACCCTGATGTAACTCTAATGTATTGTATAATTGTACATTTTAGTTAAAACTGAGGATTGGGAGGGTGGTTGTTTTTTGCCTTTTGCCCTAAGGATTGTCTTAGCCCTAAGGACTTAATCAGACTTGCTCGTTTATTTCCATATCAAAGTTAAGTAGTAAATATTTTATTAACAGATGTCTGCATCAAAAACTTCCATTTGGAAACCAGCCCTCAATACAAAGTCTTATTACAGAATAAGGACAGCTCCTGTACTGCAATTATAATTTTCATTGTTTTCAGACAGGAACCCACTGGTGCCCCACTTATGAATGTTCTTACATATTTCCTCCAAGGAACAATTGCAAAACAATCAGAGCACATCTAGATGGGGCTCGGAGTTGAAAGCTTATAAATCACTTTTGTCAACATTTTCCATCAGTGCTTGATTTATGATATGACCTAACATTCTAATGACACAGGGATCCTAATTTGTAATCATCCATACAGTAGAACGGAGACTCAACATTATGGAAAAACAAAAAAACACTTTTACATTAGTTGATTCAATGTGCTGAAGGAGAATATACCACAGACAATCCCTCAAATATTGCAGAATGGGATTTTACAAGCCAACATGTGGAAGAACTGTTTGTGTTCCAGTAAAAAACTGAAGATGAGGTAAAAATCAGTTACAAATTATTAATAGTTTTTGTTTTACAGTGGTCATTTTGGTAAGGAGTACAGGATCTAGCAGAACCGTGATACTCTGGGATAGTTTTACTCATTTTACAGCTTTACTACAACATTGCATGTACTATACACTGGAGTACAGCAGTGGTTTTGGGAGGCTATCTAAACTAGGCTTCCAGATTAATTCCTTTCTAGAAGTGTTTTTTCTCTCTGAAAACAAACATATAGAGTGAAGCAGCATCCCCTGAAGAGAAGAAAAACTATGGAGTCACCTCAGTCAGAGACTACAATGGCCAGTTAAGTAATTTATTTCATGCTCCTGAATAGAAGCTGATTTCATTCTCTGTGAATGGAGATTGATTCAATATAATTATCCTCTCTGGAGCTTTAAACAAACCAGCTTCAAATATTTTAAGTGATGTGGCTTTTATCACTTCCTTTGGACAATATTTTCATTGTCTAATAGGTCTCACTCTGAATTTTCTTCTGATATCCTGCCTAAATTACTTAACCACATATCATTATCTCTTATTCTGCTTAGTTAAAATTCCTTATAACAAGCCTTGTCAATTACTGTTGCCAGGAGCTGCTGCTTCAAATGTTTCAGTAGAGAGCATATAGCTAAAACCTTTCATCAAATAAGGCATTCTATAGGTATTAAAGCATTTTGCATTGAAAAATATGTTTCACAGATCATCCCAGTTTCTAAGCCTATAAAATAATCCTTAATTCAGTTATAAGGACCCTATCGTTTATAATGCAAAATTGAAGATTGATCTAATGATAAGGAAGATATGCTCCTGTGGTAGCACTGTGGATTGGGATGGCCAGTGGGAAAACCTGCTGGGTATTGAAGCATTTGTCACCAAGTGCCATGATTTGTCTACAAGCACTGTTCATCTCCTGCAGCTGTGGGCACAAACAGGTCTGTTCTGGCAGTCATCAAGATTCATGATGTCTGTCTGATGGCCATGAAATGTTAGAAAAGCAATCCTGCTTTCTTGATGACAAGAGTAAACAAATGAGCCAGGAACCCTGACTGATGGAGAAGGGAGGGAGCTAGGAAACTGCAGGGTTAGATTCAGGCACTTTCCAAGCAGAAGGCAGATGGGTCTTGACTCTATTGGCTAGTTTAATACTTGGGAATATCAGATACGAGTGCAAAGAAGAAAATGCTGATGACAGCTCATTGAAAATGATTACACTAGCTTTTACACTGGAGTAATGACATTCAAGTTTGCTGATTAACTTATGGCTGCTTGACCAAAAACCCCGATGAGCATATCCACCCTTATTACCCCCATGCCATTGACATATTTCTTTTACATGGGCTCTCATTAGATTGATCACAGTCTGAATCCCTTGAACTTAAGCAACCATATGATTTGCATTTTTGTCAAGTTATATTTACAGGAAATGTTGGAATCTGCTTATTCTCTTGAATCTTTACCTAGTGCATCTTACCATGCCATAAGGGAATTGGCTTAATATTTTGCTTCTGTTCTCAGCAAGGAAGATACTGTGTAGACCCAACCTGGTTGCCAGTCAGAAAGTTGTATAAGACAGAGTAAGCAGGTATTGCTTACTTGCATTAAACCTTCAAGTTTACTTCCCTGTAATTCCTTATTGCCACATGGCTTACAGTGTTTTTCCTATTGAAGGGTTTGTTTTGCTGAAATCCTACAACGGAAAGCAATATGTTGGCATGTACAGATGCAGTGAATGTAATAATGTTGGGCAATGTAGCAGGACTTTGTTGGTGCTGTATGTTTGGCAGAACTAATGACTGAAGTGTACAGGCAGACCCTCAAGTTAGATCTGCTCCCAGCTAAACTAATCTTTCTTATCTCATGCTTCAGCAGTTGTGGGTTGACTGTGAGAGATGCATTTAGAAGCTTGTCACATAATCATATGGCATGGTAAAAGAATGCCTGACATACATTCATTCCCATGGGATGGCAACACCTGCAGGAGAAACTGTTTTCAAATGGGTTTCAGTCATGCTTTCTACAAACTCTTCTTTTAAGGCTTCCTGCAAAGAAAAAGGAAAAAGAAAAAAAAAGTTATCCAAAATGTAAGATGATTTTTATTTCTGTCCTCTCTCAAACTAGTAGGATATTTGCAAAGGAGAGATGTAAATTACCTGAGATGAACACCGGTTTTAAGACAAAGTCCTGCCAGGTGCTGTCCTGCCAAGTGCTGAAGTGATGAAAAGTGGACATAGCAGAATCATGAGTATGGTCTGTGAAAATAATCTGATTTGAGGAATTCTCTATAGATACAGAATATGTTGAACTAAATCACTCAGCTACATATTTATAAGCAGAGTTGCATTTAATCCTTTCTTTTATTCTGCTCTGACAGCTCCTGTGATGCCTCACTATTGAATACTTCCTTATGAATACTTGAATGTTAAACTAAATCAGTTGCACATCTTGTTCAAGATATTATCTTGAGAGCATGTGGCTAAAATGGTTAAATCACTCACTGTAAGAAATTACTGGTTTTCCAAGGACTGAACAGTTACGTAGTGTCGTAGGAGAAGAGACATATGTCTGATAAGATTAGTGTGAGGAAATACACTTTTAGTGCAATGTTTAAGGAACCAAGACAGCGGAGCAGCCCAATAAGGGCAGTTGCACCAACTCACTCGCCAATAAGAATGAGTTCAGGTCCACTTTTTTTTGATCCATTAAAAATAAAAGATACAAGAATATAAATAGCCCCAAATAACACAAAATAATAGAAATAGTATTTTGAAGGTACTTGCTAGCTGCTGAGAAAATAAGAGAGCACACTAACAGTTTAAGCCTTAGATTCCCATTGATAAAATGAGCGCTATTTCTAGTATGTATGACTGCTGCAAGTCATATGATTTCTGTGTGATGTGTCCCTTGAAACTCAAGTTCCTTCAGTTTTAAGGCCTCACACTATTTCTGAGTCTTACGGTATTTGAACTAAACCACAGAATTAGTGTTTGCCTTGAAAAAAGCTTTTGTAATAGTGTGAATGAAGAATCTCCACTCAGTGTTAAAAGAATAAAAGAGAGTGTAACAGATTGTATTTCTACCTTCCATAGCGGGCAAAATTGTGAAGTTCAAAAGTCAGAGGACAGAGAGAGCTCCACATATCATATTTAAAAAAAGAATCTGATTATCTTGTGTTGGCTTGTGGTGGCTTTAACAGCTGGGGTTGGCAGGGGCATCAGCATGGGGACTGCATACCTTACAGTACCAGCACTTTGCTACATCTTTTCGCTGGGGAGGTGCTAGTATAACTATTATTTTAACCATAGCAGCTACACATGAAAGGTTGGCTGATGCCAGAATACTGTGAAGTGTAAAAACGGGTCAAAGTACTTCTCTCCCATTGTATATATTCCCAGGGTAGAGGCGAGGAGGAGAGCATAAACAAATGAACACTTGTGCTCAGCAAAATAGAGCTAGCGTGGTCTCAGAGAAGAGAATGAGAGGCAGAGAAGGAGTCCGACCACGTGCTGTGCTGCTGTCCTGCTGTCCTAACCAACAGTCAAGTCAGCTGGGGCAGGGAACACACAAAGCCTCTTTCTTAAGTCGTTTGAGGTCTTTTTCATTGTAATACACCTCAATAAGCTGTCCTAAACCTTGTGCTACTGTCCAACGGAATAAACTCTATATTAGCTATTCAAACCAGATAGCCAGAGCAAGCAGATTAAAATAGAAAAAAAACCTGCTAAAAGAAACATCAAAATGATACAATCCTTGTGCAAAATACGCTGACTTTGTGGGCCAAGTGTGCAATCCTGTAACAATAAATAGAGCAAACAACAGAATTGTAAATAACTGACTGAAAGGACAAAGCTGACTACAAATAAAATCACAACAATAAAAGGGAGGCTACTATAATTCTTCCTCCTGGCTTTTTTTTCCACCTACTCTGCCACATGGAAGGAGAATTAATGTGTGCACACCCTCCACATTGCTCCAGCACTGCACTTTCATACACAAAGCAGCTGAACCGCAGTTCATATATATTTTGCTTCTGCTGGCAGCTCCTCACATCCATCAAAGGCTAATAGGCATTTTGGATGCTTCATCTTCTTTGTTATCTTCCTGATGGCATTATCATTCCAGTCAGAAAGGCACTGAATTCAGCCACCTCAGAGATCACCCACCCATCCTTACAGCCATTCCAGCAGGGAAAGCACATCCAGAATTATGGTCCCCCTGCAAATTCTTCCTCCTGTTGCTGCCACCACAGACATACACACCCTTAGAGACTCTGTGTACCCTTAGATTATTTTACATGCTGCGCACACAGTCTGCGTTAAGTAGGCTTTAACTGACAGCATGAAAACCCTTGGATTTACACATCACTAATGCTGTACTGCCATATATGGGCCTCTTCTTCTGATAGCTTCTGCAGAACAGTGCCATGGAAGAGCACAATAGGACCACTCTCAGACTAAAGCTGCCCACTGGAGGTTTGCCATGCCAAGATTCAGGCTGTTCTTTTTCAGCACTGGCATCCAGCCTAACTGCACAACAGGCTTTAAAATAATGTAGAAATTGGTACCTGTCTTCCTAAGATGCCATACCCATGAGATTATTTATTAAAAGATTCATATCTTGTTAATGATCTCAGAACCACCCACAGGTGTTTTGCTTTAGAATCTGTACTTGTAAATTGATGATTAGAAAGTAACATGAGGGATTTGTTCCAGGGAAGCACTATTTTCTTTTTAATTAATACAGGAATTTCAGGGGAAGTCACTCTTATCTCTGTCTCCTTAAGGGGAGAGTGAATCTTCATCCCAACATCAGTAAATTTTAAAACACAAGCACTGTTTGATCCTTATGTATTATTTTTGCAAGCATAGGTAGTCCAGGTAGTTTGTTACTGGGATTTTTACTCCTTGTCCTCAAAGGTGGCAGTGAGCTTCACAGATTTGGATAAAATAGAGCTCAAGGGGAAAAAAAGTGTGCAAAAAAAAAAGTTTGTGAGGATGAGACTCTATAGTGGACCAGCTAGGTGTCATGCTGCTTTTACATGGTACACTCACTGTGGGGAAGGGAACTGTTAATTATGTCTGGAGGCTGATTAGGGAAGAATAGGAGGAGATCACTGCTCTGTGGATCTTGCCATAAGATAACAACATGATCATTAGGCACCCTTCACAGCCTAAAACAGCAAGGAGGAGTACAGCAAGTAGGCAAAATCATGTCAAAGAAGTCAACAATACAAGCAAAGTCCTAGATCAATGGAGATTATGAAAGATCAGTCTCTGGTGAACAAAGGGGACTCCTGTGCATTTTGTGTGGTAGACATTTATGAGAAATTAATCTCCTTGGGTGCTGCAGTGAATTTTATTACTGAGGCTGTAGCTGGACCCCACCACAGGTATGTGACATAGCATGATCTAAGGCCATGTTTTGCCAAACTGTTCAGTTTAGGAACCTGGCAGGATTACACAGGGACTCCCTTTGAAGACCCTGGCAAGGCAGTAAATGTGTGCCAAATTCTCCTCCCAGACAGAAGTCTAATGAGAACTGTGCCTATCTTCAGGTGCTTAGTTTACACAGGCTAAAACAAGCTTTTAGCCCTGAGAAGAAGTTGCTAAATGACAGCTCAAAGAGATCTCTGAGGAGACGTGTTGGGGCTACAGTAAAAGGGGCAGAGGATTCAAGTATTAAGGCACATCAGTGCTTGTGTAGTGAAATATATGTCTGGTGAACTATATGTTTGGCAGACACTTCTATGTAGTTTGTAAAAGCAAGTGATTTAAACCAAGGTTTTGGAGGTGGTAATGCTGTGCTTCTCATTTTCTGGGGATCCTACTCGAGACATCTAAGCTAATGTTTCTGGTTTGCAGATGTGGCAAGATTTCTATTGCATTGACATCTATTCTGAGTAGAAATGTGCTATACATTGTAATTGCTTTAAAAAGTCAAGCCCTATGCTTCTTAAACCAGGCAACTAAAACAAGATCACACATTTGGCAATTATGGAAGATTCATGAGTCTGATGAGATGCAGCAGCGAATGCAGGAGGTTCTGCAGTGAAGGAGAAGAATGAAATAAAATACTCAATAGCAGTAGTGAGCATTGTCTGTTCCTGTACAAGGCATATGGCTGTATTATGAGAGTCTGTACCATAATACATGCCTGCATGCATGCCAAATTAAGACTGCATAGCCAATTGCAGAGGAAACTTTAATTCTGGTACCTCCTGGTTGTTGAATCCTTACTTCACAAACTTAATGTCCTTTTATATATAGGTTTTGGGAGACTTGACATCATTAATTTGCACTGCAGAACTCCCGGAAGGTAGGGGCTTGTTACATTAAGCACTGTGAAAACCTATGAAAAGGTACGGTCCCAGACCAAAGAGTTTATAATTTAAATATAACAAAGTACTTGATGGGTAGATATAACACGCATGTGAGAGGTCCTGAAAGAAAAATGTGTCCCTGAGATATGTTATAGTGATCTCTCCTGTCCCATATCAAACCTAAAATGCAGCAATTAATAGTGGTAGAAGATGTTCATACATTGTTCAGCCTCAGTTTAGTAGTGACACTGAACCAGTTAAAGATCCTTTAATCATCACAAGACAGCATCCCTTTCTACAGTTGTATTTTCTTTAATAAAAACTATTTGTATCATATTAAAAAAAACCAAATTACCTCCTACTAGTTCATTGGAAGCAGGCAGTAATGTACCATAGGGTGCCTACTACAGGAGGGCTCTGAGCCTGGAGCCACCCAAAAATTCAATAGAACTGTCCTACTAATAGCTTTGAAACCAAAGATTCTTGAGACCTTCTTAAGTTTCCCTATGAAATCCTCTCATACTTTTCCTGACCAACCAAAACAACAAAGTACAGTCCGTACAAGTCAAAGAGGAGGAAAACCTGGTGCAAGTTGAAAAACAAAAATTCCAATGTTGGTGGGCTTCAGAGCTGGACTATTGTGAACTCTGTGAAAATCTAATAAAGCAATCCCCTGATGTTCATATAGGACATGTAAACAGAGAACCATGTCTGCAGCAATTGGGCTGGGTTTCTTCTGTGAGGCTGTTACTGCTTTAGCCAGACCAAATGCACAACAAAGTAAAACATATCTTTGCCTTTCCTTGGCCTTACTTCTTTCAGAATTAAATGCAATGTGAAGCTCAGCTTTGGGGACACGATGGACAGAACTACATGCAGGCACTTTCTCATGCGTACTCACCTTTGTTAGCAACAGAAGTAAAAATTAATAAAGATTTTTATTACTCCTTTTCCCCTAATACTTCTCACCCCAGCTTTATGTCTCTTCAGCAAAAGGTCAGTCTTCTGAAGCATTATTTAAAATGTGCACCCATAAAAAGAGACGAGCAAAACCACACAGATCCTAGATGTTAAAAATATACTCATCTGTAAACTGTGCATTTCTCTTGTATCAAATACATACTCCCTTGCTGAGGTCTGGTTATCTTGTACTGTTTTGTGAGATATCTTTATTTTTGTGAGCATGAAAGAGCTGATATAAATGATAACTCAGAGGAGCAAATGAAGGAACTAAGATCCTGATCATGTTCTTCTACAAGACAACTAAGGAGATGGAGCCTTAATGAAGATCCTTAAAAACAGAGCCATACTTAAAGAGTATGACTTGGGAGAGGGCAGGTTGAATATCTCCAGATTCTCATGGATCTGCTAGATGAGATCCACAGCCTTTGCTGCTGCTTCCCAGATAGCACAGAATAACTGAGGCCTAATGCAATATTCTCCTGCTACTCCCCAAACTCCACTTTTAAGCAGTCCCACAGTCTGGTGCCATTCTGAAGAAAACTCCTATTAGGCCATAATAGCGTCTCACGGTGACCCATGAAAGCTCAAGCCTGACTTGCCACAAGGCACAAGTTAGACAATTTGTAGACAGTGAACATTAAATACTAACAAAACTGAATGCATGTAAAATGCGGGAATTTCACTTCTCACAGAATGGAGCATTGCTCGAGGCTTGGTAATACCAAACCACTGGATGTGGACTTGATGACTAATGTATTCAATGCTCAGCAGTTCATCTCTGGAACAGCTTGAAAATGGAGGTACGTTAAGGAAGAGTGTCACACTGCTTGCTTTCACCATGTCCCTCTGTAGGACCATTCCCTTACCCTGAAAGCCCTGAGTGACCTGTAAGATAAAACAGCTGGCAAATGTGTGTGGAAAAATAACACACTGCTACTGAAGCCTCTGCAAACACTGGAGATGTGGGAAGTAAACCTCCCCCTGCACCTCTGTCTGGCATAGGCAGGAGATCAGTAAAGACAGTTGTTGCTTGCAGGCAAGCTGTGTTGCAATGAACCAACCTGTATGCTTTGTACTAAGATTCATTAGGTTTACTGACATTGTGTAATATTCTTAGTGTAGCAGTAAAACACTTCAGTTTTCTAACTTTGCATCCACTGAGGCTTTTAAAAATCCTGTGAATTTATCTCTAGTCATTTGCAGGGACATTTTAATGGAGAAAGAGACATCATTATAGATTTCTTTACCTCAAACAACAGGGAAGCAGGGTACCCACTGGCAAAAAACAAAGCCACAAACAAGAGAAAAATTCTCTAGGGGACCAGGAAAATACAGTTCTGCCTAGAGATAATATTTTTTATTTAAAGCTTTTATTGTCTAGATTTTCCAACTGAGGCTTCTACTGTGTGAGAATGGGCTGTGTATTGTGTATGTTTGGGGTTTTGCTGTTGTTTTCCCAGGGATGTTTGGCGTCCTAAAGGAATATGCACACTACAGATGGTGCCCAAAGCAAGGAAATGTGGAATGTAGCTTGGAGTGCGACACAAATGGAGCGCCTGAAAGCGTCCTTGTCTGCTCACACAGGCCAGGGGAGCAATGCAGAGTAGAAAGACTCTTTGCTCCTATTATGTTATATCAAACTCTTTGCTGAAAGTCTGTTCATTTTCCTTTCTTTCTCTCTGTCACCCACCCAAAAAATCTGAACATTTTAAAGCCCAGTTTGAATAGTGGAATGTGTGGTACATTCTTATCTTGCCTGATGAGACAATGTCTGTACCATGGGGGGTTGCTGAAGTAATTCTTTATTGACCCTGACTAATTCCGGGAGCTTATTGTATAAAATTCCAGTGAACTGTATTGTGTCAAAACTATGCTTAATTTAATATCTAATTTAATTAACTTTTGTATTCCCTGTGCTGAAGAACGCTAACATGGAAAGACACCTCCCAGGTTATAGCCAATGCATTTCATGGGTTACACTTGCTTTTCAGTGGCTTAAGCTGTTTTTAAATTGTTATTTGGGGTTTGGATTTAAGAGTTTTTACATAAAATTAGAGCTCACTTTTAAGCAGCAAAAGTAAAAAAAAAAGAGAAAAAAATGGTTTCTCATATTGTTAAAGAAAATTAAGAGTTACTGTATCATCTTTGGAATTTATTTTTTTTTACTTTTACTTTCAGTTGTCAAAAAAAGTGTATTGTCTAAATGAAGACATCATAATTCTAGTAAATAAAGGGGGACTAGTTCTCGCTGTCTGCCATCCCATACTGAGGCATCTACCATCTCTTCTGTGCTAAGTTCATTTACACCATGGCTGCAACAAAACAAGCAAACAAACAAAACACAGCTGATTGAAACATAAACACCTTAACTTGAAAAAATATTGAGATTGTGTAGAAGAGAAACACTTTGGATCAAGATGGAAACATAGGCTGTTAATTATTTTGAAGAATCTAAATTCTGAAAAATACATTGAGTTTTTGCCAAAAGTTGTTTCAAAATTTTAAATAAAAATCTTAAATAAATCTTTCTAAGGTGAGGCATATCCAAATGGAACATTCAGACACTTTCAAACTCAATTGTTTCTATTTCATTAAAGAATTTGTTGCAATGGATGAAACAGTCACCTGGGTGTTGTCACAAACCCTGTTTCAGAACCCTTCGTCCTCAAACCACATAGCCTATACCATTATGCAAGATGCCAGCTTGTTTTTTGTTCGTTAGCTGCAGGGGCAGTGGGTCATGGCTAAAAAAGGTCAAACAGGGCATGTGATGTGATCCAAGCATAAATATTTTAAAAAATTTATATATTCAACTTTAGAAAAAGTTGAAGCTGTATAATATTGCTTGTATATGATTTAACACCTATGTGACAGCAATGCAATGAAAGAGGAACCGAGTGATATAAATGCAGTCAGAACATGAGGTTGCTGATGTTGCAATGACATTCACATATCTTGAAGATGTACAACTTCTGGAATACAAGTAATCAAATTTGCTAGATAATTTAGTTCAGATGTTTTGTGGTTACTGGAAAACAAACAAAGACCACAAACTGAGAGAGAGGCCTAAATATCCTCTAATGATTTATTAGGAAAAATTTCAGCCTACATAAGCGGTCCTATAAAATTGACTTAATAACTGAGATATGGAACACAGTAAAGCCAGACATTTTTGTCTTACAGTTCAGTGTAACCATATCCTACAGCAATGTTCTGAAAACTCAAGCAGATGTTCTTTAAATAAATTGTTTCATGAAACATGCTGCTCTTTTCTTTTGAGAGGAAATGTCCTTTTGGTTGGGCTGTAATGGAGATACTTTACTGACTTCGATAGATGGCAGAAAGAAAAATATAACCATATTGATTAAAGCAGACATTTTTAGTTCAAAAGCAATAATAATAATAGAACTGAAGACCTTAGTGAGATGAAAAATTATTCCTTGGTAAAGATCCATAGCTGTAACTCCAAGAACAGTAAAATGTTTCTTCTTTCCTTGGGGCGATACAATGCACTGATCCCAAACCACAGTCAGCATGCCATGACATCCAACTGCAAGGTGAGTCAGAGAAACACTAGAGTGCATGTTCTGAGTGTTCCTCCCATTGCTACCAGGGAGTGGGTTCTCTGACAGGTAGTTCAACAGGCTTGTCTTGGTACCATGGATGGACAGAGGGAGACTTAATTCTCTGGATAGCATCAGGGTACCATGTTACAGCAAGGCAGTATGTACAAGCCTAATCTAACAAGTGTGTGAGTGAATGGAAAAGACCCCTACCGGTTTCAGTGGCCTCTGGTAATTTACTAAAGGACCAATGACCTTTAAAACTCAGTAAAAGCAACAGAAAACTGTAGCCTGGGTGAAGGCAATGATGTAATACTGACAACAGTTCCCTTAGTCAGGGAGCTTTTCTTTCCATAGCGGTTAAGGACAACTCTATTTTACAATACAACACAAATAGACTGTTAAAATATTTATATCCTTGTAGGTTGCAGCAATAGATCCACTCAACACCATTCCTTGCTTCCATTGTTTTTTGAAAATCCTTTGTGGGCAGGTGGATTTCAGGTTGTGTCAGCCAGCTGGGTAGGAATTCAACTTTCAAAAGCCTTTTTTCTTTTTTTACTCAAAAAGTGAAATTTTCAAAACCTTGTGTGCAAAACCTAAAGCTGCAAAGTAGCCTGGGCAAATCTCTTGGAGTTTAATGGGGACTTTCATTTAAGAAATTAATCAACTCTTCAGATCCTTAAAGATTGTACTGTGCTGATAAGAACAACTAATTATTTAAGCAATTGAACCTCTTTCAACTGATTTGTTTGCTACCCTAATGTTCAACTCTCTTGAGAAAGACTCTTCTGTGACATGTCCTTTGGGAATGGACTGTCTTCTGGGTCCTGCAGGATGCACATGGCAGTATTGTGATCATACAGTGGAATAGATGGTATTAGTAATCAGTATTAGTAAAGGATCCTCTGCTAGGCTGGAAATATGGGGAATACTCAATTTACTCACCAAAAGATGACATTCACAATTGTTATTAAGCAGACCATAAATATGAATAATTCGGTGTCAGGTTTTCTGACAGAGGTGATATTGATCACTAAGATAACTCATTGTGTTGCTGAACATAGGAAAGTGACACATAAGAGCTACGTTATCGGAAATGTATTTTCCCTGTACAATAACAATAACAATAACAATAACTTATTAGTACTTCAAACATACAGGACTACATATCTCATTTTTCAGTATATGCTACTGTTTATAATAGCTATCTGCACATGCCCCCCAGATACACCTCTGTATTCTCTTCATGTATTAGTCCTTTAAGTTGACTGTCAGGTCTTGCTGAAAATTTCTTTTGACATTGAGACTGGTTTTTGTTTGTAAGTGTGCAAATTTCCATTGGATTTTGGTTATTAAAAACGCACAAAGATGGCTTAGAGCTCTGACCTATTTTCTATAGAGGCTGAAATTAAGTAAAGCAGTAGAAAAACATTTTACACTCTTCTCTGGTTGAAACACAGTAGCTACAGTTACAGAGAAGCAGCCACAGCATGTCAAAATTATTTTCTCTGACATTGGGTATTACCAATTTTCAAAACAGGTGAAGTCCACCCTGGTGCAGAAGGCGATGAAACTCCTGTTTCTCTGCATGAACTGGTTCTGTGTGGAAAGCACCAGTGTAACAGCCTTACTACAGGGTCAGTGCATTATTTTGGCCTGGCAGAGAAAAGGTATTCACGGCACCAGCAATCAGCAATGTGGTTGGACCGGAGAGGAGACCACACATAGGGTGTGTGAACACACAGATTAATTGGCCTTAAAATATTGTGTATGGGCACAAAGAGGTTGTGGTTAAAATTCCCGGTGTGTTGGTTCACATAATGTCTCTGAGTGGGAACATGTGGCTGTAGTGTTCAAGAAGTTTTGCCTGCACATTCTTTTTATTATTCTGAGGTACAACCTCCAATTTGCTTATACTTGATATGAATTTCCCTCTATATCTCTGGTTGGAGTGAATAAGCTAAAACCCCTTGCCATTTAGCAAAATAACAGTGATTTCTTCATTATTTATTGACATTCATTTCTGAATCAGGGATATTTTACATTTGGTAACTGATAGATATATTTTTCAGCTATAGGAAACCTGTTCAGTGATGTTTCTGAGCCACATGTCTGTGATGTAGGAGCATAAACATGACATGAATATAAAAACAGAGAATTTCACTGGAAAAAACTGTTATTGTAAGTGTAAAATGATGCAAGTAAATTGGCATCGGGCACTAAGGCTGCCCATGGCAAGCTGCTGGAAATGTGGCAAGAAACAAGCATCTGTCAAACTCTGAATTCTTAAAATGAAGGTTTTTCATAAAAGTATTGGTATTTGCTTTTTACTTGAGAGATGAATAGAAATTACTTGCTTGAGTTGAGCAGAAATGCATGTTATAAAAGATGTACCAAGCACCTGCATCTGTGCTCGTTTTTGTAGTCGTATATATTTTAGTGGAGCTATTCATAAATGGGGCCTTTTCTAGAAGAAAAAAAATCCAGAGACCTTTTTTTTTTAAAAATAGACGCAGAAATTCAAGTGAAGAGAATTTCAAAGACACCCCCAATTCTTGTATGTAATATGATTGATAAATGGTAAATTTGTATTTGATCTTTTGAAAACAACTTATGAGAAAAAGTTCAGAAAGCTCAAAAGCCCCTAAAATTCTTTCCTCTAGAAACTATTCAGACAGTTTGGGGGAGTTGTTTGTTTAATCATCAGCATCAGACATCTCTTTTATGTGTTTGGCAAATTGTTACAATTTTTTTTTTTTTTTTTTTTTCATTTTGATTTGATTAATTAGACCACAATGAAGACATTGGAATAAAATGGACTGGTTACTTCTTCCTTTGTTTGAAAAATAAACATTTGGTTTGAGATCACATTTTTCCACTTGAGTGCATGAGAATATACTTTCATGGGGCTTGATTTTTGAAGGCTTATTTGCAAAATGTCAAACATGTTTCTGTTTAGCTTTCTTTATTTGCAGTTATGATTTCTTTTTTTATATATCAATATTATTTGAACCATGTTCATATTCTTTGGAATATACTGTTTAGCAACTTTCAACTACTGAGCCCTGTGTTAATAGGACCATGAGAAACTTGTCAAATTCATGAGGAAAAAAGAAAGAAAAAACATACCATTTGGGTTTTTTTAGTAATTTTAAATCTTTCCACCTCATGACACACAACTTGTACAATCATTAAAGAGTTCTGTGACATAACCATGTGAAATTATGAAAATATATGGGGTGAGAGTATTACAGAGTGATGACATCTGATTCCTAATTTCGTCATTCATTATATTTCTTGTCTTCATGAACAGCTTGAGATAAGCTGATTTTTGTGGTTGGTATACTCATAGTTAACATGTTGCTGTATTTCTTGAGACATATGTACTCTGCAAAGTATTTTAACCAGTGGAAGTGCCTGTCTGGACTAAATAAAAAAAGGATAATTTAGGACATGCTGAACCCATGTATAAATCCCCCTTCCTCCTCTTCTGCATCTGCATAAGAAATGAGCCATGAGTCAAACGAGGAAAACAAGTTTGACAATGCTCCATTTGCAGGACCACTGAATAAAAAGGAGAAAGATGGAGTGAAATAAGGAAAAATCCCAGCTGTAAACAAAAGTTTAGATTGTTTACCTGTTCTGTCTGGTCTGTGAGTCAGGCTAATTTAACATTCTAATTTAAAGAGCCAGAGAGGAAGAAAAGGAAAAGCCTCACCAGTGTCCTTTGACATGACATTTGCACTCCACATTGAAGTAACAACTTTAGTATGTGTTGGTAATCAAAGTAATGGATAGTTCTCCAAAGCCTCATTTCAAAATTTTACCTGCTTGCTAGATTGCACCTTTTTATTGAATGATAACCTATGATCAAATATTGAAATAACAGTTGAGAATGGGCCTGAAGTCAGTTCTGCATTGTTAGCATGTTCTTCTATTTTAAGATTTTGTATGTATTTTATGGTATATAGCAAGTGTTCCACATTAGCATTTAAATACTTAACTTTCTATCTCTGTAGTTTAATCTTATTCTTATATTCTTCCGCCTTTCATGACATTACAGTTATCTGATAAATGCACAGTTCTCTGTTTCCTTTGAAGTAGTGAATTATTATACAGTATGGACTAGATTATCCATATATTATCTTCCATGAACACAAATCATGAGATTCTCGAGAGCCTGGGCAAACACTACATCAAGCTGCAAGGTCTGGTTTAGTACTTGCTCCAAGATTATGGAAGTGAATTTTCCTTGGCTGGTTTTAAGAAGTATCTCTAGCCACAGGCATCTGAAGACAGCATATGAGCTAGAATCTTCACAACAAGCACCATTTAATTTGTTTTCTTTGAAGAGTGATTTCATCATCTGAAAGCAAAAATTGTCCCTGTTCTAAGAATAGCCAGTCAGTCCTAAAAGGAAGTTCCAAATTCAAAAATTTTGCTTTTTAGGTCCAAGATTTGATGCTTATTATCAACTTTAGTGATGGTAGTATGGAGGAGGTAATGTCCCACGTTCCGTGAAATTATGTGGTCATTTAAGGTTATTACTTTTCATCTAAAAAAAGAAGTTTCCATCTTGTAGTTGTAAAAGAAAGGCTAAAGTCTATGAAAAACTAAAGCAAATAACATGTGCACAACTGACTTGTGCTGCACAAACCCTCATGCAAACATGAGTACCTAATGATTTAATGACTTGTACACTTCTTTCATGATTTTTAAGACAGCTGTCATACATCTGATTTGATGTGAAATGCTAGTGTTAGGACTGGAATGGTGCCTCTGCCTTCTCTGCATTCTGGTAACATGGATATTTGGATAGTGACAGGTGTTATAAATCTGTTAGTAACTAGCCTCCAGATTACATACAAGTGAAACATACTTACATCTATACTCATGACTACAAAATCTAAACGATGTGAAAATTAATGTTTCCTATAACATCTCAGAAACAAATATTCTAAAATAAAAGAACAAAAAAGGAGGAGAGGATATTTTTATCAGCCGGAAGTCTAAATGAAGAGGGGTGTTGTCTGAAGATTTATGAACCCTGTAATTCTGCATGTGGCTCCTGTTACTTGTTTCCTCATAGGGGGTCATCAAACTCTCTGATATCCACAAGGGTTGCAGTGAAAACAGTTTTGAAGCAAATAGCAATACCTCCACTGCACTCTTCAATCTCCTGTTCGGGGAAAACATTATGTCTGCATTGTGTGTAATTGTTCAGGTTTCCTTAATGGATACTTCCAGCAGACTGATCTTCTGTTCTTGTGCTGGACAATTGTTTAGAAGCTTATGGTCCATGCCCAGTTCCTAATAACTTTTTCCACTCCACAGAGAGTTGGATGGTGCCCTCAGGAAATGTGTGATTCAGTCATTCGAATTCTCTTTTAATTATTAATTTCTACTCTTCATTTATGTTTCATTGAACCGCAGAAAATCTCCAGTCATCACAGTGCCACTTCCATCTCTTAACAGCCTGAAATATTTATTAAACTCATTAAGCTCCAGTCTTGGTAGCTAATTACAACAAACGTATGTTTATGGAAACAAATCTAGCCATGAAGATTAAATTTAAATGAGTGCTAAAAAGTCCTTGCCTTTGGAGATTTTTGTTTTTCCTCTTTTTAATTTGTCATGCTGATTTGTAAAGCTTCCTAGTTATTCTGGTAACATTAGCACTGTTGATAATAACAGACACTGTTTGTCTTGGAGAAGTGCCAGTATCCTAAGTACATATCTAATTTGTCCAGACAGTTTTAAAGTCTCTTGAATTTAAATTATAAGTTTAACCTGAAGATTTACAACAGCTAATTACAGATTAAAATTTGGAATGAGAATTTTTTAAACAAAATGAACTACCAGAATTCTTTGAAGTTAAGGGCACTGGACAAATTCTCCCCCTTTTGTATAATGAATGTCACCAATGCATGTATTCAAGCAGGGCTCTCAGGGGATTGAGCATGTGGACTTGATGCTATTTAAAGGTTTCAACAGACCTTGTGTAGCTGATTGTGAGGCTACTGCTACACCTAAACCTGTGTGTGTATATTTACTGTGGTAGAAAAACACTGTGCCATTGCTGGAGGCTCTTCTGAAACGCCATCCAGGTTAGACCTTCTCTGAAACATCCTCTGGAGCACCATCTTCCTCTCTAGGAACTAAAGATAGGCTACTGGGATGAGCAATTTAGGCTGTGATAGGTGGCATTATAGAGTAGTCTTCAATGTTGCACTGCCTGCCACAACAAAATCCTCAGTAACATATTTTTTTCAGCAAAGTCTTCCCATGAAGACAGAAAAGTGTGTTTGGGCTGCCATAGCAAAAGTATCAGCTACTTGAATATTGACTCTTACTTGCTAAGAGTGATTGACTTTGTTTCTACTTATGAGCCTTTCTGGAAGCCCCCAAAAGTATCAGTGTACCTACACAGTGACTCCCCAAGAACCATGAGAATAATTCTGTGTATGTAGGCTGTAAAAAGGCTTTCTGTGAGAGCACTCTCCTCTCTCCTTCAACAGAAAGGGAGTAAGCTCTTTCCTTCAAGAAATTCTGGCCATAGGATTTACTGGGTATTACAGTTTTTTTATGGGTATAGACAATATGAGACATTCAGATTGGATTAAAAAACCTCTTGGATTGCTCTATATTCCCTAGACAAAATTTGCTGTTATGCATATTGCTCCAGTTCTGTTGATTTGTTACACTGAGCTGGCCTGAAATTGTCTAGCAACTGGTTTCAGCAAAACATGGTTTCAGTCGAACTATACCAGTTCACACCAGCAGAGACTTTTGGGAGAATCAGACCCCCTGTTCACAGCAAGGAGCCTGTGAAGTCTCACTGATGCTTTTTTTAGTAAAATGATACCTAGTTTTACTACAAATACATTTGCTGTGAAGTGGTGCAAAATTCAGTGCTCTGTATAAGAGTTGTCAGTTATGTGGATTAACAAAACATGAATCAGGAAGATTCTCTTCTGAATGCGAAAAGTAATATAGGACTTTTTTGTCATTTATAGACTTTCACTTCAGTTTCAGTGGAGTGAAGGGTCTGGAGCATGTACAAAACTGAGCCCATCATGACTTGGTAATGATGGGACTATAATGCCACACTTCAGTTCAGTGGTATAACACTTGTTCCTACAGAATTTCCACATTTCAGAGTTATATAGCAGCATGACAAATCTAAAAAACTTAGCAATAAAAGGTAGCAGCAGATCTAAGAAAACAAGGCATAAAGAAGTAGAAGTTATATGCTGAAACAGTAGTTTTAAATAGCATCTTTCAGCTTAAGAGTCAAAAGGTGGAAGACAGGGATCCTTAAAAAGACAAAAGGCCTCCCACATAATCACAGATGTTTCCTTCTTGATTTATATGTCAGTGACTTTGTCTTCTAGTTTTTTGTTTAAATTGAGTTCAGTAAATGCCCTGGAAGGAACTACAGAAAAGTGTGTAACCTGAAGGTGGGTGTGAAAGGCTTGCTGCTGGCATCTGCTGGATGGAATTTCAGGTTTACTGGTGAAGGGAATTTTGTCTTGACTTGCTTTTTGGCTGCAGTGGAGTCAGGATATAAAATGTTATGGTGGTGTAGAACAGAAGAATTCCTTTCTGCACGTACGAGGTCTAGCATATCCTTCGGATGTGCGTAGCAAGTTCCACCATTTCCACACTGTCTGCTTTTCAGGCTAGAGCATGCAGAGGGACTGGATGCAAAAGTCACCAGATAAATGCTTCTGGGTTTGTGATTGCCTGAATCCTACCCTTTGAATTTAGAAAAATTGCTTAGCATTGTTTTCATACAGTTTTAAAAAATATTTGTGGGTATGCTTTGAGTTAGGTTACTTAGACAGATAAGCTTGGAGTTGAACATGGAGTGTCCCTCTGGCATTGTATGCTGTAATGAGACAGATTTGGGGAAAAAGTAGCCCCATTTTTATTTTTTTTTAATCCAAAGAAATAGGAGTCACATGAGATATCATAGCTTGATAGGCATCAGTGTATGTTGCCAAATAAAATTAGATTTTGTCTTAAAGTGTTTCTGTAACTGCCAGTCAATAAGTATGTGCAGAACTTGGGTCATGGTACAATGACATTAGACAAGGTTCAGAGAAGTAGGCATATAGACAGCGTAGCTTTATGGGGTGCGGTTGTTCAGCCACACTAGAGTAGCATGTTGCACTAACCATTCCAAATCCAGTTATTTCCTCTAGTATACTAAAATATTAATGGTACATTGCTGAGGGGAGAATTACTTTATCATTCGACTTTCCAGTTTTTTAGTCCATGACAGGGAACATGTGGATGTACAGCAAGTGTACATTCTGGAGTTCCAAACATTACAGTCACTCTGAATATGAAGGACTGACTTTCCCCAACTGAGGAATGCAGAGCCCGTTCAAACTACAAATACATTGAAGTGCATTTCCAAAAGTGGCTAAAATCCTCAAAATCTATGGCTAATATCAAGATTTTTAGTGTATATTAATCAAACACATCTATTAGGCTGGAAAGAAAATGGCTTATTGGATTTTTAATGTTTCAAGGAGTATCTCTCCCTCTTGAACACCAGCACTTATTTCTGTCCCTCTTTAGACAAGAGTGGACAATGACATATTTTTCTAATCTCTCTCCACTGAGCACTCAGGGCAATGAAATGGAATTCTTTATTTCACGTATCTGTGGATTCAGTTCCTTTTTTTTTTACCTGATATGAATGGTATCTTCAGATGTTTTTATATTGATACCATTAAGCATACCAAATAAAACTTGTACTTACACAGTTTAGCTAGGATTGCATCTGACTTTTTCCAGGTATGTCCTCTTTTTCTACCTAGATATTTTGTCCAGGAAAAACTGAAGTAATGTGATGCCTGTTTAGGACTATGATGCGCTGATCAAGGCCATTTGCAGACATACCTATTGCATATAGTCAGAACTATTCTACAGTATATGAACAATGGATCCCATGCATTCGGCATGCATGGGATCTAATGTGTGCACACTGAATGGGTGATCTGTGTGAGCACAGTAAATCCAATTCACTCTGAACTTACTGGTAAGTGTATAAATCAAGGACGCATCCCAGACACATTAGTCTCACTGCATTTCATTTCGTCTGGGAAAACCTGGACAGAAATATGGTAGCCCTAAGCTTCCCACATTCCACACTCCACACACACACGTAATAGGTTCATGTCTTGAACCCTTAGTCTCTCTTGGGCTTTCCATTATTGTTGATACAACACATAAATCTCAGGTTAAGTGTTCTCCTGATTTTGCAGTTACTTGCAATTTTTCTATAGGCCCAACAGTCTTTAAATCCTTCTGAGTCGCTTATTAGACTTTTAGGTGGGAAATAACAGATGACCCTTGATTTAGCTCTGAGGATGGTTCGGTAGAAATCTCTGTGTAATGCCCTGGTATCTGACAAACCACTTCAAGTAATTTTTGCAGACATGGGCATTGTTTTCTTTGTTTAATGTTCTCTGTTGTTTTCTTAGCCAAGTTGCTTTGGTATTTATTAATTGAGAGTTGTAAGTAATTCAGTTAATCTAACACTTGATCAGCAATTTCAAATCAGCGTTTGAGGGGGAACATGCCCTCAGGCAGTTGTTATTTATTCTGGTCAGGTAATTCCTTTCTGGTCTGTTTAAACAGCAACATGTTTTCTGTAACAGTGAGACTACTCAACTTAGGAAAGGAGGTTGCAGAAGTCTGCCTTTCTGTTTCTCTAAAAGTTTAGCTAAGTAGACTGCTTAGTGTGATAATGATAATCAAGTATTAAGATGGGCAGATAGCAGCTTAATTAAGAATATGCAACACTGCAATATAAAGTCCAGGCATCTGGTAAGGATTAGATTTGCTGGTTATACAAAATCATGAAGATACAAACCATTTTGACAGATCTGATAGGCAGAAGAAAGATGAATACATTACCATTTAAGCTGCCCTTGTAGCACTGAGAAATCCTGTAGTGCTTTCCACTTAAAATATTTCAACATCAAAAGCTAAACATTTGGCTCTCAGGGAAAAGTTCTCATATTTACATGTATCACCCATTGCTAAATTCTGCCTTAAGTATTTTAAGTATTTTATTCCTCTGTGGAGGAAATATCGACTATACTGCTCACATTTGGATTTTAGGAGATTTCTTTTCTCCATTTGGAGCTTTGGAGTATGAGTAAGTCTGACTTGGTATTCCAAAAAAGTCCAATAGTCATGAAGCTCTATAGTAGAGTTGCTTCTGGGCAGCCCATAAGGAAGAAGTTAGAATAATCTCACTGAAATATGAATGGCTGAGCTATAGTAAAAGCACT
Source organism: Astur gentilis (assembly GCF_929443795.1). Lineage (NCBI taxonomy): Eukaryota > Metazoa > Chordata > Aves > Accipitriformes > Accipitridae > Astur > Astur gentilis. The sequence continues at coordinate 37,210,340 of NC_064886.1, read as the reverse complement.
GTGATAATTCAGGGGCTAGCATATACAAGCCACATTTGTAGTTAATAAACAACCAAGCTTTAATCACTGCAAGTTGATTGCTCCCTTTACACCTATGAAAAAGTGCTTTGAAAGTTAAGCAGCACAGGCACTTAGTGAAAACTCTGACATTACAGAAGTTATACCTCTTCATGTTTATCAACAAGGTAAAGCCATAACACAAGCCTCCGTTCTCCCTTTTCTTCCTCCCAAGAACAACAACCTGCACACTACCAAAGCATTAAGCTCTGTTTAGTGAATTGTTAGAGCAGGTTTTTCCTGGACCTCATAAGGCAAGTGTCTGCAGCTCCAGAATAAAGTGGGAAACTGAAGAAAGCTTTGAATTTCAAACATCTTTCAGTGAGGAATTAGTTTTAAAAGACATACAACAATAAGCCATGAAATAAGTCCAGACACCATAATTCAGGGATAGAATATGCTTTGAAACTGGCAGGCATCCAGGCCAGAGCCAGGTGCCTGTTTTGGATTAGATTCAAGTGGCCTTAGGCCACCTACAGAGCTTTCAGGTAAAATCTGGAAGCCGCTCACCTCAATATGCCCTACCTTACTTCTATTTCAGGTACTTGTGAAGGATTCCCAGATGGCTGGCCCTCATCCAAAACAATATGCTTTCAGATCACATTGTCTCTATACTGTGATGAGGCAGGTTTCAGAAAAAAAGTATCTGGAACAGAGAGACTTAATAAACTGCCCATTTTACTCAGTTTGCAATGAGAAAATTTTACTCATGAGAACAGTATTTATGTCTTGCTGCTCTTGACACCCTTAGTGTGTGATTGCAAATGACCAAGGCACAAGTGTATCTATATAATCAAAGGGACACAAAAAGCAGATCCTAAAAAAAAAAATAATCTTGCAATTTAGACTATTATAGGTCATAAAAAATAAAAGTACTTTGTCAATCTAATTAATATTTTACCTATCACATTTTTTGTTTACTTTTAATTCCATTTTATTCTGGATTGTGAAAATAGGCCAAGGTAACTCAAGCTGTAGGTACACTTCAGTGTGTAGACTTCTGACTGCAAATAATTTTTGCTTGACCGTGGCTAACTCCTAGACATGCAATGCCTTCCATAGTCCTCTGAAAGATCCTGTGCATATTCCAGCACACATCATGCACTGTGTGACTCCAGTTTCATACCGTGAGGGCAGCAAGCAGTGCTAGCTGGCCTGGCAGAGCTGGAGTCAGCGCATTTCTTCCTGCTAGATGCAACTCAGTAAAGTTACCCTGTGAGCATGGATAAAAAATAATCAGGTTACCCTCAAATAGAAATCAGTTTCAGTTTCTGGTTATGAAGCTCTAGCACAATGTTGCAGTGTCTACATTGCCAAGAAGGTTTAAATCTCATTTAAATTCAAGCTAATCCCCTCCTCCCCCCCCCCCCCCCCCTCCTTAAAGGTTAAATGATTGAAAAAGGCCATGAAATCACTTTTATTAATGTTACACTCTTTAAGAGTTCATCCATGGAGCAAAACAACAGCAGTTCCACAGTATTTGGTATTTCTTAAAGGAGAGAAAGGGAAGGGTTTTGCTAATAAGGCACCTCCTAGCAAACATGAACATACCTAGCATTAGACTCATACATAAGGGTTTGCTGAGTAAAGCTTCAACCTATATGACTCCAGTTTTCATGAATATTCTATTCTACATTTCTCTTATTGTAATATGCCTAAAAATCACCTCTTCTTTAACTCTCCCAGCTACCTTTACATTCTCGCCCCACTAGAGCGCTTGTATTACTATGCAAGTTCAGAATTGCCACCATAAGATCCAACTCTACCCTTATTGAATTCAGCTGAAGAAGGGCTGTTAATTTCAATATTACAGGCGTACAGCCTAAAATGATTTCATTCCCTTTTTCTTCCCAACATCTAGCTCTATTGAAAATAGGCAAAAATCAAACACTTTCCACTCAGTACACACACAGAGTAAGATATTATTAAATGTTGTCACAGCAACTGGTGCAACACTGAGTTTGTAAAACAACTGTTTGACTCCTCAACATGCTGAAATCACTTTGGAAATCAACACCACAGTCAGGGAATAGTTTTGTTTGCAAATTAGGAATGCAAAGAAGGCTGTGGTAAATTAAAAACTGTAAGCTGAGCTCTTGGGATAGGGACCAATTTTCTGTTCTGCGTGTGTTCAGCACCTAGCTCAAGGGGTCCTGTACAACTACTGCTACCATATTCTTCATCTGTTACTGTCATCTTTTGGCAAGAAAAATAATGGTAAAAAATATCCTTCTTTGCAGAAAATAAAATGTAAGTCATGAAGGCCTTGTTTTCCTGGTGAAAGAGCATAAAGCACGTTAAATATTTAGAGTTAATACCCTTATACAAAGCTGTGAAGTGATTGCTCACTGCCATTGTGGTGCAAAATAGCCTACAAGAAATGAGAATCTGGTCCTCAAAAATACAGCTTTCCAATGTCTAACACAAAACCCAGTCCTGTTTTGGTACAAGAGTTTGAAGTCTTTCAGTACATAGCAAGTAGAATATCTATGCAGATTTATTAGACAACGCCTTCTTTGTATAGTATTGCATGGTGCTGTAAGCCTTTTCTTATAGAAGCAAATATGGAACAGCTCCATAATTCTGTGGGAGACATTTTCCTGTTTGATTGCCAAGCTGTAGTTAAAATTCCCACTGAGAGGTCCATTTTGAGTAAGAAAGAGATGAAGGTGGTGGGTCTGGGCAGAAAACTATAAAGGGAAGATGAACACACACTGAACCAGAAGTAAAAGCACCTCATTTTCATAGGAAATGGGCTGATACTTAATTGAAAATGGTAAACCAAAGTATTTGTGGGTACACTGCAACTGTTACACAGAAGAGGCTGAAAAGGCTCCTGAACTTCTTTGCAATCTATGTTCCCAGCAAGAAAGCTGAAGTAACAAAGGCTCATTGATGTGAAAAGGGGGGGAAGTTTTTAATAGAGGAATCCCAGGAGCCAGCCAAAGAAGCATTATCTTGTATTAAAAAAATCTGCAAATAATGAAATTCAGAGGAGAGAGAAGCCAATTTTCTTCATTGCTTGGCCCATGAAATTAGTAGCAAATAAAAGAAGAAACACATGTAAAAAGGACTGGAGACTAAATCTTCCCAGGAACATTCTTCTCAGGGTATATTGTTCAAAAGAGTACGGGGGTTTGTGTTCAGAAATGCTGAGCAGGTTCAGTTCTTCTTGATCTCAACTGGTGCTGTGGATTCTTGGTACTTTGGAAAATTAAGTCCCCAGAGTGCACTTGAAATTTTCATCCCAGAACTCAGACTCCCACCCTGAAACTAACTGGATACAAGCAGGAAAATTGTCATCAGAGATCTTATCTTACAAAGCAATGCAAACTGATGCTAGCACTTGTGGGAACAAGTTAACATCAGCAGAAGTTACCTTTCCAGTCCAGAAATAAAATGAAAAAGCAAGAGAATATGTCAGGCTTGGGTGAGATGAAGCAGTACTACTAGGAGCAAGGGAGAAAAAAACAAGTTTTAGCCTCTATTGGATGAAACAAGTATGTTTTGTTTACAGAGGTGTAAAGAAGAACCAATAAGAAATGAATGAAGTACCATTTCATCCCAGTGCCATTTGTTTTGGGGGTGGAGTAACCTCATACATTCCTATCACAGAAGATAGAGGTTGAAACTTCCATATGGATTTTCTTTCTTGGCCTAGTTTATCCTTTTCTGGGGTGCAGATGCTGGCTGACTGTAACAGAGACTGGGCTTTCCTTCCTGCACGTGATGCCAAAGTATGTCTGAAACCAATACTAGTGTCTTAGAAGTAATTTGCAAGGGTTTTAAATATGTCTTTGTGACTCTGTAGGCTACACAGCCCTCCGGGTGTAGTGCAAATCAGTATTTATAAAAAGCATTTTCAAAGTGGATCTTTGAACCTGCTGGACTGCATGGTTTCTCCCGTGCCATTTTTGATCCATTGTATAAATACAAATTTTGGCACGTGCACAACAGTATAAACTGCTTAATTGTTTTTATTAGAGTTCTGTGAGTTTGGAGGTACCTGTGCTTTAATTACACTTGGCAAGGTTCCAGGAAAACTCTTCTAAAATGTAGTGCTTGCAAAGACTTAGTCGGGCCACCCACAATGACAGCTTTTATTTTTCTTCTATTAGTGATGGACATTTTCATTTAATTTTGGTCTGGGTGTGTGACAGAGCCCCCATGTACTGAGCTGCAGCTTCCCCCTGTTCACTTTTCAGCCATAGAGTGTGTCGGGACACTGTGGCAGCAACTTGTGACATTTGGATCCAAGCCAAATGAATGCTATCTGCGGAGGTTTTAGGTTGTCTTTCTTGCTTCCTTGGTCTCCCCTCCCCCTTTTAAAAATTGCTGGTGACACTAGAAATGAAAGTCAGTTAATCTCTTCTAAAATCTAAGCATTAGCCTACAGCACTGACTGCAAGAGAAATGCAGAACATTGCTCTGTGAAGTTTCTATATGTCAGCCGTAAGCACCCAGCATGGAGGTGGTTTTAGTTCCGCTCCTGAGCCCAAATCCCTTGTGTTGCAGGATAGAGCAAGTACAATGGTAACAAGTCAGCAGGATAGCTGGAACTTCATACTCCATGCCAGAAAGGAGGATGTCCAGCTAGCACAAATAAATGTGTAGAACTAATCAAATTAGGACGGACATGCTGTGCAATACAGAGAAATGCATGTAAGCAGAAAATTGTGTTTAATATTTGTAATCAAAAGCATTTATTTGGGACTATAACAGCCCAGTGCTACGTGCAAATTGGGTGAGAAAAAAATGTAAACATTGTTTCTTTGATTTCGTTGGGAGTTAGGGTACAGCAGGAATGCTGGATCAAGCTCCTTTTCCAGTGGCTGTGATTAAAAAGCTATGTGAAATGAATTTAGGGGCTTATTGACAGAAAATGTTACTGTAAATGGTGGTGAAAACCTATTCCACAGAGACTACTCTTTATTGCATGGAGTTTGCCAGAATTTATAGGATGCAAACTGAAAACTGTGGGTTTAGAGACCATTTGAGGACATAACTTCAATCCTAACACCATGTTTTGAGGCTTCTGCAGAAAGCAGAATTTAATACAGAAACTGGTGAGACAGTGGAATTTCATTCTGTGAACTTTCAGGCTCTTAAGGAAGAGGAATTAATGGAGGAACCACACTAAGTCAACCCGTAGATGTTTTTGTTACTTACACAGTTTACATGTCAGCTGAAATACAGTTACGCATAAACAGAATAACCAGTGACATGGTCTAGCCCATGCCATGTGTCACTGAAGAATGCAATTAGCCATCATGCAAAAGCAACTTTATTACAGTAGCTCATATTATAAACTGAACACTGGTTAGAAATGCAGAAATATGCTTTTGGGAGCATGCTAGACTAGCATTTTCCATTCCCGAGAACACTGTAGTCAGCTTCGGTTTTCACGAAAGTAAACAAAGAAGTCCCCATCGTTTCTTTTTATGAGAGTAGCCTTTTAAAATTTGGGGAGGGGGAAAGCATTCCGTGTAGGAGTGGATCTGCTGTTAGCAGGCATTACAATACTGCCTAGTACTTTATAAACCTACTCTGTGGAAGTAAGAGCAAGTGCTAATGCTGTTCCAGCCGGAGGGGAAGCTGACCAATGTCCTCAGACGGTCAGTCTGTTAGGAGGTGTCATGTTCCAGCTGTGCCGCCGTACCATACCTGAGGTTCTCCCTATGGCAAGGACGTAGGCCATGAAGTCTCTTTGTTTACAGTCTCCTTTCTGCACAAGGGAACTTTCTGGCAAGAAGGATACAGTAGACTATCTTCTCAGGTTCTGTAACTCAGCCAGGTAGAAGACCTATGATAATTTATGCCAGCTGAAAGGTTTTGGCCTCTTCCTAAACTGTATGGTATTGAGTGGGTTTAGATAATGTAGGAATAGCCATGCAAATGAAATTTGATACCAGATGACTACATCCCTGCAACTATGCTTAATCTATATGAATGCTTCCACAAGTTCTTTTTCGAGTTGCTCATATTTTGTTCAACTAGAGGTTTTTGTTCTGCTACAACTGAATAACAGTTGCTGAACTCTTTAGACAAATCATATAAATTCAAAAAATGCCTTGAGATTATTGAATGAATAATATAATGGGAAAGAAAAGCCTCCTTAGCAGTTTTGGTATGTATGGAGCATAACCAACTTTGGAGTATAACTTCACTTTGGAGCCTCTTCAGCTGGGGACTAAGATGAACTTGATGGGTTTTGAAAACTACCAGCTCATTCTAAAGAGCGTCATCTTAATTTCTACAGGGGTTTCTGGGAAGACTTCTCCGCAAAGAGTTTCACCCAGCCTGTGGTTAATCACCACTTACTATAAATGAAGGCAAAGAGCTTCTGTGTTTCACAAGAGTGAAACGTCTTCATGAGGATAAATACAAAGAGAGCATAAAAATTGAGCTGGAGGAATCCTATGGAGTGCTTACATGTATCCAGAGTAACCCAACAAGTATGTGGTTCAGTAAGAAGTAGTCACAGAAATGGTCAAGTAGGAAAGAACAGTTGCAGAAACTGAATGCTGAGTTAGCAAAACCCATATCTGCTCCGATTCTACTATGCGTATTCACTCAATACGATGTGACTACCTGATTAAAACAAGCCCTCACTGCACCATTTTCCCATTGGAAGTACACTGCTTCCAGTCATCCAATCATATATGATTTAGATATGGTATAAATTATTCAAATTAATTTATAATACAAATACATCTGGAAAAATTAATCTAGGTTGACAGAGGAAGAGGTGAGAGCTATCAGACAACAGATTTCTGTGAATCATTCACTCATCTCAGTGGTCACAAATGTTTCAAATGATAAAGAATGTGCTCTAACAAAGGCAGCAAAACAAACATGATGGCATTTTAATTCAGGGCTTATTTCTTCTGCATGCCTGTCAGTCACGTTACCAATAATGTGAGTTCTGTATGGGGCTGGACTCTATCATGATGGCCATGACAGCATAGTTCTTGGGGAAAAAAAGTCCATATAAGTTCACGAGAAAAGAGGGATTCAGAATTAGAAAGAGTAGAGTTATTAAAAATAATAATCCATTTTCTCTGATAAGATAGCAAGTGGAAACAAGAACATCCAACATCTTTGCATCTAGACATCAAGACAATGGACACTGCATGCTGGTGTGATCTGTCTAGAGCAGGTGGATGAGAAGGCCTGGTGAAACTCGGTCTATGTTCTTGCAAGCCTCAGCGTGGTATTAAAAGTGAAGCAGTAACTCACTGCTGGTATAGAGTAGCAACGCCCCCCACCTTCCCTTGCAGATACAAGAGAAAACCTGACTTCCTGAGTCACGATACATAGACGATCTCTTGACGCTGGAGATCCCTCCCCAAGAAGGGTATAGTTATCTGTAGTGCAATGCTGCTTAAGGGTGACAAGCTTCTATTGGGTCTCCACGCTTTTTTGTATTCACTGGCAATGGAGGAGTTTCTCGTGTAGGTGGAACACAATTACAACAGGTGGATACAAAAAAGTAGGGGAAGAAAAAGACCTACTGAAAACATGACAAAACTGATCAGCATAAAAAAGTGATAGGAGCATCCAGCCTGACAGCTTAGGGAGAATAGAGAAGAGTCCAATAGCAGACTGTCGTATGGTAATGATTATCTCTGAAGGATTATATGCTCGCTGGTCATCTGAGGTGGGAATTGCTAGGGAGTGGAGGGAGGAAAAACCCCTTCTCACTGCATTGTTTACTGCACTGCTGACTGTGGAGCTTTATTTCTCTAATGTTTTGCATGGTAACTATGTTTGCACATGGTAACGAGCTGCCTGCAGGATTCTCTGATGTTTATGACCATCACTGCTGGGATCTTGATTGACTCGGCGAGCAAAGTATGATGTTGTCTGAGCATGTTAACTGATCAATGTGGCTGCCTACAGGCCAAGAAAGGTTGGGGTCCCCTGCCTAATGCCAACTCAAATTTGGACGCATGTCATTTACAGCCATGCAAAGCGGTGTCCCATTTTTTTCTTCTTCTTTGATCATACTCAGAAACTATAAATCCCCAGGGTGAAACCTTAACTCCACAGAAATCAAGAGCAAAACTCCCTTCAGTGGTGCTAGGTTTATGGTGAAAGTTGTCTTTTTCTTTCTCAAACAATTCTTGTAATTGCTAGAGATCTGTATTTATTTTCTGCCCCTCACAGCAGATAAAATGTCATTCCTCACAATCAGGTAGTCTACTGAAAACAGTCAAGTCTGTTCAGGATGTCGAGGGCTGATAATAAAATAACAGCCCAATAATTTTATATTTGTCTCCTATTATCTGCAATGCACAGCATGTTTTATGTGTTCTGCTCCGCTGGGACCATCGTAAACCTGTAGCCAGCTATTTCATTTGAATATACTCAGTGGGAGGTGACAGGTGCACTATTACAAAAAGATCTTGAAACTTTATCATAATATATTCAGCAAGGTGATAATGTAAAACCCACTGGGAAATGGAGAGAGGTGAAGGAGAAATTCCACACCTGGGAACTTATTTAATGTTTAAAGACAGGAAATGCTTTAGAAGGGAAAATATCTCTGATCTGTCTAATCCACTGCCCCAAACCAGTTACCACGAAACCCCTGGTGAAGGCGGTAGATAGAAGAGATGACCTCCAGCTCACCTCGGCTTCCATTGTGCTCTCCAGCCTGTGTGCCAACTGGAGCAGCGAAGCACCTTCAATTGACACAGCTACCGTTTATTTGCATGGTGTGACCCTGGGACAAGGGAGATTTGGGATGCGATTGGACTGAGACACATACTGGAAAACTCTCTAGCACAAAAGGGAGATCATGAGGTGAGGGACGCTTCTCCAAGTGCAGCCAAACCCGTCAGAAACAAGTTCTGTATTGATTTCCAGCCTGGACCAGTCCCATTCACTTCAATACTTTGGTTTCCTTTCAGATTATTTAGATCTTTGATCCTTTACTGAAGTTTTCTATAGACGGGAAAGTGTAACCTAATAGCACAGACTAGTCGTGACCAGAGCCCGGTGCTGCATTCGGCTCAATACACGTAAGCCACTGCGTGAAAGTCAGCTCCTTTATAGGCATCAGTGTTCAATATTCAGCAACGGGTCTCGGCTACCACAGCTGGATTTTCTTCCCAGGCAACCTGATCTTCGTTTGATTTGGTCTGGTTTGTCCGTCCTCCTATGAAGCTACCTTTAAAAGTAACAGAAAATAGCAGCATATTCTCTCCGAGTGAATGGTGCTTTGGAAGCTGGAGGGCTGATACTGGACTCCTTCTCCCAGCATCATCACGAAAACTTTTTTGATTAAGCCCCGTGGTCCTTTTGATTAAGCCCTGTGGCTCGGCCCCCCCTCTTTGCACCCCTCCCGCCGCAGCGAAGGTCCCCCCGCTCTCTTCGCACATCGCCACAGGTGTGCCAGCGCTGGCGCTGCCCTCGCTCAGCCCGGCGGCTTCCGCGCTTCCCCCGAGGTCTGCGGCGGGACGGGGGGGGGACGGGGGCCGCAAGCCACCCCCTTTCCCAGGTGCCTCCCCGCCTGCGCCCGCGAGTCCCGGCCCCGGCCCCGGCCCGGCCCCGCCGCCTCCCCATTGGTCCCGCCCGGCCGCCCGCCCGCCCGCCCGCTCGCTCGCTCCTCCGCTCCGCGTCGCCCCCCGGGCGGCGGCCGCGCCGAGACGCGGCGCCGGAGGCAGCGCTGCCCCGCGGCGGCGGCGGCGGCGGCGGCGGCGGCGGCTGCGGCGGCGGCTTAAAGGGTGCGCGCCGGAGGCGGCGGCGAGGGCGCGCTCACCTGGGCGCCGCTCCATGGGCTCCGCCGCCGCGCACGGCGGGGGCGCGGCGCTGCGAGCCGGCCGCCGGAGCTGCTGCGGGGCAGAGCCCAGGTGACCATGCGGGGGATCCGGGCTCGCCCGCCGCACGCTTCGGGGAGCAGGTAGCACGCCAGGTGCACGGCGGAACATGGACTGTCTCCTGCTTGTCGTCTGGACTTTACCTGTTGCGATTCTCAGCGGCAGCTCCATGCAATTCCCGACTCTCCCGTGGCTTGGAAGCACTGTAAAGGCAGGTCGAGAGCACTTTCTTTCGCAGTCGCCTAGTGTGCTTTCATACCAGGTTACTGCACAGTTTCTGGTGCCTTGTCTTTCTGCCTTCCCTTGTCAAGTAAATCTCGCCCAATACTCCTTTTCTTTCTTTTTTTTTTTTTTTTTTTTTTTTTCTCTTGCAGACCCTTCAGCTGTGCTGCCTCTGTTGCATGTCTCATGCAGCAACTTTAACCAGTGACAGCATCAGTGAATTGACTCATGGTTTGTATAGCTCTTTCTGTGTCTGTGTATATGAACATTTGCGTGGATGCTTTTTTTTGGTGGACTGAGCATTTAAAGGGAAGAAGCCACAGTGTTCGGGGAACATAAAGCAAAAGCAAGTTGGCTGCTGTAAAATAGCTAACCGTGGGCAGAGATTAACTTGGTAAGCCCTGTGTGCAAAAGCTAAAAGGAACAATATGTAACAGCAAAGCGAATGAATGAGATGGTAAAAACATCCACGTTTACATGTGCGATTAGAAAGATGAATGAGTATGTAGCCCCCACAGCAAAACCTCATGCATCTGTTATGGAAGCAATGAGACAAAAGTAATGAAAAGATTTGGGTGGGAGAGCGGAAGAAGCCGTGCAATGCAGGCTAAGGGAAAACAAACCTGGAGAGAAAGGACTTGTGTGAGTGAGAGCTCAGGAGCTGTTTGTTCCCAGGTTGCAGAGACTAACACTTAGATGCTGATGACTTTGGGAAGTTGGAAGTGCAGTATATGCTTTTTATTGGGTGCGAGTGGAAACAAAGTACAATGGAGAACCACACCAGGGTGCAGAAAGGGAAACCCTCTTGCACCCTATCATCTGCTCACTGGGGGATTCCCTCTCTCAAGCAGCTGCTTGCATTTTTTGGCCACCAGCCTGCTTAGCGTCCTCAGCTTCTGCCGTTGATTAACACCGCTCAAGGAAAGTGAAAGTTCTTGGGGTAATGGTTCCACTGTCTAAAGAAAAACAACCTATCACTGGTTATGTTTTCAGCTTACTGTGTGTCCAGTAAAGTCTGTTTGGGCAAAGAGATTGATAGTTTTTGCAACATCTGTTACAACACAAGAAGGGGGGGTGGGGGTGGGGGGTGGGGGGTGTGCATATGTGTCTTCTTTTTTTAATGGTGTTATTTCAATTGAGGAAGAGAAATGAATTGTTTTACTGTCAAATGCATGGACATCTTTAAGTATTCACAGAGAAATACAGCTCAAAAATGAAATGGGGTTGGGAAGCAGTTTATTCAGCATAGTTACTCCTATAACCAGGAATAAGCGCAAAGGTTGTAGTTCAGCAAATGGCTAAAATTCAGACCCAGCTTCCAGGATGCAAGTGATCCCTGGATGGCTAGATCAACAGCAGTGGTAATGTACTTCAAGCTAGGCACCTGCTTATACAGCTAGCTGAATCATGGCCTCTATTTTTTCCTTTCTTAGGTGGTTGTGAGTAGATCTTAGTCTTCTCCTCACAAATAGTTTTGTAATTTTTCACATATTTTATCGAAAACAGTAAACTTCTTTGACATGCAATTAGCAATGGCTGACTAAAGGTTATTAGGTAGGATGTAATCTCTTTTTGCTGAAGGTCAGTTACAATTTGAAACCCAGTCTAATCAAGTCACTACAAAGAGATGAGGTCTCACTCAGTTAAGGCATTAATAAATTAATCCTTTAATCCATTTGAACAAGTGGTACAGTTCTACAAAGTCTCAGTCATGGCTACCCCTACAGTGATATAACATTTGCTGCATTCTTAGGGAAGGAAAAAAACTCTCAAACCAGAGCAGCCTTCACATTTGACAGCAATTAATACAAGGGGAGGGGAAAATCTACAGATCTGCTGGTGATGACAAATGTCTTCAGAAGAGCGATTGTGGGAATGTTCACAGCTATGCTAGTTAGTCTGTACCTCTCAGTAGGGCAGAAAGGAAACAAACACAGTTTGAGAGCCTGTGTGACTTAGAGGGGTGAATTTATGCAGTCAAGACTATACACACACAGCCTGCAGAGCTTTCAGGCCATTCCCTACATCAGGGAATGCTTCATGCCACAGTGAAAGCCTGGTGCTTACCGAGTTAGAATGACGCTTACTTGTTGGATACAAAAGCTGATGGCTAACTTTTTATCATTACAGATTATGTATTTGTGACACCTGTCAAAGTGGATTCCAGTGGATCGTACATTTCACATGATGTTTTGCACAGTACTAGGAGAAAGAGATCAACTCAGAGTTCAAAGAGTTCCTTGCACTACAAATTTTCAGCATTTGGACAGGAACTTCACTTAGAACTTAAACCTTCAACCATTTTAAGCAACAGTTTTATTGTCCAGGTACTCGGGAAAGATGGAGTCTCAAATTCTCAGGAACATGAAATTGAGCAGTGTTTCTACCAGGGATTTATAAGGAATGATAGCACCTCTTCAGTAGCAATATCTACATGTGTAGGCTTGGTAAGTGTTTATTTAAAACAAATCAGCATTAAAAGTATTTTCATACATGGAATAGTAGCTGAAGGTATGTAATTTGTATAATATTCAGGATACTATACACCATTTGGTGATTTTCGTAATACCATTAGTTGCTATTGCATTTAACAGAAGAGGTTTAATTATAGCCAATGAACTACATCACACCCTTTGTATTTTTTTGATCACAGTCTTTCAGAAAAAAACAAACCAGAAGACTAGCTGATAGTCCTAGTAATTATCCCATAGCAATTTTCTTTTGTTATGGTTTGTGATATTTTATACTTTTTTGCTTGCTCTTAAGTATATGCTCTTCCCGCCTTTGTGAACTATAATGAATAAAGAAAAAAAAAATCAATCCATAAGCTTGTGGGAAAAAAATATTATACCTAGGTTTGTCAACTGCTTTAAGGAAGGGTGAATTTTCTAGTTCAGCAGGAGTTATGAACCAATTTCCCTTTGTTTCCTTTGACATTTCCAGCCTCATTTGGGTTTATAAGTCTTGATTAGTTGATTTCTTATGAATGTCTTAAATATCATCATTGCATATTTTCCATTTATAGCTGTCATCCAAGTTTATGAAAAATTATTATTCACAAATTATTTTTTCAAAATACATTTGACAGTGCTCATTGCCTGCAGAGAAGTCTTTACTGATGTAATTCAGAAGAATCATCTACAGAATTAATAGTTACTGATGTTTTTTAGGCTTAAGGCCTTGCACTTGCAAAGCAATCTCCTGTGGATGCAGTTTAAAGCAGGGACATTTAGGTATATGAAGCTATTTGTATGCTTTGTGGTTGACTAAGGTCCAGAGGATATGTTGGGTCACCCTCTAGAAATCTGTTTTGCAAAGGTACTTGTCCATAAGGGCTATTAAACTGTGTGACTGGACCAAAAAAGGAGCACTTGAGACACACAGTGTTTCTTTTGAAATAGTAGTCAGTGACTTCAGAAGAGGGTGGCTCATTAGGAAGAGCTGTTGAATACTGATAACTGTTTGAAGTAGTCTGGATTGTATTTTCAATGCTCTACTTTTTTTCTCAGCAAGTTAGAGGAATTAGTATCTTACAGTTCATTTGAACAGTTGCAAACCTGACTTTGGAGCAGGTGCCAGAAACTGGAATGAAGCTTTCTTTTGGTTTTTTTTTTGTTTGGTTGTTTTTTTTAAGTTGTGTTTGTAATGCTGAATTGTTAATATTGGATGTGCTTCGTTGTTTCTGTGGAAGCTTCATTTTCACAACTGCTAGCTTTTACCATATTGATTCAGAAAAAAAACTGTTTTCACTTACTGCAGTGTTTGTCTTTTCCTCTAAGAGAAGTGCTCTACCTACATGCAACAGTTACGGTTTGGGTGATCTCCCCTGTTTGGTCACATTTTGTTTTTTAGCATGTTTTATGAGCTAAGTGAAGCTGGGCTTGTCAAGTCTTGTCTGGAGAAGGAAGGTTCAAATCTGCCTCAGGTCATAGAGAAACAGAATGTGGTGATCTTAACTGAGACTGAAATGGATCTTTTACCACTGTCTCGACATAGAGATTGTTATGACTGGCAAGCTTCACTTAGAAAAGATCCAGAAACTGATCAAAAGAGAATAAATATTGTGGCATGAACAAATTTATTATGGCAGAACCCTTTTCAGTACCTAGATCATCACCAATTAGAATCTCTCTCTTTCTTTAATCAGTTCCAAGGTTCAACAGATTTCACCGTAAAATGTTGTTTTAAACTGGTAAATGAAGTAAACCTTTACTTATAATAATCTCTGCAGAGTAGGTATCACAAATAAAGTATATTTGTTCCTTTCTCCCTACCTATTTATTTATTTCAGTGCACCTAATGAATCCCAGGCAAATTATCAGCAGGATTCTTAGTCTCTCAGTTTGCAAGGCTGCCTTCTTAAAAATGTGTCATCAGCTGTCTGTAACAACAACCACGTCATTTTTTACTGTGATCCAAATTCAGTAATCATATGTTAAGTCTGGACGCTGTGCTCTGATCAAGAGAATCTTGTGAATAGCTTCTATATCCTCTTTGCACCAACTACTTTTGTCACTTGGTTGCCCTTCTTTCCTATTTGCTTTGTTCACTGCAATTAAACCGAAAGTGGTGTTTCTTCTATATGGTTGGTAGCACTAATCTTTCCATTGTTCCTTTCATTAGCAATAGCTTCTCTACAATAAAACTGCAGTGACCCATTCTTTCAAGCCTGGAACACCACAATGTGATGTGGAAGCAATTGCATTTCAATAGACTACAGGGACTCTTTGATCTAATTTTTTGGATGACCTAGAGTATTCAGTCATTCAGCTGTCTGTTACCTGCCATTGCCTGCAGAGTAGACTTTTGAGAGAGTCTATATGAAATGGTTTGTTAGGCAGGATGACCTTAACTTAACACTGGAAAGGAGCAAGAATTTGTTGCTTTGGTATAGATCTATTAAGAGATGTGTGTATCTTAAGTTTTAATAGCTTAGTTGACAGTAAGGCCCCACATTTTTATGCTGATTTGTTGATTTGAGACCAAATGTTTCCATCAGTCAAGACAATTTTCTTGATGTGTCAGAAGGCAAAACTGGACCTATGCTCTTTATCTGAGTAAGTACTCTAGTACATTAAGTTAGCATTTTAGGAGAATGTGTACAAGTTTACTAGGAGTACTGTCTCTTGTCTTTTCATCATCACAGTGTTTAGGTGCTTTGATTTTCAACAGGAAACTTTCTTTTTTCTGTCTTCTGGCCTTTTCTGCTTCAGTCAGTATCCTTTACTTGCTGGAGTATCTGTTATGCAGCAAGAAAGCTGTGATTTTTTTTTATTTTTTTTTTTAAATGAAATTAACTTGTATGCAAGAAATCTTGTTTAGATCTTCCTATGTGTCTGCTTCACCATCAGGCATTGAGTAGCAGCATCACTCTCAGTGATAAAAGAGTATGAGAGATTTATTAAAATTCAGGCTTATGTTGTGTTCACACAGGCTTGCTCAGTCATTTTATCAAAAATGCTCAAAAGATGGATGTAGTTTGTACACCTTCAGAAAAATGTCTTCTGGACGATCTGTGAAGAATATGATACATTCCCTCCAAAGAAGTTGTGATAGTTTTTCTCATTTTCCTATATTTTTTTAATACATTCACACTCTCAGGAGTGGGGTTTTTTTTAACGCTTACAACTTTGGATCAATAAGTTCATTTATGTTAGTAAATACAAAACTAGTTTCTCTCTTTGGCATCATCTTAATGTGTCCCAAATAGAAATTAATGCAAAATTTCAACTCCTTTCTCCATTGGTATTCATTGTTATTTTTAATAAAATCCTTCTGTTACTCCAGCATGACTTCTGGGAGTTTCGTTCAATCCCTTGTACTCTCCTAACTGATATATCCAGGCCATGTTTTTTCTTGCTGCTTCATCCTCTGTTTAAGTTCTCCAATTCAAATTCTTCATTCTTCCCAAGTTCAGTTTTTTTCCAAACTCCTGACCTGAGCTAATTCTTACTTATTCTAATTATATGTTTTTATTACTATTATTATTTAGTAATATATTATTACCTATAATTGCCTTTAGCTATCTAATTGGGAGGCAGACTATGGAAATCCACAGAATGCAGGAGGTTTTCAGTTTTTCTGAAGGAGGCGGTGCTGGCCACTGTTAAAATAAGTTGTTTTTTAGGACTTACTCATTGTAGCCATATCTGTATTCCTACCTCATTCCTCTTGCCCCCTTCCCCATTCTCATCCACATGTTGTGCTATCCCATCTGCATTAAAAATAGATATCTGTTGTAGGTTCACCATCTTTGACTCCACTTTCATGATGACATTGTCTCTAAAAGCCTTACTACTGTCTTCCTAGTCTGTGTATAAACTGTGTGTTGTTTGTCTCTCTTTATATGCTAGTTTTTGTCTCCTTTCTGTCTCCCTACATTAGGTCTATGTATACATAATCTCTTGTATAAACTGAGTTGTTTGCAGTCACACAGTAAATCAGGGCAGAATACAAGAGAACCCCAGAGTTGTCAGTAGTACAGTTGTGTTCTAGAGACATTCTTAAAAGTAATTTATAACTGTGCATTTAGGAGCAGAAGTCACATTCCCCTTGTGAACAAGAACTCACCAAGTGAAACAAGTTTACACTATAGTCCAATACACAACATAGAAAACAGTGAACATAATGAATGAGTAGTTTATTTTATAGCATTTGTGGGGATGTTGCTGCTATTTGGTGGAGAAGCCAGGTGGGGGTATATAGCAAGTACAAAACATATGCACCCAGCAGAAAGAAACATATGTACAACATAAAGGAACTCTCCTGCCATTACATCGCAGAGGAGACATGCATGTGTATTTTGGGTCAGAGAGAACAGTTCGTGTCCTTTAAAACTACGTGATACACAGTTCTATTGTTCAGGCCAAATTCAGCCCTAAGTGAACGCACTAGCATGGAGGCCTGAGAGACTGCACCTGCTTACGCTGGAAGTGAATGTGGGCCATTCTCTCCCTTTTATTTATGTACCTCAATTAGAAGAGTGGAGTCAGCTTCATGCACTAGCTAGTGCCCTCCTTTGTTTTTGCTAAGATGTGATTGAATCTTTCATTATAAGGGGCCTCTTTCTCTTGTCTCAAGTTCTGTTATGTTTGTTAGTGTCTAGTCAAGGGAAGAGAAAGAGGAGGGAAGGATGAATCATGTTACACTCACCAAGCTGTCAGAGGAGTCTACGACTGGAGAACGGGTTAGATGTAGCACTGAGAGATAAACAGGAGATGTATTAATTCAATGGAAGTTGTGTGTGCATGTCTGAGGGCAGGACTTTGCTCAAACTATCAAAGAAGCCACAAAATTAAAGCTTCTTAATGCAGTCTGGCCACCTAAGAGGCAGGCAGGCGAGGCAACTCATGTACCCATTCTTTGTAGTCATTTAATTGCACCCTGTATTAGCATTATTTAAGTTCATGCTAACAACAGCCTCTTATTCCTAGAGCTCACGCTTTAAGTCCAATTAAATATGTTGAGACAAATCCCAAGGTTCTTATGCAGACAAACTCCCATCAAAATCAGTGAGCCAGACTGCTGGTAAAAGTACAGAATAATTGCTGTTCACAGTGAGGTTCCTTTAGAAACCTACAGCTGTAAAAATAGGACAAAATTTGGCCCAGTGGGACCTTGAAGATAAACTAAGTACAGAGCTGGTGATTTGACTCATTCTCAAAACTATTTTGCTCCATCCAGAAGCCAATATACAAATCCTGTATTTTCTGCCATTATAGCAGCACAACATGAACAGCATCTGGCATATGAGTTCTTTGACTTTCTTTATATTCACACACCATTACATCTCCATCCTTTATAAAATACAAACTGTGTTACAGGTTCATCATTTTGTCCACTGTTTTGATGGACATTTTGCCATTATTCACTCAATAATATGGTAAAGATGAGAATAAGAAAAACCTTTAAAGGAAAATGAGGTGACAATGGGAAAAAGCGATATTCTTGAAGATATTTTAAATTATACTAGACAAATACCAGACACTGTTTCTGGTCTCAGCATTGAATTGACTGCTGATGGGGAATGAATTGTGTTATTAGATTATTGGTTGCCCTTCTCCATATCTGTCTGTAAGCTTTCTGTTTAACTCTGGCTTTAGCTCTATAAGACAAAGATAGTGTTATCCCAGGCATTTTGACCCTACTGATTCCTGATGGGTAAGAAATGGAATTGAAGAGAATTAATGATGGAGAAATAATCTGCCTCTGCTGGACAGGAAAAGTACCAGAGGTTACATTTCTTCCAGGTTTTGTATTGAAAAACCTGGAAACCTGGAACATCCATAGAGGACTGTCACTGAGAGCACTTTGGCTCCATCAGCCTGAACACAGTGGGCTGTGGACACAGAACAGCTTGCAAGAGTGCCTACAGGAGCTGGTCCTCTCAGTCATTTTTGCCTGCTCCATTATTGCTCAGCTGGCAGTAAGAGCATGGAAGTTGTTTGTTGGTGTATTTCAGACCAAACTTTAGGCTGTTGTGAGCACTGCTGTTTGTACCCTTAAAGCAGTTCTGGAAACAGGGAACCCTCCATTTGTACACAGACCCGCAGTTCATCCTGGCCTTTCTTGTTAAGCAGCAGTCTTACCATAAGTTCTGAAGAAATTAGTAGATTCTAGCTATACTTGAAACATCAGCATTTTTCTTGCTGTAGCAAAGTCTTTCCACAAAGCTTAGTTCCCACACTTTCCCTAGTCCATTAAAGAAAAGCTTATAGTCAAATGCTCATAAGGGTCAGGAGAGGGTGACCTGTCTGCACAGACTTGACCTCTTCATAACAGGATGTCTTTGATGTAAACGAGGATTTTTATTTTAAGAGCCACTATTTTCATTTGGATCATACCATCTCTGCTGCCGAGAGGCAACATATTCTTTTCTGCACAGCTGTGAGCTGCTGAACATCTAAAATATTTCTCTTTTTTGAGGCAGATTCTAGTAACTAATACCAGCTCTCAGTCACTAATAATTAACCCAAACAATGTTTTATTTCTGTCTTTTTCCTCTTCTTCCTGCACTTCAGAAGTATTTGAGGAAGATACCAGGCTTGCAGACCTGGCGTGTAAAGGCTTTTGTTTACCCAAAACACAATGACAGTCTGTGAAACTGTAGTTGAAGTCCAACTCAAGCAGCCCACTCCTAGAGCTCTGTACCTGACACATAGCAGTAGAGCGGAAAGCACAGGAGTATCTTGGTTATGCCCTGGCCCTGCTGCACAGTCCACTTAATTTGAGCAAACAGTGGTATCAAAACTGTTCTTAAACATTTTTTTTTCCCCCAAGCTTACTTCCTCCTTAGCCTCTCTGCAAAACCAGTGCCCTGATTATGATGACAGCTTTGTGATTTGCACACTTGTACTCAGTTGGGAATTTGACTTTGATTCAACGTAGGCTGCCCAGTCATAACCGGTCTGGATGGTCACTGGGAGTTTGTTACCAGCTCCATAAGCCCCTTAGTCATTTTGGCACCTACAGTTTTTGTTTGTCACAGTTGTGTTTAAGTCTACAAGATATTTAAGATAATGTTTACTAATTTGCAACTTTTTAGGGAAGGGTTTGCGTTTCTGTGGCACAGCATGTCCCATACTCTTTGAAAGAGATGGTAGATTGTCCAGTACTGCAAACAGTGAGAGAAGGATGGAGGTCTAAAACCTGTTTTTGATATCTGTGGTTTTGAAATTTGCAGTCCATGGATGGGGACATGATAAAAGCTGGGACAATGCTAGACAAAGGCACCCTGAGCTGTGATGCCAATAATATATCGGTCAATTCTTTAAGACAATTTCAGAGCTATTTGCATCGGATTTCATTCTCTCCTGAGCATGAGTAATGTTGTTGACTTACAGATATATCGCTCTCGAGGGATTTTCTAGAAAATACCTGCTTTCTCTTTTTAGAAGTTGCAGAGTCCAGTGATAACCAGACAGCAGTCCCACTACAGTCAGCAGCCTTTTTAGTCGTTAGAAGTACTTCCTCTGACGTGACTCCTGACCACATACAGAAGTTATACAGAAGCTGTTAGCTCTGTGTACCTCACTTTGTAATGGTCTTCTCTCAGTGAGCTGGCAGGAGAGGGGTTAAACTTAGTTATGTCTGCAGTGAGACTTAGGAGTGGACCTACAGTGAGTTTTATCAGCTGAAACTCAGACTTCAGTATCTTTTTACTCAAAACCACTCATTTTGTGTTAGGAAGGCTTTGACTAGTCCTTAAATGGTATCTGAACTGAATTTTAATGGATAATTACATTACAAACAAGGTTTTCCTCTGTCTTTTTGATCATGTCAGTGGGAGCAGAAATGTTGGTTCTTTCTTGCCTTTTCTTATCCCGTTGTAATCCCAATTCTGTTGCTGCAGGTCTACCATAAATTACAGTATGCTAAAGGAATTTCCTATTGATTTGCTTTGACAGTGATTTGACCAGCTATGTGAATAGCTGATGGAAGCAGAACTTATCTTTGGTTCAGGCAGTAGAGCATTGACTAAAGCTTCGAGGTAAACATTTACAGAAGAAACCTGAAATCATAATGCCTTGCAGCTCAGCACAATTTACAAACATGTATTAATTAAGCTTCAGTACTGGCTTTACTGTGTGTTAGATGAGAACAGCATCCTGGCTCATAATAGGTTGACATCAGTAACCTTTTATTGTTTATCATGCTCGGAAGTCACTAAGAATGAGGGTGCAGAAATGTCAAATAATCAGGTCATATGCAAGTGAATGAGTCTTGATGGTTGAAGCGCAGTACCGTGGGAACCATTATTGTCCAGAGTAATTTCTGGAACGTGAAAGTTAATTTCTTTTTTACAATGTTAGTTCATAAGCTAGGGAAATCTACAAACAAGTTGTACAGTCAGATGAATGTCCTTTTTCTGAATCTCATATGTGGCTGCCCAGCTAGTTCCTGCCAAAAAATAGTAAAAGAAAAAAGTCTGATGACAAAGATAATAGGTCTTGAAGTTATTCTTACTGGAATAACAAGGCCCAGCACAAACCTGCTTAACAGAAGAGGAAGCTGAGGCAATAAAGTGATATTTACTTGTACAGACAATAGGGCGTTGCCTTTTCACTCTTCTGTGGCATTAGCATTTCTAGCTGCCCCACTATGTACACAGCACACTCATGGCTTTATTCTTTGAGGACTGGATTCTTGCTGTTCACAGCGGGATCACTTGAATGCTTGTGCCTGCCTGCCTAATATATGTTAATTGAAGGACTTTTGTGTCTCAACATCTTTATTAATATTAATGGCATGAGATTTTTAATGGACCTATACAAAATATGCTTGACCTAGCTTGAGCCCTCACTTTTGTTTTTATACTCTGCAGCACAGTGTGGCATCCAACTAATTTAAGAACGTAATATTATATTCTGTGGCAGAATACACAAACTAATGAAACATAGATTACTCTTCAGATCTGCAGTTTCTTTACCATGAGATATAGAATTTATATAACACCAGAATATGATTTAGTTTTTTAAAAATAATGAAATTAAAAACAGATTTGCTTTTTCTTCATGCAAATTGTTGCACTTCAGTGAAAAGAGTGAGCACTTAAAAATAATTCTATCTTGAGCAGGCTTGTCTTACGCCACACACTCATTCCTTTTATAGGAAGAAGTCATCAAAACAGTAAGTCTTAAAATTAGGCTAGACTGAACCTCAAGAAATACTTCAAGTTAATATTGTAATTGAAGTATAAGCTGGTCATGGTAAGGGGTAGGTATAAATGCTGTAACACAGTCCTGGAGAAGAAAGTTTAAATTTTTCTAAAAATGTGGCTACCCAGTTTCACTTGTTATTAACATTTGACAGAAAGTTATGCTATTTGTTTTGTTAGATGCAAGTATAAATTAAAGATTAAGATACTGATCTTGGCCTAGGGACGAGATGAATTTTTTGCAGCCCACTGTGGACAAGAAAAATGCTTCTGTCACTTTTCCCCTTTTTTGCTACTTTTTCTGACAAAGGATCATTCCTTGTAGTCTGCTCTATGTTACATTGTTTGCAATAGATGTCTATGAAATCACTGTAGAGACCAGTCTACCACAACAGTATCTCCAGCCTCCAGGTATTTTTCTCTGTTTGCTGGCTTCTCTTCATGCTAGAAGCCATGCTGAAGGCCATATGAATATTTTCTGCACTCCCAGCATCATGCACTGATGGTCAGATTGTTAACCTGCCTCTAGCAGCAAAAGCTTGAGCAAAGGGGCAGAAGAACAATTTCCAGGCTGAGACAGAAGTGAGCAGCTGATGTCTACTGATTCCTGCAGCACAGTATCTTCCACTCTCATAGACAGGTATTTGCTGGTTTATGGGCTTCATCTAAAGCTTGTAGTAAGTAAAATGTTTTATGCTGACTGCTTTGGATCAGAACCTGGCCTCAGGAGAGTTTTGTTTTCTTCCTCTCTACATCATCTTGGCCCTTGAGTCAAGACACACACCATTTCTTTGGGAAACATTACTACAATTACAATTTGATTTAGAAAGACATTTTGCAAATGGAAGGTACCACTGGCTCATCAAGAAAGTGAAACATATCCATTTCTACTGGCAGACCCCAAAACATATCTTGTAAATAATCCAAGGTGGTGCTGTATAATCAGATTTCACTGAATCAGAAGTGAGATGGAGGAAAACGGCCTACTTGCAGGGCAAAGAAACCCATCTGCGGACTGAGCCTATGCTGTTCTCATGGACCACTTGGACTAGTAACAGCCAGGAGTGAAATGAGGGAGGAGTTCAGGCAGTTTCCCAGAGAACCAGCTGCTGCTACTGCTGCTAGAAGATGCACTGAAATGCTTGGTGTCTGGTGCTTGCAGCTGCCAGATACGTTTCACTGTACTAATGCCAAGAGTTTTCATTCTGCTATGCTGCCAGAGTGTTACAACAATGACGGAGTAAAGGAAGCACAATGGCCACCAAAAAATACGAAGTCAAGAGTAAATGTAAAGAGGTTACTTGCCCTAATCCCAGTCAGGTCCTGATAAAGTCAAGCCTGGCATTGGGAGTAAAAGAGGAAAGTAGCTTTTGAGGCTTGTTTACCTTATTAGACAGGAGATGGACTTCACAGTGTGCAAGGGTATTATCACTTGTCATCCTGGGAACACCTGTGGAACGCAAGACCTCATTCATCTGCTCTTGACAGGAGAGCCAGATAATTGTAGAGAGGAGAACATGTAGTCTGTTACAGAAATAGTTAATTGATTCCTCTGATTCCTGTGATTCCTCTGTCTTATCATTGAGTCCTGGGTGGTCATTTTAACTGCCTGAGGCACAGAGAGTCCTGAGGGTCTCACTTAATGAAGACCATCCATGAACCCAAATATGGTGGGAGCCATGACAGAACAGCGTACAGTTGGTGCCATGTGTCACTGAACATCAGACTAATGGTATGGTGACAAAGGCTTGCTTTCTCCATCAGCCTGTGCAACAGATGAAATAATACCAACGAAAGGACAATCTGGAAAAGAAGCTGAATCAGAAAGAGAGGCTGATAGATTACCATAGACAGTTGAAGCTGGGAATAAAAATGTGCCAGACTTTGGTCTTGGCCTATGAATATTGCACCAGTTCTATTTACAGGTTCTCAGCTTTTGGGTTATAGTGCCATGAGAAGTTTATTTTTGTTGTCATTTTCCAAGCATTTCTTGAAAACTAGCTTTCTGGTGTACAGAATAACACCACGACACTAAATTAATTGGAAATAGCTTGAGGGCTGAGGGAATAGTATATTTTTTTTGTTGTGGCTGTTCACATGATTTATTTAATCATTTTAAAGATTAGTTTGGGAAAGTCAGGAACATGCTCTAATGTGAGAAACAAAACAGAAGGAAATGTTATTCACCCAGAATGAAGGTCTGACTTCTGCAAAGTAGCATTTGTGCATAGCAAAGTTCACTCTACCTCCACAGCCCTACTTCTGTGTTAGGTTTAACAGAAGAAGATGTGGAGCATTTTCCCATGGGGCTATGTTTCCTGCTCACCATCAGGCTGCTCTGAATAGTGCCCATGGGCTCCAAAACACCTCCATGGATATGCCACATGCCCTTAATGACAGCTTAGCCTCTGGACCTGACTTTTTGCATTTTACTTGCCAATAATAAAGACGGTAAATTTATATATACATACATACATATCTATACCAATGCACTGAATTGGTGCCAATCCTTTAAATTTGATTTTACGAAGGACAGTGCAATTCAGTGTCCATTGTCTGTGAAATATTAATATATTTGTATTTCTGTAAAGCTGCATGAGGTGATGCTCTTTCTGCCATTCAATAACTATATTATGTGCTAGCAACATAGTAATTATCATTTAAATAAACACCTTTGTGTTTCTTCCAGGAAGGGACTTAAATTTTAAAGAGAAGCTTGATGTGATTTGTCTCTGATTTTTGTAGTAGGTGGATGACGGATGTAGGGTTATTGCAAAAACTGATAATGTAGAGGATGTATATCAGTCTTGCATGACTTCTATCATTATATGTTAAAAGAATAAGTCACCCTAAGTCTGTAAATTACCTTATAAAATTTATTTACTCTTAAAAAAAATCAAATTTATTTTGGATTGGTGAAATTTGTGAGAATTAGTAATAGTATAAATAATTTGAAAAACTATGGAAGTTCAGTGTCCTATTCTAGTCTTTTTGAGGGATTCGGTGGAGGTGTATAAAGAGGAGCCCTGGACAGGCAGTGATCAAATGTGGAATCTTGGGCTGAAACTATTCCAACAGGATGGGGAGTGTAGTTTAAACCCTCTCTTATCTTACCAGCGTTCTTGTGCCTGCTAGCTCTCCACAGCAAGATGGTTGATTGATTCATAGCTACTGATGGGCAGTTTAAGATTACAAAGCTTTCAATTTCCTTGTTCCTGACAGATAAAGAGGGTGGGCATTTCCTGATTATATGGTATACATTCAAAATATTTAAGTTCCCTATGGTGCTGTTTGTGACTAATTTACTTCCATAGCACATTAACACTGCTGGTTTTATGCTGTGGGAGGAGTGTATAGTGTAACATGCTGTGAAGAGAGGAAATGTTTCGCAACAAGAGGTCCTTCTGGCTTTTCCTCTGTTTACGTTACCACCTGGAAAGAAGAAAGGTGGAGTAAATGACTGATGATCCAGATGGATTGCACGGAACACTCACATCTTCAGTCATGACACATTAAGCTGGGCAAATTCACACAGAGAAGTGGCATGATTGCACTAACTCCTGGAAGCACATATAATCTTATGTAGGAAAATGTGTAGGCACAAATAGGGCTTGAGTACTTTCATGGCAGTAGTCTTTTGGCAGGCAGTGCCCTTTTAGTGGCCACTGAGAAGCCAGATTATTTGGGGGAAAAGTCAGGGATACACTAATGTGAGGTACAGGGGCTTGAGGATTGGCTCTAGCAGAGAAGTTAGAATCTGAGAATTATAAATCAGTGACTGTGCAAGTGACACGGAGCTTCAGAGAGACTCAGAATGGGAGGACCACATTTTCCACTTTTCACGTTCACTTTTCTAATTCTTGCTTATGAAAGTAGGCAAATTATCTCTTGTTTATGGGAGTTTGTGGGCTTTGACACACTACTTATTTGACTCATGCAGCACTTCTCAGCACACCAAGTGTATCCGGATTTCTAAGTAAGGGCTCAAGACACAACAGCAGCTGAGCTGCGCAGCACTTCTCTCAAGTTATGCGTGAAGTCCACAGAGAGCAGCCGCTGGCTGCAGTGTGGCATGGAGTGTACTTAAGTCTTCTGTTCTGTGGTGTCAGGACAGAGCAGAGAGCACACTCAGGCCCTGGGACTAGGCACTACATAGGAGATTGAAGTGTCTGTAATTCTCACGGAACTACATAGGAGATTGAAGTGTCTGTAACTCTCACACACTTCCCTGATGCCCCAGAGCCTCTGCGACCTTGACAGCACATTCCTTTTCTTTGAACCTTTTTCTTACCAATGCTTAACTTGACCTTTGCTTAACCTACAGTTCAGTAGATTCATTGCAGAAAGAAGGTCAGGCTGCTTAGGAAATTTTGCCTCCTAAATCTTCTGCTGATTTTTTTTTTAATCATCCTTTTATAACTTTGCAGCATGCTGAGCTGTCAACAAATTCCATATAATTGTATCTCCCTTTGACATTTTTATTTCAATAAGGAGGCCTATAGTGTTTAACACAGTGGCAACATCTGTGGCAATGATTTCTAAATTTCTTGGACCAATTTAATATAAAGAATATCTCACAGAAAAAGTTGCTTTCGGGCACAACCCTCCCTTTGTCACTTTACCTTTCCTATTTCCTGAGATCTCAGAGATCATCACAGGGTTACTTAGATCTTTGGTGCTCCACAGACTTATTTTGAGAGCCTAATATCTAAGGTAGTGCACTGAAAACACTCTACTGTCCAAATGCTTTCATGAAGAAATGCTATTCACTTGTTTGAAAATCATAGCAAATGGTGCTTGCTGACACAGCAATCAAAGCTCTCCCTTCTTGGATTAGTTTCTGCGGGACTCTGTAGAAATGGGAACCTTTACATCCTCTCCTCAGCTGCTTCTGTTCTCATTTCTGATTCTCAGAAATGTATAATAGAACTGATTTCTTCAATGAAAAGTCGTAAGTAAATGTCTTTTCATACTTTTCTTAAGACTCATCTGTGCTAAACAGTCACATAATTCACAGGCTTATACTAAAGTCTGCTTACAGTAAAATCAGTGTAACCTTTCATGACCAGTTTAGTTCTGCAGGCCTATTCAGTAAGTACAAGTCAAACATGGTTCTGAATATCTGAAAACTGTTGTGTTAACACTCCAAATACTGGTTTAGACTTGTATGTTGTACTCTGACCTTGTCAGTAGACAGGATGTCGGGAGATGTAAATTGATGTATTGGGTTGAAAAATGGATTCACCTCACTTTATGCTGAAAATCTGGACAATATTAAGGTAGTATTACTGTTTCAATTTTAAGATAGTTATGGCATGACGTTTCATTTCGTACCAAACCAGGACCTCTTTATGGCAGTTTTTTGCATGTCATCATAGTTATTTCTACTGCAGAGATTTCTGTAGTAAGAAAATTGTACTGAAAATTATTTCTCCTCAAACTTTCATTTGTAGTAGTATTAAAAACTTTTCTAGTCTGGAACAAATCCACCCAGGTTTCCTGCTTTTAATTTCAGTACAGTTACACCAGCAGAGCAGTTATAGCATGCTCACTTCTGTGCATCATTCCCTTAAAATAGAAACATGGGCTAATTTGTGGGAGAGAGGGGTGTGAATGAGTGTGCACAGTTTTAAAGGAGGACAAGGATTAGTGCAGTATGTCTGAGCAGTGCCGATGGGTAGCATTAGGCTAGAAGCAGGAAAACAAAGAATCTTTGGACCCATGGTACACTTGGCAATATAATATTGTGAAGGCAGGTTTCATGGCTGTAAATGGTGCCTACACCTATGAGGCTTTTTCATGACATGGAATATAGATGTAAGTTACTACATTTATCTTAGCAAATAACTCACTTATTCAAATGCCCATTGTAAACTAAGATTGGGATGCTAAGGACATTTGTATGGTTTGTATGGTTATCTAAATGTTACATGGAGTTGCCATTGTACAGGTTTTATTAACGTCGTGAAAAACTGAGAAAGTGGTGACGTCTTCTTTTAACTCAGTGGATCTTTGGGATGATGTCCTGTATTTCAGGTTTAATAGTATGAATTGCGTTCAAGGTTTTACTGATTTGCCATTTCCTGGAAAAAAATAATGTGATTCAGACACACCTAGGCTGCTGTTCTGTTTCAAAGAGGTGATTACAGCAAGAGAAGAGAAGATGAAATTTATTCTTTCTTGCTTTCACAGTGAGGCTAAGTAGTCACACTTTCTCCATAGGCATGTGAAAAATAGAAAGCATTATAGGAAGGGAATTCCTGGTTATGAGCAAACCTATCAACTTTCTCAGACTCCAGTGAATGTGACTGCATATTTCTGGCTCACATACCATGTAGTGTTGTTGTTCCTGTGAGTGAGGTCACATAGCAGAAGCCCATCCAGTGATGTGCCAAGGGATAGATCATGGGCAGAGCCATGTTTGAGGAATGTGTCTTTGAACAGGGCACTTGCCAGCGTGGAGCCCTGCTAAGTGGCACGTACCTAGCTATGCTGTGACCTTCTGTGCTTAGTGCAGCTGGTCACTGGATCACAGCTTAAGCTACTGAGTGACGTCCTGAAGGCTGTGGCTGCAGCTTATAGTGAGGAAGATGGAGGCATTTTTATAGAACAACCCAACTGGGGTCAAACGTAAGCCTTCACAAGTCTCTCTTGAGCATTTACTGGGTTGATTACAAAATCCTGCCTATAAAACTAAGAAATAAGGAGCAGATAAGTTGAATTGCTGAAGAACTGGGAGTTTAATCCAGATAACTCAGGCGCCAGCCTGACATTCTCACTCTTGGGCCATCTTTGCTTCTTGTTTTCTATTCCCTTAATGGCCTAAGCTCTTTTGTTCCCCTCCCTTTCTCCTTCCCACGTAGATATTTCAACATATGTATATGTCTGTGTATGCGGAATATCAGCAAAGCTGATACTTTGCTCCCTATGGAGTTCCTTGTGACCACTCTCTCATGTAACTAATCCATAGCAATGTATACTCCAACAAGGAAAATTAAAAGGTTGGGAACCACTGACCTAACTTCTTAGTAAGCAATACAGCTGGCAATCAGATGTAACCCGAGCTCCTCGTTACTGGAGCTGCCTGAGCTATTCATAGCAAAGTAAAATTGCTATGGGAATTGAGCTGGATTTATTTTGTTTGAATGCAAATTATCCCAGGTCAGACAGGCTCAGATCTTCTGCCCCCTCAAATTCATTTGCATCAGCTCTACCAGGCTGAAGCTTTTATCTGGAGGATCTTCGCTGGAGAAAAGTGGGTATGGGTAGTGAACCGCCACTGTCTAGAGCATTTGCCTTGGGGCTTTGATGCAGCCAGTGTAAGTAAGTCACTCTGAAGTCAAGACCTCTGAACAGAGTGAAGGGTCCATCATCAGCTAGCCCTATGTGGTGTCCAAGTGCATTGGGTAAATGTCTCTATTGTCTGCAACTTCAACAGGGTATCTTGTAAGGCAGAGGGTGTCTTTCAGCCTTGTCTGCCACTCTTACTCATGGTATGAAATGTTCTTCTGAAAGGTCCAGCTGCTAATGTCCCATCATCATAGGAAAAGCTGCGTTTTCACTAAACACCCCCCCAAGTTTGATTCTAGTACACATGATCATAAAGGGTAAAAAACCCTCTTAAAGTCAGTTGAAAATGGTGCAAGAAATCAGAAAGAAAATAAAACACCAAAGCCCTTTGGCATTATTTTAAAAAATCTCATAATTTATAGTGGTGTTTCCTGCAAGGCCTGATTCATGACTTCTAATGTTTGGAGTTGCATGTCTGATAGGGAGGAATGTTCCTGATCAGAAACACTCAAGCAAGCATCTGTTAATGCTAAGTACCTATGGAAAAGAATTTCCAAGTACTCAGTTATCTATCATCAGTTCTTTTTTTTAAGCTCTTCATTTTCTGTGTCACTATGCCCTAATCTTATTGGTTTTGCCTATATCACAACTATAGGACCAAAAGATTCATTAAGAAGGTATGCACTTTCCCTAGAATATTAGTACATCTGAATTCCATCCAGATAAAATCGATTAGCTGTACACAAAGGAGGAGGAGAATCTTGCCAGAACATTTTCATTGCACCTAATCCTTCAAGCAGCATGAATAATTCATAGCAAACCAACCTTAGGGTGAAATTCTGCCCTGTCCAAAGATCTGTTAAAGATCTAGGCATCTTGAAGTCACGTTTCAGAGATTTAAGAGGAACATAAATGGTGCTTTTAGTTTGTGCTGTTACACAGAATGAGAGGACAGAAGGCTGCATTTTCTACGCCTCAAAATTTCCAAAAGGTACACCTCCTCTCACACTTCAAGGATTCTTTTAAACTGTCCATTCAGTTAGATGGGATGCTAGATTAGGGGACTAAGCTACCTTCTGAAGTCAGTTGTTCTGTTATTCTTGACATACCGTAAGTAACTAACCAACTGTAAGATAGCACATGACAAATAGTGGGCTGCCTCTTTTTAGGAAAAGTGAAGCATAAATGCATTCATAAAACAATCCTGCTGTTTCCTGTTTGCTTCGTGATGGATTTCAGAACTGTCATAACTAATAAAATATCTAGATTTTATCTTACGGTTGCAGGGATTTGCTTAAAAAGGCAATACCAAAGTGCTTGTACAGCTACCAAGACTAAATTTGAGCTGTTGGTTTTAGCTAATTGCTTTCCAGAACCATTATGGCAAGCCAAAGAGCCTTATTAATGAAATCATTAATGAAGTAATCTTGAGTGCAACTTGGTAAACCTTTGGCACTTAAATATTATTAGTACATAGTTAGTGTCATAATGCTGTAGTTTATGTTAGTATTTTTCTTCTGTTCATTTGTCACGCCTATTTCCATTTAAAAAAAAAACAAACAACACAAGAAATGAGGGAGCTCACGTACTGACAAGCAAGTATTTAATCTGTGGCAAAGCAATCAAATTTGTGTTAGTTCTGGAATATCTCATTACCCTGCAATAAATACCAATTTAATACATTTAAATACCAATGTGACTGGTTCAATTACTTTAAGTGTAGGAACAAATAAGAATATTTCCTTATTTGCCCTATGTTGACAGAGGGTTGCATAAAGATGTTTTAAACAAGTTCAGTCAACTGCAGAAATACAAAGGCACTATTCAGAGATAACTCTGTCTTTGTTCATATAGGAATAATTAAAGACATGCAATTTTGTTACCTTGTTTTAATAATTGCTGAATGTTCTGCATAGCACTTCTTTCGAGCAACCAAACAGAGTAGTCTTTCATGACTAACTCAGACTGGCAATTTAAACATAGTACTCTTCTTCTGGCAGATCCTCAGATAATAGAATGCTATATTGTTAAGAACTCTTAACATTTTACATTTGCAAGAAATCTACATTATGTTAGAAAACAGAATAAATTGAGTTATTTTTGTGAGTCACTCAGAATCTAAAGAAAAATGTTATCTGCTGTACAACTCTCAAGTCAGAATAGGCATCCAGTGATTCTAATGCTTCTTTCATGATAAAAATATTTTAGTGTGTATAAAGGCCATTAATTTAACCTAAACATTTGCTGTGGTACAGAGCCAGATATTCCATTCTGGTGAAAATCAGTAAAGGTCTGCTGAGGTTATTCCCATCGGCCAAGGACCCAGTCCAATAAAACATTATATTTGTACTTCCCTGACTCAGGGGTAGTCGTCAGTAACTGCCCATGTGCAGACTTGATACTTTTCTGAAGGATGGGTGAATTTGTTTGGCAAACATAAAAGCTAGGGAAAAGTTTAGTTAACTGAAATTCTCTCTTTCATTTAGTGTGTTCACATGCCTTTGTGCTGCCTGGCTTGGGATAGGATCAAAAATGAACATGCTCTGGGTTTTACTCGTGGGATTTCTGACTTCAATAATACATGTGTATTATTGGAAACTTCATGAGAGTCCATTCTCACTAGTTTCCCAGAACATTTTCTTTCCCAAATTGGTATAAACGCACTCTGGAAATGCTTGCAGAGACAATGTTCAGCTCAATGGGAGCTCCTGGGTGCTTAACACTCTTTAAAAAGTCAGTCATTTATTTAACAATGTGTGTATGGGTTTAGGGTCCAGACTTATCACTTTTTGTTGGAGAATCATGGATCCCATCCCTGTCACTGTCTCTCCGTGTCACTGTCTCTCAGAAGCTTGTTTAATTTACCCAGTGCTTCGGTAACAGGGGCGCATCTGTGTGAAGTGCCCTTCTGAGGGGGACAAAAACAGCATATGGAGGCAAAATACGCCTCGGCTCTGTTAGCTGCTGCTGTCCCCTTTGCAGTTACCACCCAGAAAAGGGGCTGTAGGTCATAGCAGAGAGGGAATGAACTTCTTTAATTACCATGATTTACTGCCATTGGTTTGGCTGTTTGCTCATGACGCTTCCCAAGGGTAAAGATATCTTTCACCTCAGCAACACTTTCTGCAGTTCGGCTCTTTCTTTCTGCTTTGCCAGATAAGTTGCTTGTCATTTTTTTCTACCTAATTTCACATCTTAATTTGCTCATTTTGATTATATTTTCCAGAGCATTGCCATTTTGACCCCAACGTGAGAGGTGCTCAATAACTCATCTCTCAAAAACTCAGTTAGCGATATCGGGTATCTACAATTCCAGGTCAGGCTGCACTATACTGCTGGCTATAATTCTTGGAAGTAGTTTTGCTTATGACTATAGTAAGGTTATAGTCTCACATATTTTTCAGACTCCCAGCTTAACCCATCCCAAGCGGTAAGTCTACTTCATTGCACATTCTCTAAAGAAACAATAATTTATTTAGACTGCTTACATGATGCAGGATTGCTTTGAACAGCCTTGTGCTAGTACTGGTTGAATATCCTTGCTTTGGAGGAAAGAGGAGTCCATAAGATGAATGTTAGCAAACTTAACAGGACGTTAGTCTTCCTGGGATTCCTTGGCATGTGTGAGAAAACTGTATCTTTACCCCATTTTCGAGACTTGACCCAAACCCCATTCTAAACAGCTGGCACTTTTCCTGCTGTCTTGACAAGATTTTGTATCAGGCTGCTGGTACATGCACAGGGAACTGCCATCTCCACATGGGTTTCTTTGAGTATGCAATTGAAACAGATCTGAAATCGCTGTCACTGTTCTCCAAGCTGCTGGCCATGAACTAGATATTACAAAATACCGTGTAGACACATAAATGTTATGCTGTGCTTGAGCTAATAACCCAGACTCTTAGCAGCTACATTGCTTCTAGTTTGAGCTGGCTTGCCACCAGCTGCCTTGGAGCATGTGCAGAATGAATGCAGGGTTGATTGCAAACTTGAAGATCATTTCTATACTTCATGAAGGGACTACTGTTATCCGCTTATAAAACATGAGGGAAGGGCCTCATCAGTCTGTGGTGGAATCTGCGCAGACGTACAGGAGTCATGGGGAGACCTCTCCCTTCTTCTAGCACACAGTGCAGTATGTTGGTAGTTGAAAATTGACATCTGCCCAATTTTAGAGGCCAGTCTTGGCCCACAGGCAACTTCTGGCTCTTGTCAGGTAGCTCTAAGTTGTGTGAATAGCTTCGTGTTCTCTGGATCTCCATTGTACCCTCTTTTCTGCTTCTAAGATGCTCATTATTCCAGTATGGGAAACGATCTGGCAGACAAACCCACAGGTGGGACATCTGAGCTAGGGGAGTCTCTCCTCCAGCAAGGGAATTCTTTGGTGGCAGAGATAGATGTTTTTTTTTCCTTTGTGGTGCCAAAGTGCCAGAGACTTAGCAGAGGATCAGGGCAGAAAATAAGAGTTTGGCTTTGATTAAAATGAACTGTAGCTAAGATAATTTCATGAGTTTTCTCTCCAAAGTGAATGAGAAAAGACTGCAATATACTGTGACATGAGAAGGTCCCAACAATATTATGATGTGAATACTAGATATATAGGCATCTTTGACCTCAGATAATTTTAAATAACCAGCAACCATAGTTCTTAGGACATCTATTCCTCTTATTCTTTATATTCCAAGGAAATTCTTAATTTATATTTTAATTTTTTTAAGTAGAACTAAAAACTGTACTTTATGTCTCTGTACGTGCTGTAACTCATCTTAAGATGTGTTTGAATCAATGATTTGTGTTTTTTAGGAGCTGGAAAGTTGGGAAATAACACAACAGAAGTCTTGGATCAATGTCCACTGAAGTCTGTGGAAAGCTTTACGCTGATTTCAGTTGATCTTTTGTCAAGTCTTTTAAAACATTTCATGAATATTTGGAACTATTTTAATGGGTGTGAAATGACATTTAACTCTTCCTTTTGAGGCAGTTTTCATCTTGAGTACATGCACAGTCATCTAATGGTATAGATTTCACTGATTTCTTTGGCTATTGCTTTAGCTGCTCTCAGTTAAGACATCATGGGTTTTTAACACCTAATTTTTTGTATATGCTTATAACACTGAATAAAGCATTCTGGATATAAATAGTATTCCTTAGACAATACATGCAAACTTTTTAGCACTTTATTTACTTGAGATACGCCTGTCTTCGTACAAATGGTAATTTAACTTTGCGTCAGTATTAAGTAGTTATGTTTAGCAGAGACATTGCACTTTATTTATTCATACGTTTTAATTCTCAGTTTCATGTCATTATGCTTCTTACCTCATTATTTGCATCTGGTTTATGAAAATCCTGTAACCTTAATATGCATATGGCCAAGCTATTGCCTTTAATTTAATTAGCGTGCAATGAAAATGCCTTGTATGCAAACAGAGAACCCACAGCCATGAGGCTATTCTAGTTTAGAGCAAGGGTTTGTCTATTATCTCAGAATTTAGCTTTGTTAAATTAGAGGCACAAAATATAAGTTCTGAAAATCCTTCACTCACTGTCACTGCTCTGTTTTTTATGGAGGGTCTGTTCTTTGGAGATGCTGAAACCTCAAAATGAATTAGATTTACAGGCTGGTAAGCAGCCAAAGGCTTCACTCAGAGTCTAAGAACAGAGGGGGAGACAAATGGGAGCAGCCTTTGTGCTGTTCCAGTAAGAGGCCAGTGAGACCTGTTAGAAACAGATATGTTAGCATGTGACTCTCAAAACCATTCCATGCGAGTCTAAAATCAATGGAAGACTTACCTGGTTTTGTATAGCTAAGATGTACTTTCAGTGGTTTAAAAAATTCTCCTTATTTTTCAGTTTATCATCTAACTTCAATTAAAAAAAATCTTGAAGCTGAAATTTTAGTATCATTTCCCTTGTCCAAATTTCATTTTGAGATTCTTCTTCCTTTTGAAACACGCCAAGAAAACAGAACAAGTGCCTTACCTTGGTGATAACACCCTGATACTGAGGAATTTCACAAAGATGTATTGGATCTGAAAATTCCTTTAGCCCAGAGCTAAGCAAACATTTCATAACAAATAACAAGTGGGAGGAATGTTGCCTTCTCATCTCTTCTCAACTTTTGTGCAAACAAACTGCAAGTTCCTCTAATTTATTGATTCAGATTTATTTGCTAACTACACAGATCAACGCATGGCTTTCTGTTTACTTTCCAATGGCATGGAATATCCCTTACAGAAGAATAGCAAATATGTGTTGTGAGGGAAGAACAAGAGAACAGCAAATTCCAAATGAGCAATCTCTTGGGTTTTCCTTCCCACCATATTCTCACAATTACTGCTATTATTAGTGATAGCCACAGTGGGAGAGAGAGGGAATAGACAGGAGTCCCTGGTCTTTTTCATGCTGTGTTGTCTAGACTTAGTAAGAATGTTAGATTTTGTCATCCTGCTTCCTCTCATGGTGTTATAATTGCAGAGAATCTGGTACAAAAATGGAGTTTTGACCTATCTGACCCTCTCCTTGTTGGGTCCCAAACCCATCAAAGTTAATGGAAAAAAGTCATTGAGTTCTGATTCAAGGAAAATCACGTGTATACTTAAAGCTGTGCTGGCAATAGGAAACCTAATGCATAAATTTCCATGACAGTTTTGACAGTATTTCTTCATCTACTGAAGTATTTGAGCTGGATAAACATATTGCATCTAACTCACAATTAGATAGACGTTTCATGTATTTGTAGCGAAATTTCCCAGGAACACTTTTTTTTTTTTTTTTTAACACTTACACTGCCCAGGAGTACAGACTAGCCAAAATCTGGCCTTCAAGAAACTGGAATTCCTTGACAGTGTAAAGTTAGAAAAGATGATTCTGTGCTAGTATCCTGCCTCTGTGCTCTGGCATTTCTCAGCTGGCATATTTTCCAGGCAACATGACCATAGCCATAGGCCACTTTGCTTTACCTAAGGCTAAAATTCAAGAACCTGCAGGAGAAGTATCTGGCAGTTACTGCACAATTGCCCCCTTTGCAGCAATCCAGAGGACTGCATCTCTGTCAGAAGCCAGGTCAGCATTCTCAGCATTACTTTGGAATTACCAAAGAGATTATTTTAATAGGGATCATTGAAACCATCCCATACCTGGAAGAAATGGAAAATGTTTTGTGATTGAATGAGTGTCCAGACTGCTCTGTAGCACTTCCCCTTTCTTCTTGACAACTTCATAAAACTAGATGTTATCAAAAAGAAGGTATCTTTCATTCACACAACATTTTTCAATTTGGAGGATGTGTCTGATGTAAAACCCAAAGGAAAGAAGTCTTATTGGAGATTTAGGGTAATTTCTGCTGGAAAAAAAGTGAACACGTTTGTAAGGCACTCAGTCAGCTACAACCTATGTAAAGGGGCAGCAATATACATGCAGTGGAGGGCCCCGAATTCTCAATCCACCCGTATAATGTTAAAATTAGAAATTACATTTGGGGCTGAAACTTGGTGTACATCAGGGACAGTTTCTTACAGGAAAATGTAGAAACCCCTTTGTTCCATGTGGTTTGAATCATTTACAAAATGAATCCTGCAGGAATAATTTCAGATGTGGAAACCTTTAAAATGTGGAAATAAAAACCAGATTCACTACATTTCTGTCTTCCAGCTGAAAAAAAAAATCATTTAGCAGTGCCCAATTATCAGTGCACTCTAGCAGATAAAGGTTGCCTCTCAGAACCACTTTTAAATTGTGTGATGACACACATCATAAGGATTAAAATATTAGTCTTCTTCCCTACAGGAAAGTACTTTGTCATGACCAAATGTGACTTGACATTTGAAATATGCCAACTTACTGCAGTAAGCAGGCAAGTTAAATTCTTGTCAATTATTTAAAGCCTGTCTCTTACTGACAGTGGCAATTTTAACTTTCATTTAGAATGTTAAGTAGATATAGGCTGAGGTACGTAATTATGAATTCGTGTTGAAGAAAGGAGAGGGGGCAAATTGTTAATCAGAATATCATCTATGTTTGTCTTCATATTATTTTTCAGGAGGCAATGAGACCCTCCGAGTTCATAATATGGAATCTTTTCTATTGTCAAAATCAAGATTACAGTATGATTTTTTGAGAGCCGATATTAGGCCCCATGAAGGATGCTTATATTGGGGACTACTGTGAAGCTACCTTTGATTTGGAAAGACCAAAGTGAATTTCCATGAAAAGGCCATAGTGTATGACTAGACTGTTGAGGACCTGTGTATCTCTGATAAAACTTTTCAGCTGGAATAGACTTACAGTCAATTTTAGCATTATCTTAGTAAACAGTTAAAGCTGTGAAGATTTCATATATAACTTGCTATTTTCCCTTGCTTTTCATTTTCTGTTGAGTTTTCCTCATGGGAAACAGTTCTGAACGTGCAGAAAATTCCACAAATCCTTAAGAAATACATTACTTACATTAGGCATTCAAACTGCCCTCCTTCTGATACCCTTGGCATTCTGGTCCTAGGAGGTTAGGCTGAAGAAAAGCATCCATTTCAGAAGGGAATAGGTGATACATGTCTAATATGTGCATTGTCAAAGAATACTTTTTGAGGAAGGAGGTGGAATCATGATCTGGGAGGACTTAAGATGTCAGGCAAGATGGTTCACAATTGACATTTTTTTGTCTGCACATATTTTTCTGAAGCATAAGAGATATGTGGTCCTCATGGGATGTCAATTTTGGCAGGAGGGTGTTGGCACATGGTAGAGCCTCACTGATCCAAAACAAAAATCTGTATCTAGTATTCTGTATATAATGTAATAGAATTACCTGATGAAACTTCTTGGTTTTTCACTTGGTAAAAAGGAGTGTTTATTACAACATGTTTTACAAAACCAAGAAATGAAATAAAATCATAACTGATTAATGAGCTGCATGGAAATACTTCCTCAGTGCCACCCACATTTCCCTGGCCCTGATCCTGGAAACACTTCATCACATGTGCAGTTTATGCACAGATACTATGTGAAAACTACAGTGTAGTTTTCCCATACTTACTTGTCTTTCAGGGATCCAAGAAGGAAAACAATCACATACTTGCTTTCACTGATCAGTTTTTTCTTGTAGGAGGGCATAAATTTAAAACTGCATTTATGATGATTAAATTGCGGGGAGTTGATTACTGAATGATAGTACTAAAATGTTCAGAAGCTTCCACTTTGTGCTGCTATACTATAATGTGCTTACATTTCTACTTAGAGTAACCTTAAGTATGGGATTCCTGTCTGGTAATACCTTGTTCTGAAAAAACTCTGAATCGTAGTTCAAATATTTTGTTTTACTAATGTTTACATTTATTAGAATTTGTGTTTTCCAAAAGCATTTTCTTTTTATGTGAGACTGTATATCCTGTACACAAACACACATACAAATCTATACTGTGAAGAATGGATTAATATTGCATATGAAATTATTCATGGTACTGTGTGCAGGTGCTATGCTGCCAATCCCACAACATTCTTGTTTTGTGTGTTACCAAATGTGAAACGTGGTCATCTCCAAAGTGAAACAATGCATACTTTAATTGGAAAGACTATCTGGATTATATGTGGAATAAATCTAACTTAGAGGAGCACATTTCAATCTGTCTAGGCTTTGAAGGGATATCACTTTAAGAGCTAGCATGTTCCAGCTGTGAACCTTGACAGTCTTTTTTCTAATTTGTGGTGCTGTTTCTTTTTTTAGTCAGGTTTGATAAGGACACAGAAGATCGAGTTCCTTATATCTCCATTACCTCAGCAGCTAGCACAGGAGCACAACTACACATCACCTGCTGGACACCATCCTCATGTATTATATAAACGAACTGCAGAAGAGAAGGTGCACCGGTACACAGTAGAGTCCAATCCGAAATACTTTTCTTTTGGTCATCACAGAATTCACACTTCCCACAAGTATCATGCTCAAGCGAATGGTTACCACCATGGAAGGTTTCAAAAGCAACATTTTTGTGGACGTCGCAAGAAATGTATGTAAGGAAACTTTCTCTCCTTGTTTGAGGTAGTGGCTCTTAGAGACCGTATGGTGATTCTGAGGTGTGGTTCACTGTCACCTTTGTGATGGAGACATAATAATTTTAAATTATGCCTTTCTAAAGTGAAATAGATATGAGAAACTTGATTATTCCTTTAAATTGATGTCATCATCTGTTTTAATAAGCCATCAGAATCACTGTCTAGTTTTCATATTCTCTACCTAGATTAAAAGATCCCTTGCTTGATTTTTTTTTACAATGACATAGTTTTCAGTAAGCAATTCTGCACAGGGATGGATGCCAAGTCCCTGAACTGCTCTCCGTTACTTTGGGGATATATAACTAATTAGGCTTGAAGACGGAGAAAAAGTCTTCCAAATCATTAATTTCTGAGAGGATAGAGAATAAGTCTTTCAGAACTCACCATCTGATAATGAAATTTTCAGCAACTAAGATCTTCAAAAAGAACATCCCATGTAAATTGTTTAAATAAGATTTTAGAGCCACCTCTTAAAAAACATGTTGGAATATATTATCCTGCCAAGGTCTAGTCTGAGTCCTTCATTAGGCCCTCAAATTGCAGAATATTTTAGAGCCTGCTTGGACCCTATATCTGTACCTACAGCATTCAGTTGATTCTTTTTGAAAGCTGATCTGCTTCTTAGCCGAGTTTCTTAATGAGGGTCTCCAGGACTGCACACATTATTGAAAACATTGTCTCAGTCCAGTTATATTCTTCCAATTTCCTACCTGAGTTCAGAGAAAATGAGCAGGTTCCTTTTCCAAAAGGTGTGTAAGAAAGAGAAAACAAATAGAAGGGAGGGAATGACAAAGTAGGTAGTGGAAAAGGTGGTTGTCTGAGACTGAGGCCTATCTGAGGCCTGAAAACTGCTTATTAAAAATTGTCTGCTTCTTCAGAAATCCTTCTCCCTAGATTTGAAAGCTAGACCTCAAATGCCAGATGCACAAGCTGATGATTCAGCCTGTAAACATTGGCATTCTGATGCAGTTCAAAACTACCTCATTGCATACTCCCTTTCCCTCCTGTCTGGTTTTCCTGCTGCCTGCTTCAGAGCAGAGGGTAATGGTGCTAAGTTAGCTCATATGCTCTACTGTGTTTTATTTTATTTGCGTTGTCCACTGTGGTCTTGTGCCTTACTTACTGTACCCCCTGCTTGTCCAAATTCAGAATTATTCATGTCCTTGAGCTTATACATGGTGCTTTTCCCTATAATAAATGTGTGCATTTTGAACACTGTATTTTCATAACCTCCTGGGATGTGAGAAGATATTATCATTATTCTTGTCTTACAAATGGGACTCACAGACACAGGAGAGGTCAAAAATAACCATTGCTTCCGGGTACCAAATTGATAAACTGAGTTTTTGTTTAAAAGATTTATCTTATTAAAAGACTGTATTTGTATATGTGTATCTATATATTCAATAATTTCAGTTACAGCTATGAGTTCTTAGTTGCATATTCAAGCTGGGTTTATGTTAAATGAAGAACATGCAATTAGCATCCAACTGTGATGAGTTTAGTGTAAATGACTTACCCATCATTGCTCTAGGAACTCGGTGTCAGACACACTGTTAGGATCTAATTAAGCAAGATTGCATTTAATTTAGCCATGAAACTCTTTCTTTTCACGTCCTGCGGTCTTTCACTTCATGCAGTACATACCTGTAACCTTCTGAGAGAATGTAAGGCGGAGTTCTGAAAAATAACAACCTATTTCCATACCCAGCCTTGGTTAATCTATAAAACAAGTTGATCTCATGTTCAGTGAATGAATGCAGTCCTACAAATAAAATCACATGTGATTGTTTGAGTAGGGGCAAATATAAGATGTAGAAGAAAACATATCTCTCCAGTAAAGGCAACATACCTTCTATGAGTATTTGGGACTTTTTTCTTCTTCTTCGTTTCTTTATTTTTCCTTTTTTTTTTTTTTTTTTTCATGTTAGCTTTTATGTTGTTTTCCTGGTCTTGTTCTGAGATCTGGAGTCACATCAGTTTGAAATTTTCAGCAAAATCCAATCTGGTCACCTAGAATAGAAAATTTCAGCTTGAATGAACAAAGGCATTCAGAATGCAGTCTTACGGAAGGCAGTCCTCTGCGATTAACACTGCCTAGTCAAGGTTAATTCATCCTAACCTAAGAATTAATCCAAACTTGCTGAATAGTAAGAGGGAAGAGCACACTGCCACTTTCAGTGTCATAGAAGTAGCTTGTCCCACTCACCATCTTTTAAAATTTCATATACTGGCAATTTTTAAGCACTAGAGAAACCAGTTATTCATCTTTCAAACTCTTCTTCACAATCTAAATGTTTTTAGATCTTGAGCATTAACTGGACAGTAGTTAGTAAATCATGCTTGAAACATTGCTGCTGCTTAGGTTTTATTAATAGCAGTGAAGTTAATTCAAGAGCAAAACTCCACTGCTCATGGATTTAGGAGTCAAATGCCTTGAAGCTGTATTGCCTTCAAAATAGTACATGGAAACTGATGTGCCTTGAACTGAAAAACTTCACTCTTGGTTGAGGCATGTCTTCATGTCTCGACGTGCTTCCAGAAGAGGAAAGTTCCTTGAGCTTGTACAGGACAATTGTTTATGAGCGATACATTTTAAAATCTTACTAGCACAGTCACTTGCAATGTTAAGTATAGTTCAGAGTGACTTAGTTCTTGAAAGCAGACCACTGTTGTGCATTCTATCGTATTCTTGATTTCCCAGCTTGGCATGGAAGAAAGTAGCGTCTGTTTTGGCTCTGTTGTTGGAATAACTTTCTGATGTGGCGCAGGCAGGATTTTTTTAATTACCTGAGGCTCCCTCACTTGTGTCGTGCTACATCCTGTGTCAAAAAAAAAATCCTATTGTTATCCAAAGAGTGTGTTAAAGTGGCTTTCGACTTAATTCTTGATGCAAATGCAGTGTAGGTTTATACAAAAGAAGCTATGAATAACAGGAGCATTATAGGGTGTAGGACATAGATTTCTTTTCCCATTTTCCATCTCTCGGAAGAAATGGAGTAGAGACCATTCTCTAACCGTGCCATTGACCATGCTACAGAAGTGCAGAGGGAAAAAGTGCACCCTGGCATTGGGCTGTGGGCTGGCTGCGCATATCCTGTTGTCTAGGCCTCCTTGCTGTTGCCTGACATTTCCCTATACTAAATAAATATGTTCCCAGCAGGAATAATCTCAGTGGCAAATTTGCATAGAAGGCTAATGTCAATCACAATAGCAGGCTGGCAGGGATTTTACTTGTGGTGTGTGTCTGCTTTCTGTACTGACGGTGGACATCTGTTGTGGAAAAGACTTTTTTACCAACTGCTATGTAAGTAGCACATGCCAAACACCTCAGCAAGTTAGCAAAAGGACAGGAAAAATGTAGAAATTCTGTTAAAAATTCTCTGTGTATTTTTTGCCACAGATGCTACCATTTTATTAGATTAATTCCCTGTTTTAAACTGCTTATTGCATGCGAATGTGGTTCTCCCATTTTCTTCTCTCCCTTTAGCCATCCTTCCCTCAGGAATGAATCAGGTCTTTTTTGATAAATATACAAGAACTTAGCCATAAGTATTAAATCACATGCTATAAAATTGATCTAAGGCTCTAAACCTGTGATAGTTCTTCTTCCAATGAAACTGTTCATGGGTGATCTGAACCTTTTCCAAAACTGAGTTTTATTTCCTTTTAGATGCACCTAAGCCACCCACAGAAGAGACCTACATTCGCTCAGATGAATATGGGACTTCTGCAAGGTTCAAAAGATCATCTGCTAAAATTCAGAAAAATGGAAGTCTAAATGTTGAAACCCTTGTTGTGGCAGATAAAAGAATGTTGGAGAAACATGGCAAGGAAAATGTAACAACGTACATCTTAACAGTTATGAATATGGTAAGGTGTGGTGTAACTGAAGTATGTTTTCCCTGTGGAATATTGTTATGTCAGAGTAGGATATTTCATTAGACAAGAAGTGACACCAAAAAGAGCAGGGGCACCTTACACAAGCCTTTCTTCAGGCCTCATCTAATGTATTACTTACATCAAAACACTCTTTAAAAATACACACCGTGATAATCACAGCTCTGGCAACAGTACTGTAGGGTAAAAAAAAAAAAGGGGGGGGGGGGAATATTTTAAATGTTAAATTTTAAAATACTTCTTGTGTAGTACAAAAAAGGCAGATACTCTGAAATTGAAACTTTCCTTTCATTTAGTATCCTGAATCTTAGTCTGTTTTTTCTGATGTCTCTCTTTGAAACAAAAATTTATTTGAGAAAGCACAAATTTATTTTGAGAAAAATAATTAACTAGAAATATGTTTTCCTTTGTGGCTTTGCTCTTTAGTTTAGTACTACAAAACTTGAACTTTGAACTCGATTACACTTGATCCAGGAGACCAAGGACAGAACAAAGCCCACTGAAATCAATAGAAGGTTTTCAAGTTTTTTGAATAAGTGTAGTGGTTTGGGGCATAATTCTTCTGGGTTAAGCTCTTTTGGATTAATCCTATAAGGTATATAACTCCATTAATTTGTACTGAAAATTGATGCCCAATGCAATAACTCAATACATATGTTTAGTCTATTAAAAAAAATATTATACATGTAGGTGATATTTCCTCTTCAATAATTGTTGCAGGTCTCTAGTCTATTTAAAGATGGAACAATTGGAAGTGATATAAACATTATTGTTGTGAGCCTTCTTCTTTTGGAACATGAACCTGTAAGTTGTGTCAGAATTTGTGTGGTATATTTCTTTTGCTACTGTTCACAGGGAGCATTGGGTGTTCCCATGTTATGTACATGAACTTTCATTACAGGACATCAGACATAAAGCATGAGAAGAAGACTAAAATCACAAAAACTTCCAAAATCACACTTTCTGCATTTCACTGCTTCTCGGTTTTTGATACTAAAACCTTCATTTCATATAAATGTTCTTTAGAAACCTTGACATGCTTCCAGTATGGTAAAACTTAACAATTTCCAGCATTTTCTTGAAAAGAAATGGCTGGAATGAGAAATCTACTTAAGAAGTATTTAAATAAATAAAAAGGTTTTGAACTGGGCTTTCCAGGATGTAATGTTCGTAAGGGGGAAGGAGTCAAAAGTCCCAAATAGAAGATAGCATTTAACAAAAACTGGGAGTGGAGCCAATTCTTTTGGCAAGGGTGCTGAGACAAAAGAAGACAAAACCTCTTTTGATGAAAAGAAATTTGTGATGGGTTGATCTACTTGGATAATACTTTTCCTCCACAGAAATCTCCAATCATTTTAATCACAAGATTGAAAATGGTTTAGTGTCCAGCTTTATCAGGAATCAAATACATTTGTACACTGTAATTCCAACCACTGGCTTTGAAAATATCTCTGTGTCTGGGGAGAGGTGCAGTTTTATTTTACAGTTGTAATAGATTCACTCATCAACTGCATCAGGCATCACAGACAGTCAACATGGGAATACATAAGTTTATGTAGAACAAATATGAAAAAGTAATTCCCTTTTCCCTAACCAACTTTTATTCTTTCAATCACCTTTCTCAAGTACTGATGAAAGCACCTTATTTCTCTGTCTGTGAAATATCTACAGGGTGGATTACTGATTAACCACCATGCAGACCAGTCACTGAACAGCTTTTGTCAATGGCAATCTGCTCTGGTTGGGAAGAATGGAAAGCGCCATGACCATGCCATCTTGCTTACGGGTTTTGATATCTGCTCTTGGAAAAATGAGCCCTGTGATACTTTAGGTATGATATGAAAACACATTCTGATAAACTTGTGGGTGTCAACAGCAGCATCTTGATTCAGAGAGACTGACATATTTTAAAATAAAGAAGCCCATTTTTGCACATAATTTTAACCTTCTTGAAGAGGAAAGAACAGTATTATTTTTACAT
Source organism: Astur gentilis (assembly GCF_929443795.1). Taxonomy (NCBI): domain Eukaryota; kingdom Metazoa; phylum Chordata; class Aves; order Accipitriformes; family Accipitridae; genus Astur; species Astur gentilis. The sequence continues at coordinate 37,165,360 of NC_064886.1, read as the reverse complement.
TCTTGTCTTTGAGGTACCTAAAAGAAAAAGAGTATTACTGGTATCATTGCACCAGAAAAAGTGGCAAAATAAGCTATCTGAAGACATCCTTTTGGATTGTTAGCTCTTCAAGGAATATTTTTAATTTTAAGACTATTTCTGAGCCACTCTAATATTTTTTTTCTTCTTGTGACTACTTGCCCTTTTTGAATGGGATTCCTCCCTGATTTGGGACCAGTAAAGGCATGAGGAGGGGAAAGAATAATCTTTACAAGTAAAGTATATTTTGGGAGGTTAGGTTTGATTTATACTATTTATACAGGAATCCCTTTATTGTCAAATAAAAGCCTGCTATAATTCCTCCATGATAAACCTGATGAAGTAGACAACCATCTTCATGCACCACAACAGACTGGGTTATTAGGACCAGTGAGGATGATATATGTATTTCGAATTCTGTAGAGGAACAAGCTATTCTACTGCTTCCTTCCTTCAGGATTTGCGCCTATCAGTGGCATGTGCAGCAAATACCGTAGTTGCACCATTAATGAAGATACAGGCCTTGGACTGGCTTTTACAATTGCTCATGAATCAGGACACAAGTAAGTTTCATGAGTCTTACATGCTCCTTCTATGAACAAACATGTAAGTGAATGGAAACGTAGCACCAGTTAATATAAATCAGTTAAATATGGATCATTGATAGAGAGCTATATAATGATTAGAATATATACAGCATCCACCAAATGCATTAAATGCATTAAATATCATCTCTTCAACAATCATAAAAATAATCACTGTGGGATTTTGGTCGATTTTGCTGCCATAGGTGAAAGGACCTTATTCTGATACAGGTGCCATAGGCAATTTTAGGCCAAACACACTCAAGACTCTTCATTCAGAGGTGTGTCCTTTAGCATGAAATAGTGAATCAGCTGCCCAGGGTGCTTTCCTTTTATTTTTATTTTTTGACATTTTCTGTATTCCAGGTAATAACCAGATCAAACAGTAAAAGCTGACAACAATAATCTACAAGCTTCCCACACTGCTACCATGTTATGGTAGATAAATTGATTCTAGTATCAGTGTAGTTGCTCCAAAAAGAGAAAGGACACTGCAACTTACAGTATGGAGAAGTGATCTCTCTGAGTCTCTTAGAGGTCCCTTTCCAAGAAGACATGGTGATTCATAGGATCTGGGAGCCATTCATTCCATTCAACCTGTCCTTTGTTCTCTCTACCTATTTAATGTGTGATTTAGGTAAAACCAACCTTTGTGGTGGTTTCTGCCTTTCTGTATCTATATCCATTGGATTTCCATTTGATTTCTATGGTAATAAGACTGTAATTTTCCTAAGAACCTGCTGTCTCTCAAACAAAATCAGTAATAATTTTCCACGGAGCTTCAGATATTCTCTGAATTGTTGAATTAAATCTAAAGATGATTAGGTTTTGCTCTCCTGGTTTTTCTTTTTGGTTTTTTTTTTTTTTTCACAAATCATTTTGAATTACTTTTTCACAACTTTTTGCATGGTTTTGATTTTGAGTTTTAACATAGCTCAAGCTGGAGTCTGTCTAACCACTGGCAGTATAGAAGCATAGTTTCTCTATGTGGTACAAACCTGAAATCAAGGGTCAGAAAAAACATGGGCATAGGATCTTTATTTTGTGCAGCAACGTTACTGCACAGAGTATCTTTGAAAAGCAGTGGTACTGTATCTGCTGTTTGGTCAAGGCATGAATCCTTCCGATTCTGCATGACTGAATCAGGACTATTTTGTTTTCATTGTACAAATATGCTCTACAGTATATACTATGACCTAATGTCTACATGAGTGACCCTTTCACAGGTTTCTGTACATCTGAAGGGAAGGAAGGAATTAAGGAATAATCCAGCTACCAGTGAAGCCTGTGGGAATTGTGCCAACACTTTCAATGGGACCAAACATATAAAATATATATTGTTTGATCGTCCTCTCACACTAATGCAATTTCATTGACCTCAGTACATTTTTAAGGCCCTTCGATCAATATTAGGAGAGAATCAGGCCCATAGCTTATTTTTCAAGAGTTATCCCCTTTTGCCTCTTGATGGCCTTCCTTCCTGTTTATTTTCTAATTTGCTTTGAGAGATTATGTTTGGAAATTTTTTAATGTTGGGTTTTTTTCATCTTTTTCACCACTGCCTTTGATTCTGATATTATTCAGCCTTTCTTTGGTATACTTCCATACGCCTGTCTAATAAAATGCATGTTATCCCCTGGAAAAAATCTGTGCCAGATACAAAACGTCTTCATCATTTGTTTGTGTTCATGTTCCTAAAACTACCTAGTATGTGATGTAAGAAAACAGAATTTGGTCTCAGTGGTACAGAGATTCCTGGAAGAAAAAATACCTGTGACAGCTTTGGAGGTGCTGAGGTCCACTATGAATATATTGACCTAAGGATTTAATAGTAGGAGAATATTGTATACTGTATACATCACGCTCTGTGATCCACTGAGTAGCTTCAGTTGTTATACATTTTTATGGTTTTCTTCAAGTAGTTTGTGTTTTTACCTCAAAGCTTAACAGTTCCTTCGGGAATTCAGAGCCCATTGTGTCAGTGGGTATATAAACTGGATTCTCTGGCTGCAATGCATGTAAAAAAAGTTAGTATTTTGTAAAGGATTCTAAAATACTAGCTCAGTTGGGACTTTTTTTGTCCATTTATAGAAGGAGCCATATATTTTAGCAAGTTTGGAGCCTCAGCTGATGGCAACACATGCAGTAACTCTGATGAGCCTGCAATGATTTATAACGGTAGAGGATCGAGTCCAGTAAATTAGATATTCCCTGCACATGCACAGATTACATTCATAAATTTGCCAATGTACTACAATGTTGAAGTAACAGATTATGAAATTTCTATTCAAAACACATTGATATTCACAGATGTCCCATACAAGGAGTAAATATAAAACAGTGAAAAGGAAAAACCTGAAAATTATCTTTATCATATCCATAAACTCCACATAATTTATCATTTTTAATGTGTTTTTTATTATGACTTATTATTCTTTATATTATCCTAACACCTCTCCTAGTGAAAGCAGGGCCTCTTGGTGCTGCAGACTGAGCAAAGCACCTGGTAAGAGGCAGTATTCCCACTAAAGAGGTTGCAGTCTAGACAAAGTAAGTGACAGTGTATAACAAAGGCAAGGAGAAGAAAGTGATTTGCCTGAGATAATATAGCAAGTCAGTGGCCAAAATTACAAAAAGAATCATATTTTTATATTCATACCTTGTATTCTATTCATTCAATCCCACTTCTTTTGCTACAGATTGACTGCGGCTATGTAGTTCTTCCCTCCTATTAGGAGAACAGTCGTTATATTCTTACAGCTGTGTAACACTGATATTTCCATGGATTCTGATCTCCATGACATTCATGTTAACAGGCATTATCACTAAAGCAAAGAAAGGTTCAGACTGCATGCATGTTTTAAGCTGATAGATTTACAGGCAAGTACAAGTGTGACTGAACATAAGATCCATTACTTGCATCCATGTCACCACAAAACATTTCTCCTTCAGGAAAGAGAAATGGTTAAACTGTAAAAATTCTAACACAGTCTGCAACTCTGGTACTTTTGTGCCAGTGTCTTGTCATTAGGTCACATTGCAGAGCTCCTGTGCATTACCAGTATGGGTCTTTCTTGAAACTTGACTATCTTTTTCTCACCAGACAAGTGTATGATGACAATAAAATTTGAATGCTATTAACTGGAGTTTGTTTCATACTAATAGTCATTTGTATGGTGCATGTTTTCATCCCTTTGGAATGAAAGGGATGAATTCCACATTCCCTGTGGAGTTCAAGCATAGAGCTGTTACCCAGAAACTGCTTCTTCTGCCCCAAATTTTGTTTTGCTTCTGATTAATCTAGATTTTCACTCTAACGCTTGGTTCTCTTTTCAGCTTTGGTATGATTCATGATGGAGAAGGAAATCCTTGTAGAAAAGCTGAGGGTAATATTATGTCTCCCACACTCACAGGAAACAATGGAGTGTTTTCTTGGTCTGTATGCAGCAGGCAGTATCTCAACAAATTTCTCAGGTAGGTCAGATGTAAATCTGGGCCAGTGCCAGGGAACGTATCTTTAGTAACTGGGCTTGAATTCTTGAACAGACATAAAAATTACTTCAGTGTGAAATTCACCTCTTTTAAAATGTGCTTAAACCACTGTACTATCTGAGTCCCCACACATGAACTTAAGAAGCATATAGATGGTATGGCATACAAGTGTTTTTGTCCTGCCTTGTTTCAAAAGAATGAATTTCAGCCTCCATGAATATCCTGCAGTAATGACTGGCATATCATTCTTTCCCAGGCATTCCTGTCAGCAGCTAAGTTTATTAGAGAATTAGTAGGAAGTGAATACAAAAGAGGGCAGACACAGTGGTACCAAAGTCATTACAAAATGTAAATTAACATTAGTGGCCTTTCTCAGTGGAGTTTCTCTCTTGATCTAGCTCATGTCATGAATAAGGACATTTTACATTTTTCATATGCTGTTTCTAGGGGAGAAAAAGAAGGAAAAGGAGAAAGATGCCAATTATTTCTCCAGCATGTTGGCATTATTCAGTGATGCTTTTAGAGGAGCTGTTTTCTGGTCTATGTTTAATGTCATCAGAATCGCAGTCCTTTCGTGTACAAATTCCCTTTTATTTTTTTTGTCGTACATGGGTAGACTATACATGATTACTAAAAAACGTGTAGGCAGCCTAAGACCCAGATCCAGTACAGGCATTTTAGATGTTAATTCCTTAGAGTGAGAATCAAGCAGCTAGATAGTTCTGTGGATCTGATCCTTGAATTCCAAGTTAGTATCTTAAAAGAGTATCTTGGAAGATAAATCCAGCATAGAGTGACCTTCTGTATACATGGGTTCTCAAGCATATATAAAGGAGAAAAAGTAGACCATAGGGTACCTTCAGTCTTAAGCTGGACACAGCCAATGCAAAGCACACAAGCTGCAACAGCCTTCTGTTTGTCAATCCACACAAAGCGAACGCTGAAATGAGACAGTATCCCTGTTGTTTCCTGATTTTGGGAATCCATTTAAGGCAAAGAAGCAGACTAGATCACCTTGCTCTTGGTTACACAGGAATAAAAGGAGAAAGAGAATTTGACATCTTTCTTTCTTGTTGTCACAACAGTCCCAAAGCCTGGAAATTCCTGCTTGCTTAAAACTTTGCAGGTCAGGCTACCAACAAGATGTCAAGATCTTTTGGCTCCTGCAAACAGATACTTTCTTTTCAGTCCATACCTTTAAAGATGGTTAAAGGTACTGTATACCATAATATGTGTTTTACTGGTCTGTAGCAGATTAAAATATTTTGATATAAAGATCATAGTCATGATTAATATACATTCTCATTATAGTACAGCTCAAGCTGCCTGCCTGATTGATGAACCTAAGCAAACAGGACAGTATAAATACCCTGACAAACTGCCAGGGCAGATCTATGATGCTGATACCCAGTGCAAATGGCAATTTGGAATGAAAGCAAAACTGTGCAACCTCAGCTTTGTAAAGGTACCTATTGATATACTTTTAAAAAGTTAAAATTACATTAGAGAACTGCAGTACACTAAATGAGTACAAATAATACAGTGTTCTTCAGAGGCCTGGGCTATTTCTCTACCTTATCTTGCTTGGCAATTCGCTTTGAAGGTACTGGCCTCTTTTGAGGAATATCACAACCCCAGGGGAGTTTCAGAAGGAAGTGTGTTCTTTCCAGGAGTCATAAGGAGTGCAGTTGAATATATAAGACCCATGAGCCCTTGCCTGTTATGCTAAGGGAAATTAGCAGGCAGTAGAGTTTTGATCAAAACTTGCATGGGGTGTGGCATGTGGGATAAAGGACTAAGTTTCTTGTGTTTTGTTTTACTCTTATGCATTGACAGCAAAGTCTGGAAAAGATCTGTAGGGTTATTTTAGAACAATAAAAACATAATTTATAGTCTTGAGTTTGTGATGAAGGATTAATTTAGATTAACCCATTATTTTAGTGACTGCTACACTCCTTGCTGATCTCTTCAGAGAAGACATTTTATTAAATAATCTGGAATGCTCATTCTGAAAAGAAGTATTTTAATTTCTTTGACTCCTGTTAGTATCCTGGAGTATTTTGATTTATTTTATACTAACCACATTTATCACGTGATGGCAGCTGTGTTTCTTCTACAGCTAAGAAACAAAGAAGAGAGAGTGAACAGCACTGTGAAGAGACTGTGTTTCCAGATACCTCCTGTACTTTAGAAAATCTAGTTTCTTCACAGTATTATAGTCCCTGCAGACGTGATGAAATTTTAGCCTTGAACGTTTTAACACTGTTTTCATTCTATTATAATCTCACACTCAAAAAAGTTTTAAAAATATATATAGTGAAATGGTGCGTAAACAAGAAGGCAATATACAGGCTATGGCTGTCCTATGAATCTTAAACCTTGGCTTTTCTAAATTCGGAAAAGATTTTATTTATATGGCTTTTAAGGTAGCAAAGGCATGTATCATTTGTTAGTCTTTCTAAACACCAGGAAATAATGGGAATTATGAGTACTACAGCGAGTACTTTTTTCTTTTCAGGATATATGCAAATCTCTCTGGTGTCACAAAGTGGGTCATAGGTGCGAGACAAAGTTCATGCCAGCAGCAGAAGGAACCACTTGTGGTATAAGTATGGTAAGTTGTTTTATAAATAGGACATCGTCACTCTAACTTGTTTTTAGACTGTATTGGGTCAAACCCCAGCTCTTGTCAAAACCAGTTTTATCCAGATCCCTCTAGGTTTGCTATCATAGACTTCCAGATTGCTCTAAAAATGACTGCATTGCAATACATAGTCAGGACTGGTACTCACAGTGGCACCTATCTGATGGTAGGGAGTGATGGATCTCCCATTGAGTTATGGAAAAAGATACATCTGGTAAATCTAAATCAGTACGAAAATCCATTAATTATACCATAAGTTAGATCAAGGCTTCCAATTCCACTCTGATACAAACACTCCTTAAGCCATAATGTTTGCTCTACAGACTAAGGCCATCATGCATGTTATCATCAGTGATCACTACTAAAAGAGCATGGTTATTTGTTTTAGTTGAACCTTCTAATTTACACTCATCTATACTTACCCCAAATATTTTCTTTTGCTGTAATGTTTCTTCCAGTAGAATACTGTTTTGATTTTTCCAGTTACTGACAAATTATCTATTTTGCTTTTTCTCTTTGTTCACTATTTCATAATTGAATGATAAAGGGCAGAAATTTTAGCTGAAGTTTAGCAGACTATTTTTAAATTACATGGGAAGTTTTGAGGTTCTGATAGCACAAGACCATAAATTAACATGGATTTTCTGGAGAAGAGTAAACCAAGACGACACAGTCCAAGAGAAGAGTTTTGAAAATTTGTACCTCAGAGATCTTCAACTCAAAACTTGGACAAATTTTAGGACAGTACTTATCTATACCATTGCATGGATCAATGTCCTATTTCAGAGTCCTTGTCCTACTGTGAACAATCTCATTGAGTTCGGTGGCTGACCTCATGTTTATTATGGTTAAGCTTTTAAATGTGGATTTTTTTCTTTTTTGCATCTATTAGGTACCACTAACTGATGGGATATTTTTTGGCATTCTTTTGGCAGTGGTGTCGAAGAGGACAGTGTGTCAAATATGGTGATCATGGACCCAAGCCTGTAAATGGCCAATGGTCTGCCTGGTCTGAGTGGTCAGAGTGTACTCGCACTTGTGGAGGTGGGGTCACATATCAAGAAAGACACTGCAATAATCCAAAGTAAGAAATAGATATGAAAAGGTATTATTTTTATACTATTTATGTTATTAGAACAACAACAAAAAAATAAAAGTCCATTTCTGTAGGGAATAGTACATGTGAAAATGTTTCTAAGACCTTTCTTTCATGTCCAATATGACCAATCAGTAGCTGAAAGACAGAAATATGTCCTCATACTAGAAAGTAGTGGCTGTCTGAACACTGCTAGAGTACTAGAAAATCTACAGCCCAACTTTCTCAATTTATTTTGTGACACTACCTTTTATCAAATACCTGCAGAAGTAATGAAACGCCATACAGACATATTCACACGTAAATATTTAAAAGCAAGGAAAAAAGGTCTTAAAAGCTATTAAGACTTCTGATGAGATCATATTATCCAGGATAATAAACCAAAAAAGTTTAAAGTCAATTTCAGAATGGTTGTAGACAGATGTCTTTGTATGTCTGTCATGTTCTTTGCATTCTTTTATGTTTCACAGGTCAGAATGAAGTTGCTGAGCCCTAGAATTGTACGCTAACTCATGAAACATTTCTGGTATTTTCCTCTAGTGAATGTCTCATCACTGTAAATACTACTATTCCTTACAATACTATTTCAAAGTAAAGGTCAAGTGTTATCTGACCAGCATCTTTCCCAAGTACTCAATTCATTTCAACTTACAAGAAAAAGAGGATTTCACTGTTTTATTTCATACACAACTTCAACAGGCATAGACACATGTATTCTTCATTGCACACAATAAAAACAGCATTTAAACTGCAGTAGTAAAAAACAGAGAAAATATGACACAGTTTATATGAGGCTGTAAAGAAGCCTCACACCTACTATACAGTGCTGCAGTAATAATATCCATGCTTCATATACTATGTTATAGGAAAATGTGAGTTAGTTAAAATAGTCTTTATTACCCTCACTTAGTCAAGCCAATTTTTGCAGATCCATAGCAAAGCATATTCTCAACCTCTTCTGTTGTTTCTCAGTGTATTTTGATAAATAAAATTACTTGGATAGTTTCCTTTATTAAACTATTTAGCAAGAGAATGCAGGGTCTCAATTACACATCATACATATATTTTGGTCTTCCTAGTTTGGTCTCTGTTTTGCCTGCTAAATTTGTATGTACACGCATTGTTCTTTGCATTTATTCGTAAACCTTCCCTTGCTCTCCCTATGTGATAGAATAATGTCCAGTAGTTGAAATGTTTCAGTTTGGTGCGCTATTAGAATTGATAAGATTTCCAATGGTCTTCAAACAGAAGCTTTTTAACATGAAGTGTGTCTCTTACTGTAGCATTATGTATTTAAAACTTGTATTCAGAGTGATCTGTTCTAATTAAAGTAAGACTTGATGTAACCAAGTAAGACTTGATACCAGAAATGGATCATGTTTATACTAAATTTAATCTTATTATATTAGTGATAATTCAGTTAGTACAAAGAGTATACTATAAATCTCTCTCAGAGTTAGAGTGATGAAATGACAGGACTATAAATAACCCATCCGCACAACAGTGCACGAATATCCAGGTAGCTGTATTTCCCATCACAGCACTTTTGTATAAATGTGGAATCATTAGAAAAATTATACTATCCATTTTCAATGTTACACCACATGGAACGATTTATAACCTAGTCACTGTTCATTGTTCACCTCTATAACTACACATAAACAAAGAATAATGATTCCTTTCTTTATGAAATATATTTCAGATGTTTATAAATTTCAGTACATATATGTATATTATTTCATATGTAATATATTTATTTCACTTTTCCTAATCCAGATTTGTGTAGGAGCTAATGTTTATTTTGTTCAAAAGTTTGATAGATTATTTTGGATAGCAAAATTTTGAGAATGACAGAGAATAAAATGTATTTCTGTAAAAGATTAGGACAAGCAGTGTGGATCTCTGAAGAACTGACTGGACTCTAAAATGAGGTTTTTAAATAAGTAGTCCATTTTTCAAAGTAAGTGAATTCTTATGAACATTGAGGGAGATTTCTAAGTTTCCAGTGATTTTAAAGGTGACACGCCTTATTAGAAGCTTAAAGACAGGTGAAGAACACAAATTCAGGCTGCTGCATATGAAAATCTTGTTACCTGTGTTTGTATGTGAAATTCTCCTCTTGCAAATAATATACAACCAATTCAATTCCCTTTCTCATGACAATTTTAAGACAGAACTTGTGACCATACCCCAGCAGCTCTGGGTATGGCTTCTGAATTACCACTGGAGTTATGTACGATTCATACTAACAAACACCTATGGAGGTCATCTGTAGAACACAGAACTATGGAGATTTGCTAAAATCATTATGTTTCTGTAAATTGTCACAGTGTAATTTCATGGATCTGTTTTTCATACATCACAACATTTTACAATTGAGGTACTTTTCCAAGATAGAAATAGATTACATAATTTAATAGTTTAGCTGGGAAAGAACCTGAAGAGTGCCCGAGAGATTTAAATTAATACCTAAATCATATCTGTGGGACTGAATCCTACCCACTTCACAATAATGCATTGTTCAGTAAGAGCAGAATGGAGTTTTAGGCATGTATGCAATCAAAAGACTAAATCAAAATTGCTTGAACACGTCTTTTTAATATTTTGTGTACAATATCTGTAACAGTGATTACAGACAATGCAGATTTAAACTGATGCAAAGTAACGATGCCATTTAAAATACCAATTAAAAATGAAGATTGTGAAAGACCTTGTAGACCTTTCAAATACATGCAGAATAAAATAGTCTTTGTGATACTATCATATGTTCATAATATGAGCAGAAATGTTCTGTCTTGAATTTAAATTATTACAAAACATGAAGAGATAGGCGTCCAGAATTTCAAAGTCTAATTCCCTTTGTAATGCATAAAATACTTTCCTCAATCAGATTAATTCCAGGATTTCTCACTCTCTGTGTTGCATTGCAGTTAGTATCCATTTTACTTTCATTGTTCATGAAGTCTATTCTTAAAAGGGTACTGCAGAATTGATTTAAGCTACTCTTGTAGCATTTTAATATTTAAGTCTTATATGAAGTGGAGTATTTATATCTTTGCACTTATACTCCTTTTACAAATCATTCTTTGGAGACTGTTTTTTTACTGGTCTTTCTCACCAAATTTCTCCCTTTTCCAATTATGCTCAGCAAGGCCTCAGCTCTAACAGCATCTATTCACGTGGGTATCTTTACCTATGCATGCCAACGCTGGGGAGGTACACAGATGGATGAAGTTTAGGTGATAATGTATTAGGAGCACTGTATCACTACAGAAATATTGGAATACCCTCTGTGCAAAGCATTCCATCCTAAGCGCAGTTATACTACTAGAGCTTCTGTAGGCAGTCAACCCAAAATCAACTGGTGGTATAAATGTCACCAATAAAAGCATGATTTTGTCAGTGTAGATAATAGTCTTCTCAGAAATGTCTTGGTAGAGCTACATCTAGTTTCCTGTAAATTACTTAACTCTTACTGACATCTTGTTGGTAAAAAGTGAAGGTGGGGAAGTTTCCATAATTCTCTGGCCAACAGTTTCAGTAATGGGAGTGTACTGTAATATTAAAATGCTGTAACAGAGCTGGGAAACAGAATGCCTCTTTCAGTGCTCCCTTAGTTTGGTGGAATTTTATACCATCCTCAAATGCAAGACTGTGGCTAGAAATCACGATCTAGCCATAAATAATTCTATTATAGTGCTTGTTTGGTGGCATTTACTTGGAAGGAGGTTGCTTCTTTTCCTTACACTAAAGCAGATTTGTTGTCTGGGGCTGAAGGAGGTCAAAAATCATACATGTGCTGAAGCAGTAAAGAAAGTCTGTAGAGAATTGAGTAAGGACCCAACGGTTTGGCTGCCTTAAAGCTCTCACCAATTGCACAAAGTCAGCATAAATACTCCTTGACTTCACTGATGTTACATACGCTCCCCACCCTTCACAGACTGAATTGCCACCAACTAGGGCAGAAAATCTGATTCTTTTTAAAACCTTCGCTGTTATACGCACTGCCAGTGTAGCTAGTAGGTGACCTTAAGAAAAGTCAGTGCAAGTTAGGGTTTTTTCCACAACACATTTTGCTGATGCTTTAACCCAGTTTTAAATAGAGTAGCAGGTGCGTTTCCACCTCTTCCTTTGAAAGGTTGTTTTGTAGCCCAGAATTCTGGAAAAGGCAGATATTGTGTACATTCAAAGCTGATTCAAAACATACAACCAAGCCCCAGCTTGGGTAGAGGGTTAGACATATGAAGGTTAAAATTTATAATAAAGCAAACAGAAAAAGCACCTGGATTTTCTCATCCACGTTGCACAAAGCTGCCTCCACATTACTTCAGTCAGATGCATGTCAAGAGAAGTTGGATGGGATACTTGATATGGGGAATAGTTATAACATTGTGTTTAGAGATTTAAACAAACAATACATTGCAACTGTATCTTTTATACTGTTATTATTAATTATTGATAGTTAATATATTATTATTATTCCGTATCTTTTATATTATTCTGATTTTGTTTTCCTTAATGTGTGTGTAACATGGGGAAGCCATCCACTGAAAGATCATAGCTTGTCTTCCAAGTATGTATGTTCCCTAATTTTTAAAAATTGTTACACAAATGTAAGTGCAGCATTGTTACATTTCTTTTCACTTGATGCAAGAAATTGTATAATACAACAAACAGTTCTTAGAAATTGGTGTTTTGAACATTTGGCCCAGTACTTGCAGATGTATATCTGAGCATTGTGAAACTGCAAAAATAACATCAGTGAATTCCTATGTAGATCCATAAGGAATACAGAAGTTGAGTGAATACATTTCTCAGCAGCTTATGGGGCCTCTCAGTCGCTTTAAAAAGAGCAAGTCTTACATTTGACATTGTTTTACAGTCATATGCATAGACCAAATAGTTAAAAAGCTATTCTTTTGATAACATAAGATACTTGCAAACTAATAGAGCATGCTCTTTTCATTCTGGCCAAAATTAAGGGAAATGCCCAGGTAAGGTCTGCTGAAGTGGAGTTGACATGGAGTTATCCACGAATTCCAACATTTTCCTAAAGCAGAACAACTATGCACAGTCCTCGTTTCCTTTGACTGTTTAAAAGTACATTTTTTCAAAATCATTTACAAAACAAATGAACAGCCAAATGTAATTATTCATTCTGTTTATGTTTGATCAGTGTTATGTTATCCTTTATTAACTCTTATTGTGATGATAGGTAATTCTTTGCACATGTTCATTCCTGGGTTACAGAAGAGCAAAAATAGGTATATAACAAGATTGAAATCAGCCAATACAAAATAGCCCTATACATTTAAATTAGTGAAAACATGACTCACCTCTAGATGGTTGCGTCTTTGCTGAGTTTGCAGTGATCCAAGTAGATAATTCATGGCAACTGCTTTGCTTGGTTTTGGGAACCATGAAAATTAATGGCCCATATAAGAAATACTGATTTCCTAAGACAATATGTCCTCTCATTTCCTCTGTACTCTCATACTCATGTAACATGTCAATCACACAGAAAGTAGGTTTTGCAAAAGAATCTTTTTTTTCTTTTTTTTAGGCCACAGTATGGCGGCAAGTTCTGCCAAGGTTCCAGCCGTATTTATCAACTTTGTAATAATCAGCCATGTCCAGCAAATAGCTTGGACTTCCGTGCCCAGCAGTGTGCAGAATACAACAGCAAACCTTTCCGGGGATGGTACTACAAATGGAAGCCATATACTAAAGTGGAAGGTAATTATGCCACAGCTCTGAAGGACAAAGACAATTGCGGGAAGTGAGCTATAAGCTATAATTCATCCATATTCTTTGGGCAAATATTAGCCTGATGTAAGCAAATAGTAATTCAGTTGGCTTATTTGAGATGTGTTTGCTTTCTAGCATAGTTGAAACTGGCCTCCTGTGAGATACTGCCTGTATGAACACGCAGAACTGATCTTCGTTGTGAATTTCAATCTCTGTCCTTAGCATGACTCCCTGGCTGTTGCTACCCCTCTCTTTCATTTTATATTATATATTGGTTAGTGTAAAACCAAAACAAAACAATTTCCATGGATTTTTCAGCATGGGAAATACGAGCTCCCACAATAACACTACCAGAATCTTCCTTCCTTTGGAATGTTCTCAGATTTCCAAACATAACAATAAATCAACCTTTTGACTTTTCTGCTGGTATAGTCCCATGAGAATTGGAAAAACAAACAATGTACTGGCATAAATTTTTTAAAGTCATCTTTTACCAAGAGATCTTTATAAAGTTCAGCTCTCAATAACTATTTCTTGTCATTTGTACAAGCAAAGTTTATTTTTACTTTACACATCTTAATTTTGCAAATATTTTGAATCAATATTCATTTTTATCAGATACAACAAATATTTTCTGTAGTTTGAAAGCACAGTTTGTAGGTGCAGTTGCTACTACTTGAATAAAAGTGGCTGGATTATGTCACATTGTAGCTGCTTTGTTTAGCACCTGTAAAAACTTGCTTTTGATGATAATAATTGTATGATTATACACACACACACACACACACATCCATATACATGGAACTTTCATTCATAGCCTGATTATATTTTCTTCAAAAGTCTTTGCAGACATTTTTGCGGTTATTTAGAAACCTATGTCCTAACAGCAAATGTGAATAGGGGAAAGAAAAAATATGATTTCACAGCATCTAACAATGGATGTGGTATAATAGGGAGAATAATGTGTCTTGTTTAATAGAAATTAAGGTAGCCTACATTGGTTTTAAAGGTAGGGGCCATGTTTAGTAAAAGAAATAGGAGCTTAAAATTAGGGACAAAGGGCATAATTTTCAAAAGCAATATGTCCCCAAGTGACTCTGAACTTGAAAATGCCTGTCCTTACTCTCTTAGCTGCTTTTCAAAATCTACCCCAAGATCTACATTTACAGTTCTGAAAACATGATCTGGTTTTCAAAATTGCTACAGATGCCTTGCCTCTGTAGAAAGTACTACTGAAAATCCAGCTGCTTAGTTAAGAATAAAAGGATACTATTTTGAATCCAATTTCATATTCTTCAAAATTTTGTTATGCTGTTTTATTTGTTGCACTTATGATTTGTATTAGAATTGTGTATTTCAGCAACTGTGATAATATTTACAACTGCGAGACTGTTTTTGTCTATGTAGAATTAATCAGCCCTTTATAAGCATAACACACAATCTCTGTGTAAGAAGAAATTTGATTGATAATGGTTGGGATTTTCTAGAGGAAAAGTGCTTTTGTTAGGGCAGAATCTGGCCCTAGTCCTAACTTTCAGCTGAACTGATCATTTGTGCCATCTTATATCTTTTTCAAATTTTAACTAAAAATTAAATACAATTATTACAGTCTCCCATTTCTCTTAATAAAAAATGACATTTGAAACTGTGAACCAGTGGAATTGAACCGAGGGCCACATCAGCAGAGCTAATGCAATTTGCATGTTTTCACACTGGTTTTGAATTATTAATTCTATGTGTGGACAGTCAAACCCACATGTTCTTTTAAAATAGCATAATATAAGCTACTGTATTTGGCTATATTTCTGCCCATCTTGGGGTCCTAATATATCACCAGACACAATTAATCCTTGTAGCTTTTCATCTAGGATGCAGGAAGAAACAATAGCAGGGTGCTTTTTTTTTTTTTTAAACTGTGCTGCAGGTCTGCTGATACTTTCTTGTCCTCTCTTTTGTTTTGTTGTTGGTTTTTTTTCCCCAGAGGAAGACAGATGTAAATTGTATTGCACAGCTGAAGACTTTGACTTTTTCTTTGCAATGTCCAGCAAAGTGAAGGATGGAACTCTGTGTTCTCCAAATACATACGACGTTTGCATTGATGGAATATGTGAAGTAAGATAAAATTTCTTACAATCCTAACGTCTATTTTTTTAAGTGGGCAATTGACTCCTTTATGGAAAATGCAGCTGTTTCTTCAAATTCCCTTGTGTCTGAGTCCTTCACTTGTGCCTTTTGGTTGCAGCAAGTAGGGTGTGATCATGGACTTGGTTCCAAAGCTGTGTTGGATGCTTGTGGAGTTTGTAAAGGAGATAATTCAACGTGCAAGTTCTTTAAAGGCCAATACTTGATCCAGCACAAAGCTAATGGTAAGGAAAGCTGTTCCCACATGATCATCAACATATTGCTCTGCTGTATCCCCATGTAATATATATGACTCCTTGCTCATTAGGGCAGTGGCTAGAAGTCCAGATGTGAACTGAAAATCACAGGGAGAGTGAGGGGAGAGTTCACTTTTCTCCTGTTTCTTGGTAACAAGAAAGCTATGAGCATAAGCCTTGATTAGCTAATTTGCAAGCACTCCTCTTAGCCACATTTTCCCTTTACATGTGAATTTCCTCTTAAAAGATATTTTAGGATTCAGGCGAGTGAAAAAATAGCTGTCAACAGCTCTGACTGGAATGGGACTGTAGAAGATACAAAAAGTGATACACAGAATAATGCCAAACATGACAGTATTTCCATGTCCATTTTCAAATTAAGTTGACTGGAAGCTGTCCAGCTGATTCAATGGATGATCCAGTCACTGGAAGGTAGAATTTTCTTCAGTGGACTGTCACAGGCTTCTTGTGAAATAATCTCACTATGCCGCAGTTTCTCAGGCATAAAATGCAGATAATATTTCTTTACTCACGCAGGTATTTTGAGGATCCGTTTACTGTTGATCATAAGACATATCACTACTACAGTAATATAGGCCAGGAAATTGTTTAGGATATAGTAATGCAGAGATACAATGCTAGAAAAAGTAATCTAAACTGAATGCTCTGTGAAATTAGCTGTGTGCAGCACGTGTTGGAGATTGTCAGTGGTGTCTCATCTGACTGTAAAACGACTGAGATTTCTACATGCTCAGAGCACAATGGCTCACAGCAGGGAGATCGAGTGGTATACAGGGCTTTGTGAAAGCTCTCTGCATCCCACTGCATCTCACCTCAAAAACCTTGTCCATGATGGAAGCAGTACCTTCCAACTACTGTAGGGAGCTACAGGGAAAACATGGTAAAACGATTACAGTGAAACCACTGTTAGTCTGTTCTGCATTTTTCTAAGGTGAACTTGCTTTTTCTTGTCTTTAATCACAAAGAAAAATTCCAGGAATTGAAATACCTCAGAGTTACTCTGATTACAGGCTGCACAGGGGGGTTAAAATCAGAGCTGGTTTCTCCTTGTGAAAACACGGTAACTGTAGTGGATCAGAACAGCTGTCTTCAGTATCTTTTAAACTGCAAAAAATTTCAAATTGGCTCAAAAATAATAAGCCATCTCTAGCTGTATGAACAACTGCAAAACTGTTGCATACTTCTTTCATTTCAGACTACTATGCTGTGGTCACTATTCCAGCAGGATCACGCAGTATACAGCTCCACGAAATGCAAATCTCCACCAGCTACCTTGCAGTGCGCAACCTCAGTAAAAAGTATTACCTGACAGGAGACTGGACAATTGACTGGCCAGGAAAGTTCTCTTTTGCTGGAACAGTTTTTGATTATCAACGCTCTTTTAACCATCCAGAGAGTCTATATGCAGCAGGACCAACTAATGAGACGCTGGTCTTTGAAGTAAGCTTTCTTCTGTTTATTCTTCCCTTGATGTCTATTACAGAATTAGTAACGACAGCTTTAGCTCAGCACTGCAGCTCTCAGCAAGATTAAAGAATAGCGTTGAGTCACGATAGTATTCAGACTTAATTGTGTGGTCATGCTAGGTTGAAAGGCCTTTCACCAGTTTATCAAGGTCTGAGGTTTAGTAAACTGTCACAAATTCAGTGAACAGGAAGGTGCATAAAACACACCATATAGCATTACTTCTCAGTTGCTGCACAATGGTAATAGAGATTATAAATGCATCCCATAAATGGTATAGAATAAAACTGAGTGATTTAAAAATTAAATCTAACATTATGGCAAGGCCTAATGGTAACAATTTCATATAATGCTTCTGAAACTGCAAGCACATGTAGCCATTTTTACATCTACCTTGGGACAAAGATGGTCAAAGTACCACACATAGGCTCCTGTGTAATTTCAGTTGATTCAGTTTTATTGGTGATAGTATCTAAAGTAATGAATTTTATATATGTTTATCTCCCAGTCATATTTGTATCACCTGCTCTGTCTGCCAGGTGTCCTGTGTTGAAACTATATTTACTAGAAAGTAAATTTGGTACTTACATGGTTTGTTCCGGTGTTACAATTTTAAAATTGGCCACTAATACTTCTGTTCTAAGAAAAATATCTTTCTGCATTTAGGTTAGTTTACTAGATTATCTTTTAAAATGCATCAGAACATCTGAGGGTCAATTCTGGCTGAATCGCTGAAGTCTTTACTCCCTGTTAGCCACTTCAGTTTGCCTGCTTTGTTAGAAAGCTCTAGCAAATCCTTGGGTTTGTAACTCATCTGTAATGTCTGCTTTGATGAATCATTCCCTGTGAGAAGGAAGGAGCCCTCCCCAGAAGGGATTCAATTCCTTCCCCCGCCTTCCAGCAATACTCTGGTCAGCTCACTATCTAACGCATAGCTTTCTCTGGTGTGCACTTGGGGAGCATGAGAGCGAGTGCTGTACTCGGTCTCTGAGGCAGCAATCTGTGGTTCTTTGCCCCATCATAAAACACCGTAACTGAAAACTGCTCTCTGCACAAGTTTAGCAGGAGGGGTTAGCTGAGAACTCTGCACCCCGTCTCCCTTACACAGCTTTGTTCTGTTAAAACTAAGAAACGCAGTAAGTATAGACTGTGACATGAAATATATTCTGCAAGGATTATTTAAACTTTCACAACTATTCAGTAAAGTGTTTATTTGGAATAGTGAAGAGCCTTACCGCTATTCGTACTGACTGAGTAATGTACTTAAATGTATCTTTAAGAACCACTGAAGTTCATGGACCATGAACACATGTTAAAGCACTTTAGGATGAACACGTGTTTTAGAACGGACAGTTTGACATGGGCTGAGGGCATTATTTTCACAAATTACTATCAGAATCTGCAATGCCTTTTTAAAACATTTTTTCTCAGCTGAAGAATTTTCATTGTGGGTACGTATGTTAATAGAGATGCTTTAGTCCAAGGAAGAGCTTGGTCTACAAGTTATAGACATGCTTCCCTGCCTGCAAACCATCTCCAAAATAGCCTTACACCAAAGAAACAAGCATACTTACTTATAAATACTACAAAATGCTAAGCTGACCTCTCAGGAATCTTATTTGTCATAATACAAAGTAGATTGAACTGAATTATTATAGAGCTAAAGTATGAATAATAAATTGCCTGTAAGACGACTTACTTGGCTGCGTATCGTGCACATACTTTGCAGAATAAAGATTAAAGAAAAAAATTTAATGCCAAATAACACTTCTATTTTCATCCTATCAAATTATGCTAAACAGTTTTATTAAGATTTAACATTTAACTGGAGGCTATTGCTCCTTTGAGAGCTTATTTAAACTTCCCTTGTATTTTTATTGAAATACCTCCACCACTGGCATTGGTAACTAGGGATTCTAACGACTGAAAATGTTACAGTTACGTATTCCCCAATTATATGTATCTATGAGCTGTACTTGAGGTTTTTTTCCCTTTCAATAACTTAAGCAACATTCAACAAGCTGAATTCTGAAAAAAATGCAAAATTTTGTGTGTTCAGAGATCTGCATTATTTATGATTTACCAGTAACTCTAAGCAGAAAAAATGCCAATGAAAACTAAAGTAATATGCTTTTCTGAGAAAACACATACTGCTGAAGATCTGTTTGCAGCAGTAATAATGAAACAAATCCTACTTCAACTATAAATACCAGAAACATAGAAGACTGAAAAACGGGAGTGTTTAACCATACTACATTGTAGCTTTGTTTTTATTTCTATCATCTCATCTGTAGTTTTCAAAGCAGCATACAAAAGAAGTCCTGCCAGCAATTTTTTATCCAGTTACGTTGGTTTTCAATAAGATAAGGCTTTCTAGGGTTCAGACCTCAACCTCTTCCTGTAATCTTCAGATATTTTTTTCTTCATTTTTTAATTAGGTTGTATTAAAAAGAAATTTAATACTTATTTTCTAGATTAGTTTTTTTTCCAGAAGAATTCAGTGCAAGCCCTTGTAAAAATGCACGCTGCAGGTATTGAGAAATTTAATAAATTGCACACGTAAAAATACAGGAACTTTTATTATTCACGTGGGTAGAAAATACAAGGTTTTGTAGGTGTATTTATTGCCATGCCACTATGATCTGACAGACAGATTAACACAGCTTGTGCCTGTTTAATTTTGTAGTCACAGTTTTGCTAGACATTTGTGTGGTGACTGAAGCGGTCCAGGTTTTCAACTGTGTTTCTGAATGCAAATCAGCCTGCACGTATCCAGAAAGTTCAGGTTATGCACGTCCTCTGAGCAACATTCATAGGAGAGGATGGGACCAGTGCTCTCCAGGTCCAGACAGGTCTGGCAAGTCTGTGCTCAAGGCAATCACTCCCTTTGAAATGCAGTCATTCACCAAAATATTTTCTTGAAGGAGACATCTGAAGCATGTATTAAGAGAGAAGGAGGAAACCCAAATAAGAAAAAAACCTTAACATTCCCTATTGTCTTGCATATCGCAAGTGCAGCCTTGCAGTTCCCTGAAATGTTTTGTATTTATATCTTGTGGTACAGTGTGTTCCTATGCATCTATTTTTCTATAAGGTTTTTCGCTAGTTCAGCTAAGCATGTATCATTTAATCAGAATTTGCAGTCCCAAACACTAGTTAGAAATGGATAGGAGACAAGAAAAAGACTGATAGAGTGCTTTTCTTATTTACCCTGGAATTTCATAAAAAAATAAATACACATCTATATATTTACATATATTATATGTATGTAATTATGGGAATGAGTCATACCAAAGAAGACAAAGGGCAGTGAATCTGTAATTTAACTAGGTTGTGGGAGAAAAAATACAGACCATAGTGGCCAAATTTTTTCAGAGGAGGAGGAGGACATTGTGAGCTGAATGTGGAATTAAGTATGTAGGACTAGTATTTCCTGACCACAACTACTGGAAGTGTAAATGCACGATGAGACTTTAGAATTCATCAGAAACCTTTCTGGATTGTTCAAGAATTAATTTCACAGATGGAGGGAGGACAAAAACCAGTAAACCAGTGCCCTTCAGAATTTGTGTACCTGTATCCTTCTGAAGTTAGTATTATTAATACGTTAGTGATTGTAGGTTTGTAGAAACCAATAAAAGCTGAAATGGAAAATATTCATAGATTCAGAAGGCAGTTCCAGAAATGTTCAGATTCAGGTTAGATGAAATAACAGACAATGGTCAAAGGGGCAGAAATGTGATAGTTAAATGATAATGTAGGATCAGAAATTAATACCAGGTTTTTAAAATACTGTTTCTGTAGCATAATTTTCTCATCTTAAATGGAAACATGCTGCAATTTTTTTTTTTAATGTAGTTGAATACATTCAGCTCTTTTATCTGTCATTTGGTCATAGGTAATCTAAGGTCAGCACTTTCAATTTTAAGACCTCATCAGTGTTTTCCTGTTAACTGAAAAATATTTACCTTGAGGAGAAATGAAGAGAAAATTCGTCATTCATTTTTCTAGCTTTGCAAATAAGGGCTGCCAGTGGGCACCGCTAACTGCTGAAAATACTTTCCAGAAGAGGCTAGCAGACCACAAGGGACATCATTGCCATCACACGGCTCTAGCAATACAGAGTTTATATGAGCTTCACTTGTGACATCCATTTGTCGAAATATTCAGTCACCCTCCACAACTCTCTTGAATTATGGGAAAGATTCGGAAAGGACAAAAGAAACTGAACTGTTATGTGGGCATGAAAAATACTGCATCACCAGGGATTGATAAACTAACTTAAAAACGTGAGAGTTTAATAATTTGTTTTTCCATTCTATCAATAAACAGATGAAAAATTGACCGATTTGAGAAATCGAATATGATTTGAGAAAGCACTGTAAAGTTTTTCAGGACAAGATAGGATCAGTATCCTCATTGAAGTTTACCTCAAACTTGTGAAATATTGAATCAAGAAATCATGAAATGTTTATGAAAAAAGAGAGTTTGACAGCAGTAAGTAACAGATGGAAAGGATGCTTTGCAAAGAGGGAGACATTCACGGTAAGAGAAGGTGAATGGAGCTTCAGGGCAGGAATATGTCTAATTAAAACCAGTAAATCACTTCCTCTTTATCAATAGGGAAAAAAAGAGACAGGAGGCCAGGTGGAATGACTTTACTGATGATCTAGCTGCCATGCAGAGAAAGCCAAGCTGCAGTTATAAAGCATTACATTTATTATTAGCTACTAGATGATAAATTTGTACTGATTTCCCCTAAAGAGAAAGTAAGCTAAAGAGAGCTAAGATGTACTTATAAGATACAGATGTTGATACAATACAATGGATAAAAGGGTTCTCCTTTAGCGAGGAGAGATTAGCTGGACAGTATCCCTGAAAGTTGTACATTTAGCATGTGAACAGTAAAAAAATGGAGACACAATAACAACAGAAGATAAATTTGAAACAGCTGAAGTAGAAATGAGATCATACAGGACCTTTCAAGGATACTCTTTTTTTTTTTTTTTTTTTTCCTTTTAATGACCTCAGTGGACTTTCTTGAAAAACAATAGTTTGTCATAAGCTTTTAGTTAAGACTGTCTTTAAAGTGACTTTAGAAATATTGAAGAGATAAACCCCCTTTTGTTTTAATGTTTGGCTTAAGCAATCAATGGTTGCTGGTGCTTTCCAAACAGGTGTTCTCTCACTTTCCTTTGAAGCTCCTGGTGTTAGCCACTGTCAAGGATCTGATCCAATAACTGCCCTTCAAGAGAGCAGTCCAGTTTTAAAACTTGTTTAAATGGTTTTCCACAAGCATCATATGTTGCATGCTTAGATTTACCCTTCTGAAACCAGAGTTAATTCATAAAAGTCAATGGAATTAATCCTGATTGAACAGAGAAATCAGAATCCAGTTTAGGATGTTGGATGTTACAATACTCATTAAACAGCATGTAGATTCACAGTGGAAGAAAACTGCAGGTTTCACAAGCATAACACAGCCAGGCACTAGTCTTCCACACAAACCTCTCCATCTGCCCCTGCTGGTGTAATTGATGGCTCACTGCAGATAACTTAACTCTGTTACATCCACCTAAAGAAATTATCAAAGACTTACAAAGCATGGGAGTGACCCAGGAAATGTAGATGCAATTGGAAGACTCAGATCAAAGCTGCCACGTATGCTGGGATTCAAAGTTTGGGCTCATGCCCATTTTGTAAATTATGCACATGCAGAACGAGTAAAGATGAAAATGGATGAAGCACATATGGGTAAACAGTAGCTATTACTTTACCTGGCTTTTTTCTCTATGCTCAGCTTCACTCTCTAAGTGATTTGTAAATGTCTATTAGTCCTTCACAGAGATAATGAGTCATTTTTTCAGCTTGTTACATGCCAGGCATTAGTATGCTTTCTTATACATTAGACAGACTATTATGGAAGAAAGAGGAGTTTATCTTGTGTAAATGAATCTCTTTTAATTCAGTGTGTTGCAAGTAACTTCACATACACATCTTACAATAAAAAACACCTGAAAAGCACAGAGTCAATCATAAGAAAGCAATGTTGATAGACTCTTTAAAAATTTGACCTGCAAAATGGAGTATTCGATCGGAAACTTAGGATATCCATGGGGAAAAAAATAATAATCTGAAACAAAGGAGCAGATGCACAGCTAGCTTAGAAAATTTATTGGTTTAACTTTGAAATCAAAATTAGCAGCAAAAGGAAAAGGTTCTTTACTCAGGAGAATTCAATTTATCCATTGTTTTAACATTTTGCGCCCTAAGCAAAAGCCACGGTTCTTTTTCTTCAGAATAGATCTGGCAGATTCCAGCCATAGAGTCTGTGGTTTTCGAACTCAAGAAGCTGTAAATTTTATAACTCTGCGCCCTGCGGTCAGAGCTGCTGAGTGTTGTGTCTGAAGTCAGGTGGTTGGTGTGTTAAAGGTAGACATTAAACAGTTCTATTGAGGAACTGGAAATGTTTAAGGAGGTTGTTTGCCAGCTGTAAATTTGGGAGCAAATGCCAGTTGGCTGAAAAGATGCTGGAATGCATCCAGTTAAGTAGACTAGCACTGGAGGTCTTTCCAAATTTGTAAGTCTGATAACTTGGCTGTATATGCAGACTTCAGTTATTCGGTTGTTAAGGAAGGGCTTTATAATGAACGTTTGAAAATAAGATAGAAAACTTTTTATATGCTCATTACTTTGGCAAAATTGCAATTTTCCAATAGTATTGCATTGCTGATGAAAACATGGTTGAACATTATATGTTGTATACTATTTTTCAGCTGAGTGCCAGAGACTTTAAAGTAAATGGTTTTGTGTCCTGCAACACTTTGTCTCCAGTACTTTTCCAGAGTTTGATTTTGCCCTTTTTCTATGTAGTTGGGATGATACAGGAGGAAGAGACCTGACTGTGATGCAGCTCTTGCTTTGTAAACATTCCCTCTTGTAGTCTGCTGGGTGGGAAGAGGCTCTAGCTTTGCCTTCCGGCCAGGAAATAGAGAGGAAGTTCACTTCATCTGCCTGCTATAATTGTGTCTACTTTCCAATGCGCAAGAAGGGGGTGTAGCCCAAGGTCTTAATCTGCAGGATTTACCCCACGGGCACTCATTCAGCTGGAGGTTGCGAGTTTCTTACATCATTGTGTGGTTGTTCTCTGAAGTTATAGATACTAACATGTCTTGTTCTAACTCGCCTGAGATCGTTTCCTCTTCATTCCCTTCACTCTGTTGAAGCACCAGAATACTGCTCTAACAGGAGTAAAACTGGTTGCCACTTCTACCTTCTCATCCTCCCTCTTCTGTGTTCTGAATTCTGTGGTTCAGGATGCATTCATTCTGTTTCTTGCCTCTACTATCCCAAAGTAAAGAGCATTTTCAGAAGACAAGTGTTCAGTCTAATATGTCAAGATATTTTTATTAGAAAAGTTTTAAGCTTTACTGTTTTTTTGGCCACTGACTTAGCACAGTTTTATGACAGCTGTCAGAATCAAATGAGACAAAGGCTAACCCTTACACAAGGACTTGAGGCATGGACAAAACCTCCTCCTCTTTTGACACACAACGTACTAAAAGGCCAGATAGAATTTCAGCCTCTGCATTGAAGGAACACAGAGCACCTACTGAAATGGGAGAAAGTGAATCCTCATAGGACCATGAAAGAGGAAATCTGACTTTGACTGTTCATACATTAGCCAGATCTTTTTGAATACTAGAAGAAAATAAAGCTAGTTTCTGAAATTGTTTCTAGCCGCCTAAGATGCTGAGATCTGTGCTAATACCTTGGACTTGCAGGACCTTCCAATGAGTAAAAGCAAATTAAAGCATTTTGAGGTCTGGTCTGTAAGAACAAGGAAAGGGATTGTTTTAATTAAAGAATAGTTTTCCAGGGCTCAATTCTAATTAGGCTTAATGCACCCTATTTTTTTCCTTAAGCACATGTTCTGAAACTTTACACATGAGATATTTGTCTCAGTTTGTCCTTAAGAGAAGGACAGCAGAGTGAACATGTATAATAATACAACCTGTTTTTTTCGAGAAACTGTAATGCCCATGGACTTGAGGTTCAAGATTCAAAGTGACTGTGGAACAGCTGTTTTAAGAGAGTTGGACTTTTTGCTATCAGCACTTGGACAGCTTTCTAATAATAAAAATTCATATAGAAGAGATATTGTCCTTCATCTGAAGGGGCTGTTAAATCTTAGAAAACATTTACATCAGATAGTGATGAATAGCCAAGGAAAAAAGAAAGGTCCTGAAAAAAGTTACACTGGTAACAGTCTGAACAGAGCATAGCAAATAAGAGCACAGAACTGCACAATGATGAATGAGCATAAAGTAAAATACAGAAACTTTGTACTAAGCTCATTAGTGAGCACCATGTGAGCGCTGAACATGGTAGAGGCTTTCTGGAAAGACAGTATGAGATCTGGAGATTCATAGTGCATCTGTGCAGGGTAGAGTGAAGTTGCACAGCAGTCTCAATTCTAATGTTTTCTAATCTCAGAGTGATTTTAATACTGTTCTTGTAAAATAGTTGTGATATATACATACATATATGACTCACCTCTAAAGCATATATAGTAATATTATTTCTATCAAGAATATTCAGTAAAAATACAGAGGTCAGTAATGACTCTCAGATCTATTTCTGCTGTAATCTCACAGGTATTCTAAGGTGCTCATGAGTTAAGCTTGGATGAGTGAGATGAAAACTTTCGCGTGAAATACTTTAATTTACCTGTGCTTGGAGGATCTTTTAGTCTGAATCTTCCAATAAGAAGGCCTGTGCTCTCCAATTCTTCTGGAAGTATTTTGCCTTTTACAGTCCTAATTGCTATATTCTCAGTTTGGGTCATTACTGAGATCCACTGACTGAAGTAAAATTTGTGGCTACTAAGAATAGAAAATAGAGCATCTGTTTTCCTTTCTTCTAGAAAAGTAAACAGTATCCAGTCCAGATCCTTCATGTGTTCCCATTATTGAGCTGGAGATCATGTAAATTTGGTCTGAATTTTGACTGTCATGGGTAATTTCTGTTTTCCAATAGATACATTTTCAGAATTCTTTAAAACCCTTGGCTACATTCCAAAATGTTATTATACTTCTTGGTCTCAAACGGCATAAATGCAGGTTTGTTGCTGTTTTATGAAACCAGTCTATACAGAGATCAGTTCTACCTACATGGATTGCTTAAGCACTCAGGTTAAGCATTGTGTGAACTTAACTGGTATTTTATTAATATTTTGAATGGTAATCATTAACATAGACTGAAAATGTACTTGAAATGCTAGTGCTTATCAAAAAGTGTATTTAGGAACTGAGGTTAACTGCACCTGCTCTTTATATTACTATGACCGGATCCACATTGGTGAAGAATTAATACTTAGTAGAGGTCTGTAACTGTAAGCTCTTGCACTTTTTCTATTAAGTTTGAATCTAAATGCACTTTTCTGCCAAGAAGTTTCTAAAATAGATGTTAACTAGAAATTTCTCCCCAAATTTAGGTGTGTGTCAGATGTTAATGAATCTTGCATTGATTATAATTCAGACTTGAAATGAATACATTGAATTTTAGAAAGTTGCCTACACAAAAACTGCAATATAGTTCACCACTAAAATAGTACATCCCCAAGAGCTAAGCTCCCTAAGTTAAATGAGAAAGATTGTTATTATAGTCAGTAATCACACTTTCTATAAATTTTCTAACACATTATGCTAAAATCATGAATAGAAGATTTTTCCAATCCTTTTTCCCTTGTAGACAGCCAGGGACGGGTCCTCTCCTGGACTGAAGCTTTATCAGCTTCAATCATCATGAGAAAAATACCAGCTGAGGCTCTTCCAAACAAAATTTATCACCAGTCTGCATAGAAAAAAGTTTTTTTACAAGAAAAAAAAAAAATATCTATTTTATATACCCTCAGCCTCAAGAAATGAGGAGGCCATCTCTAACCACCTCTATTCCCGGTCCTCACAGGGCTCTACTACTGCTTTGCTCAAGCTTCTTTCAGTAAAGCATCTGAGTCCTGCATACTTAATGGACAAAGGCTTCTTCATTCATAAAAGGCACTGTGGAAGGATCAGCTAGCATGGACTTTGCTTACTAAAAGAGAGCAAATTTCTCCCACCCGCAAATCCTCAATCCAGCCACTGCACTGCCACAGGCAAACTCCAGCACCTGCCATTGAGCCCCCAGTGAACGCAGGGACCCAGTTGTTAAAGGCCAGTTGCAGGAGCAGAGCACTGAGAGCTGGGATGAGGCAGCAACTAATACTGCATTGCCAAAAGTCTTCGGATGATACTTCACATCTACTGAAGGCATTTCTGCTTCACCAATCCAGTCAAATGCCTTCTGATTTAAAGGAGTGTTACGCTGAACCATGTATTTCTACACTCTTCTGTTACATGACCTGCAGGTGTTAGTCCAAGCAAATGCTTTGCTGTTTAGGAATTACCTTGATGGTTTTTAGTCTATAGAAAAACTAGGTCTCCTAAAAATTATTTCACAAACATAGTGTGTATAAATATGTGTGTTATCATGTTCAGCTCATCTTCCTTCAGAATGACAGAATCCTTCTTTTTTTTTTTAACCCCGCTCCTTTGTTCTTTTTAAACAAACCCCAAATACCCCTCTATAGATCCTGTTACAAGGCAAAAATCCTGGGATTGCTTGGGAATACACATTTTCCAAAACCAACAATGAAAACAAGACATCTGTCAAAAAACATAGCTACTCCTGGGTGACAGTGCAGTCAGAGTGCTCAGCTACTTGTGGTGGTGGTAGGTAACTTTCCAATTGCCAATCCTCTTCTTTTTCATTTTTATAAAGCATCTCAAACATTTCAGCAGCCTTTAATTTTGCAAATGTGTATCAACACGTACAGGGGGTTACTTTGAAAACCTGGTCCTTATTTTTTTATCTGACAACTTATAACATGGATGAAGTACCTTCATATTTCCTTTATAGTAAAAAAATATATTCATGCCAGTCTCAATTCGTGTCACTTACAGTGACTCAGTCTTTTTTCTTTAGGTCAATCCATATGCATATGATATCTTGCTGTTGAAGTAATGTGTGAATTAAATACGTGCTTTGATGTTGTTGTAATTTGGGAACATAGAAAGATACTAAATAATGTGTAAAAGTTATCTTATCTGTAGAGAGTAATTGAAGACTAAAGCATTATCAAGACCTTTCTTTACTGACAGCTGCACCCTGATCTTCTCACTGTTTAATTTCAAATATTTGAGTTCTGTCAGGTCAGAGTCTGAAATTCCTTATAAGCTAAGGATTTCTTATTACCATATTCCTCTAGGTATTTGCTTTGCACAGACCATCTACTTGGTCTTCTAGATCCTGGATGTTCTGTCACTGAAAGGAGTTCTGGGATGTAATGAAAGCAGAAAACTGGCATGTGGGAAGTCCTGCAAAAAGAATTGAGAATTAAAATTTTAGTGGCCTTTAAACTGGAAATAGGTCATACAAGTAAGACTTTATGATGCAGTTGTCTTTAATACCAAAGAGTAGGACTGGGTAACCAAGGAAATGCCATGTTCTGTTCCTGTAACCTGGCAAAAAAGCCAGGTGAAATTCAGGAATATCTTGCTGGTGTGCTGTCAGACTTCACAGCATCTCAATAAACTGTTTATGGAAGAAAGACCCAGCAGGAGCGCTGCAGGCATAAAATACGACAACTGTATTTTTCTTACTTCCCTTTAAAACAAATGAAGGATGCAGCATGGATATAAAGATGATGGAAACAACCATGTTTCCAAATTTGACTTGCTGTGCCCAATGAACCATGTGTGAGGTGAATGATACATCTCAATTTAAAGTTAAAACTATAAAATCACTTCATCTCTTAAGGCATTCATAGTCTTCTCTGTAATCTGTCCTGATGTTGACAGTAGATAGCGTTTAGGTACAGGAACCTGCAGAATTCTAAAGTCTATAAAGATATACTGTAAAAAGTTGCAAAATGTTTTGTTGCAGTTTGCAAGCACATGAGGAGAACTCTAAGCAAGCACTGCTAGTTTCTGCAAGGAAATAGGATTTGAAGAATTGCTAGTATTTGCTGGGGGAAGATTATGCAAATATGCTGTTTATACCTAAAATGTTTCATCTGACTTCAGTAGTACCTGTGTTACAGGGAAGAAAATTAATGTTAAAACCATGTTGCCAAATTAAATCCTATTT
This sequence comes from Astur gentilis, assembly GCF_929443795.1. Lineage (NCBI taxonomy): Eukaryota > Metazoa > Chordata > Aves > Accipitriformes > Accipitridae > Astur > Astur gentilis. The sequence goes on along the minus strand of NC_064886.1, from coordinate 37,135,726 downwards.
TATTTATTTCAAGTCAGGGGAATTATACCAAGGATGAGCTTGGACTTCTTTAGTTAAAATTCTTCCCTACAACTTTTTCTCCTATATTTTGAGTAAACGTTTATTTTACTGTACTTTTTTCTAATACTTCCATAGGACACATTACAGCAAAAGCAGTTTGTTTAGAAGATCATCGTACACGAGTTAATTCCTCCCTTTGTGGCCCAAGGACGAAGCCTATGACTGAAACAAAACTGTGCAATACTAATCCCTGCCCAGCATAGTAAGTTGTCTTTATTTTTGTACCTTTTTGCTGTGCCTTATGACTGAATTTGCCACAAAAGAAGTCCTCTCTGATAGGCACACAGAATTGTATAGCCTGCTAGATGAACCCACTTTTATTCTGTAACATAAAACAGTAACTGTTTAAAAATGTTAGTTGTGTAGGCTTCAGCCCAATGATAATAATAGAGGCGGTATTTCTAATGTTGCAAAGCAAGACCTCCTGAGGATTGCTTGCAGCTCTGTCACCATGCTGGGGTTAGCTATGTGACACGGAGTAAATCTAAGTTACTTAGAGGCTCGTTCTGCCACCTTTACTCACCTTGAATCAATAAGACCATTTCCTGAGTAAAGTGCTACTCCCCGTGTGGAAGCTTGGCCCCATGACTCAGATTCCACATATTAGATTAGGTTAAAAGAATCATGTGAAGTGTAATTAGTGATTTTTGGACACAGTGTCCCACAGAGTATTATGATACCAAGAAGAGGACTATATAAACCAAATAAATCATCAGCAGTGCTCCTGATGCCCACAAAAATAAATATGAAGACACTGCCTATGTGAACAATCTTATTTTCTAAAAGACGTAAGAAAGGTGAGATGCAAAGGAAGACATTGACATATAGATAAGCATTTAGAATCCAGCTGGTCTAAATCAATACAGGTTCTTTAAAAACAAGGGAGTTACAATGATTTATAGTAGCTGTAGTAGGGGTCCTTTGGAAAAAAAATAAATGTTGTGTCCTCATATAATTAAACACAGTATTATATGGCTTAGAATATAAATGGGTGCCTTTAAGGACACATTGTCCACCTTTCTTCTGCTGTTTTTTTTCATTTTTGGATTCCTGACTTTGCAACCTTAGCATTATTTTAATTTTATACTTCCATAGACACAGAAAAACTGTATTAAGTTAGACAAGACATTTTGACTTCCAGAACAGGAGATTTTCTAAAGCGATATGTTGAAAAAATTAAGAGTGTTTCAGTGGGAAATAAAGACAGCTGAAGATGCATTGAAGCGCACAGGCAACAGAAGGCAGAGGAAATGGAGGAAAGCTCTAGACCTGGTGTCATCTGCTGGTTTTACTCTGCAGTGATAAAAGCAATGAGTGGTAAAAGCAATTGGCTAAGCCCACTCTCATACTTCATAAAATAACACATTTTATGAAGTTTAATAGGAAGCATTCCTCATCTCCTCCAAACCAGAAGAGGATGATGGAGCAAAGCAAAAAGATGTGTATGTTCTGCAGTGGCTTTGTTTTTACTTAAAAACCCATAGTCTGCAATATTTTGAACATAGTAAAAAAATGGTCCAGTAATAGTTTGGAATTTCCTGCAAAATTTAAAGATTACAGCAGAGTACACAAAATCCAAATGGCAAATTATACCCTATGACCACAAAATGCTAGAGATAAGGTTTAAATAATGGTAACACGTGACATGAGAGCCCCATGTTCCTGCTTCAGCAGTTTCTTTAGATTGCGTTTAGCCACATGATTTTCTCAATACCAATTTTAAGAAAACTTTGTAGCCAAACACAGTCTTCTCACATGTGACTTATCTTTTGCCAGAACTATTTTTATCCAATGAACTCAGTATCATGTAGACAGAAATGTATTGCCTGTAATGTTCCCAGGAGTCTTTTTAAGCTGTTTATGCTTACCTTTGTTTTGATGTGGCATTGCTATGCTATAAAGCTTCACCAAAATCATATTAATTTCTATTGACCACACACAAAGTTTCCATTTCTATTAACTGGAGATCCCGATGTATTTTGAACATCCACTGATATACCTGTCACTGAAAATGCTGAATATCCATTTTGAGACACAGTGCAATGTTTTCATGCTGAAATTGCTCTGGTATTCTTAGATTTACTACTTTAAAACACAATTAATGACTTGAACCCTAAAAAGAGTACAAAAATAATAACCATAAAAGCCCCAAGCCACCTCTAGCGAAAAAGAATTCAACTCACTAATTAGTTATTTTTAAAAACCTTAGGATATATTAATGTATGGAGGATCTACATGTAGAACCATGTCTAAAGTTAACAGATTGCCATTCAGCTGAGTAAAACTATGCCAGAATATCTCTGCTGAGGAATCTGCCCAGAAAGTCACGGGATGTAATATTTCCCATAAAACTGAGACTGCCAACATCAAAAAATGTAGTGTTAACAAATACCATGGAGGAAACAAAGAATGCTTACTAGCCAGCAAATAAAGCAAAACCAAATACGGTAGGCATAATAGGCACAGGAAGGAGGTGAATATAGATGAGATACAAGCATGTCAGTTTTGTGACATAAAAGAGGCTCCAGACTTAAAAAGGTCAGTGAGGAGTAATTACTGCATAAGAACAAAGACTTATTAGTCTGAGTAGGAACAAACTACTGTCCCAACAGTAAGAACACAGAAAAGCATCAGTACTGCACACTGTTGTTGTTGGATTTCAGAGCTGCCAAATCTGGTCATAATTATTTAGTTATTTGAGCTAATGAAAGATGCTCTTGGATCACAGCCCAGATAATCTTGGAAAATGGCTGTTTACTAGAGGACATTAAAGTAGGTTTATTGCCCTCTCCTCTGTGAAGAGGGGAACTTTCTGGGCAGTTATGGCGAACAAACTCTTAGAATGAACACTTTTGGTTGCTCTACCAATCACCGTTGTCAGAAACATCAAACTAATTAAAAGTTGTAAAATGGATTAAAAGTATAACTTTTTTGCATTAGTTTGTATTGCAATAGTCCAAATATTTATAAATCAGAGAAAAAGGAAACTTCTGACATGTTCTGGAATTACATAACTACTGACTTTTCACATTACAACTTCTTTGTCCTTAAATTAGTGCTTTTTACGTTCCCCACTACTTTTGGCAGTTACTGAAGATACTAGACTGAGAGTTGGGGTTTATTCTCTTCCCAAAGGGATTTTTCAAAAATAGGCTTTTTATACATTTTTTACAAATTAAAATTAGCTTTGTTTTCAGGCAGATGTGAACAGACAGGCAAATGGGATGCTGTTCATCTTTCACACAGTAAGAAAATAAAAAAACAGAGCTTTCTTGTCATTCAAACTGTATGTAAGCAGCTATGCCAGTGGTCACAGGACTGATGCTGTAGGAAGTAGAATAGGCCAAGCAGTTGGATTTGAGAGGAGGACCTTTTCTGTGGCATAAATTATTAAAAATTTGTAAAACTGCTCTCTACAGTTTAATTTCAGCGCTGGGTCTCTGAATAAGAGTTCTCGACTTGAGTCATCATTTAGTCATTCATAATTTCCTTTGTTTCTTCACTTCTGTTTTCCTATCTAGTTGTTATTTACGGTCTTATGTTGTAAGCCTTCAAGGTCAAAGGCACCTGGTTGTATGTTTGCAAAGTGTTCCACAAATGCTGGGGACCCACTCAATGCTTCAATAATAGAAATACTGAGCAGCTATTCACATTTCAAAACTGAACTTATTCTAAGCAATTGGCAATAATTCTTCAACTTTGTGTAACTTCAGTGACATGATGCATAAGTGAAGCATGCCTGTGACTGGAGTAGAGATTTGGCCCACAGCTTTTGGTTAAATTTCCTCTGTTTTATTTAGATTCTACATCATCTGTCTGCCAAATTTATTAGTCTGAGAACATTTAAATCCTCAAGACACTAATGACAGGACTGCTGATTTTAGCAAGCAAGTTCTTTTTTGTGAATAGAGGCCAGTAAAGTTTGACATAAATACCACCGGACAGCACCATGCCAACATCTGTCGCCCTGTCTGAGTGTATCTACATACAAATATACTGGGAGGTACATGCTCAGCTAAGTTGGCCCCATTCTTTCCCTGCCATGCCAGCTTTTCCTTTTTATCAGCTTAGGTGAATCTTCCTCCTCCGCCCTGTCTTCTGAGAGATGTAAAAAGGAAAAAATGTAACAACAAAGGGCAGAACTTTCCAATAATCAAATTGTATCGACTTACAGAACTCTCTCCATCTATCTGGATTCTTCCTTTGGCCTTGGATCTGTTAGTCTATCTGGAGGTCTCTTCAGCAGCTAAAGTGACGAAAGTGATCATCCTACCATTTCCTTAGAAAAGATTTTTCTTTTCCTGTTTTAGAGAGATTTTTTTCAATTAAAAGCACAGACATGGTTACAAAGGAATGGTGATTTGTTAGCTAGACCCTTAGATCTTCTGGATACTCCCCCAGCCTCAATGGCAGCGTCCCTGTCAGACCCCACGGAATTCCAGATTCCAGGTCAGATTCATAGGCAGGCTGGTTCTGGTAGATGAGAACATTAAGTAAGTAATACTAGTTGTTCTAGTTGTGTGACTTATATTTCATCCTAGCAAAATGTTCCATGCTTTGAAGACAGATTATGTAACTATGGCTTTCTGATTGCTGGAACAGGCATTGGTACATCAGGAGAGCAGGCTAAGCAGAATCCCTGAATAATTCACATTTGATAGGAGGCTCATGTGTATTGATTTTATAAAGCTCATTAGACTCCTGTGTTTCTAACGTACATTTTCTCCTTTAAGCTGGTCAACAGGCGAATGGAGTGCATGCAGCAAATCTTGTGGAGGAGGGCAACAAAGTCGTCTCATTCAGTGTGTTCAGAAAACGGCTTTCCAAAGAGAGGAGGTAGTGGCCCATTCCCTGTGTCCTGTCAGCACCCCTACACAGGTGCAGATGTGCAACAGTCAGGACTGCCCACCTGAATGGAGCCCCGGCCTATGGTCTCAGGTAATTGGGAGAAAAACTTGTATTTTTGTCTGCTGGCATGATGAAAATATTGCCAAAAACTCTGCTCAGAAAGAAGACCAGTGCAAACTTTGTGACGATCGGTATTTTGCAAGTGGCTCTATTCATGAATATGTAAACTATGTATATATTTTAACTAGCCTTCCTAAGTGCTCAGACAGGAGGGCTTGCCAGAAGTGGACATGTGGTGTCCTGGTTTTTTTCTGGTTTCAGAACTTCAGGCTCTATGAATTCTTCAAAGCCATTAAAGCCCCCTCTGAGATTACGTCCCACAGCAATATTGACTTTTCTCTGGGATGACAGGCAGTCAAGGAATGAAGTAGTATGTGGGGTTAGAGTTGCATATTAATGCACACATGTATGTGAGCTTTGGGTTGATAAATCTGTGATTTACATGTTCCCTAATCACTTCTGTACTTTTGCCTTTGTTAGAGTAACTATTCTACTGCAAGTAGAGTACTGCTGCAGTTAATTGCCATGAGGGGCATAAGGCCCCTGGGCAGATTCCTGTGTGTACACACCCTGATTTACAAACCTGCAAACTGCCTGACATTAAACCAGCCTGAGTTAAAAAACACACACATGCTTACACAAAACTCATCTCTGCTCTTTCTTTCACTACTATTGATGCTGATATTAACTATTAATGTAAGGATAAATGGAGTACTGGGAAATTTGGGGTTTAAGAGAAAGCTGACAGTACACATATCAAAAGGAGCAATATCGTTTTTATTTTTCCATTTTCATTTAGTGAGATTCAAGGTGGATTTAACTTTACTGAAAAATCTATTACTTCTGTGTACACTTCTTGGCACTGTTACTCTTTATGTGTTCAAGAACATCTTGACCTAAGCATTCCCAGCTGAGAAGCACAGACTGCCTCTCCAGGGGAGTGCCCTGTAATGTACTATGACAGATGAGTAACTACTCGATAGTCCATCATAACAGAGTTTTAACACTCAAAAAGAAACTTTTTCTTGCAGTATATGTAAAGGAAGCCTTAGTGTCACAGGAGATTATAAAAACCAGGTATGATGATTAGATACTTAAAAAGGAAGAACAAAGTCTTCAAACACATTCACATTTTCAAACCTTCCTTCTACTAAATTTAAAAAAAAACCCAAAATTAACACATCCATTTTCCTCCTCTTTAAGAGGTGTACAATTCAAGTTTCAAATAAGCCTATGAAAATTAAGTTCACAAGTCCTGCTGAAATGTACTGAACAGGCCTGTTGAACAAGTTAGTGAAGATTTTAAGATTCAGCTGTATCACAGGCTCAAAGGGGTTAAGAGGAAAAAAATGCAAAATACCCAGCCTCTCTACACAAATCAGAGTAAATTTAAATGAAAGGAGTTTTTTGTTTGTTTGGGGGAAAGATTAAAACCATAGATTTTCAGCATGCAGATATTGCATCCTCAGTACAACTCTGATTTCATGAAATCTTTCAAAAACATTTGTGATTTGATACGGATAGCAATAGTGCAGGATTCTGCTTTGGAATGTGCCCCTTAATTATTAGTAAAAAGAAGAACAATTAGAAGAGGATGCAACAAGGTAGAAAGCTGGCAGCATTATTTCAGGGCTGTCTATTTCTTCATTTCATCAGAAATGGCTCATTCATGCATTTTGTTGTATGCTACAGCAATGAAAACTATAGAATGTCTTTTCAACTGAACCACGGTTCAACAATGCATATTTATTCACTGGTGACTTGTCCTAAGCTTCAGCTGTAATCTTGGCAATTAAAATATCTTTGGTCAAACTTCTTAACCATTGTCTGTATGAGATTCTGTCCTGTAGTGAGATTCACTTGCTGAAGGAGTTATGTATAGATTCCCTGGGTAGTTTTCTCTGCCTCTATCTCACCCCTCTAGACCAAGGTGAGGACAAAATAACAAATAGCCGAGAACATCTTGCCATGGGAGATTTTGCGATGGGAGGTTAGGACCAGCTTTCAACTATGCTGTCCAGGGAAAAAAGCATTTTGCTCACCAGTCCAACTTACCTCATCTACGGAAGAGAGATATTACTTATCTGTTCTACATGGGGGCTGTAAGAGTTCATAGTTTACATTAAGAAATCACTTAGAACAATGTTTTAGAAGCAACATACAGATGTTACTGTTACTCACTAATAGAATTTCAAGTTTACTTACAATGGCAGCTACACAACACATTAGCCATGGTTTCTATGCTCTGCTGTAAAATACAAATAATGCCATTTTTTCATTTCCTCTAGTTCAAATGAGTATTTCTTTCCATCACAGTGCTCCAAGACTTGTGGGAGAGGTGTTAAGAAACGGGATGTCTATTGCAAAAGTACCGGTTCTCCCAAGGTTAAAATCTTGCCTGACAGTATGTGCAGCAGAGACCATAAACCTGAATCCCAGCAGACCTGTGTGCTAGGACGCTGCCCCAAAAATGACCGACTCCAGTGGGTGATTTCTTCTTGGAGTGAGGTACGGTGGTGCAGTTACATGGCTCACTGCCTTCCTTTGCTGCTCTTGGAAATGTTGACTCAGGGACACACACAAACCAAGTGGGGGAAAGAAAGCTGGCTGTCATTTGAAAATCAGGTGTTCTAGGCAAGCCGCTATAAAAACACAGTTCTTTACATCCAGATGTAGACAGATGTACCCTGATGTCTTTGTTTTTCAGGACCTTCACTGACTTGGATTCATATTTCAGTTTACACATTATGAAACATAGTCTTTGTGGTTTTAGTTGTATAATGCTTTTGTAGTTTTACATAATTCGGGCTCTCTTGCACATAGCACATCCTCCTTTATCTGAATGTGTTTATAGAAACACATGTACTTTGCCTTTGCAGTGCTCAGCCTCCTGTGGCCCAGGTGTACAAAAGAGAGAACTAAAATGTGGTGAGAAAAGCATCCATGGGAAATTGATCACCTTTCCACAGAGAAGATGTAGAAACATCAAGAAACCAAACACCGACCTGGAAGAAGCTTGTAACAAGGGAGCCTGCCCATCGCTAACATTGTATAACATGGTGTCGGGCTGGTATTCCTCACCCTGGCAGCAGGTAGGAATGGGAAACTTTCTCGCCTCTCTTTCCCCGTCCTGGCTAGCGCTCTTTCTCCAGCACTATTTCACGTCTTGGCTTTTATGCAGTTTACAAAAGGAGCAGGTTTCTCTACATAGTAGTTCAAGTAGCATCCCCTAGTGCTTTTCACTACACAGTATTAAAGAACAAAACAACTGCAATGCAACTGCTGAATCTTGGACAGTGTACCCACCGTAATTAGAAGCTGAGGTTGCAGTGGTGGGCTTAGAGAGCACCAAACCTAGAAAAGCTGCGGTATCATATGCCACAGATTGAATGCTAGCTGGAGTGGCACAAACACCTGGCCGGCGTAAGATGTCAAAGACCACGCCACTGTGACTGGCAACGTGAGCCCAAGATACCTAGATTAAAGCTAGCTCCAGTCTTACATTGTCCTGTAGTCAAATGTCCGATTGTATGGAGGCGATATCTCCAGTACTAACAGTCCACAGGCGACTCCTGCATGTAGCCATTCCCTAAAGAAGGTCACATCACTCAGCCACTGAAACATGATGCAGCTGGTCCACATCCATCATGTGCTTTGGTGCAGCTCAATTCTTTGTCCTGAAACTGAAGAATGTCACCTAAAAATGTTATTCGTGCTCGAGAGGCACTACATTCCACGCTTATTTTCCAACAGTTTCTTCTCAGTCTTCCTCAAACCGCACTGTGGTTGAACTATTACATATCTATGTGCACAATGTATTTGAGGATCTGCACAGATTGCCTGGAATTCCCTAAATACTATGATTAATTACAGGATCAGTCTGTATTTGTTTCTACATTCTTGCAAACAAGCTTCTGTATTTCTGGAACTTATCTACTTTATGAGTCACATATCAATGGGACACACACTCATTTAATAACATTTACTTGAAACAATGTATGCCTGACAATTGTAATCAGATGAAAATGATCACATTTATCTTAAAGACAACTTTTCATGAAACACATACAAGTAAAAGGCTTATTCAGTTTAAAATACTTCATAGATCTTTCTGCAAATGCATAGTGTTTTTCCCCAGATACTGCCATAATTGTGGTTCCAATGGGAGTTTTATCTCTGTTCAGACAGCAGGATTGGGCCCAGAGGCTCAGAGTTCAAAAGAAATCATTGCAGACAATCAGGAACAGGTTTGCTGAAATGTTCAGTTTCTGTCTCGACGCCTAAGTAAGGAACCAAATTTTCAGCTGAGTCCTAAAATAACCAAATTTCAGAAGGGAGACCAGATGCACGCATCTTTGAAAAGTTGGTCCTGATGGGGGTTGCTGAACAGCAACACATCCAATTCTGACCTCTCTCTCTTTGGAAGTCTCATCCAAAGTCCTTAAAAGTTGTTACTTTGGCTTTCATGGGCTCCCAGAGAGCCTCTGTAATGAAAGACGGCTTTGACTTCTTTTCCTCTCTACAGTGTACCGTAACATGTGGAGGGGGAGTGCAAACCCGGAGCGTACAGTGCCTGCGCCAAGGAAGACCAGCTTCTGGGTGCTTGCCCCATCAGAAACCAGCAGTCCTGAGAGCTTGCAATACTAACTTCTGCCCAGTCCCTGTGAAAAGAGGTAAAACTCAGCTCTACGTGCTGCAGCAGGGTTGGCTGCTTAGAAATCTGTATCCAGCAAAAATCACCTTTTCCAGTTACACCCGCTGAAGAGTAGTATCTGTCATGTTCCTTCATAAACTTTCCAGCTTTACAGTTACTCTCTAATACTACAACATCTCTCTTCTCAAAGTCAACCCTCTTAAAGCAGACTTGAGAGTATAACTGACACAGGAGATTTTAAAAACAAGGATATGTTAAAAAAACAGTACGTAAAAAAGTTATGCCATTTGGTTCTGAGCTGCATCTTTATTCTATCCTGTTTAATAACAGAAGCATCCTATGCTGGTACTGTTTTATGATTAAAAATAGCAACTTTTGAACTAAGCAATAAGAATTTGCCATTTATTTTTAGTCTTCCGAAGCCCTCCCAAGCTTCAGATTGCACCCATATCCTGGGAGTCCAAAAATGCTTTGTCTGTAATGTACTTCTTTTCTTACTGCTTCTGATTAGTGTATGACATGCAGTCAGGGAACATGAAATTAAGCTCTGTCCCCAGTTGTGTGTCTGCTGTATCCCTCTCCACCTCTTCAGTGTGTTTTGCAATTCTAGAGGAGCAGGGGGAGCAAGAGGCTTTGTGTCACTCAATGATGGAAGGGGAGTTCTCTCAGAACCACCACAGAAAGAGCGTGGTGCGTTAGCCCCAGCCCATGTATTTGCTTACAAGCTGGTTACAGTTTTCACTGGGGGAAAAAAGCTCATGGAGGTCCGGGTTTGTCCCATATAACACAGTTATCTAGGTATGCTAAAGCACTTTAAATGTTACCTTTCAAAATACCGTATATCTCTATAAAACCTAGGCCGGATTGCAAGAGAAAGGTGGTAATAGAGTTGGGAGCAAAGGTCACGCTCTGGCCCTGCATCTTGTAAATTGACATTAGCCAACCACCCCCCTCATCTGTACCGATTCCTGGCATTCACTGTGCACAGAAACCCCGTAAAACCCAGTGATATCTTAACAGACCATTCTACTGCAGCAACTCAAGACATGCAGAGTATCAAACTGATGTATCAGGGGACCTGAATCCAAACAAGGATCTATAGATGAAATGGTCCTAAAAGGGATAAGTAAATAGTTCTGCTGTTTTTATAAGTAAATGTTCTTCATACTTCAAATTAACCTTCCCAAAAAGTTCTGCTGTACTTTGGAGTTTCTGTATTACATCCTTTTCTGTCACGATACAGCAAGCACTTTTCTTTCACCCCTGCCTTCCTCTGCTATATTTCATGTCTGGAGTAATGTCTGTTATTAATTTTGGCCTTGGCCTGTTTCTCTCTCTCCTCACATCTGCAGGAGCCCTTTCCCCTTTATTATAACTGGGTCGTCAGGCTCTAGAGATCAATTATCTCTTCACTGCTCTCTAACTTTCTGTCTAAACCAGCAAAAAGAGAGGGAACCAGCTGTGCTGGAATCACATTGAAGCAAATCAGTCTCTATTATCAGCCATGCAGCTCCAGCTCAGTGATCACAGTCAAGAAATTTATGTTTCAGGGAGAGTTTACACACTTTCCTAGACAAACTGGGTCATTTCCATCCCTCTGTTAGATGCAGTTACGGTCACCATAACTCCTAGTAAATCCAACTGCTTAAAATGAATGAAAATTTAAACAACATTTAAATACTTGAGTAAACAGAAATAAGGGACGGACAGCCTGATCCACATCCATTGAAGTCTGTGGGACTCTTTGTGTTCATTCCAATGGTCTTTGGATTAGGTCCCAAGAGTGAAGTTTATGGCCATACCTCTGTAATGTTAGCATTGCACTCCAATCTTCAAAACGGACATAATGATTTATTAACATTGCCTCCTTAGTGCTTATAATTTTTTTTTTTTTTTACCAGTAATTTGTAATTTTTGAAAATTTACCTTTCCATGGCAGGAGAGCTTCTTCCTGACTTAATCAGAAAGCTTTCCCCTCTTTGTGCTGTGCATGTTTTTCATCTGTTGTCTGCTTTGCATCCTCCCAGCGGCAAATTCTGTCTGGTGGACAGCAGATGAAGTAACGTGAAAGCTGGTGCTGAACTCCCAGTTGCATCCCCACTGACCCTCAGTCAAGACTAGAAAGGCAATGCTGTGGAGTGGGAAGGCTGCCATTCAGTACTGAGCTTCCTAGTTCCTGGACAACTGTTTGTTCAAAGACAGTATTTTTTTTACATACCATTAGCATTTACAGACAGGCAAATATCTCTAAAAACTGAGGAATAAAAGAGCATCTTTTAAAAAAATCATTACTAAATTATTTTCTTATTCATTCAAATAAATTTGAGGGTGATAAAAGTACACAAAACCACCTTTCCCATCATATAAAAGGGAATCAAAAAAAGCAAAAAGTGGTGACTAATCAAAATAAGTTCCTGTAGAGAGACAGAGATGACTCCTGGCCCACAGAATATGAAGAAGTTGTCTGTGCTATGTGAGGGAGCATTTATCTTCTGTGACTCAACTTAGCTGATCTGAGAATGCAGACAACAGTGGCTGGATTTTTCTTCACTGTCTCCTTGTAAATTCCTTTTATTGACCATGTAAACAGTAGTTCTGAGAGTCAAATGGAATCTTTTCCCATGCTCACAGGAGATTTCAGTTTAGCTATAAATTTTGCTAAACCTCATCTAAATGTCTTACTGCTCTCTCAGACATGGTGAATTTGTTTATAAATCATCCATATGAATCATCACTCTGCTCTTTTAAAGAAACATAAAGCATCTACTACAAAAGTGTAGAAAGGAGCAGCTATGAAATGTTTTTAAAGTGACCAGGCGGTGTGTATAAATGATCTATACATAACTTTACGTGAAATAAAATCATAACTGAGAAATACGGTTTATTTTTATTTGTAATTAAAAGCTGGGCTTTTCAGAACTAAACATCATCAGCCTGTCTCTTTTCCCATTGCAGTTAAGATTCCACCAACATGGCAAGTCCTAAAAGCCTGATTCATGCCCCCTAACTAAAGCGTCTAAGAAGAGAGATTTCTTAGGCTCCCTGCCTAGTCAAATGGAGAGAAATAAGTCGCTCTAGAAAGTGTTGGAACACAAACACATAGCAGAGCACTTTGGGCACACATGTACACAGAGCAGGGTCCATGCGTTCAGATTTCCATGCATTTTGTGTGTACATCTACATGCACATACACTCAAAGCTGACACTACTTTGAGGTGCAGGTAAACTCCACGCGATGATGATGGCAACAAGCAATCAGCATCAAGCATGGAGCAGGCTCATTTGTACAAGGACTTGGCTTTAGAACAACACTTGTAATCAGAGATGAAAACACAGAAGACTCTTATTATCCTGCACAGTGGAACTTCCTCCTGTTTTCCTGAACTTCAAAGCGTGCTCCTCATTTTTTAATTCCTTTAGCCTCTGACCCTCCTATTGTATTAGCTCTATCTCCATCAGTTTAATCTCTTAACAAATCAAACATCTCTTAACAAGTTAAAAAAGAAACTAGTATTTTTGAGATGAAAACTAGTTCATGGTTCCTCTTCTTTGAATTTAGTCACCCATCATGTTTTTAATATTACCAAATGCATACAAGTGTGCGGAAATATTGCCTGACTCGTAGACTTGCTAAAACGCGGTCTCACCATATTGCTTGGATTTCTCTCCTTCAGATGATCCTTCTTGTGTGGATTTCTTCACTTGGTGTCATCTGGTACCCCAGCATGGTGTCTGTAACCACAAATTTTATGGCAAGCAATGTTGTAAATCATGCACGAAGAAGAACTGATAGCAGCGTGTTACGCGAACCCTTCAGTGACAGGATTCTCTTCTTCAATTTATGTTGGAAGTAACTTTGCTTTGAGGCAAGACATGGTGCCACATAAACCACTGATGGAAGAGACATTTTTTTCTAAGGGAATGTCTGAGGTACAGTAATTGTTCGATATATGTTGAAAAAGGAATGTTTCTTTCTTTTTTTTCTTTATTTACTGACCTCACTAAAGTACAGGGTACTATGGATCACTTGAACACTGAGACTCGAGGGGCAGTTCTTCTTTCTCTAAAAGTGTTTTTTTGCACTGTCATATGTTATGAGGAAGAAATTAAGGCAAGGAAGCCTTTTCTGGCTAATTTACCAGAATGCAAAGCAAAAGAGATCGGGAGCTCAAGGGGGAAGGTTACAGCACGGCAGCATGACAGATCGCACTATCAAAAGCGTTTCCTTTCCTATTTTTTTATGATCCTATCGTCCCAGGGTAAGGAAGCTGTTTACTGCCACTTTCACAGAAAGACATTCAAATGGCTGTTGTCTGGAGAATGCGGCGTCACATGTGTGACCACAAGAAGTAAATAGTGCACTACAAAGATATATGGTGCTTCTCTATTAGACTTGCTGCTGGAAAAGCAAGTTTTGCATTGTGCTAATGTTTTTATTGTTTTGAAGAATTCATTTTCTGCTTTGTGTAGAAACTCAGAGGTGGTTAACTAGTAACTTGAAATGTATTCCTAGAAATACTCAGCTTTAGAATATTTGGACTTTTAATATTGCTGTGTTACAAGTAAAATAGAATTTCATATTTCAACTAACTAACTCAAGGAACTCAGATTTATTGAGCTCAATGGTTATGTTTTCAACTTTCTAAGCTCATTAGATATGTAATTTTAAAATTTAAACTTGATATTTTAAAGTAGTTTTTTTCAGAAGCTAGGTTGTTTGAATGCCAAGATACTGAAGAATGTCTTCCTTTTAATCTTAAATCTCTCTGCAAATTTTGATTCATCCATTATCTAAAGGAAGTAACAAGAATATTACAGTCCATTAATTCATGCTAAACTTCTCTAAATAGTTATTTATTCACACAGGTTATATGAAAAAAAAAAAAAAGAAAAAGTGGGTGATTTACTCTAACCAAATAAAAGTCAATTCTATTTTTATACATTCTCCTAAAACTTTTATTTAGTTCAGAATCCACCAGCAAACAAAAGAAATGTAAACATAATGCTATTTGTAATGATTCAGTATCGAGATGTTCAGTGACACTATATATCAGATGGTACAATTTTTAAAGTTTCTGCATTGAAAAAATACCCAACCTATTTGCCAAACCCATTCTGAGACAGAACTGTGTTCTACTGTAATTTTCTGGGGAGTGCCTATGAGGGACGTATTTATCTAATTCCATCCAATCCCACAACTTCGTTTGATGAATGTAGTTCAGTTTTACTGTTTCTTTAAAGTATCGTTTCAGTGTAAGATTAGCCAGCTCAGCACTAATGCCAGACAGTGGTCATTTAAAATTAGCAGTTCCTTCTGCAACAATTTAAATTAAAAACATGTATTCTGTGATACTTTAAGAAATGATGATTGGAAACATATCTCAACCTACACCGCTCTGTCTTGATATTGGACATTGTATAATTATGACCTTTTTTCTAGGAAAACTACAAGGGGTTTTTTTGTTTCGTTTTTATAATTGTGTCCTTTTTATTATTTGATGTAAAATAATTAATTTATTAATGCATAGCTTTTCCTTTATATTTCTTTGCTCGCTTCCTTAAGTGACAACTGAGGAAAGAAAATGGTAGTGTCACACAGTATGAATTATGGTGTAAAAAAAGCAAAAAATATAAGTGTAATATTTAATTATTTTATAAGCTGTGTAATAAAGTACTCTAACTGTTTCCTTATATTTGGAATTGTACAATTCATGAATAAAATACGGAGGTTATAAGTAAACGTCGAGTAATATAAGTGGTGTATGCATTCATTTGCATTTATGTTGATTGTCCCGTAGTATCTTCAAGTACAACATTATCCTGTTTTCTTCTGCTATGTAATTGGCTGATGTCTGCGACTCTGAGCCTGCGCCAGTTCTGTGGCGGCGTGGCGACAAAAGCTGCCCACAAGAAAAGCCTGTTCTTTGGGGCAGTGGAAATTTAGCCACCACAGCTAAGTGTGACCTCCGCCTGACCATGCCCCTACCATTCAGGTCTCGTATGGGTTAATATTGGCGGGGAACCCTCGAAACAGTGGATTTGAGTGTTAACAAGCCATTATGATGAATGGGATGGAGGTCATTCCTTTCAGGCACTCAAAGTCAGGCGTATGTGCTAAGGTCATGTGAAACTTCTCTACTTTTGAAGGTCCCATTATGCTGGCAAGTGAGGAATGCGCTACTGGTTATTCAACAGAGTGAGTATATTGTAGTTGCCTTTTAAGAGCAGAAGATGTTTCTCATTTGAATGACTACCCTACCATTGAAGAAGCTGGCTTGGATCGCGCCCATTTCAGGCACAAAAAGGCAAAATGGACACAACTTCATGGTTTTATTTTCATAACAACACAAAAGCTAAAATGCACAAAAATACAGTTG
Source organism: Astur gentilis (assembly GCF_929443795.1). Lineage (NCBI taxonomy): Eukaryota > Metazoa > Chordata > Aves > Accipitriformes > Accipitridae > Astur > Astur gentilis. The sequence goes on along the minus strand of NC_064886.1, from coordinate 37,119,727 downwards.
CCCCCCCATGTGCTAGACAAAACTGACCTATCCCTTCTCTCACCAAAGACAGTGGAAGCTTGTCTCTCACAGAACCACGTGATTCTTCCCCACATGGATTTATCTGCAAGGTGATTTGCAAGATTAGAAGCATCATTCAACATAGCATGAGGTTTCACAGCCTCTCCCATCTGCCTGGGGATACTTTATTTTTCTAAAAATGACTCAGCTGAGAAGTTTCCAAGCCAATCCCTAGTAGGGACTACATGGATTCACTGGATCATTTCATATGCACATATATTCTCTAACATATATTTGCCACTTTTCCCTTCATTCACCATCACTCAGTTCTCTGACAACAGCAAGCTATACTGAGTATTGGTGCTAGGAAACACCGAGCATGCTTCTGACCTACACTATAATCTAGTAGGCAATAATACGCAATAGATCAGTCGGCTCCTGAAGGATTCCCAGCAAGCGCTCTTTTGAACATGATTTGGACTACTGAGTTAGATAATTAATATGTCCGCACAAGAATTTAGACTCTAAACTGCTTTGTGTTCTGGGCTAGAATTTTGGAATTAAAATGAACCGACGGTTGTCAGTGAATTACAGTGTTGGAGATGGATGTTGAAAGAGGAAATATTACATAAAGATGTGCTATTGTGTGGTTGGATCAACCCCAAGTCCACAACTGTTTCATTGCTGAGCCCTTACAAAGATATTTGGTATACAAAGCTTGGCAGTTTTCTAGAAGTATATTGCTGCAAGGCTCACTTTATAAAGCAGAATGGGGTCTTTTCACAAAGGAATAGCTCCGTTTCCTGTAGTCAGATTTCATCACTCAGGTAAAGGATGCATCTGCCTAAAACTCAAACAGATATTTAATGAATGGCTTGATTGTGTAAATCAAACTCAGCTATCTCGGATGCCCAGAAGACATGAAATGTTGGAGACAGATGAACGTTTCACTGCATGTGGTTTTACAGTAACATGATCCATAACCCATATTTCCTTTATTTTTCAGCAAATCCTATTCAAAAGCATCAATAAAATAAATTAACGTTATTATTTCTATTGTAACAGAAGTCCAACCCTACTGAGTCACTGGGATCCCATTGTGTACAACACTGTATACACATGTATACAGTCCCGAGCGTAGAACAAGAAACAATAGGGAAAGAACATGTTAACAGGGAGCTCATTGTGATTAGGAGAAAAAGCGTTGCTCGTGGCTCACCGTCTGTCTGGACACTGCAGAACATTTCAAAGGCAGCTCCACGCAGATAAGATCTGAAAGAGCAAAATTGAGGAACTTCATCTTGACTCTGTTTTGAAAGCAAATGCTGAACATTGCTGAGGTCTGAGAGGATAGTAGAGGGAGGGGAAAGGCAGGAGGCAAGCTGGGATACAGTGGAACGAATCAAAAATGAGGTGTGTTCAATGCTGAGCCCTAACCAAGACAGGAGGAAAGTAATACATATGAATCATTCCAACTGTTAGCCTGGCAGTTATCGGGGACTACGGAGATGTGAGTTTTTGGCAAAGCAGTAAGTCTTCTTTCCATGAAAAAAGTTCTGAAATAAGGAGATGCAGCTGCTAGAAAAATACCTTAAATTCCTCCCCAGCCAATATTGTATGAACATCAGCCAAATCAAGCTGACCTTTCTGTCTACTTCCTACACACTGTGCATCGCTATCGTAGATATTCTTCATCCCCTGCTCTTCACAACAAATCCAGGGCTGGGCTGGGCTGGGCTGGAACATGTCCGTTGATGTATATCGCATTACGAACTTCTTCACCTTGCAGTTTACAAATAACACTTGCTTCCCACAGGAACAGGCAGCGACAGACCAGTAGCGGGGCCGTATTGATTCTCAGACTCGCACTGCAAGTGGTACAGATGCGGGCTGCTATTAACAGCATTTGTATTGCGTTGCCCGTGGGAAGTCATTGCCTCTGCCCTGGGTAGAGGTTAATCAGAAGCACACTCTGGCCCGAAGAGCTTGCCTTCTAGCAGCCAACGTACACCAGGTAGAACTAAGGGAAGTAGTGTGCTTGTTTTCCATGAGAGATACCGGGACAGAAACAGCCTGAACGTCCCAGCTGGGCTGCACCAGAGACAAAACCTGAATTTCTCAATTCGTGATGCAATGTAGTAACACCAAAACCAGTTTTCCTCATTCTCTCTGAAGAAAAGCATTTCTTATGGGCCCTATACTTCAAACTATGAAATATTTTACATACTTCCTGTTCAATAATAAGAAGCATTCAACCATGAGCAGAATCGGTTTTATTTTCGGGATTCTGCCAATGGAGGCAGAAACCTGCACCTAAGCCCTAACTTCCAGGCTTTCTAAGCATTAAATCCAGCTGTTGCCACCATACATTTCAGTCTTAACACTGTCGTGTACCTACTGCAGTTAAGACAGACCTTTAGTACCCCTTAGGTGACTTGGGCTGCCAAGCATTAATTTATTATGTTCTGTTGTCATAATGTTCACTAATCCTTTCATAATAACATAGGAGAGCTGACGCAAATTTCATTCGAAAAGAATATGAAAGGGTTTATAATGGAAATGTTTACTCGTGAAGTTCTTACCTATGGGAAGCAATCAGACTTCAGAGAAAAGCATAAACAAGAACTCCCTTTTTTGGGGATCTTCACCATCTCCTATCACCATAATACCTGAATTAGGTCTGTGTAACAGGGGAAACTGAAGGCATTCTCCCCAAAGCAGGAATCCCTCGCCAGCCCTCCCATACTTCCATGGAAATAATGGCCCTCTACTAGCTCTACTTAGATTCTAGTTGAAAAGATTCAGGATATCTGCAGAATTCAAGAGTTGTTCTTGTACAAAATACTTAATCCTATATCTATAATGCCCTTTCTGACCAACTGTGATAGTGCTTTTAGCATGGTAATGTATTGCAGCCATCCAGATTCCTCACCTCAGGCACTGCAGGACACCGCAATGATACCCAGGATTCCTGCAGGGCTCAAGCAGAGGGGGCACCTAACACAGAAGTGCCTACATATTCCTTCCATAAGGAGAGATGAGACAAAATGGCATTAATGTTTTCCCTGGATGCAGTTATGACTCATCTCACAGGAAAAGCCATTCTGGTGCAAGGTGTTCCCCAGAGCACCAGAACTCACATTTCCACATTGCATATTCAACGTAACTGTTGAGCAAGTAAAAAGTAATTGAGGTCTCTATTTCCTCAAAATGTACTGCCAAAAAGGATTTTTATAAGCTACTAAACAAAGTATTTTGTGGCTTTTGAGAGAAGAAATATAACTTTTGATTAAAAAAGACAGAATAAGCTTTCTAGGTATATTTTTAATATCCAAACAGATATCTCACTGATTTTTTCCCCCAAATGATACAAATAGATAAACCCTGCAGAAAGTGCTCATAGATTATTCAATGTATTAATGATATGTCACTATTTATCCACAGGGGCTGAATAAGATTCAACATACAAATCATTATTTCACCCTCCACAAAAAGATGCTCTACTTCCAAGTCCATTAAAGGAATTCTAACTTTCAAAGAATTTACTTTAACTGTACAGCATCCTCCATTGATAGATAATATTTTTAACTGGATCAGAGCATCTCACTTCTAGCCAGAGATATTGCCTGTCAGCAGAAAGCTCATCAGCTCAGACTTTGTAAAAGTACACTGCAAATGCCAAGTGGCCCAGAACTACCACGACTTACTCGTTCTTGTCTTTGCTGGTGTGTGGGGAAAGGTCAACCAACACAGACAATAACAGGCTGTAAACACAGCTCTCTCCAATTAAATGTGGTATATACTTCTTCAAACTGCATCATTTACCACTATTTAATTTTGAGGGTTTTGGTGTGCACTTCCAAAATACTAGTTGCAAAACCAAAATTGCATGTAAACAAACTGGAACATCTAATTTTAAAAGCATTCAGCTATTGAGTAAGACCGTCAGATGGTATATGGGCTACTGTGATATACATCTACCATATTACATGTTCTGAACTTGAATTGGTGTTGTGTCTTGTGGCCAGTTAACATCTAATGCTGACTTTTCTTTTTTTTTGTTTCTCAATTGCAATGGAACTTGTCATGAAACTCATGAACTTTTTATAAGCTTATGGGTCAGCTAAACATACAGATCGCTCAAGGGTCAGCAACAGCCTCCTAATCTCTAGCTAGGCTAGAGCTATGTTACATCAGCCACAGTGATTCAAGAGCGTACCAGTGCAACTCTCAGGTAGCTAATATAAAACCCTTAACTCACTAAGACACATTTAACATCTGGCACACTCATCAGTCATTTCATTTATTCCTTAGCACAGTGATTCCACCCTAGAGCTCACACGGTTTTGAGAATCCTGCTCAGTGTCACCAGTCATATTGCTGTTTGTAAGGCAGAGCTAAAGCCTCCACACCTCCCTGCCACAGCGCAGCGCTGCAGGTTGGTTGCGAGCCCTGGTGAAAAAACTTCCTCTGGGCTAAGCAGCTGAGAAGGCAGAAGTTGACAGAACTGCTTACATTAACAGGTGAGGGTTGATGCCAGAGCTATAAATTAAAGTTGGGTATTGCAGGGCTTCTGAGCTTTGACCTGCTGTGATCAACAATTGCGAGGCTGAAGGGAGGCCAGACTGACCTATGTTTGCTGCACAGTATTTGCACTGCATGGAATTTGACCCACTCTTCAGTGTTTCTGCTGGTCTTCAGCAGGGACCGGGAATGGGTTTTTCATCTTGAAGTGTAACTTGGAAACACAAAATAGAAGGGAATTTATCTGCTGACTGACAAAAACCAGAGATGAGATACTGTACAGGATTTGCTGATACTCTCTTGATCTTGGTTGAGTGATTTGCTCACTTTTTTTACACCCAGTGCTAGATTTCTGGTCAAGAAGGAGGAGTGTTTCTCACCCAGTTAAGTTCATCTGGATTTTTTCAAATACATTCCTAGTATTATTCCACATACTTTAACCTCTTCTACAATATTCTGTGACTTACCAGGTTTTGAGTCTTTGACCTATTGTATCAAGTCTGCTGGTAGGTAGTGTGTTTGCAACTTCGTACGCTTGCGCTGGGAAAGGAAGAAGGGAAGGGGAACAGAAGAGCAGATACTCTTTCGGTTCATTCTGGACTCTACACCCATGACAGCAGTCTGTTATGGTCAGAGACTGAATTTGATATAACAAGTGATCACTTTCAGCCCTTTAACAACCTCTCTCTACCTTGCTATATCCACTATCCTCTCTTTGATTAGTTTGGCTAAACGGTGAATTTTATTTAGGGCAGGCACAACTCACACCTCATGTCTGCATGAAGGCAAGTGCAGCGGGGCTCTCCTGTTGACTGGTACTGATAACAGCACTGATCTGCTGAGAGATTGTGACTTAAGGGGAGATTAAAGGCCTTGCTCTTCTTTTAGGTGAGAGATTCCTCTAAGGCCAATTTTAGAATCTGCCACCCAAACACTTCTTATCTACATATATACAATATAAATGGTATAGTTCTTCCAGGCTGTTAATCTAGCTCTTTTTTTATATAAGGAACTTGATTAAGGTGAAAAAACCCCAACCCCCAAACTATTTCGTACATGCTGTGTCTTGTTATTCAGGAAACAGCCAAAGTAGTTCCCCAGCTTCCTAGATTACACAATCACGCTTTGCCCAGGAACAGAGTACTTCAAGAACCGGGTTATTCTTGGTGCTGGCTTTTGTAAGTGCTCTTCCCTGAACTTCTCATTAACCTTCTGAACCTCATGCCTACTGGATGGATCCCAGCCAGCATCCTTCAACTACCAAAGGGCTCTTTGAAAGGAGAGTTTACACCTCACTTTCCAGATTGTGTTACTGTGGCATACTAACTATATAGAAGAGGAAGGCAAACAGTGGATTTGCCTTTTTAAAAACAGCGGTTGATTAAAAAATAAAGCACCAATAATGTGAGAATCATACAGTCCTGAAACCTGCAGACATTTTGGCACATAACTCCGTCTCTCTCGGACAATTGCATCCCCTTTTTCACTGCTTCTCTCCTCCTGTTCCAAAGCTCCCCCCCCCCCCCCCCCCCCGAAGCCATGGGGGGGTGGGGAGCAGAGTGGGTTCTGAAGTGTCTTGGGGTAATCCACTTTGACAGGGAACTATGCTGATTAAAAGTTATGGCTTTGGAACAGTAAAGCTCCCACTGCTGACCATGTACAAGTTGCTGCTTTCTATTTAAAACTTAACAGTCACATCTAATCAAGAGAAAATAAGGACATTTTTATGAATTCCATGAGAAAAATTCCCCTCAGGTGTCGGTTGCACGGTTTGATCAGCTCCAGTATCATGTTTTAGCATTTCATATTAATCCTGCAGATTCTGAGCCAAGAATGCTAGCTTTCATACTCGCCTGACAGCCAGGCAAAAACATTTTGGCAATTTGTTATTATTTCAGCTAAACCTGCAATATGCAAATTAAGATTTATGGCAAATGAAGGCTTAAAACTATGCATTTATCTTCACGTGGAAAAGGTATCATGTAGTTGCAAGGTGCCAAAAAATACCAGAGCTGGGCAGAGAACAACCGAATTACAACTCCCAGAAGACACTGGAGAGCTGTATATCAGCATTTTGTGTCCTGATGACAGGAAACAAACTATTTCACAGTCTGAGATTTTCTGGAAGATAGGGAGCTGACCCGGCCCTTAGACTAAGTATCTCATTTCAGTGTTTCCAACAGAAAATTGTTAAAGTGTCAGGTAAATCTAGGTTTTTCAACAAGGCTAAACTAAAAGAAAAATTATTGTTTTACGGAATGTAAGTATCCTGTTGAAAACACAATGATGGGGAAAAAACTGATTAAGTACAGATAACATTTATATTCCCTCCTATTCTCCCATCCTCCCCCTTGTTTCTCCATGCATAAGCAAATTAAGATGATTCCCAGCCATGTGCCGATTCAGCTTTGCTGCAATCACATTAAGGCAAAGAGACAAGATACTGCCTATTCCCTACCCCATCTTTCTGGGGTAGTACAGAGTAACATAAACCACGTAAGAAAGATTCAGAGGTGCTCTAGAGAGACGCATTCCTGTGTGGTCTCATTCCCTGCTTTATGTTCTGCAGTACTGAAGACAATAGGATGACACATGGACTGGAGATAGATCCACGCATACTTTCCTTTGTAAGTCAGGGTTTCCAACGAAAAGCACTGGAAAACTGAGATACGTGCCCAAAGTTCAGCTCAGCCTGAGCCTTGGGGTCCAATTTTCATCTCAATCAGAAATAATTTCCCTTAAGTTAAAGGATTCATAACCATACAAAATCAGTGCATACAGGCCAAACTCAAGCCACATCTGGTAATAAGGACTTTAACAACAAGAAGGACGTTAAGTGACCACCTATTTTTTCTCAGCCTATCCCCTCACATACAAACCACAATTTCCAGATTCTGGGAGCTGCTTTGCCTCACTCCTCTAGCTTACTGGAAGAACAAACCAGCCTTAGTTATGCACAGTCTACCTTAATCCCTGTTTTTACCTAACTCCTATGAATACCGCATAGAATTCGAGAAACCGGTGTTGCGAGGAAGTCATTCAAGCGAGGCTTGGACTTAGTCGACACACGTACTTAATTCTGTCTTGGAGAACGAGACCGGTTCCATCAAAGGGCTCTGGTGTCCAGTACGTGCGGGGCTGGGTTCCCTCAGCCCGGACCTTGCAGCTGGCACCTGGGACCTGCTGTGGCTGATGAGAGGGTGCTCTCCAGTGTGAGATCAGAGAACGGCACAGCAGCCAAACAGCTGTGTTTCAGCAAGTAAAAGCGTATGTGTGTTCTTAGACAGCCACCTAGTGACTTTAGTGAGGAATCAAGAGCTGGAAGAAAATTCAGCAAACTCGTACAGAGCCTGGAGTTACACCACAAATACAGTGCTAAAACCGTGCTAAAATTAGCAATGTGCTTCCTAGGGTTTTTGCCTCATAGTCGATGCAGTAGCAGAGCAGAAGGGCTCTTGAATTACTTAACACCTCTGAGACAAGATTCCTCTTCACCTTACGAGTCTAGAAACGAATGTTCGGGTGAGAGTTCAGGTATTGAAAAAGATGTCCGAGGGTTAAGTGAATTTCAAAATTTTGTTTAGGAACAAGTATATGTGTATGTTTATACATATATATATACACACACACACACACATATATATATTCACCTCACCTTTTTTCTTAGGTACCCATTTCTAAATCAAAACATTGACTGAAAATCCTTCCACCATGCAATAAAAAAAAAAGGGGCAAAGTCCAGAGGGAGAGATCCATAGCACTACCCCTGGGAATTCACACAGAGAGCCCGCTTCACCAGCACGTTTGTATTCTACCATTTCTGATTACCTAACTTTGAATGTGGATGTGAAAATAACATGAAGTCTTTTGAGTAAGACAAGAGAATCTACAGGCCCAGTTCATACCAGGAATAGCACTTGCATTTGCTAGTTGTGTGTGCTAAAGTCTAGCTCTATGAAAGAAAAGAAAAGAAAAAAAAAGGCCTCAACCATAAGGGTCCACAGAAAAAAACCATTCAGGTCTGATTTCTGAGTTTGCCTTTGCAAAGTTATTCCAGGGAGACCTCCAACAATGTTTCACACTTATGGTCTCATATCTGTGCTAGTGCTCTGGATGTTCACAGAGCCACAACATGCAACTTTATCCTCGTGTTAGAAAGCCGCAGAATGTGTGGAATTATAATGAAGCAGCCAGAGCTGGCACCTCATCAGTCCAGCGGTTACCTATTAACCACTGCTTCCTAAATTACTTTTTGCTATAAAGACCGCTTGTGAGAAGAAAGCTCCCAGATGGTCTCTTTTTGTAACTGTGATCATTGAAAGGAAAATGAAAAAAAAAAAAAAAAAAGAAGATCAGCTGAAATAAAAAATTAAGACACTAGTGGAAAACCTTATCAAAACCATGGTTCTCCAAAGTTTCATCTAATATTAATATGCCACAGAATAGCTGCAGGGGGGTGAGTAGGTCAAAGAAGAAACAATTAAACCCTGCTGATGATACTCTGTTTGGGATGCTGTAGAATTGCTACTTAGATATTTACTGCCTCCCAACAATCAGATACAGGCAACTGCCATAGCTGCAGATTGTGTCAATCCTGAACCATTGCTGCAGCCTTGGACATAGAGTTTCTTTGTTCTTATAGACTTGCAGTGTTTGTAATCCCCAAGTCCAACAATATAATAATATACTAAAAATAGCTATGAGTGTGCTTTGAATTCCTCTCAGAAACATCAGCTCTACATGCCTAATTAAATATCCTTGACACACAAAAAATAATTGCAAGGAAAAAGAAATCTCCCTCATGAGGGCCAGATGATTTTAATTAGGTCTCACTCAAAATCTTCCTAGCCTCACATGGCTCAGCTCGCTACAAAACACACAGTCACACTGAGATTGCATGCTGTGCTCCAGGCCTCTCCTTTCCCTTTCACACTGGTTGCTGCTCTTCTGTCCCAGTTTCTCCCTGTTCCTTAAGAATTTACTGTCAACCAGCCCTCAGAGCTCCAGTTCTGAAACTCCCCAGACACGTGGGGCTGGTGCCATTTGCCGATTTCTTATTTTTTTATACCTCAGGAAGAGCTAGCCTGCACATATGGTGTGCTTCTGTGTAGAAGCTGAACATATGCACAAAGGTTCCATACAAAATCTGTGGAGGAGGAGAAACAGTATTTATTTATTCCAGATAAGAGTTATAGCCCTTTTATCCTCCCACAGACACAAGCAGATCAGCTCTCAGCCCAGCAACTGGAATATAAACTCAGATCTCACTGCCTTCCTTAGAGGGCGAGAGGGATTAAATCCTGACGGCAGCTCACCAGTCCCCGAAGGGTATCACCAGAGGGAGTGTGGGTACCACCACCAACAGAAGAGATCCGGACAAATTCACACTTCTGCCATCTCCCTCCACAAACCTCAGTTTTCAACTCTTTTGTACCCAGGGTGGAATTTGTGCCACAATGCTGCGGTGTTCCCTGACCGTGCCGAGGCATGTGAGAGAAGCACTTTTTAGTGTCCCAGTTCCGACTCAGACATTTAAGGCTTTGCCATTAAAGAATTGGGGCATTTCTAAAGTACAGCCTTCAACCTCCCCCTTTCCCAGCCATACTTATTAATAGTAATGAGAAGTTTATGAGAATTGGAATGATATGAATATCCAGTTTGCTCTAAGTAGCTATTTACAAATACTAGAATGATTTCATCCACTTCAGCATAACAGATATCGGTTGTCATAGTTAACAAAGTCCTGCAGTTTGTTTTCTCCTTTCCTGGTCCCAAGTATTTTTAAGCATAGACTTTTGGGGTTTTTTGTGTGTGTGCGTACTATGGGTTCAAACATACCCAGTATTGAGTGTCACAAGCCTCATCCTGGCCCTGAATGACTTCTGTTTACTACAATGTTTTATCTGTCATTGCAAGGGTTCATTCTACATCTTGCAATGACTTCTGAATGTTTTTTGTTTGTTTGTTTGTTTGTTTATGCCAAATCAGGGAGTCTGGCAAGTTATAACTTACAAGATTAAATTCCAGCTGTTGGAAAGACAACATGGAACATAGACCTTCTGAAACATCAACAGTGACGATCCCTTAAAACTGTCCTTCAGAATACCCGAGTTCCCCTGGAGTAGTTTGACTGTGTGTTCCCATCATATATCTAGAGGTCCCTTTCTGACAGTATTTGACATCTGTTCCTGCAGAGATGATGAGTATTGCATGTTTATTATAGATATCTGCTATGGAGAAACATCTCTCTCGTGAAGCCTGATTCAGAGTTGTCGTCCCCGTCCCGTCCCCCCCCTTCCCCCCCCGATCTTTTGTTCTGACACAACCTTGTAACCAGAATCACCCCATGAGGTACAGATTAATAGCCATAAGACATTGCAGAATTTAAGCTTGTAGAAACAATTACGTGAACAACTTCTGAACCTACAGGTAAGTTCAGGCATAGCCTGCAATTTTATTCTAGGACTTCTGTTCATTCACTTGACAATTTGTTCAATACCATTGCTCTGCCATATTAAGTGAAAAGTCTAGGCAGGAACTGAAAGGATCCAAGGAATTGAAAGCAGACCAACTTTCTGTGGCCCCTGGAAAAATATCCAACTTGTCATATGAATGACCATTAAGCTGCATCCATCCTTCTGTGGTTTGAAAATAAGGTCAGACTTGACTGAGTATCTTTGTGATCATGGTTTTAACCCGTAATGATTCAGGGCAAAAATATCTTTTCAGGGTCTTCTAACTTAGAACAAAATCCTACCATTCTCTCTGGTGAACTACCCCTGTAAATGGAAATCTGGTATCCTCCAAAGCCTCTGGAAAATACTCTAAGCAGACTGACAAAATTAGAGCCATGAATTCTCTTGCAGAGAAGAGTTTGGTGGATTTTTTTTTTATTGCTTCCCAGATCTTTAACTACAGAAACATTCCTTTTAAAACTTTGTAGACCTTTCACAAAAAAGAGTTTGGATTATTTTATTGTTTCTATCCCTGATTTACTAACTTGAGGTTTCCTTTTTAAGTTTTGAAGGCAGGCAAGAACATGAAATTACAGCTGAAGCTGGTGAGAACTTGAAGTATGGAACTACCGAAAATTCACCTCCGATGTCAGTGTAAAGCCATTTTACAGGAGTAACATTGTACATCAACATAACACCCTCAAGCATATGAAATTAAACATGTACTGGAAATTATTTTATTATGCTTTTATTTTTTCAAATTTGACATGCTGTCGTGGTTTAAACCCCAGCCAGCAACTAAGCACCACGCAGCCGCTCACTCACTCCCCCCCATCCAGTGGGATGGGGGAGGAAATCGGGGGAAAAAAAGTAAAACTCCTGGGTTGAGATAAGAATGGTTTAACAGAACAGAAAAGAAGAAACTAATAATGATAATGATAACACTAATAAAATGACAACAGTAGTAATAAAAGGATTGGAATGTACAAATGATGCGCAGGGCAATTGCTCACCACCCGCCGACCAACACCCAGCCAGACCCTGAGCGGCGATTCCCCCCCCCCACTTCCCAGTTCCTAAACTAGATGTGACGTCCCATGGTATGGAATACACCGTTGGCCAGTTTGGGTCAGGTGCCCTGGTTGTGTCCTGTGCCAACTTCTTGTGCCCAGGCTGGGCATGAGAAGCTGGAAAATCCTTGACTATAGTCTAAACACTACTGAGCAACAACTGAAAACATCAGTGTGTTATCAACATTCTTCTCATACTGAACTCAAAACGTAGCACTGTACCAGCTACTGGGAAGACAGTTAACTCTATCCCAGCTGAAACCAGGACACATGCTGACACAGAATATGGCAGAGTAACCCACAGTACTAGGAAAGCATATGTTTAGATATCCAGTGTACTTCATGTAAGGGTTTGTGTTATCCTGTGAACATGAGATACACAAGAACACAAATTTAACTATTACAATTTGCTGAAGTTTTTCGACAAATTCAGTTGAGCTGCAATCAACCAAACTAATGCACTGTGTGCTTGCAAAAGATGCTCTGCAGACACGACTTGCCTGAGATTCTTTGCAGGTAGCAAAGTTTCAAAGTAAATCATATGAAGAATATTAGAACAAGCCCTACATTTGCTGGATGACTTGCTTGCAAAAAGCGATTTGTTCCATTTTAGTGAAAACAACCTCAGAGACACCAAGTTGTCACACTTTTTGTGAAATAGGAGAAACATTGACCCATCTGAGAAACTAAGATATACCTACTGGTTTAATAACATTACATGGATTAACAGTATGCTTCCATTGATAATACCACAGGGCTCAGATGACAGAGCCAACAGAAACATGCTACTGAGCTTGGAGATAACTTTTCTCTCTTGTCAGTGTTGCTCAATGCTGAGCCTATCTAGTTTTGGAGGAAGTCTCATATTTTGGATCTGAAAGAAATTTAAAAAAAAAAACCTCTCTGTTTTCACAGATTTAGGAGATTTAAATTCAGGCAGTCTGTGAAACTTCATAGACGCGAAAACTTCCCACAGCTCATCTAGAACTTGAAAGAGGTGTTTGCTCATTCTATTTGATGTTTTACACTCTTCATGTGAGACAATTCCCTCCACTGATCTCCCCTAGCGGTCTTAATTTCAGAACAGAAGTGTTGTATCATAGAAGCAGACTGTGCGGTGAGATGGTAGAATAAGTTGTAGAGAAACTCCTATGTCATCTGGGAAAACTTTGAAAGCAAGTTACAGGTGTTTAGATTATTACAAAATGAATGATAAATCCTTCCTTTATACACTTTCTGGACACTATTAGAAGAAATGCTGTAAAAACCATCCCCAGAAGCGTGCTATTGTTGCTGTTCAGTATCAGTAAGACCTGAAAACTTTTTACCTTTTTTCCCCTTGCTCTTGTATCTACACATCAACAGGGCTGTGGAACAAAACTGCAAAGAGGCTACCACTAACAGGCTCTGAAAACATGGGAAGAAAGAGCTTGTAGAGGTCCCCTGACTACGGCTTGTTGCTATGTAAGCATAAGAGGAATTGATCAAAGGTCAGTGCGAGATTTGGAGGAGCACATCATGCAACATGGGAAAGGTATGGAACGAGACAACTGCTCAGGTAGATCTGACTGGCTTGACCTGCTTGCTAGATTAAAATGTATCCAGGTTAAACCTAAGCACTATAAAGTCTATGTTACGCTGCTGAGAGCACATTAGAAGGGTTGACTCCTTACAGCTACAGTTACAAGTCTGGAGAGGCGATGGCCTACTTACGGTCAGACAGGTCTGGCGAGTCTTTGCTTAAGGACATTGCCACCTTCAAAGTACAGACCAGAAGTAGCCTTGGTTTAATTCAGATCATGGTAAAATCATCAAGATGGTACATGGGGGAAACCTTGCATGAAGAATGGTGTGATTCTTGATTTAATGACTTTCTATTTCTTCTGTGATTTCACTGTAGCTCTTCTCTCCAGCCTTCTGAACGCACTGTATAGAAGTACACTGCCACAAGAAGCAGGATCCTTGCTTCTTTCCAAGAGGAAAGTCTGTACATAAACATAGTTCAAATGTTTCCGCAAGTGACAAAACTCAGCAAGGAGCCTCTTTACTCTTTCATGTTATACCTATCTATTTCTGAGCTACCTTGGCCAGCAGCGTCCTTTCCGAGTTGATAAAAATTGAAGGATGTTTATTAATGTTACCCCTGTTCCTTTAATATACACCTCCAAAAAGGTGTTTAATGAGAGCGCCTTTCATAGCATCATGTAACCAAGCTCTCCAACCCCCACTTCACAAGCCTACTTCATTGAACCAGGCACTAAATACAATGCATAAATGAGCAATTACATTCATAGTGTTTGCTTGAAGGTTTGCACATATGTGGATCTACTCATATGCCTTAAGGAAAAATACTCCTGCAAGTAAAAACATGACTGTGTCCTTAAAATTGCCCTTCTGAAAATAGCTCAGCCTATTTGTAAGAATTCCCGCAACTTAGCACATGCTTCATCTTTAGCTCAGAGTGTTAGCCAAGTAATAATCAGCACTCAGCAAGAATTAGAAAGTCAGTTTGTCACAGTGAGGTCATGGGGAAGATTATTCCTGCTTTATGTCTCCATTTGTAATAAATATTCCATAGCCTGTCATGGAAAGGATGTAGAACATATTTATACTTCCAACCTCCCTTTTCACATACAATTAATCAACTTGTTCTAATAAATTCAATAGCAGCCTATTCCCTTTTGTCATTTTTTACATGCCTTATGGCTCAGAAGAACCAATAATCTACCTTAAGTGTGCAATGGAGATATTGTCTGTCTTTGAAAGTTAATGTAGTACAGATCCAGATTAGCAAAGGTATTTAGGTATTTCCTTTTAAGGTAGAACATAACTGTATAAATCTTCTTCTCAGAGTCAAGTCAAACATATGATGCACTCACCTCATATTTAGGCTGCTTATGACCATCTGTTGAGATATCGTGATTCAATTTCACAAGTTCATCTTACTCCTATCCAAGTATTTATTGCCAGAGAACTGTGGAGTTGGAAAAGCAGCCTACATGACAGTGTAATAGCTATCTTTTCCTCTTTCATAAACAGTTTAAGGAAAATCTAGTGCATTTCTCAGAACAGAAACATTCTCTTCTCTGAAAAAGGCAACAGGAAATGTGAGCAGTGTCTCACTACGTGGCAATGAGCTATTGGAATAACTTGTGGCAGTTATTAACGAATTAGTCCTGCACTACTATTGACTACATTGGGAAAAATCAGTAACCCAATTACAGTGTCTCAATAGTCAGGGGAGCCAAAGCAACTAGTCTAATCTACAATGGGTGGCTTCCAACATGACATCTCCCATACCCAGATGGTCAAGAGTTCAGCAGACATTAGACACAATTTTCCTATGTCCTTAGATTCTCTAAGGGAATATGGCAAAGGAGCCAGTTGTGGTATTTTTACACAGACTGGAGACTCCTCACACCGGGAAATTCCCTTGAGAATATTTGGAGAACAGCACATGCCAACACCAATTTGCAACCCAGTGTTACCCAGTTTGCAAAACAAGTTGAAGAAAAACTTTAGTTCTTTTCCTTTTCACTCTGAGCATCTTAGCAGCACTGTGGTGACCATGCAACTTTAAAAATAAAATAACAAAATAAATCAGATTGAGGAATGTATTGTCATTCAGGTCCCAAACCACTGAAATGTTATAAAAAGACAGGAAACAAGACATGTCAGCTAAGATTTCAACAGGATGGTATCTCAGAAAGGCTTATAGCATGAAATTGGACAGCAAACAGAAAAAGCATTTATTTACAAGACATGAAGATACATGTTGTACCTGTGTCCACTATAAATATGTAATGAATATTTTAATGCATATGGTTCAAGTAAATTGAGTACTGACAGCTATTTCTTTTTACAAAACATATGGGAATGGTCATGATGGAATTACTCTTTTCAGAAATTCAGGCATGAAGTTTTGGGGAACGTCCAGTTGTACTCCAATAAAATAATAGCTTACAGAGAAAACAACAATTTTTTCTGTGAAGAAAGTTTCTAATCCTACATTTCTTAATCCTATAATTCTTACCAAAATGGCTTTCACTGAATTCTACTGCATAAAGAAGTATTCTCAAGTGAGTGAAAAATAATAATGAAAAAACTAGTAACATATTTAAGCTTCACAAAGAAATAGATGTTCGTCTTGAGACAGTAAATGAGATCATTGTCTTGAGACAAACTTGAGAAATAACTTGCATATGGATTTGGGGTTTTTTTTTGTTTGGTTGGTTGGTTTTTTTCCACAAAAGCGTAGCAATTGCTGATAGGGTTGTGTGGCATATCATAGGTGAACTAATTCTGCATTGATATCCAATACCTAGCAGCATTTAACTATTTCACAAATAGAGCTAACAGAGGAAATGAGTGCACCTATCCTTAAGAGGAGAGAGGACAAGGATCCTGGAAATAGAAGGGAAGAATGATTTTTTTTTCATCTAAGGCTGAGAATCTGTTAAAACCTGAAGTAACTTTGTGGAGTTTTTCAGCCAATTCACACAATTGTTATTTCAGGACAAGAAATCAGAGAAAGGATGAATGAATGAACGAACAGTTGAAGAACCACACTGAGAACAAAGCAGTAACCACATCTAGGTGTTGAAAGATGTCAGAATTTGTATTTTAAGTCTTTAAAATTACCATCTTGCTCTGATGACCTGAAGGTAAGTACCCTTACTTCCATCTCCTGATCTTTTCTTCAAAACATACATCCGCCTCTCAGTTGCAGATCTGACCTGGGTCATTTCCAGCCTCTCCCTAAAAGCTCCTGACATCAGCATCTGGTCATTAGCTCTGGCTGTCTAACTTTAGAGTAGCCATACCTTGTTTTCCATATCCAGGAATTGTTAGTATTGCATCATTCAGGTCAGTGGACATTTCCATCATTATTCTAAGCAGGCTTCTATGACATTTTAGCGGTTTTGTTTTGGGTCATTTCAGTTCTCTAACCTAAAGCTGCTGGTAATCTGAACAACAGGTTTTGTATTCTGATATATACACAGAATTTCACATACATGGAAAATACTGGTGATTATCCGAATAAAATGTCAAGTGAGCTTAAAACCACCAGGTTTTGTGAGTCTTTATGAAGCTGTAGAAGTTTAAAACTACCAGCATGGTGTATAAAACAGTCAACAGTTAATACTGTTTAACTATCCTTTCCAACCAGCCATTTGCAGTGGAGAGAGTAGCATTAGCACCTCCATGCTCCAGCTGGGGAGACAGAGGCAAGAAGTTTACGTCCCTTCTAAAGTAACACCTACCATTAGGATCAGACCTGCTTAGAATTCAGGAAAGTCACCTTAAAACCTGTATACAATCCCACCTACCTTACTGAAACCTTTCCTTTCCCATGCTAACAAAACTGAAAAGTATTTTGCTGAATAGATCTTAAGGAAACTAATAAAAAAAGTATCAAGAGGCAAGCCAGCTGAAAAGCGAGACTAAGGATTAAGAACTTGCAAGACAAATAAAGATATGAGCACTGAAGATAAAAAATCCCGAAGCACGTGTCCTACATTGTAGGTAACATATCTTTGGTTAAGATGGGCTACACAATAAACCTGTCATAAAAGCCTTCTGCAGATCTGTGAACAACTATATTTTAAAAAATCCCATAAAAAACGCTGAACACAAACCCAATTCAGTATAACGAAATACTATTTCTTCTTGAAGTAAGCTAATGTAGCACGAGTGCAGCACTCAGTTAAATCTCTGGCACTTAAGAGCACTTAGAGAAACACACAATGCAATCTTGGAAGCCAGGCAAAGACAGATGGAAATGAACAATAAATGAACGGGTGGCTAGACAGACAGAAAATTTCACCCAACATTTTATCTTCCATCTGCTTCTCCTTGTAACTGTACCTTTACACAATCAATTCAAGCCCCAGATTTCCCTTCCTGACACTAGAAATGGCACAAGGAGTGTTTATGACAGAGTGGAATGTGTTTAAACGCAAAAAGCAAACAACAAAATTAAAATCTGAAGGGAAGCATTTGAAAGCAGAGAGTCTTGAAAAAGGTTTCTTTAAAATAAAACATTCTTGTTATTTCTTTTGTTTTTCCATATTGTTCTTTAATCTTCCTCCTAGAGGGGGGTCTGAACAACAGCAAGAGATAAGCAGAGAAGAGATGAAAGAAGGAAAGATGCAGCTTTGAAAAAGTAAAATCTGTTTCTTTTTGTCTAGCTCTCTGGTACCACCTGCAGCAATATGGAAAAGCAGTAGGAAACATGCTGGGGTGGTAGTTTTGCTGCAAGCTTGTGTTAAAGAGTACATTTTTGCATGTCACAGAATACAGTCTTGTTCATCCTTCCCATCAGGTCTAATGATATATGACATTTACAAGTTAACTTATACCATGCTATTTCAAAACATTGTAAATCATCTTTCATTTTAATTTACATTGCTCCTGTGGGGCAGAAGGGAGGACAAAACAGCCAAGTGGTTATAAGCTCTGTAGTTACTGAACAAGTTTCCAGGTTCAATAAACTACAAGAGTCAGTGGAATTTTTTTAATGGGTTTTATATAGGAGGACTGGCCCCTGTGATGCTATGTACCATATCACCACAGATACTTCAGAGACACATCTGGTTAATATTTTCTCCTGTCATCAAATGTGCAGTGATAGTACGAGACAAAAACTTTCTCTTCCTCTGCATAGGAAGAAATATTTTGCTACCTAATATAAAGTTAGTTCTTCAAGAAGTAAGCGATAAACAAAGCATAATTTGGGCTGAAGGTACATTTATAATGTAGCCCTAGATTATGTCTTCAAACAAAACAAAACAAACCCAACATGCTGGATTTCAGGAGTTCTGACTCACCAACTACATCATACTGCATCTAGTCTAACTATCACTTTCCATTCCCATTTACTAGACTCAGAGAGAGTATGGTAAAACTATTTTCAACAGAATTAGCAAATTTAGAATCAATCGGTTTTATTGATGCAAAGGACAGAGGGACTTCTGGTAGCAAAAGAAAACATACACTCCACTTGAAGCTTCCACTAATTTAGATTTCTTACTTAAAAGCAGCAAAACACTTTTGAGTTGTCCCTGGTGACCAATTCCCAAGAGAACAGGGTTCGCAAGGAGCACTGAATCGGTGCAACAAGGGACACCATTCCCTGGCACCGATGTAGTGTATTTTTATGGCAAAACCATACTGATTTCAGGACCACTCTGTAGTCAAGTATTTCAGAGCACTGCAAAGACTTTGCAAGAGTTGCAGCACCAAATTTTATCAGTTGTGTCAGTTTGATTGGGTTGTATTCTAGCTTCAGCGATGCCAGCTATACAGTAATATTGTATTGCTTGTATCTCTGACAAAGACTGTATTATCTAGCTCTAGAAATTTACTTAGAGGGCTGTAACTAAAAAGCAAAATTTTGCAGGACTAGGATTCCAGGTTGTGAATGGCAAGAGGGCACATTCACAATAGAACACTGACAGCATTTCCTGGCCCCTAGTTATGTGTTATTACTATTTTAGCAATCGAATAATGATGGAGGAAACTACAGCAACTTTGCCTTTGGTCACAAGGGAGATCAGTGTATAGGTTCAGAAAAAAACCTCTGTATTTCCATCTCCCTGCATGTTAGTTCCCTATCTTAGGGAACATGCTTTGTTGAGTAACTATTAAAATGCATTCTTTTAAATAAAAATCAAAATTAATTACAGAAAAGACTAATTCTGCCAAGCAGAAACTTTGCATAATGCACATCATAGTACATAACATATACAGCACAGAGAGAGTGCTTCTGAAGGTATGTACAAAGCTGCATCTAGTGCCTTTCACTACCTTCTAGCATATGGCTTATTTTGCAGAATTGCTTATGTGTTCAGTATCACAGATGACAATACCAACTCCGCTAATGGAGAGTTTACTTCAGCTGACATAGTGGAGAGCTCCTCTGAGAGCAAGGGCTGCAGAGTTTGCATTTCTGTGTTGTGTTGAACCTCATCCAACATCCATTCCAGCTGATGGAAAGACTCCTGTTTATTTCAGCATGCATTATATTAGGCCCTTGGTGCAGTTAATTGCAGTGACAGTGTTTGAATGCTGAAGTTCTTGAATCCTTATGCTACATAGATATTTCACAATTTAAGAACACATATAAGACAGAGCTAGAGAAAGTTCTTTTCCATTCCTTTCAGTGCTCATTTTACAGTCTACCACAAAAAAAAAAAAAATTCTCCAAACCACTGAGCAACTTTCTTGCTTTTACATGCTTTTGTTCTTGGGAAAAAAGAAAAAAAAAAAATCAGACAAAAATATCAGCTGCATTGTCTCAATATTAAACAGCTCCTCCAGAGCAATGGCTGTCTTATTTTTCCCACTATTTAGCAGTTCAGAAGTGGATTGTGTTGAGAGTTGAAAAGAATCAGCCATTTCATTCAGTGAATCACAAAATCCTAGTTAAAACCTTCTTCCATTTCAGGCATGTTCCTACATCGCACAAGGCCATGCACTGCCCTGATCACGGACCAAGAAAAGTGGTTCTCTCAGGAGCCTCAAATGAAAACTTCTCAAGTATCATGCCATGCTAAATACTTTGAACCTTGCTAAATGCTAAATACTTTAAAAACAGTCTGATTCCCCCCCCGCCCTTTGCTTCTAAAATTGCTATTGCTTCTAAAATCTGCATCATAAATGTAGGAATGATTTCTTTTGTAACTGTAGTTATCTGGTGTTTTGTCATACTATTACTGTGTTTAAATATATTAGTTCTCAGCAGGAACTCCTACTGACAAATCCCCAGAAACTGAAGGTGCTTAACAGAAAAGAGGCTCTAGATGTAAACACAATTTTCCTTGTCTTCCATACTTTTTCTATTTGTAAGTGTCTCCATAATATGAGAACTAACATAAGAAATTTAAGTTACTTAATGCTCACACTGTATTCTTTGTCCCTTCTAGCAGCCAACCCTTTCTCTTTATTGTTTAGCAGAACAATGCCCACACCTGGTGACAGCGCTGTGACCAAGGTGTACCAAGTTACAAGCCACTGTGATTTAAAATCAAGGTGAATTCCATTACTATAAGAACATATTTTGGTTTGTCTTTTGTCTTGTTTTTTTAAACTTAACCTAAGACAGCATCATCAGGAGAATGACACATCCTGGAAGACTGTTGCAAGAAAATGAGGATTACAGGCTATCCATGGAAACAATCTACTTGAGGTATTTCCTAGAGATCCTATCACTGTCATAGTAAAATTTCAATGTGTGAGGCAGATAAATATGGATGGCAACTGAGCTGCAAATTGACCTTGTAGGCTTGGGATAGATTTAGTCACTGCTGCCAAAAAAATTTTCAGGTACATCAGAGATTTGTGCCCAGGGGTCCTCTTCTTACCCAACTAACTTGTAATCACAACTGTCAGTTTCAGAACATTTATATGACCCTGTGGAGTGTAATGTGAGTCAACCATCTGAATGTGAAATTCGTTAGACAACTGCAGCATGCTCAGTGGGAGCAGATTGTGAGACAACAGCGATGTATAAGAGAGATGAAAGAACAGGTTAAAGGGTTCCTGCAGTGGTTTTGCAGGTTTGGAAATAGGTGTGCACATATTATGTGCCAATGTGCCTTCTCACACACCTCGAAAGAGATCATTTGGATGCTGTGAAAACTTCAGCAGTAACAGAACCTGACACCTATCTCTTCCAGTATCAGGTTATAACAATGATTGGACTACACTTTAATAAGTCTTGCCATTCCTTGTTTATCAAGGACATCAGGCTTTGAAAGCACAACTTGCTAGATTATAATTTTGCTGTAAGAGGTGTGAGCAGCCCTCCCCACACCACTCTACCCATTACCCACAGCGTCTCTTAGCCTATGCCAATCACTCAGCTGTAAATCATTCTAATTGTATAAAGGGGTTTTGAACACTACTAATGTGTCTAGTACAAACAGGGTTGATTTATTACTCCTCCCCCACTTATACGTGTTTTAGCCTTCAGTAGTCCAAAAGGAATCTTATTAATACAGTTAAGGGCTTTATGTAAAACTGAACCCTTAGGCAATGAAAGACTACTTGGCAGGCTCTCAGTGAGTTATCAGTTACATATTTTTTTCATTTAAGTCTAATTTTACTTCCCACTTCTATTTTTCCCCATAATTTCTTATTGCTGAGGTGAGCACTTACAGAGAAAAGCAGTACTGCTATTAAAAGAATCAATACTTACATTGCACAATACTTACACGGCTTCATTCTATTTGCTTCCTGTGCCCTTCATATGTCAGGAATAGCGATCAATTATGAAGATCTGTCAGGTTTGTTATTACATGAGATTATTTATTCTGTTAAGAGGATAAAGCAAAGTCAGCAAGCCAAGAACATATCAAGTTAACTACAGTTTCAAAGCCTACTGTTACAGCCTGTTAGAAAGACAAGTATATTTCCTATATTCTAAACTCAGAGCCTAAGAACAAAGGGACAATTCTCTTCAGCCTGACCACTAAAGAAACGTAATCGAGAATCACAAGAAATCACAATTACTAGAAAATTTCTTAAAAACTTTTCCTAATAGTGTTTTTCCCTAAAGGCTTTCCCCTAAAGGTCTCCCCTCCATCATAAAAACAGTCAACCAGAACAGCACTTATCAGATCCTTTTTATACTGGACCAAGAGAATTACTTCATTTGCCATAGCTGGCCCAGTTCAGGTTCTCTGGGAATTACAATTAGGGCATGCAGCTGTGGTCTTCTCTTGCCTCTCTAAGACAACGTCAGCTTGAATTTGCCAAAACTAGCAGATGCCCAAGTGCACTGCAACAGGTAAAAAGAAAAGTAGCAAGTATGAGCAGAATACAGCTTCCAGTTCTCTAAAAGCTCGCACTAAAGTTATTAGTGTGATTAAGCTGTAGTGTTGTAATTGAATAGGTTGGACACTGTACCATTAAACTTGCAAACACATTCAGTTGCTGACTAACAAGACTCTAGCTCCATACATGTGTATGCCCAATCCAGGCAAGCGTAAGGTCAAAGACAGATTTTGTTTCTTACGGTTTTATGGGTTTGCTTTTGTTCACAAGATAAAAGACAAAGACAAGAGCAGAATTTCTTATAGTGATTTTCAACTAATGCTTTGAAGGGGAATTTCTGAATATTTAAACTTTTCCTCACAGTGGGAATTCTGATATTTGTAGCCACTGCCAAGGAAGGATCTTTTACTACTAAACTGGTTGAAACTGAAAGTGAACATACTGCAGAGTCTGGGAGAGATGCCAGAACTGCAAGTTCTCTGCGTAGCTACAGAACAGGTATAATCCAAGTACAGCATGTTCAAGATACTTTCTATCCTCAGCAAACATCCCATCCTAATTTGGAAAGGACTATGTTGAGGGCAAAAAGTTTTTTCATTCTGCACTTCCATCCAGCAGTGATTTAAGGAGCTAATTAGTGCCAACATTTGAGGTCCAGATCCTAAATAACCTTAAGCACCTATTATCTGTTACATCTCAAGCCAGCTGAAAGCCATGTACCTCAGAGGATCTGAACCCAAATGCTACTATAAGAGGTACAGCCCTACATGTTGAACCTTCTCTTGGTCTTCTGTTAAGGATAAACCAAGGCACATGGTGTCCAGCTCACACTTGTGCTCAGACCTTACAGGTAGGAAGAATAGATATGACTGTGAGAACGTGAAAAGGAACTTGACTCCAGGTACCTAAACCCAGTAAAGTTTAAGCTACTTGGATCTTCGAAGCCCTGTATGAGCTATCACTTAACGTTTAAAGTCTTGAATCAAATTGTTCCCATTAAAATGCATTAGGTACTCCGTATCTGCTTGGAGATATACATAATACCACCAACACCCTTAAGACATTAGCTCCTGAGCTAAAGAATGATGCTTAAAACGGGCTTTTCTGTGTCATTCTGCTTATGGAACTCAAAGCAGAAACTATGGTCTTAAACCACATAGACCCAATTCTCCTTCTAGATCAGCATGCTCCTGGCTAGACCTACACAATGTAGTCTATGCTATTTCCAGGGCCAAATTTTCTTCTCAGTATGGATTTAAACTCTACAGAATGCAGTGGAGATTTTCCAGACATAGTGGTAGGAATGCATTTAAAGCTGAACTTTTCTTGTTATTCTCCCATATATCTCATGTACATCTTTCTTTTAAAATGTGAACAATCTTAAAATATGTATTAGCATATATGAAACCAGAGTTTGCATCCTACTCTGAATGTGGCCCAATGACATTTGTGTTACTGTGCCTGTCCCGAGTCTCCTGATATGTTACACAAGCAATGACAAGCTGCAGAGAAACAATTTAGAAGAAAAGAAATGCAAGTCTAAATGTGTTATGCTTACTTACATTTGTAATTCCAGCCATGGATCCTATCTGTTTGTAAATTTCAAAGCAAAATATCTCTGAACTTGCTAAGTCAGTATGGATATGCTCATCTTTTTCTTGCTGCATAAAATTAGACACATACCAGGCAACTGTGAACTGATTAAAAGAGTCTCTCCAGCAAAATAAAAGAAGATAGGTCTTGTTATCAACTTGGTTGCTGACTCTTGACAGAGGTAAGAATGTAAGGTGCACTGAGATGCTTATGAGATTCCTACTGACGATTATGAGAACTTTAAGAAGTGATTATATGCTGAAAAGTGACTCTGAATAAATAGCATTGTGAAGTTCCAAATTTATTTTCTCTCAAAGTCTTACAGAATAAATTTGCCCACTTTATAGGTAAAGATACATTTTCTCTTGCTGACAGCCCTGCAAACTCTGAAAGTCACAGCTGTGTTCTCCTTGACTTGTGCGTTTCATTACTGCTTTTCTGAAGTGGTGTCTTAGTTAAAACTCTAGTGTTAATGTAGGAGAGAAAAAATTATCCAAACTACTTCCCTACTGCTCCGTTGATTCTACAGAACTAACAAGAATAACAAGACCCTGGAAATTGTTTTTGCCACATAAAAGGAAAAAGGCATGCAGGAAACAGATCTAATGAGTATGAAGGGAACACTATATGTGGCTCCATTTTTGACCAGAAGGAGAGAAGGAACACAGGGACAGGCAGGTGCAAGCAATGACCTGTAGGTTTTCTGAACTCAAGAATTTTCTCGCATTCTTCAGCAGCCCACCTTCCAGTCTAAGTTGCTTGTGCAAAAATTAAGGAATAAATCCCCCCAAAGTTAAACCACCCTTGCATTCTGACCACAAAAAATATCCCATTTGTGTCCAGCTCAAATTAGAGGTAAAGGCGCAATCTTCCTTACCACTATTGTGACTGGCTCAATTGTAAATTTAGAGTGCAACAAGTTCAATCATGGCCCAAAGGCAGCTGTGTCCCAGAGCCAGCAGATGAAGGCAGTTTACGCACCATGTTCAGTTCCTTTGCTCAGAGATTGGAGCTGGCAGTTTCGTTAGTATCAGCCAGTACAGCTGTGCTGCTCAGAACAGAAAGTGAAGAGCCAGAGCTTATTTCCACACTGCTTGTGTATTTTGCTGGGTTGTGTGGAGTCTCCTCTCCTGTTCATACTAATGTGTTTAATGCATAGGAAGAGCTATGCTGGGTGCCTCTATGCTGTGCTTACCCGGACAGATTCCTCTATGGAGACAGGTGTTTACAACCGTGATGGCTGCAGTAGCTGTGAGCTATGAAGGAAATCTTCAGACATTTTTGCTGCTGCTCTGAAGTCTTCCCTGACTCTAGTGGAACTCCTCTCTGGCAAACCTCTCACTTCAGTCACATGCATGAAGACAATTGGCTTCGTGATGTACTAGAAACTGTGCAACCTGCAGTACATTTACCCATTTAGCTTCAGATATAAATCCTTTAACAGGCCTTGAATATAAAAAACAACTAGTGCACATCCTAAGATTACTATAAAGCTATAACCATAGCTAAGGGGTGACACAAATCACTCTGAGATTTGATTTCTCTGAATCATAAAGATTCACCATAAAAATCTAGTTATGAGCATCATTAAAAAAATGAGCTTCAGAGCATGAAATGTTAGAGACGTTTTCAATCTTTTAGAAAAATAGTGTCTTGTTCAAGATCAGATTTTAAATCATCCTCTCTAAGTTGTCTGAATGCTGACTTCTTGCAGGCAGGTCAAGGAGACGTGTAAAAATGTTGGCAAAGCGTGTTTTAAAAGTGTCATGTAACACACCCAGTACTGGGATGTCATGGTCTACTCTTCTCAGAAAGGGATTAGGGTCACATTTTGAAAGACATTTCATTTCTAAAGATGTAGATAAGTGCCTATTGATAGTTTTGAAAATTTTTAGTATCTCACTCTTGTCAAAATCCTTTAAATCTGGGAGTATCACAGCTGTTCTGAAAATTCCAGGAGGTACTGAGCATGACAATGACCAAATGACTTTAGAAGTCTAATTATCAGTGCCTTTAAATGGCTGGCAAAAGAACATAGAGAACAGACCCCTTACACATTTAAAGCAGCAGATAAATAGATCACAAAATGTAATGGGGTATTTAACATTGTTCTGACTCTGATCCTTTTATTAGGATAGGTCACGTTATGTCATCGTGAACAACTGAAGTTGACTGCAGTATACAGCTGCAAAATCAGTATGAGATAAATATCATGCCCAATATGAGTATGTGAAAAACATAGTAACATTTCTTGTTTGTAAATAGCTAGGATATCATGATTCATCTTGTGTTGGGGATTTCAGGATTTTGAATAAGAAATGTGCAGAGTTCTTTGCTGGATTTCAACAGCATGTTCCCAGCAAAGCCTCTTCCAGTGGTGCATGTGAGCTCCTGCATGAGCACAGGATAAAAGCCCCTGTGAGAGAACTGGAAGTTGTGCTTTCTGTGGCTCACTTTGGGACTCTTGACTTGAGCCCTCTGGATTTTTCCTTTAAACTACCCCCTAAATGTCAGCAAAATGATTATGATGCATGGTTTGAGGAAAGTGCATTTACCTGCTGATCTGGGTTCAAAACTTTCAGGAAGGTTAGAGAACTTTTCTGAAAAACTATTGTGAGTTTGGAGAGAATTAAAAAAAAAAATCTAGTAATTTATCCTATTATGTTTAGAACTTTCAGAGGAAGTCTGGATACTATCTAGTAAAACCCCAGCTCTGATGGACCATTTTCACCTACAGAAAGTATTCTACATAAGAGAATTATTTCATCATCCTATTTCTAGATGGGAAAAATGAAGCACAGGAAAACAATATGATGCAGAAAATACAGAATTTGAACTCTTAGCATCCCACAGGTGGTAACTTCATTCACTAAGCCAAGTGATACACTTTCCAGCAGACCTTCATCAAATGAGGAAATATGCAGCATTTGATGCCTGTCTGGTAATAATACCAAACACCATTTAAACACCAACCAACCAAAACATGATTGTAAAGGTCTCATTTCCAAAGAAACTGAATATTCCTGTTGTTCACTTTCACTTAAAATTGCCACTAGCCAGTATGTTCTTAGGTCAGGTGTAATGAGTTACCTAAATACGGATACAGGGTCATAATTTTCAGCACTCACTCTAGCAAACTGCTAGTAGCCTGTCTACTAATATATAATTTTTCCCTGGCAGGTTGACAGTAGATATTTTGTTCCTACTTTCATGGAGAGGGCAGATCTGGATCCACACTCCCTCACAGTCCAGGACTGTTTGCATCAAGAATTTGTTTTAGACATAAGGAAAGAACTGGGACTTAGTAATTCTCTTCCCATTTCAACTTGTAAATTTCCCTGGAAATTGGAAAGCCTTGGAATATTTCCATAGAAAATTATAACTATTTACTTTTTTCCCATTCTTTGATGGGACACCTAAGTCTCATTAACCAGACATGATAACAAGTCACACTCCAATTTGTTCATGCCATTCTATAACAATGCTGTTTTGAGCTTACACTGCCATGTTTCTTTATTTTATTTATATTGGCCCACTGCTAAACCAAGCATTTTAAGCTCCATGAGAAACTTTCAGCCACAGGAAAACTAGGATTAGATCAAAATGCCCACATGGCACCAGTGGCATCATCTCTGGAGCACGAATTGAGATGTGGAGAGCAAAGTAAAGATCCCTGTGCTCCCCCCACTCCCTTTGTGTGGAAATGAATATTCAAAGCACTGGGTCTTAGTAAAGACCTTAGATAACTGACCCAACTGAAATCAAGGGATTGCAAAATGTTTCTTTTCATGGATATATGGTCGCTACTTCTCAGGTTCAGATCTGGCCCTGCCTTGTTGAAACATGCTTTTCTTGTTAAGTTTTACAGATGGAATCTTCTACATACATTCTGAAGTTAACACTAGAGGGCAATAATGCATGAGATATTCAGAATTTCTGAGCCGGAGAATATTTGAGATGGGTGGTCTTCTTTGTTAACAGTTAAGCAAAGTTCATAATTTGCTTCATGTCTTTGCTTTAATTTGGAAAGGACTTAGGCTGGAACAGGAAAGGAGGAAGAAGAAGTTTCACAGAAGACTGGAAATGAAAAATCACTTGCTTGCTTTTACATTGCTGTGATATTCTTAAAGGAAAGTGAGAAACTCTTTCGGGAGGGATATCTGCATACAGGGAAGGGGTGTCTCCTCCAAACAATATGTTAAAGTACATTTTAAGATCCCTGAATTTATTCTGTATTTTGGTGAAGCACTGACAGAGAAAAATCTCTTGGAAAGGAAAGGAGAGAAGAGGGGCAAGAGAAAACAGAAGGAAAAAGGGAAAAGAAGTGGGGGTGAAGAGAAGAGAAAAAAGAAGCAGCTTATAGAGGTAGGTAGGATTTGAAAAGATTTGGTTTGGTTCTCTTTGCTCCTGAATTTAATTTATCACCCTTTCATATAGTGTCTTGGAACATATATTATCTTTAACAGCTTTGCTTACTCAGATTGCTATTAGTAAAAGACATTGTCTAAAGATTGGACATTGTATGGTGCTGGAAAATAAAACAAAAATCTTCACATCTTACTGCTTTCAATTCTCAATAAATTCAAGGTACCTCGATGGCTTTTTGTCTTGAATTTACGGCTCTGGTGATTAACATCTTCAGGGTGCATTCAGACATCAAGAGAAGGTTTTGCTTCAAAAAAGCTTTCTTTTAGGAACGTCAAGTGCAAAATTAATGATTCAGGATTCAGTCTGGAAGAAAGAGATATAAGTGTGAAGTGAACCTTTAATGGTCTGTAAGAGGGAGTGACTGCTTAGAAGAGTTTTTATAGCACTGCACTTCCTGCTACTTCAATAATAATAATAACAGTAACAGTAATGATGCCTACCTCTGATATTTCACTTCACATCAGCAGAACCCCAGTAATTATGTTCATTTCTTATCTTAAAGCAAGTGTTACCAAAGAAAGGAATGTGATAATGTGGCATGTGTTTTCTACTATCTGTGTTTTTAAGCAACGTAGCGGGACCAGTTTTGTCTCCCCTGCTGAGGCAGGATGCAGAGAAGGACACAAATAGCAAATAAAACTCTTTGAGCACACACATTTTAGACAGATCACTATAATTTCCTTAAAGGTGAGGTGGGGATCATGTCATGGACACACAGGATGTCTGGCTCCTTTGAGTAGAAAAATAAAATGTTTGTTACATTTAAAAGTCTCACCATTTCTGCTTTCAAATATATATAGCACATGACTAGCATAAGGCTGCATTAGTATGGCATGTTACTGATGGTTGATGCTACCTATTGGTTCAAGCCACAAGTTTAAAACCAGAAGATTATGTTCTTTTTAAGAAAAGGAATTAAAGGGAAGTCTTAAAATGCCCATCAGTCTGAGCAGGCTTCATTTTTTTTCCTCCTACAGCCAATAGAAAGCCATATGAAATTTATTCAGTTCATGATAGTGCAGCTGTAAAGCTAGCGAACAATTCATGGAGATTGCTCAGAACAGAGTCTCTGTTTTCATGTTACGTTTAATGAGCCTTTTGGTTGAAAAATTTGTTATGATGCACTTCGTTTCCAGTCTAAGATGAATATGACTCTTGTGGTTTTGAGCCTTTCCAAGATCATTGCTGAGATTCAATTGTTTCTGCTTTAGGTACCTATGTTCCATAGGTCTACATTCACTTTGTCATTGGCAGGGTATGAAAGGGAACAATAAGAATATCCACATAGGTCAGGTTTCCCTGAAGAGATCTTGCCTCTCATAGTGGTGTTCTTTCTGCTAATCCAAACGTAAAGATGAATAGTAACAATTCATTTCAGCTATACATTATTAATTTTAAGCAGTCTAGTTTGTCTTTCAGCCACTTTATATGACCCTTGCCCACATAAATCAGCCAGGAAGATTTAACTCGCTTACTGATGAACCCAGTTCTGTTCATTTCCAGCCTCTTCCTGCAAAACTGAACATAACACTCAGTTTTTTCTCAGTCTTCTTGAAGAACTAATACATAACTAAACCCTTCAGTTAAACTTGGAAAATTGCCCTTCAACGTCTAAACGCTGACTATTAACTGCAGGAATTTTCACTCTATTGTATTTAGCTCTACTACGCTAGATTATCCTTGATTTTTGCACTGTCCATTTTTGTTGAATGAGGTGATAATTAAACACATGCAGTCTATAGAACAGAAAGTGTTATTCAAAACTAACCAGCAAAGGTCACAGAATAAATACATTGACAACTTGCTAAGAAAGGAGATTATCCAAAGTCTTGACTTGGTGTTATTTCAAATCCCAAGACACAAGAGAGTTTTTATTCCCTCTCAATTCCTTTGTTTTGGGGGGATTTCTATGTATTGCTTAGCTTTAATTTCTGTCAAAGCCATCCAATCAACTCTGTTGAATGCTTGGTAAAATTCCCTTCTACACTTGGGTCGGTATGTACTGAAGAAGAAGGTTATCTGCACTATTAAACCTTTGACTTCTTGTCTTTTGAAGAGATCATTTTGCATTTTGCTGTGGCAGAGCTGTAATTAGATCTGTTAATTAAGGACAGAATGAACTTTTTAAAAACTCTAAACCCCTTTGCATTTTTGATAAGTTTGCTTAGGTTGCTACTGACCTTCGTGCAGGGTTTGCCACTGCTTATTAATTGTTAAATTTTAATTAGGCATGCTGATGAATGTGCTAGCCTTTGCAATAAATAAAAGGTAGCTTCATTTATAGCCGGATATTTACCAGTCTACAGTGAAATTATCTGCTTTCCTAGAACACAGTTAATTTAACATATTTTGATAACAGTAATTGGTGGTATATAAAACCCAAACCCAAACAGATAAATATAATGACTCCCTGGTTCAAAGACTGGATTACCAGTGCAAACTGAGGTAGGACATTGGATCTTAAAAACATCCCACAGGCACTTGAACTAAATGACTTTAACAGCTGGTCAGATATTCATGGTATTTTTAGTGAAATTCTTTCAAAATGTGTTTCCCATAGAAGAATCAACCCTTCTTACAGAAAAAGCAGGTCAGACTGGAGAGATAGAGAAGTAAGGGGATGAAGAAGAGGATCATCTTTCATGCTTAAGGGAAATGAAAATTTGCAGCACTAGCAAGCAACCTGCTTTCTTCTTTGCTAGTAATAAACATGTGGCCTGTACTCGTGCCTGTGTGACCCATTCAGGGACTCCACAGACTAACCCACCAAGAAGGCTGTGAAGCAAAATAATGGGAATCTGTCCCAAACTCCCTCGAAATCAAAGGCTACTGGGAATCAAAAAAATTCTTTCAGATTGACCAGTAGCCCCAAATCTGAAAGAAATAGCAAGTATCTATGCTGTTTGATTACTCTAGTAGACGTACTCTGGTAAATGGCACTGTTTAAATTGGACCTCCTGCCACTCTCACCTCTTGCCTCTGTGAAGGATCATCAGAGAATCTTCTCATGATGAATGAGATATTTAATTAGCCATGTCCATTACCATGAAGACAGAGCTAACAACCAGCAACTTCTGACACAGCACACTCATGTATGTAACTTTATCCCCAATTTCAGTGGTAGAACTCTAAGCTGCGCAGCAAACTGTGAAAATAATAGAGACAGTGACTGAACTCCTGGTTCACGTAGAGGCAAGTGGCAAAAGTCACCCTTAATTCCCACACAGTCCCTGCTGAACTTCAGAGATCAACGGCCAAATGCTCTGCACTGCTTTTATCAGGACCTACCACATACATAATGAAATGCTACTGCAGGCAGTGCTGATTTTCCAGCTGTTTCACTGTTTGCCTTGAAGAAAGAGCACATATGATTCACTTTTTGCTGGGAAGTTTATTAAGTATCTCTTCCCAAGGATAATTAGATAATTATCATGTTGTCTGTATTATTACTGATGAAATGCTACTTAAATTTCATTAGGGATGACCCAAACAGGTTTGGAGAGCCGAGAAAGTGCACTGCTCAGAACTGTGCGTGTTGGGCCACAGTTCCTCTGCTCCTCTGTCGTCTGACCATCTCGAAGCATGTGGTCACTGCTGTTTGGTTTGATGCCAGTTCTTCAAGTGTCAAGTGCTGCTTTCAAGATTCACACTGCAAGCAGCAGGGCTGATGAGTGACTTGCCAGGGTGATTTCAGGCAGTCATGCAAGTACTACTTTTCAAAGGCTGGTGCTTTGGGAGCATTCTACCATAGTGTGGGAATATTTTGCGAGTGGTACACCTAGTTGCTAACTGGACGTACAGTGAGAATTCAGAGACAGTAAGCAAATTCATTTTCTGGATCCTAATATGTATGTCTTCCCAAAAAAACAAGTTTCAACTGACTCCTCATGTGGGACTCGGTGATATGTGTTTGATTATCTCCTGACATTATAAAAAAGACCTAAGCCAATTTTTCAGAGTGTTCAAGTAACCTGTCTGCTGTTACCCCCGTTTTATCCGCAGATGCTCCTGGCAAGTCTACTGAGAATCAATTATTTTTCTATTGAAATCAGGTATGATTGCATGCCTGGCTTCACTTTTCCCTGCAATGAAAAAGCAACAGAAATATCTGAGAGCTTTCCCCCTTACGGACATGAAAATGACATTACATCTTCAGCACAGGGTGGGGCATGCTTCACCTGATACTTCAAGACACAGGCTAATGCATCTTATGCAGTGCTGTTGATTTAGGTGAAGACCAACACCCTAGAAATACAGTTGTTACTGCAACAGAAAATGGGGCATGAAATAGAGGCCGCATATCAGTCTTTTTAATAATGATCTCCTTGGAGCTGTATTAACGAGCTGGAAGCGAGGAATTATGGTTGAGCAGAATTTCTTCCCCTTGAACTTAGAATAGCAGCAGGACATGAAGGAGCTGTAATAGAATGTTATTTTACAAGAAGTAAATAATGTAATAGAGTCTATAAGGATGTCAGCAGGAGAGTTAGAACTGTCATAGCATAATCCTGACTTGAGCAGCAATGTGTGAAAAAGTAGCCTGCAGCAGTTTTTCCAGTACTTCAATAATTTCTGCTTTCTCACTGATCTTTGTTTACTCTACTTACCTTGTCAAAAAAATGTTTTACCTTATGTTAAAATGCAAGCTAAAAGAGGAAAATGTATTCCCAGAAATCCCAACTTTTCAAGCATACACATTTTCTTTTCTTTTTGAGTTGTTGTGGAAAAGATGGAAGAATTGTATTCCCTGATTCACTTAAAAAATATGAACGGTAGTAAACCCATAAATAAAAAGAAGAAGCCTGTGTCTTTGTTGCTTCTTTTTCCTTGCGACTAATGAATAATTCAAAAAATTGGCAGTATTACACTTCACATCCTTGTGATATGATGGCAGTTTTTCCAATGAGTCCTCAAATGTAAGCTCGGGAGGGTCATGAAACTACACAGTTATCATTATTGGAATACAACAACATCTTCCAAGATACTGCAGCACCTTTATATCATTATTGAAGCAAGGCAGAGAGGACAAGTTTGCAACCAAATAAAATGCTAAGTATTAAACTGAAGTTACAGAAAAAGGAGAGGGGGGCTGAGTCTCTTTTTTGTGGTTTCTTTTTTCATATGACATCCATTTAAATTTTCTTAAACTGTTATTACAGGAATGTAGCAAAGACTGGTTGACAAACTAAACCAAACTTTCAGGATGGCTTTGCTCCTGTCTTGACATCATGCAAATAATTCAGAGTATGTACCCCCAAAAGAATATTCTCACAAGCCTTCCCTGAGACAACTTCACTCTGACTTTCCACAGGATCTAGGCACCTCCACTTTCCTTTAAAAGAAGTGTTGCTTCTGTTGCTAGTTTGCTAACTGGTGCTCTTGCAGAGCCCAAGATGCTATGCAATTCTCTCACCCCATCCTAGTCATAGCCTCAGGAATACTATGCCACGCTTTTAATTCAAATTGTATTGGCTTCTCTAAGTTTGAGACAGACCTTTAACATCAGTTTGGTGTAATGTGTTTGTATGGAATATTTGTCTTGGTTTTAAGCAAATACATTAAAAACCTTTCACTGAGAATATGAGATATTGCATTGTCCTTGAAATTGTGTTAGGTCCTTCAAAGCCATTTAATCTCAATTAAAGCAGAGCATACAAGATAAGGTGCTCTGAAGATGCATTAAAGCGTGTTATAGTGCCAAGCCTCCGTGCACTCTGACACATCCTAAAAGCACTGTGGCATTGGTTTAAAGGTACGGTTCAAAAATCTCCTTGCGACCCATTATCCATGGATCATTAGCATAATTCAGAACTACCACAGTGTATTGTGCCAATGTGTGCTAACAAGAACTGTTAATGTATGAAGTCTTGACATGATAGATTGTAATGCCTCTGGCTCTGTCATGTCAATGGAAGTTTATGCATTAAATAAAACACACCAGGGGATTAGATAGTTAAGAGATTGGAAATGCACTATAAAGCCTTTTAATTCAAAATCACCATTTGTAATCTGTGCTGGAACTGCAAAGTACAACCAAAAGCTTGACCTCAGATGGTTGGTCAGAAATTTATTTGATATGAGTTTAGTGTTCTCAGTACAGTCCTTCCACCACAGGACGGCATCCTTTTTATCATTCCTACTGGGATCCGACGGACTGTTGGCGAAACGAAGCCCAGGCTACCCTTACAGCTGAGTGAGCACAAGACATTTCAGGGTGACATGAGCAAGTTTATGCTGCCATTGATTTTGCTGCACTAATTCAGGGGATAAACAGAGGACTCAATTCTCCAGAGTTATCAATCTGGCACCTTTCAAGCACATTTAGATTGGCATGGGCTTTTATTTTCTGTTTTCTTTTTTTCCCTTCCTAATTACATGTTAAGTGCAGTAGAGTTAACAGATGTCACTAGAATATAATTCCCAAGGATTTCAAGAGCAAATAACACTAGGAAAAAATTGATTCACAAAGAAATGTTTAGCTATCATGATCATTGAGAATAAACTACATTATTTTCTTAAATGCCTAATTCAAATACTGTTTTCAGAGTTATTTTGTCATACGATTTTGCCAAAGTTGCCAGCAATCAGTGCTGAATGACAACCACATGGGAAGAAGATGGCGCAACAGTGAGAATTCACCAGCCGCAAAGATGAAAGGCACTGGGTCATGGTTTTTACAGTGGTCTAACCTCCACATCTATAATATGGAACATACCGCATAATCCTACTGTGGCAGAAAATGTATTTATATTTCTAACATGCTAAAAAATATCACGGGTTCCATGATATCCTGGCTGTAGTTTCTACTTGCTTTTTGGGCTTAGAAAACCATTTACATAGGAACCCAAGGTAATTAATATACCAGAATACCTATTTAGATTCCTACAAAATAATGATCTCAGAAGCACAGAGCTCCCACAGCTTCCAAAGAAGGTGGTGATTAAGGCAAAGATTAAGCTTCTCTGAAAGCAGACCTGTTTTAATACATCTGCCCACTTGTGGACATACATGCTAAAAGTGATGCCCACAGATTTTATAACCTCAGTCATAATAATAACAACTGATTAGTAGTCACAACTTCTTTTTGGAGTTCATTGCCACTGCCTCTTTTTTTACACTAATACACATTAGTAATTTTTAATATGCACCTATTTTGGACATGGCAAAGCAGGCCACAAACTGATGAGCACACTTACACAAAAATACTCAACACAGACTGTCTTAGTAGTTCATGTGCAAGGACTGTATGTTTGTTTAGTGCCACCCAGGTCTACTGCCACAAGTTACACCAATAAAAGTAGAAGAATAATCTGTGAAAATTGATTTCTATGTAAGATGGGAATGTCCCTGATCCTTATCAGAAACTCTGTTGTTCATGTTCTACTAGACCGCAGTGCCTGGAGCTGTATCGGCACATCAAGTTCAGACAAGTCTCTTCTGCACGTCCTGAGCTGGCTGGCTGTGAAGGAGGTCTAGCATGGAAGCCATGCGGCAAGGCCAGCAAACAGGCAGCTGAAACGTGACCAGAAACTAGATTGTCTGGCCAGCTCAAAGATGGGGAAAGCAGACGTGTATCTGTCTGCATCTGATCGTAGTTTTTTTCACTTTTTTCCCTCCAACATTGCCCTTGGACTTTGGGATGAGATTTGCTCATTTTGCCCATTCTGAATATGGTCTCTGGGAGTTACTATCCCACTTGGAGAAAGCCCATTAGCACCCCTCCCACTGGCATATGCCCACAGGTCCTGAAGTCTCCACCACCAACAGAAGCTGGCCAACGCCCATTGCAGAACAACTTCAACTCTGTGCTAACACTCTTTCTACTCCATGCCACAGAAAAAGTAGTTCCAGCAAAACACATCAACATTTTGCACTTTTACCCTTACACTAGTGCATTCTCCTCACTTAGTCCTTTGTTTAAAATGTGAACAGAATCTGGTTTTTATCTTATTAGTGACCTGGTTCAGGCTCGTATTTCTAATACTTCTGGTACTATTTCACTGATGAACTGTAGATGGAGTTATTAACACACCAGAAGCATCTGACTGAGGAAAAGGCCCTCAATGCATTCTTCTCCAAAACATTTCTAATCTTTGCAATTGTTTGTTCATTTACTAAAACCAGTATATTTAAAAGCATGAAATGGCAGAGGGCTGGAGTTACTGACACATATGACAGATATGACAGATACCTTGTTTGGAAATGCCACATGACTTCTTGTCCATATACCATTATCCACCTCCGAAAACTTCTTAACAAATTCTAGATCTGCGGAAAAAGAACAGAAGACATAAATGCAACAGGAAAAGAACAGGAGAGATCTTAAGATCCCCCCCCCCCCCCCCCCAAAACACATTCTTAGAAACTCAGGCAAATTTGCTTGATTAAATTTAATTTTAGGAGTAGCAATAGCTCCTCATTGTTCGCCACCTATCAGTTAACATCATGGCTCACTCTCTCCCTCTCTGTGTTTCAGCCTTGTTTTCAGCTGAGCTTCACCTTGGACTTGGACTTGGGCAATAGTCAAACCCCTGTTCAGTAACATCACCATTGGGCTAATACAAACAAAACTATATTCACTTTTCAAGACATGCCAATTACCTATTGAAAAATATTAGGATGACATTCTCTTTCTAAGGAAGCAGAACACCCAGTCAGCAGTGGGTTAAGAAAATCCCCTGGAACTGCATCATAAGCAAGTTTTATTCCTGTTCAGTGATTTATTTAAATGCAGTTATCTCTGAAGGATAAGAAACAAATCCTTAGGGTATTCACAGAAGCAGGGAGTTAGAGCACAGGGGGATTTTTCACCTTCAGATCGAATTAACTGACTTTATTCTAAAATGAGGATGGTCAACTGGGATGGTCAACCAAGCATTTGTTCAAGCCTACAGAACATGACTAGCAGAGGAACTCTGCTGACCTGAAGGTTTTTTGAGTAATCTGAAACCTCAGCTGTGGGAGCAAGTGAATTAGCAGAGACTGCTGGGGCTGAAAACTAACAGCCAGTCCTAAACAGCATCCTGGAGAGCTATTTGCTTTTAGGACACTCCTCACCTCCTCCTCCTCTACCCATTTTACAAGGGGTTTGGTATGCATTTTCTTATCGCTCTCAGCAATATGAAGCTATCAAGATACAGTTTGTACAGTTAGGAAAGCCGGTCTAATCTCTTCTAGCCAGCTGTTCTCAGCAACTGAATGCCCAGGCAAACATGGAAACGTCTTCTCGCACCAGGAGATCCACAATGGAACCTCCAGAGCAAAGAGGACACAGCAGCTAGGGCAGCAGTGCTGACAGGAGCAGCATTGCAGCATACAGCAGGACAAGACACTGGTCCGTGTTTATAAGACCCTTGTACTCCACTACAGAGCACATTTGTTGCAGGGCCTGAAGGCAAGCTGGCTTGAGGGGTCCTCTTCCTTCTGCTAGACGTCCTCTGCTCTCTCTCTGTCAGCTTAGTGTAATAAACAAGGGCCAAGAGAAACAGTTTGTTTTGAGGTCAATATTACTTGTATATTTTCAATACTCATATAGATTTTTCTTTATGTCTTCTGAACATGAAAAAACATATTGATCACCTTAATATGACTTTCTTCTATACACATATATGCCTCTATTTATACATACTTCCGTAGGAGGTGGACTAATTCTGAAAATTGCCAACACAGACATTCATTATTGTCAATCAGAGCAAGGTGGTCCTACTAGCTTCCATGTACG
This sequence comes from Astur gentilis, assembly GCF_929443795.1. NCBI lineage: Eukaryota > Metazoa > Chordata > Aves > Accipitriformes > Accipitridae > Astur > Astur gentilis. Next base: position 37,081,157 of record NC_064886.1, on the reverse strand, counting down.
CCTACGTAACAGTTAAATATGCAAGGTTTTTTTATGCAGATAATGCCACAAGATAAACTGCACACAGCATATTGTTCACATTTACAGGCAGTATGAAGATCATGCCTTTTAGCTGTCTTAAAAGTATGCAAAGTTACCATTTAAAAATAAAATGCTTTGACAAATGTTTGTTATAATCCTTACGATACTGCAATTGTTTGAAATGAAAAAACTCCACACCTAGCAAGACAATAATTTGATGGCTTGCTAAAAGAAACAAGCCATAATAATGTATTCATGTTAAGATCCCCCATTAAATGGAAGAACTACTTGAAAAGATGTATGTTTGATTCTCTGCCACCCTAGGGCCACTTTAGACTACTCTGATAAAACAGCCTTAGATCATCAGTGCTGTTTACACAGTATAGCAGAAATGGGAATTCTGGCTAATATTTATATACTTGAGAATGTATAGCTATTTTTTTTTATTGTATTAAAAACACCCTGGAAATGCTAAATGAGATTTAAGAGAACTGATGATCTGGTTATGCTGAGTACTTTGTTGTGTAACACTTTTTTTTGGCGAAGGAACACTAGAGGTCTCTCTAAACCTGTACTCTTTTCACGTCATCTCTCTTGGAGTGCTTGTGTATGAACTCTTATTTTGGACCATAGTTTCTGTTTATGCTTTAGACAATTTACCTCATCTAACCTGAATGCTAGTGTATAACACCGACTTACTGAATTAATTGTTTAATAGGCCAATTAACTTCAGCTATTTCTCTCTATAAGTGCACAAATGAGATCATTCTCTTCCTCTACATAACATGACACTATTGTAATGAAAAGGTAAAGGAGATTGGATAAAGCAATGTAGCATTAGTCTTTCAAGCACAATCCAAGAATTATTGCAGGCAGTGGGACTTTTGATATTGACTCCAGCTGCATCAGGATTTGCAAAAAGCCACTTTACTACAACAGAGATGTCCATCCATTAAGCTGTGTCATTTTAACAGATTCATGTATCGCTCCACTCACTATGCAGCATTTACTTTTTAGGTTGTTTATATGTTACCTAATCTGTCTCATATTTTGTATTTCTTTCCAGATCACTCAACTAGTTGGTTTATTAAGCATTTTTCACACTCCTTACACATTCAAAAAACCTGACTTGCACACTCAGTTAGCACTCACTAAACAGCATTTAGAGCTGAGCTTCTGAGGAAATGCTGCCATACACCTACTCAGGGTAGCATCTGCTCAGTGAAGCACATAAATTCCTTACCGTGTAATTCAGTGTCTTTGGCTGACTCCTGTCAGAGAGCCTGCACAGAGGTCCACCTCAGCATCATCACCATCTCTAAATTAACCTGTGGCAACTAAGGTAGTTACAGCTTCCAGCCGTTTATGTCACTCCTCTGCTGGAATTCATTGCCTCATGGCAGGAATAAGAGGACCCCTCATGTGTTTCCTCAGGCACTGAGGTTTGCATGTGGACTGCTCATGGCAGCATAGCAAAGGGCTCTCACCTCGGCTCCTAGAGAGAGAGCCATCCCATTTCTTTCTCTTTTCTTCTCTCCTTATTATGGCCTTTAACACCAGTTGTTGGAAAGAAGCGGAGAAGTGCTTAGGATTAAATGTCCCCAAAGTTTAAATCTCACTCAAGGTCCATTGTCATTGGTATATAATTTGGCTGTATTAAGTGTATCAGTGAGTACACGCCTTGCGTATGTTAAAGTCCCTCATAATTAAGAGTCATGCAGTCATCTAGCTTATTTTTCCTCACAGTAAATAAACAAGTCTTTCTTTTGGTGTGTAGACATGCTATTATCTCCATTTCCATTTGGGAAACTGAGTCAGAGCGAGTCCGAGTAGCTTGCTAAAGGACCACTTACAACATTTCTGGCAGACTAGAGCCAAAGCCAGGTATGGAAGAGTCAACTAAAGACTTGGATACTCTGTTTCATCAAGCAACGTGGCACCCAATCTTCTTACCTGGCAGCAGGTTCTTATTAAACAAAATGAAAGGACTTTTTCACAGAATGCTCAATTACATTATGGAGTTCAGTGTCATTTAACGTTACGGAGAATAAAAATGTAAATGCATTCAAAGAAAGAATTAGCAAAGCTGATCCCCGTGAAAGACAGACCTGTTAGTCCGTCTAACTGACAGACAGACATTTTTTTGTATTGAACTAAATACAGAAGTCCACATGCAACAGCACCAAATCCAACCCATTGGATGAGGGGGAAAGGTTCACCGTGACATACATATTCCTTAAACACTACCCTCATCTTCCACGCTGCTCACTCGGGAGACAGGATGTTTCACAGAAAAGGATTTGTGTTGAAGTTACCACTCCAGCTGAGAGGAGAGAGAGGAAAGCTCTATTTCATGAGGGATATCTAGTAAGCAAGTACAGTTATGGTTATATAATGCAAATAGGATTTGCAGGGAAGGAAGAGTTATTTTTATGTTTTTCCTCTAAGGTTCAGAGACTTTGTTCCTATAAAAAGTATCATGTCTTATTTCAGAACGGCTGGTTCAGGATATGCCATGAAACAAGCAAACAATAATGACACAGTTTGCATCATGGCCAGAAGACTAAGCTTGTTAAGTCAATCCAAGTGGTTTTCCCCTTCCATTGACAGGAAATCAGGCTTTTCTGACCTGATGCATAGACCTACCACATGCTACACTACCAGGTACGGAAATCAATACACAATAAGAGAAGACAGAAGTTCCAAAAGGAGCTTTTCTACTTTTTTCAACCCAAGCACAGTACAATGGTTATAAGGGTAATTTTGAAACTAAGGGCACTGCGATGTTTTTGTTTTGCAAAGCAAATGCCAGTTCTCCAAGTGTAACAGCAACTGATGGCAGCTCAAGGCTATCTCCATTTTTATTCCATGAGTGTACCAGGGACTAGTAGTGCTGGGAGGTCGCTGTGGAAAATGAGGGGATCGAAACAACTACTTGTTTACATAAATAGTCTAAATATGCCTTTAGTAAAGCATTGTGGTTATGGAACTAACTGACCCTTTTCATCTCCTTACTGACTCCCGTGGCTGCACCTATTCCCTTTTAGGGCAGATCTCCCATTTTTCATATGGATCTGTATATGCCCTGGTTTTTATTGATTATCATGTGAAGGTCAAACCAGATATGTGTTTTTCTCTCCTCAGGATCCTGTTACCAATGCTATATTTATTAAGCTAGTATATTATTAGCAAATGTAGCAAAAATTTAAAGCAAATGAAAATAAAAGCAAACACAAGCAGTCTATTTATGTGCTTATTCTTATCTAAGGATACACTTCAGTGCATGTCTAGATATAGATACACTGCCTTGCAGTTATAGAAGACTGGTGTCAACTTACATACACCCTTCACTTTCTCTAGGTCAAGGAGCTCTTTGTTTAGCAGTGACTGCTTTACCTAGTGAATGTCTCCCCCAGCTCAGCTTTGCTTTTCAAGGAAGCTGGATCTCCTCAAAAGGATGCTTATCTTTTTATTTTGCCTCTCATTTTCATACTGCTCAGTCACCCTTGATACACAGTCTTTACCTTCTTTTTTCCACCATTATTTTTTTTAAGCTGGCAAAATTCTAGCCAAATAGAAATATCAGGAGAAAATGCCTCTCCAGTTTAGCTCAAAATTGTAAATCATCAGTGTGGGGCTTTTTTCTCAAAATGAGAAAATTCTCCTGAATCAATCAAAACATTCTGTTCATTTCAAAACACAAATGTTTCAGGTCTTGTTTTTCAGGGGTTTTTTCCTCATAAGCTTCTAAATTACGTTTAAGTAAATTTATCTGAAAACAAATTCAAATGATTGTTTTCTGAAATGTAAGAAATACATACCTAAATTTTTCATAGTTTTCCTTTTTTAGGCAAAGAATCTTCTGAATTTGAAAGAAATCTGTAACTCATGTTTATTCCCTGAAGCTGCATTTTTAACAAATTACTATTGCTTGTTCATAGTTAATTTCCCAGTTAGGCAGGCGGACCGTCCATGAGGATGTCCACATGATGGTCTTGCCATTGTTTGCCGTCTGAATGGCTTAACTGATCTTCTGCTTGCAAAAAGATATGTGGAAAGTATCTTTGGGATAACCCACCTCTGATACTGAATAAACTCCATTTTGGAACAGCATTGTGAGAACCCCACCACAGCAATATTACCCCTGAATAAGCAGATAGACCAACACTATCAGAAGCCTATCTTCTGTTACTTTTACTCTATGTAACCTGGCTTTATGTGGGATATAGTTTGGCTCTGAATATTTCCACTTAGACTCTTAACAGATACATATTGTTACCATTACCAAACCTTTCAGATACATCAAGAAAACAACACCGAAAAGAGAGGGAATTTTAGATAAAGCCAGTGAGATAAATCTTTGCTCCTAAACAGATGTTACACAATCTTTAAAAGACATGCAGCTCAAGATGTCAGTTCCTAAGGTCTTATTTCAGCAAGGCTTACAGATAAGAAAATTAACACAACCTCACCAAACACGAGCTGAATCAGCCTGCAGGATTCATGGATTTTAAAGTAAGTAAAGACAGCTATGACTATCCGGTTTGATTTGCATTGCTCAGGCCAAAGAATTTCACCCAATAAATCCTGCTATCAAATGAATGATTGCTTCCTTTTGTGTAAGCAGTCCTTAGATCCAGTAAGTTGTGGCTGAATTATAGCATATCTTTCAGGAGGGCATCCAGCTTCCTTCCATCCTGTAATGCTTACGAGGCTAGGCACAAAGCCCAGTAAGCCATCTTCTTTTCCACTTCATAGTGCTAGAACTTAATCAGCTATGATGGGAAGGTAAACTTACGTTGTTGTGACATACTACTCCCATATACCACATGCCAGAATTTTACCTTTACTCAATGAGATAAGGATTTCTTCAGAAATGATGACTGGGGTACCAGGAAGAAATCAGTCAACAAGAGGATCACTACCTACAAAAAGACTACTGCCCATTTGGATTTTTTTCCCAAACTGCCTTGCAAACTTGGTGGAATTTGAAAAGTGAAGCAGAGATTGGAAGGAGCAGTGAAAAAGACAAAAATGACAAAGGGCAAAACCATGAAAATATCTCAGATTTATCTTGTGCCCCTCACTGGAAATTTTTGAAAATAATAACCCTGAACTTTAGGAGTGTTACCCACAGTTTCTCTATACTGTCAGCAGTGAGTTATACACTTCTGGAGGAAAACTCAGATCAAACAGGCTCTTTATACCTGCGAACATACAGCAATATATAGAGAGCAGGTATTTTCCTTACCTAGATACCGGTTTTGTGAGGTAAATTTGAACATTAATCATAGTTATGTCTAGATGAATGCAGACTTATTCTACTGGCAGGCATCTGAAATCATCTTGCAGCTTAATTTGTGTTTCTATTTCATCATTGCAAAATAAAGTATGTTTAATAAGCAGAATCCCAACAACTTCAGGATGGAGGAGAGATTGTTGTTGTTGTAGGTGTTTGCCATTGGTGACATAAGCAAATAAAAGATGTCCCAGCTGCAACCCATTCTCCTGCCTGATTCAAGATTTTAATGTGAAAATGGCTATTTTTAGGCTAGAGCTCATTTGAGGTTGTTCTCTGTCCCCAGCATGTAGCTGATTGCTGATAACCCGTTTGGGAGAGTGGTGGTGAACTAGTGCAATCTGCAAACATTACGAATCAGATTGACTGAAAAGCAGAGCAGAGCTGCAGAGACCTTTCTGAGATTCAAGTCTGATCTCTGGTACTCTGCCTTCTCTTAAAGATCCACTCTTTAGTTATAAGTGACACTTCTTTCACATTTTAAATAGCTGGCAGAAAATAAAAAGGAAAAGACCCTGAAATGCTTTTGCCAGACTACTCAATGCATTTAAGATTAAGCTGAACATTTCTATACATCTGTGACCTTTAAAATCTGTTAGGAAGGTGAGATGTTAGGATTTAGTCTCAGCCAGGTGATTGATGTTTTTTTTCAACTGTAAAGCAAAGCTATAGTCTGTAGTCTAAAGCCTATTTATAATCCCCTTTAACAGCACTTGGTATAAAGATACAACTCATTTCTTTGTGAAAATAGGCTGGCTCTGCAATAGTATGATATATTTAAAGAAAACAAAATAAGGAGCTGGAGCTCCCCTCCAAGATATATATTAAAGAAGTGTCAATAATTGCCCTGCATTCGGAGGAATTTTGTTAATATGAAAACCTGATAGCATTCCTGTAAGATAAGTGTCAATAATGGTATTTCATTCATCCACTTACCTTCTGAAACAAATTGGCAATGACAATGAAGAGGAACAGAAGCAGCTTTGCAGGCGGGGCATTTCTTTCTGGGGCTGCTCCCAAGGATATGTCACTTTATACCACTTGCAAGTTAAGTGCCAGTGTGAGAAGAGCGGTCTGAGGGTCAATTACCTATTGACTGTAATGCTTACTCCCTTCACTCTTCTTAACCTGGTACTTAATGCAGCCCCCTTCACTCTTCTTAACCTGGTATGCTCTACTGATCCATCCTTCATGCGCTCAAGGAAAGGTATACATCCAGACATAAAGTGCACGTCATTTGATGAGGTTTTACCACACAGCTTTTTTCTCCTGTCCATAGAAAAGTAATGGAAAGAGGGAGAGAAGGTCTCTTGCATTCACTGAAGTACAGAAACGGCCCAAATTCAACAGCTTGGCACCTCAGTGTAAAGTGGAAGTCAGACCCTGACTGTCCTTTAGTTCTAACTTCCCATCGCAATGATCCTGCTGTCTGCTTTTTGTTGCCTCTCATTATCTGACACTGGATTGCAAATCTCACAGTAAACCATTGATAAGTCCAGGCCATGTGCTTACATAGAACATTTTATACTGGTCATCAGACATTTACCTTGCTTCTGAAAGGCCAGGCTGATTTTTTTTTTCTCCATTGTGGTTTTTCAACATGCAAGGCTGCAAATACCACATAGGAAAATGCAGCAAAAATGACAAGCAAAATCTATTTGTTTTACTTAAAGGGATCTACCTTAAATTCTCCCCTGACCCACTTTCATCTACTGACATACAGAGCATGTATCACCCTCTATGGGTTGGATAAGTATTAAGGGCACATGATGCACTCAGGTTTCAATCCTGCCACCACTGAAATTGCTTGATTTGAGTCTTAAAGCTGCAGTAAAAAGTTACAAGGAAACACATCCCTGGTGCCTCAGTGCGACTTCTTTTAGAGTTTTCCAGTGAAGGAAAAGGTAGCAACGCTGCCTGAATTATTGCAGGCTGATGCCCCTGTGCATTCAGTCCCTCCCTGCCAGTCAATCCAGATGGATGTGTTCCTGGCTGCTATCTTCTTTCACTACTCTTTTGTCTTACCAGGTGAAGTATGCCTCACTGCTGGCATTCCGACTGATGGGCCTGCCTGTTCCCTCCAAAGCAGAAACATTTACCCTTGATCTTTACCCCAGGGAAAACTGCCTTGCTCTCTGCAGCTACCAGTCTCTATCACTATTTGCATGCCTTTTTTTCATAGTCAGTAACTAGAGGAGTTAGTCATGAGATTTTGCTCAGGGGGATTTTAACATGTCAGGGATGCTATTGAATTTAACAGTGTCACCTTCCTTATGCAACAAAACAGCATGTTTGTACGATGACAAAGTAAAGCATTCCCTGCAATCACAAAGAGGTTTCTAGACTATGGATGTCCCAAGATCTAGGTGTAAATGAGCTAAACAAATTTAAAAACAGGCTCTGAAATGGAGTCTCAGTTGAGCATCTATCTGTCTAAATACCACTGGGACTTCAGTACAGTGCATACTCTCGAAAAACCCCAACCAAATACACATTTGAAAAGGGTCAAAAGACAAACTTAAGGGCAATGTGATCAAACCTATGGTTTATGTGGGCAAGGAGAAGGAAATATTAACCAATCTCTCAAAGGAAATACTGAATCAACATAGAGGAAAGAAGATCTCATTTTATTCTGTGTAGTCAGTTTGGAATTTTGCAGCTTCTCTGAAAGCATTGTTGGAGGAACACAGCGTACATATTTCTTTTACCTGGAACTGATACAGGATCATTTGCTGTTACATTTTGATATGAAAACATTAACTGTTAGTGCTGCACCTCTCATGGAAAGAGGCAGAAAAGAAAAAAAAAGCTCAAGTAGCAGGTAAACATCCCTGCTACTAAATCTTTCTCAACATGTCCAGCCTTTCTATTTTGGTTCTTTGCTGAAAGGGAGTACAGGACTATACCTAAGAAACATGACTGTCAGCATTCATTAAGACCAATGCTTAATCTCAGTTGACAACATCAATGTCAGAATCGTAGCTGGGAGCTGGCAGCATTTCAATAGAGGATTCTTCCGAGCTCTTACACACTACTTCAATAAATAATCCTACTGGGAAATATGGAGAAGAGCATTTAAAATTATTTTAGCTGGCACGTCACTACAAGGTTGAACCATCATGTAGTGATGTGCCCACTGCCTAATTCCACTGTGAAATGTTGAAATACAGCTTTTAGCTCCACAGAAGCATGTAGGCCTCTATTTACATGCAAATTAATGCTATTCATGTGTGAACTACAGCAGGTACTGACTCTGCCAGATGGAATAATTTGGGGATGGGCCCATTCTCTTTTGCTGAGGGCTGCATGTATTCACACATGCTGTAGATAATTGTTGGAGTTTCTATGTCACCAGAAGTCCCAATTAAATAACTATTTAAATAATTCACTTTTTTCCAAGCAAAACATGGTCCTGCATGCAGTTGCATAGACTAAAAATAATGATGAAGATAATCGCACTTATAATACCACTATTAGTAATAACATCATTAGCAATAAGGGAGAAGCAGGTGGTTCAGGGCAGGGTATCAGGAAACCTGGACGTGTCACTGCCCAGTGACTTTGGACATGCCATTTCACCTCGTCTCTTTTTTCCCTTTGTTTTCATCCATAAACTATTCATAAAAGGCATAATACTTTTTTTGGTTTCCTCATCTGAAGTAGGCAAAAAACCCCCACCAACATTACTCTAACAGACATTTACATGTGTTTTACTGCATTAGCCCCCACTTGACCTTCCCCAGCAGCGAGGGTCACTTGATTTTAATCAATGGCAGCCCCCTTCCACAGAATTAGGATGATACTGCAAAGCAGTGGGTGGCTAAACTGACTGATGAAAACAGGCCTGGTCTGGCTGATAGTGCTTTATTTGAAGCACTGATATGCTTAGTATTTGTTCAATTATCATCAGCAGAGAAATCAAGGTATCAGTGCGTGAACCTCCTCAACATGTGGTAGCCAACCTTATATACGGCAGCAACAAACACAAGACCCGAGAGGAATCAAACAACAGAATCAGCTGATCTATTTACAATTGGAAGCTACAAAGGGTTTTTTAGCCAGTGATTTTCATTCCCTTGAAGCTGGAGATGCAGAGACAGATTTTGACAGTTGCACAAAGACAAGGATTTAATTAAACTGAAGAAAATGAGATAAACTTTGCATAACAAAAGAAAGGAGGAAAATACACCTATCTTGCAGAAATAGGCTGGGACAGGATGTGAGGGGCTGTCTTCACCTCCTGCTCTCCTTGAAACCGGTTTCTAATCCTGTGTACTTCAAGTCATACAATAGGGAAGCAGCCTCAGTGCTGCCAACCTGCCTTGCTTGCACTGAACCTGCATCCCCGGGTGTTCTCATACAGGCAGCCCTCTGACGGGGCTAGTCCTCTGCAGACTGGTTCCAGCCTCTGCCTGGCACAGCCTTGCTAACAGCCTCTGACTGGCCCTCCAGCAGACACCTTCCTGATTTTGCCCCAACCAACCTGCTTCTGCAGTGAACATCAGAAGTGTTACTACAGAAAGCAGTGAGAAAGGAAAATTAGCTGTGCGTTGAAAAATCCATAAAAGGAAACGACTGAAAAGATCATGAACAAACAAAACAACCAAAAAACCCCACACCAGAAATTCTCTAAATTCAGGCTAAATATACAGCCACTAGGAAGGTCAGCAGAGCCCTTTCCCTTTCCAGCTTCCAGAGCCATTTCACGAGCATTTGGCTTCACTGCTCCCACCCCCTGGAACACTCCCAAATGCCTTTACATTTCAAGGTCTCTAGGGCTAGCAGATGGGTTTGCTTCACCTGTAAATGTTGGCTAGCACTGCAAAACATAGACTTACTATGAAATCATTACAGTGGGAAATACAGCATCATCTTCCAACCATGGAAAAAAAATCCCTTTACTGTAATCCCTAATTCACAGTCAAAGATATTTCTGCTAAATATCATTTCTAAAAGGCCATTTAAAAATAAGATCGGACAATCATCTATTCCCGCAGAAGAGAAAAGAAAAACCTAAGGTGTTAGCATCATGGGTAACATGGCACACATTCAGATACTAATGCCTGAATCTTTTTAACAGAGATGAAAAAACACCAGGAAATAGTCCATTCTGGACTTTTTGCTTTCCCCATGTGCTTGATTCTAGGACACTAGTTTTGTTTTGTTTTTTTTAAATCCAGTCTTTGCCAATTCTATGGGATAATAATAATTAGGTCAGAAAGTGGAATTAAAGGCGCTACCATGAAATTGATATCTGTATCTGTGAATGCTTGTCTCTTCAGCTGGTATGCAGATGTTTGTGAACAGAAAGGCTTGACTTGCTTGCCTAGCTCACCAGGAGTTAATTAGCATACACTGACAGACCTGCCTGGTGTGTGATACATTGAAAAAAGCCCTAACAGAGGAAAAAACAATGAAAAGTTATTCTGTGCTGCAAAATTCCACTGACACTAAAAACTACTGCACTAGATTTTTTGAAAAGACCACCTAGTTTTGTACTCAGTCTCTGCGAGTGACCAAGGAGGGAGTACAAGAAATGGGAATGCACAGGACAATGTTTCCCCTGCTGTGCTCAACAATTCACAGTCTCTGTGACAAAAGATTTGAACACAGACTTGCTTTTACAAGCCACTAATAAGCTTGTCCTTAAAGAGTTTAATCACATTTTGAATCTATGTTTAATTTTATCTTCTAAAAATCCTGTAGCAATGAGTTCCACAAATTAATAATACAGTTTGTGAAAAAGAAGTTCCTCTTCTTTCTGTTAAATGTACTCACCAGTAAGATCGCTGGTTACATTCTTGTACACCAAACTTGAAAAGCAGTAAAGTAATAATTCCTGATGCTTTTCCCTTATACTGCTTATGATTTTATCCACTTACATCACATGCATCCCCTTTCATTTATTTTCTAAGCCAAAGACTTCTAATCTGTGTGATCTTTCCTCCCGCTTTGAGCATTCTTGTTGCCTTTCTCCTGTTTTAATATTCTCCCCTGAGCGTTACTTCGGACTTCTCAGTGCTAAATTTTATCTGCTATTTTATTAGTTCTGTGAGTTTAAGGTCTAAGCTTTTCCGTTTTCAGTTTGCTATCCTGATAATTTTCTTATTGCCACTACACATGAACCTCCTCTCCAGGATCTCCGATAATACATTGATTTGTACAAATCCTAGCTCAAAGCCTTGAGGTACCTCCCTTCAATGGAAAAGCTGTCCATGTACTCTTACCCTTTATATCTTATCTTTTAACCAGTTTTTAACACGAGAGGACCTTTCCTCTTACGCTTTGACAGCTTGGTTTCCATGAGCATGTCTCATGAGAAACCCTGTCAGAAGTGTTGAATGGAAACCAGTTGTATGAAATGTTTCCTATCAGGAATCAGAATATTCATTCAGGATTAGCAATCTATGGAAAGGACTGTTTGACTTCTGGAGAAAAGGAAAAGGAATCGTGAATCATTTAAAGGATGTTTCCTGACATTCTATGTCAAAGTAGATGCTGCAGGTGACATTAAAAATATAATAATTTCAGTGGCTTAGCTGATGTTTTAGCAAGATCTGGCGAATAACAAAACTGATAATTTCCTCTAAATTCTATATAATCCCACTTTCACTTCTTTTTTTTTTTTTTAACTGAAAACTAAAATGAAAACGGGAATGACCTGAAATTAAATTGAACAAGCTGAATTTGCCTTCAAGCACATTTGGGTGAGGCTGAAGAAAAATGTCTGACCTCATAAGAGCCAGTATTCAGTGCTGGAGCCCCTTGGCAGTTCCCGTCAATCTTGGCTCAGAATGCAAGGCCTGCTCAAGGTACAAGCAAGACAGACTAAAAGAAGTGGCAGACTCTCTCCTTTGCTGTCGTCTATTCCACTCTAACTGCGGAACAGCCTGAACTGCTCTGGCAGATGCTGCATTGCCATCGAGCATGTGTAGGACGTACAGTTTCGGGTACAGGCCACATTCCCTGCCAGCGCTGGCAGTCACCTCTTGCAGCTCCATCCTGGCAGCAACAGCCATAAAAAGTCCCACTCTAGCCGTCTCCCCAGCTTGGCACTTTTCCTTTCCAAGGAAAGGAAGCACTTCCAAGCCTAGGAAGCACTTCAAATACAAAGTGCTCTGAGGTAGGGCTGCTTCCTTTAAAACCCAGTAAGAAGAGAGGAGAGAAATGTAAAAACTTTAAAGTAGGTGGAAAATGAGGACCCCTTTCAACTACTCTCCTCCAGTCAGAGCCATTCTGAAGACCTCTCTCGTCCAACTTTCTCTGTCATAAAACCCCTAAGCCGAGCTCACTGCCGATATTGTCAGTTCTTTTCCCGCTTACCTGCCACAACCTTAGGGACTGCCAGGAGTCCTCCCCCAGCAGAACCCACTCTGCCATCCCTCCGAAACCGAATTTTTCCTACTCTGCTGAGAAGCTGTAGAAAAGCAAAGAGTAAATGGAAATTTATACTGCTGACCCTGAGGAGGTCTCTGCCTGTTTGAAATATAAGTTATTGTAGTAATTTGGAGAGCTAAGCAGTGAGCCGAGAATCTGTATGAGCAGGCTTTCACATTCTGTTTCCTTCTGGTCAGGGCATGGAGAAAAATTATTTACCAAGGAAATGATCTCACAAAGACATAATGTAAGAATTAGTAATGTCTAAAATAAAATAAACTCTCTGTATGTTATATTTTCCTAAAATTTCTTTAAAGAAACATTTTTAATCTTGAGGAATCGGAGTTAGCTTTTATTTTATTCACAAGCTTGTGTTACTTCCTGATGAATAATCACATGAGATAAAATACAGATTCACGGGTACCAGGCATTTAAGGATATAAAATATCAGAGGCGTATTCTTAATTCCCCAAGCCATACATGGCAAACCTAAGAACACCAGCATTAAGATTACACTTTAGAAGACATCTGCAAATACTAAGGACAGGAAAAGTCATTAAATAAACTTAACACTTCCCTGTACTTCAAATAGAACAAAGAGTTTGAATTCCTGCTGTAGGTGCCAAGCCCACTCTGTTTTAACTCTCTAGTTATGACCATTTTCATATGGGAAGTTACCATTATAACAGAGAAGCTCCCTACAAGGTATATATGGAGTTAGATAACAAATTTAGAGTAAAAACTAAAAAGAGAAATTTTAAAAGGCAAAAAAACCCCGTAAAAATAATCTAGAAACAGTTAATGCAAGAGAACTACTGCTCCTTAACAAAATAGAGACAGATAATCTTAGAATAATTTCTCAGAACATTGTTGAAATTTTTCTTTTCTTAGGTGTTTTGTGTTGGCTGGGAGCCATTTACTCCTGCACTGCAATTGAAGAGAACATTTGCCTTCTTGGTTTTCGACTCTAATATCTCATAGCGCAAGCAGAGCTTTTGTTATGCATCAGCAGCTGCCAATATTTTAATGAAAGGCTCCAACAAAAATGGTTGTCCTTTGCTTTTGATTTATTTTAGCTAGCAGCATTTCAGAGTTTCACTCCCCAGTTCAAACCCAGTCCACTGTAGCTTCTATACACAGTTCTCCAGGATCTCCCAGTAGTCTCCCATTACAAACTGATTGACTACACTGTCAGAACCTCTCAACAAACTTCCCAGTTTCATTTAGTCTGCAAGACTTTTGTTTTCTGCAAAGCAAATTCCCAATTCTACCCTCATCTCCTATTAAACTGGAAGGAGTATTTTACATCAAGTATGTTCCTGCTGAATCCAGGCAATTAGCAAAGTCTCTAATTCCATCTCTTCATCCTATACTCTGCATTTGTTTCTCAACAAGTAAGGCCTTTCTTTGCCTATTAGTTTATTTAAGGTTTTAATTTTTGATTCTTCTTTTTTTTTTTTCAATTCTTGTATGAGTGTGTATTTCACGAACACTCCATCTTGGATGCTGTGATAGGCGCAGGCAAAATGTCCAGCACCTAAGCGTGTGCTTAAGACACATAAATCTGCAGAAGTTAAATACATGTCTAAATGGTCTCTTGAACTCTTACTGACAAAAAAGATTTGTGGGCTTTTTGCACTGGACTCTGCTGATGTCTCTATTTTATACTATTGGTAACAACGACCAGCTTCCTTTCTGGTGTGATATTCCTAGAACTTTCAGTAAACCGGTTGCAATTGGGGGAAAAAAAACCTTAAAAGATAATAAATGTGAATTCATTTGTACAATGGGGATAAAAACTGAGCCTGATTGCAAAACACAGTTTAGATAAAACAGTGGAAACACTATGAATTATATTCTTACTCATGACAGAATTTAAAAGCACAGAATTTGCCCAGATTAGAAAATGTCCTGAAGAGATTATATTATTTTACCCATTTCTACTAGCTTTCACGATTTATCTTGCAGTGATGGTTCTGTGGAGATGTAACACTGCTTGGCGTACTAAATAGTGTCACTTTCTTCTGATTCTGACGAGTTTTAATGTAGACTAGCACAAGGAAATGTTAACCTCTCCTGTTCTCACTCTTTCAGTGTGATTTCTAATACATCTGACACAATCCCTTGCAAGTCCTTATTTCTCTGTAATTACATTAACATGATGATATGCCTTCATCTGGGACTTCATCAGGATTTCATCTTGTAAAGAAAAAAAAGTCCCAGATCATTGAAGTACCTTTTTCTTATGAAACCATCTTCAAAGCCTTAACCTCAATGTTTCTAGAGATCTGTCAGCTTAGAAGTAACACCTGACACCGTCAAATTATTGCCATTATCACATTCAGGGCAATCACTCCTCCCTCCCCTGCCATCCTAAGGTTTTCAGAAAACAAAAAGTAGGGTTTCTTTCAACTGTGAAAGTTGTTAGCCATGAGTGTGACTTAGATTTACTGAATTATTCTACTGTAGTGTCCCAGGAAGACTTGGCAGAGATTGATTCCAGCCACACCAAGGATGACATATATCAAACTCCTTCACAGATGCTTATTCACCCATCAGATTATATAACGTTGACCCTGGAATTGCTGAGAACTAAAAGGAATAAAAAGAGAGTTGGATGTGTTTTATCTGGGATGCCAGGTCATTAAGACTATTCTGGTAAGATATAACAGAATGGTATGATGCAGACTGTCTACCTCAGGCTATGAACTTGTCATCTTACAAGTGAAGTGAAGCCAGTCTGCTTAACTGCCTGAGCAATAAATAGAACCTCCTTCCTAGCACATAATAAAAGCAATGGAAAACTTTTACTTAACTTTTTCTTCTTCATTCTCTGTTCTAAAAGTGCCCTGAGCTCTGCTGGAGTGCTTGTGTAAGAGCATTCACTGTTGATCCTTCTAAGTAATGATCCATGGTAATTGTCCTATTTTTTATGTCATGAATGTCATTATATGTTTATAAATACAACATCCTATCTTCATGAAGTGGTGGAATGTGGCTTATTTTTTGCAACCTGAAACAATGCTTAAGATGGGGAAGAAGAAAAACTGTAGTTATTTCCTAAAAATTTCCAACAGCACGTCATTAAGTAATTGGAATGTGAGCAAACACAGGACCGAGGTCATTGCCATAGAGCTAAGACATTTCTCTGATGACATAGTCTAATGATAAATACACACTTGATTATATGTTCCATTTTAAGATGGTTTCTTCCCTATAGCAGAACCCTGGCTATTGCACAGGGAACTGAATAGAGGAAACACAGCAAACATCCAGTGTTGACTCCATTGTTATAAAGGTTGGTTCAGACTGTACTACTACAAAACGTGATCTATAGTTATAAAAAAAATGTAGTTAGGGTTTATTAAAAATCCTACATTGGTGAAGGACTGATATTACACTGACTGATTTCTCTCCCTCTCTTGATATTCACAGAATTTAAGGCAGCTGGGCCAATTTGATCTCCCATATCTTGCAGGACATCAATTTCAGTTACCTCTAGGTTCAGCCCAATATCCTGGTCTACACTAAGGCATTTTGATCCTCAACAGACAAAGCCATGGCAACCACAGGCAGACAGTGGAAAAGCCTGATGGTATGCTACACCATGCAAGGCATGGTTCACACAATAGTGCTGACTGAACATGATCTGAAAAAAGTTGTTTTTATTGGCCCTTTTCCTATGGCAATATACTAAAGCCACATGTTGAGGTAACTGTATGTCATGACCCTTACATCCTTCTCTGACTGCTGCTTTTTAGTTTTCTCAGCTTTGCAGTAATAACAAGTTGCCTTTCTTGCCAGATAGTTAAAACTTCATTCCTGGCCACTGTGTCACACCAGTCATTAGGTTTCTTTAGAGAAAACATACATATGATCTTTGGTACTCCTGTCTTCTGAGGAATAGGTTTTCCTTCCTATGAACGGCTTCACATTGACCTAAATAAAAACATGGCTTGTCTTCAGTGTCCTGGTACAGTCCATACATTCAGCTCTAGCCCTCTTTTGCTTAGGTCTTTAGGCTCTGAGTTGGCAGAATTTGTATCTTCAGTGATTGCAACAAAATTATGTTTACAAACGAGGAAGATAATCAGGTCCCTTTAAAAATCAGGTTTATGGGAACTAATCTAAATGTGAAGTTAACTCATTTTTAAAGCTGC
Organism: Astur gentilis; assembly: GCF_929443795.1. NCBI lineage: Eukaryota > Metazoa > Chordata > Aves > Accipitriformes > Accipitridae > Astur > Astur gentilis. The sequence goes on along the minus strand of NC_064886.1, from coordinate 37,064,300 downwards.
AGCTTAAACTGTCATTAAAGCAAAAAAATAAAGGCCTTTAGAGAGAAGGGAACATTAAGAGGAAGGAACTGAGACATCAGGTTACAGATAGAGTTGTTTCCTGCTCAGCAAACAAGTAGTAGAGCTAAACTCTTCATCTTCCATCCCACATAAACAAGTAGTTGATGATACAATAAACACAGCAAAAGTGAATCTCAATACTGCAAATGGGTTTATGCCAAAGCACAACAAAAATCAGGCTCTGAGGTTGTACCAGCTCCTTACAAACAGGCAACTTAAGACTGCAATATTACACAAGATCATTTAAAGCCTCTAAAAACCTTTAAAATTTCTCTCTGTCTTTCATTGGCACTTTAATACGGCAATTCCCAATATCTGACTTGTGAAATAGCCTGGAATACAACAGTTGTATCAGCAGCCTGTAGCTAGGCTGTTCCTTATTGGTCCTCTGTGAACATTTTAAACACCCTTTGTAACATGATGAAAGCCATACCTATTTCAAGGCTTATTTGCACAGAGGGAGTAGTTAAAAGTTTTGATTATTGGGACTGCAGATGGTGGGGCTGATTCTGGGAGTAGCAGTCTATTCTCCCAGTCCTTGGCATCTGGAGACCACTGGCTACTACGGCACCCATTTTTTGTGAACTAAGTCCTTTTCATCTGATAACAAATCTGTGACTTGCATTGTTCATTTCAGTAATCCAGCTCGGTGTCACATCAGCTTTGTCCCCATCTTTAAATATATTCATGTATTCATGCCATCTGTCTCATGGTCTCAACTGGTAAAACAATTGCATCGTAGGTTACGTACAATCAATTCCCAGTTGTTCTGAACAGCTTGAGATGTCTCACATCTTACTCAGTGGCTTGTGGAAGAGACTGATAAATGATTTTTTATAGGAAGATGATCAGTTTAGGATTCCCTTTACTGACATTTCAGATGCCAAGAAGTTCAGATTTTAGCTTGGTATCTTTGCACTTTTTCCCCATATGGTTTTGGTTCCTCTTGCAAAGAAATGTGTTTCTCTCCATATGTCTCTTATCTTGAGTTTTCAGTGTCATCTTTAATTAGAAATTGAAAACCAGTTGGTTTGATTTATAATAGTATTTGTCATTGCTGCTATTGTCTTTCAGACAACCATATTCAGATGTTAATGTCAAATTAAAATTATTCTTTTTAGGGTCATAAATATGAAATATGCAACTAAAACATTCCCATTAAGAAGTAAGAGTGTATGACAGACTCTTCTTGTTCACGACGCTTCAGCAGCACACCCAGTCAGCACTGTCCTTGTGAGACAGCGTTGTGAATCTCTGTCACTCAGACCTAACACAGCAAAAACCTAGATTAAATCTGTGGCTGCAGATGTGACACAGTTCAAATTCAGACACCGGGGGAGCTAAATTTGCTTTCAGCTCTTGTGATCATGATGAAATTGTCAAAGTGAATGATGACACATCATCCAAATGGAGAATGTAGGTGGTCCTCACCGAAGGCTTTATATCAGGAGCAATTGGGTCCCCTTTTGTTCCATGGGAACAAAACCCAAGGGGAGCAAAGTTGTGGTCCCTGGCAGGATACAGCTGCTCCCTTCTGGATATGAAAAGCTAACCATATGCAGAGAGAAAAATGAAGAACGTGGAAAAGCACAGGTCTGAACAGGCAGGCCAGCACTTGCTACATAGATTTGTAAGCAAAATCGCTCTCACCCCAGTTCTATTTCCAAAAGTACATCATATTCCTAATTATTTTTTTGGACTTGAAAAACTTCCAGCTTCCTTATGAGGTAACTCCACTCTAACCTGTGGGTTCTAGTGATAATAAGTAGGTCCTTGCCTTGAAGCCTCTGGAAAGAGCTGGGTTTTGTCTTTTTCTTTAAATGAAAGGAGCCTGAACAAATGTATAACTTCATTTTGGTAGGTCTTTTTTCATCCTGAGTCTATAACCAGCATTTCTCTTTCATAAGGAACCCTCTACAGTAACTTAGCTGACCCTTTTGTTCTGTTACACATGAGCACAGTAGTGTGAGAATTTCCAGCATTCACTCATTACCTTACCCAGAGGTGGTAATAGGCCCTCAGATAATCCATAAATAGTGCTAAGAGCTACGTGTGAAGAGCTGTACACAAAAGAAGCCTTTTACAATGAAGCATAAGACAAGGTATTTGATTTATCCTGCAAATCACAGGAACAAATGCTGCATACTCCTGCACCCTAGCTACTGACACACTCTTCAAACTAGTCATTCAAGCTGGTTATTTTCATATTCTCAGCAATTGGCTTTGTCATTAGGAATGACTGCAGCTGTCTGTATGTGCAGAGCTGTCCTGAAGCAAAGAGTATATCCCTCTTTCCCGCAGCCCCTCACACATGGCGGTGACAGGGAAAAGGGAACCTCAAGGTTCCTGAAGAAATATGGGAACGCATTAATTTGATAGGACTGATGGTATGGAGGACAGACTGCCTTTACAAGTAAGGAAGCAGGTTAAATACTCATTTTAGCAAACTTCTAGAATTTTCTTGAAGGCAGAGAAAAGGACACAAACTCAAGCACAAACTGCTCAACTGGCTTCTCCATCTGTGATGAACAACGTCCAGAAAGTTGATAAATACCTTCCAGAAATGGCCAGGCTTCTATTCTATGGGAATTTTATTTCTGTGTAACATTTTTGATCATTCAAACCAGTTTTAAAGTGGAATTTCTTCTGCTCTCAGCCATTCTGTGAAGCCCTGTTTTTGTGACAAGGTGCTAGTTATCTTGGAAATTGTTTTACCACCTGAGATGCTTCAGCTCTGTGCAGGGTTATGGGGACACTGACCATAAAATAATAATATCTGAAGCACTACTTCTGGATACTGACCTGAGTAAAATCAGTCACATTTTTGGAAGGCACCCAAGAAGTTTTAGCCTCCATATTTTCTTCTCTCCTACTAGGTGAACTGAGAATAAATCAGGGTCTTGTATTGTGATACAAAAGAAACAACCTGTTACATTGCGCTGTATGGGTCAATGCTTTGATGTCTGTGCCAGTATAAATCTAAGCTAAAATGTATTTCCTAACTACACAGGGAGAACAGTAAAGAATGTGAAAGCAGCTCAGAGGATAAGTAGACTAAAAAATGAATAATTGACACAGGTTTTCAGTAGACATTGCATTCATCTGCATGACTAAAATGGTACGGTCTTGATTTTGCTTCCGTCACAGTCAATGGCAACACCACCTTGTCTGTATAGGGAAGAATGGGACAGCACAGATTATCACCTACAGTGCACTTTCAAATTTCTGCTTGAACAGACTGGCGCAAATACAGCAGCTTATACATTTTCTGGAGCTGTATTTCTCCTGTCACATACTGACTGAGTAAGAGGGGAGATGGTAAGAAGATTGAAGGTAGTACATTCAAGAATTTGTCTAGCAAGCTTAAGAGGGGTCAGTGAGATTGTGGAGTCATAAAGTTCATCAAGAAGCAAATTAAAATGCAAAATATGGGGAAGTCATACTTCAATGTCACTACAAGAAGTCCAGTGAGTATCAATCTAAATTAATTTTGGCCACTTTAATCAATCATCTCTTTATGAAATACAAATAAAGCCACATCAGTATGACATGTTATTAAGGAAGAAAAGAGATGTGCCCTAAACTTCTGGTGACAATTTACATAAATGTCATTTGAGGCAGCAAGGTTAGACCTCAGGGAGAGCATTATAATATTCTAAAGATCATCACGAACTTCACTGTATATCAACCATGAAACAAAGAGGATTGATGCCCAGGAACCAGAGGGTGCTGGAGGAGTGAGAGAGAAGAAAGTTAATTTGGCATCTCTGTAAATCTTAGAGAGTTTTCATAGCATAAATGGAATGTAAACAAGTCATCAAAAGAAAATGGCCTGAAAGAAGAATATTTAGTGCCATTTTTTAAAAAAAGAAGAACTACAATCCTTAACTCATCCAAAAAATTCTATTTTAGTAAAAGATCTGTGTAACTAAGACACATGGTTATTGTATTTATTATATTATACTATTACTGTTACAGTATTGGTATTACTGTAACTGCCAAGTCACCAGATAAAAGTGGGATCCTGTTGTGCTGCAAGTTTGCTATAGAGGAAAGTCACACTGGGAATTTTATGTTCTAAGGAGTGGAGAAATGGAAGGAGACTAATTTTCCAGGGATATATTGAACATATGTGGTTAAACCATGATTAAAGTTTGGGAAATGCCATTCACAGGCAGTGCCCTAGTCAGTACACAACCCAGCTCTTGCCCCCTATATGCCTCTGATATACACATGGGTATTCTTCAGAAAAAGGTCATAGGATCACACTGAAATCTCAGTCATAGCCAATTTCTCTCATCAGGTCTCTAATGTGTGTTTTGCTTTCCTTCCCTCTAGCCTGTTTATCATTTATTCCCATTCTCCTCTATCAAAAATGAACAAAGACACTTTCTAAAGGCCATTTCACAGCTTTAGGGAGCTGTATTCAGGAGAGTAATGTGTGATCTAAGGCAAGCTGAGGAGCATTATTTTCCTGTCACCACCCCACAGATGATGGGGAGTGACAGATCACATGTCAGTCACAGCACACTAGGCAAGGGGCCAGTCTGCCAGTAGTTCTGTCCTTTCTGGCTCCAGCCAAAGCATTGTTGAGAATGAAAGAATGGTTTATAAATAGTTCACACTGAAGTCAGTCTATCATAGAGGCTGCAGATCAGCTTGGTCTTTATTCAGGCTGTTCAAGATGATGTCTGTATGCTCATGTACACGCAGGTGTTGCATACACAGCCTGTAAGGATCATGCCCCAGAGCTATTCCCTTCCTAGCTGTCACCTTTCTTTGCAAGAAAAATAAAACCTACTGCAAGCACATTTAACTTCGCTCCCTTCATTCCTTTTTAACTTCCCTCTCATTTGATAGATTCCACATTAATTTGTACTTTCTTAGAAAGACTTTAAAAAAAAAATTTTTTTTCAAGTATCCATCCATTCCCTGAAAAACTGACAATGAAAAAAGAACAATATCTTATTAGCAATCACGTTAACAGATCTCCCACAGAAAGTGTAATATGGACAGTAGGTATTCAGTAACAGGAGTGAGCAAAACCTTCTGCCAAAGCCCAGAGGCATCACAAATGAGTCATTATTCTCTAACCCTTCCCTGAATGTTCACACACAAAACCTATATGAATTTTCAAGATTTTCTGCTTATACTATGAAATTAAATCTATCCAAATCAAAGTATGAGTGTCCTCAGTCTGCTGAGAAAATTTCTTAGCAGTCCTAGAGGCAGAGTGGGCACATGACATCTTTATGCAGTCTTTCCACTACTTAACCTGTGGGCAGATGCCAGAAGACCCCCACCTGCCCAGGATTTTGTGATGCCCCAGCCTCTCTGTCCTGTAATTAAACACAGCTACCAAAAAGTGTCTCCTTTGCCATGTAAGTGACAGGAAAAACTGGTATGGAGCCAGCTGCGACAGACGTGCAGCAGCATCACCTGTTCTAGATGACTCCTGAACTGCTGTGGCGTGGTGGCTTTGCAGAAAGGGACTTGAAGAGGGACTGCCTTTCTAATGTATACCTCCACCTGATTTATTTTTAAATAACCTCTCTGAAATTAACTTTCTGCATTATCCATTAAACTTGTTCTTGGTGCTGCCAATAGAAGGGAAGATAAGGCTATTTGTTTCAGAAGAGGAGTCGTAAGCTACAATAAAATTTTATTGCCAAAAGCAAAACCAGAACAGATTGGAACAGAAGCTGTGCCCACAGAAGATTTTTTTTTTTAATTACCATTAAATATCATTTATCCTGTTTTAATCTTATGTGCAGAATATCATTACTCCTGATATATTGACCAAAAATAAAAACGGACAAGTTACTCAGTAGCTGAAGGTGTAAGATGAAGACTAATGAATTAGACATATGTTTTGGACATAACTTAAATCAGGACAGTATGGGTCTAAACAGGGACTCACAGCTACCAAAATCATACCATCTGAAATTTTCAGCCATGTACCTTCTCTCCGTTCTGCATATAAGAGCAATGACTGCCTAGTACATCAATAATTGTAAAAAAAGAGAATTACACAACAGCTTATCTATGATACTGCATACATTTTCTGTGGACTTATTCCTTTATGAGAAGGAGGGGGGGAGAAAGAGGAAGAGACACAGATAGATAGATAGACAGAGAGACAGATAGATAGGTAAGACACAGCATGCTTGTTCTATCATCTACACTCGTATAAATGACTGAAACAGACACTGCTTTTTGCCAATGTAAGGGTATGAATTCATACCATGGCTGCTATGTAATGGAGAGGTACTCAAGTTAGCTTCCTTACGGGATTAACTTACTCTTTAGAAAAACTCTGCACTACAAAGGTTGCTTCTAATATCTGACATGTTGGCTTTTCTAGCTAACTGGGCATCTTAATACTGCAGTACTACCTGCATATTAAATATATCCTGAGTGGAAAATGTATTGGGGTCTCCTTCAGTATTGCAGAATTCATGTTTCTGTGTTTGTGGTGTTTTTCCATTAAATGTGGGTCTGGCTCTGAAAATACTTCCTACCAAAAACATAGTGCATAGACGCAAATGGAACAATTCTCCTGAGTTCTTGCTGCATCCACTGTCTCCTGTTTTCTGACTGTGTAGTGTAACGCTGAACTCGTGGCAAGCACCAGAAAGATGGTGACAAGCAGTTCTTCGTCTAACAGCTGAAAATAGATCTGTCTTAAAAGAGAGCTTAAGTGTTATGCATTGATCAAGTCTGTTATTGTCTACATAAATAGAAGCAGCTGATTGCAGAAGTCCTCAACTTTGGGAAAATGAGGATCGTGCTGCCAATTTAAGGCCAGATTGTACATGGCTTAACAGCAAACCGAAGTTGGAGGAATGGGAAGTGCTCTGCTCAAAGGTAGCAGGGTATTGTACGAGTTTTGTGGTTGATCCTCTCCTAGGGGGTCTTCAAAGCAATTAGAAATCTAGGCAAGCTTTTACTTATGAAGAATCATCCTCAGCTAGTATACATTGGTACAGTTCATTAACTTGAACAGTGAGAGGCTGATTTACATGGATGAGTATATGGCCTGAGAGTTACACTGAAGTCATTGACAGGCAAACGAGAAGCTATGTTAACAAGGATAACTAAGTCTCAGAAATCTATGCCTGAACTTAACCAGTAGCAGAATTTTAACGCTTCTGTGCCCTGAGGTGTCCATATCATGTGCAATACCATTACAATAACCAGTTACAAATAAAACTATTTGATTAGGTTATTTACTGCTCTTGTGGTCATTTTTCTACCACAGCTGCCCTGGCCAGAGAAGGCACTTACGAGGTTTGGCTGCAATCCTTCATTGTGAAAATTCTACACTTTTTTTTTTACCAATAACTTTATTATTGCTCCATCTCACACAATAAGCCTGCTATTTTCCCTGAACCTTGACACAAGATGAATCCTGCAGGTTGTTAAGTACAACTAAAATCACAGCAGGCATTTCTTGCAATGAATAAAAAATAATTCTGTTTTACTCTGCTCCTTGATCCCTTTTAGTGGCAGGAGGTCAGGACCTGCCCGACCATCAACCGGAAGTTGCAGAGGATGAACTCGGCTTCCAGAAGGAGAGTAAGAAATCGGTGAAGATGGGCCTTTTGTGGAAATCATTGAGAGTCAGGCATCTCAGCAGTTTTGAAAACCCCACCAGGGGCCCAGCAACATCATTTGGAGGCTAAATACTTTTAAAAATCTTCCTTTAATGTTTTAGGCTCCCTTAAACCTACAACATAAAGGACCATATTATCAAAGATTAAAACAAGTATCTTTCGTGTTACTGCCCTTTGAGTGAAGCTATTCTTAGAGGAAGCATAAAGAATGGAAAAGAAAAGAAATAAAACCTGTATCACTTATCTCTTTAGTGTATAGGAGTAGCAATGCTAAGCTAATACAAATATTGCTTAGCCAGATCCTGTTTTGATATTCCAGTGGTGAATACAGTTCTGAAACAATATCTTTAATATTGAATTCCCTATATAATTACTCACTGTAAAAGATATTCAGTCCATAGAATTTTTCCTTTTATTTTCAGGGATTGAATCTGGAAGTCCTTATTTAGGTAAGATGCTGCAGAAATCCACAGGGCATACCTGAGTTAAGAGCTCAGGAACTGGTCCTGCATATGCACATAAATTGCTTTGGGAACTGAAAAATTGTAATGTAACAAAAAAAGAGTCCATAATGCATGCAGGCTTCTGACAGTTTTTGCAAACATCAAGGAATATGACACCTACCCTTAATATGTTTCTGCTCTGATTATGAATCCCCAACTGCACTGAGTCCATCTTTGCATATGCCAGATGAATCATTTTTCCAACCTGAGCTGTCTGGTATTTCTTTGAGTGGATGAAGAACTTGTTAAAAATGGAATACAGAGTAATGGGTACTTATAAATTAAATGAATCACTGCATGCAAAGTAATTTCTTTAAACTATCTGCCAGGTAAATCTTGACTCACAAGCATGACACATTTGAAATTTTAAAAATTTGAACATATATTATTTAAATACTAGTACCATTAATTGACATTCAACAGAATACAATTCATTGTTTAAGGGAAAAATCCCAAGATGCCTGTGCAAGATAAACTTCCAAAGTCAAGAGAAGTTATACCTGCAGATGGAGAACAGGTTACAAAGGTCCCATTCTTCTCTGTTAGACAGGCTAACCTAATGTTTACCTTTATCAAATTGCAAGGAAGAACATTCACACTTCATATGATGGAGGAAAATGTCATCTACCTCATTATCTAGAGACCTTCTACTAGGCAAGCAACAAAAGGCTTAGGAAAGTAAGATATCCAGTTGCCCAGAGAATCAAGATTTTATGCATATGTGCTGTTTGCAGAAGCCATAAAAATGCACACCATTTGCCTTACTTGGCTTCTTCTGAAGCCAATGCTATGTGATTCTGAAAACACCTCACCCTAATGTAGTCTGACGTATTTGAAATTGGTCAAAATCTTTAATTTTCACTATATGCAGTTAAGAGTCTGATGTAAAAATTTTCCCTTTAAGAACACTACATACTTTCAGGAATAGGCATATCTGGGTAAGAACATAGGAGGATGAGGCAGGAGGTTCATAGGAAAGGAATTGAGGTGGGGAGATTGTGTCCTACTCTTTTGGAAGTTTTTCTATAATATTATTTTCCAATCAAATTTTCATCAACCCTAGCAGTAAAATTCTGGCATATTTTCTATATAACTGACTGAAACAGCCAAAGCATCATGATGAGCAGCTGTGCAGAGACATCAATCTATGCAAGTTTTATACAAGTCTAAAGTGAGAATGGGCGATGTGTAGATGAGCAGATTTTACCTTACAGGTATATTATCTTTCCATTTGAAAATGCTGATCAGTGCTTTGCAATACCTTAGGCTCACATGACATGAACTAAGGAGACTATGGCATGTACTTCCAGCATAACAGCAGGATCAGGTTCTATTTGGCTGTCATTGGGCATACCACAAATTTGTCCTCGTGCAATTGCTAACTGGGACATCTTTCCACTACTGTAAAATGCTGAAAAATCAGATTGCTGCTATCATCTGGCTTAAGCTAAACATCCTTGTTCCAAGAAGCAGTGCTTTTCATATAGACACTACTTCTTTTAAAAGGGTAAGATGTTAAGAGCTATCATTGGTTTAGCTCATAAGCATCACTAAGATCGAAAACAGTAATGAGGAAAAAAGAAAAATGCAATGTGTTCAACGCAACACTTTTAGAGTTTTTAAAACTCTGTATTTCCCATTACCATATCTAAAGCAAAGCTATGCTATGCTATGCTGTGCTATTCTATTTTGTCTTCATCACTGGGAAACCAGGGTGGATTTTTAAAGTGCATTAAGTGATGGGACTAGGTCACAGGAGGACTGATGCTAAATTGAAGCATATTGAGAAATCTGTTCTTTAACTACAGTTTTCTGTTACATTTGAATTTATTTCTCCCATGGTGATTTTGAAAGCTTTGCCTCACACAAAAAGTAATTAGCCTAATACTCAGTAATGCATTTGAAATCAATGAAGTTAAGCAGGTATACAACTGGTGTAACTAGCATCACCTATTAGAACAAATTCTGGAATTATTTGGGTTGCTTTATGTCAAGGGGTAGTATCTCATTGACTTCAATGAGCTTTGAATAAAGCTCTAAAATTCTCTGCCTCACTGGATTTTGTATCTGTATAACGAGGATAAAATAAGATGGTTCCACTGAAATAAACAGAGCTACACTTGTGGAGAATCAAGGTAGAATCAGAAGTGGGATTACTGAAATTACATTTTTGGCAATGGTAGTGTAAGAAAATTCAAAATCAGATTCCTATTATGGTCATTCCAGAAAAGCATTTTCCTTTTGTTTGTTTTAGTAAATATTTTTAATAGAACAACAGTGCTTTACAGGCAACATTCATATTACCAAAACCAATTGGTTTTACATTTTTTTTATTACCATTAAAGGAATACTAAGTCAAGTTTTGGGTGCAATGTAATGCCATGAAACAACAATAATCTTATTTTTGTAGCCCTACACACACAGAATAGCTTAGGTTTTCTTCTATTATATAGTGTCCAAATGGCATTATACTTGGTAAATGTAGCTGACAGTCATGATTTGTCTTTCTGTTGTCTTCATGTTTCTAAAAACAAGTATTTTTGTTCAACATTAGGCCAACTGTACAGGTTAAGCAAAACCCCTACATTTTCAGCGTATTTCAGCCAAAAAGCTATGGCTGTTTTATTCAGCTTTCTCAGGCCCAATTACAATTCTTAGAAATGCTGTAAATACAACAGGTAGAGCCACCCCAAAGTAGGACACTTTGAGAATATTTAGATGTTTGCACAGTTCCCTGCTTGGCTTTATTTACACTCAATGCCCATCTTTCTGTTGACTTTGGTAGCCTTTAAACCAACCCTTTAAAGACTACACTAATTCAATCACTGTGTAAAAAGCCAGCAAAGTCAGTTCAGCAATGATCCTCTGCTGGAATAAGCTATTCAATTAAGTTTTATAGGGAAATAATATTCTCATTATAGATAACCTGATGCAAAACTAACATTATTAGAACAAAAGAAGACAAACCAGCAAATCAGTAAATGCCAAGTTGGAGGCTGGATTGCATGTTGAGTAGGCAGAGCCTTCTATCTTGTCCCAGAAGACAGAAAATTTGTTTAGAATTGAAAGTCACTGAAGTAGATTTGCCCCCTGGAAGGCAGTGTGTTGCAGGGCTTCTGAAAGCCTGACCAGGAAATCGACATATACATGTGTACACCTTCTGAAAAGTCTTGACTCCCAGAATCTCCTCTGCCAGACTAATACCAGTGTCACTTTAGTAGGAAGGTTTTGGGATCCATTTGGAGTACGTCCACTCTCTTTAATACTTTCACCTATGAAGCACAGAATATTTTGCAGTTTTGACTAGATGATTAGAGTGGCATGAGGAAGAGGACATAAGCAAATCAGAATGCGCTACTAAGGTCATCTGTCAGGAAGGTGTCATCAGGGAAATTGCCACACTAAAGCTCTTTGTGGGCAGTTCAGAGCTTGCTATCCCTTTGCAAAGGATCATTAAACTTGATTGTGTCTTTAGAGGTGATTTTACAATGGAGGAATGCCACTGATGAGCAGGGAAAGGATTAAATCCAGGGCAGCTGATGAAAGTGGGACCTGATGAAGATGGTATTTCTACCAGTTCCTGTATCTGACACGTTTGTTCAAATAGAATTACAGGAGTGAATTCTACTCTTTTGTAAGCTCTGTTTGATTGGTACAATTTGCCTTTGATCTCCTGGCTTTATAAAGTTACTCCCATGGCTCCTATTATCCAGCCCAGGCATACCACTAAGTTAAAACTGGCAAGGTGGGAAGGGCGTGATTGAGGCTAACAGCAGAAAGCCCTGGGAAGTACAAACTACCTAATCTTTAAACAAAGCAAGCAACTGACAATCTTTTATACATGTTTACATGTATATTTTGCCATTAAACATGATACAAAGTCTGTCACAGAAAGCAAAAAGTGTATGAGCAATGTGCCATTGCTTTATTTTGAACTGTGTGCTTGGGGGAAGTTGCTGGGAGACAATAGCAGAATGTCACTGTTGAGAAATGGTTGGCTTTGTTCACAGCTGTGTAATTTCCAAGCTGATAGATTGTCTACACACAGACAGAACAAATATGTGTTGTCCTGAAAGCCTGAACTTCTTTTTTGTTTCCCTTTAGAATTATATTTTTTTTTCCAGTTGGAAATGAACATATTCCATCAGTGTAGAAACCCCAGAGTGCAAATGTAATTTCCCATAGCTAAAGCAGAGTCCCCATAAAGTCACTTATGTCTAGCATTCTTACCCAGGAAACAGTTTCTTCAATGGTATTAATAAAATTGACAACTCAAACATTTCCTCAAGTGGCAAAGGGGTATGTTTTTTAATACAACTTTTACTTAATACATTCTTCTGTTATATTTTATCCTTAAAAATAAAAATGAAATTAACATACCTATCTGCTATCACTGAAAAAGTTATACAAACAGGCCATGGACTCAAATAGGTTCTTCAGCATTAGTAAGCTACACATAAATGAGAAAGTATTGCTCTTTTTAAGGTGAGCACCATTATTCTTAGGGACCTGTTGTAATATTCTGAATGCTTCAGCTTGTACTAGTTATAGGTATGAGATGGCAACTGAAACCAGTGTCTGATGGGAAGAACATGGAAATGTTGTAAAGTTTAGAAAATTACACGGTAGCAAATTACAACAGAAAGAGCAGTGAAGGCCTGGAGACAATTTTAAAGTGTTCCCCTTTCCCAACATATTTATGTGTATAACAGCAATTCCTGATTATCAGTAAAAACACAAGTCTAGCGTCAGAGGTTAAACTTGAGAGACAGTGACTGAAGTGATACATTGGCCAGATGCCACTCCCTGCTACTGCACATCTGTGCACATCAGTGTTTCCACTAGAGTGACTAAATCTAGAACAACTCCACGGGCCCTATTTCTAATTAAACTTTTATTAAGAGAATGTTATGGATCTTATGGATATACAATGAAAGCAGGAGGTGGTCCACTGTACATAATTTTCCACCCAGCTTGTTCACACATTGTGTAGCACTTTGATAATCTATGAAATGTTTTTTGTAGTTTTTCTTCTGAGCTCACTTCTAATACATAATAAATTATGCAATCTAAAAAGTTTACATATTGCTCTACCATAATTTTATATGTCCACTAGGTTGGTGACCTAATCTTCCAGAACTCTTTAAGCAGACACAAAAACCATATAGCTAATAAAGTTTTAAACCTTGTTAGTGTAAAAGCATGTTGCATATACTTAGTGGGGAAAATGCATATTTACATGTGAGTTGATGCCAGTCAGTCTAGGATTTTCTAACTAATAATAAAATAAATATACAAAAAGATAAAGAAGATTCTAAAAATGTTAAATTGTCTACTTTTCATCTCCCTTCACTGATCAGAATACTGGTCTTGAAAGAGAAAAAAAGATTTTTAAGAAATTCTGTTTCTTTGTGCTTACTAACGTTCTTTCTTTTTCAGGCTTTTCTGAAAAAAAATAATCAATGTATCAGCCAATATACTTTGTTATTCCAGAAGGATTTCCAGTAAGAATTTATGCTTTTTGTTTCCTTATACAGATTTTTTTTCTCTAAGAAGGGCTGACTTACTGACGTTGTATTAATAAAGTCCATTGTTTAAATACTCTGCTAAGTGTTTCGGAGTGCCTTTTGATCAAGGAATGAATTTGGCCAGCCATCAGTAGGTTAACCAATTAATGTGCACAAAGCAACAAATGTGACAGCAGGTACTTACACTCAGCTGTAATTATACCTATTGTGATATAATATTGTTGGAATTCTGTGCCCTAATTGCAGACGTTGGGGATCTGCCAGTTCAGATTCTCAGTGGAGGAGAAATTAGTGTCATGGAATATGGGGAACACTTAAAGCAGCTTGTTATTTTAGTCCTGTATGCAGTAATCTGGGAAACAGTGCCGTTCCAAATGACAATGGTTGCTCATGTCATTTAGCAACCTTGCCCTATATGCCTGTGACTGTATCTAGGGCTTGGCTCTGCCTCAAGCGCTGGTTCTAGTTTGAGAGATGAAGAAGACAAATTCCTGAGCTGCTCACTAGTACTTCCTCCATAAAAACCCCTCAAGCAAAAGCCATGAAATATTTCTTCACAAGCTACACTTCATTTGTATGCTATCAAAGTAAGCTGTAGAGAACTGCCTCTCCTTCCTGCCTTGGGTGACTTCTGCTAAAAGTAATATAAATTTCCTTCCTTTTAGTACAGAAAGGATGGCCAGGTCAAAGGACTGAATAATCCTTACTCAGACTGAAGAACCACCTTTCTTAGAAGAAACTCTGGGATAAATTCTCTCTCTGAAGCCATATATTTCCATCTTGTCCTTACTATGTAAAGGATAAAGATGTACAATCTATTCCTCACTACCACTCCCTTAGGCTAATGCAGGTGAAGGGAGAGCTTGGAGTAGTTTGTGAGAATGGAGGATGATGTAAGATTGAACGAGGCAGGTGAGATGGGACAAAACATAAAAGAATTAATAAAAGAGACAAAGGATGATGGGTGATGTACATGAGGGTAACATATACAGTGTATTCCTCTTAAAAGGACTTCATAATGCTCTTTGCCTCCTAAAAAGTCTCAACAGGCTTTTGGTATCAGCCAACTGTGCCATAGTTTGGGAACTAACTTGAGAAAAAATGTCACTTTGTTTGCAGCCTTTCAAAGAGAGTGAACTTATTCATATTGGCAATGTAACTAATGAAATAAGAAATGAGAGACAGCATCAGCACTAGCACAATTCTAATTCTGATTGATTGTTCATTTTTCAGAAGGGATTGATTCATTTTATCCCACCGTGATGCTCACCACCATTTTACTTCCCTGAAAATGGAGGTGTGAAGATCTAAATATCACCCATCAGAAATAAAGCAATTAGCATCTCTTACACAGAACTCTATTAATCTCATGGCTACAATATTCAAGCCCAAAGCAATTTACTAAGATGATGTATCTCTATTACAATCTAAAAAAAAGAAATCCTAACCCCGCATCAATCAGCCAACTTGTAGGGGTGTGGTTATTACGAAATACACATATTTATGGGGAGCATGCAGCTTTTATACAGCAAAATGCCCAAAGATATTGTTGTCTCACGTTAATCACATCCCATGCTGGGTTTTATTGCTTATAATTCTCACTTTCTTATTAGAAAGACCATCTTCCATTAAGTTTTTTATATTATCAACTAGCATAGACAGTAACTGAACCTTATCTCCTGTATTCAAAGTAATTATTAGGAGAGTTCAATTGTTGGTTTAGAAATTAATTATTTAGAAAAATCTCTCATTTTAGTGCTTCTCTAAAAGGCCTGTTTTTTATGATGGGCATGCATTTTGTTTGCACAGCAAAGTGAACTCCTCAACTCCATCTGTCAAATTTGTGTGCTTGGCAAATACATTTACAGAAGTAAATAGGAATGTGTCTGAAAATTATTAGTCTAATCAAAGCCTAATAGTTAAAACTATACAAACAATTTTAAAAATATTTTCTTGCTGTGGCATGTGTTGAGGAAGAAGCTTTGTTAGGTACTTGTCCTACTTTAACAGTTTATGTAGTATGATCAAGTTGTGAGAGAAAAGAATCACCACCTTTAACGTCATTCACACCGAAGAAAGGCAGACAGGCTGCAACTGTGACATCTCGGGATCTGAAAATGACAGGCTAGGTCTTGAACTCAGCTTTGGTTGCGTGACGCAATGGAACTATTTTCCAGGCAATTAGTATTACAATTCAGAATCCTATAGGTGGTAGCAGGGAAGACTGCTTCATCCTTTGTTGCTCTTGTATTTTAGGGCACTCCTGGCTTATTAATATTGGTCTGGAAATGTTTTTCCTGAACATGACATAGCTGACTTGTTCATAAATAGTTCTGACCTGATGTAAGAAAGAAAAAATCATAACAAGGATAATTAAGCACTGCAACAGGAGTCAAGTAAGGCTGTGGGAATCTCCAATGTGGAAATTTTCAAGACAGTCCTGGTCTGAATTCAGAAGCTGGAGCAGGAGCCCTCCTGTGATCCATCCCAACTAGACTCTTCCTGCGATTCTGTGAAATGTTGATGAGGCACCACAAAGAGTCACTCTAGAAAGGGAATCCCAGCTCTATGGACCACAGGACTTTGGCTGTTAACTCTGCCTTCAGCATTTTTCAGAAAGAGAGGATACAAACCAAATAATTAATAACTTATCCACCATTAAAGCAGTGTCCTGGTTTCAGCTGGGATAGAGTTAACTGTCTTCCTAGTAGCTGGTACAGTGCTATGTTTTGAGTTCAGTATGCGAAGAATGTTGATAACACACTGATGTTTTCAGTTGTTGCTCAGTAGTGTTTAGACTATAGTAAAGGATTTTCCAGCTTCTCATGCCCAGCCAGGGCACAAGAAGTTGGCACAAGACACAACCAGGGCACCTGACCCAAAGTGGCCAACGGTGTATTCCATACCATGGGACGTCACATCTAGTATAGGAACTGGGAAGTGGGGGCGGGAGATTGCCGTTTGGGGACTGGCTGGGTGTCGGTCGGCGGGTGGTGAGCAATTGCCCTGTGCATCATTTGTACATTCCAATCCTTTTATTACTGCTGTTGTCATTTTATTAGTGTTATCATTATCATTATTAGTTTCTTCTTTTCTGTTCTGTTAAACCGTTCTTATCTCAACCAACAAGTTTTACTTCTTTTTTCACAATTTTCTCCCCCATCCCACTGGATGGGGGGGAGTGAGTGAGCGGCTGCGTGGTGCTTAGTTGCTGGCTGGGGTTAAATCACGACAAGCAGAAAAAGCTGACAAAGAAGAAATAAATGAGTAGTAAAAGCTCCAGGGTTACAATCCTGAGAGATGTACTGTTTGAACTACACTCAGTTTTCTGGGATCTGAAAGATTAAGAGAATAGGATAAAACTGTAGGTTTTTAGTATGTTTATAGTTCTTTCGTATGTAGAAGAACCAGTTCAATGCCTCGGGCAAATTCAAAGTGGTATTTTGCACAACCCCTCCAGAAAATTGGTTTCATTGCATAGGATTCCTGGTACAATCTGTCCTTGAGAAGAATTAATTTTTGAGGAATATAAGTGAACGCTGCAGTTCAAATACTATATTCTAGTTGCAGTAATATCAGCGTATTAGACAGATGGGAGTAACACACAGATCTGGTATTTGTTTTGGGAACTTGCTGTGAGAGGTGACAGTACCACTGGCCAAAACAGAAACTCTAGACGAATTTTGCAGGCTGCAGACTCTTGAATCTAAATCTGAATGTGTTGTACTACATCATTTGTTGCTTACACAACATGTTACTACTCTTCATATGCAATAGTCAAAATGAGATTGAGAATAAGATCTTTGGCTGGTGACCTGTATTTCACTGAGGGTCTGAGTCAAGAACCTGTATCCAAACGCCTGAAACAAAACAAAAACCTAAATATGGCCTTTGTTTTTAGATTAGAGTTGTTTAGAAGACAAGCATAACCAAAGTGGGGTGTTTGGTTTTTTTTTAAATTTACTTCTTTGTCAGCCTTTTAGTTACTCTAAACCAATTATGACAGTTCTGACCACTGATGTTGATGTTGATGCCTAGATTTACACACTGCAGATTAACTCAGCCAGTCCATATTAGGGTACAATATTAATTGAAGCAGAACTGCATGAAGGAAATCTGCTCTGCTTATGTTTAGCATATACTTGTGGCAAATGTTCTCAACATCCTATTTTTATCATGTGGCAAGTGAACAGGGAACAACTCAGAAAGCGCCAGAGCTGTGACAAGAATGGCATTTTCCTTTTTCTAAAGAATTTGTAATTTCAAAACTGTTTTCATGCCCATCAGGAAGCAAATCCTATCACTTCAAAATTCTCCATGAAAGAAGATTCCAACCGTAACAAACCAAAATACTGTCTCAGGCCAGCTACTGACAGATTTTATTTTGACGAAAATCAAAATGCTTCATTTGGTTGCAACTGCACTTCAGTGTAAAATATAAAATAGAAAGACATTTGAAATGAAGACCTCATTTGAAAGAAAAAATAAGAATATTTTATAGGAAAATATAAGCTGGGCAAGTCAAAAAGTGCTTTACCAGCACAAGCTTCTGTTATTCCCCAAATAAAAATTCAATAAATTTAACAATCTTTCAAAGCATTTAGGTATGACAAAAATGTACTTCCCAATAAAACTTAAATAATATTTTCAATAAACACTTAAAAAATATCTCAGGGGAGGTTTTCTGATCAGTCGGTTCCTGATATACCACCTCTTAGAAATCAGAGACAAAAGTCCCTTTTAGACACAGCTTGCAGCTGAAGGTACTGTACTGCCACAGTCAGTTGCATCCTAAATGCCTTCCAACATAACCATGGACAAGATTATGAGACAGGACATATGATTAGAGCCAGCCTTGACGAAAGCTAACAGACTCAGAAGCCTTCCAACCACTTCCCGCTGTTAAGGCTTACTCCTGCAGATGCCTCCCATCTCTCTGCAGGATAGTGCATTTTTCTGCTCAGGAATGCATTCAAAGGAACAATCCCATTACCACCTTATTCTGTGTGGTAGTGCAAAAGGTTTCCTTTCACCTAACTTTATTTGGCCTATCAGGAATAAAAAATGCCTGAAGTGTCGAGTAGCATCCTGACATTAATATTCTTAGGAAAATAAGTGATTTTAGTATTACCTGAGTTCACCTACTGCTTGAATAATTACTTGAGTACAGTAGTACTTCTTCAAACTGTTGCACCATAACACAAAAATACACTAGACTAGCAGCCTTTTATTTTGTCCTTCTGTCCCTTGAAATATGATCACTTCGTTCTTAATGCAAGAAAATATATTTGAAAAGGAATATACTACCATTTAGCAAGTCAGATTTTAATACAGTCTCCAATGTAAACTGGGAAATGCTTCAATGAGCTCCATGAGTTTACATAAGTAATCTGCTCATACCTTTGCATTCCTAATTAGTGCACAGGACCAAAATGTTGAGACTCTTAAAAGTTAATAACAGCCATTTGTTTGTACAAGGATACAGTACTACTAGATCCGTATTTCACAGACTTCTGCAACCAGATGTAAGTCAAGGAAAGTATTACAGGCAATGGAAGTATACTCCTACACAGAAAAAAAAAGGCTGAATTTTGCAGACATTTCTAAAGTGTATGGTCAATGAACATAGCAAAAAAAGAGTATTCATCAAGCTACTTATTATTCTTTACATTTAAAACCACACTGGAACTGGTTTTGTCTTATTTTAAGAGTAATTTCTCATTGACCTTAGATTTGTGAAAATTAGGTAGAATTAGGTATAGTATTTCAAAGAGGAACACCTGTTTAGTAACATAAACATATTTAAATATCAACCTTTCCCTCTGATTGGTTTTTGTAGAAGCAACTACTGATTAGAAACAGAAATCACAAACCATGACCTTCCATGACAGGAGCTAACACGTAGTGCCATTAAATTCTGTTTTTGAATCACCTCATTAAGTAAAAAGGGCAGTTTTCAAAACCTAATTTTTTAAAATTTTTGCTAATGAACATGACTTGCACTATTGTAAAGAAACCTTGAAAGCAAAATTTCTGGTCTTTATCCATGCTTGCACAAAGCAGTATAGTTGAATAGAAATAAAACACACCAAAGGCATCTGTCATAACAAGAATCTTCTTTTTTTCCTTTAGAGATGTTTTGAATAAGCAGTGGGGTTTTTGTGCCACAGCTCTCTCCACTGAGTTGGAAAAGATACTGCTCAGAATATAGGTAAGGCTGTTAGTCTAAATAACATCTGATAAAATAAAGTCTATTTTTTTGTTGAACATTTATTACAGCAAACATATGCACCAGTATCACAACTGTTCAAATCCTTAGATTTTCTAACAAATCCTTTGTTGCTGTTAAAGTTCAAACTTGGAGCAAGTACAGATGCAAAGATTTTATATATTTTGGGATTTTTTTGAAGCCATAATCTTGTCATAGCAGATTACCAAATGATCAAAGCAATAAAAGAATGAATTGGAGTTTAAACTTTTATGAAAAAGCAGTAATATTGTAGGATCAGACTTTTTAATAGACTGCAGGCATTAAACAGACCTTGTATTAGGCTTTGAAATTAATGGGTCACTGTATAACATTCCAGTCTTCATAGATTGATAAGATTAATGCTTGCTTATATAGCAAATTCAATGGCTCATTTAATTTCATATGAATGTTTAAAGTTAAATTGCTTTTGGATTAAGTCTAAACTCATTATTCATTTTAATGTCTGAAAGAACTTTCATTTTTCTTTCATTTTATTTAATCAAGTGCATCATCATTAAGTAAAGGCTATGAACTTAGATAGCTGAGAAATAAGGAAGTTTATTAATTTAGTTTTAAAAAGATCTATTTGTTAAACTTTAATTCAATGACCATTTTAGGTTCAATAAGAAGTTAGAAAAAATAGTGACTGCAACATACTCGGTTTTCCTGTAATAACTGTAGAAGAAGAGGGTGCTTTTGGGCAATATGTTTGCAGCATATTAATCCCCCTAGGAACTTGGAAGGTAAATTTTGTTGTTAAACACACTCTTGTATTCACATCTATTTTGCATTTTGAAAGACTGATCCTCCTTCATTGTAACTCAGCAAGACTTTTGCTAACACTTTAGAGGTAAATAGATTGATTTCAGAGAATATACACCAGTTTACATAAGGTAAGACTCTGACTCTGCATTGCCCACTGATATACTGGAGTACGCTGGGCTGATAAAGGATTTTTCCTTAATACTGTATTAAACTTCAGAAGTCTGAGTGCCAAGCAAAAACTATAGTACACTTTCAATTGAAGACACATTAACTTACTTATCAACAGAAGCCATACATCAGTTTCCGCTGCCATTCCATGATGAGTGCACTCTATTACCATATGCATTCACTTTCATCACAGAATTAGACACTATGCACTAATTAGAAGTTCCAGAATAAATATATCTTTAAAAACACTCACACATCCTCTTATTATGTAAACCTTAATGCATTTGATGAGGAGCATGGCTGAGGGACCACAAAACCCCTCTCTGGGATTTACCTGGGACTATCAGAGTTTAAGAGTGTTAGCTAATGAATTATTCAAAATGAATTAATAGCTTGGGAGAGTCCTTCACCTGTCTGACACAACTTCATTTTCCTTAGATAAGGTTTCTCAGCAGAGTCAGACACTGGCAAACAACTTTGTTTTCCCTTTTTAGTGTGTGCGCAAAGATTTGCACTACAGACTGAAAAATATATTTCCTTGCATAATAATAATAATAATAATAATAATAATAATTTCACCTAGCTGCAATGTAATTTAAAGATGAACCTCTGAATGCTTTGCAGCGGAGGTGCAATTACTACCATTACAGATGATAACCTGACCACGTCCAAAACCCAGGTCAGAAACAAAACCCAGCACAAAACCCAAGCTGCTGTGTCCAACCAAGTAACATTGCTCATTTTCTCAGAAAGGAAGCACAGCTTTCCACAAAGATATTTTAAGTTACTTTTTCCTGTTCATTATATATAAAAAGCATTTTTAAATGAGAAGACATACTATACTTGTATCATATTTGTCAGTTCTTTTCCCTGAATAATGTCTTATTCAGGAGCTGAAGAACAATTTGCCTGTCATAGTACTGCTGTCTTTTATTTATTTATGGATTTATTTAATTAACAAGAGGAACCTGCTTTTCTTTATAATTGACTTTGCATGGTGTGTCTAATGCCAGTATCTCATAGTTTGTAAATGGTGTGAATCTGTGTGCAAAGACACATACACACCTACAAAGAATTATAGCATCATGTCTTAGTCTGTGATTTACTGTAAATTGTTAAGCACTTCTAAATAAAAACATTTTATTATAATGCTTTTTACAATGTTTGAATTAGTGTTAGGCATGCAATAACAGAATAAATTCTATGCCCTCTTGCTGGATGTTTCTTTATGTAAGAAAGCAGAAAACAATTCCCAGAGCTTCTAGTAAGCTGTCACTAAACCCAGACATTTCAAACTAGATAATGACTTTGACTCCATGCTGAGTCAGGGACAAATAAAATTAAGATTCCTCCCCCCTTCACCTCAAATGTCAACCATGTGGAACATAGGTATGCAAGATCAGTGAGTTTTATAGTGTGATACTCCTCCTGCATACCCTGAGAAGCCCCCGAAGTTATTGCTGTGCTTTCTCTTCCATCTTACATGATGGGCAGGCAAACTGACCTGCCATCAGTATAGTGTAATTTGTTGCTGCCTTTGGTTTACAGCAATTACTACTGCCCTGAAGCAAAGGAGAAGCAAGGAGGGAATATGTCTCTGAGGCACACTTCCTTTGAGGCTATTCCAGGGGGGATAGCAGCTTATGCACTATCTTTTTTTGATCAACAACTATCTTTGAAAATAAATCTGCTCAAGAGTCCCGGGAGATTTGATACAGCCCCTCAATCACTCACAACTCTCGGGGGATCCTGCTGCAGCATGTCCAATCCTCTCAATCCCCTTTCTTCTCCAGGGAAGACCAGCCACAGCTGGGGCTAAAGCAGACAATAAGATGGGAAAAGAATATGGACTATGGGCTGGAAGTAACAATAATGAAAATAGTAATGTAACATGGCATCACTAGCAACATGGAGGCTGAAAGAGCAGCAATGTTGTAGAGACCAAAGCAGTGGGGAACTGTTCTTTGTACTATTAATATCTCCCATATTTTTAAAGTGGAGAAGAAACGTAAAAGCAAACTGTATGCTGTTTTCCCTCAGGCCACCACCATTAGAGGCACTTGATAAGCCTTGCAAACTCCTACAGAAGGACAGCAGACCACTGGAGTATAGAATATAACACGTACTATCTAAAAAGCCAACATGACAGATACAAGGTAGGGCAAGTATTCAATTTGGGCTATCAAAAAAAGAAAGAAAAACAAGAAAAGAATCTTTTGTGACAGTTCACCAAGCAAATGGCTCTGCTATATCTGGAAGCGTAGCCCCGAGCCAAGAGAGTCCTGTCCTGTGCCTGTATGGAGGTATCTGAGACGGTCCCTATCAGGAGCAGTCTTGGGAAACAGAGATGTTCCCAAGATTTTTGACATGTTGTTACCGTCTTTCCTCCTTATTCTTGTTGAGTAACTCATAAGGCATTTGTCTTTTATTTCTAGTTAGACCAAAAAGAAACTGCATCATTCCTCCTACCTTACTGCCCTCCACTGTTAGATCAGAAACCCTGAAGGGCAACAGGAGATATGTACACAGGACCAAGCTTTGCCTATTCCTGGCTTGTAATTAAGCAAGTAACATGCTTACTCCTGTAGGGCTGGACTGTAGATCTTGCTAACCCATGCAGAAAAGAGTTTTCTTGCCTGTATAGGGAATCAACTGAATTTTTAAAAAGTACGCAATTCACAAAAATTGCTTGAGAGGGAACACGGATGTCTAGAAATAGCACAGGGCAAAGACTCAGGTCACTTAGTTTGTTTTACTCACAGTCCTTATTTCCCTTACTGTCTTTCCATACTTTCTGTATTTCCCTGTCTCATCTAGCTACACTGCAAGCTCTTTGGAGCTGGAACTGTCTCTTCCATAACTCAGCAGGGGCTCTAGGAGAAGGGGGGTTTGATCTCGGTTGTATCCAAGAGTAACATCATAGCACAAATAATAATTTTAGAAGCAGGATTACTGAGCAAAATATTTGCCAAAGACAACAGCAATGCACTGCCTGCTTAACAGAGACTGAATATAAATGTATCTTTAGATTATAAGCAAATGAATTGGTTTAATATATTTCCAACGAAATAACCTTCTGCTGGAAAATATTAGTGAAATGGAGCTTATTTTTATTTCTCATTAAACACTGCTCATTAAAATTTCTTATAAAAAAACTTCAACTGGTTTACCAAAATTGAATATTTATTTTGACATTAAAGTTAAATTTAAAATATTCTGTATTTTTATTCACATTATTTCATGACCTGTCAGTAGTAGAAAATGTAACACTATATACTACATAAGAATATCGAAAACAGCTCCTTCTCTATTATACTGGTAAAGAAATCAGCAAAGTCTCTGATGATGCAAATTCTCCCATAGACTGTCATTTCTTTAACCAGACTATGACAACAAAATAATAAAAAATAAAAAGACAATTTTAAACCTAAACTTTGGAGTTTGAAACGTGCGTTACTTTTTGAAGCTGCCATTTAGAGTTTTCCTTTTGTAGGAAAGTTGTTTGTTCCATTTCTGAACACAATTGAACTTAAAGATGTCCACATTTCCCAAACAGAAATTCTATATTCTCTTCAGCTCTGTTTAAAAATTCAGCATGTTATGCAGTGCTCTCATTGCTCAGAACAGTGCTATTTAGAATTGTGCTATTTGTGGAATATTTGACAATTATTAACAAAATATCATTTCAGCCTAGCTTATAACTTCAGTTCAAATTCTACTTGATAGTGTTTATGTGCTAGCTGAAGTGTTTTTCATGTGTTACAATGACATCTTCAGATGTCTTGCACTATCTTACAGTTTTCAAATGAGGCAGTTCAAATGGGACTCTTTTTAGTGGCAATTTCATGAAAATCATCTAAAGAAAAAAGATTATTTAGAAGTAAATGGAAGGGGGGAGAGCAAGAAAAGTAAACGAGGCACTACATTTCCAGCTAGGTTAAATGTCAGATTAGAATTCAAAGAAGCAATAATGGTAGGCAACTGTTGTTAGATTCAAATGACTGAGAAATGATGGGTCTGATTCTATAGATGCTATAGAAGCTGCCATATTTGGTCATTTCAAAAGCTGAATGGGGCAGATTCTCAGTGGATGTAAAACTTTAAATGTTATATTACTTACATTATTTGATATACATATATATAATATATGCAATATATAACATATCTAATATGTTCCATTACTTATATGACCTTCCCTTAGTGTTCAAAGGTGGTCCTATCCTTACACTATCAAAAATCCTTATATTAGTTTTTTCATCTAAGTGGTATAGTTTTGAATATCCTCTGTGCAAATAAAATTCAGACCGTACACTTGTCTCAAACTATGCACGTAACTGTTCTCGTCTTAAGCATGCAGAGAGACATACCCTGCTGTACAAAATACTTGCTCTAGCTATTAAATGTTCTCTACTTGACTTTTTCTTTTGGCAGACAGAGAGATTCTGGTATTGGAGGATCATCCCCTGAGTAGTGGCATGTGAAAACATGTAACAAATTGCCAGATTGGTGGTGGAACAGCATAGACCTCACGTTTGCCTTCCTCCCTGGTGTGCTTTGACTTTTAGGAACAAATACGCACATTTCCCTGTTGGTCTCTAGCAAAATACACAAAGAATACTTCTTTCTTTACCTTCCCCCCTCCTTTGTGAATTATGGAGTAGTAAGCACATTTTTAAATACAGCTTTGCAGACAGTGAGATACAGCTCCACTCCATGCAAGACAAATTGAAGCTCATTTATGAAAGTACATCTAAAAATGCCACGGGAGTAGACTTATCAAAGAGATGACATCAAGTTGTCACTCATTCTTCGTACACGCACCTGTGATTGAGAAAAGTGTTTTCTTTAATATAACTTGATATTTGAAGAGAATATGACAAAATGAAGTCCCATCCCTTCATCATTTACATTATGCCTTAGGGGTACAAGGTTGATCTAAGACATTTTGATTTATGCCTATTAGTGAAGCTGTACCCACAGATGATCAAAAGGCTCATTCTGATTCCTATAAGATAGTCAATATCACAGTTAGGGAAACCTATTAGGTATAATTAAATTACAGCTATAAATGACATAAACCTGAGATATTTTATGATAAATATCATTTGATATACCAGCCTTTTTAAAGAGTTCATCCCATCCACCCTCCTTCTAAAGACAGGTCCTAAACTACAAGGCATGAAAAATGATTAACATAAAAAAAGGAAGCTACCCTGCTCAGAGACCTACAGCTAACCTATCAACTTCTTGTGCTTTCCATTTGACATTGTACAAGCTATATCATGAAAGGACAAGCATAATGGAAGTACCTTTTGCCTTTCTTTCAATGAAATGCATCCTTTGCAAATCCAAGGTGTAATACAGATGTGCTGAAAGGGAAAACAGAGAGATACACTGCCACTGGAATCTAGGAGAGCTCAATGTACAATTTATAAAACACAGTGGGCTTTTGTATGCAAGCAAAAAGCTTTGGATGGGACTGAGGCAAGAGAAGAAAGACAGCACGTTGCAAGAAATTTATTTCTCATATTCAACGTGCAGAAGACATATGCAGCAGAACATACCATATCCAACGAACTCGGTAGCAAACATTAAGGTTCAAGAGTCAGCAGTATGCCTGAATGTGTACATTAGCCAGGAAAAGAGTGAAACCAGTTATAGTATCTTGAGTGTGTCTTTTTGGAATTATTAGGTTACCTACAATTGTAATAAAAAGTAAATAGGCTGTGGATACGCCAAGCAAAAAAAAGATGGGATGTTAATACAGTGTTTCAATTTGTTTCAGGAGCAAAGATGTTGAAATTACTTCCATATGAAGAAAATCCTAGTTAACTAGTGACATAAGGGCACGGAGCAAACATGAGAACTGCAATTACATTTGACCTGTGCTCAGTCTAGTCTGTTGTACCCTCTGGGTGATGTAGGCACCACATCCTTGGGCTAGGTGTA
This sequence comes from Astur gentilis, assembly GCF_929443795.1. NCBI lineage: Eukaryota > Metazoa > Chordata > Aves > Accipitriformes > Accipitridae > Astur > Astur gentilis. The sequence continues at coordinate 37,037,461 of NC_064886.1, read as the reverse complement.
AGAAGCTTCCAGAAAAATCAAAACCTAAAACTGTGCTAAATCCTATTACTGAAGGAGTTCATGCTACCCTCACACTTGGTAGATAGTTCACTGTAAATACACATAAAATTATTGTATAATCCTTCCTCCTTAGGACCTTTCCACTTCTCAAAGCCTATGAAAAGCCTGTTGAAGGACAGGCTGTATTGCATTGAGCCAGCTGCCTGTCATGCTGCTAAGTATCATTTCCAATACTATTTTCTTCCAGCAGTCAGTATTCCTCTGTTAGCTCTCATTTAATTCTTTAGGCTGCAACCTTCCTGGGCGTAAAATCATCTTTTTGTTTTTGCATGAGTAGGAGAAGAGAAGTGATGGAAAGCAGCTGTGCACTTGACCTCTTAAGGGATGCCCATGCATAGTAACTAGACTTGCCAGATCAGTGACAGAAGTATATCTAAGTGAAGGAGCGAAAAATAGAAGTCATACACAGGTATGGAGTGCGAGAAAGGGACCCAACACAGAAAGTGCATAGCCAGCTTGGAGTGTCTTGGTAAAAAAAGAACGGTTTGCAATGCGGCCAGGCATTTGGTAACCATCTGAAACAAGCTACTTCACTCGAGTCCTGATTCAGCAAGGGATTTTGGTGAACAGCTAGTTTAATTGTTTTGACTTCAGTGAAAATGCTCTTCTGTTCAACATTAGACATCTGCTCAATTTCCTGAATGGATTGAGTGCTACAGAGCTAAACATACAGATATGACAAATGTTAGTTCAGGTGGAGCGTGATGCCATTTTGAGACAGATGTTCATCAGACACTGACTGCATTGAAGTCAATGGCATGAAAAGAGGGTCAAATTTGGCCCGGTTTCTACATTTACACATCCTGCTGCATTATGTCTTTTCCTTTCCTTCATTTTTGCATTCCACTGTCTCACTTCACTACAAACTGTATGAGACAGAGTCTCCTTGGGGAGCAGCTAGAGATTTGAAATTCACATCACTTTTACCCTTAAGCCTGTCAGATGATCAGATAGCCGAGAAAGTGCTAATAGCTTATGCTCTGCTGAAATATGTTTTTCTGTACATGATTACCTTTGTATTTTGTTCCCCTTATCCCTGATTGTCAGCATTTTAATTAAAAGTAGAGGTGTGAGAACATGGGAAAACCTGTCTGCAGAACAAGTCTGACTTTGATTTAAGTTAGTGTACTAAGTTTGCAAATTTGGAACCCAATTTTCTGCTGCTATCATCTGTTTGGAGTGGTACCACAGAGCTTGATGCTGAGCAATTCAGCTTGCTTTCTGAGACACCTGTATCTCCCCAGATAGAGCAGAGGAAGTATAGATAGCAAGTAACCCTTGATGAAATTTTCCAAAGGTGGTTTAAGTTGCTACTGCTTCTCTCACTAAAAGTTTATGTCCCTTCTACAACACTAGCAGGAGCTACTCCTGCTACTCAGCTCCTCCACAGCCAGTTTACTGGTGCTTAAAGGCTCTGTCTCATCAGCTGTAGGGTTAGATTTAAGACCTTAATATCCACAACTTTTGTCTTCCACGGACTACTGACCTTGTAGGCAACGCAATAGCTAACTTGCCTAATTTCTCAGCTGCTGTAGTTCACAGACTTCTGTATTTTAGTGTAAATTAATCCAGCAGTTGATAAGGAGTTCATTCAGCCACCTCTGTCATGGGACTGTAACTTCCAGAGGAAACTCCAGGACAGGTGCAGATGGCAACCTCTCTAACAAGCACAGCTTGAACCTCTGCAGCTTTTAAGAGCCCTCACTAAAGAAAATGGCATGCTAACGTGTGGATATACACTTCCGTCTACTGCAGGGAGATAAACTGCTGCAGAAGGATGGGAAAGACAAAAAAGGGCAGTAACATTTTAATCTGCCACAACAATATTTGCTAGTTTATTTGCCAACTTCTGTGGTACCTTACGTAAGGCCTCATTACATCAAAATCCCCAGTAACATAATTTGTCAACAACAGCCCTGGCTTTAGCCAGGCTGGCCTGTTGAAAGCTACATTTAAGCACTATCATGATCCAGAATTAGATCTCCTCCATATTCCTTGGCAGGCCCAACTGGTAGGAGCCACAGTTCTTTACTGGAATCAGCTTTGTGTAACTCGCTCACTTCTGGAGATGAAAATTTTGCTCCTGAGTTACATAAAGTTTTTTTAAAAGTAGCCAATCTCTAGTGAAGTCTGCAAAGCAGAAATGGTGAAAGAAAGAGAAATCCTTATGTTTCTTCGTGTTATACAGTACTTGGGATCGTTATTTTATTTTTCTCAGGGTTTTTATGATCAAAAAATACCTTTTTGATACCAAAACAAAAAATTAGCACTCGATCACGAGCAGAAAACATACTATCAGTGAGAAGATTAGAGTACATGATTTTTTTTCTTCAGGTGGAAACATGCTGTGAAGCAACCATGACAGACCAGTATCTGATTGCTGAGGTGACGCTATGATTTGACACAAAAAACCTACAAGATGAAAGGAAGTAAAACAATATGATAAAGATGAAAGATGATACAGCAGAAATACTTTGAGGAAAGAACTGAGCATGAAGTAATAGCATTAGCACACAAGAGAATATGATGTGATGGAAAAGAATTGGCCTGATACAGTTCATGATACTGCTGCGTAGGAAGAAGCATTATGATGCTATATTGCAGCAACAAAAGACAATGCTGGATTACACAGAATATAACACATAAACGGACAAAGCAGAAGAATGCTGCAATACACTGGAAAGAAGACAAAGCATTCTGATATTTCTATTTTAATGACGTCATTCTTATTCTATGTACCTGAAGTCAATACCAGTGTTAATATGGACACTTATTAACTTAACTGAAGACATTCATGTGATATAAATAACCTAAAGTTCTCATCAGAGACAGCAATAGCCAGCAGAAATTCTCCACAAGCACCAAAGCCCTGCTCCCAGCACTGTATGGTGGCACTCTCACTGGGGGCAGATTGATGCACAACTGGGATTTGGGATCATGAAGGAGAGCAACACTTGACCCCCACCTGTGTGAGCAAAGACAAGACACACATCTGAGTCTGCTTTATTTCACTGTAATGTACCACACTGTTGGGTCCCTAATAATAAAGTCCAGTATCTCTACTGTGTGTGTTTATTGCCATATTTAAACCAAGGTAAAATCACTGAAGTTTAGACAAATCTCAGTTTCAGATTGTCTGTGTGACTTTTAGGATGCTGTGCTTTCTTTCTCTGGCAGGAAAGTAGGTTGCTGATATTCTTGGTTCATCTTTGCTCACAGAGGTAAAATTAGAGGCCTTGAGACTCCTGCTGGTAGAACAAGCTCTCAATTTCTCACTGTCGAAATTCAATCTGATTTCTATCTTTTTCACTAAAAAGCTGTCAACAGAAAATAAGCAATTCCCATCAAAGAGTTATATTAGTTTCTGAGACATATACATTTGGCTGGTAGCTGAGGAAAAACTCAAAGTAATTTAAATTGTTGGGGTTTTTTTAATTTTAATTTGTATTTTCTAGGAAACTAAGCAAAAATATTAATGCGGGGCATAACTATAACCCACCCAAAAGAAAATAATCAAAAAGAGAGAGGCTGATTCATTGTTAGATCACTAATAACTTCCTTTCTTACTATGGCCCTGGGTCTGATTTTCTCCTCCTTATGCTGGTGTAACTCTATCGACGTGGTTATCCTTTATCTACTGTGGTGGAAGCAGGAAGACAGTCAATCTGCACTTATTTACAGTGAATAACATAAAACTGAAATCAGAAGCTTTCTTTGCAGTATAGGAAAATATGAGATCAGTAGCAATGGGACTGTCTTGATATGCCAACAATACAATTTCACTTTTCGTTTGTGGAATAGCAGCATTCAAATACAGAGAATATATAAGGCTGATGTCAGGTATGTTTTAGCATTTGCAAGTCATACTCTGAAAATTTATTTATGTTTTACTTATAAAGAAGTATCTAAAAAATATATTATTATTAATTTTTTTCAACTATTTAAAATCTCAAAAGAATGGTGGGTTTTTTTCACTGCAGTTTTTACAGTACACAATTTCTCAAGGGAATTTTAAAAGTGGACAATTTGTAGTTTGAAGTTAAATCCACACTTCCTCCTTTACTTCTCTCAGACCTTTGAGAACAGCATCTGAACCGTTTACTTTTCCATCTTTTTTGTCAGATATTTGAGCAATAAGGTTGTTCAGACTAGGATTCTATGGTCACTTAAGGTTTTCTCTTTCTCTGTTACACAAATTTATTTATAGCTTTTTTTTCCTCATGGGCACTACTACTGGAGCTGAACAAACAAGTAGTTTAGAGATTTCTTTTCTTCCCCTGCAAGACTGCTGTGCTAAGTGCCAGCTTGCTGTAAGCAGACTGGTCTCTGAATTATGATCCAGTTCAGCTTTATTTCTCTTGGTCAAAGAAGTTACTATCCCCCTGTCCACCCTGTCCTTCTTCTGGAGATTAATTCCCCCAGAGCAACAGTGACAAAGCAGGTGGCGTGTCTGCTCTTTTGACATTGCAGTTCACAACCTGGTATATTAACATAAACTGAAACTGATGGTGGGTTGAGTTAATATGCCAGGCTGCAAACTGTGGCAGCTGAGCCTTTACAACAATTCCCATTCTGCTGGCTTTGCCATGGGGTTGATAACCTCTTTACAGGGACAGAGCCCAACCACAGGCTTAGCAACTGCCCCTAAAGCCAAAAGGAACTATGAAAACTGAGCCCTGATCTTTAAGTCACCTATTTGTCGTCTTCTCACAGATCTTTGTTCTTGCTCATTTTTTGTTCATCTTGGATTCTTGATAAGAACTTTAATCATAGTTCTTACTTCCCTAGCTTTCACTGCTCAGAATTGTCTAGATAACGTAATTAACTTCAATTTCATCATTTTTGTTTCCAATATAAAAGATGAATGAAAGAGAATGGTAGTGTTCCAGCTAAATATAAAAGTACCGCTGCAGTAGAGAAGATGAAATCCTCAAGAAAACCTACAACAAGAATCCCAATGGGCTACGGAATATTTCCCCGTACAGCGCCAGATCACACTATCTACTAGTAGAGCAGCAAGTGAACGACTAAATGAAATAAATGAAAAATATAGAGGAAATGATCAATGATCATGATCAATCATGATCAAAACATGACACTTGATGACAGGATGAGAAAAAGCAAGCATGTGACAAACTTGTAGCTCATTCACACTAGCTTCCTTAATGGGAGTTGCTTAGATGCTTTAGTGCAGAACATTGTCTAAAGGGAAACATGGGAGAGAATACAGAACAAGATCTGAGTATTAAACTCAGTGGCTTCTCCCATGGGCTACATTTGATGCTTGTAATGCACTGGGGATATTTACTGTAGAGCATTTAATGGCACTTAAAATCATGCTTTCTCCCCATGGTGTGTTGAGGAAGTGCCCACTGTATAATCAAAAACCTGTAGGAGAAGTAGATTTATCCACAGCTGCTAATGGCTTTCCTTTGCTTTCCCTGAGATTCTTTATTCATCCAAATATATTGCTTTCTACCTGAAAAATATTTATCAGACTGGAAAGACACACTAGGAAGCTTCTTCCCAGGAGGGATTAAATGACCACGAATCTCATAACTTTCAGGAAAAAATGTAAATCTCAGTATTTTATCCTTGCTTTTTTATAAGTGAATCATCAAGAAAAGAAGAGCTGAGGAAGGAAACAAATCCTTGACATTTATCTCAGAAATGTTTAAGGCATTTCCTGATGAACAGGTTAGAACTACAACGACAAATAAATTGAAATACTACATACAGAAAAGTTTAAGTAAATTCAGATAGTTCACTGAATTCCACTGTTTTTCAAGACAACAGGTCCTGTTTTAAGATTTAGGACAAGAACATGAGAGATCTGAATTTAGGTCTACGTTCTGTCTCAAAACGTGTGTGTGGCTTCAAGCAAATCCCTTTGAACCAGATTTCAAAGATGCTTACATACCTAAGGAAATAAATAGAGATGTGAGTACTTTGTGTAGGAAATGGACATCTTCATACATTTGAAAATCCCACATGGCACCACAGCAGCCATTTGATTCTTTAAGTCTCCAGCTGTCTGTAAAAAATCCAGCCCTTAATCCCTCTTCACCTTAGTAAAATAGGAAGAGCAGCATTTTTTATTTTTTTTATAATGTCTTGTCTATTTAATTTGTAGCTTAAAGCAGGGTTTCTCTTACTAAATACGGCTATGTCCTCCAGCCTTCTCCATAAACAGCAGTGAATAATCACCTGCATACTTAGGGCTACAGTCAAAATATTCCAACATCCTGGGGCTGCAATACAAAAGCAGAAGTCTCATGAGAAGAGAATGAGTGATGTAGGAGAAGCAACTCCAGTTTGCGTTTTCATGGAAAGAAAGCACTTTGGTTCCTTGATGCCACCAGAAAGCTGAAGTGCGGAAAGGAATGAGAGTGTACACCTTTGTGTGTATAAGTATGGAGTGGTAGAATGGGAGATAAATCACTTTAAAAAAATTTTTTAAAAAGCTTCAGAAGAAATTTGATTGAGTTTTGAACTGAAATCCAAGTATACTGAGGACAATCCAGCAGAAAATCCACGCAAGGATGGTAACAACAGGCAATAATTGTCCCTGCTAACACATGGCTTTCTTTTTGTATCTGACCATTGTGTATAATTGTGCATTGGTCAGCATCATGGGGAGAAGGAAGGGCAGTGCAGCCTTCTAGCCAGCCTAGGTGATGAGACCCAGAGGCCTGTGATGGGCTGGCTGATGATAGTGATGGCAGGGGAGCAAAAGTCTCCTTGGCACCAACCAGCAGTCCACTCCCACACACAACACAGCACAGGAATACACACTCATGGGACCAACAAGCTTCTGAGCATGTCAGACCTGTAAGAAAAACCTCAGTCCAGAAGAAAGAAAACTCAGAACCTGAAGAAAATGTTCTTAACCTGATAGGCCTGAAAAAGCAGAGAAAAGGGTATAGAGAGTAAGATGTTACAGTAAACAAACTTAAAAATGTGAACAAAAACTCAGAAAAGAAAGGAAAAGGAGGCTCTAAATCTTGCCCTAGTACAAAGCATAGCAGTTGGGGATGTTGAACACCTGCACTTATAAACACCCTGCTCAGTTCTAGATATCTGAAAAGGAAGATTTTCTTTCCCCCACGACACAAAGCACCAAACTGAATATTTTGTTCTGTGTCTTTTTTTGTACTTGATTGCTGCGGCTGATCTCAATTCTTTATAGTCTTACGGTGCCCAGTAATAAGAATCCCATAATCCAGCTGTATTTCCCACATGCTGGGACTGCCATCTTCTTATTACATTGTCCAGCCAGCCAAAGCTCCACAGTAAATTTCTTTACTTTTGAATATATATAGCTTTCTACTTCTTTAAAACCTCCAGAGATGGGTTCAAAAAATCTTTTTATGGTACCCTCACGGGTTTGATGAATATTATAACAAACCAGTGCTTCTATTCTCTTAGCAACAAGGCAAGGCTGAGGTGTACTAATATTCTTTCATAATTTACAGACCAAGAACCACAGCATAGACAGAAACTGAGAGTTTGTCTACATGATAAGGGCGAATATTCCTGAGCCCTGAACTGGTATAATGAAAGTCAGTTCTGGCCTCAAAGCCAGTAAGTTGTGTTACTCCAGGACTTCCAAAATCAAGATAGGCTTGTGCATGGGATCAGAGGGACTTGAGGCTTGCAACTGTTTTTTTCCTGACTACACTGACACATCTTAATCAGCCTTTTCAAGATCAGCCAGGAACCTATGGCAGGAATTCCTCCTAGAAATTAAGCTTTTTGTTCCCCAGAGAAATCCTCAGGGAGTTACAGAAATACAAACAGATATAAAAGATACTTTAATTTCCATGCAAATATTTTCCTTCTTATGCCTCAATTCCTTCTGATATGCTACTGCAAATTACAATTAATGTGAAACTTACGCCATGATTTAAAATAGTGCTAGCTGCTTGGATCTCTGCATTAAATTGCACTGCCTCAGTCACTGTCATTTCTCTTGTCATTCTACTTTCAGCTATTTGGAAAAAAAAAATAAATCACGTCACAGACGTCCTTATTTTTGCAGATGAAAAAAAATTGGGGGTTTGTGGAAATTAAATAACTGTAGCCAGTTAGTTATTTTTATTAGCTTAGAAATACCATAGCATTTCAAACAGAAAACAAGGCAGAACTCTGCAGAACAGAAGGCAAATGAAGAAACAGTGGCATATTAAATTAAGAGAGAATGTCACTCAAAGCACATTATGCATACATTTAAAACAGCTAATAGACTTTCTCAGAAAACTTTAGTAAGAATTGATTGGTGAAATATGTAATGGATATATATATATGTAACGGATGCAATGTATTATATTTATTTTTATTAATTTACCTCAAAAACCTTAAATCTTTACTAATTGATGATTATTTTTCAGGACTGTCTGGAAATATATGTAGCCTAAAGAAGGAAAAAAAAAAAAAAGAAAGATTAATAATCCCAGCTGCAGCTTTATTAAATAGGACATGAATGAAATGGAGTCCATTTTTATACCCCAGAGCACACACTATACAGCCAGTGTTGCACAGTGGGAAAAAAAAATCCCATTCAACTTGCACTTCAGAAAACAGAACAGTTCCAAACCTTATCAGGGTTTGTGTTTCTAAAACACTTTCGGCAGCAACCACTGTCAGAGACTACTAACAGCTGAAACGGACTGAAACTTCAGTTTTTTCTGAAACTTGTACTGGAACTTGAGCATTTTCCAATTTACAGCTATACTGAATTTATTTGGGAGAGACACAGATCACTCAAGAAAGCTTCCATATTCAGATTTCAGTCTAGCTATGTGAACAGCTATTAATTAATGGCTGTTTATGCACTGTTTAGGAATAATCCACTGATGTAGAAAAAATTGTAGACCACAGATGGACAAGGGACTGCAATACTTCTTAGATACAATTACTTTTACCACCAGTGTTCACATTTGGGGATACCAGTTCAGAAATAGGATTTATGTTGGCATTTTGCACCAGGATAGAACAAAAATTGTTTGTGACTAAGAAACTGGCAATTTTGGGAAGCAAAACATAGCTTCGTTTTAATCAGGCTGTCCCATATCACTTTCTTAAGAAAAGCAAGATATTGTCTTGGGCAACTGTTAGATGAGTGCACAAATGATGGAAAAAAGTGCACTCAGTGTGTAGATACCAGTTAGTAACTGTCCAGTTCTGAGGACTTATCATTTGTGATCTCCCAGGGGTTTGCTCCATGTCTAACACAATTCAATGTATTTATTCATTGACACCTTGGTGTAAAGGAAGATAAAGTACACTGCATACTGTGGATGGTGCTAAGCACTTTGGACAACAGGATCAGAATTCCTAGTGATTTTGATCCTACTAAATTGGAGAGACAGTCTGAAATCAGTAAGATGAAATTCAGTAAAGACAAGTACAAAGTATTCTCCTGAAGAAGGCAAAATAAACTTGCAATTACAAAACTGGGGATTAAGTGGCTGAGGCTAGAACAGGCCACAAACTGCTTCTGGCTGACCAAAGTAACATTTTTGGTTGAAAAAAAGAAGACAAATGTAAATGAGGGATGTAATTATGACACACTCCTACAGAACACCAGTGAGATAATTATTGCATTTTATAGGCTGTAGGAATCCTCATCTAGAATACCTGGTCTTCACACTAGGAGACATGCAGTCAAATTAGAAAGACTCCAGAGGATAGCAACAAAAATTACTAGGATCTTAGAAAACATCACTTATTGTGAAAGGTTAAAATTATTGGATTTGTCTGAACCAGGAAAGAGAAGATGGAGGGGGACATGATAAATGTCTTCACAAATGATGTTATTATAAAGGAGAGGTGATCAGTTGCTCTATCTAAACTGAACCTTAGCCAAGAAGATACAGGTTTAATTTTCAGCACAGAAAATTTAAGTTAGACATTAAGAAAACTACAGTAACTGTTAAGAGCAGTTAAGCATTGAAATAAGTTATCTAAGAGAGTCCAGAAAATCTCCTTCGTGGAAAGTTTTTAAGAACAAACTAAGGAAGTATTCATTAGTGATGGTCTAGATTTACCAGCTTTTTCATTAGATTGGGAGACAGAATGAGACCTATTAAATGACTTCCAGTTCTGAACTTCTACAGCTCTTTCAGAGATTAGAATTCTGTGGTATTTAAAAAGACTAGAACAGCAATTTGCAGTAGACAGTTTATGCTAATATTGTAAAGAAACCCAGTTGCCAGGATCAGCATCACTGTTTTACTTAGCTACAGGTCTGGCCCTTTTCCCAACCTATACAGAATTTTTCTATTTTTTGAAAAAGATACCAAATTCTTTTCATGTACTTTCTAATGATAAATCTATACAAGACAGTGGCATTACCGCTAATGTCAAACTGGTGTAAGTGAAAAAACCCCTGAGATCCACTCTACTGAAACAGGCACTGCAGATACTCATTTTAAATTCACAAGCCTCTTAATCTTATCTTAAAAAGTAAGCCCAGCTTTCTATTAATGTGTGAACAGCTTAGAAATAGTGCTGCTGATCACAAACAAATGCAAGATGTAACTCAATTCTCTACAAACAGAACAGGAGGTATTTCTTAATCAAGCAATCGAAAATACTGCACCTTGTGAATAGAAAGTGTAGAAAAGGCTAGCACATGTCTGCTTTCCCTTTTCTTGGCCTTCTTAGAATTATATATGCTGTCTCATTAATTTCAATTATTCTGTTGTACTTAATAGTAACAGGTCAATGTCTTTTTGTGACAAAGACACAAAATGGAATTTCATCTCTGTTGTAGCTGATGACAGTACTCCTAACAACTTCACGATGTTTCACTAACAATCTTCTACATTTGTGGGTCCAGGCTGCAAATTTGGATTTTTGACCATGCTTTGATCTAAACATATTATATTGTTTGCCTGGGTAAAGAAAAATCAACCATCTAGCAACACTTCTGTCGAGTATAGTCTGCAGTTTATTTTAGATTGCCTAGAAGTGACAACCCATATAAAGCATCTCAAACAGAAAGCTCCTGCTTACCTCAAATGACAAACACAAGTAGCTACCTTAAATGGGGCCGAGGTGCTACACACTGATCTGTCACACCATTTCTTTTCTTTCAATAGTGCTGCTAAGATATGCTATCATTTCATGTGTCATTTTGCAAGCCTCAGAAAGGTCAATGGAGAGCCTAAATACAAGTGTCTTAGCAAATACGTAGATTTATTTACAAGTCAGGATAACAGGGAAAAAAGTTGCAAAGACTTACTAACTAGGAGTTAATAAGGTCAGCCAGCCATGCATAGTTGGAGGTAATTGAGGCTTAATCCAACAATGACTGAAAAAGTTTTTCATCTGTTTATATTGCATAAAGGAAGGAAATGAAGAGGATGGTTCTGAAAAGGTTTCTGTATTTGTCCAGCAGGATACAAATTGGCTCTCTGAAGCTTGCAGATTATCGATAAGATAAATACAAGCAAAGAAATAAAATGTAGTGATTCTAATCGTTTTTGAAGTCTATCATAAACAGTACAGCTGAATAAAAGATGGATGTTAGCAATTATGTTTTCCAATATTGGAAAAGACATTTAATTCAAACTATATGGAAAGAAACAGAATATAAATTTGTTAAAAATCGGTGGCTATGTTTTCCAGTGATCTAGATCCAGGATACTCTCAGATATACCTACTGAAACATCCACTGTTTTAAAACAAAAATAAAACAAATTCTCTCTGAATATGATGGGCATTAATATTAATTTGCACTGTTACTACTTGAGAAAAAAATCTGCTTCATAATCTCTGTGACCTTTCCTTACTAACATTAGTATTCTTGATAAAGTCTAAATACTAGCTGCTACGCGTAAATACTGTGATATTTCTTCACTGTTATGATAGACAGTTTCCCAGCTGAGCATCCAGAGGTGAACAGGTTGGTAAATGTTTCATGCATACGATTATGTCTAGAAAATTTAAGAACTCCACAGGATATCTCAAAGAAAGAATAAAGACTAAATGTTGTATCGTCTTGGCTTGCTTTCTTCTTTTACAGCAACTCAGAACCTGATATCAAGAATGATTTATCTCCTGCAGACCCATGAAATACGAAATCATGAATATTTGAAAAACCTTCCTAAACAAAAAAAGAAAACTATCACCATTATGGCAACTGAGATGCAAGGGAAGGCAAGGGAAAATATGTTGTGAAATTGCACATTCTTTGTAATCACTTTGAAAAAAATTACTGAATTGTAGTGGATCTAGATTAAAAAAGGACGCAAACTAAGAGCTTATGTACTCTGAGCTGTCATAGACAAATGCTATCACATCTTTTAATAATATCACATAGTCAAACAGCAGCAGCAGCAGATTGAGGAGGCTGTGTAAAAACCTAGAAGACGCCCTCAAAAACAATGTTGCAGTGTTACTGCTAAGGTAGGTTCTCAACATACATCACTTACGCGTGACTGCATAGCAGGGCTAATTCATGCACATACCAGACAAAAAATATTTCATGTATTGTAGTATATCACTATTAGGGAAGAAAGATTCAGGTACTCATATAAGAATATTCAGAAAACCTGTGCTAAGTCTGTCTTTATAGATTTAAACAGATATAGCATCCCACCCAAAATATTAAGCTGAGTAGGCACAGAGAAAGTTCACCAACAGGGCACAGGGAAAACATGAAAATACAAGAGAAAATATGCCAAAACTCTAAGAGCAAAAGCAAATTCACAAAGAGGAAATAAACAGAATGCAAAAGAAGACCTATTGATACTGCAGAGGAAAAATATGATAATGGAAAATGCCCTGCATATGAGGTCATAAGCAATAATTGTAGCAAGAGAAAACATCATGTCAAAGGTTGTAGATGGAAAAATCAAAGTACAAAGGCATCGTATCAAGGAAGCAGGCAGTGACTCAGGGGATGAGATTTGGCATGTCCAACATTAAGGCAGCACAAAAATAAATAAATGGTTTATAAAGCTCAGGCTAGCATAAGATTCAAGGGCAGGCACGGAAACAACCAGAAAACTGAATGCCAATGAGAAAGTAGAGCATCAGAGACTCTGTTGGCCTGTAAAGACTCACTTAGCCTTAAATAAGGAAAAAAACCCAACCAACCCATAACCAAGGCAAAATTGCACTAACCTGAACCAAATTAAAATTTCACCTGGGCCACAGCCACAATGCTACTAGATAATGTAAATTATAATCCGAATACAAAAGTAAAGTACATAGACCAAAGTATGGATTGTAAAAATACATGAGACACAGCTACCAGCTGAAACAAGTGAACTTATGAACCTAGAGAAATTATTAATAAAATACAAGAATGAGCAAAACGCATGTAACTCAGAGCAGGCAATTCTCTATGGTATCCCTATTCCAAAACTGCTAAAAATTACCAAGCTGTATTTGAAAGACTGGGGTGCCTTCCAAGGATGTTATACCTGGAAATAAATAAAACAATTCAGCCTGTACAACATCTGTCTTGCAGAACACCCATTGCATTAAAACAAACAAACAAACAAACAAAATAGTGGGAGCAATAATGAAAATGAGGAAAAAACTCCAACCACCCCATCATTGCTAAACAAATATCAAGGCAGTCATTGAGAACGCTAGGCAAGCTGTGAATTTGCAAAGGTCCAAGTAGTTTAAACGAAGTACTAAGCGAAGATAATTACCAAATACTTAGCTCTGTAGTAAGCTGCTTGATTTAACAAAAGGAAAACATACTTCAAAGATAGATACTACCTGGATTAGGAGGACAGTAACCTCTCTACACCCCGACAGAGACATAGCTTCCCTGTGGCAAGTAGCAGAAGATTATCAGTTCTTGATAGTATTTTGCTGTGCGGAAGAAAGAATTCAGGATGGAGTAGACAGCGCTATGCAGGCAGTAACAGGTCCTTAACACAACCTTGTATTTTTGTTAGAATGAGTCAAGAATGAGTCGAGAAAATAAACAAGGAGCTAAATAAGATTAAGATAAAATTCTAAGAAACCACAGAGTAATTCATAGCTTTGCAAGGGCTACAAAACCTTCCCTAAACAAAGAACAAGAATTGATGGGCCGTACTGAAGAAGTCAGGTCAGTTTGAAGACTATTGAGATTTGTGAATCATATGCAAAACATTCTTTCTACTGTCTCACCTGTTTCTCTTCAGGCCATTTTCTGGCCAAAAATTCAGTATAAATATGATTATTGTTCACTTTACACAGTATCAACTTATTGAAATACAAACCAAAGACATGTCAACAATACATGGAATGCTAGAGAAAGAAAGGCTGCAGTAGTTGTTTTTAATTAAGATCAGTATTTCCAATGGCTCAGTAGATTTGCATGGGAAAACTTCAATCTGCATGCTAAGGATGGAGAATCTTTGGAGCAGAAAATGACGCAATTGCCAGTGCCTTGAGCACATTCCTCCACTTTCCCTCCCTGGGGGTTTGGCTGCCTGGGTGCAAGGCCAGCTTCAGTAGTGCAGCTGTGTGGTCTGGAAAAGCTATTTGAAAAGCCTCAGCTCACTTAGGAGCTGCTTTTAATCTCAGTCTCTTATCCTTGGTCACTGCCTGAGCTACTCTGCAAACATTACCATGCCTAACCATGTACACCCATTGATCCTGACCCTAACACACAGATTGTACTTCTTGGCTTGACCTCAGACTTGTCTCTTTATAGTCTTGTCTGACGATCCGGACTCTTGACTGAACCAGGTCACTGTCACTGGACCTGCACTGGTCTCCTTGCTTAGGCACTGAGGGACTCTCCCCATGGTAGTGAGACCCCTGCCCCTGCCTGCCCTGTTGTCACACTCAGCTTCCAGCTTGCCTTCCCGTACAGAGCAGTGCCTGCCCTTGGTGATCACTGTAATAGCCACCAGGAGAATGTTTTTATGACAACAATGCTAAGGACTCCCAAAACCTCCCAGTTATGCTACTGAAATCTCAAGAATTAGGCTTAGAAATATGCACGTCCAGAAAGGAAACAATTTCTATTTGGCTGCCTGCTTATCCTGAGCAAAACGGCACTGTGAGATCATGAACCTAACAGAAACAGAAGTCTTGGGAAGCATTGTCCAAGTCAATTATACACCAGGTTCAAGACAGGGCTTGGAAAGAATCCAGGAATCCACTACAGACAAAGATTTACATGTGCTGTGATCCATCATCCTGTTCAAACTGCCAGGCACTGCAAGAGTAGCTCCACCTGCCACTTGACAGCATCAGAATCACTGTGATTATTTGGACATATAAATTGCTTCAAATAAACAGGTAGAAAAATCACAATCCTGCTTTCACATAGCCAAATACAAAGCCTGTCTCAGGAACACAGTGATCTAGAACAAAATTTTTTATCTGGAAGGCTAGGCATACTGGACTAAGATCATTAAATATATTTGAGGTCCGGCGGATGGATGTCATACTTATGAAAAAATGCAAGCCAAGCAACAGAAAGAAACAAATGACTTTCGTAGCACCAGGACCCAGACTGAAACAGGAGCATGCTTTTTCTCACAACAAACTGTACATAAAACACCTCATTATTATAGACAAGTCGGACTTCTATAAAGTAGATGAACTGACAGACATGATTGTAATGACAGTCACAGGCAAAGCAGTACAGCATGTCAGTAGTTTGATGGCAGAACTGGGTTTCCTTGCAGTGAGTTCCTGCAGTTCTTCTGGGAATTAAAATTGAGATTCATCATATTATCACCACTTCCATAACAAGCCAGTCAAAAGCAAAGCTGAACCAGTATTACAATTTCAAAGTTTCTAATAAAGAGATGTGCTAAAACCCCTACCATAGGCCAGAACAAATCATTCTTAAGTGGCGAGACAGTCCCATAGAAAGAGCAGCAAATATTCTGATGTTGAGGTGTACATGTATGATAATGCCTGTAGCATTACTAGAGCTCCTCATAGTGGAAGGGTAACACATTAAAAGGAGGAAAAGACATGCTAACATCAAATTCTGCCATGACAAACTAAAGACATCTTCATAATACAGTCTTAATACAGTCTTCATATCACATTTTGATCAAACTGTTCCTTATTTACACAGTGCTGTGGTGAATTAACATCAACTTTCCCCAAACCACAGACAGAGTCACTCAATAGCAACACAGAAACAGACAGACAAGGGTTGAGTGCTCCTAAGTCCTCTGAGAGAAAAGAAAGAGGCATCTAAGTTCAGAAGCTGTTTCCTGCTTCTGAAACAGATACTTCACCACAGTCCCACGATAGAACTGGTAAGTTCTTTGCTCATCCTCAGACCTCGTCTGCTGGGTGACTTTAAGCAGCTGCACACTGTCCTTTAGTAGTTTACCTTTCCTTAGCCGAATATATTAGGTTCCATTAAGAGGTACCTAACTCTTCCTATAATCTCAGAGATGCATCAAGGTGCTTCATTTGGGAATTCGGGATTTCACTGTGGGAGTCAAATGCTTAAAAGTTAAATGTTTCACACTGAGTCCTTTACTAGATTTGTTAGGAGTATTTGCAGACTGCATACATGTGTAACTACAGAGAGGTAGGAGTAAAGTACCTTAAAATGAAATAATTAAAGGAGGCACCGAAATGCACAAAGATAAAGATAAAACCAACAGAACTGTGAGAGATAATAGTTATCTGCAGTAATAAACACTAAGTGAGAACAATTCATGATTTGTGATAACATTTAATGTGAGGATATAAATCAGATGAAAAGAGTACAGCTGAAAGATGGAAAACACACACACAGCTAGACAGAAATAAAAATATTAAGAGCCTTTTGTTATCTTCGTCTTGTAACTGAGATAATGTTTGTCTTTCATATTAGATACACCCTTAGAGAGGCTCCTGCACCTAGCTGCAATGCCGTAACAAAGACACAATAACATGTTTATGGATATACCTGATTAGCAAAGGTCTATGTTAGGCACTGCTAAGCCTGTTGCTTGCTGAGTCACACTGAAGATGCCCGGCACTTTGAAACATTTAGCTGTAAATCTGTACATCAGGTTAAAGATTCAAAGTTTTTTAGGCAAATGATGTATTTCTTGATGTTGTCAAAGTCTGATGTGTAAAGTAATTCATGTTTTCAAGGCCTAAGCTGCACCTGCGTAGGTGAAATTAAAAAAGGTAAGAATGAAGCAGAGATGCCATACGAGCAATGGTGTCAGGCTTTAAGAATACCATTGCTATGGTACTGCTAGAAGGCAGCTGGAAGGCAGAAGGTGGCAGTTTCTTTACTTCCTCACAGGAATAACTCTCAAAAGAAAAAAGAAAAAATAAATTGAAAGAGCTAATATACGAGAATTTTAAAGAAGACAGCATGTTCATACTGGTTCCCTTGAAGATTCTGACATTGCTTCACACAATGTTTTCTAAACCTGTAGAAGCATTCTATAGATGAAACAATTACAAGGGGAGGAAAAACAGAATGAAAACTTTACTTTGAGATCAGTTATGAATATTTCATGGCCTTACTGAAAGGATATTTCAGGTGAGTCTCCATAGCAATCTGCTTTGTATCTGGTATCATTAAAAAAAGTCAAATTAATGACTTGGCTAATGGAGAAGACATTAAATTTGCACTTAAAACTGGGGTGCAGGAATAAAAATGGTAATACCAAACTGGAGAAATACTCCAAAGCAAAGTGCAATTGTTTAGGGATGAGAACAAACCTCTGCACACAAGCAGTAGAGAGTCATGCAAGACAGGAAACTGAGCAAAAGTTCTGCAGAAAATCTAGGGTTGTTTACTGGATTATAATCTGAACATGAGTCAAAAATAACATGCTGTTATGAAAAGCATGCCACAGGAGGATGAGTATAAGCTGAAAGACGTAAGCAGTACTCTCTCTGACTTTTTTAGCAGTGCTGACTTTAGCTAGAGTACTGTATTGGGCACTGGATGGCAGTATGGCAAGAACTAAAGCAGTGCAAGAAGAATAATTAGAAATACAGAGGACCTGACTTTTCAGGAAAATTGAATGAATTGGGGTACTTCAGCCTGAAGAGAAGGGTGAGGCAGAATATAGTAACAGCCTTCATATGTAAAAGCCAACTGTGAGGAAGAACAAGAGAATGATTTGTGAAGTACATCTGTGAAAGATGAAACAAGAAGTAGTGGGCTCAAATTGCATCACCATGTTCAGGCTAGACCTTAGAAAAGCTTTTGTACAGTAAGGACAGTGAAACAATGATGAAATAAATTGCCAGAGGAGAGTATAGGACTTCCTCATTTGCAGGTATATAAAACAGGATGGCCAACCACTTATCAAGAATAACAAAGAAAGAGAGTAAAGTAAGATGACTTCCTGAGTTCTTCTCAGCCCTAATTTTCTATTTCTTTACACTTTTCAGCTACTAAGTTTTCATGATTCAAAGAGCATAGTTCTCTAGTATTCTGTTCTCCCAGTTAAGCCTTTCTCTTCATATTCAAAAATGCTGTGACTTTCCATGACACTGACTAAGCACAAGGAACTTGTCATGAATATATATGGACAGGGAATTTTCACATGAGTAGTGTTTAAACATTAAAAATCATTCTCAGAAAACCTAATAGTGTCCCTACCCCTACTGGTTCTTTTGAAATCAAAAGACAAAACTTAATTTCTCTTGACAGTACTTTTTTACTGTCATTTTTACAGCAGGACATACAAGGCAGTCATTTTCTTAAAAAAGCCAAACCTTAACATACATTTTTAAATTCAGGTTGGTGAAGGAGAAGAGGCAGGAAAAATGTCTCAATATGGACAATGCTCTACAGGGCCATAAAATAAATAAAATCACATGCAAATACAACATTGTCATTCTTTGAAAATAATTTTTCTGTGTTTAGAGTAAATAATTTAACTGAGAATAAGGCACTTTGGAACCTCTCAGCTTTACATCGCTAAATATTTTTTAAAATCTCATCACGTATGATGCTAACACTGACAAGGCACGCAAAATTTAATGAGGTTTTTTTTTTCATTCTTATTGGCCAAAGAAAACAGATATACTGACTGTTCATAAACAAGTAATGAACTATTGCTTCAATTGTGGTAGCTCTTATTTTACTTACCCTTATAAAACGAAACAGTCTTTTCCATTACATTTTCACTTACCTTCCATGTATGCTTTTGACAATTAAGTTTTGATTAAGAAGTAGCAGAGTAGCTGCCAGTATTCTTTACTATTTCAAGAATTTTCTAAAGAGCCCATGGAAGTGAAGGCCTTTGAAAATCCCTGTCTGTTTATTTGTTTTGTGGATAACTATCCTGAATTGTGAAAATATCTCTACAGTCCTTTATTCAGTGGTAAAATGTTACTAACACATTTTAATTTAGTGTCTTCAGCAAGCATTTAATTAAAATTTAGCAAGCCAGATACTGCTTTTTAATTAAATATAAGATAACTGTTAAAAGAGAACTTACTGAGCATTTAGAAGATAAATCTAATAGTCTTGTAATTAGCTCAAAATTACATAAGCAA
Organism: Astur gentilis; assembly: GCF_929443795.1. Classification (NCBI taxonomy): domain Eukaryota; kingdom Metazoa; phylum Chordata; class Aves; order Accipitriformes; family Accipitridae; genus Astur; species Astur gentilis. The sequence continues at coordinate 37,017,946 of NC_064886.1, read as the reverse complement.
GAAATGCCTAATCTCATTCTTAGTAGCACAAGGACTTTGTAAGGAATTTGTAGATACTTAATTAACAGTTATCAAAATAGCCTAGAGCAAGACAGGTTTCTATTAATTGTTAAAATAGTGATATTTAATAAGCTTGTTAAATGATAATACACTTGGGACAACAGACTCATTTAGTTTTTAAGTATTCTATTGTAATTCCCTAATGTCTTTATCAATATATTATATTGCATGTTTGTCCAAAGTAACCAGCGATTTTGCATTATTTAATTTTTAAGTTTGTAAAGAGGCGTCACCTTCAGAAGCAGCTGTTCAGCTCCTCTTAAATACTGTTGGTCCATGTTCACTTTTGAAAGTTCTGATCACAACAATTTAACTTTTGGGTAGGGGGGAAAACCTTGCTAGTTCACTTTTATTTGCACATCTGAAGTGTTCATCTTCCACAAGCAAGGTACAGTCATAAAGTAACCCTATTAGAAATTCTTTCCTTCATTGTGCCTTTCATTTCCCCTTCCTTACTACTACAAAGAAGGTGATTTTTTTGGAAGCTTAGTTTTTTAGCACGAATAAATCTTTAAGTAGTTTAGAGAGGCTATACTGGTGCTGTACTTAGTACTTCAAGAAGACTTTATTCTCCTTTGCTAAGACTGTTTACAGTTTCTCCTATGACAGCATTACCTAGAATACCCTTCCCCCTGCTTGAATTTTCAGCAGTATAACAGCAAGGTCTACCTTTATATTCTAGCACTGTAGAAGAGGCTGTGCTTACCACCAACAGAAGAAAAATATATTGATGCTGGAATGTAACTGCAAGACCAGATTTCTGAGCCAGTGAAAGAACAGGACACTGTAAATATCCAAGTTCCCAGGCTGTCTGCTAAGTACCACTAGATGCTGTTTCCAGATAGAAAAAGATTTGCTAATGCAAGAAATAGTAGCAAAGAAACAGTATTTGTATGGGGTTAAAAGAAAGAAAACAAAACATAATTTGTTTAGATTTCAAAAGTGTATAAGTACCAATCTTACAACAAGTTTCTTAGAAGGACTAGTAAAAGCGAATTTTTACAGATATTTTTTCATTTACTCAGAAAAGAAGGGATCTGTGCAACTTCTCTTCAGTCCATGAATAAAAGAATTCCTATCTGTACAAAAGAGATTTGGGAGGAAAACAATTGACCTATACAATCTTTTCCAATGCGCGGGGCTGGCTTCCAAATATATTTTCTTCAGAATGTCCTTTAGGACCCTAACAGTGAGAAATTACTTCAACTCAAGGAACTCAGAGGAAAAGTATTTTTCTGCTTCTTTTTGGTTTTGGGATTTTTTTTGTTGTTGTTGTTTTTGGTTTTGTTTATTAAAGAGCTGGTAGACTGGAAAGAGGGCAGTAACCCATGGCCCCCAGCCATGGGAGGTTAAATTAATTAGAGGAGTTAGAACGCTTAGTATTATGCATTACACAGTATGCTTCATACATTACACAGCATGCTTAATTCTGAAGAGCTCAGACTACATTTGCTATTGTTAACTCTATAGTGATTGTCACCAGTAGTGTCTTTCTGTCTGTAGGGGAAATGAGAGTACTTCTATATGATACAACTACAAAACGTGAGTAAGCTTTTCGGAAGCCAGTTCCTTCATGACATCTGACAAAGAAGCAGGTAACTCCAAATTAACAACAGATTACCAACGATTCCAGTTTGACAGATTCCATCGCTAACAGATTGATACCTTGCAAGTTAAATGAGGAATAGTGAAGAGATTGATAGGATCTTAAGTTTGCATTGTTCATACCAGTCTGAATTACACAATGCATTTGGTAAAGTATTCTGTTTCATAGCACAACAAAGCTGACTGTCCCGGCAGTGCCCTGTAGATCACGAATGACAATGCCTATTTAGATTGCATATTGATGTATACACATTGCTTTAAATAGCATTTATTATTTCACAAGTAGAACGGGAGTGAAGATGTGGTAATTAATTTAATTTGTTTAACCTATTTAATATACTGCAGTCACTGTGCAAGTACTTGTCAGTCCATTAGCTGCTACAGTTTCAGGGGCTGTTTCATCTACATTTAAACCCATTACTTCCCTAAAATGTTTGGTAAAATTGACTATCTAATTTATTAAGTAAAAGTAACAATGATGCACTTCCTTATTCATTGTCTGTGATAGACAGAAGTTGACATATGATCAGTAATCAATGAATGACAAAGGAAGCACTACCATATTCTGCGAATAACCGTGGCAGTGAACCCACAGAAATGATCCCCTATAAATAATGCAGGAATAAAAAGAAATAGATCATCATTATGGACAGAAGTCTTCTACAGGCAACTATGATCACAAAGAGAGAAATAGGTGGATCCAGTAGTATCTGTGGTAAATGTAGTTGCAGCAGAGATAAAAATGTACATTTTTGTGGGTTTGGAGAAAAAAAAAAAAAAGAATAAAATGTGGCTTAAATTTTTCTTTCCTGGCTTTTGAAGTTTGACATCAAGAGTGCTATAGGCAGAAGCTTACATATTTCATTTAACAACATTTTTGAGAATTAATTTTATAGCTTTTTAGGAGTGTTTTTATGTTTTTAATAGTTTCTGTCAATAGGAGTGAGAGCTTTGTGAAATAGCTTCTGAAGTTTTGCCACAGAGGGGCAACTTCTGATAGAGAAAATTATATCTGAGTGGAAAGTATAGTTGCTGATGGAGAACATTTTACCTGCAGAGAAGCACAGATACTGCCAAAGCAGATTTTATCTGCCTGCTAACAGAAAAGATTTTACCTGGTAGTGAAATGCAACTACTGACAGAGAAGATTCCACTCATCAGCAGCTGAACTTCTGTGGCACGTAAAACTTTTTCTGTCAGACACTGCACATAATTTTTTTTCCATTGTAGGATAAAATCTAAGAAAAAAAGTAGCTGCTGCTGAAGCTTGTGTGCATGTGTGTGATGGGAAAGAGTTCATCAGTTCACTACCTGCTGGGATATAAAGTTTCACCAGCTGAGAATCCGGCCCAGTTATGTATTACACACACGAATGAAGCACTGAATCTCGGAGCAGGAGCCAAAACAGTAATAAACTCCAGAGAAGTAACCTTATTATGCAAAATTTAATATCAACACTGTAATGACTTCATTTTTTAGAGCAGTCATGTGGAAAAAAGGATGCTTAATTGTTATTGCCATAGGCTGAAGAACCAAGATGACTGGCACACAAAGAAGGAAACAAAGAGCCCCAAAGCAGCTTTAACTTAATGTATCTGGGTTGGTTTCTTTTTCAGCCTTGTGTTACCTTCCTAAGCCAACCGCATAATTTGCTTCTCCAAATTTTTTTGTGAGGTGATTGTGCGAGTGAAGCCCTATTTGTGCAGGCACAAAGACTCCATGCTCCCAGTAACCCACTTGGAAAGCACAAATACTCACTCGGACACAGAAGAATATGCAGGCAGCTGGCAGAGCAGTAAGTAGCAAAGTCTGAAGAAATGTTGTATTATTTGAAGTAGAGAAATCGATTGGTAATAAAGACCTTTGTCTTTCTAAATACATACATTGCGTTTGATTTCATAGCTGTATGGGTTTCAAGCAGCTTTCTACCTCCCTACACTGCTAAGCAGCTTGCTCCTGTGCTTTACTTTTAAGAAGAAAATGCACAACTGCAAAGGTAACCACGAATCTCTCAGACTGTGAAATATACATATAAAAGACATTTCTCACTATTCTAGATTTCAAATTCTTTTCACGTAGGCTATTGAAAGAGATGAAAATGGATAAATGTGTAGCCACCAATGGCGTCTGCCTCTCACTTTATAGAGAGCTACCATTTCATTAAGTTTGAAGTTTTTGAAATAATATAATCATAATGAAAGAAAGGAAATAAAATTCTCAGAAAGTTCTCAAAGGAGTATTAAAAGATGAGATTTGAATAAGACTGATCAAATGTTGGAATGGAAGATGCAGATAGGTCATAAGCCTTTGCTTTTTTGATTGCCCATATTGTCTCGAAACTGTTCAGCAGAACAAAGAGTTTTGTGGATGAAAGACTGGTGTGAAGAAACATGAATGTCAACTTGAGTTCTGAAAGACAGTCTGCTAATGAAATATTCTAAAAGTCATTTTCAAGGTGGTAGAAAGTTCTCACTGATGTGCACCAATGCTTCTGATAAAAAGCATCAAATAGTTATGCAAGCATTGGCTTTTAGGTCTGAGAAAATAAAGCAGTGCTTGTATGACTCCAAATGTTGCAGAAACATATTTAGTTTTTATATTTCCAGAGGATTAAAAACAATAATTAGGATGTTTGTTTAGATTCTAGTTTAGGCATACAAAACAATTCTGGATCAGTTAATTTTCAATATAACAAAGTAAGATAATATATAGTGCAAACTGAGTAGACTGAAAATAAAGACAGATCCTAAGTGCATTTTTAGTTCAAGAACAAAAACAATGCACTATTTGTTTGTGCAATAAGTACAATAAGCATAATTTGAAAGAAACAGTAAATAATACATTTGGCTGCTCCTAGTAGGACGGGCTTCTGAATTTGACATTGTGTGATATTTAATAGCTTCTTCATAATAGGAGTTCATAAGAGAGAAAGATCTAAAAGCAGTAAACATATTTCCAACCGTGCTAGGTGAGCAGATCTCATTAAATTTTGGAATACAAAAGCCTCTGAAGTAATACTGCCAATTCCCACCTTCTACAGGGATTTTCTTGTGCACTTGAACTAGCTTCTAAAAAACTTCCTTTATGTTTGATTTCTTGTAGGGCCACATTTTAACAGCATTGAAGTTCATAAAGGCGAGGCCTAATTTACCTTGAGTACCTATTGCTTCTGCCTTGGAACCCTTTCTCATTAAACTACTGAAATAAGACTGTAAGTCTGTAACCTTAGTGTGAGGATGAGCTGTCAGACAGGAAAGCCAGATCCAGGGAATATATGAAATACCTGAAGGGAAATTTAAGTAAACTTTCTGGTTTTAGAACAAAATATTGAAGCAAGAAGCAGTGCTGCCTGTAGTTACCTAAACCCGTTAATGTGACTTTTAGGAAGTTCCCTGTTTTCATCTCAGGGAGAGCCCAGTTACCCCAGTGTTTACATGGCTAAGACACCTCTGCACTCAGTTATGCCCACTCCTGACTGGCTTTCAGAAGCAAGGAGCTCGAAATCATCTGAAGCACTGGAACCTGTTGGCAGATTCAGAATATGCAGACCATAAACGAGCAGGAGAAAGTACACTAGAGAATTAAATTGCAATGATCACTTTTTTGTCAAATACAGTCAAAGGAGACGTGGTTCATACTCAATTCAGTAATTAACACACTCTGCAGTAAGTGTGAGAGTTTCTGTCAGGGTGGCTGAATCCTACCTTTATTCTCTTCCAGAAAACCCTAGTGATCAAGCTAAGGCTGCTTAAAAACAGGGGAGGGTCATCCTTACCCCATCTTGCTTAAGGAATTTCACAGTGTAGGAAAGAAATCAAGTTTAAATAGGTCAAAAAGGACATACATGAAATATGATTCTTAACAGCTGAAGGTAAATAAGGTGGTGAGATATGTTAACGACTCCACTGTTACCCTCAGCATATCTCAATGGCTAACTGAATAGCTGCCAAGTCAGTATCTTTCTTATCTTGAATCCCATTTGAAGGCACCTAGCTCTTGCTGTGCACTGTATAGGACCTGATCATCTAAGAAAGAGCTCTGAGCTCCACACAGGCAGCCTCATTTTAGTTATGCCAATCTTCCTAAAATTTGGCTTTAAGTCTGCAACCCACAGCCATTTTCTTTTGCTTCTATTTTGAGAATGTCATAAATATATAATATATCTTCTTGTTTGAGTTACAGCATCAGCTTTTATTCCTAGGGTCACTATTTTCCATTAGATTATGGTAGGGCATAGGTTCTTTGTTCCAAAACAGTTCAGCCGGGTTTCAAAAAGATAATACATATTGTACGCTAATGGAATAAAAAGTCTGTACTTGCTTTTAACACGTATCCCTTTGGAAACAGGAAACGACTGGCTGTTATTGGCTGCTCTCCCTTATGATTTAAAAGGAGAACTGTAGGAAGGCTTTGCTGAATGGCCTTTGATTTTCTGTCAATGCAGTTTTGCCAGAATTTTAACCAAGGTCCCATAAGTAAAAGTAAAACATTAATCTGCTCAGTCAGTCAGTCCCTGGATAAACCTTAGAAACTGAAAAAATGTTTACAACAAAGATATCATAACCCTTTGAATACTTAAAAGAATGATAACAAAGCAAGTAATTCTTTATTTAAAACTAGTTAAGATGCAACACTATTGTTCTGAATCTAGATGAACAAATAAAATCCAAAGACAGTTTATATTTTAAACTTACTTAGCCTCTTTCTTAAAATCAGCCCTAAATGAAATGTTTAACTCTCTTTAAATGTGTGACACCATCCATCACAATTTTATAGTTAGACACATAATAATGTATAATCTCAGCTTGCTGTCCACTTGTAAAAATGGGAATAGACTTCGAGAAATAAGCAATTTCCCAACAGAAAATTGGAAATTCTGCCAACCAATTCCAGGTGACCTGCCATCAATCAGTGTTAAATTCTCTCGAGCTATTGCTGAAGGGTATTGCCATTACTGACGGGCTTCACCTGGTGACTAATGGTATATAACAAATACATTCAAGAACTATAGAAATCCTAAGAATCTGTAATTGTCAGTTAACTTCCAGCGAAGACCTTCTCAGGCAATTCAGAAAGAAAGTGAGATTACTATAACCTCAAAACTACTCTTTTTTATTATAATTTAAAAAAAAAATAATCAAAATTACTTGATGCCATGAAACTAAATTAAATCAGACTGCAAAACACATATTTATTGCAGAATTATTTAATGTAAATCTACTTTGCCATATGCACTGAATATGTGCTAATCTGACAATTACTTTAAACCTGGACTTATATTCAAGTTTCTAGAAAAACTTTGTATGATTAATAATGATGATTAATGTTTGAAGTGTGCTGTTCCAGCGTAATAGTTTCCTTTATTTGCCTGAGTATACATTTAGAATTAAGTACTCAAGTGCTTTGGTTGCCCATGTAAACCCACTGTTGCTATGAATTACTTTACAGGTGAGAAACATGCTAGAGACAAGAAATCTTGACTGTGTTCAACCAGTACCAGAGAAGCAGAGAGAAATGATAGTGCATTTGTTACATATAGTCTCCAGATAGGGAAATAGGGTTTTCACAGTTGTCAAAACCAGAATCCGTCAAGATCTAAAGCTCTTTGTGAAGTACAGAAACTTTAATTTCCACTGAACTTTCACAGTAAAATATAATAAAATTTTAAAAAGTAGTGGGAAGTACTGCTGGGCCCATCCTGGAATCAAATCAGATCAGGAAGTCTCTTGTCCCCCAATAGCCCTTTCAAAGTCACTAAACCTGAGTTTAAAGGCCTACAGGACTGTTGTCGCCAGCGAACCTATAAACAGAGAACCAATGCAACAATTCTGCTTGCTTGATTTCTATGGGGCAACTCACAGGGGTGAAGAAAAGCACGTGTATGAATATTAGCAGGACCTAAATCTATAAAACCTGCAACAACATGGGTAATTAATAATGTGTTAGGGGAGCAAGAGCTAGCAGTACCAGAATACATCTTTTTTCCTCTAAATAAATCTTCTTCATGCTGTGCTATGTTAGGATAATAATTGTGGGTTTGTAAGATAGATACTGCAACATTTTAATTCATGGCGAAAAGCTGTATTATAGTTCTAAGGTCCATAGGACACTGGGCCACTCCCTAAATAATGCAAATCAACAAAAAAAGGAGATTAAAATATTTTATATGCATTCAATATCTGCTTTGTCCAAAAAGGTGGAAGATGATGAAGGCAGAGAATTAGATGTGAGCAGAAAAGAAACACTCTTTGAATCCCTGATAATGTTCAAAAATAAGAAGCTTCCTCATGCCCTTCACCATGGCTCAGGTAAAATGTAGACAGAAGAAGATATCTCTACATTAAGAGAGACATCTGGATACTATGTAACAGTAGAGATTTCATCCCATGTGATACTGATGGTTTAGGAGTTCTGGTTTTGTTCATAAGTCATTATATGCAGCCTTCTTATCCTCTGACCAGCCAGCAGTTTCAAGAGCTGAACACTTGGCTTTCCAGAATTACTATTAAGAACAGAAATCTTCCCTCAAGTAGACCAAGAGCCTTTTATTTTCAAATGAAGTCACCTGGTTCATTTAGTCATGGTTTGCTTGCTGTTGAACAGGTTAAATGCAGAAAAGTACATCTTCAAAAGAGCAGCTGATTTCTCAATAAATACAGGGCTTGCTATGACGGGCTGCAAAGTTATTATGAACATTCTTTTTGGTTACAAAAGACTTATTAGTGTGTTAGCACTCACAGGCCAATGCCAGTAAGGGCAATACTAAGAGTAGATATTGGTTATGAATATAGGACTGAAGTCTTCATTCCCAAAGTCAGGAGACGCTCAGCATTTCATAAAATTCCATGAATAATCAGATCATCTTTGCAGTGTTTATTAACTTTCTCACTGCATCCCTCTGTCAGAGGTGTTACTTAGAGCCATTTTACAGATGAAGTATAAAATGGAGAGGTGCTAAGTGGAAAAAGAATTAGTATCCAAGAGTGGGTTTCAGTCCCTTTGACATACTGAGAAATGATACGTCCCATTCTATCCATAGCTTGCTGTGCTCTCTCTCAGTGCTTAACATCATTTGTAAAAGAAATCGGCTTACATTTTCAAAGTAGAGACTTAAAATAGCCTTAAATACTTAATGGCAGATTGAAAGATTAAGGAATAAAAGTAGAAATATATTGAACAAAATAGCATCTAAGATATTAATTTAATTACCAAGTTTCCTCTAAGGGTTCAGTAACTGATCTGTGGCAGCATGGACTTAATCTCTCCCTTCAAGTTCAGAAGAATTTCTCCCTTCAAAAGAAGAAGCAGATGACATGATCTTCCATTATTCTCTAGATATGTATCAATGAACACTGTATTGCTGTATTTCATAGAACAATGGTCCTTCAAGTTTAGTATCTTGTCTCAAGACACGTTTTCTGAGAGTACAGTCACTAACGGAATTCACTGAAAGACTTCAAACTGAACATAGATTAAAAATTAGATTTTCCTTTGAAATCACATTTTCTGGGATAATTACTCTTTTTAAAAATTTTAAAGACAATTTAAAAATTATTTCAGTTTGCCGAGTTAAACCCTGGCCTATCAGATACTAACTGAATGGCTCCCTGCCATTAAGCAGCCTTAAATATTTTCAATCCGTTCAGTAACTGCCCATAACATACACTGGTATTCACTGAGTCACTGATGTTTCCAAATGACTTTTTGTAAAACCTGGACTTTGGTTATTTGGATTACTTTAAAACAAATTAAATACAAGCATTTCTCTCATTACTGTTAAAAAAACCCAGATATTATCACATTTCAACACACTGAAGTTCTCAAAATGCTTGAATTCTGACCACATAAGTTCCATAAGGAAAGGATGAATTCTCAGTCACTGTAATTGGGTAAATTCCGCTGATTATGCAGGAATAACAGGAGTGTAAACCAGATGATTTTTAAACAGTTTTAAAGAGATTTAGAGCTGTAAGTAACAGATCTGTATATGACAGGATATATGCAAGAGATAACCCTAAAAAAGACCTTTCTTCTTAAGAATACTTGTACTAAATTCACAGGAACAGCTCAGACAAATGTATTCTACTGAGCAGGAATAAAAATAGGCCTGTACATGCTGACATCTGAAAGAAGAAATAAGCAGGTATTTTCACAACATAGAGCATTTTTACTGTATTAAACAGAGTTGCCTTAGAAATCCAAAGGCATAGCATTGCTTATGACAAATACTAATTAAAACTGTTCAAGCCTGGAGGTACATGTCCACTTCAAGCTTTATGAACCTCTTACAAAGCCCGTCAGGCTTTCCAGGCCTGTCCCATATTGTTCACACATTGCATACTAGCATTGCCATCTGTGACGCTTCACAGCCATGACACGCAGGAAGGAGAGAATGAGCATTACAGTTCACAAAGAAATATGTGCTATGGATTGTTTACAAAAATAAGCATATATAAAACCCTACAGGAAATAGGTCTCCTTAGACCTATGGTCTGGGAAGAAAAGCATTCTATCTGACACATCTCATAGTAAATTATTATGGAAATTATAGGAATACTTTAGCGTTATGTTATTATGCAGAATTATGCCATTTCTGTAACATCACAGAAGTTACCAATAAACCTTAGGATATAATAAGAGTTTAACTGAAATATTTTCTCAGAGTATTACACTACTAGGGAAATCTACATTTCCTGAAGGGGTAAATTCTGAGACCCATACTCATGCTAAGTAGAACCTTACTTCATGGGGTGTCTCACTGATGTGATAGACTTATTCATAGACCAGAATGGTATGGAGGCCTGTAAGCAAGCCCCCACTTTTTAATACACAAAGACCATTTTCCAAATCCTTCCTTAGCTGACAATTTCCCCATCAAAGGCAGAACAGCATTAAAAAACCTGCAGCATTGCCAAGCTTGAAATAAGCGATTCTGTTGTTTTAAATACAAATACTGAGATGTGGTTGCAAGCAAGACATTCCCCTTCGTTGAAAAATGCAGAAGAGAAAAAGCACTAAAGTAGTTTTAATAAACGCTGTCATTCTCCAAGGAAATTTAGGAATTAGAATGCTATTAAATGGAGCTACTTTATATCCTCTTTGAGTTTTCATTTCTTCAACAATGGAAACTGCCTTTGGGAAGATGACAGATGCTGATCCCATGAGTATGTTAAGTGGCTCAATTATGTCCCTGTGAGTAAACTGAGGCAATGAAAGCCAGAGACCTTGCAGTCCCCTGGTCTACTACTTCTGTAGTAAGCTTCTTCCAAGCCATTAAAATACACAAGCAAACAGCTCTACCAGTCTTCACATACAGAGAGAAACTTCTGTGATTCAGTAGAATTTAAAATATCAAAAAATGTTTGAAAGGGTATATTCTAACCACAAATATGCTTTTTGGGAGCTTCTGTGTTTTGGACATATTAGTAAGTTTGGCCCAACTTTCTTCTCACATCACTGCTGTCACTGCCACTGCAGCTTATTTCCAACGTGCTAAATCCAGACAAGATTATATAAAGTTGTCTCATTTCTTTCAGCTGGCCCCTCCCAGCATGAGCCTACCACCACTCTGTGGGCTGGGCATGTGGCACCTTCCAGACTCTGAATAAATAACGGCCATTACAAAGAGCACAGTATCTGTTTTGGACTGTAACTAGCAATACTCTTTAACAGGGACAAGCCAATTTGGAAAAACTTAGAGTAAAAGGACACACAGTTGTGATGGGAGAAGAAATACAGAAGAAAGTCAAGACAGCATAGTGCGAACAGCACTGTTTTGAGATTTAAGTATCAGAGGTTTTAGGAGTTATTCATTCAAAAAATGAAGGGAATAGAAGGTTAAAGAAGTGATAGGTGTTCTCTAACCCATAACAGCATGGCTTGCTTCGTAACAGCCTCCACCGCAGTCTGTCATTGAGCCGCTTTCTATTCTCCCTGAGTAGGAGCTGTAGAATATTTTGTAAAGTTGCTTCTTTTAAAGTCCAGAATATAATCAGTGAAGCAAGATGCATCTCCTTTAGAAAGAGGAATGAAACTCACCTCATGCTCCATGAAGCCATCAAGCTCATGGCTGAACAACACGTTGTAGAGTTGAATATAGTGAGGCTGCTGTATAACGTTACATTACAAAAAACTGTGCAACACTATAAAAAAATACCTTACTGCATTCTGATAACACAGCTCCCTTTCTCCCTACTAAAATGTTTCAGAAGAAAACTAGGAAACGGATTCAGGCATAGCAGTCTCTTACAGTTCATGTTAATTAGTCAGCTTTTCAGTCAAAATATACGCAGTGAAACACTCAACTGAGATTCTTTAGAGATTATCAGAAATTAAGTATGTGAATTGCACATGCTGTTATAAACTGATCTTTCTTCACTATACATTAACACAACTATGGAGAGCAAAATCATGGTCATTTGATTGCTAAAATGCTATTTTTGTAAGTGACAATTAATTAACTCTTCATTTGCAATTTCATTAGTTGACTGCAACTCTTTAGCCTTGAAAACTCAGTTCTAAGAATTCAACCTAACTTCGAAATGGTTAACCTCTGAAATGGATGTTGAGTCTAATTATTCATTCATAATCCCAGATTTGGGGCATCCTTGGTTATCCCAAACTTAAATAGACATAAACACAATGATGAATCAGGCCTTAGACTTTTTCTTGGCATTACATGTCTCAAACATTTGGAGGCTTACCTTAAGAATAACCATGTAAGGAGGCAATAAAAATCAGTTGCTTGATAGACTGCAATAAAAATGGAGTAAACAAAAGTAAATAAGAGAAATCTTCCACATGTCTCTTAAGAGATGACCCTGATGGCAAGAGCCATTTTCCTGTGCAGAAATCACTTCCCCTTTTACAATTTATGTTTGGCTATTTTTCTTCTCCTTTATTTGAAAACTGAAATTTCATAGTCTTTTATAGCCTGCATTTTTAAGGGAAAGAAAAAAAACCCCAACAACTAGAATATACTCCTGCAGCACTGAAAAGAGAAGCTGGCTACCTCAGTCATCTACACCTGAGAAGGTTAATGCAGTGCTTTCCCAGGGCCATGCCACAGATGCTGTCTTCCTACACGGTGGCTTCCTGGTACAGCTACAAACATAGTCATTATTGATCTATATCCCATTCTATATCAGGTAAGAAGATACAGTTTGTTCTGTGTCTTAATAGGCACCAGGCTGTGGACTGTGAAAGGCAAGTGTTGATATGAAATTTTTAAGAAAGTTCTCATAATGAAGCAGTACTAGTGACACAGATCTTCTAATCAGGCATTTAGTAATTTTGCTTTGCAGCTTGGAAAACGTCTTTCATTTAAATTCACCTCCTAGGAGCCATGTGTCAGGCAATTATTCTCTACCAGAAGATTTCAAAGTCCAAGCAAATTAAATGGGCTCTGTTCTTAAAGTAATACTGCCCTCAAAGCATCATTACAGTTGTTAAAAAATAGTAAACCTGAAGGCAAAAAGATTTCTGTTTTCTCCTATGAATGCAGGTGCAATTCCTATTAATGTTATTGGCAATCAGGTATGCATATTTACAGATCTAATGTAGATTTTCTCTGGATGAGGAACACAGCTAAGTATTCACAGTTCTGAAAGAACACCACTGAAAAGGAGAACTGAACTCAGTTTCCAGAACACTTAGACTTCTGAATTAATTTAATTCAAAATATGATGGCCTATAGTGATATTAGTTCCAAATCTGCCCAGGTATTAGCTAGGTAGAATCAGGTTTTGCCAGGAATAGACTCCTGAGGAAGAAGAACAACCTTGCAAGACATGGCTCCTGCAAGTATTTGTCTTCCTTTGAATTACTACTAGGTGAATGTTCTCGTGAAGTACAGTAAAATTCCATGTGCTGCTGAATTTTAGTCTTAGGTTGCCTCCTCACTGAAATAGAAAGTAAATGGTTGATTTTCATGCCAGACATTCAAAAAACTTAGGGTCATTTACAATCAGTTGGAACCACTGCCCGAAATACAGGCCATCTGGAAGCCTACAGATGGGTTTGATATACAAATGTACAGAAGTAGTCTGGGAAATTATAGGGTGGCGGTCCACTTCTGCAAGGAGGAACCATAGCCCACGCAGAAGCAGCACAGCCCTGGAAAAAAGTGCATGCAGCAAGCATCAAAAAAGAGGTGAAGACAAGTTTTTAACAAGTCGGGTACATTTTCAAATTGTTGCAAGGAAAATCAGGCACAGAAATCCTTTCAAACGGAACAGATTCTTTAAACAGACCTTCTGAAACCCTTGAATTAGAAACTATTCTTCTAAGTACCTTCACTAGCAATATCACTCCACTTAAAGAAAAGTCAAAAGAAAACAATGACCAGGTTTACTCGAGAGACTGGAGAATTTCTGGGCCATTTCCTGGTAAAACAGATCTATGGCAATAGAAAGCCAGCAACAGAATTCCAGCTTCTAATCCAGCACAATCTATGTTGCTAAAACACTACTTACTTAAAAAGGACAGCATTTCCTCTGATCCCATGAAGAACCAATGCCATAATCAGACAGGCTTTCAACGCTATAACACTGCTACTGTCATCCTTTCTTGGCCAGGTTCACAAAAGCAATATGCTTGCAGCAGTTCCCACTGAGAACATGCAAGTTGTTGGTTGTCATGCACTTTAGTAAATCTCTCTTCTTCCATTTATTTCTCTGTTATTTCTATGCCCATCCTACATATCTATTCAGTAATGACGTAATCTAGGTTGTGTGGTACTGCATTAACTGTGGCTATGAAAACCTATGATTGGTTAGACAGACTAACAGTTTTGCCTCAGTAAATTTTTCTTCACTGTTTCCTGGAGGGCAGGAAACATGGGGTTTTTTTAGTTTATAAGTTGTTTGCATTCTCAACAGAAGTATGCAAAATTTGGCATAGTCAGTTTACAGGTATTGCCATCTGGTTATAATCTTTGGATTACGTTTTCCAATTCTAGCTACATATTTAGGTATCATTTCAGCTCCACTAAGTAGCATATTTTATACTTTAATGTCATTAAACTGAAGAGAACAGAAAAAACAAACATGAAGGTACTTAAACACTACTTTCAAAGGCAGCTTAAGATAACACTGCCAAAAGCTTCTCAGTGATCAGAGATCTAGGAGACAACCCGTGAAGAAGGGCTAAAAGAACGGTTAAGTCTAGAGAAAAAGAACATTGAAAGACAGCAATACATTAATTGTCTTCAAACAATGAAGAAACATTTCATGAGGAAAAAAGGACAATTATTCTTCACAGGCACTTGGAATAGGACAATAAACAATGGGCTTAAATTGCAACAAAGAGGGGGAAGGAGGACACCACTCAAAAAATGGCTGGTAAACTACTAGAATGAACTGCATGGAGAGACAGTGCAGCCTCTAGCACTGGAAATTTAAAAATAAATTAGATGAACTATTACCAGAAATTGTTTAGACAGAGTTGATCCTACCGGGGGATGAGGGCAATGCACCAGATGACCACTTCAGGCTTTCTGTACCTATTTTGTATTACGTTACTATTTCCAACTACTTGCTCCCAAGCTCCAGATTTCCAAGGATATGGAGGTGTGTGTAGAGCAGAATATAGAAAGGTGGTCAGCTAGCACTTTAGAAATTCTCCTTTTTACTTATCTTCATTTACTAGCACTTAAAAGCTTTCAAAACCATCTAGAAGTGTCCAGATCACTTTTAAAAGGGGGCTCCCAGTCAGCCAAGTAGCACTGTCATGGTTTAACCCCAGCCAGCAACTAAGCACCACGCAGCCGCAAACTCCCTCAGTGGGATGGGAAAGAAAATCGGTAAAAGAAGTAAAACTCATGAGTTGAGATAAGAACGGTTTAATAGAACAGAAAAGAAGAAACTAATAATGATAATGATAACACTAATAAAATGACAACAGCAGTAATAAAAGGATTGGAATGTACAAATGATGCGCAGGGCAATTACTCACCACCCGCCGATCAACACCCAGTTAGTCCCCGAGCGGAGATCCTCCGCTCCCACTCCCCCCAGTTCCTATACTAGATGGGACGTCCCATGGTATGGAATACACCTTTGGCCAGTTTGGGTCAGGTGCCCTGGCTGTGTCCTGTGCCAACTTCTTGTGCTCCTCCAGCCTTCTTGCTGGCTGGGCACGAGAAGCTGAAAAATCCTTGACTTTAGACTAAACACTACTTAGCAACAACTGAAAGCATCAGTGTTATCAACATTCTTCACATACTGAACTCAAAACATAGCACTGTACCAGCTACTAGGAAGACAGTTAACTCTATCCCAGCTGAAACAAGGACACACTGAAAATCTTACTCAAAGTGACTACTCCAAGTGTACACAAAGAGCATCTAATGATGGTATTTGGGTACTGTCCTAACTATAGGAGAGGTCAAACTGAGCTGAATAGAACTGTGCATGTTATTAAACAGTAACAGAAACACTTCACTAAATGGGGAGCTTATTGCCAGAATTTCATCCAGAACCTTGAATACCGATACAGTGTTTTTCTGACTCCCATGCTTTAAAAAAAGCCAGTGTAAGATGTAGATAAATATAGGCAAACAGGTGTAAAAAACCTGTCCAAGTATTTTCTGAAAGTACCTTCTTTGTGCAGTATGCCAGAATCAGCTCCTGAGCATGTGTTTTATAAAGGATATGATACTTCATAAATTTAAGTTAACTACTGTTAGTGACTAGGATGAAAATTTTGCAGGGCAGGTTATCTGCCTATCATAATTTGACAGCAGCTACTATCAGAGACTATGTACTGCAGTAGCTAAAATTTGGGCCAGATGTCAGTTTTTGTGCTCCTACAGTAGTTTTGCCTCATGAAGATCCTTACATGCCCTTATGATATTCAGGGAAGTTCATTTATTTCAAGCCAGTGCAATATCAAGTACTCAGTCACTGATTCCAATTAAATCTCTGCTTAAAACCAACTCTTTCCACTCATCTTCCATTCTTTTTGCTCTTTCTTTCATTGCTTCACTTACAAACAGAAAATAAACTGTTCGTTGTTATTGAACCAAACTCTTGTAAGCACAGTGACACTGCAGCAGTATTTGTGAATGATTTAAAAACATACTTAATATATTTTACTGTGCGTAATGCCATGGAGCCTTGACATTTAGATATTAGTGTAACGCAAATAATAAACAGTAATACAGAACTGTGATTAAAATTGAAACACCGAACAGTGCATTATACAAATGTAAAAAAGAAAAGGTGGTTTAGGTAGTAAACAAGGACACAGGAAAATCCATCAGGAGTCAAAGATAAGTATACTTAAAGCCATAAAATTACCTTGTGTCAAAACTAATTGAGGGAAGCAGCTCGTCACTAATGCAATTGTGCTTTAATAATCGAGATGGCATCTACATGAGCCTGTGAGAAAGGCAGCTCTAAAAGACATAAATGAAAACTTTTCAAGAGATTGGGTTTATTCTCTCAGCTATTTGTGTTGTGCATCAAGCTGAAATAATTGGACACATCGTTTCAAAACATACAGTTTCTGCTTGAGTGGGTAGGAGGACCCTCCTGTAGTTCAGGGTAACCCACAGTCTGTTCTAAGGACCTTCAAAATTCACCAGGTGGTCCCCTGAGAAACAACCCATGTCATCTCATCTCCTAGTTCTTTTCTACTCCAAATTTATACAGTCTGTCAAGGCTGTCAATGTGTAAGCCATTTAGATGTTGTCTTGTTTTGCATTTCTTACTCTAAAATGTTCCAGAAATGAATCCACTATCTCTGAATAGAGAATCGGTCTAAGAATTGGCAAGGACTTCATTTCAACTTTTATTAAGGGCTTATCAAGTAAAAAGGACTGGAACAAAAAAGAATAAAATATTTTATTTCCCCGCCCTCCACCTAGTCTGAATGACAGTCCTTTTGAGGTCAGTATTGCTTAAGCCTGTAAAATGAAAGCGCTACGAATCACAATCAAATAACTGTCAGGCGCCCTATTAAATTTCATTCAATTCCATACAAAATCTTAAGGGACCATTGCTATCTTCCAATTTAGACAAAGATTAAATAAAAGCTGATCAAAGATTTATAGAATTCTAAAGTGATACTAAACACAATGTGCTATGCCTGGAAAGCTTTCTCTGGTACAATGGAGTTAGAAGTGGTCTGCTTTAATGGTTTTATTTAAGCACCACTTTTCATTGGAGGAAAAAATCAGCGGTTTACAATCACCTCACCTAATTAAAATCTCGTAATTCACAGTCTAAATCAAGTTTACACTAATGCTAGGATTCATATCATTGGCCAGGTGGAATAAAAATCAATAACAACCTCAACAAAAGAGGTAACATTACCATTCTTTTTTTTTTTTTTTTTTTTTTTTTTTTAATTCAGAAAAAAGCCAAAACTCCACTTTCGTTGTGTTTCCAGACTAGCAATTTTCAGCCTATGTGCCATCAAAGAAATGTACAGGTAAGCTAAGAAATTCTCCTAAGTGCAGGTAGTAACAGTAGTTACTAGAGTGTCTGTTTTCACCACTATAATATAGCTGGGTTCCATCCACCTATGGTGAAGTATGACATGCAATCATTACCCCACTATATTAAAAATATTAACAGGGAAGAGAAAGAAGCCATGAGAAGAGAAATGTGCATTAACACAGAGAAGTTGCTTCATATTTTCTTTTCTTGCTGCTGAAGGAAAGAACTAAATAGGAAGAGTCACAAGCAGAGAAGACTCAGCCTTACACATTTAGATAGAAAGCTCTTAAAAATGTGTTTATTTGTTTTCAAGGCAACCAGGTTCATTATAAACTGAGTGCTTTATAAAGTGTTCCAGTGTTCAGCTACTACAGAAAACATACTTCTGTAAGAAAGATTTCAGCCTAAGGCTTAGCAAGAAATTTATGACTCTGAACATAAATTCAAAATTCTTCTGTGATAGAAACTCTTGAGAGTCAATATACAATTATAGCAGACATACTGATTTCTGGAAAGGTTTTAATGATATGTAACTCAGAAAATACCTTCACTGTTTCCTATATTTGGTCTACTTTCTTCTACTGGGGCTCTTTGCAACCTTATCTGAATACCCACAGAACACTTTGTTAGTGAGTTGATGCTGACTGCTTCACTACTGGTGACTAAGTGTACCTAGAAATGTGGATCGATATTTATTGAAAAATCAAACATTGGACAAAGATGCAAAAATTGGATCCTCCCATACCTTCTTGACATTGGTGCAGCCTCACTGACCCCAGGTAGATGTGAAAGCAAAGGCAAAATTTGCAGCACAAATGCCAGACAACAGCACTTGTGACTCCTACAAGTTGTGGTATTTCAAAATCACTTTCAGATCCCAAAAGGAATACAAAGCAAGATATCAACTAAGCCATCCTTCTGTTAGCAGTCCATGTAGTTTTCCATATTTCTATATACACTTGGCACAAAATCATAAGGAGTACTGTCGATGACCGTGTTTATATATTTTAGTGTTTACATACTTTTTTTTATACATAAATATATATATGTATAAAAGGTTATTCTGTTATCTATACATGATAAAACTAAACCAGGCTCCTGTGAAGGCAATTCATAAATGTCCACAAGGAAAAAGACAAGAAAGTCCTTTACAATAAGCATGTTTATTTTTTATTAACAAGTTCAAACTGAGAACCTTTTACCTCTACGCAGTACCATCAGAGATACTTAAGCCAATAGCCTTTTGTCATGCACTTAAAAAAGGAAGATGTAAAGTAAACTGAAACATAACAAGAATCATTGCCTGCTGATCACAACTTCAGTGTTGGTGTGACTAATTCCTTGTGATACCAGTTGAAATACATGATTCAGGATGAATTCTGGAAGGGCAAGGTAGCTGTGTGGAGAGATGGATTAAACAGCAGTTAACAGGCTTTCTTGTGTATCATTTCAAATAATCATTTCGGTCATTTTTTTAGGATTAGCAGAGATAAAGATTCAAGAGCAGCATATTAAAAAGTAAGAGCAGCAAAATGAAGTGAAAACACATTGTATGCCACTCATTTATCTGCAAAAGATTTTCTTTCATTTCTTCCCTTAATGCAGGATCTTCTCACTAACGTTAAGCATGTGAATTGTAAGTACTTCTGGAACATGTTAATTTCCAACTGTCAGTGCCATAGAAATCTCTCTGCCAGCCCCTCTGATGGGACTCATGTCTGAGGAAGGAGCTCCATCTGAATTCAGTACACTAGGATGGTTTAATATTCCTTTTTTGGAACATCTCCAAGGAAACAGTTAGAGATGAATAGAAATGAGACAAAAATTGGGAAATCCCATCTTCCAACTTCTGTTGCTAACAGCCATCTTACAAGCCAGAAGAAAAACAAATACAACAACCAAACTCTCAAAAAAATCAGGACATACATATGGTGGGAATTTGGGTTAAAAATGCACATGCCATGATTTTCCTCCTTCTGGGGAAGGAGGGATAAAGTTCTGTTATCTGGGCCTGACACAGGCAGTGCTTTTTTCTCATCATCTGTTTTTGTCTGTGCGAAAAGAATTAGAAGAGAAGACTCCTAAATTTTCCTTTCTACTGTCTCTTGGCCTCAGGCAGTATGAGGCCTGTTACTGCCCAAAACCCGGAAAAAGACATACAGAAATTGTCATTTATATTACAGAGAAGAAAAGCCTATCCTTAATCCAGCACTTGGTGGCCAAAGAGAAATGATATACAGAGAAAAAGCCTGCTTCTCTTTTTCATTTGGCACCTTTCCCAAGCTAGCTGTCCCTCCTATACCTCAGTTTCACCCAACACATTCCTTGTATATTCTTTTATAACATACATATTGGATGGGTAAGCAGAGGAAGAACCAGTGATACAACAGCAAAGGTAGGTGAATTCTACTTTGGCCTAATTCTGAGGCAATAAATAATGCATTTACTCTCAGCAATATCACTGGTCATGAACCCTTCTGTTCTCTTACCGTTATTAGTGCTGTTCCTTGCAAAGAAATGCCGTTTTACCACATGATTTCCCAGTTCCTACCTCAGTTTCGGAAACAGCATTCAGCAAAACCACACCTTGAAACGTTTACCATTTTTGAAGTTTAACCCTATTATACAGACCTTAATCTGAGTTTGTGGAACATTCAGATGGCAATGCTGGGAACCTACTGAAGAGGGCCATATCAGTTTGAAAATGGGCTCGTGGTCTAATATATGGACAGGCAGGATTAATCACAGTTAAACAACAGGGGTCACACTTTAATGGAGCAATCTTTCTTTGTTTCACCAACACTGCCCACTATTCGATGAGCAAATACCTTGAAATTAAGCCAGTACAACCTACATGGAAAACTTGGTATTAACTCTTTAGACAAATTAAAAGTCAGCACCTGATGAAATTACCTGTGTTCTCAACCTGTGCTTTTTCACAGCTACCAAATTTCTGAGCTCACGTAAATAACTTCTATTTCTCTTCACTTTTGGAATATAAAAAAAGAAACATTAGGTATTTTTTACGCTGATTTTGTATTTAGAACTAAGAACTGACAGAAAAAAATCTGAAATGGAAATTAAAGTGAATAAACACCACATTCATGTCCATTAGGAAAATAGATTTAGTCCTAAAATCTTTACAGGTGTCCTGATTTCAGCTGGCATAGACTTATTTTTCCTTCTAGTAGCTGGTATAGCATTATGTTTTGGATTCAGTATGAGAAGAATGTTGATAACACGCTGATGTTTTCAGCTGTTGCTAAGTAGTGTTTACACTAAGTCAAGGGCTTTCCAGCTTCTCATGCCCAGCCGGCAAGAAGGCTGGAGGGGCACAAGAAATTGGGAGGGGACACAGCCAGGGCAGCTGACCCAAAGTGGCCAACGGGGTATTTCATACCATGCGATGTCATGCCCAGTATATAAACTGGGGGGAGTTGGCCTGGGGGAGATCGCTGGCAAGGAACTAACTGGGCATCAGTTGGTGAGTGGTGAGCAGTTGCATTGCGCATCACTTGTTTTGTATATTCCAATCCTTTTATTATTATTGCAATTTTATTATTATTATCATTATTAGTTTCTTCCTTTCTGTTCTATTAAATTGTTCTTATCTCAACCAAGTTTTACCTTTTCCTTCTGATTCTCTCCCCCATCCCACTGGGTCAGGGGGGAAGTGAGTGAGTGGCAGCATGGTGCTTAGTTGCTGTCTGAGGTTAAACCATGACAACAGGACAACGTATTTGAAAAAAGGCTTATACAAAAAAGAAATATTTTGTATTTTTTGGTCCAAAGCTATTTGAAGGATGAAAACTATACTGTAAAAAGTCCATGACACATTTCTAAGTAATTTTTGACAAATCAGACAGAAGCTATGAATTACTTTAAAATAATAGCATAAGACTTGAAGTAGAAACCCTTAGTTGGGCTTAAACATACTGACATTGCTTTCTTGCTTTCTTTTTGTTTGAAAGTGAAGTAGAATAACATATTTCTTTATTTAATTATTTATAATTAATAAAACCAGCTGTAGAAACAGACTCACTCTGTAAAATCAAAGTAGCCTCCTCTTTAAAGCATGCTCTTCAATTTTCTACAAACCAGTCTGAGATCTGTGCAGGGGCCTGCTTTTCAGCAAACACTAAGTATTAGACATGACTGAGCTATTTTATTTGTTTCCTATTTTTAAAAGATAACTTCATAAGATTGTTTAGCAATTATTTTCAAACTGAACTTCTCTGAATATTTTGCTTTATGCATATAATCTTGCATCAACATTTCTGCCACTTGTGGCACTTTTTTTTAAATCAAAGTCCTTCTTTTCACATGAAAATGAAACTTTTGAATCCCTATTGACAAACTAAGAGCTTATGCAAAACATTAAAAATTCCAAAGAACCAAAAAATGTTTAACAGAAAATGGCATCTATAAAGGACAAAGAAGCCAGTCTCTTGGTAGATAAAACATGTGACAGACCCATGGGCAGCTTCAAAGCTGCTACGATGATGCATCTGCCAAGCAGCCAGCTGCTCCTGCTAGACAATCTTCTTTGTGACTTGGCATCCAGGTCTTGTGCTTGCCATTCAAAAGCAACAGAAAGAGTCACAGGATACAGGATGGTAGCTACCCCTTCATGAAACATACAACATCTGTAAAAATCCCTGTGGAAAGATAGCGAGTGCCGTGGGAAGCGACACTTTTGCTCTAAAGTGCTGATGCAGTTGTTTGCAGGGGGGGCAATGCAAACTGAAAAACAAATTTATCCTAAGAGCTCCTTTGTCGTCCCAATAAAGTGTCTCAGGACTCACAAAAGCTCCTGTGGCATAAAGTACTATTTTCATTATTTTGAAGACAACTAAGGTACCAAAGATTAGATGATTCAGGAAAGGTCACAAAGGTCATCTGAGGGAGTGAGGATTCAAGTATGTCTCCCCAGAAACAAGCCTGACATGGTACTTAATAGATCATTGCTTCTTCCCTACAAAGGATAGATAATTTCTATATATAGCAAGAGGTTTGCCATACAGCAACCATCAGGAATTAAACCATTACAACTAAGTTAAATTATAGTTGCACAGAATATCATCTTAAAAGCCTTTCACAGTTTTAATGAAGGATCGTGTATTTCCTAGATATTATATTTTACACCATTCTATACAATATTAAAGCAAATCCATAATTTACTATTACATTCTGTAAGATGATTCCGAGAAGTTAGTCTCTTCTCTCAAACCTTAAAGAATTTAATAGTAAGAGTAGGCCTGATTTGATTGCTTCAGGCTTATATATGAATTCTTATTTTTATGGGTTACTTGGAAAGTGAATAAATTGCTGTTCAGTCCTCTGTAAACTTAAAAGCAGCAGGCAACATCATGATGGAAACATTTGGCATTGGTGCTACAGCATGGACAGCCAGATTTAAAAGCTCACAGAGCAGTGATCTGAAAGTCTCAGATTAATATCCAGCCAGGTTCATTCCCTGGCAAGAAGTGATGAGGTGAAGAGAACTCCACCTACTCCCTCTTGCAGCTGTTTCTATCCTAGCACTCCCTTCATATACATTCACTGAGCTAGTTTCTGTGTCTAGAGGGCAGCCTGGCATCAGCTTCTTTGAAACACTCATATATTATATCATACCCAGGGATATGGCAACATTTAAACAAGACAGACAATTAAAAGATAGCAAGAGCCATGCATTATGGATTAAAGTGTAGAGTGAAGAGTTCCAGAAATATTAACAAGAAACCCATGTGAAGTATGGAAAATCACCACATTTAGTGATACTCTATGTTCTTTCTGTGGAAAACTGAAAACAAAATAGTAGTGAAACACATCCAAGTTGTAGGAACAAATTATATATTTAGAATTCTTTATTAGGATTTTCTGAGAAGACAGTGTGCTTATAATCACACATAGGCAACAGAGGAGATATGAAAGCTAATATTTGGTCTTAATATAGTCTTCTTTATATTGCAGTAATTTGTAGAACAACAATCAAGAATCTTCAGCTTGTATAAAGCTCTAAAAGTAAAGAAAACATGAGAAGAGAGACGATGTTAAAAAATACACTGACATGTTCATTGTCTTTGTTGTGTCACCTGTGGATTCTATCAAAAGATGAAGGCAAACTGAAAATTATTTGTCTTCTAAAGTATATGTACAGAAAATATTTCTGATATATGACTGATTAAATATTGCAGCAGTCTCAGAAATACTGAGAATTCCACTGGAAAACAGACACAAGACATCATCTTGGAGGCTGACAGTCCTGACCAGCTGGGTTGTTCAGGTTGCTGGGTCCTCCAGCTAGCTATGTCAAGATGCCATTTAGAAGGTAAATCCTACTGAGCTGTCCTCTCAGTCCCTACAGCCAAAACAAATCTCAAAGGAAGTTCCGCTATGATAGAGATTTACCTGGTGTTGAATCCACCTTTGCTATTACAGCTAGAAAGATGTGTTAGAGAAATGGAACACCTGGCGTATTTCAAGCTTGCATGATCTAATTGCTGTAAGATGCCTCCTTAGTAGACACTATTTGTTACATCTTTAGATAGTGCAGGGATGATGCACAAAACCCCCTAAAATATTTACATTTCACAAAAGATGCTACAGCTTAAGATACAGTTCTAAAGCAAAACGCCACAAATGAAGTATGAACTTCAGTATGAGAAGAGGCAATAGGTAAGACAACAGGCCAAATTAAGTAAAGAAGGATAGATCCCAAAACTGATCTCATTCTTGTATTATAGCATTTTCTACTCTTTAGGAGTTTTGCTATAGGGTTTGAATGAAATGACATAGACATGGTGCTGTGCATTTCAGCCATGAATAAGGATGCTGCAGTAGTGAGGATGTCTGGTGAATCTATCTGTGTTCTAAGGCCTGAATTTATGGGAAGTTGTTAACATTCATTGAAATAATGAAGGGGAAGTAGTAATAGAAAAATGCTACAACTGCAACAAAAGGCTTCATGAAGGGCACAGAAGCCTCCCTGGAAGTTACTAGGATTAAATTACCCTCATTTTGGGGAGTAGCTACTTGTTAACAAATAAAACTTTATTATTATGACTATGCTAGTTTGTTGCTCTGTTTTGCAAATTTCTGGATCTCTCCGGACTTCCAGTTCTGAAATATGCATTGTCAGGAACTAAAATGATTAAACTGTGTAATCTGTTTATACAGATCATATGCTGAAAAGTATCTTATTTCATATGTATCTACTGTAAAGTGATTCCAACAAAGCCACTAAACATAAAATGAGTTCTCACATAAAGGAAGAGAATCCTTACCTTCTCTTGACACTTGCCTGCAGCCTCAACTCTCAATTGATAAAATGCCGTATAAAAATTTACCTGTCTAATTATCTTTGGCATTTAAATCATATCTATTGTACTTCAAGAAATGCTGCAGCTCAACAGGACTGTGATATACATGTATACAGGTTAATAAAAGAAATTTGCCTGAGACACTCCTCAGCCTCAGCCTCTGACTTCTCCATAATCTGCTTCCCAAGATCTTCCATCAGTATAATTAAATATGTCCATGTTATTTCATGGCACTAAGCCTGCTTATACCAGCTAAAGATCTGGTTCAATTTGTCTATGCAGCTACCTCACGTTTTATCCATCTCTCAGGATACGTGACAAATACAGATGTCCTGCATGAGAAAAAGCATGTACGATCCAATCCACCAACACTGTCAATATTGGCTACAGCTTACTAATTAACTTGCAAAAAGTGAATGAGCTAATTAGCAGGGCACACTAAATAGAGTATCATTAGTCAGTCAATCAATGTTGGTTTCCACTAAGTGAATGAGTAATTCCCCCACGTTCTGGGTCACTGTCAACCTCTCAAATTTTCCATTGGACTACCTTGTCCTCTCATCATATCTAAAACTGAAAATACTAACAACATGACCTGGTTCAACTTATTACTTGCACTCCCACAGATCACCAGTGGTTACATTCTGGGAAATATTGAAGCAGCCTCAGTTACTCCAGACTGGTTCCCGTTCCCTTCACTGAGAACACCAAATGAGACCATCATTCTTCCAGGTCCCAAGAAACCTCAAAAGTTGTTCCAACAAATATCCCCATTTGGGGAAGTATTTATTGAGGTATAAAACTCACAGCCGTAAAGAAACACTGCCACAGGCACAAGTGACCTAAGGAAACTGCTTTAAGTGGTGCCTAATCTTTGTTGATTGGCAGAGCCCCAAGACCTTTTGAGTGTGGTAAAGTAAATTTAAGATTATTGACATCAGGCTCATGTTTCCTACTTACCTTTCATGGATTGCTCCAAATCAGTTTGCTGACCCCCAGCATGCTGCCAGACCATAGGCTGCAAACCATACTCCAGATATGTAACTCTAGAAACAAACGTGCAGTACAATACAATAGGCAACCCCCAAAGAAGATGCTCAAATATGCTTTCACTACAAGGTCCACTGCCCAAACTTCAGCTCATTTACTTTAGTGCTTAAAGCCTTACAGGAATGTCTCAGCTCTCTAAAGACTCTGATAGCTGAAAGGGTAAACACTGACTTTCAGTCATGGCACTTGCATTTTCACTGATAGCACGTAATTGTTTATGGTACCCTTTTAATACTAGAATAACAACAAATACTCAGCTGGAGACAAGGGAAAAAGATAAAATGCTCACGGTGCTTGAGTCTTGTCAATTTCTGGTTTTAGAGTTTTTCTTGTACAAGTACTTTATTTTGACTAATATCAATCCTTAATGCCTGTGCCATGCAAAATCTCCTGCTACACGTGCATTCAGACATCAGAAGTAATATTTTGGAAATGAAACATTTCCATTAGTTTAGACAACATCATCAAATTCAGTGGGAGAGAATGACTGACCCATATAAATACTGGCTGGAACAAGAGTGCATGATGAAGCATCTCTTACTGATTAGTAGATTTGCTCTTCTGTATGGTATTTCCCAATATCCTTAATCAAGCCTTCTCTGAAAGATTCCAGTAAGATTCAAAGAAATTCTTGATTTTGATAAATAGGCTGTCAAACAAGGTTAGACTTGCAATGTTTTTAACCATCAGCTGGACCTTACATTCTCATTTCAGACATTAAGTCCTGATATGTAATACAAAAAACCCCAAACCCAAATGTACTTGCAGAGAAATGATGTATCTTGCTATGAAAGAGTTGGCAATCTGATTTGAAAAAAAAGCTGTTACCAGCATATGAGGTGATCTCGTTCTGAGAGGGTATACGCTCTTTGTAGCCTGCTCTTCACAACTCTATGTCTTTCTGTGATATAGCACAGAAGTACGTAGCTCTGCAGTAAATACAGGCATTGGAAGTCATCTTAAATACACTTTCCAACAGGATGCCTTCTTTTGGCTTCCATTTCAAAATTTCCATGTAACATGAAAATGCACTGAATCACCAGGAAAGCCAATGAGAAAAGCTTGAGATACGAGACCTCTTCTCCACCAAGCACAATGAAATAAGGGAAATTACAATGTCAATCAGTGGAGGTGAGAAGATAGCAGGAAAACATCCTTATGTGTGCTTTGCATAAAATAGAAATGAGGCTTCATTCAACCATTCTTGTTCTCCTAAGTTATTCCATCTGCAGGACATCCATCAAGAGCATTTTTCCCACAATGTTGTCCACTAGATCAAACTCCAGTTCAGAGACACAAAAATTCTTGGTTGCATTAGTACATAGCAAATTAGTTGCTAATGATGATTAGACTTTGTATAAGTGATGTCTGGTAGAACCTGGAATCAGATCCTTAAGGTATGCAATTTTTTTACGTTATGCTGTAGCCATCATAGAGGAGATAACTGCACGTGAGGCTCCCATATAAATTTCAAACCTTTCCAATATGCATCTTTAGGATTAAATACACATTTTTTCAAATGCTTCAGTGATTATCTTCAAGTACATAGCTGCTGTTTTTTAATGACAATTTTTTACTTTCACAAATAATATTTGGATTCGTTGGAGGCAAGCAAGACTCCAGTACAGAAAGCAAACATCAAGGCAATAAAATACCATCACTTCTTTTGTCCATAAGAGACCTTTCATGTGGAAAAACAAAAATGAGCATTATCTTCTAATACCTAATGGAGGATTTCAGCCAGTCCAAGTGAAAAGAATAAGCACTGTGTCATTGGTATATTACACTTTTAAAGTATTAACCTCCTTTTGATTTAGAACTCATACCATTTCATACTTTATCCACTCATTCTGCAGGTGTATGCTAAGCACGGAGGATGTAGGCTCAAAAAAGCACTGAAATGAAGCAGTGCTCAAAATAATGGGAATGCTTCTTCTAAAGTTAGAGACTTGATTTATTAGAAATGGTTCAAACATTTTTCCTAATTAATGTGAGCAAAGTGCCTAACAAAACTAGAAAAATGTCTCTAGTCTGGACTCCACTGAGACTAATACTCATCTTTCACACTTCAAAGGGCAAAGTTGGGTAGAAGAAAAGAGGGAGCACTGGTTTTAGTCTCAGTGACAACATTAAAAAGGGCCATTTAATGTTAGTATGTGAGCCATGGCTGATGAACAAGTTCTATGTTTTTTGACTTAAATTGTAAATAAATCTTGAAGATAAGTTGAAAAATCTTGCTATTATCTCATACCCTTATTGCTCTTCACATCCTAAGAGACAGATTTAGAAATATATGCAAATATTTTTCCTAGCACTGCAACAAAGTGGTGCTTCTACTTTCTGGCAGATAAAATGAAGTATAGAGTCAACATTCATCTCTGCAAGTGAATCTAAATCAGGATTAGGTATCTAATGATGGGAGTCATATTGCCCACCTTTAGTTTTTTAAAAGGTACATGTCTAAAGCAGACAGATTGAGACATAGATTTACTTCACAGATAATAATCTTAGGACATGTCTAAGCATAACACACACTAATGGTTTTCACTTCTCTTGTTCTAGCCGCCTTTGTTACATTAAGCAACATACCCATTCAGTGTACTGCCTCTGCCAAAGCCCATTCTGGGCTGCCTCACTCTGTATATTGTCAGGATTGTGCATTGTACTCCAGGAACCAACAAAACGCCAAAGTCCCTCTGGAAATCTGGCTCAGAATCATTTGCCAACAGGTGTGACCCATGTCATTGTCTGCACCAGAATTAGGGTTTCAGGAGACCTGGCTTCCAGTCCAAAGCACAAAAATTACTCTTGCGAGAGGTATCTAATGCTCAAAAAGATGTAGAATCCTTCATTTAATTTGTATGTACTCTGGAGCCACATGTAAAAATCAACCAACCAGTCCCTCAGCAACTCCAAATGCTGAATGTAGTCCTGGCATAAAAGAAGAAGGGGACAAGACAATGCCTTCTTCTCCACTATTGTTTGACTTCCATATAAAACGTCCCAGGTAGAAGGACGGCTGCCAAACTTCATGAAGTTAACCCTTTATATAACTCTTGTGCAGACTTTAGCTCAACTATTTATCAATGCTACTCACATTGTCAAATGTATATTGATGTATTGAAAGCTGTTCACTTACCAATTTTCTTTTGTCTAGGCTGAAGTCATGCCTCCAAAAGTAGATTTCTTTCCAAATGTACAAATCATCTTGTGTCAATTTATGAGAAACTTTGACAAACCACTTTTGCTAGTGAAAACTCTAAAACATGTCTTCTAGCTTGGCCTTCGATGGCACAAACAGTATGGCAAGCATTTTGGTTTTGGGATTTGCCAGAAGGAATGTCTCAAAACTGTAAAGCTGTTTTTGTCATCCTGCCAGTGGGATGTGAAGAAAACACCTTGTCTGAAAGCAAATAAGGAAGGGTTTGAAAGTGCAAATAACAAGGCTGGGATGTGTTGTCTGTGTCAAACTAGTAGATCACTGACAGAACTTGACACTCCTCTTCCACATTATTAAGTTAAAACCCCTAAACTTTCATAGATCTTTACAAAAAAGAATAGCAGTATTGACAATACTAGTGTGGATCCTAAAGATCTTGTTCTGTTTTGACATCTAGTGTGGTCTTGCTATCAACATGATTTGGTATCAAGAGTTACTCAAGCTGGCAGCATTAGCAATAATTTAACAAAGTCTACCAAATTAACTTTTAACTTTCCTACATGCTCAATCCAACTTATTAAGAAAAAACATTAAAATCAGTTTAACTGAAGGTATTCATATGGTATTTTTATTTTTCCTTGATTCTAGTTAAAAGCAAATATAGCTCTTAATGGTATGCATTTGTAAGAAAGCTGTGGGAAGTCAGGTAGAAAATGACTAACAAGGAAGACTAATGACACCAATAGCAGTAAAATGTATAATAAACTGAAGAATTACTATTTGATAAAGTCTTGCATTCATACACTCATGCATACATACTTTTTCCAGTCACACTTATGGCTGTAGCTTATCATTATGTTTAAGTGTTAAAATGCTGTGTAAAATTTCCTTCAACAATACAATTTTGCATTTTACTGTACTGATGTTACTGCAGAAGTAGTTGTAAGTTTTGGCAAGTATGTACACTAACTGTAGGTCTGAAGGCCAACTTTACTAAAAACAATTAGAATATTACTTCTAGCTCTGGGAAAAAAACTTTGAAATGTGAACTCTTCTACATAAAGCTTGAGGTTTCATTTCAGAAATATTTTAAAATTCTGTTTAGTGTGAAAATAGGACACCCCACCCCCTACCCCACCCCCCAACATAAAGAAGCCAAGAATCCTTCATCCCAGGTAGACTGAGCTACGGTATTGAAGAATGTTTGACAAACTCATCCCTTTTTGTTAGTGAACGAGCAGCAGATAGGTTTCAGTTTTTACAGACATGTTCATTATTCAAAACCCTATAGTGAAAAGTTTATTACAATGTATGTCTACTCACAGCTTGTTCATGAATGAGTACCTGGGATGTTTTGAAAGTGATCAGCCTTTTATTATTCACTCTGTGGGGTAACTGAAACTGCCAATATTTAAAAAAGTAATTTCCAATTCTGATTTGCTAGTTTTTGGATATGAATCCAGTAGAAAATATATTGCTGCTGACACAGGATAGAATTGCACCCAGTTCCTTTTTTAAGCAATTTGGCTCTGGGTTCAAGTAGTAGATCCTAGCTCTGGCATTGTAAAATGGGGTTCTATCCCACAGTAGATGAACTTCTCAAGGTCTGTGTGAAGAAATTTCCAGGTCAACAAAACCAGTTAAACTTAAATGTTTGTGTGAATAAATGTCTGTGCCTGCCCCCTGCCATTTCCTGCTATTATTGCAAGCAGAAATTTGTTAGGAGGAACATTCTCGCTAAGTTGATAGACAGGCTTACATATAAAGACAGAGTGCTTCAAGAAGTACCCTCTGCCTTCCTGGCACTTCAGTTATGATTTATCTTGCCCAGGATTAAGACACAAGTTAGCTATGTAATACTACCAACATCATTCCTGTTCTGTGAAAAAAAAAAAAAAAAAAAAAAAGAACTTCATACAGGAGAATTGTCAGTCTTCCCTAACTAAATTTACCTGTGAGCATACAGAAGCACAAACCCATATCATACCTACAGATTCATACAAATGAAATATCTGGACAATTCAAAATGTGGTTTACAGTTCTGCTCTTTGTTTCAGAATGTTATTTTAGCAATACAACAAAGGCATCAACAGTCAATTCAGCTTTGAGCCTGATAGTAATTGCAAAAATATGGTACCTTCATACTTTCAGATGAAGTTTTTCTTTATTTCATGATGTATTTTGTGTATGTACATGCATGGAGATGGAAACTAAAGCATTCACTGGCTATATTTATCATGTTTTGCAAATGGTGAGCTGATGGTGTTTGGAACTCTCTCATTTAAAAAAAAAAAAAAAACAAAACAAAATCACCATCCTATTTAAACCAAATTTGTATAATTCCAAACTGTATGTTCAAAAGCATTCACGGTCAAACTCTGTCACAGAATTAATAAAGAAAAAAAAAATTTTCAGATTTTAAGGTGCTCCAAAGTTAACAGCTAGTTTCTGGCTGGTTTCTGGCTTGACCTTACCCTAGAATTCTCCTTGTATCAAAGCTGTCACAGTTATCACTCCTGGAAATTATTTTTTTTCTCCCAGGATTAACCACAGATCCATCCAAAACAATGATCAACCCACAGTTCTTTAATGCAATAAACACATCAAACTTCAAATACATATGTATCAAACACACACGTGGTAATCCTTTATGTTATTTATGGCCTTTTTTTGATATGAGAATAATTGATTCAAATGGGTAATTCAAAAAGGTAATTTACAGTCTGGCATCTTGATTTTAATGCTTTATTTTACTAACAGCCACCAAGAGAGTAATCAATTTAGTGGTGAGGCAGAGCTAATAATTCCATAGAAGTTTTATAATATCTTTATGCTTTAGCATGAAGTTTTTGCTTATGCCTGTCCTTAATTTGTGTAATGAGGAATATTTATTCCATCAACACATTTTTTTTTCATTGCATGATACACTGAATCACAAAAGAAATATAAAGTTGATCAACAAGCGAGTAATTATAAACTACTAAGTTACTTTCTGTTTACCCTCCATTTTTATTGCAGCCTCCTTTTAAACCTACTTCTGAATCTGATGAACAAATTCCTTCTCTATATGGCATTCTCTTCCCTTCTTTTAAGTGCTTTAATATGCCAAGAGTCTCTTTTTCAGTCATATAATTGCAATGATTAGACTTTTTTCTATCCATTCTAACTCTTAGGAACGCAGTACTGTATGTACAGTACTTTTAGTATTGCTTTATGAAAACAAAGGCAGCTAATATGTTTAGTAAGGAAAATTACAAATTAAAGAACTTCATGTACTTTTGGCATCAGTTCACATTTTCTTTATTAAAGTGTTCAGAATGGTATTTAGGTAATACATTTGGAATCAAGTAGTGTAAAAAATACAGTGGACATGTTAAAGGCTCAGTCTCGTTACTAAGACATGTTGCTATGGATTGTTTACAAAAATCCAGATGTTCTTGAGCTTACCTTGAATTTGTTTTGAAAGCCCAAGGCCATACATGTGTGTTTTGTTTCTCCCCATTCTGTACAATATGTACTAATAATATGCTATAATTGAGAAAAAACTATTCAAATTAAGAAATATGGAAGTAAAGAAAAAGTGTATTCGACCTCACCAGCAAAAGAAGAGGCCCACATTTATTCTTTTCTTTACACATTCTCAGA
Source organism: Astur gentilis (assembly GCF_929443795.1). Lineage (NCBI taxonomy): Eukaryota > Metazoa > Chordata > Aves > Accipitriformes > Accipitridae > Astur > Astur gentilis. Next base: position 36,984,662 of record NC_064886.1, on the reverse strand, counting down.
AAGAGATTATGTAAATGCTGGACGAGTACCTAATGAGATACTGTTCTACAGTTTTAAGGCTAGCTCACACAGTGCCTAAGCATATCTATACACAGTGCCACTGGTGAAAAAGAAATTAAAAAGGAACTGAGATGGCTGAAACAAAGATGTGCAATACAGTGGCTTCATGACCTACTTTAAAAATGAGTCATCTACTACTTTCACAGCTGTTCACAGCTGTGAACTGGCCAGGATATTCCAGTGTACAACTTCTACTTCTTTCTAATTTAAAAGATAATAATAATTTAAAAACATAAACAAACCAAAACACAAACACACATTAAGAAAATCCATTAATTTGTGAATAAGTTTGGTTTGATTTTTAATTTAGTTTTCATAAAATGAAAATATGAAATCAAAAGTAATTTCAAAATGGAAAATGATACTCTTCCATTCTACAAGCAACAAAACAGAATACTCACACCACTTGGTTGCAAAGTGGTGCTCAAAGTAAATGAAACGTACTTAAAACGTCTCTCAAACTTTTTGCATTTGACAAATCACACTTTCCTCCAACCAGAGAAAATGTTCCGTCAAATACTTCCATTCAGGCAATCACAACCAACATCACTATTTTCTTACAGACCTAGAATTTAGCAACAAACCAGTCGGTTATCAAGTTAGAGCTTAAAAGACTACTGAGTGATTTCACGCCTTGTTCTCCTGGACCTTGTGCTCTAAGGAAGCCTCCAATTATTTAGCAGATAAGATCAACCAAATTTTGGAAATCCTTTGTACAGACCAAAGTATTAGAAACTGCACCAAGCTGCAGACACATTTTACTTGAGACTTTGACAGAGTGGTTTAGGTAGGATTTTTTAAAGAGGAATGGATAAATAAGGAAAATGAATGGATCACTTGCAGGATAGGGGAAGAAATTGTAGGTATGTTCAGAGAGTAGGTTAACTTAGAAGGAAAGTTTTGGTTTTTCCACTCAGAAGAGCTGCTAGGCTCTAAATACCCTTTTTCCCTCACTAGTACTCTGCAAATTTATTTATACAGCCACTGAACGTCCACCTGAAATACAAAGCACACTGTCAGCAGTTGGCTTTAGCAAGCAGACCACATCAGCAACCATTCAGTATCAAAGTTTTAATTCTATACCCTCACAGCCCTGATATAGGTTTATTTCTCCTCTTTCCTCTGTCACAATCTGTTTAATGTGTTACTTGAAACTTTAAGACTCTAATGTGAAGAACACCGATGTCTCCATACCTCTGGCACCAGTACAGAAAAATGTCATTGTCTAATTTTGCAAGGATGCATATTCCCAGCTGAACTGGATCTATGTAAGACAAAGGGGAATTTTACTAGTCAGAAAACATTTTTAGGGATTTGATTTTCTCAGTGTTTCAAAGTATGCCATACTTTGGCTACTGACAGAACAGCTTATGGCAGCCATCTCCTTCGTAAATGAGGGAATTACAGCAAGGAATCACCTTTAACATTTACATTTTTCATTTATTTACTAGTAAAAAACCCCTATTAAAATGCTTTATAATCAGGAAATAACATAGGCTGGACAAGGCTTTTCTGTCGATGCTTCCCCACCACGAGTTAGCACAGCAGTAGTCTTTCTTAAGATGCATTTTATTTCATTATAGCTGGTGAAAATTTACCACTTGCACACATACTGTTGCTGAAATATGCGAATAACAAATAATAGCTTAGTGGCTTCTCTATAGTCTAAGAAACAAGTTCTTCTGAGTTATGAAATACTACAGTTCCAGTCAAAGGAGCTGTACTTCACCACTGCCATTTGTCACATTAGAACACTTCTTACATGTATGAAGAAAAAAAAAGGTTTCTTAACTCTTTTCCAAATCATTGTATTCCTGTGAAATTTTGTATCCCAAAAGTTTTGCCTCGAATTACTGCCTGAGCAGAAATTCTCAGCTTCTGCTTTTTCTAGTCACAGTTTATTCTCGTGCTCTTGATTATTATTTCCACAATTTAATCCTTCTTACCAGCAGCAGCAATGAATGTAAGGCTTCTATATGCCTCTAAAATTATATTACCTTCATCCTCTGTGACTGTCTCTATATCCAAGTCACCTTTATTAAGTAACTCCCCAGTGCAAGCTCTACAATGCATCAAGGAACAGATGTTTTGAGTGTCTGTACAATAGTTATTGGGGTATTCTGTTTATTTTAATGGGACCCTGGATCCTTGTAACTGCAAGGAACATTCACACGTTTACAAAAGATTTTATAATGCATTCCAATGAGAAACCATAAGCAGATGCAGCTCTTTTGCACTCATGCCATAAAGAAATGTTTAAGGCCAGAATGTGGAGACACAATAGAATGATTCAGCCCCATGAGGAGACGTAAGAGATTTCACTTCTCCTGAGAGCCACATGATTTGACATGGGTTTAAAACAAACTTTAACTATTAAAGAGTTTCTTGTCAGAAAATGTTCACCTCATTCCCTTCAGAAAGGAAAGATAAAAATAGCTGACCATTCCTATTTTCCTGAAATGGTCCCTATGCTCTCATTTTTGTATTTACTTTCCCTCTCTCAGCCTGAAAACTGCAACACATACATACTGAGTTAACAAGATAAAGGGAAGGATTTTTAGCAGCAGAAGAGATAAATGCAATGGGTAAAATACTCAAAGGCACGATGCTAGAAGAAAATATGACTCAGCAAGCATTGCACACAAAGATTCTATGGCCTTATTGAAACAAACTCCTATTGAGCTGAGTGGTAAGTAGATACTTAAGAGAATAGTACCTTACTTCTAAAGACACATGCAAAACATTCCTACTGTGATTATAACAAACTTTACTGGTCTTAAACCACCCTTTCCTCTTACACTAGCTACTGCTGCCATCAGTGCTTTCTGTCCTCATACATACTGTGGTAAACACTACTCCCTTTGTCTTGGTAGGGTTGGAAACACCTGAAACTCTAGCTACCTCATCTCTGTTTTTACAGAAATTTACTTACCACCAAAACCAGTCCTGCCTCATTCATCTTCCTGTTCCTTCTTCTCAGTCCTGCCATGTAAGTGCTGATGCAGACCTGGACTGGGCCAGATTAAGGGGCTGATCTTTCTGAAAATAAAAGATACCTTTGATTTGAATCATGATGTGGCTGCATTAATGCTACTTCCAGCAGAAGAAAAGCCCTAGGAATGAGCAGGCAGAGAAAGGAGAGATGTGGGACTGCCTCTTTCAGTAGTGGCATGGATTTTGGTCAGACCAAAGCGGCTGTCTAACTATGGACTTATACTGCAGGTGAAAATAAGCCATTAGAATGGGTGATTCTTGGGAAATCACTTGGAGCTTCACAGGAGGGCTGTAACAAGAGGGGCTCACCTGAATAACTGATTTCAGCTTCCTTTGGTAAAGGGAAATAATGTAAAATCGGGGGGGAGGCACATAACATTTATTTCACACACACACCAGTTGTTAATCAGCACCTACATTATTGAAGTCCGTAGCCCTTTTGACCTCCCAAAGTCACATATAAATAAAATACTCTCTTCCTTCCTCCTTCTTACCTCTTTCTACTCTCCCCTCCCACAGACAACACAGATACCCTCCTACCACAATGATATAACAGGGAGAGCCTCAGAGTTGATATCTCCTCAGTTACATGAACAGAGAAGATAATAAAATCTATTCTCCTGGCCTGCCCCTCCCTCTTATTTAGGACTAAGAATGTCACTAATTTTTATTAACATACTACATTAGCCTAAATTTTAAAAACTTAAAATGTTTCCTGACACCTTTGCAAAACAAACATCCCTTTGCAAATTTGAGATAAAAAGCTTTGAACTCCTGAACATTTTTTTTAATGCAAAGTGCTAACAACCACAGCAGACCATGGAGAGTAGCACCACAGAAAATAAACATGAGCAGCAGGAAAGAAGAGGAGGAAAAAACCCCTCTTGTGTGATTCCTCCATTGGCTTTGCAAAAACTTGCACTTGATATGTGAAGAGCTCTGTCTGAAACCATTAATAACAAAAACAATCACCAAATGAAAGAGCAGCCTTGCAAGCAACCATCCATAAAAAGAAAGCCAGTTAATTAAACAAATCACAAGCTATCTCCAGACTGTCTCTCTCACTTTAAAGTCCTCAGTGCAGAAAAGAGAAGAAAAAAATCTCATCAAATGATATAATCATAACAGCCTCAAAATAACTCACACATATTTCCAGATAAATCACTTCTGAAATACTAAGTGCCTGGAAAAGCTTAGAGGGAAATTGCACCTTAGGTGCAATTCCTGCTTCTTGAGGGGCTTTGGAGAATAGTGGATCTTCTTTCCCTTCACTAAATGTTTATTCCTATTCCTTAAATTGTCAGTTTTTAATATAAAACTTTAATTAATCTCTAGATTCATTTCACTTGATGTTGCAGGGCCATTTCACTATGTCTCAGAAGGCACTTAATTGGAATTGAAGGCTCAGGGTTAGAAACACAACATCTATCCCTTGCCAAAACCTTACAAAGCTTTCTGGGTAGGGCCAGGCAGCCACAGCTGAACTGGAGAATTGGCTGCATGAACATGGCTAAAGGCAGTACTGACCCTATGCGCATTATTGCCCTGATGGAAAAGGTAGCAGCGAGTTAATGGAACTGGATGTGCATTAATTTTTCAGAGATTATACACTGTGATGAGACTCTTTCATCAGCTTCTACAGGTCACAGCAGCTGGTAGGAGCCTTAACAGTGTCATTCCATTATAAGGCTATTATCGATCCAAAATCTAATTTGAAGATCAATTTGGATTGGAATCAGAACCCAATATGACAATGATTTCAGAGCAGATAAGAGGTAATTTACTCCTCCGGGTGCCAGAAATCAATTTTTGGTTTTCTGTACTGACCCAGCTGCCAAAAAAAGGAGGAGGAAAAAAATAAAAAGACCTGGGGATGACGTGCAAATAAAGGATTATAGTAATCCAATCTGGAGGTGATAAAAGTATAAACCCGGCTGCAAACCCATCTGAGGTAAACAAACATTTAATCCCAGCTAAATATCTCAGATAATGGCAAAAAGGCTTCATGTTATTTTTGATGCATTTGGCTAATACAAAATACAGCTCTGAAATCAAAGCAACTCCTTGCATTTCTCACATAATTCTTTGTGGCGGGCAGCACCCGGGAAGCTCATGTGGGGATCTCAAGACTCATCACTACCACTTGTATGATAGCTGTGCTGGACACACTGGCAAATCTCTGTTAAAGGGCTAATATCCAGACTCATCCAGGCTGTTAGGAGTCAGAATCACTTTGACTACGTCTACATTGTAGGGTCCTGTGGCTTTTGTTTTTATCCTCATCCCCATGCACCAGTTTCTTCCCAAAGAAAGGGAGGATGCGCAGGTAGCTGACACATCCCCAGCTTGCTTGCCATGTGTGTCCAAACCCATCTTCACCAGGAACAAGGACCTCCGGGTATGCACTGGAACATGTACCTGCTCCATGGAGCAGATACGGTGACTGTGAATCCGGTCCCAAGTTACCTTGCGTATCAGAGCAAAGATCTTCGTGAACTTACAGGCACTGCGCAGCACCTGCTGCTGTCAACCTCAGCATTGGGAGACGTTGAGAGTAATGTATACTGAGGCCATTCCTGTGCCAGGGAAGACAGGGCAAACAACAGGCAAGAGGTGACATGAAAAACCGAAGGGACTTTTGCTCGAAGTTGTTGGCAAAGCTGAGAATTTTCTGCTCTCTACAGGGCTAGCCCTTAAACCCTTTTCACTTTTATTAAGTGCAGACGCACTGCAGAGATGCGAGACTTAGTTATCTACAGTGAAACTGGAAAGGTTTTTTTTTTCTTTTTTTTTTTTCTTTTTTCTTTTCCTTCAGACAACCACAGTGGAATCAGTTTTATTCAGATTTGGCTGTAATTGGAGCGAGGCTCTCACTGAATCTAATTTCAGCTGGAACTAATTATAGGGGGAAAAGGTCATAAATGTAAGACGGCTGCATAACTATGTTGGAAGAATATTGACATCATATAGTATTAACTCTGCTCCTGTAAAGGCCATAAATACTTGACTAAAAACAGCCATTAAGAGACAGAACAAAATGTACCTATTTCTTTTGATTGGAGGGGGAAAACGAGGGAGGAGAAAAATCTCTAAAGGGAGATTTAAAATCATACAATAAAGAAGTGCTGCACAAAAAAAAAAAAATATATAAAAAAAACCAATCAAGAAATAGAGATCAACTGTCTCAGATGAAATCCTGAGCCGTACTAGAAACAAACAGCACTACTACATCTGGACTAAGCCCTATTCAAAATCTAACAGGAAAAAATTAGTTGCAATAACACAAACAGCCATATGATATTGCGAAGACTGACAACCAAGCTAAAACCAGCACCAGTGATTCCACACTATCATACCATGTGTGAATGTTGGACACATCAAGCCCCATCTTAAAGAAAATCTCTTATTTTTTCTTCCCTAACCCTCGGCCCACTGGCTCCAAAATGGCTGCCAAAACCAGCCCGAGAGTGGGTCTGACCACGGCCGTGCTGCCAGTGGGTGAGGAGGCCCTGTGCCCTCTGCCCCTGCCACCTCAGCGCTTTGGGTGCACGCTGAAAGCACCCCAGCACCCCCTCTGTGCCAGGGGAACCCCTGTCCTGCCTTTTGGAGAAGACTTACAACCCTTTGAGGTGAGCGGAGGAGACCATGCCAGGCTCGGTCCCTGCTTGCCACTTGCCACTTGGGCAGCCAGCAAGGGACTTCTCCTCACATTCTTCCTCACCCAAGAAGGGAACCAGCATGTATGACAGCTCGGTATGAGCCCAGTCCTCATGGAAACTGCCTGGATTCGCTTCTCACCTGAGCCTCAGGGGCTTCAGGACATTCCTGTGAGGAAACCCACAGGCAGACCCGGCCAGGACTCCTCATTGGGAATCTTGTTAAACGTTTTACAGAATTTTCTGATGGATTTGATTAAATTAAGGACTTCAGCATTTTCTCTATACGCATGTTTTCTTGTAATCAACACAACACCAGTACAAGCAGAACGAGATTAGAAGTGAGAGTAAATTATACATGTAGCCTAAATTTTGACCATAATTCATTTCAGTTAGTCAATGTATTGTTATTTAGACATAGCTGCACACTTACTCATCTTTCTGAAATTAAGTGCTGCTTTGGTACTTAGATTTACAGAAGCTCAATACCTAAACCAGTTACATGGTCTGCTTTAGCCCTGAGGCTGAACTGTAGTGATGACCCAAGTCAAATTAATAAACACAGAAGCCTGCCAGACATCTCGTGATGAGATGCACTGCAATGAACCTTTGTAGATTCTGTAGGAAGCAGCTGAAAGTCATTTCTGAAACATCAACTGAAATAAGTCAGTAATTAATTTTTCTCTCTTTCTCTCTTGGCAACCCCACAAATGCATACCCTATCGGGGTCTGAATCAGAACATTTTGCAGTCAGTGACTCTGACTGCAGTCTCTCTGTCAAAGCCGTATGTCACAGGAGCAAAGGCTCACACTCAAGACTCTGTTTCATGTCACCTTCTTCTCCCCTCACTTCAGTGTGAAGCAAATTCCTACTAGGCTGATGGAGGTACATAAAGAGATCAAGCAACCAGTCTGCCTTTGACACAGTACAGTGTCTTCCTAACACTGTTTATTGTTGCGTGTCTATCAATGGAAAATCATGTTTCCTTTTGGGTCACTTGCCACTCCTGAATTCCTTCTGTGATGCCCAGTTTACAGCCTTTTTAATAAGTAATCTCAGTTGCCAGCTATTGCCATCAGCTGATCTCACCTGTGTTTTCTCTCTGCTGTGGCCACAAGGAAGAGAATAACTTGTCCTTTCAATAGAACACATTTAATAAAGAGAAAGGGGACAATGATTAGCTTCTCAGATGTACTCATGACAGACTCAAGACCAGATGATCGTAAAACAAATGCTAGAAAAAGTGGAAAGTCAAGATCAAACACTTCATCATGAAAAGGAAGAAGGTATTTTAATCTATACTTTGCTCTCCAGTCATTATTATACTTGCTGGAACATTAGTTCTTCAAATTGCTTTTAATTACATGTCCTAGAAATAAATATGCACCACTACTAGCATGCTCTCAGGTTGAATACAAGGGGTACTCACTTTCATTCCAGTCAAGGCACTGTTCCAAGGTGATTTATACTCTCATTATAGGCTGTTGCCTTTCCTATGTAAATTTGTAATCAAATATTCTAAACAGGTGATGACAAATAATTTGGGTAACTACTGCTAGCAGCCAAAATCACAGCCACAGGACCTCCCAAGTCTAACAGGAGAATTTTATGCACACACATGCACATGCACACTAACAGCCCACACAGGTACATTTCCATGTTACTAAACCTTCTAACAACTTCTGAATACATGAACCCAACCTACATCAAATTGGTGACAAAATTCTTTTTCTATGCTTAATTTAGCTAACTTCCCTCTCATTATATAAGCTATCAGGACAAAAGGAGCATTAATTAACTTGCTGAATTTTTGATCAGATGTTGCAATGATAATTTATCGTTTTAATAGTCTGTTCTAGAGTGGATTTTTAAGAAATGTTTCATAGAGTGAACCAACAAATTAATGTAATAATTATAATCCTTTTGCATGATTCAAGTATGTATCACTCTGTGTTGTTTAAACACCCTTTCAGTGCAACAGTACAATGGAGAAGCATCTTTCCTACACACAAGAAGTCCTTTGTTGATACACCATCAATTAGTTCACATTCTCAAAGGCAGTGTTTAATATTTTTGTTAATTTTTTTTTCTTAAAATTTAGGAGATCAGATTTAGCTTCAAAAGGATCTTCTAAAAACAGTATCTTATTTTCTTTTTATTTAATTTCTGAACAAGTCACTTTTTGGTTGAGATTCCAGGGTTGGACATCCACAAGCTGTCTGAAATGTGAGCAGTACTGTATAAAACTTTACCTGGATGGGAAAACTGCAGAGATCAGGTGGGCTAACCTGTTCTTTTGCAGCCAGCCCTGTTTTTCTGCACCAAGCTAGTCTCTGAGTAGGACAGAATTCAGGACCATTAGGATGCCAAACCCTGGAATACTTATACTGAGCATATCTGGGCATTACAGAGTCCCACAGAAACAAAAAAGGAAGAAAGAGATTGCCTTTTCTAATGGCACAGTACAATTTGTACAGAACTGTTCTGTCCAGATTCAACACTTCTCACTCTTGACTCTCTGCCTCTGCATGCAATTGTTAGTCTTTTAAAATTCCAGCCTTAATGAAATAGGTAAGCTGCAGAAAAGATTAAGCTGAAAAATACAGTAGGAATACAGAATGAGGACAGGTGATTGATCTTTTGAGTGGATATCCAACAGTGCAATGAAATTCTCAGGCTGGTTCTTCTTTATTTCGAAATGGGTTTGATTCAGAGGGATTTTATAGCAGCTAAATCATGCAGTTGGCACAGATTGTGCAAGCTTTTCAGCATGTTATACTCTGAAAGATGTCACATTTGGCAGAGGCAGTAAAGCTCCATGAATTTATTGTTGTTTCCCATTGAACACCAAAATCCAGGGCATCAAAAGATGATACAGCACACGTTACAATACTATTGTGTCAAGTCACCTGCTACCCTGGCTAGCATAAACCTCTGGTGGAATGCTATGAAATGCCAAATGGAAGCCACCTGTGTATGAGGAAAAAGAAGGTATAACTGTGTATAGACTAGTGAGTGAAAGTTGCAAACTCATTCTGTGGTCCTGTAGACAAACTGCACACAAGCAATTCAACTTATTTGCAAATCCATCTTTTAAATAAATGCACTTTAAGACTGCTCCCCAAAATAATTACTTTACTTTCGGGACTAGTATTTTTAGAGACAGTAGGACTTCTCATGCATGCTGAATTATAGATATGCTGAAGTATTTCCAGAATCAGGACCACACATTGGGTGTTTAATTACTTAAGCTATGTGACATGGGCAATTGCATTTCTCATTGTGAAAAAGAGACTGTTTTATCAGCAAGTTTAGCTTGTGTGAACATAGTGCTAACTAGCTCTGTACAAAAAGTGTGTAAAGGCACATGAAATAACACCAAAATAATTTACCGGGTTTTTTTTTTGTGTCCTTAACACTCAATAAACCAAACTGAAATTTCAGCATGGCTTAGTAATCTCTACTAAATTCCAAGTGAAAGCCAGTCCATTTTCAGTCAAAAGTGGAACAGAAAAATGTGACTAGAAAAAGATTAGAGTGGCTTCTTTAACACCCATTTTTCTTTTCCACTCAACTTGAGCTAATTGGAAACATTGCAGAGCATGCTTGAAAACTACATAATGATATATTAAAAAATCAAAACAAAAAGCCAATTTTTCATAGACCAAAACACACTCGTATGTAAACAATCAACAGAAAAAGCTATTTGAAAATTTATCAGGAATTCTCTGAAATGGATATAAGGCACAGCTGCCCTCTCATTATTTCCTATGAATCTATAAACTCAGAAAAAAATTGCTGTCTTTTAAGATTCTGGAAGCCTCTTTCTTTAATAATTTATGTTGAAGGCTATGAGAGATGTTTAAGAAGCTTGTGCTTTTGTTTTCCAATTCTCAATATCTAGTCATGAATTCAGTATCTCAGCAAGTACATGGCCACCACCTAAGTAGCTATACTATGAGCAACTACTGCAAGAAAGCTCAAAAGAGTGTTCTGACCCTCAGTTTAACCTTGCAAAGAGCCTATTCTCACTACTGTTGGATATACAAAAGTAACATTAATAGAGTTCGGGGTGTGCAATTTCTTTGTGCATTAAGAGCATTACAAAGGTTTTGCTATGTACATCAGAAATAGGTAAAGCATATCCAACATCCAAGTTTCTCATTACAGGAGATATTAGATTAGATTGTTATTCACAACAGAGGAATGTCACACTTTTCTGTGTACTCTAGTTCAGCACTTTTCTAATTTTCATGGACCTCAATTTACATTTGTCAGTGTTTGAAGTTAGATGATATTGGTCTACTCAGGAAATGAGTTAAAGGGGAGAGAGGTCATTCACCTTTTGGGCAGTACCATACTTTGATGATGCATAAATAAAGCACAGCATGAGCGTGTCAGCAAAAAATGGATGTCCTAAAGCCCTTTGATGCAAAAGATGATGTTTGTTAGAAACAGAAGGTTAAATATGTGGAAACTCTAAGGCTGAAATGATGATGTGAAGAGAATCTGGCCAACATCTTAGCAGAAATCCACCTTGTCATTCACTATGCTCTTACAGACATGGAGATTTCAATAGATTATCAATGCTGATTAGTGAATGTATATGGAAATTACATTTACAAGATGAATTGCTAGCAGCCTGTGGTATATGAAGCCTAAAGAATTGGTATTCCTAATGGGCCTGATACAAAGACCTGTCAGTACTTTTTTCATTATTTTAATGGGATTCAGATAAGACCCTCAGATGTTAAACTCCAATAAAGGGGCACCTGTGTTACCTACTCTTATAGGTTCCCGCTTCTAGAGCAGGTTGTACACATTGCCACCTGTTACCTCAGGCTAGGAGAGCTTTGCAAATATTTTTTCCTAAGCATTCAAAAACATTTTCCTAAAGCTGAACGACAGAGCTAAAGATAAAAATCCTTGGATGCTTAACTCAATTTATCCAAATATTAACTTGAAAATGGTTCAGAACTTTTTCCAAATTTCTGACGCAGCTTCAGTCACCTTCGTGGCTGCAGTTTAGAATCAGCTGCGGTTACACACTATCTTACCAAGGAATCCATACATCTGAATGAAAATGAACACATTCTTAGATACTCCTGCCTTTCTGTTTAGACTTTGTCAATGGTTTGAATGAGCACAAAAGTCTAACATCAGAGCTTACATGCATAAAAATGATCTCATAATAAGCATGCCACAGGTAAGCTGCCCAACAGTACACGGCAGACAACCTTGAGCACACAGTTTTAGACCTTCACACTTAAGCTTTTTTAAAGTCTAACAAGTCAAAAAGGTTTGTACTTACATACCATATTTTCCATCTATTGTACAGTAATACAGACTTTGCAAAAGGAAGTAAACCAGACACAAAGTCAGAACAATGAAGTTTTGAGTTAGAACAATGAATTCATTAAACCAAACCAAACAAACAAAAACCTAAAGTGTTAAAACAAGGCAGTTGAATAGTAACAACTGTTAAAATGAGCTCCGAAATCTCCATGCAACATGAGATTTTTATTGGCAAACAATTAAATGTCTCTTTAAGTGCACTTTCTCTGTAGAACCTAATTTATAATCTTATCAGGCATGTCTCTCAGAAGAATCTGCTACTAGTCTAAGTCTTTATCTGCACAATGCAGAATACTAACAATTGTATGTTTGTTTCCAATGTCAAAGACTGAAATTCCAGTTTAAGGTCAGAATATCAGTAAAATTTGATATTATTTTTAAAGTGCTGTCACTGTTGTTCACATGGTGTGTCAGGAAAAGAAAATGTAAGAATAAAAAAACCTGTGTTGATGGTAAGAATGAAGGAGAAAGGTGATGTACTTGGGAATCAGTTTGCTATAGCTCATTTGCTGTTTTATCATTTTCCGGTTACCCTCCAGGGCCCTATTTTGATTCAGCCCTACTCATTAGAATTTAAGTTTTACAATAAACATTAAGGTAAAGGAAGTTAGAAGCAATGTGGAATTAACTGCATGCACTTTATGTATATTGCATCCAACTATGAATTTTTGAAACCTGTAGTAGGTATACTTACACACACAACTCTGGCTGCTGTGTATTTTGCACTGCCTCGTTCTCATGTCTCACTGACTTTGGTTTTTCTAGAAATCTGTAATAGCTTAATCTTTCCTATCCATAGAACTATACCACAGTGTACATTTCTAACTAGAATAATAAATAATAATAATTTCAAGCAAATAGTTTTAATTCTAAGAACTGCTAACCTACCTCTTTTTTCACTTTAGCAGAATTCGCAAGAGAACAAAGAGGGTTTTTTTTTAGCAAGCAAATCATATAGCTCTGCATTATTATTTCCTTCCATTCCCCCCAGTCCAAGTTCTGAAATTCTTTAAGAAATGGAACCACAGCAGTCACACACAGTACTAGCCTAGAGAGTATTTGTTTAATTTAACTTTTTTTTTTTTTAAATTCCACATAAAACCCTGCTAATTCTTTCAACATAAATAGGACACATTACTATTCCAAGCTTCTCCTCCCCTTTTATTTGGCTCAGAACACCTGATGGTTAATTCCCAGTTGAGATAATTATTCCTTGGTTATCACCAGTTATTGTCACCTGTTCAACTTGCAAATCTCTACAAATTTGAGTTTTCCAATTAGCATCATAAGATCCCTATAGCATACAGCTAGCATGTACTTTTTTTTTCCACAAGGCAAATCACTTTTCACTTACACACTGTCTATTGAGTCTCATTTGGTAATGGTGCTTTAAAAATTATAGTGTTTTTCACAGAATAGACTTGTCATTGCCTTACCTCCTATCAAGCCCAGATGGCTGCTTCTATAAAGGAGAGAAAAACAGAAAAGGGAATTAAATGAAACCCTCTCCTTAATAAGTATCCAAGTCAATTTAAATAGTTCCATTTCATTTTAACATCAGAGTCATGCCCTAGTATTAAGGCATGAAGAACATTCTCAGTGTGCTAATAAGCCCCATGACATGTTGAACTGACATTTCAGTAAGCAGAATAAGCTGTAGCTTATTTTTAACTTGTATGGTACGAAGCCATAGGTAAACTCCATTACAGACAGTGGCCCCGTGCTTTAGATTTGGGTTGACTTCCAGTTGAACATAATGAGGTGGCCTTCTGACTAAAACCAACACAAAATAATATTTGAAATTTGGAGGAGGTACTTCTGGATGCATCATTTTAAATCCTCAAAGCACGGGATACAAGATCACACAATATCTTAGTAATTACTTCACTTTGATCTCTACAATGCCTGCAGTGGATTTATGGCCCTTCAAGGGAGGTGATCAGTACATCTCCTAGAGTCTGAAGTTCTGCAGTAAAAATGAGCCCAAACACTTTTTGTGGGAGTGTACCACAGAAACTCTGATAACATCTTTCAAGCCTTCCCTCACTGTTACACAGTACCTCTTCAAATCTAAGAGGAGTTCCTAGATACAAAAAGTGTAAACTGCTGGCCTTGAAAGGTGGAAAAGGTTGTGCCATTTGGGAGCCACTTCACAGAATGGTGTAGGGTTGGAGGGGACCTTTAAAGGTCATCTAGTCCAACCACCCAGCAATGAGCAGGGACATCTTCAACTAGATCAGGTTGCTAGAGCCATGTCCAACTTGACCTTGAGTGCTTCCAGAGATGGGGCAACTACAACCTCTCTGGACAACCTGTTCCAGTGTTTCACCACCCTCATTGTAAAAAAATTCTGCCTTTTATCTTCCTTTGGATGTGCTGAGAATGGGCCAATGCAATCACTGAATCCCAAGCAGATATGGCAAGAAAGACTCTAACTTCCAAGATCTGTGCAGCTTCTTATTAAGGATGAAACCTTTTCTGTAACTCACCGGTTCTGATTGACTCATTATTTTATATTTGCACATCCCCTACCGTGGGGATGTCTGTAAGGATTTTCTTGTACTGTAGCTACAGTTTTGAGACGGGTTTGGTGACAAAGACAACACTCTCTAAAAACACTAGTGCCTCTAAACAGAATTATTTTCAAGACAGCCATATACCTATATATAGTGTAAGTAAGGTTTAGGATGTATCTAGTACCATTAACAATGCTGTAGACAGACGGACAGGTACTGAAAGGTAAAAATGCTATCATCTGAGCCTGAAACTAAATAATGCAATGAAAGATTTTATGAAGAATACTACAAAACAAATGGTTTCCTTGTGGAATACTAGGAAACAAATTGCTTCTTCCTAGCCTATACTAATGACAGATCACAATACTCTGCTGGCTAGAACAGATGTTAACAAACTTGCCTGCACTTTTCTCTTGTCCCCACTTACCTATCTTGGGGCAGGGGGTAGAGCTCAGACTCTCAGATCCATTTGGGCATCAGATTCCCTTTGAAATTGAGTTGTTAGATTCCTAACTGGTTTTGAGAATCTGGGTTTAAATGGGGATACTGTCTGCTTATTGCTTTGTGTCTGGAGCCTATGAATCAGATAGACTCACACACAGTGGAATAGGATTATTACTTCATGGCATGGGCAGGCAGTAACAGTCACGATCTAGCCCTTTGAGATCAAGACAGCAAGAAATTCATGAAGATTTAAAGTAGTTAAAGGAGTTTATTTTCCAGGTGGGAAATCCAGGTGTCAGAAGGAAAGTAACTATAAATTTTCAACCCAGCTTTCCACATAAAATGTAAAGCCATTTGGAGCACACAGAAAGCTCAGTATGAACTACGGCTGATAGCTGGTGCAAGGTATGGTCAGTGGTTTTAAATGATTGATGGAGCTATCTCTGCACTAAAGTACTAAGGTTGGAATAGAAGAAAAAAATTGAGATCTGTTATAATGGTGCTTTATACCTTTTCTTCTTCCTCTGATGGTCAAATAGAGTTCAGTTGTACAGAACGATTGTTACTTTGTACCAGTGATACATATAGTAGCTCTCCATACATCTACTAGGGAACTTCATTCCAATGAACATAATAATACAGCATGTGCAGATAGTTTTTAAAATGTCTCCTAATTGATTATTGTCTCTTTAGAAAGTAAAGCATATTCAAATTGGTTTAGTTATTTTAGTTGAAGATGAAGAAATCTGTATGTGAATAAATATTTAATGTTGTGCTTTATTTCTGTTTAAATACTCAAAAGGGCTTTAAGGTACATCAATGAGTCAACTTAGCTCAATAGATTTATTACCTTTCACTTGTAACAACTTGGGCTTTCCCCCCACAACATCATGTAAAATAGTCTGATACAGCTAGGAAACTCAAACCCAAGCTGAAATAACAGCACAGTGCAGATACTCGAGATAACACTGGGCAATCACTCCCTTCTTCTCCTTTTCAAATACCGGAACCATGTGAGTTTTCAACCAAGTATCAGATACTTTAGTATAATTTTCCTGAAATCAGTGACACTGCTCAAGGACTATTCTACATGAAAAAGATAGATGAACAAGTGCTGAAGGAACAGACTACCAAATACCCTCTAAGAAAGAGTACAAGACACTGACTCTATTTATACTCAGCTCTGAGATCAGTGTATTAGCTGACTGGCATTTCTCTTGCTGAGAAAAGATCAATGAAGAAAAGATCAGCTGAAGAAAGATCGATGGTGACCAGACAAACCATTAATTCGTAAGAAAAGAGATTTTGCTTGGAGAAATAGGACATTACCCTGAGGCTCAAGCTCAGACTTGATCGTTCCTATGTCTTACACGTTGACCTGAATTCTCACTCCAATAAACTGCAAAGCCCTGCAAGAACAGGGTGAGAATGAGCTCCATGCTGGACAGAGTTGCAGACAGATACAGAAACAGTGAAGCAAAACAGGAGACAATAAGATCATAAATAGTCACGCCACATCTGAAAAGGTAGCACTCTCTTTCCACAGGTGGAGATTTCTCGCATGCTTTTGTAACAAAATGGGGCTATTCCTGATAATCTAGAATTTGGTATTCCTTCTATTCTGAGGTCTGCAGGTTCTCCTGCAGTTGTAATATCTGAATGACATCTAGTTTCTCTTTAAGTACTGTCACAAGCAGTCACAGTGTCACAAGCATCTCACTCTTACTCCTCCTCCTCTTTCTGTAGGGAGAGAATCGTATTACATTATGCTGGATTGTTGTATGGTTAGAGAAAGGGGTTGGGTTTTTTGTGCTGTTTAGTTATCTTCCACTTGGAGTACTGAAACTCTAGATGGTCGCTATTTTCAGATCACCTGGAAAAAAAGCTCTCTTTCAGTGATAAACTTTTGCAAAACCCAAAAGATAAGGAAAAAATCAGATAAGTAAGAATATATGCCAGAATGTGTATGTATATACTTACAAAAGCATTCTGCAGTAATAGAGAAATGAGGTGTTCAGAGAGAAGTGCTGGGTGCTGAGAAAAAGGCTTTGATGTTTTTGAGACATTAAAGGAGTTGTTAAGAGCAGTTCACCTGTGGATACTGCCAAGGAGAGGTAGCGCTACAGTACTGATCATGTTTTAAAGTACTGCTCCGTGTTAAGTATAAACAGCACAGCAGCTTTAACAAGCGTTCTACTGTTTCAACAGTAGAAAACAGCTTGAGATGAGAGCGTAAGCTTCATTTGGAGCAAAGTTCCAGCTTTTCCGGAATAAAGGAGGAGCTTCTATTCTAAGATATTTGTTTGCGCCTAATGTTACTCCTTCACGTCACTGAAGTTGCACAGGATCACACACCTGTCACTGGATGCTAACTTGCTGCACTGCTGACGGGGATACTAACTGCACGAGGGGAGGGTAACAGTAGGTCATTTGGGGGGAAGCCCTAAAAGGTCAGCTGAAGCTCTGTTTTGATGAAAAAAATGGATTTTGAAAGAAAAACAAAATACCCCAAGTGGTAGTAGACATGTGTGTTTACCAATGATTAGTCAGAATTTTCCAGGGCAAAAGGGGAATTCTAAAATAATGCCCGAGTGTTTCTAGGATTACAAACATCAGATCAAGCTCTGGGAACACCGCATTCTACCTGATGGATTTAATTAAAAAAAAAAACCCAAAACATACCGTGCAAGACACAGCGTACTCTCCCAGGTTAAGTCACTATCCTTCACTGTTTGTGCTAGGAACCAGATATAAAATCCTAACCTAGTATTTATTTAAGATGGCATGCTACTAATTATGATAAAGTAATTTTTGGACACATACTTAATATATACCTGGAGCCAATACACACTGTCTTAATGGACTGCCACATGCACCCAGTGAAACTATTAATTAAATCAAGCCTTACTCATGTCCATGGTTAAAAGGAAAGTAACCTGGTTTATAAATCTAATCTCATATCACTAGGTAATAGCTATCCCTTGCTTATTAAATTTTTGCTCCTGTTATCAAAAGAAAAAAATCAGATTAAATTTGAAGTATTGCTTTAACAATATATTTCAAGAATGCTTTTAGAATATCTGGACCTTCCCCATTGTTTCTTTCCATTGTGAAGTTTCATGGGAAAAATGGAGAGAAATAATTCATTATTATAGGAAGACAATTCAGAAAGCATATAACATAAATAAAAGTGTTTTCCCTGATTCTCTTCCTATTGCTACCTATTCCCTTGGAAAGGTGGACTGAAAGATCTTGGTATAACAAGAATTCCCTAAAGCAAAAATATTCTTTAAATACACTTATGTTTATGTGATATAAATTTTAACATATCATGTAAGTACCTTCCTAAGGAAACAACGAAGAATTATGCAAAATTATTTCGAACCAATTTTGGGTAAAAAGCCGAGACCCACATTTTTCAAACAGAACCCACCCAAAACTCCGTTCACACACTGAAGCCCTGTTCTCTGTTCTGTTTGTCTAGCTGCACATGTAGCTAACCTGCATTTCACTTCTAGCAGGTATTGCCAGAGTCCATGGCTGGGCCCCAGCTGGTCATTGAACTTCATGAGGTTTTGTTACTTGGTAAGTGTAGCAGTGCCCCAGATATCCCAGACAGACACTGGGAATAATCTTTAAGAAGAAAAGGATAACAGGACGGTAGCTATAAGACAGTATGATTACTTCGGCTAACAATGTGCACTACTAACAGTTTCAGATTTCTTTGATATATTATTTTTGCATTTTTTTGGGCACTGTTCTTTAGAACCCATTACAGGAACAGGTCTTGCTAGTGAATTTGAAGGAGGAGAATACACAGGTTCACATCCCATGAACTGTGAGAGTCTTTGTTGCTTTTGTTCAGATTTCAGCTCAACTTAGTGGGTGAAATCCAGACCTCTTTCAAGTCAGTGGGCGTTTTGTCATGGATTCAAAGAGGCAGAGCTTCTTTGTGAGGGTAAGCTGGAGCTCCATTTTGCCAAACTCCACATGACCAAAATGCACTGTTCATTTATAGCTGCCTTGAACATAAATATGTCTCATTTTATTTTATTCTGAGTCACTCCCCTGAAGTTTTAACTTACATATTTATTGTTGATTCAGAAATATCTAGCTAACAATGACAGTCTGACTTAATGGCCATACAATTTAGACATTTGTCATGTTTAAGCAGAACTTTAGGAAGAGAAACATTTAATAAAGTTCGCATTCTTTCTGGATAAAACTCCACACTATCTAATCATCAGTCCTGCAGCTTTGCCTTTATTGTAATAAATTATTTCCATACTCTCTTGTCAGAGGTTTATCAGCAAAATAGCACAAGAAAACACTCCTTGATTTGGCTCCAGTCAGAGTTCACAGGCAGGTAGCTAGCTCAGGGAAACCCCACCCCATTCATTTTTCGGGGGAGTTCTAGCTCAGCTGACAACCTCAAAAGCTGAATTTACAGCAGAAACTTCACAGTGCATTTTAACACGGCATTCTGTTTAATTAGCACTTAGGCAATTCCTTTTGTTCTCGGTAAACAACAGTAAGATTTGACAGGGCAGAGAAGAGAGTGTATTTGTTGCTTTCATATGTCACTCAAACTAGCCCATCACCATTCCCAAACTAATACTTCTTTACACGAACTTCTGCTAAATAGTGTTAGATTTTTAAGTCTAAAACTGGCAGGTTTTCCCAGGGTTGCATCTGATATCAGAATCAAGGTTTATTAACATTACAAAGAGCACTGCTGTCCTGTAGTGCCCCTTTTATCATTCTAAGCAGCTGCCTTGAGGCAATGCGTTTAACCTTGGGAAATGGGAGAGGAATTCTGGGAAGCCAGAAATCTTTGACAGCTCAAGCCTTTTACCTCATCCAAAATCTGCTCTACAGCTTCAGCATCCACACTGAAAAAAGATGAGACCCTTATTTTCATTTGATGTTTATCTGTTCTATTCATTGCACTTAAAATCGAAAGATAGGACAGCGTTTACTTACAGTGATCTTCCATTTGTGCTTCAAGCACATCAACGATGAAAATTTTCCTTTTCTCTACTGAGATGCCTATTAGAAAGATAGTGCCGGGGTGTGTGTGTGAGTGTGTTGGGGGGACACTGAACAAAAACCCAAACCGTTTAGCAGTGTGCTACATTTTTAAAAATAGTTCTGCAGGTTATCGTATTCCTACCTCTTTTATGTTTTATGATAAATTTCACATTACATTTTGCTATTTTATCACCTGTTGCAATAGCGAAGTAACTGTCACTGGTTCAGTTATAAGCCCTTATTTATCAGGGTTTAGGGCTTAGCTGTAAAAATAGAACTCATTTTGATGTTTCATATATCAATTCTCACTTTATACACAGCTTTTTCTTTCAGAAGGTCCCAAAGTATTTCCTAAGCTATACATGAATATAACCTTTGAATTGAGCTAATTCCACAGTTTCTGGCTGGTCCACAGCATGCTGCAAAACACCAAAGAAGTGTGGATATAAATTAACTATCAGACATTAAACAGACATCTACAGTTTTAAATTTTGGTGTAGCATTTCTCAAGCAAATAAAAAAAAAAAGTTCTTTTTTTTCCTGAAGCTTCAGATGAGAATGAATACAGTAAGCTATGCCATTCAGGGCCAAATTCAGAGCAGATAATCTGCAGATCATCTAAGGGAGACAGGGAATTATGCTTTATCTTA
This sequence comes from Astur gentilis, assembly GCF_929443795.1. Classification (NCBI taxonomy): domain Eukaryota; kingdom Metazoa; phylum Chordata; class Aves; order Accipitriformes; family Accipitridae; genus Astur; species Astur gentilis. The sequence goes on along the minus strand of NC_064886.1, from coordinate 36,963,955 downwards.
GAGGAAAATTAGACTTCTCTGCTTTCCTAGAGTATATTTACATGGCACGGTATAGTGCTTTTTCTCCTTCTCAGCAGGAAATTCTAGCCTAGGCAGAAGTCAGCATTTGGGTAATTATACTACCTTTGCAGCCATTTGTAGCCTGCTACTCTGTCTGAAGTCAGGTATCTTAGTACAAAGCAAGAGTGAGCCAACAGATCAAAACTGGCATTTTAGCCCTCTAAGCTCAGGGGACATGGTCTGTGCTCTCTCTATTCATAGCTATCTCTATCTAATGAGATTTTGCTCTTATTCAGGTGAATTGCTCAGCTGCTCTGACCATAAGCAGCTTATTGTTTTACTTCAGCTGTACGAAAATGTTTCATCCAGCCAATTCCACTTTGACACGTTACTGGCAGTGCAGTGTGTCTGGATTCTGACAGATCACAGCGTAATTCCAATTGTATAAGGATCCTTTTCACTGAAGTATTTTACAGGGCAGCAAGTCCATTTCAAAATTAAAAGTGTAACATTGTCTTCACAATGAAGAAATTGTGGGACCTATGTATATGTTTGCATCTAAAACTGGAGTTCCTAATCAATGCTCAGCCAATATATCAATCTTTAGGTCTCCTCTAGGATACTACTTGTGCCCACAGGCTATTATTTTTACTACCCTATCCACAGTCTATGCATTTTCTGATGAATAGGAAGCAAACTACTACAAACTAGGAAAACTGCCATATGTAAGCAGTACAAGAGCTCACCCTCTGTTGCCATAGTATGGTCCATTTACATTTAACCATCATATTTACATCCCCATTTCTGGGGGCTGTTTCAGCCATTTCACTTGAAGTCAACTTGAATGGATGATTAGTGCTACCTCTCCAACTTCCCTCTCCAAGAAGGCAAGACATCCACTTAACAAGTGAGATCACTGTTCAAAATAGAGAATTTTTTCTCTGACCAGCTTAGCATTTCTATGGGCTATTAACAAGCACTGACCCATTGGCATGGTAACATTTCTGGTAAAACTGAAGTCCCAATAGCTCCAGTGTATTAAATATAAGTTGAATATTTTTGCAAGCAGCATGTTACTTTCCAACATCTTGGTAAATCATTCCATGCTCCTTCTCTCTGTAGTCTTAACTAGCTACGTTATGGTTTTTTCATTACCCCTCTTAAAATCAGGTCTGCTTTGTGTTTGTACATCAAAAGTGATGTATGTATGCATAAACACTCAATATCCATAAGAATAACTTCTTATCACTGTTGTAAAAGTGTTTCACTGATTTATATACCATCAGTGCATTATAATAAATATTTTACTATTTTATATACATAGTCAAATAGCATATAAACAAAATATATTTAAGGAATGCTGAGGCTATGAAATCAAACATTTGAAAGTTGTTACTCCACTTTTGTTTCAATTGTCCTTTCAACCTTACTCCATCCTTTTCCATGGTATAATATAGCTTTTACTTACATCATTTCAAAGTACTTATTCCTCATTCACACAAAGGGTCTTGGGAACTCCTTCAGAATACATGCTTCTTTTATAGTAGACATGTAAGGCACAGTTATCACTGCACAGGGGACAATTGCAGCTTGAGGAAGTAGGGCGAGTTTTACATCAATTATCCTGATGAACACAAGTATTACATTGTTTCTTGCTGTATGTACTGCAGTGGCCTCAGCACTCTGCTTTGGGACCTATACATGTATCTGCTGCTTTGTCACAGTTTGAAGCATTTTTCTCTGAACAGTCATTGCTAGGAGAAAGTTAAGTAATGTAGCTGCCCGTGCCAGTAGCTTCTAAGAAAGTAAACGACTGTAGGAGCTTCAGTTAGGGATGTCCTTTAACTTTCATAGATTTAATTTTGGTAAGTCTGATGTCCTTCTACTTAGCTCTCACCACCTGCTCAGAAATGCTTCTCACACTGCCATCTCAATTGGTGGCACTTGTCTGCTTGGTGAAACACCTAGATATACTGTTCAATGAGGAACGGAGCTTTGAGGCTGACATTTGACACATTATCAAGCTATCTTATTACCACTTTAGGGATATGACCAGATTAAAATGTGTGCTATCACATGCAGATGCCAAGATTCTTGTTCGTGCTGTCATTACAACCAGATTTGAGAAGTGCAATTCACTTTTCTCTTTCCTAAGGAACAAAGCTTGCTATGTCACATCCTTCCAAACTTGCTTTTTACAGAGATTTATGGCTATACCCTTTTTGATGCCCCATACATTCCAGAAATATCAGTTACATGAGACTGGAATATTGTGAAATAATTGAACATGTAACATTGTAGCACTGGCCAATTTATTTTATTTTTTTTCTTTTCTTTTCTTTGTAATTTTACATATATCTTACAAAACAGGCCAAATACAACCTTATTTTAAATCGTCTCAATGGCATTTTACTAAGACTAGGGATGAAATTGATATATTTATCACATACGCATTTCATATACACTTTACATGCTTTAGTGATAGAATCAGCCTCTTAGGATTAAGCACTTCATTACCATAGCCTCTTATCAACAAAAGAAATTGAGAATTTTAAAAATAAGTGAAACTTTCACATTCCTCCCTAAATTCTAAGACACCGATTGCATACATGGTTCTTGAATTTAGAGAAAAGTTTCAGGTTGGGGAAAAGGCATTCATTTTGTTGTCTCTAACCTTGCCCTCTTCTGATGCTAGAGGTAAGATTCCACTGTTTTAATTCCTTGGCAAACTACTCCTTTGACTGATCTCTTATTTGGAAGGTATTGAGCCTATGTTTTCCTTTGTTAAATCTCACCTCATTAATCCTAGTTATATACCTTGTGACAGTGCTAAACAATTGCTTTCCTTTTTTGAAGTTTACAGCTATGTAATACTAGAAGATAATTAGTATATCCCCCTCAGTCATTCTTTGACTAAGCAAAGCATATTTAGTACTCATAATCTTTCCTTGCTAATCCCCTTACAGCTTCTGTTACTGATCCTCAAAACCTCTCAAGTTTGTTAGCAGTTTCCTAGCACTAGGCAACAGAAATTAAAGCCATTATTCTAAAGACAAGATTCACTAGTGCTGTGGATAAAGGGTCTGTTACCACAATCTGTTTTGCTTCAGCTGGACACACATTGCATCTCATAGAACTGGACTTGGGTGTCTCCACTCCCAGAACTTGACCCCAACATTATAGAAGGTGATGAAATGCCGTTGAAATCTGGTCCAGTTTAAACTTCCTCTTTGCTGTCTTTAATACAGAGTCTGTCAATCCAGCCAAAGTTATTCCCCCAAGGAGATCCTTTTCTTTGAGAAGTTCTTCATTCTCAGCCGGATCACTGTGACAAAGTTAAAAACCCCTTTCCTGAGTAAGGGAAGATTATCACAGAAAGGAGAAATCCCGAACAGAAAAGCAAAGTTAGAATTCCTATTTTTAGGAATGATGGAAAAGAGGGGAAATGAAACTCATTCATCTTTATTGTTTAAGCATAAGTAACATTAGCAACAGGAGGAGTCATATATATACTAATTATTAAGTGCTAGCTTAGATAGAAGGAAGGTAGACTTAAAAGCTGGAATTCCCTGAAAACAGAATATTGGACAGTGCTGCCACATTCTGTTATTCCAAAGAATTTAGACAGCTTTTTTTTTGTATTTTCATGTATTTTAGTATGAATTGGACTAATCAACTTTAGATTGACGGAAAACTGGCTGGACTGCTGGACTCAAAGGATAATTAATCAGTTGTAGATAATGCTAAATTGGAGGAGTTGGGTGGCATGCGCAACATCAGACTTCCAATTTAGTGTGACCTTAAGAAAACTGAAGATGAAGCCAACAGAAACCTCATGAAGTTCAAGAAGTGCAGAATTCTGCACCTGGGGAATGATCCGATTTTGCACCTGCCTCATTAGAGGCCAGGGACCAACTGGCTGAGGAACAGCCCTGCTAAAACGATGAGGGTCACAGTGCCAGACTGAATGCAAACCAGCAGTGTGCTCTCATTGCAGATAAGACAAACTGCATACAAGCCTGCAGGAGCAGGAGCAGGGCCAGCAGAAGGAGGGAAGTTATTATTCCCTTCTACTTGGCACTGGTAAGACCACACCTGGAACACTGTGTCCAGTTGTGGAAGGATGGATTTTGGAATGCTGCCCAGCTCAAGAAGGGTGTTAAGAAACTGGGGAGAAACACACAGAGAATTACCAAAATTACCTCTGACATATGACCTATAAGGAGAGACTCAGGCAGCTGGGCTGGTTTAGTTTGGAACAGGAGGCTAAAGGGCAATCTAATAGCAGCCTACAACTATTTCGAAGGAAATTACAAAGACAATGGAGCCGAACCTCAGTAGTGCCAGATGATAAAACAAGGGGCAACAGCCACAAACTGCAGCCTGGGAGGCTCCAACTGGAGATTAGGAGAAATTTCTTCACTTTGAGGGTGTTGCAGCACTGGAACAAGTTATCCAGAGATAAAGGAGAATCATCATCTCTAGAGGCTTTCAAGGCTTGGCCAGAAAAACCTGCAGCTGTCCTGACCCATATTAGCTGTAGCCCTGTGCCAGGCAGGAGGTTGGAACAGATAACCTCCAGAGATCTCTTCCAATGCACATTTTTCTGATTCTGTGAGTCTATGTTTTGCTCAGAGTCTATGTTAGACTTATTGGGAAGCTCCTTTTATATTTCCTTTCGTGGCTTTATACAAAAGAAAAATTAAAATCACAACAAAAGAATTCTGCCACAGAAAACTGAACTGCTGTGGCAGTTCAGGTAGTTGCCAGTTGTGTCTGCTTCAGATAGAGCTTACCCCAGTCATCATCTCCTGCCACTAGTCATCTTCACCTACCATCTATATTCTTCACTTTCTCTCTTAGAAAATGGTGTTGTCCCTCAAATCGGGTTCGTCGTCTACCCGGTGTGCAAGCCAGTAACACACAGAGTAGAGGTATTTTCAAATTAATTTCACTGATGCGCATGAATGGGTGCCTGTCTCAAGACAGCACACCTTTGTCTCAAAACCTCCAACATTTATATACTTTAGTAATACCTAGTCATTATTATTTCCCTTAATGATTGGTTCTTTCTTCTTTGTCTCTCCTGTAAATTAGTGCGCAGACTCTGACTTTGTCTTTCATTGTCTTCTTTTGAGAAGGTGGTATCATTTGAGTAGGTGGTATCATTTGAGTAGGTGGTCGCGATCTCCCCCTGTAGGAATTACCTACTTCTTACTCTGTCTTGGCAGTTCCAAGCAGTTCTTCAAGGTTTGTTGATCAGACCACAATCCAGTACCTTTTCTGACATAAACATAAAGACCCATTGTCCAATAGCTAGTTCCTAAACCCTAAATCATGTCTAGTTATTGTTTCCCTATTTTAAATACTAACTGATAGGGGCTGTATACAGGACTTTAGCAGCTCCCTGCTTATTTCAATCATATTATTGTGGCAGTACACACCCCACCCACCCACCCCCCATCCTGCCAGCAGGAAACGAAACTTCTCCAGGAAGGGAGAAGGGGAAGGAAAACCTGGAGGCTGCAGGTTGAAATTTGAACTGGCCAGTTGAGATGCGCCAGGTACACCGAGGTGACCTTCCTGGCCAATAGGGAGTAAATGACCACAGGTCAGATTCGACAGGGGTATAAACGGGGTCCCGCCGGAGGACCCGTTGGCAGTCCTCTTCGGAGCAGCAGGTCTGCAGCTGGGGACTCCCCCTCGGGTCGGGGCACCACCTGAGGTAACTCCTCGAGGGAGAGAGCCCTCAGCTTTTAGTTGAGTGACACGCGCGCGTTTTAAGTCATCACTTTAAATCTTGGGGATTCTTAAGTTGGCTGTGTAGTATTAATTCTCTTTACATCATTGAGCCTGTGGTTTTATAAAATGTTACCGGACTTCTAACTAACTTTTGCTGAAGAATAAATCTGAGTCTTAACACCTACTGGATTTGGTTAGTTGTGCATCCGTAACAATTATACATATTAATTGATAACAATGGCAACCTTCATACTGGATGATTTAAATACATAAACAGTTTCCCTAACCCACTTGTGCAGAAACCAACCTAGTTAAAAACCCTGCTGTTAGGTGTGGTTAATTAGCCTAGATAATTTTAACAAAACTGGGCAAATGAGCAACCACATATGCAGTTATGCCATCAGTGCCAAAGGGAATATAACCTCTGGAGGAAAAGAGAGAGCAGTAATAAGCAGCTGGATGCAGTAACTGCTTAACTACACTAAGCTGCAGTGTGAGCCCCACCTGCACGCATAGATACCTATCAAGGAATCCACTGGCAGGGCATAAGGCTTATTGTAAAAAACATGAGGCAATTGTGAAGCCACTGTACCATGTGAAGCAGCACAAACATCTTTCTGTACCTTCCATAACCTCTCTTACATGTAAAGAATTTCAAATGCATAAGGTACAAAAGGAATAAAAGAGGTAATATGTATAATTCTTAAGACATGTAAATTATTTCTGCTCATTTCCAGATTAAAAAGTGTGTGGGCGTTTGTTTGGGTTTGAAATTCATGACCATCCAGAAGAAAGGTAAGCAGGGAATCTAAAACAAAGAACAGGTTATAAAGAAGGAATGGGGATCACTGTTCTAACAAACTGGACTAACTGGCCCTCTTCAGACATCTTTTTTCTATGCAGAACAGGAGCCATGAGTCTTATAGTTGTTCTCTGTTGAGAATTTTATGCCTGTCATCAGCTCTGAATCACTGCCTCAAGAGCAACCTACTGAAGCAAGGCACAAGTCCAAAGGGAAGATCTGCCTAGAAGATTTTATTGCTCATGTGCAGTAGGGGCCATCCCAGGGTCCTTGTTTTTATTTGTGCAGAAAAGGCTGTAGCATGAGCACAGCATAAATGTAGAGGTAATACAGCCATTGATGCAGATTTCCCCATTTATTGATGATGACACCATGTTTTCATAGTTTTTCAAGAAACAGGATGAAAAAATCATGTGGATCCTATTTGGGATGAAAATTAAATTATACAGAAAGGAGAGAGGAATTTGGTTACATGCATTATAGATATGGCAACTTTCCGGTAGCTGAGTCAAAGCTTACCAAAGATACCTAGCCCAAGACAGAGGACTAGAAACATGGCACTTGTGATGGGAATGCTTATTCATAAATAAAAAGGTATAATCTGAATTGAACCATGGCTAACAAAGCAGCATTATAAAGAAAGGAGCCTGTGGCATCTGTGGATCACTAGACAAAGAGATGTCTGTTTTGGCAATAAACTAGTTGGGAGTAAAATTCTAGATCTGCTCATGGCTGGGTTCTGTACAGAACAGAAAATGTAGCATGCTTTCTGGACCCATTTCCTCCTACCAGACGCAGTACAGATTTTTTGAAGCGGGGAGATCATAAAAACAAGCGTCACAGGAGAAACTAGACTGGATTATTTGGGGATTTTCTGGCGTATGTGCAAGGTGGCTAAGAGGAGTATATTCTGCTGGACTACTGGAAGCAGAAAGAAATCCATGGCATTTACAAGCCTCTTTCCAGTTCAAACAAACTCAGCAGTAATGGATGAGTGCCCCCTTCATGAGAATTTCCCATTGGACTGAGTAGCATTGCCAAGGCTTCTGGTCCACTGCCAATGAGGATATAGCCAGGGTTTCTTTTTTGTTTTTCTCTGCTAGAAGGAGCTGTAGTACAGCCAATTCAGTCTCTTATACCATGGGGGTTACAACACCGGTAGTACATGAACAATTCTTGTAGATCTCTCTGGAGATGGTAGAGTTTCAGAGATAAATTTCTGGAACTAGGCAGAAATTCACACTTTAGGGAGACAGTAAGGAATTAAAACACTCCAGGGAAGCATATTGCTGGAGACTCCTAACAGTAAAGACCCAAAGAGCAAAGGTATTAATTAAGCATGCTGTCTCAGAATCCTGACGTACTGACATATGCCATCAAAAGGCATTTCAGAATGAGACAGAGAGGCTCTGCCTATTTATAAGGCAAGGGTAGAAGCAGCTAAAAAGACCCTTGTTTACTTTTGGCCACAGGACAGGATTCCAACTCAGGCTAATTGCAAATGCTGTTGACCCAATATAGATTAAATATAAACAGAGAAAATGGAGCTTTTTTTTTTTTTTGAAGAACAACATCACACTTTCAGCGTATTTTCACTCCCCAAGCACTTTCTCAGATTCCCCTTCTGACCATCTGTCACGAGTTCAATACATTCTTTATCTAACTTACATAAAGAATAGCATCTTCCATGACATGTTAGCATTTGCAAGATTTTAATTCCTCCTAATTGGCCCAACTCATTCTGTTCCATTTTTTTCTTGTGGTACTGGTTGTTTAAGTTAGATAGCTGGATCTACTGTAGTACAGCAATTTCTGTTTCCCGCTTCCTTCCTTTAACCCCCAAGTCTCAGTCTACGCTTCTGCTACTTTGTCATTGCTCTGTACTTTTCGCTTGGTTCTCTCCACACCTCTTCTCTTCCACTGCCAGTTTTCCCTACTTGCAAACCATAGTCAGGTGTCACTGCAGCATGATCACTCTGGTGTAACTCATTGTTCCTTTCATTTTATCTGGGGTACTACATTTCATACTTTTTTCCCTTTCAGTTTCAGAAACGTAGGTATAATAAAGATCTAGCCTTCTCGTACTACACTATACTGTGTTTAGGAACATAAGGCCATCCCTATGCTCTGCCAATTCTCCTTAGAATCTATGATACATGCTATTTCTTTTAGTATCTCATTATATGTGTCATCGATATCTTGTTTGGCCTAAAGCCACATGGCAGCCTGACAAGATTGTGCTGCAGTCTGGCAGTTTCTGTACAGGGCACAGCTGTCAGCATCTCTTATCCTCCATTTCAGAAAATCAGCTGGTACTGGCAAGAGATCATAAGCTAAGACTAAGCAGGAACCGTGCATCCTTTTTAGCAAAGCAGAAATGGACAAATCATTCTGGAGATCATTTTCTGTCCTAGCCTTTTTGGCAGCCCTTTCTTACTGATGGCAAATCTGATAGTTACTTCTTTTGTGTTTCAGCACTTCATATAGAATGGGTTTTCCCATCCTCCTTCTACTACTTGTTGCAAATGCACAGCACAATGCTAGAGGAAATATAAAAGGAAGGCTGCTCATTACATATATGAGCATATGCTCTGCCTGTTAAGAACATACACTCCAGCTGCTTCTGCAGGCCACTGTCAGGAACACGGGAATTAGCTTAGTGAAAGAGAAATCGAAGGCTGTCTGTCATGCTGACTAATGTCCCACTTTATTATTTTATGTCAGAAACTGAGAGGATCTATGATGGGAAATATAATATCAAAGGACAGAGGACAAGAAGCAAAAAGCAGAGAAAGGAGCAGCAGAGAAGAGGGAAAAAACCCAGTAGCAAAGCAAAATAAAAGAAAGGAAAATCAGGAATAAATGATTTACAGAGAATGCTGAACAATACCATATCTAGCTCCTTCCAGAACATCATGCTGATTTTAGGGATGATTTTTTTACCTCTGTTATTTGATACACTGATTTGTTGAGAACCAAACTGTCAGCACAGGTAAAGAGGAAATATGACCATCATGCAAGAGAAGGAGATAAATTGACAGAATAAATTCAAGAAAGGGAAAGTGAAGTAGAGGTTGTAAGGCTGGGGTGCCTGTAGCTGAGACTACTATTACACTTTCCCTAGAGAAGCAGGCACACTGAAAAGAGTCCCTGTTGATAAGTCAGCCCAGGATCATCTGTGTGAAAGCAATCTTAATGAAGGTTAAGTAGGGGTACTTAGGAAGTCTGGGGCAGGGTGAGAATGCAGAGAGTGATAGCATATGTCCATATATTCCATATGGTTTGCTTAAATTTTTTTATGGTTTTAATATTTTGTACCTGCTATGAAAACTGGTTTGCTGCTAGACAACTATAAGTGAGATTTGATAAATGATTATAAGAAATAATATACTAACATTATGATTGAAACAATAGACAAAAGTGTAGCTGGGGAGGTAATTACAAAAGTGTAGTCAAGTGATTAACTAGTAATTACTCATAAGTTTTGCAGTTCTTTGCTCTTATGACTATATGTTCCTGTATGCTAGATGAGAAAAATGTTGAAACTGATCACATGTGATTGAAACTGCGCTAAGCTTCAAGATCAAAGAACGAGGACAAGAACAAAGACTTCAAGGACAGTCAACAGACCTTCAAATGGGTCAGTGGTCGTAAAAGCAGCCCTTCGTCTCAAATGAAGAACCACTGCATGTGATCGGTTGTGGGCGGTACTATGATAATACGTATATGTATACTAATCTGATTAATATGTAATTAGTTATTCTATATAACCTGTTTGTGCTGAAGCTGTGGCATGCACACTAGGTGGAATTATGCCCCGTGCATCCAGTGCTGCAATAAAGAATGCCTGCTTTCTAAAACTCTAGAATTGAGTCTTAGAGAGTTTCTTTGACTGGCTTTTCGGTATCAAAAGGACATGGATCTGTGAAGCCAGAAAGGAAGCCCACAGGTGGTGGTTGCCAGACGTAGAGATGCTATGTTGGTACAATCAGGACACTCAAACAACAGAATTACTCAGACAAATAGTTGCTCATCAGTACCAGCAAGAGAACTGCGATCTGGCCCATTACTGTGAGGCACAAGTGGCACATCTGAGTGCCTCCTATCCTACTAGTAAGCACATGACCTCTGCCAAGGGAAACCCTATACACTTAAATACTCCTGGAGCATTTATCACTGTATTTACAGTAGATTCTGAGACCTATATCCAAAGCTAGGTATATGTGTATATACCGGATAAATAGCATACATAACCAAAGAGAGTACAGCCCTTAAAGAGAAAATAAGTGCTCATCCACAAAGACAGAGGAGCTGCATAATCAGGCCTATACCATCCAGCTTCAAAGCTGTCAGAGCTCTCCTTGCAACCAACTAAAAGCACAGGAGTATCTGCTCCTACGTAGGGAGGAGCGGGGGAGGCCTGCAGAGTACATAAATATAAAGCCACCTCTGCTAGGGTTGCAAGGTAAATCGCCTGCTTTGGAAGAAGCATGGTAAATATTTATCACATAGTAAGATTGTGATGTGGGGTATATTTCTCACCTTGATTATTTCATACTTGAATTGAACCCACATTGCACAGTGCCTTGCTAGTGGGATGCACTTAAATTCCCCATGTCACCCTACTGGCAAAATTGACACCAGTGGTCAAAAAGAAAACTTTTAAAAATAGGTAAACTTCTTTATTCTATGAAATAAGGTTTTAGACACATGAACTCCTAATAAGCCTTATTTTCTCCAATACAGTTTTGTCCCTGGTTCTTGCCTGTGCTCTGCTGCCTTCTTTTCTCTTACTTTTTGACCCTGTGTTTTGTTCAGAAGCCTTGTCTGCAAACTGCAGGTCCACCTGCAAAAGGAAAGAAAAGGAATGGACTGGATCAAGGGCAGAGTAACAAATCCACATGGTAAATGATCTGCTCTAATGCCTGGCAGGAGCACTGTGGATCATAGATGTGAGGACTTAGCTGGAAGAGCTGATGCTGTCTGGAGTTATCTTCCCTAGCTAAGCCATGAAAAAGGCTGTTCCAGAGTGAATACATGACCAGCATATGTACACGCAGCCAAGACGCATGGGAATTGATCGCTTTGGAATGCTGTGCTTCACAGAAATCAAGATGTTACTTCCTGAAAGTCACAGACTCTGCTAGAACCTTCCTATGAGACAAATTAAAGCAGGAGAAATCATACATGGGTGACTTTCAGGAGTTCTGTTGTTTCCTTAAAGTCATTATGACAAAAGACAAGAGTTAAGACACAGGCATTAAGTGTTTGATTTAGCTGGTGAGGTTTTCTGTCTGACCCCTCAAATCCATGTACACCTTTACACTAACTTTTGGACTTATTTACTGACAAGTGTAGATGCATTTCCCCCCCCACACACACATTTGAGAGTGCACACACTCTTAAATGCCGTAAATATATGCTGATTGCAGATAAGCAAATGCCCAGGGCCTTTCAGCCTTTATTTTGTGAAAATCAGTGCCAAAAGGTCGGAAGTACAACGATGTTGAAACAAAAGAGCTGCTGTAAGCATAGCATTCATTTGATCTCAGAAGGAAAAAGGACAAAGACCTGAAATCTTTCTGTGGCTCAGTGAAAACTAAGTGACACAGGGAAAACCCGAGAGCAGATTCTTAAGAATTGGTATGAACCAGCAATATCTTCTGGGAGCCAGGGGTAGCAAGTGGAAGAAGCAAGATCATACATTCGATCTACATCTCAAAAAGCCTGTGTATGCCTAGATCTCTTTCCAAAAGCCATATTTTTATCACTTTGATATTTCACTTGCAATGAGGGGAAAAAACTTCAAAATTATTATAAATCTATTTGGATTTGGGAAGGAACATTAAAGTCTAAGATCATAACCAAGCTTTTTAAACTCAAAAGAACTCTCTTGAAACAATAAATTTGCAAGATACTTAAGCATATGCTTAACGGTAATCACCAGCTGAAATCCATAGGACTACTAGCACGCTTACAATTAGTATGAATGCTTAAGCACCTTGCATTTGAGACCTATTACTCTCAATACGTATTGGGAGCCCGTCAAGAGATGAGTTTCTTGTGGCATTCTGCTATTCCTACTTCCTGACTGCTATAATGTATACTTGCAAGTTCACAGATTCAGAAATACATTAGTATTATGTTTGCAGCTGCAATGCAAATGGAGCAAGAGCTTTAGAGTCTGTAACTTGTCAATACACTGATTGCCTGCCTTAGCAGACAATTGTCTCTCTTTTTTTTAAAGTATTTCCACCTCTTATAATGAAAGTAGTGCTTATAACTTATTGTCCCACAAGAATAAAATATTTACTTGTGTTTTGGGTGGTAGATGTATTCATGAATATAGAAAGCTATTTCTTCAATTAATGGCAAAACCTAGGGATTGTTCACTGCCTCCATTATGTTATCCAGTAGTGTTATAAACAGATTTTCTATAGTTTCTATCACTCCTAAGCACAGTAGCTGCCCTGACAAGCAGAACTGCCATGGCTCAATCCTGCCACTACTCCTACTTGACATCTCCATAGAACCATCAAGGGACACTCTGAAAGCAACTGCCAACATGTCTTTGACAGGCCACTCATGTTTTTTGTTTGTTTTTTTTTTTTTTTCTTATCCAGCTCTGACTGTGCCATCTCAATGAAGACTAGACATCAGAGTCTGAGTAATAAATAAGTAAAATGAAAAACATCAGGAAAAACTACATGAATCAAAGCCTGACAGAATAATGTGTTTTAAAGAACCTGTGCATAATATCACCCACCATTCATACATTCTGGATGTTGCAGGTAAAGCAGCAATTGGTACTGCTTCATGCTGGGCATCATACTGCCTTTGTAGTGTCAAAATCATCAGAAGAAAATTCTTCATCTTCAGCCAGCAGAAAGGCTTTTCTTAATCTTCTCAGATGATGGCCTGGCTTGTCTTTGTTCCAGGCTGATACACTCTAATTCAGTCTGTTTGGGTCTAATCCAAAGTTCTTAGGAAAACTGCAGATAAATCAGAGTTCAGTGGGCTATTTCTGATGCAGCAAGAGTGAAAGATAGTAAAACGTTCCAGATCTTCCCATCTGCCAGTGTCTCCCCATTCACTAGGCTCACTTCAAAGTTCTGTCCCTTTACTGAAGTAGGCAGTATCTGAAAAGGTTGGTACTTTTTAGAAGTTTGTTATGTTTGTCAGGAACTGTGCAACTGGAGGAGCATGGCCATAAACATGCAGAGCTAAGGGAAAAGCCCTCTGAGTACTAAGGCTCCCAAACTGAAGAAAAGCAGGCAACGTATTACTGAACACAGACCTATAGCAGAAAGAGCATTTTTTTTTCTGTAACTCATACCTACTACTTAGAGGAAGTGTAGAGATGACTGCAGATGAATCTAAGTCTTTTTCTGTCCATCCTGGATAACACATAGTGTTGAATTCTAGACTGAAAGTGCACATTCACTTTAGTTTATATAAACTAGACCAGCACGCTTGGAGATCTTACTACACCCCAGCCAGCTTCCTGGCACCTATATTGCTTTGTAGTCCCTGATCCTTGGAGTAGGTAGGGTTGCTTTGGGTTTTGCAAGAGAAGGCAGTTTGAAGGCTGCTCTAATTTCTTCAGGCAGTAAGTCATCAGTGAAGTCATTCCATCATGAGTGTGTGTTGAGGTATGACATGCTTATTGGGCTTGTTAACCTGTGTCCTGTATATCTCCTAAGCTGGGAGAGGATGTGATTAGCAACAGAAAAAGTGTAGTACATAGGCAACTCTAATGCCTTTACGTACAGCCTTGTGTATGCAGGGGGAATCCTTATCTGGCTGCTTAATAGCAACAAAGGGAACAGAGCAGGACTGAAAGTCTGTCCCATTTTAAAGTTAGCAAAGCCTAGGCAAGGAAAAAAGCTGTTTCATACTGTGGTTGTTTATGTTACAGGAGAGTATTCAAATCCACTGTGAATTTAAATGATTAGTACACACTACATCTCCAGGTATCTCCAGCAAATCCTAGAAGGGGAATTATATACAACTGTTTCTGCTCTGCCAAAGTTAACTATTATTACAGCACAGAGATATAATATTAATTTTGTTCCAATGAAATTGGCTGGCATATGTGTTTCTGTGAGCCAGGCAACAGGTCATTACTGAAATAGCAAAACAAACCTGTTCACCATTCTTGTTCCAGCACATTGCATTTAGATTTTAAGATCATAACTGTTGGATACCTCTCCTGCAATGATGTACAAGACCCACTCTGCCAGAAGCTATATTCTTTCATAAAATGACTTTGCTGTATCTTCCTTTTCCAGACCCATCTCAATATAACAAAATTTAACAGTCCTGCAGACAATGCCAAATATCCTTCATTCATAATTAAGGTGAAAGCAAGTGGTACAAATCTCTAATTATCTTTTATGTCATATTTATTTTCTAGTGAATTATTAAGTAACGATTTATAGCCCAAATTCCATATGTGTACCTGCTAATTCAGGGGGAAAAATATCAGCCCTTCATACTCATTCAGCTAATGGGCATCACTAATTGAAAAAATGTTCTTTGCACATACCACTAACTTTCCAATCATTTACTTGTAGAGAAGTTTGAAAAAAAAAAAAAAATTAAAAAAACCCAAGAGAGATTCAGTGGAACTTTGAAAGCTGGTTATGGTGCTATGCTGAGTTCTCCCTCCTCTGTGAAGGCAGCAGACAGAAATCAGTGACAGAAATATCCTGTTGCCTTGTATTAGTTTCTGCCAAAGTAGGAGGTTGTCAAGAACAACAACTGAAGTTTGAAACCAGAATTTATATCCCATGCAGTCTTTTTAATGCTCACTGTGCTTCCTGCAGGCAGGATGTTTTCTGCACTGGCATGTCTTGATGATCTCACACTGAAAAGCACTAATCTCTTAGGGCCAGGATTTCAACAAACTTTTTAATCAAGGCTACAAAAATGTGTCTGAACCTGAAAATGTCTCTGGATTCTTCCACTGAATTGAATTTTTCCTGCAAAAGAGGTTTCCCTCTCAGAACTAAGGCTGCCTCCTGTGCTGGATAAAAGTCCTTGCAAGAATCCTCACTCCATCCTGAGCCACTGCTTTTGTATAAGGACTGGTCCTTTGATAGTAGCAAAGAAAATCCCTGAGCACCACAAAGCCAGGAAAAGCAGAATCAGAGACTGCCTACTGCAAGAGCTGCAGTACAAAACCCTGTAACCTTTCTTCCCTACTTTTCTTTTTTTTTCATTTCTGTTGTTTTCTGAATAGGTCCAAGTAACTTCTCTTCCTAGTGCAGGTTTTGCTGTGAGGACTGTGAAGTCAGAAAGCGTGGCTTGCTCTGAAATGCATTTTTGTACACACTTTTGTATGCCCTTAAAAACAATTGTTTGGGTTGAAATTACTATGTGTTTTGATATGCTGACAAAGTAGAGAAGAGTCTGAAAATCTAAAAATATTCTGTCTTTCTTCTTTCCAAACCTCACAATCTTTGGGGAGCTGATTTATAATTTTTGACCTGTTGCAGCTGGCAATACTGAGAATCAGTCCTAAGCAGCCTGCCTACTCTTTTTGCGACTCCTTAGAGTATCTGTGTAGACATGAGGCAGAATGGCTGCTTTGCACACATGGACCCCTCTGTACCTATCCCTGAATATTAATTAGCATCTCAAAACACGTGCTCTTTACAAAGCAGCTGTAAAGAGTACTACAAGGATTGCTGCTCTCTTGTTCCCCCGAGACATTTTGGTCTGTTCCTAGGAAACCTCCCGCAGTTTATATAACACCAATCCATCCACCACTAGAGCAGAGAAGCAAAGAAGAAATTTGTCCCATAGCATACATATATATACACATCACGACTTTGACTTCAAAGCTGTTAACCAGATGCTTTCCTCAGTTACATGCTTATTTTTCATAATGCATATGGCTGCCATATCCACATGCCTAATCTTGGCCTCACAGCCACCATGGGTTTTGTGCTGTATGATGTTACTATGACCTAAATGAAGCCTGCAAACACATTCTAGACTTAGAGGAAAAAATAGAGGAGCAAGTATTGCTTTGCCAACCTCTTTGTTAATACTAGAAAAACAGACGATTTAGTACGTAATATTTTTCTGACCCTAAACTTCACAATAACTTAAACTCCCATTGTTAACACTTACAAGTGACTCAGAATAATTTTCAGAAAGGAAGATAGAAGAACTAAAGTTTTTAATTGAATTGAAAGAAGCGAATTAATCAGTTCATAAAGTACCATACATTAACCTCATTGTCTGCTTCAGGAGTCTAACCTCTGAAGTTGATTCAAAGGTAACCCGAATCCCCCCTGTGAGGACTATTCATATCCATTAATTGTTGCAATACAAGATACTGTAGGTTTGAGCTGGTTGCCAGTTCTTCAGTATCTGAAACGTACTCTCAGCAGAGTGGAGGACACCACTGGGACTCATTTAACTCTGACTTTCACATTAATTTTGCTGTGCTGTGAAGAGCAAAGACAAAATCAATGTCCATCAGTGATTATTCAAGGTAAAATATCTAGTGATATTGAATACCAATGGTAGTAGTGAGCATTAAACTTACTTAAGGATTGTGGAGTTGACAAAGCCATTTATTTCAGTTTCACTTAATTTTCAATGAGGCATATGAGTTTAGAAAAATATAACAATTACAGTGAAAATACTGGATTGCAGTTCCCGGCAAGTTAGATTTTAAATCAAAGATAAGTATTGTATATATAAACTTTTTGCAGTGCACAGTTCAGGGAAGGTTTGAATCATGCAAGGACATGCTAAATCTCTGCAAAGAACGTTTCGTGACTGAGGGAGGTAGTCTTTGTAACAGCTGTATTAATTTTGGCATTGGATCACTTCTTTGTGGCCTCAGTGCTCAAGAGTGTAGGGGAAAAAATGCAACTTATGTGACAGCTCTCCCACAAGAGTCCTGTTCACACTCTTCTCTCATTCTCCCCAGTAAACTGTGGGTGAAATCCTCATTGAGCTAATGGTAGTTTATCAGATTTCATCATATAACTTAAAACTTTGTAAATGTAGCAACAACAAACTGAATGAGCATAACGGTCTCTACTGAGAGTTGTTATGAACATTTCTCAAGTTTTGCTCTGAGATTGTCATAAAACCATTTTTTTTCTTCCCTGAAATTTCCTTATGATTATTCCAATGCTATTGGTTATGTCCCACATTCATCAGAGCTCTTAAAGCACAGTATTTATCTTGGCAAAAAGAAAACTGGTAGGCCAGTTCCCCTCTCACATAAACCACTGACATAAAATCAGATCTCTTATGGTTAAAAGGCTTCACTAGTATTCAATTTCAATGGAAATTATTTTCTTTTATTTCTCCCAATGAAATTTAAAAATAAATATATCACAACTCAGTGGTAAAAAATACTTTGAAAAGCAAATCTGGATGACTACTTAGTCTTGTTCACCCATGGAAAATAATTTATCTTATATGGAAGGTGGGCAGCTTTCAGACATATATTGGTATCAGAAAATCAAACTTGTTACACATAGTTTTGAGGGAAATGTCTAACCAGCCCTCATTAGTAAAGACCATGTTTTGGAATAACATCAAGGCAAGAGAATTAAATCAGCCAGTTTTGATTGTCTCTAGGCAAATGCTAGCAGAGATGCTGAGAACCATCTTGCAAAACTGCTTTTTATTGCATTCTAGCAGTATCCAGAAGGTGACTGATACACAACAAGTGGTGAAACATTGTCAGTTAAGCCAAATATTGTCATTTCAGATTTGGAATAGCTTTGCAAAGATGGTATTTTGAGATGCTCTTGGTTTACAGCAAAGTAAGGGATAAAACGAACATATTCAGTACTTGTTAAAATCACAGTTTCTTTAGAAGACAGTGTACATAGTGTGGTCAACAGAATTTTTTTTCACTGTAAAGACATCTAGTGCATTAAAAGGGCACAAAGAAACCCTGAGGAAGCAAATGAGTCCTTCCCAAAACAAAGACTAAGCTCACAACAATGGTGAAAGCAAGCAGAGCGAACAGCCAAATGAGAAATGCCACTAAAAGGGTCTAATAAATGATTATGTCTTTGATTTTCTTGTTTCTCAAGCTGTAAGCACTATTCACTGGCTTTGACCTATAGCAAAATCTTGCTCATAAGACACAGAGGAAAATGAAATAGGATTTAAACAAACAAAATCTTCTTAAAAACATAAGCCACAGGGGGGATGGAATTTTTCTCCTATCTTCAGTTTACACTTTGTCCTTTATTCTGGCATCAAAACTGTTAACTAATTACATTCTTTCTTCTAAGTAAAATTCCCACTGAATATTTATTTCTATTCTAATGATGCTTTTTTTTTTTGCATCTAGCCATAAAAAGACTAGCGGTATTTGAACACATTAATCTCTGCAGTTAAGCAGACAATAAAACCCCTACAGAGCCTCTTTTGTACCGCAACTGTTTCATTGTTTGAGGTAGCATCATTTTCCAATGCACTGCATGTGCAGTACAAAGTATGGCCCTAATCCTGTACTGTGATCTGCCCTAGCAGAAAATGCATCTGCCTAGCTGTCCAAATCACAGCCAAGACCAGAATGTCTTCAAAGTGTTACAAGGTTTACTGTACAGATCTACCTGAAAATTGAGTTTAATAGAAACTGAGTCAGAACCTCCAAATACAGATAGAAAATGACAAAGCCAATGAAAGTAAAAAGGAGAAGAGGCAGAGTCTGACACTGGGATAAGAACTAGCTATACTCAGGGAATGATACATTTACATTGAAATTACTGGCCACACTTATTTGATGTTAATACTTTTTAATTGCTCATTTATAGGTAAAGCACATTGATATTACTGTCTCTAGTTCAGACACTCAAAAATAAAGCACCTTTCCCGAAGTGACAGTTATTCTCAGAATCAGAACTTAGACCAGCTCTCCTGCCTCCAAATGCCATGCCCAATTAACTAAACCATAGTTCCCCACAGGAACAGAATCTGTGCTCATACAGGAAAATCTGTGTGCATGCTACTCAAGGAAATTAAAGTGCAGCTATAAATCTCAGCTAGTAGCTGCTGTTGGCCAGCTGCCCAAATTAAGGCCAGAGGTGTCCTCACTATGAAGGAAAATATTTGCTGCTTGTAAATTTATTTTTGTTTCTTCTTCCAAAGGAAAAAAAAATATCAGCCACACATATCCAGCCTTCTCAATTTAAAATGTCACAGAATACAGCCCCACAATCATTCGGGTGACACAGTTTATCTCAGGCAAAGCATTGTAAGTTCGAGGGACAGACCAAGGACAGTTCAGTGACATGTTAATTATACCTCCAGCAA
The DNA here is from genome assembly GCF_929443795.1 of Astur gentilis. Lineage (NCBI taxonomy): Eukaryota > Metazoa > Chordata > Aves > Accipitriformes > Accipitridae > Astur > Astur gentilis. Next base: position 36,944,106 of record NC_064886.1, on the reverse strand, counting down.
GAACATTCACTTTTAAAAAAAATATGTAGGTATATGTATCCCTTTAGAAGGACAAGACACTAAGGAGATTGTTCTTTGTTCTATTTGAGAACCATTATACACCTCTCAGTAACCAAAAGAGGCAACAACCTTGACAATATACACTTAGCTTAAATCCGCTTGCTGAAAAAAGCCTGTAGAGTGTCAATAGAAATATATATACAATAATTATATTGATGGTCTTGTGCTGTTCAGCTAGGAGCTTTTGAGATGGAGATTAGTGGCTGAAGATGATAATGTTCAGGTTCAGGATGTGGCTTTTCAAAAAGTAGTTTTGAAAATGAATGCAACGTGAAGCAGGTCCATTGGTTCAGATAATTTTGTATTATATATCTTCTGTGGAGGGAGCAATTGGAATCAACTTCTGTTATTATTAGTCAGAGCACTTATGTCCCTGCTGCTGAAGAAAAGTTCATAAACTCAGGTTTGCCCAAGATGGATGAGCTATAATACACTTATCAGAAGCTACCTACTGTTTTATCTTTCATTACACATTTTCAGTGTTTCATTTTTCCATTGCCATGCTAGGTTGTTAATGAAGATGGCCAAATGGATCTTGTCAAATTGTATCCCTATATATATAAAAATGCAATATGTCCCCATATAAGAAAAACAATTCTCATGCCAGTTTATCATCACTGTTACTATCATCTGCATGGGTTTCTGCAAGTGTCTTTATCAAAAAGGTTTAAAATGGTTCTTTTGGCATCATCTGGAGGGCTATATTCTCTCAGAAGCATATTTCTGTCCCTTCCAAACTGATGACAGGTTTTTAACTACAGGCAGCAATAAAACATATTTCTTTCCAGCACATGATCTGAAAAAACCTTCCAAGCATATAGTTTCTCTAATGTTTGACAGTCATTCCTGCATTATAATGTAGAGTGAAATGTACTGTATCGTAATACATACCTGAGATGATAGTTTCAAAGTCTAGAGTCTGGGGGTCAATCACAGTTTAGCAGTGGCAGCAGAGAATTTGGTGTGCATTCTGAAAGCTGTGTGAGGATTTAGGTACATACTTGAACAGTTTTCCTGTCTTGAGCTCTGTGTTGCGCCTTAGGTCAGCTACAGGGAACCTAGCTCAAGGATAAACAAGCTATATACCTACAGCAACACCTGCAGTACAGATATGCGAAACTCAAGATGAAGAGAACATTGCCTTGAGCCCCATTACTAAATCTGGTTGTATCACATTAGGAAGTTATTCAAGAGAGAGCAGCTGATGCAATTAGTTGGCATTATTAATTCAATAAACTCTCAACTGTTAATCTTTCACAGAACTGTGATTTGCCAACCAATAAAACATTTCTTTTTAGGCTATCCTACCAATACTACTGTACTCTTTGTAATGCACATATTTAAAAATCCATTTGTTTCATTATGGTGTCCCCCTAGCGAAAAGAGCAATAATGCTAAAAGGGTTTTTGTATTGGTACTTATCTTAAACTACTACATATTTTGCTGAATGAATGGAAAGAGATTTGGATGTCACTTTGGAAATTAGTTCTAATAAATTGTCAGTCCCTCATTTCAGTGAAATGTTTGCCAGAGATGAGTATTTGCTATCATCAGTACTTGCACCACATCTCAAGGACAGAATTAAAACATACTTGTAACTCAAACAAACATGAATTGCAGGAAGAATACTTTAAAAAATAAAGGGCTGAAGGCCATGTCATAAAATGCCTACTTCCTCTTCTCTATTTTTCAGATCTTCCTGGCAAGGTGAGCTTTCTGACTAAAAATCTTTTGAGCGCAGCCAGGAAAGCAAAAGAGAGAAGTAAAATGGAGAGTCCTTATGACATAACTGTTATCAGGTGACGCAGTTAAACTGGGTAGATGCCCAGCCACATGCTACATTTAAGAATAATGCAGCCCCCACACTACTTTGTCCTTTTCTTAGTACTACAATTGGATACCTGATGATCTGAAAGATTAGCTCAGAGAAAGTTACCAAATTATGCCATATGCCTGGTTTTTTTATCTGGTACTTTAAAGATCAGGTCAAGTCAGGTGTCAGTGAATTACAATGTTAAAGAGTGTATATATAGACATGTCTCTTTCTTTGTTAGTAAGAACTGGATGCTCATTATTTGTGAAACTCCACAAAGTACACCTTCTAGACAGCTAACATATATTTTACTTTATTCACTAATTATTTGCCCATAGATGTTCCAGCCCAGACCATTTGCTTAACCATTAGAAGGCAGCAGAGCTGGCGCCTGAAAGGTGTTGGTTTCAGAGATTCTTAAATATTCTCAGGATACATTAGCTGATTCAATATTTTCTCTGCACTTCCTGCTTATTATTCCAGTAATTTTAACCCTGGCAGACAGTGTTCCAGCACAGCTGATCCCAGTTTAACATTTCACACAACCGGTTTTATTTCAGCTATTCATACAACTGGACCAGACACTTACCAGCTGCATATATGAGATTTTTCCATATGCTACAATGCCTAGAACATTCTTTTTTCCAATGAAGATCTTGGATATATCCTTTACCTCTGACTTCAGCTTTGGATTATTTGAAAATTACCAACTGTTTACAAGATTCAGATTTTGCTAGCATTGTAAAGAATAGAGAAATTTCAGGATTTAAGCAGAAAGGAATGTGGATTTTTTAATGGAACCTAGAAAATATTTGTGCAGATATACTTGTTTTTTAGCTTAGTAATTTTAATGGTGACTGTATTAATATGCATAACCAGGGATCCAACCAGTTATTCACAGAAAGTCATTTTATTTTAAAATTAGATGTTGAGGACAAGTTTTCTGCTAATCTGGTATCCTATGACCTCAGTGTCTGGGAGCAGCTCTGGAAAGGAAGAAGTGGAAATAGGTCTTTCAAGGCAGGATTGACACCCCGAGAGAACACTTTCATTACAGCCACTGCCTAGCCATTTGCCATTTGGCTTCAAGAAGCAGGGCTCAAAGGCCACAAGCGCTATCTGAGTACCACAGATCTGATTCTTTTCTGGAGGCTCTTTGTTTCCACAGCTACAAGTGGGTGTTGGTGCTGGTAGTACCTAGAAGAATTGTCTTGAACCTCTGAAAACTAATACTGCTACAGGTTCAAACAGTCCTGCCATACAACACTAAGACCATATTGCTAGCTTTATTTGCAGTGAATTATATCTAAAGCAGGAAGGCTCTGACATCAGCACCTCACAGCTCCTGTTTTTCTATCCTTGAAGAGAAGTTTGCTCTTCTACATCAGTAGCAAAGTATGTTGGTAAGCAATGGAACAACACCTGTTCTTCACAGGAATATTACAAAAATATTCACATACTCAAACATTTTTCTAGTATTTGAGCAACACTTTCACTCCTTTACATTAGGAGTGAAATCCTGGCCCGTAGGAAGACACCTGCAGGTCTATAGTTGTGGGGGTGTAGAAGTAACATTCCAGCACTAAGACTAGAGATACAATCAATGGTTTCGCCAAGGAAATGTCACTGGTGATGTCCAAGAAGCACTGGTATTTCATATGGGGATGGCTTCTGCTTTCAGGCACAGGCAGTTGCCACGATGCACTTTGTGCCAGGGCTCAGCCTCTTTGCCAGACGAACATCTGAAGAGCTCTCGGGTTTTTTAGACTTCTATTTTGCACTCACTCTGCAATCCAATTTCATGCTGTGTTACGCCGTTCTACAAACTTCTAATTCACACCATGAATGACAATGTTTGTAAGCACTTTGTTTCTTGCAGGCAAGTATAAGAATTTGGTTTTAGTTTTATAATTGCCACAAACGCCAGGTTGAATAAGCATCCGCAGGGGTATTTTCACTCAGGGGACGCTCCTCTTTCCATTTTGAAGAGGTTCTCTGTATGTCATTCTTTGTGGAGAGGCAGCACAAACCCTGGGTCCTTTGTAAGCATACTTAGTATCTCGCATGGTGTACTAACCTTGAACGAGGCTTCTACACAAACACAAACCCAGCAAAGTTGTCATTCAGACAGTTAGAGTGGGCCAGAAGTGATATAAGAACAAGAAACGTCTCTTCTTGTTTTACATAAAAATAAGATACACACAAATATATTACGTATTTCTTAAATCAGCTTTAAAATGTACGGTTCTTGTTTGTGCTTAGCATTATCTACCAACATTTTTTTTTCCTTACTGACAGAGTATTTACTTTTACAGAAAAAGTACTTGATACAAAAGGAAATGGGAAAATGGCTTCTGAGACTTTATTATTGTTTGTGAAGCTCCAGAACACAAAGCAACTAAAAGGATCTGTTTTAATTTGCAAAGAATTCCTTGAGTGATTACTTTGTTTTCCTGCAATTTAGATCTGCCAGCTTGGAAATGGCTATTTAAAGGTTTGTGAAGGTTGTCAGCATCATTTTAGAACTGCATAGTTTTGTATTAGTGGTAGGTGCTTTCATAGTCAGCTTGTATCTTGACTGTTTAAAATCTCCTAGTTTTACTCGGCAACCCAGATACCTTGGGATATATTTTCCACTTGGCTGAGGCTTGAAATCCTTTTCTGGTGGTGTAAGTTGCCCGGTAAAATGTGTGCCTATGAAATAAACTGCACCCACAGTTCAATGAATGGTGCAAAAATGCATATCCCTCAAGGTTTTAATAATTAAAAACCCCTTTAAATATCAAGCTAGCTTATTGCTTTTGAAATCCATTCAGGTTTCCTCATGGATCACATTTTGACAAAATGGGACTTTTTTATGCACATTTTTAAATTTTATTTTGCCAAAGTCACATTTTCAACTGAAAATAGGGACACAGGAAAAATGTTCAAACTAGCTCTAGCTAGAACATTGCAATCTAAATGATAAGGCCAGCAGTCTGTTAGTATCACCTTCAAGGACTAGATTTATTTATGATGTTAAGGCAGGCTGAATTTAACACTCCAAAAATGTAAGTCAGCATGATTAATATCTATGGAGAAAGCACGTTTCTCATAAAGGCAAAAGGCCATGCCTGTGTTAGGTGGATCCCATGGACTTCTGATGAGCTGTAGGTGTTTATAAAATACTCTCTATGAATATTCCTGCTTCATTTGTTTTTAATGTATGATGAGACACTTCAGAAATATTTCCATGCAATTTCACCTTATAAATGGAATGACACCTTTCACATACTCACAGATCATGTGAGGTTATCTGAAGATGCCCGGAATGCAGATTTTGCAAGATCCACTTGCAGGGTTCTTTGAAACTATATATTCTTGGACACTGTCATCATAGACTATGATACTGCATGCCATTAATGCTTCTCCTGCCTTCCTCAAACACTTAAACACTCACTTCTTTTTTTTTTTTTTTTTTACATACTACTACTACATAGTTCCCAACAGGAAGTAGCTCACATGAATTTATTAACATCTACATTTTAAAAAATAAAATAAAATTTCTGTATCACCTGGGAACATTTTTGTAGACTTCAGCAGAAGGAACAGATTCCAAAAGAATTGTGGTAGTTGGTAGGCAGTTGAGCTTCCTGGGATATTCTGAGAAACTGACTGTTCCCCAAATGGGTATCACAAATAATTTTTGATCCTCAGAACATTTTATTTAATTACTGTGTCAGCCATCTCCCTAACCAATGTATAAAGAAGGGTGTCTTGTTATTCATCTGTTTCCTAAGGAAGGCACAGCTCTCCTTTCTGTATAAATAATGCTATGGAGCCATTTAACTGGCTAGAGAGAGTGTGTAAATTATATCATAGTTATCTAGAATATAACAAATTGAGTAACTTTATAAAGAAAAAATTTGTACCCATGGTGTCCTATCAAAGACATAACAGAAGAGGATTAACATCAATAGGAACTATAATTTATATATGCCACAGTTTTCTGGGTCAGGAGACTTTAGTCCTCTTCCATATAACAGTGTCTGAACTGACTTTTGCTCATTTTCTTAGGAGTACATTTTTTGTCATTAATGCTTCCACTGGTTGTCCTAAAAGAATGCCATGATGCATTTATATCCTTCTAGGTTTGCTACTGTCAAAAATAACAGACTCGTAGGATACTAAAACACTGACTTTATCTTCAGCTCTAAACCAAGCTTCAGTCCAGCGGATTTGTCAAACCTGGTCTTGTTTTGGCTATACTGAATTATAGGTGGTAATACTATGTGATGTGACTGCACATCTCTGTGTGTGCTAGTCAGAGCTTTTACAATACAAATGGCACAGGAACACACACGGAAAACATGTTGTGTTTTAAACTCAAGCCTTCAGAGATGATCCCCCAGCTCAGGATGCAGTTAAGAATAGATTTTTGATACCTCGTAATAGCTATAAGCAGTAGAAAAATTTAAAAAAATTGAATAGTGCTTGGTTTATGAAGTTGCACAAAACTATGTCAGCCCAGAATCAACATCATGGAAGCAGTTAGATACACAGGCACTTTTTTTTCAAGACTCCCATTTACCAAACAGAGAATGGAGAAGATCCTGTGCTAACTCTTTACAAGGTACAGCAGACATCTACTTAGGTTTAGCTTCTGTTTGATGGAGTGGACCTTGTGGCCAGGATTGTTTCCTAACATTTCATCTGTTTGACCTTCTCCTGAGCATTTTTACGCGCTCCCTAATGTTCTACAACACAGAAGCAAAGGAATAGTGGAAGTGGGATCTCATTTCCTGGTTGTGCTACAACAATGAGTTTACTGTTTATGATAGATAAATTACTATCATAAAATGTGAACTTATCCGTAAAATTTTTGCTTACATTGTTTTTTGGAACTAGGCTTAATTGGACTGAGTTTGGACTCAGATGCAAACTCAATACATAGTACAAAGGTTTTCACAGAGAACTATTCCTAGAAGATCTGTACCATGTTTTACTGTAGCTGTTCTACACATAATGCCTTGTCCAAAGAGAAGGTCAAAGCATTTTACTCCAGTAAAAGTGAAATGTTCTAAATAAAGAGACAGAGAAATAAAAAACTAATAATACCCGATCAATGAACAGTAGTAGTCTAAATGGCTTGACGCTAGTCACTATTGATGTGTGGGATACAGTAAGTCAAGAATATTGAATGTCATGTTGCCCAGCAATGATCGGCACTAGTCTGGTGGTAGTAAGAAACTATCAGAGGTACCAAAATAAATCCAGGCCAGTTGGGGTTTGAAATAAAAGAAACCAGGTATTTGTTTTGCTTGCTTGGCAGTAGATGATTGAAATGCCTTACATTGTCATTGTCAGACACAGGACTTAACATCTATAGCAGACGCAGCAGTAGAACAAGGAAAAGAGTATGGTGGGGCCATGCATATTCTTACAGAGAGATCAATTTTGGACTTGCTGTAACGCCGGCCTCAAAGAAAGGGTGATAACCTACAGTTTCGGGGAGCACACTGAGGGAGTACATGTCCATTAACTCCAATTAATGTAATAGACCTCCCCTGAATTTTGTTCAATTTTAAGTCCAGGTGTGTATTATTTTCCCTTATCAGTCTTTCCTTCAAGCCATTAGGAGGAGTCTGTGCCTGTCTTTTCCCACAAATGGAGATTCTACACAAATGTAGTCCCACAGCAGGAAACTATACACTATAGTATAAAAGAACCTTTTCTCAAACTTAAAAGGATTAATGCATTTCTTTCAGCAAAAGCTCTGCATGTCTCCCAACTCAAGCAGTTTATAAAAGGACAAGGATTTTTATTTAAAATGCAGGTAAAGTCCAATTATCCAACATGAAATCTCAAGCTGTTTGTTTGGGATCCAAACTGAAGGTGGGAGAAGCAGCCCTCTCAGTAACATCTGCTGGAATGTCAGTGCATGTATTTTGTGGACAAGGAAGCCACCAGGAAAAGAGAAAGATTTTAACATTTAACATCTCAAGGTAGCACTGTTTTCAGCTTTTGGGCCAGGGTAGCTTAACTGCAACAAAGCACCATGTCCAACAGAGCCTGTCATGATTTCAATTTTTATAACTAAAGATGTGAACAGTTCTTTTTAGAAAATCTTTTACCAGCTATTTTTTGCTGTGCTTTTTAGAGCAGTAAAATGAAAATTAGTATCGATTTCTTGTCATTGTTATGGAACCGCAGCCCACAAAAGCATTCGGTACTACAATGGTGGACATGGCAAAGCTGAATGGCTGGACATTCAAGCTCTAACAAATCCCGTTATAATGGTTTTAGAAGTTACTTCCCCAGCTGCCCTCTCTGCTCCTCTGCCAGATTACCAATCCCACAGCAAAAGGAAATGTATGCCCAGCCTTCAGCCATTGCAATGCAGAGCCTGACACTTTAGCATAAATCCACCTTTACAGCTCTACAAATGAGGTGTTCTGACTCAGGAGCTTTGGTGATGGTTCAACACTCGTGTTTACTTCACCTCCCAATACTGAAGGTGCCCCCTTAGCAGAAGCAAACATATACTTGCTCCTCAGAAAAGTAGTTCCCAGGCCACTATACTAGCTTAAACTGCCAGTGAAGGTAATATTCTGAGTAACACATTGATGTGTTTTAACTTTGCTGTTAATAAAATTGAGGATTACAATTACATTAGAGAATTATATGGATAAAGAACTGTAACTAGAGAGTTAAAATCTTGCCTTGACATTGAATCTAAAATTAAAACCAAACAAGACAAATTGTAGCCTGAACAGACTCCTACATAATTTTGAATTTCGATGCATTACTTTGCTGTTAATCAAAGTCCCCTTTCTTTTAACCTTAACTGTTTGAATATCTCTCCTGCCTGAATGTCAATATGAGGCAACAGTGAAGGTCAATAAGAGTGCCTTGCTGTTCACATCGTGTCCTTTATCAACGTGTTGTACTTGTGAGTCAGGCAAATGAAACACTAAGAGACATGAGCAGAACTTACGTTCTTGAAATCACAAGATTTTTTTTTAATATGTTTCAATTAAATGTGGAGCTTGTTGACAGACTCCATGAGCTAGAGACACCTTGGTAAATGCCGTGAGGATGTGGGGAGCTGTGAAATGCCATTATATGCAACTGAGCTGGATAACAGTGACACAGGTAAAAGCAGACCCATTGTCTTTGGAATGGAATAAAGGATATTTGCCCCCAAGAGGTATTTTACTGATAAAGGGACAGTAGCATCAATATTTGGAAATTACATGCCAAATAAACAGAGGCACAGAAGCATTTGTTGCCATTATTACCAGGGCTGAGTATTGCATTCCCACCGATGTCTGTAAGAACTGATGATGCTCAGCAGTTATGAGTATCAGCCTCCATTCTGAATCCCAGCCATGATGCTGGCTACAAGGAAGAGACCAAGAGATGATAGCTCAGATGCTCCTTCCCTGGTTTTGCCATGGTATGTGAGGATAACAGAGCTGCTAACAATATAAGGTGTTAAACTGCTGGAGCATCCCAAATACTCCACCAGTAGTTTTTTCTGTTTTTCAGACAATAAAAGCATTCCACACCCCAGGAAATTTGAAAGGATACAGAAAAACCAGCATGAAAGAATGGGTTACCACACCACGGCGGGGAAACCACGGTTAGTATATAAGGATGAAAAATGTACACAGTTTGTGCATATCCTGATACAAATATATTTCAAAATGCTCTCTTCTGTCACCACCAAAGTATCTAGTTAATCAGTCAGTAATCCTCTTGTCTATTACCTGCATACACATTATTTGAGTAACCCCTCAGTTACTATCATTATTCATTAGCCCCAAATCCTCTACAACTTGATGTGCCTCATTGCGTGCTTTTTCTCTCAGCGTTCAGGCAGGCAACCTCATCACTCGCCACTGAAATGTTTTGTGAGCTAGCAGATTCCTGATTCCAGAGATGAAGACTGGGGAGGGTTAGCCAAGGAAAGGATCTTAGACAGATCCTATATATGACGTGCTTTGGCCTCTTTGGTGCAATGTGAGGCAAAGGAGACACACAAGCAACCATCTTCTTTTTTTTTTTTTTAATTTTTTTATTTACATTTACAATATGGGAGAGCTATAGCATAATGTTTATGCAAAAAGTGAATTTACCTACTGTCAAGTATGTTTCAAGGTTTTAATGGTGTCCCTTAGACATCACTGTTTAAAATGTGCTTATAACTACATTAAACACACCAGGAAATTATGGGGAGCACGGATGCTTAGGAGCTCCCATAGAGTGATGACAATACTACATCAAAGAAAGTTGAAGACATTCAGTATTTTTCTGAAAGGCATTCAGTGGCTAGCATTACTGTGCATGTTCTTCTGCTAGGTTTTCAGAAGTGGTTAAAGGGAGTCACTCTCCACCTCCCAGTGCCTTTTAAGAATCCTAAATTTCTTAAGTAACAGCACCATAAAAACAATTAAAAACCCCTGCCAGACAGTCCAGCAGAATGAGACAGAATAGGGAGGTATTTGTTCACCAGTGTTTTATACATTTATCTTAAAAATCTTTCCAGATCTATAATGAACATGTTGACTGATCTTTCAATGTTTAGATATGCTTTCATTGTAATTTTGCCATCTGCCATGGCCATAAAAGGAAAAAGTAGATACTAAAAATTGTGAAAAGATTTAATTATGGTACCTGGATTTGCTGCATGTGTAAACCAAAAAAAATAGGAACAAGCACAATCATGTTTGAAAACCTTATCTGCAGAGAAGGCTTTTATGCAGTGAGATCCCATTGTAATTAAACCAACCTCTTTTGGTTCTGCACAGTCTGCATTCATGGCTCTTGGAAGAAGCATTTAGTCAATTAACTATTTTATTAACCAATTGATTTTTCCTGTTAGTCCTTAACCTCTTTGTACCTGTTAGGAATAGTTATGAAAGCTGAATAAATTGGTTTCTTTCATCTCTAAAAGGCAACAATAAATAATAAAACAGGTTGAACAAGGTTTCAGTGGGGAACCCAAATACGAATAAAAATACCTGCCGTGTATCATATAATATAAAATACTAACTGCTAGGAGCAGCACAGTATTTCAATAAATCACATTGTCACAGTGACCTTTATTGATATACTGTTTCTCAACTTAAAGGATTGGCCCTGCTGCTTTAGGAGATCTTTTGTTGTGAAGGGCCTGCAGATTCATCACGTAAAAAAAGATTATTTGCCCACCATAGGGCTCTCTAAGCCTATATGCTAAGCAGAAGCAAAAACCTCAAAATAATTCAGGGACAGTTTAAATTTAGAGATTTATTTAGCATCACAGGAGAACAAACATGCATTCCTGTAATAAGTACAAAATGTGATTTATATTATCACTTAGTACAAAGTGATAAAAAAAAAAAAGAGAATGAAGAAAAGAAAAGGTCTTTCATTTCTAGTAATAGAGTGCTTGATTTTACGGAATGTTACGCCATGTTGCAACTATGCAATGACAGTCCAGTATTATAAAATTAAATTCACCACACTGGCTGAAAATCATCAGAGTTATTGGTTCCTTTGTACCAATGGCTGAAATGAAAGACCAAGGAGGTGTGCAGAGGATGCATTTTTGCAGCGATAGAAAAAATCTCACAGTAAAAAAAAACACATGTGCCCCTCTAAAGAACTATTCCCTACTTCAACAAAAATGGCAGAAACAATCTGATCCAGATCCAGAATACAACTGAATTTGTATTGCCTATCTAAAGACAAATGTAAATTATAGTCTAGAGATTCTTCCAAAATATAGTCAAGAGCTGTAGAGTATTTTCAGTAACATATAAAAGACTTTTGTACAAATTAGTGAAAAGCTTATGAATCCTAATGTTCTTTATGAGGTTCCTACTGCCTTAAATGATAAGGATCTCCTGTGAACTTTTGTTCCTGTTAATTTTAAGGTTGATTCATGCTGGTTTGAATAAAATTATGACTCCAGATGCAGCTGCCCAATGAGCAGGGAAGTTGTATTGTTTTGTAAAACAAAGAAACAAAAATTATGATCTGGGGGTCTCTTCCTCTTACTGAAGCAGTAGCTATTAATCTCACTGGTTTTATGTGGCTCTGTAATGAAAAAGATGTTGATGGCTGAAGGAGAATATATTTAAAGAACAGCTCATTGAGTGATCAGTAATTTCTTCACTGAGCAAAGATCTGTGAAGATGGGTGAGGAATCTGTACCTTGCATGATCCCTTGTGCTGTGACTCCTTTTCTGTCCATGTTTCTGGTGGTCTTACACAGAATAGTTATATGGTAGAGGCTGGTTGCTGCTTCTGTATCAGATGCTAGCATAATATTCCCCACTTCTTGCTGTAAAATCTCTCTTTACAAATAAATCCATGTATGACTCTTTGAATTGTTATTTGACTTTAAAGAGCCACTATAATGATGCTTCCCCCCCCCCCCCCCCGCCCCTTCCCCACCCCCAAATCAAGTTTTGCTAAATTCCACACAAATGTATCCATGGCTGGGCAAACCTTCAGATGATGCTTGGCTGTCCTTTGTTTTTCCTCTGACAGCTTATATTCTGCACTGCCTCTGCATTGCTAGCTATTGGCACAAATGTGTCCTCCCACTTCCCCTTCTCCAGTCTCTTTTGATGTTCCACAAATGCAACCTTCTCCTACTCTACCCTTCCCTACTCTGCTTATCTCCACCTGTTTCTCTAGCAAAAATTCTACCACTTGCTGCTTTCCTTGTACCTCTCCACCTGAGCCTCCCTATTCCTGTCATTCATCCCATGTAACTTCCAAGGAACTTTATCCACTGTGCAACTGAGACCACTGCTAATCACCCCCACTTTCCTTCCTATTTCCAATCTCCTCTTCACCAACCATAACTTTCACAAAGGAGTCTTGGATGATGGGGCAGAGACAACAAGAGTTGCATTTAAATATAAAATTAAAATGCCACCATATGGCACAACCAGATCAAAATTAAGCAAGATGTGCCAGGGTAATGCCTTTGCTTTCCCAGAATATGCCACCACTGATGCAGACATACCATTTGTTTGTTGGCAATATTTGCATTGGGTGGTAACACACAGAAGAGCTGAAGGCAGTAGATTTGTTGACGTTTTTGGATATACCTGTCATGCACCCTGCCTTCCTGGACCCAGAACTCTACAGGAGAAACAGGGTATAATAAAGTTGATTGATTTGTGCTTGTCACTCATCCAAGTGGCTTTCATTTTGGGGTCCCTCAATCTTGCTTTTTCATTTTCATTTGGAGCCACTGAAATCTCACCTTCCAGAGAATCCAAGCTGTTGGACTTGTCATCTGGTTCAAAATGTCTGCACAGCATGAACAAAATTTACTGTCCTCTGTTCGAACTGTTTTGGTGGCTCTAATAGAAAACACAGCAATCCTTCTTCTATGCTCTGCTAGGAAACAATCTGCTTTTTTTTTTTTTTTCCCCTCATTTGGAGAAAAGCTTTTGATAGAATTTTTGCTAGCTTTATACAAACCAGAAAATTCTCAAAAGCCAGCATGAAGCCAACAGTACGTAGAGTGAATTTGAATCACTGAATGTCTTTACTACGGTTTCCCCTTAGATTTAAAATCTTGGTTAAAACAAAACTTTAGTCTTTTAAATTGCCAAGGCTAAAATGTGGCAAAGCAATTATATGACTTATGAAGTACTGTGCTCAGTTGAAGTGTTAATGCCATCAGCACTAATTTGTTTTTGTCTTTTCTCATCCTAAAGTTTGTCATCCATTGAAGTGTATCACTAGTGTATCATCCTGTGTCTCTCAATCTGCAAAACAGTTGCATTCCTTAACAACTCTTCAACTGTGACATGTTTTTCAGAAATTTTAAGGTCCCTGAGTTTTAAACAAGGAAACAGATTTCTTCTCTCCCTGCCTCTGCCTTTTTTTGTTGTTGTTGTTGTTACAATTTTTAATATAAACTATGTGGCTTGCTGCTGTCAGCTAGAAAAGCCCCAATGGGACACCCAAGGTCACTAGTAGCTGAAGAGACACAATGCACAAGTAGTTAGGATGAAAGAATACCCCACTGGGGTTTTGGACTTACAGTTTCTTGGCTCTTGTGACTTGAAATAAATGTATCATCACTGTCTGGAGCCACCAGCCATATTCTCTCACTCATGAAGCTAACTTTACAGTCAGACTTAAGCAGGTGAGGAGGATAAAAACCTTTATCATTTATTTAATAAATAATGATACGTTGACTTCTCTCTGCTAGGGGCAGGATGAAAATTTTTACTGGCTTCTACAGAGCCTGGAATTTCACACAAATATTTTAGGAAAGCTCTCTGCTCCATAATTTGTTATAGAGAATTAGGGATATGCAAAGGGATGATGACTTAGAAAAAAACCCAAATTCTCATACATGTTTAACTAGTCTTATTCAGAATGTGGTTTACTTTTTATAATCCTTCAAGAAGAATTTGGTGTCCTTCTGGGATTTCCCCGCCTCATAATTACAGAAGAGAGAGACTGAATTGAAGAGAACTTGTGCTTGGAGCCTTTAGACTAAAGTCTAGGTTACCTTTCAGGTTTTGGTACTGATTTCCCTTGTGGTCTTCTGCACATTGATTAAACCTTTCAGTCCCTATCCTTACAAATGGGATTAAAACACATCTGTGCTTTATTTGGATATTAAAAAAAAAAAGTCATTGATGAGTGGCTACTGTGCTAGCTTATAAAAAAAGTCACAAGAAGAATACAAACATATCAGCAAAAAGAAATATCCTGAATGCTTGTCATATGGGACACTCGCAGCCACCTGGGAACTGACCACAAAACTTCACTCTTCCAGAGTAATTTAATGAACTGTCTAGTCAACTCAGTCTCCTATGGTTGGGAAGAAATAAACAACAACTCTTCACAAAAATTTTGAATAGAATAAACCATGCAGAAAACTAAAACCTCTCTCTGACCTCCTACACTGCCCATCTGTGAACGAAGCTTGGCTCATGCACTTTAAAATCGAAAGATATGGAGAAAGAAAGGAAGAGGGTTGGTAAATAACCTGCTTAATTCTCTCACTTACAAAATGAAAACATCCTCTATACCTTGCTTTAACCTTTTATCTTTAACATTCAACAGGGAATACATTCAATTAAGTTTCACTTTAGCTATTATTAATGGTATCTTGGATAAAATGATCTACCAAGCAACCAAAGAATAACTGAATTTTGGCTCTCCAAAGTAATAAAGAAGAAAGCCATCCACTGAGATATACTACTGAAACAGGACTGGACAGAACATCTAATGTTCTATTGAGCTGACAGTTCTTGAGCAGTGATACAGTACTGTATGATAGATCCAACTGGACATGAGATATCACAAGCCACAGTCATCCAGTACAATATGAATATGAAGCTTTTTCCATCGCACAAACAGGGGTCCTCAGAAGCTAGCTGTCAAAATAGAAAACTGCAAAAGGTTTCTCAAGACCAATACTTAATATTTAGGAAGCAACAGTCTCACAAGAAACTCATTTCTGTTCACTCACTGGATCTGGGAGAAAGAATAAGTCAAGAAATTCTATCTGTCCTTTGGGTCCTGATGAAAAGTGTGCTTTCTTAACAAAAAACTCAAAACTCTATCTGCTTCAAACAGAAATCTCGGATTGTCTGAAACATCAAGGCAGCAGTCAGCATGAGATCCCTGGGAGAGACAATGCACGAGGTCAGAATGCTGCAAGTTCAGAAATTTCACAGTAGAAAAAAACAGAGCATCAAGCTATGTACTACACCAAAAATAGCAGAATTAAGGGCTACATTATGTCCTTGGCCTTCAGAATCATTCACAATTCATCTTAACTGAAGTTGCTTGCATATAGATGGAGAAGAAGATAAAGATAAGTGCCTTGAGGGTCTGAATGAAATGACAAAAGGCAGGAATTAATCTCTTACTACATCACTAAGTGCATCAGCTTCTGAATTCTGCAGGGACATCTCTGCCCCCTAAAATCATGCTGCATTTTTTTCCACTGGTTTCCTAAAGATCTCAGAGTAGTCTTGACTTTTGCCATTTCTGTTTTTCCTTTAAATGACAAATAACTGAAACAGTAAAATGTGGCTTTTGTGTATTTGTTACTGATTTTGTTTTAGCTACAGTGCTTCTCTCTCTTCTTGGCTGCCGCTGTCCTTACTTTGTTACCCATATACCTCACTAACTAAACTAGACAAAAAAATGCAGATACCCAGACCTTTGATCTTCCCTCTGTTCCAAGCATCAGCAACACACCCTTCACTGTTTAGATCATTACAGAAAGATCACTAGGAAGAACAAAAGATTAAAATGAAGTATTGCAATGAAGTATTGCAATAAAATATTGCAATGTAAAAATGCTCCTTACTGTTATAAACTCCACTCTGCTTGTAAGCTGGGAATGCCCCAGGAGAGATGCAGTCCCAGCAGAGCAGCAGCAAAAAGGACACTGCACACTCTCTGGAGAGTAACTCTTTCTGTCAAGTGCTCTCTTGACTGAAGAGCATGGCTGTCATGATAAATCACTTCACAGAGAAAGACAGTTTACAGTCTGAGATACTCTGATCTCAGACCACAGACTGCTAGATCAGACATAGGCTGGAGGTCCTGTCATGCTTGTGCATCGTGGAGAAGAATATGAGCATTCATTTGGAGAGTGGCACAGGTGGTGTGTACTGGATAGGGGCCTTTGCCATTTCCATGATAAGAAATACTACTCAGAGGTGGGACACAGGACAGGAAGTCATACTGCATATACCTTTTAACATGTGTTATCTGAATATATTCACAACTAGATACAACCAAGTGAATTTTATCTGCTGCTGCTAGGGTTCCAGCTTGCCCACAGGGTAGTCCCTAGCTGGACACAACATTTCTCATCTCTAGGATGTAACATTGAGAGGTGCTGATATCTGCCTCTGAGTACATCACTTGTTAAAATTGATCCTCACAGTGAAAAACCTAAGCTCTAGGAAAGATTTTTGTATAAACTAGGGATACATATCGAACGTAGTTAAGTTTAACATGTGACCTTCTAAGGCTGAGTGACAAAAATTGTAACTGATCACTCTGTCTAAAGTGCCAAGAACGCTGATGTTTGATACCTGGAAATTTTAGTTCAAACACAGTTACTGCAATCCATAAAATCATAGAAGAGTAGAGGCTGGAGGGGACCTCTAGCAATTGCTTAGTCCAACCCTCCTTGCTCACAGCAGCAACAACTAAACCAAGTTGCTCAGGACCGTGTCCACTCGCATTCTAAATATCTCCAAGGATGGAGATTCCACAACCTCTCTGGACAACCCGTTCCAGTGCTCAATAACAATTTAATCACAGTCTACAAAGTTCAGGGCAACTACCCTCTTCACTTCATTTTCTGTCCCTACATTTGATTTCATGTTCTGCCAGATCAATGTAAACCTCATTTGGGTCCTGTGCATTCAGCTTCTGTTCCTAGAAGTCAAGGAACTGTTTTCCTGTGATTTCCCCTTGTTTTTAAGAGAACACACCTTTGGCAAACACTGGTTGGACCAATACATAGAGGCAACACAGTGTACCCTTCAATTTGCATCCAGACCTTAAAATACAAATGTCTGAGGAATATGCTCTGAAATAAAGCACTGGGAGACCATGCTGAGCATACTTCAGTTGAAAATACACACATACATATACATACAGGTAAAACACAAATAAGAAAAATGGTCAATACATATATTAATCATACATGTATTGAACTTCATTTGCACAAGTAGTCTCTAGAAGCTCAGTGGATTATTTCAACTGGTGAAGCTATACATCAAAAAAGTATTTCCAAGACTGAAGCCATATCTTTGGAATTACACAGTCAGACCATCACCCCAAGCTATTTCATCCTTTATTGCGGGGAAAGTTTTTCTTTCTTTTTTGCTACACACAATAGCCAATAGTGTAAAGAGTTGCCAAGGGTAATTTTTTTATTATCCAGTTTGTTCTGTCCCTCTAAGCCAGCCTTCATTCTCACCTAGCTTTTATTGTTCCTTTCTGAGTTAGCTAAACTTTTAATATCTTTTGAAAAATGCATACAAATTCACTACAGACAATTACATCTGTCAAATCAGCAAAACATTTTTGCATCTCCAGATTCCTGAACAGCTCCACTGTATCACCCTGTGAGTATCTGTCCAAATTCTTTCAATGAGTTTTTAAGGCTGTGGGAATTCTAGGACCAGCAATTTATTTCACATAGTTTCAATAGCCATCAGATGGTTGTGATTATCCTCTATTCTGTGCTGAACTTGGTTAAAAGTTGAAATGATGAATAAGAGCTATAAATTTCTGCACTTTCCTCAACCCTTATATTAATTTTAAATAAATATGTATCAGTTGAGCAATGATGTATGTTGCCAATATACACAATCTATCAGACATTTGACTCTGCTCTCAACTGTAAAGATAGACTGGTATCAATTTTCTTCCTGTCAGCTGCTCAAGTAGATGATTCTCATGCATTCAGTTCCATTCACAGAAGTCAGCACTACGTTTGTAATTCTGATAAAATCTGCTCTGATTTTGTGAATTGTGATATGCTTAATCTATGCGAAATATCCCTGAAGGATTTCAGAGAATTGCAATTTGACTGAGATCAAAGCTCTGGCAGACAGTCAAGTTAAGTTTGATCTGAAATGACAAACTGTAGACCATAAGACTTGACTGTGACTACAGCCCTTTGGGATGCTGAATGGGTTTCAGATACAAATCCTGTTCATGCTTTGATCACCCAGTAGACTGCTGCCTAACAGTAAATAAACTGCATCAGAGAAAAATCATATAAAACTTTCATTTTACAAGATAATAGACAATAGTATTTTTATGCCAGAGATCATCACATGAAGTAACCTTCTAATACCAGCTCTATAAGCACTGATCATGGGCATAAATATCACTTGCGAATTGTACTATAGCCTCTTGCATAAAGCACTGGAGTACTACAAAATAAAGCAGCAAGGAAAACCATGTGCAGTTAATATGTTTGCCTTCTCTTGATGATTAATAGATCCCAAGCTATTGGAACCGTGACAACTGTCTCTAATTCAACTGAGCAATACTAGTTTACACCTGCTAAGGATGTGACCTTATGTAAACTGTTACAGTGCACAAATTAAATCCCTAAAAGCATAGATATGTTCTTCTAGTCAATCCAGATCATCTTAGGCTGCACAATTAAATAGGTCAACCTCAGCAGTTTGATAAAAGACTTCAAAAAGATAGCGTCATTATAGCTTTGATGTTTTGAAGACCTGAACTGCATTTGTAAGTGAATGCATTGAAAACATTAGCTGAAAGAAAGACTGCCTACCATAACAAGTAGGAAAAACAGTAAGAGAGTCCATAATAATACCCCCTTGCCTTCAGATGGAAATGCTTTCTCATTTAGATAGGAAATTGGACTCATAAACCTTAGCTAAGTATGACCTTATTCTTCTGAGTGTCTATCATCGTGGATAACTATTGTATAGAAAAGAATTTTAGATCTGCAGTTCTTTATAGTCAGAAGTGCTTCTTATTATTGTATCCATTGCTCATAAACTAGCATATAGATTTTGTGCTACTATATATAACAGTACAAAAAAGCTAATTCAGTGCTCTTTGGGGGGCAAAAATCTATATTAGAAGAAAAATAATCTTTTACGAGCTGACATCTAATGTAGTAATTCTATCATAATCAGACAAAACATGCAGACAGGTCATAGAACTAGTGTAAGTTAGTCTGTATTTCCTAAAAGAGAAGATTTAAATATTTCTGTAAGGGGTCCTTGGTTCCTGCAATTTACCATTTCAGCAGACTATGCAAATAATTTACTGTCTCTCATCTCACTGTGATTGGCAATTACAGTGAAATAGGACATTTTCACTGAGAAAATTATGTTATGGAAAGATGTATTACTCATACAGTCATGAGCAGTCACAAATCAGCCTTTGGTATTCCCTTTGGAAGTTAAAATCACCAATCATCTTCCCCTCCCTAAAAGTACATTTGAGGCTTCATTTTTTGCTTCAAAATGAGACTGAAGCAGGAAACGTATACTCCTTTAGCTAGTGCTCACAGAATCTTTGCAGCCCAGCAGCATCCACCCATCTCCAGAGCAAGGGTACAGTATTAAGACACTTGGACACCATTTGGAGCTAGATAGTGTATCTCTTCCCCACTCTACTTTGTAGCAGATTTTCTTATGTCCATGGAGGAGTAAGGACTTGGCTTTAATTGAGGATGTTTAAGAAAAGCAGATATGAAAGCTTGGAACAGTCATCGGAAATGTGAAGACTTGCTCTCTTTATTTCGCCTATCTGTCTTATTTCTATGGCTTGCCAAGGTAAAATGGTTACTTGAAACTGCCTTTTGCCCTTTCAAACTTGCACATGGCAGGGAAAGGCAGATTAGGTTCAATGATTAATAAATTCACGCCGGTAATTCAACCAGAATCCTTCCATTTGGGAGTACTTCCTTTCCTGGAATCCAGCTCATCACACTAAAAACCAAACAGCTCTTGTGCTTAGCCATAAAAACAGATCCCAGTTCTCCAATGCACTGTGCCCTGTAGAGATGTTTCCACCCATAACTATATGAGAAACAGCAGAATTCTAAATTGGAAATGATTAGCCACTAGGAAAGATTTAGAATCATACTCCAGTGACACAAGCTTGTTTCGTAAGTCTCACATGCTTGTTTAGATAATTACAGATAACACCTTTTACTAGGAAAAGGCATTGTTCAATGCAAGTATGGTATTTCTTTTGCAATTTTACAATGTATTATCTACATATTTCTCCTAAGCTGCTGTCCCCTTATTATTAGCAATTTAAAAAACAATATAAAGCAAAATAAATGAGTTTTCAGCCTCTACATAAATCACAAAGAAATTTGGATTAATAGGGAAATATGTAAAGCACTTGAATATTCAGATTATGAATTGCATGTATTGGAAATGTGGTTAGCCAACTGCAAGGCTCCAGAGTTATAAATTTCAGTATCAGTTTATGCCCTTTTCCAAGCAATTTTAGATGAATAATAGCAGTGGTAGTAATCAGTCTTAAGTAGCATAAAGCTTATCTCGAAGACAGTTACACACTTATCAGTATGGTGTCTCCAAAAATCATGTGTGATCTCCCTGAAACTTGGTTGTAGTTATAATGATCCTCCCACTGCAAAATAATACACTGATTTTTCTCTGTCCATTGTGGGCTTGTTTACATCAGGAATATTTGCTGAATTTATAATGGTGCTGACTTACTCCCACCATATTGATGGCATGAATTTTTGCAAAATCAATAGCAAGTTATTTAAAATGAGTAGTTCTCATCTACTACCAGCTAGTTCTTTACATTATTTTAATGGTGACTTAGAGCTTCCTTAATTGAAAGCTTTATCTTCCAGCCCAACAGATAGCTATAAATCACAGGAATCCACTATACCAGACTAGGTCAGAACCACTTAGAATAGGTCTGTGGGTAGCTGCCACATGTTCCATCACTGCTCAACTTCCAGAGGCCTGATCCTTCACAGAACCTATTACTCTGCTGAGTGAGCATGCTTTACTGATCAGTTTAGACATGGTCATGTTTCAGTTCTCAACTGGAGAGACTTGTGCTTCACCAAACTCCAGTGTGGTAGGTGATAGTGACAAAAATGGAACAGATTTGCACTGTGAAAAAAAATATCAGGTACAGACAGATCTATGAGACACTAAATCATCATAGTTTCAATAAAAATCCTTTGATAAAACGAATAACCATTCTGGAGTTGTTTTTTCATCTGAAATGTTTCATTAAGTACACAGAAGAAAAAGTTCCTGTCTGGAGACTTGAAATGGCCCAAACTTGGAGAAAGATCTGCTTAGGACTTCTCCTGTACTGAGCTTTCCAAAGAACATAGAGAATTTTTACACTCAAAAAAAAAAAAAAAAAAAAAAAAAAGGAAGTCAGATTTTATTAGAATATAAGTGAGAAGAGCGAGCAGAAATTAAAAGGTTTATTAGTAACTCTTCCTTAGTGAACTCTGTCTCTACAGATGCATCCTTGCCTCCCGACTTTTAGATGAATCAATGACTTGCGAATTGTGGGAACTCCAACTCATCCCCTTTGTCCTCCTTGAAGTTTTTCTTTCTGTCTTTTCTGTGACTTGCATGCCTGCTGTCTGTGCCTCTCAGTCTCTCTGCTTGATCTACAAGCTCACAAATCCTTGTTGTGACCCTCTCCATATATCCTCCTGCCTGCCTCCCATTGCAGTCTCTGGAATCCTCTCTGCCTTGAATATTCTCAGTTGCCAACACCATATAAGACCTCTCCTCATCCTTCCAGAGGGCCCACTTCACCCAGTCACAGTCACTGAGTAACATAACACAAATGAAGAACAAATTAACAAAACACATTCTAACTAGCATATCCACTAAATACAAAATCAGTTCAAATATGAAGACTTGCTCAGAGCAATGACACCTAAATCCTCCTTTATTTAGAAGTGAAAGTGAAATAGCTGCAATAATGCCTCTTATAAATCCTTTTCCTCTGTAGATCTCAAAGCACTTTACAGCAGAAGATAGTTATCTCCATTTTACTCAGATGTGGACTAACAAATAAAGTTTACTAAGATACTGGTAAAATAAGAAAACTTTGTTTTATAGGTTTCTTCTCAAAACATTAAGATAGACAGCATCATTACTTACTTTAAAGCCAGGGAAGCCAGCATAGGGGTGACATGATATGCTCAAGCTTCCTTTGATAGTGAGCATCATAGCCACATACAGACCTAGTGCTCAGAACAGAAATTAGAAGGGATCTTCATGGAAAAGACAGGATGTCTCAAGAGCAGAGTCCTTAACCTAATGTGGTGCAAACACCAAGATATATCAATCAATTTCAATTCATGTGGTCACAGAAGCCCATACATTAACATTTCAGTGCTAACCATAATATGTTCAATTCCTATTACTACATCACAGTGCTTCTGGTTTTCAATGCTAACGATGAACTTAGTTAATTATCTGTTACAAATAACATTCAGAAGTATTCAGAATAGTATGTAAAAAAGACAGTATTTTGGGACTCCAGTCATTAAGGAACCTCTACCCTTAGTGACTGCTGTCATCACGGATGGTCTGGCAGCCATTTGAGCTCTGTATTTGTTGAGGATAATCATAATTGTTCAGAAAAAAATTATACATTGTTTAGCAACTCTGGACCTTCTTACTATGCCCAGAGGCAATTAGGCTCTTTATAATGCCATCAGGAGAATCCCAGTGAGATTTTTTCCCTGTGTCTCTCCCTTCCAGCTCTCCCTGAATCTCCTTTATCTCTTAAGTGTATGCTAAAGAGAGAACATATAATCACATTATGTCTGTGGAAATACAAATGAAAGAGTCTCCAAATGGCAGACCACCCATCTCTTCCAATAATGTTTGGCAGGATGTGATAGGAGAAGAGGGGCACAGAGTATCCTGCGGCTATCCTGGAAGCCAGTATTAAGCTTCATTTGCTCTTTAGACATATGCCATACAAACCACCAATATTCTGAAGACATAGGAGTGCCTGAATGCATGCACACACACTGAGTAGAATTGCATTTGCTTCTCTTTCCTAATGCTACATCATTATCATAAAAAATCTTATGTATTATTTTATATAAAACCATAAACATTATTAACTTATGTACTAATCCTTTTGAAGACAATCAGCAAGCTTCCAGCTTTACAATCGGTCCCACTGACACAGAGATCACTGAAGTGAACAAGATTTCCATATACAGACTAAGAGTCCCTACCTTGTGCTACTTTGTGATTGTATCTGCCCAAAAATCAAGGGCCTTGTTCATGCAGTATTAACCCAGGATGAAATCTTGCTGGAGTTCAGAGTCATTTTGCTGGTGCACAGATGGCAATAATGTCTGTCAGGGTAACTAAATATACAATGACATGTTAAATGAAAGACTTCTGAATCTGTTACAAATGGATTTTCCCACCAGAGCAAGAAAGAAAAGTCAGGAGCATTTTATTAGATGCCATACACTTAAGTAATTTGGTTTTGGTTTCCATATTCTCTACATTTGCTGCCTTCAGGTGTGCAATAAGGTTACCCCGGAACACTATCCTGTCAAAGGTCCCTCCCATTTCTGCTGTAATTTCTCTCTTCTTTCAAAGGCACAGGTGAGTTAATTAAATACTTTTTGTCAAGATATAACTTTATAACATCTCCTGTTTCTTATTACAGAACAAGATGAGCTGAAGTTCTGGAGGTATTGTAACAACATAATAATGCTCCCTTTTTTAACAGAAACATCTGTACTTTGCACGTATTTTAAAGGAAGTTGATTTTTAATAGTTTAAGAATAATTTACCTCATTTGGTCATTTTTCAATTTCAAACATTACATCATGTCTTCTTTATATTAATGATATGTAAAGTATAGATGAACATTAACATAATGAA
The DNA here is from genome assembly GCF_929443795.1 of Astur gentilis. Taxonomy (NCBI): domain Eukaryota; kingdom Metazoa; phylum Chordata; class Aves; order Accipitriformes; family Accipitridae; genus Astur; species Astur gentilis. The sequence goes on along the minus strand of NC_064886.1, from coordinate 36,919,812 downwards.
CTAACATTATTTTTAAATCAATATTGCAAAATAAAGCATCAAGCAGACACTTTTAAAGAAAGATTGAATACTCTGATATAACTACTACTGCACTGCATTAGCACTGGGCAAGTAAAATTAGAAACATGTTAAAAGACCCAGACAGAGCAGGATTTTTTTAAAGTGTGCACTGGAATTTATTGATTAATGCCAGATTAGTCTTGCATAGCACCTTTCCTGCATCTGTGAGGAGAAATACAATAACAGACAGAAAACTCCTTGGAAATAATTAGAATACAATATAGATCAGATATTAAAGGGCAAGAAAAAAACAGATTTTTATCAAAGCCCTGCAGAATTATCATGGTGTATTGGACACCAGAACAGCAATTACTTCAATCATTGTATCATTGTCATGCCTCACTTTTACCACGGCTTCAGAGACCACATGGGATAAAAACAGGATTTGCAAGTCTCTTAAGCCTTGGATGTTCCAGTGTTAGGCAGTCCTGGAAAGAGCAGCAAGACTGAGACAGATACAGCTACGTTCTGTCCCTGCCAGTAGGACTTTCTGAATTATTATTTGCTGGAAGCTCTTAAAACTACTTTTGCCAGACTGGCACTAAAACTCACTAGGACAAAGAGTTCACCTGAGAGATTGGTTAATTTAACTGAGCCATATTTACAGTTGGAGGAATAAACCAGTTACATAGCTGATGCAAGAATTTAAACTTGAAAATATGGTCTACTTAGTTTAAATATACTCTCTATTATGATTTTAAAAATATGTATTTCTTTTTTTACCTACATTTTGACCTACAGACTCACAATTTGTTTTGTTTTGAGAGCTGTGTAGAGAGGTGTCTTTTTCAGGTGAACAGAGTTTAATGTGATGAAATTACAAAGATATCTAAATATAAAGTCCTTCTGGCAGCTTGGCAATGACCCCAGTGAAACTTTTCTAATAAAGCATGCTAGAAGTGACAAGTACATGAGTAGGACTTTTGGTTTACCTCCAAGATAGTACGGTCATTCATAGCCTGAAGAAGCTCCTCTGATGATAATATTATAACTTTGTGTCATATTTAATCCATGCATTAAAAAGGCTCTGCATAAAATACTGAACAAAGACCTTCCTGGGGAACACAACAAATAATAACAAATCATTGAAAGGGTAGCCAAGAAGTGAACTGGGCAGTGATGGCGAAGAGACAGTAATTGGTTTCCTCTGTACCTGTCAGAAAGCTGCTTGGTTGCTATATACTTAAAAGTTCATTCAAGTATAAACTAGATGGTAGGTGATATCTATATCTGGATGTTATCAACAACTTTGTATAGAACATAGAATACAAATATTAAGTTTACAGAGCTGGCAGGGAACAGAATTACCAAGGATGATCTATCCAAACCAGGTTGTTAAATTAGCATATCTAGAAACTTCAGAAAGGAAAAACGTATTTTACAAAGTGATACAGAGGCTGAGGAGGTGACTCCCTCTGTCCTTACCTGTATCTCTTAACTTCCATTTGCAGTACCATTAAAAGAGAAGTTTTAACTCACTTTTTGAATGTTTTACATTTAGGTCCAGTATTGCAACATTATTGCAATGTGGGAACATTGCTGCAAAACTGCAAACCTACTTTGCAAAGGGGTGAGCTATTACAGGCACCAGTAATGTCACCTACGCGTGAAAGTTCCAGAATTTACCTTTCTTTGATCTAAGGCAAACTGGACCAAATATTATAATTTGTTTCTGATTTCTCTCTCAACAACAAACTGATAAAACCCAAAACTACTCATGAAGACTAAGGAATTACATTTCCTGTACTGTTTTATTTTTTGGCATAATAATTTTACATTTATCTTTTCCTCTGGATCCCTGCAGAAATTAAATTAACATTTTTAACTGCCTGTTTTAACTTTGCCATAAAGAAGAGAAGAGTTATGGGTAAGCTTTGAAGCATCAAAATCAAATGTAATATTGGTAAAGCAATTTCTCTGAAATTTGTAAACAATATATTGCCTGGGAGAGCCTGCTGCTGTTAGTAATTTTGGACCGAGTCCTTTATAGCTACTTATTCTAACATGGTGTTTCCATCCTGTTAAAATGTCATATGGATAAAGGAGTAAATTTTGACAGCTGTGACAGGATTATCATTGCCAAGGAAATCACATTCCTGGTACTCATATGTTTCAGTACATCTATTTTGCTTTGTCTTTGGCCTTGCCTGAACTAAAAATTACCTTCTGAAACAAGAAGAGAAACATAAAAAAAAGAAAGAAACAAAATATCGTTATTCTCTTAAATAACTTGATGCTTGAATTTATAGCAATAAGAAACAATCTTCTAGGGTTATTAAATCCATTGTTCAGATTTTGAGGGAACACAAGGCTTCTCTCTTCAAGGACATAGCCAATATGCATTTTATCTGGGCACAGTAAGTTACAGGAGGGTTTTGCTCATATGTATGTTAGACAAGAAACACTACGGAAGATTCCCCTAGCATTAGCCACTAGATTGAGTTCAGCCATGTGCAAAATGGATATGAAAAACCCCAAATGATATTTGCAGTACCCAGAAATTTTGGATCAGGGGAATTGCCATGCTGGATCCATCCAATTTCAATATCCTATCTCTGATGAACGCCAGTATCCAAAACCAGAGAAACTGCAAGGCTCCTGCAGTGGACGAGTTTAACTTCATGCACTGGCTCTCCTTCTCTTCATACAACACAAAACTGAAATAGGAAAGACAAGGAGGGGCAATAACTGTTATTAGTGTTGGCATTCAGATACTGCCTCCCAGGGTTCACTCCTGAAGATTACTTGATATAAAGGGCATGCCCTGAAATACTATCCCCAGAAACACGATGTCCCAGTAAGTGTCAGTTATAGTGGCAGTGGTAGTATTAAAGCGATTCCTCTGAGCAACTGGGAGAGTGGGTATAGAGGGAGTAATGTGGTGCTCAATATTTAAATCAAAGCTACTGTCCTGGTTTCAGCCCAGCCGGTAACAAAGGACCACGCAGCCGCTCGCTCACTCCTCCGCCCCCCTCCGGTGGGATGGGGAGGAGACGGAGGAGAGAAAAGAAAAAGAAACTGGAACCTCGAGGGTTGAGATAAAGGCAGTTTACTGGGACAAACACAAAGAGATTACAACAACAACAACGGCACTAATGAAAAAGTATACAAAAAGAGTGATGCACAGTGCAACTGCTCACCACCCGGGACCCGACGCTCCGCCACTTCCCCCACCGAAAACAGAGACCACCCCCTGGCCTGCTCCCCAGTTATATACTGAGCATGATGGCACATGGTATGGAATAGCTCCTTGGCTAGTCCAGGTCAGCTGCCCCGGCTATGCCCCCACCTCCCAGGTTCCTGTAAAAATTAACTCTATCCCAGCTGAAACCAGGACAGCTACCAAATACTTAGCATTAGCCTTAATTCATTATAAGGCTGTGTTTAGAAATATGCAACATCTTAGGAACGTTCTTTCCTACCCAGCTATTTCATTGAATGCAGCCATTTATTTCTGGAACTAGCAAGATGACTATGGATTTGTTCTGACAACATTCTGTGGTGTATTTATACTGATATGGCCAAACAGACATTTCTTTAGACTCTCTGTCTTCAAAAACTGCCACGTACAGGTATTTGTAAGCTCTGCAAATCTTGATTAATGTCCTCAGATTTTGTCTTCATACAGAGTTGTACTAATTCACCTGTTCTTAAGCTATTATTATTTTGAGTAACACAATAAGCTACAGCTCAGTACCGCACCATCAGATCTCATCCACATATCTTTATACCCGGCTATAAAAAGACCTTCCTTTCCAATACCAATCAATGTGTGTTCATACAATGTGTGTACCATTGGTGGTATCTGTTTATACTGGCAAAAAGATACTCAAAACACTAACAGTTTTGTAACAGTAGCACTGTGTTCTCTTTGGCCAATCGTAAAACACTGAAGTTATACTGTGAGGATGTTCTGCTGCCTTATGGTTCTTTGACAGTCTCTTAAGTATGAGCCCTATGCTTCAATGTATAATTTACAATCGCTAAAATACTAATATCAACATCATTTTTAATACTCATTACACTCTTCCTGAAGGGCAGCACATTCCCTTGAGAAATGTGTTGTTCCATCAGAAATGGCTTTCCTGCTGGTTTATTGAGGCATTTCATAGTCTGTTCTTGCCTTCACCCTTTATCCCTTCCCTCCCTCTTTCATACAGAAGATCAAAATAAACACAACACTAACACTACCAAACAAACACGCCCCAAACAACAATCAGCAGCAACAAAAAGGCCACAAATATGTGGCCACTTGTGAAATACGTGCCCTTCTCATGTAGAAGGAACATTTGCCCATGCATTTGTTCTAAGAATGGCCCCTTTGTCGACTAGCTAATGAAAATGTTACATCTGGCAGAACTTTAAAAGAAAAAAAATGACAACCCCCTGAAGGTAAGGTTAGCTACAGAAGTTCCTTTATATATGAACTGACCTAGGGTCAAAGCTGCCAAGGTATTTAGGTACCTAAAGCTAGATGCTGTGTTAGGTATTAAAAATACTTGAGTGCTTCTGTAAAACTCACTAGGCACTTATATTGTGTTAAATTCCTAAATACATGAAAAATTTGGTCCCTGATAGGCAAATGGCATCATGTGTCAACCTGATTGCACAGCACATATCATGTAATAAATGTTGCTGTATTGTGGCATACATTATCAGTCTCCCTCTAATTGCACACACGAAGCCCTGGAACTGCTTGCAACATCTATTTCACACTTGCAAGCTTCACTTCACACTTCCACTGCTGGTGCGAATGTCATGCTCAGTCAATTTGCATTTGTGAATGCAGGGTTTTCTATGGGCAAACAGGTGCACTCAACACCAATTATGTTTTGCAAGGCTAATGCCAAATGCTAATGTTTTTAGCTTTGAAAAAAACTCCCTCATACACTTCTTTCCCCTTTACACTGTCCTATATAGAAGATGGGGCAAACACAACATCTGACCTGTCTTAAAATAATTCTCAAGAATGAACCAACTCCCACAAGTATCACTGGGCTTGTATCAAGTCCATAGGATAGCAGTTCTGTTCAAGACTTGTTCCTCTCTGTTTAATATTTGTTCCCTTTGATTTTTGACATTGTTTGCATCATGTAAATGTGATATTCACCAAATAGTAAAAGTAGTATGTACTACGCAAAAAGCCTCAGGCTGTTGTTGTTTGAAAGATTTTGTAGCTTTAAACATTGACAATATCCTGGCAATGGTCCTTTACCTGCTTGAGTGAAATATAAACAAGATATATGCACACAGTTTAAAGTCCTTGAGAAAACCATAATTATACATTCATAGACGATTTGTTTCTTTGGAGATTTTATTACCCACACACCTCTACTCAATCCTGGTGTTTTTACAACAGCAAAGTTCATGATTCTGCAGCTAAGGTTTTGTCAGCATTTTCATGAACTTGTTACTGTGACTACAAAGCATCCTCCTTGTCTGAAATGACACAGAGGCCTCACTCTATTTTAATGGTTCCTCAGGTAAACCCTATGTCTCTATCTTGTGAACTCCAAGGTCTGCGAGGAGCAGGCTTAAGATCTTAATGCCACTTTGAAACCCTTCCAAACCTAATGTTTGAGACAATGAGCATCCTTTTTACTTGTCAAGAATCAACAGTAGAATCTTTTACAATGTTCATTACAGTGAAAATAACCAGTCACTGGTCTAATTTCCATAGACATTTAAGAAAAATTCTTGCTTTGGTACTACAACAACGTTTTCATTGGTAACATGTGAACAAGTTTTGCCCCTAATTTTTTCACATTTTGCTGGCTTTTAATCACATTTGTCTGTTGTGTGTTTATAAAACATGGTTTTAAGAATATATAATTACTAGAAAGACTGGAAGGATCAAGAGTCCTCCTAGCTGATCAGATTGGTTACTGTATAGTTTTAAGTCAAGTGTAATTAACTAGTAGCTGTATCAATGACATTTGAAGAGTTTTAAGGATCAAGGTACTTCCACTGTAAGTTAAAATGCTCCCTGCACTGCAGCTTCAATATGTTTCCAAATCTCAGAAAGGATCTTTGAGATCTTACATGAGCAGCAGTACCACAGCAATCCAGGTGCTCTAAAGAGTAAGAAGAAAGGTGGGGAAGAAAGAACTCGCTGAGACTCCTCTATGAAGTAACACTGCAGTGGCCTACTAGAGTCATGCTGAGACAGGTTCTAGATAAACAAGTTATTTGCTATTTGCCTTGAAGTTCCTGAACTAACAGGAACTAATTCCAATTTAAATGTTTTTCACCATTTCTACTAAAAATACATAGTCATACATAGGATTAGAAAATGACTTTTATATCACATAGATTTTTGTTGTTTTGTATGGCTCTCTCTTGCAGTATGCCACATTTTTTACATTGCTAGTAGGACAGTTAACTGGGGGTCAGATTTACAAATGCGTACCAGCCCCTAAAGACAAAGTAATCTAAGAGTTGAAAAGTGTCTGAACAAACCTGTTGCTCTTCAGACAGCTGATGGAACTGAGGAGCTTTTCTGCTTCTGTTTGTACCTTAGTACTTCATTATGTTAAAAAATTTGGCAAGTCAGTATCATACAGCCCTCCTTTCCATGTGATAATCGTTTTGTAAGAAAAAAGGGGATAAATATACTGCTGTGGCATTTTAACTTCTTTTTCTTGTCCTCTCATGTTGGCTAATCATTTCTTTGAGGTTAAATGAGCTAATTATGCCTGTATCAGAGCTCTTTGAGAAGCAGGAATCACTTTCTGTTGTTGATAATTAAATGAATTGAGCTTGATTTTTAGTTTGGGATACAGTTCTAGGCATTTTTCTTTATTGTACATAGTATAAAGCGGTAAAAATAATTACAAGTGATGTTCTGTTGATGACAGAATGGAGATAGCTTTTCAATTGTGGTGTAAAAGGTTTTGTAAATTGAGTTAAATTACTAAGGGTGAGAATAAGGAAAAAGGAAGGGGAATTGTACCCCTTCTACTCATAGTTGAACAGCTTTAACAATCCTAAAAGAGTTAGAGAATCCATCAAAAATTCATATGGTATTTAGGGAGGAGAATGTTACGTGAATTCTTTTCACAACTATAATATGACTAAAATGTAGATTATTTTTTTTTCCTTTAACTTCACTGATCAAGTCATGTGCATATTTTTCCTTGTGACACTTGTGGAATGGAACTACAAGAAGCTGAAGACTTTTATACAAAGGTCAGATATACTGTAGACAGCATCTACTCTTCTCCTTACCCTAGAAATTATGCCTTCTTTGATCTGAGATATATTGTCTGCTAGAATAAAAAAGTGTTTCAGTCTTCACACTAGTTCTGCTCTGACTACACTCTCCTGACCAGAGAATATCACCTGTGCCCAGGTGCACAAATTATATATAGCACAGAAATGTAGAGGGCTCTACATCAGGGTTTAAGCTATAACCTCTAAATTCAGTAAGAGCTGAGAGCTGCAACAAGACATGAAGCTTTCACACAAAGTTACCCTCTGAGCTGGGACTCAACAGCAAAATGCTGAAAGTTTAATTAAATGCATATATATCATTCATTCTCTCTTAGGCCACTTCAGCAAAACACGCATTTACTTCAACCATCCTTGCTGGCATTACTAATGTTGTAGACAGAGGGAGATTATTTTTAATGTAGACATTATCTCACTGTGTACTAATCACATCTGTATAACTTCTTGTTTGTCTATAAGGCTTGAATCAAAGTCTATTGATATTGATGGGAAAATGCATATTGATAACAATGGGATGTGGACCAACCTAGGCATAAATTGCCAAAGCAATTTCTGATCATAGGCGTAACTTGCTCATGACAACCTACACTACAGTATGAAGACAGACCCTGAGTATAACAGAAAGGGCCTCCACTGAATTAAAAGAGATTTGGGGAAATAAAAGCACTGGAAGGAGAAGCAGAATCATAGGACAACCTTTTCGGTTAGTGACTGAATAAGAAGTAAATAGCCACTGAGATTGAAGGCCCCAGACTGGCTCGGTGGGTAACCCATGTAACTGCATTGCTTACTGTTCATTTGCTACACTTGAACACTCCCAAACCTGAAGAAAGCCAACGCACAGACCTTGATCCATTGTGTTTGTCTTTAAATATTTATGTCCTTTTGCAAGAGTTATTTAACTATTTTCAAGGCTATTTTAAATTATTAGATCTCTCACCTCCTTATTTCAAAACCAAATCTGAATTCGGAAATGACTGCCATATATGATTGATATTACCTGACTAGAAGAGCATATGCTGTCAGGATCAAAAGTGGAAATCTCAACCAATTAACCTCTGGCACTCTGGGAACCCAACTTTTGTACAGAATTGACTTTCTTCCTCAAACTGTCTAACTTCCACTCAAAAAACCTGAGAGCAAAGTAAGTTTCCATTCTTATGCTGCCAAGGAATCATTTAATACCCAATTTTAATCTTCCAGATGCTACAACAATGTAATATGTCTATGAATTGGCAATGATCACTTAAATCCAGGCTGTTTTTTGGTATTAGTATTTGACTATCTCTAGTTGCTGTGCAATTAGTTTCATCCTCTGTATTTTTAGTATGTGTGAGAATACATTTCTTTTTGACTTCTAAAATCACTAAGATTCTCTTTAACATTTGACACCAACTTTAAGGCAATTAATGCTTCATTTGCAGTTCCTTCTCCTGCATTTACATTTATCAGCTGTAGAACTACTGAGAATTATGCTTCTCTAGATTATAGCTGTGTTAGCTAGGACACTTGCAAAAAACAAAAGGCGGCTATGACCCTTTCATTGGGGTGTTTGCTTCTCTTCAGGAAACAACACATGTTGAATATATAAATGTTTATATTGGCAAAGGGTACTATTAAAATAATTCTTAAAAAAATCTGAATCTGTGAAATGGTGATTTTTATGGAAGGGTTCTTCAAAACCCTAAAAGTACAGGGTTATGGAATATAATGGAAAATAAATATTTCTTTTGTATGCTCATATCTAGGTTTGCAGATAGTCTCTTTATATAGTTATATTGCCACCTTTATTAAAAAAATCAGAAAACTTATTTGCATGACTGAAAGATATTTTCCTTCTACTAAATTATTCTAATGGGACTTGGTAGAGATAAAAGTAAACTGTTAAAATATTCTGCATGGCTAAGTCTGCTATCTGCAGGTAATATTCATTCACTAAGATAACATTTTTAGGGTTTGGAACCTAGCTTCTTGAGGGTAAAAATAAGCCTTTATCTGTCCTTCAGGATTATTAACGTAAGTGATTTCCACATTAACATCAATAGCAATAATGAAGATGTCCTTTTCAATTCATCCTGGGGAACTCTGAGTGAGAACTGTTATTTGGCGAGGCTTCATTCTTTAATAGAGTCCAAAGATAATTGGGTATTGAAAATTCCATCTAAATCAACCAAATAAATCTTTCGGTTACCAAATTAATAATTTCATTGATGCCATCAGCCTTCAATTTTCACTCCATTAAATTCCTAAATTCATGTGAGAATGGCACAGCAAACAAATTAAAATGAGTTTCTTATAAAAATGAGAATGATAAGATTATGCCTTCTAAAAAAGCAATTTAACTCCAATAAATTATTTTTAAATTATTAAATGAGGCATTGCATTAACTATAAAAGAGAAGCATAAAAGGGCACTGGCCTATGGAAAATAAGACATCTATAGACCTCTATAACCTTGGACAATTATATCTGTAATAATTGGCTCATAAAACTTTATGGCAACTTGTACAATATTCCTTTTTCTTAAGACAGCATTCTGATCAGTAGAATGATTAGACATAGCGGAACAGAGACTTTTTCTTCTCAGGAGCACATGGGTAAATGTTTTCAAATAGCCTCTTGTTGCTTTGCTCAACATAGAGCATTAGAGCAAAGTCTTACCTGCTCTGTGTGGAATATTAAATCACATTTAAACTACACCATGTTGCAATAAGGCAGCTTAGTGTCAAAGAGGTCTGCAGGAAGAATTCAGAATACAAGACAAGAAAATTCCGTAACTGTTTTCTTTAGACTATATGCTCAGTACATTGAAGGTTTGAACCTTTAAATGTCAGGTTTGATATTGCCATGGTTTAACCCTGGCAACTAAGCACCATGCAGCTGCTCACTCACCTCCTTCACAGTGGGAGAGTCTGAAGGGTAAAAGTGAGAAAACTCATGGGCTGAGATAAAGACAGTTTAATAGGTAAAGCAAAAGCTGCACACACAAGCAAAGCAAAACAAGGAATTCATTCCCCACTTCCCATGGGCAGGCAGGTGTTCAGACATCTCCAGGAAAGCAGGACTCCATCATGCCTAACGGTGACCCGGGAAGACAAACACCATCACTCCGAATGTCCCCCCTTCCTTCTTCTTCCCCCAGCTTTATGTGCTAAGCATGATGTTATATGGTCTGGAATATCCCTTGGGTCAGTTGGGGTCAGCTGTCCCGGCAAATTCTTGTGCACCCCCAGCCTACTCGCTGGGGGGTAGGGTGAGAAGCAGCAAAGGCCTTGACTCTGGGCAAGCACTGCTCAGCAGTAATAAAAACATCTCAGCATTATCAACACTGTTTCCAGCACAAATCCAAAACATAGCCCCATACCAGATAATATGAAGAAAATTAAGTCTATCCCAGCCAAAATGAGCACAGATATGTTGTCTCCTTTTTCAGTTCTTGTTCCATCAACTTCATAGAAGGCCAAAATTCTGAAGAATGAGCAAAAACAAAATAGCAAGAGACTGCAGTAACATCTTGATAGCAAAGCAGCATGAATAACACAAGTTTTTACATAGTTCCTGAAAAAGGAATAAACACTACCTCCTGCTTGTGGTGGAATCTTATCAATAACGTACAAAAAGCAAAATACATGGAGTGGAAGAAGTGTTTCACACATGTACTAGTCCTGGAAGTCTGTACAGGTAAAACTAAGGTCTGTTAAATGAAAACAAATTCAGCCTTTCTACCTTGTGGCTGTCTTTGCACAGATAACTCCTTCTCCTCAATCACACACACATATATCTCTTTAGCAGTGCCTTGTTCTCCCTACATTCTGTTCACTTAAAAAACAGAAATACAAACTATGTACTAGAGTTACATAAAAATTTCATATTTTATTTGAAAACCTGATGCAGTAGAATGTATGCAAGCTTTTTCATTCACTTCATTGAAGCACCATGCCTTAGATAAGAGAATTGCAGTGAAGCCAGATTGACATGTTTTCAGGAGATAACAGGCATATATAGCCACTACTATACCACAACTTCCTAATGAAAGGCTTGTGGGCATGCATTAAATCCTTCTCGAAGATCCACTGCTTGCCTCCTCTCAGTACAATGAACCAGCCTATTCCCAATCCAGAAGCCAGAACCCCTGCTGATTCCAGTAATTCTTCCTTCCATAAACTAAATCCTTTTGTGGTTTCCCTTCACTCTCCATTCTACATATTCCAGCTAATTTTAAAATGAAACAGGTACCAAACCAGGCAACATTAAAGAACCAGAGGCATGAACTCTGTCCAACAATGTGAGTGCTGTTTGAATTAATACACTATAGGGTTTAGATATCCCTGATTTCTTCACCTTTGATTTCCTGGTGATGTCCAGAATAAATAATTGCCTTAATAAAGGACTTCTGAAGCCAATAGAGCAAGGTAGAAAACACTGAAGTCACCAATTCACCCTTTGATTCTGTCTGACAGAAAATTAAAAATTAATGAGAAGAAAATTAATAATAAATGTATTCATGGCCTTATTGGGATTCATGACTCTCTTGCCAACATTAGACAAGTTCAACCAATTGTTCCTCTTAAAGTGAAATAGCATTAGAGTTGCCAGATCTTCAAGTAGTATCAGTATATTTTTTTCTTCAGTATAGTAAATAAATAAATAAAAAATCCAACAGAATACTGTCTCGGTTGCAAAATCCTTAAACCTAAGACTTTCAGCAGTCTTTCAAGAAAATTACACTTTCACAACTTTATGTAAGTGTGAAAATAAAACTACGTCCTCATGGCCTTTAAGTCAAGCAAGAGTTTGATGACAGGCTCTTAACCCTCTTCCTTGCATCAAACAGTAACTTGACATCAGCAGGACTCTAAGAGTTACTGCCCCCGGCCCCCATCACCCAAAGGACATGGGGCATTTTACTCGAGGTACAAAAATATGTTTGCCCTAACCTTGTTTTCGGATGACTGAAGCTGTACAGGTAACTAATAAATCCTTCTCGAATTTCAGCTAAAACACAGGGGGTTTGGCAAAGTCATAAAACTGTGGCAGCCCAAAACAAAGTCTTGCAATGGAAAATGGCAGAAAATAACTAAAGCAAACTTGTATTGTGATTCTGTCTACATATATAGTTACAACAATACAAATTCATGTTTTAATGTGGAGAATCTTAGGAATCATAGGAAAATTCACGTTAGAAAGGACATAAGGAGGTCTGCAGTCCAACCTCCTGCTTAAGGCAGGGTCAGCTGAGATCTGATCAATTTGCTCTGGGTTTTATTCATTCAGGTCCTGAAAACTCCCAAGGATGGACACTGGGCAGCTTGTTCCGATGTTTAAAAAACATCAACGATGTTCTGATGTTTAAAAAACATCTCCTTAAAAGATATCCCTTTGTATCAATTCTGAATTCCTGTGTTAATTTATGTCCATTGTCTCTTGCCCTTTCAATACAGACCACTGAACCACCTAGTTTCATCTTATGGACAATCTTCTCATAGGTATTAGGAGGCTGCCATAAGCTCCCCTAAGAAGCTTTTTCTTCTCCAAGCCCAGCGCCTTCAGCCTTTACTCACAGGGCAAGTGCTCCAGCCCCTGAACATCTTGGTGGCTCTCTGCCGAACTCACTAGTTTAGTGATGTCTTTGTTGATAAGAGGACCCAAAACTAGACACATGATTCTAGATGCTGTCTCACAAGTGCTGAGCAGAGGAAGATAATTGCTCTACTTGGTCTAATGGCTATGCTCCTGTTAATACACCCCAGCATGCTGTTGGCTGCCTTTCTCCCAGACTCCAGGTCTTTTCCAGCAGAGCTGCTCCCCAGGCACTCAGCCCCCAGCCTTTATTGTTGTAAGGGGTTATTCCTTCCCAAGTACAGGCCTTTGCATTTGTACTTTTTGAATTTCATAAGGTCCCTGTTGGCCCACTCTTCCAGCCTAAACAGGTCCCTCTGAAGAGCAGAGGGAATTCTACCCTCTGATGTACCAAATACTGCCCCTTCCAATTTGGTGCCATATGCAAATCTGACAAGACTACTCTCTGTCTCTAAGCCCATTGCTGTACTCCATTTGTCATGAGCATCAAGGTTAATGCATGACCCATTAACCACTATGGTCTGAGCATGATCATCCAACCAGTTTGGACCCAGCTAGCTGTCCACCCAATCAGACTATATAGTCCTAATTTGTGTATAAGAATATTGTGGGCTAAAAAGGACACCAGCATCATGAGGCATTTGCTTCTGATTATATACCACAACTCCCTTTTCCTAGGGAAGCAAGAGTTAATTTACAGAGGTAATGTCACACTTATTGTGAAAAAAATACTTTTATCGAAATGGTGAAACCCTCAGACAAGCTAAAGAGCTAAAAATTACAGAGGTTACTTGTGTACTCCCTTGTGTACTTTCTCATCTGCATATTAAAACTCTCTGACCCATGGCAGGATTCAGGCAGCACAAGGTGGCCAGTTCAGTCTGTGCTATGAAGTTGGGAAATTATATGAAGCCAGAGTCATAACTCAGCATCATAAGAGCAGCCAAGGATCTGAAATTCCTTTGAGCCCAGCACCCTCTTACTGACTGTGACCAACATCAGATACCTAGATAAGAGTAAGTACAGCTATCGCAGACATCCCTTCTGCTTGTCCCATCCCACAGACAGATGAAGCTGCTCAGTTCTAGTGACAGGGATTTTTTTCACCTCTTCCATGATCAGCCTCTCCACAATTATACACATAACCTCCAACCAATGACAGTCTGAGAATGAAAGAAATACCCTTTAAATTGCCAAAATCTGAGAAAGTTTTACATTTTCAAGGCACGTTTGGGAAAACAAAACAACATGAGATTGAGGAACTTGGGCTGTAAAAGATAACAGACAATGAAAAATAAAATGGCCACGGGTACAGTTGTGAATGATGTCAGCATGACTTTGGTCAGGAAAGCACAAATTCCATTTAGCTCAGGGACAAAAGTGAGAGCCTGTTCACTACAAGTCAACCTACTGTGGGTCAGTACAACGCGAGAGACAGCACAAGAGTAGTCCTTATTCTGCGTGGATGCACAAACCGTTCCCATAAGACCGCTGTCAAGGTTCATGTCTATGCTACTTCATGTTGCACAGTTCTCCACAGAGGCGACAGGACCCCAGGTGCCAACCATCTCTACTGCAGCTGAGATTTTCCAGAAGCTTTCCAAGCTTTAATCTGTCTCTCTGCACAGGGCTGTGGCACAGAAGTGATTATCCAGCAGTTTTCCCTGCAGTCCTCAAGAGCAAAGGATTTTTGCTGTCTTAAGAATGGGACAACATGCCACATACCAGAATAATAATGATTTATGAGGGTAAAATCAGTAAACTTAAATCAAAATCAATAAGTGATGGGAAGGAATGTCTAATACAGCATGTCTTTTAATGTCATGCATGTTCCCGTGGTTTAAATCATAAATGACATTATCTACTATTATCGTTTCAATGCACTTGTTTGGTTAGGGTTGACATTTTATATCACTGTATTTACTGATTAGATCTAGAGTCAAAGGAAAAGGAATACAAATTAGTTTTTCTAATTACTGCAAGGCTAGTATACACTGCTAGTCTATTTCAAAAGTAATTTCTGTGGCTGATTCCCTGGAAACCAGCTTGCAAAACACAAGACTAAAAGAACTCTAAATCTTGGGGGAGGCGGGGGGGAGGACAAAAAAAAAATCCTGGCAAAGTCTGTATCTGCACAGCTGGTGAGAAAACTGATTGTCCAGACTCCAGCACCAAAGCCTCAAAACCACATCACAGGATATCCAGATCAAGTGTCCTATTAAGTTACAAGAGCCTGTCATAACCCCGCTCATTCAGGAAAATCAAGGAGTATCTGCCCTGGTGTCAAAGTAAATTATAGTGCCATAAATAAATGTAATGCTAAATTAGCAGCAAAAAAATAAGGTAAAAAATGCGTCTGTTTTTTTAAAAAGCAAATGCTTTCTGCAACTCAGAGTAACAATAAACACATATTTGTATATAAAAATAAAGGAAATAATGTTTGCTGAGAGAATTAGATTCCTTATCTTTATGCAAGTGGGTTTTCTGTCTTTATTTTGAGAATTGATTTAGTATTTGGCCATTGGATCAAATTCATTAACAAGATAACTCCAATAACTTCAGTGGCTTTTTCTCAGGGATAAATTTAAACGTAATGTAAATATATCTGTTTTTTTCAATCAGTTTTGGATCAGAACTTCTATGCAAATTTGCTAAGTGATACAGAATGTGTCTCATTGGGGCACATTATCTTAAATATTCTTTTCAAAACCATACACCATTTCCAATCCATAAAACTAAATAGGAGCTCATAAACTTATAAATATGTTTATTAGTCTTTCAGAGACAGGCACAGACTAGTAAACATTTCAAAGTCTGCATCCCTCTAGCCCCAAGGGTGTCTTCTTTAAAGAAGTCATTGATTTTTGTCATCAAAAAACAAGTATTCAAGTAACAGTCTCAAACACAAGCTGATGGTAAAGTATCCAGGATTCCCAAAGGTGCCATCTGTAAAAGGATCATTGATTTTGACCTTTTAGGTGGATTTGTCTTTTTTCCTAGTGTTTTATTATGTGCATCAATAACAGGGAAGGCAAAGAAGACAAAATGAGAAAGAGAAAATACAACTTTTTAGAGATGTATGTTTGGACTTCTGCCAAGAAAATATTTTTGCATTCAAGTATTCCACTGTTACCAGCTCCTAATCAAGAACAAAACGAAAACAAAACCTAAACCCCACATATCCCTGAAAAATGTCATTGTTTAGACCAATAGTTGGCTAAAAAATTATTCTAATTATCTGTTTTTCTCAAATTCCTTAGGACTTAGCATCTTTGCATGGCTTTAGTAAACATATCCACATCCATTACTCTCTCCCCATATGACAGTATAGATCTTGATTTAGGAGGAGAAAGCTGGGGTCAGATTCAATTGTCAGCTATTGTTAAAAAGAATCTAGAGAAGCACCAGTAAAATCAGCCAATAACTCCACAGAAAGAGGACACTGAATTTGCCCTACACTCTGTTGTATAAATAATTTTTTGCTGTTAATCCCAATTAATGTGTGAAGTTGAAATATGGACTTGTGTGGCTCCCCTACATCTCAAACAGGGTTAGGAAAAGGCTGATATTCTAGTATTGCACTAGTAGAAACACTGTGTGATGTCTAGACTGCAGGAAGAAGGGCAGCAATGTTAAAAAAATAAATCTGCTTATTCTCCAGCACTCCAGATGAACAAAACAAAGAAGGGGCCGTCACTTCAGCGAAAGTGGGCACATGCCAGGATATTTGGAGAGTATTTCACATGTAGGATTCTGAAAATAGCAGAAGTCATGTCCAGTACAGCTGACTATTCCATCTCCAGACTGGTAAAATTCTGCACCTAGTGTGACAGGATTGCCTTTATGTTCCCCAGCAATGCTGCTTGAGAGCCAGTGGAGGAAGAAGCATGGAAAAGTACTTTTACTGGTGCCACATAAGGTTTGGCAGGAGACCAGACCAGCAGGTAAAGCCATGGCCTCCAGCCCTGGTCAATAATAACAGGGAGTACCTTCAGGTGCCAAGCCCTGCCTCTGCATCAGCAGTCTGAGCCCAGTCAAAAAACTTCAGGCTGCATTTTTGCTGCCACCTGTACACCACATACTGCATATTTTAATGAAATTCAAACAGGAAGGCCATGTAACCTTTATTTTCTAGCTTAACATAAGCCATGTCAATATTCTGCCACAGCTATACACATGTATCTGGAGTCATATTAAGCACAGGTGAAGAGGGAGTTGTCATGGTTTAAGCCCAGCCATCAACTAAGCACCATGTGGCTGCTTGCTCACTCCCCCCACCTCCCTGGTGGGATGGGGAGGAGAATTGGAAGAAAAAGGTAAAATCTGGTGGGTTGAGATAAAGACAGTTTAAGGGGACAACACAAGGAGAGAAGAACTAATAACAATAATAGTAATAAAAGAATGTATAAAGCGAGTGATGCACAATGAAATTGGTCACTGCCCAGAACCTGATGCTCAGCCTGTTCCCGAGCTGTGATACCCGCCCCCCCCGCAACCGAACCCAGGACAGAGTGCACTCTCTAAATCTGAAGTCGTACATCTGAAGATAAAATGCATGTGATTTGCCCCATTAAACAAGTTGAATCTGTTTGTCACCCTCCAAGCATATGCTGCATGTGAAAAATGAGACGTGTAAGCGACATCCACAGTAGCTATCTGTACTCCAGCTGTGAAGGTTTATACTTGTACTCCTTTTCAGTTCCTACAATGGATTTAACTAAGGGCAATTTTGCACATTAGTAAGAATTCTTCTAAACAAAACAATCCTTTCAGTGAAAATGAAGAGGCTTTGAAAATGATTGCCAAGTGGATTAGGATCACTTATGGTAGATAGCTGTTGACAAGATATTGCTTGTGATTACCATGAACATACATCAATAGGTGCCAGAAAGGAAGCTCATAATTGAAATGATATAGACACTTCAACATATGCTCTAACAGTACATGTTATGTCAAAGAATTCCTGTGATTTCAACAAGAAAATTTCCTTTGGCTACCTACCAGAGGACATTCAAAACAGTCCAGCACCAAGCTGAGAGTCAGTTACCCATATGATTCTAATCCACCTTGGAAAGAAGCAACTGTACCCTCATGCTAAGTGTTTGCACAGTCACTTTACTTGCACAACAGATGTTCAGTGATAAAACAGTTTTGGTGAATCTGCTAAATATTAAACATCTCTCACTTTTACTCTGTTTCACTCTTCTTTATACACGGGTATTACATTATACGACTATCACACTACCCTGTGGTAATAGGCTAATATTTAGCTAATGCTCATGGGATCTGCAAAAAAGGCTGAAAAAGGTTTAATACAATTGCTCCCACACCTTTTACAACTTTTGAAAATTGTTCCTCCAGAAAGACAATTGCTCTACTGTCCTTTCTCACTGCTGTCCACCCTCAAGTTTAAAAGAACATGAAAAATCCCCCGTTTTGCAAATCTCTTGGTCCCTATATATATGCAATTGAATATGTACTTTATATACTCAGGTGAGCAGAGAATGGAATGTGCTTGGATTTACTGGCTTCTGCCTCTGCAGTAAAGTGTCACTGCCACCACTGTATAGACCAGGACATATAATAAAACATTTTATTTGGGAATGGTTTTGGTTTCACATTGGCATTTTTGATTCCTTTATCTCACTTATTTTTAGCTTTAGATGTTCTGACTTTGTCAGACAATTCCCACAGCTGCCTTCCAGTGCAGAAGGCAACAGTAGGAAGTCAGGATGTAGAAAAGGACAGTCTCAGAGGAGAATTCTTTATGCAATCCACACTTTCCCTTGGCACCTTTTTGCAGTCCCACTCCAACTGCAGTGCTAGGCTCTGGCTCTCTCCAAACCTTACTCTTAGGTATAGGCTAAGCCCTAGACCAAGAACCCCAGGCATCACCCAGATGAAAAAGTTCACAAGGGAATGTTATTCTTGCAGCCTAATTGATCCTTTGTGGTAGCATAGGGTCTAGAGTTAAGTTCTCCAGTTACTCTTTGCTCTCTGACTTTGGGTCTCTCTCTTCCTGCCCTCCTCCAAATTCCCTCACATTCAGGCTCCTTTAATCTTACACATCTGTGTTTTCTTCATTGGCGCTGCCATTCCCCCATGCTCACTCTCTCACATCAGTACTCTTAATGCTCATTTCTGCCTCTGTCTAGTCAACCGTCACTCTCTCTCCTGGTTTTTTTGGGTTTGTTTTTGTGTTCCCTACAGAGACATACCTGTTTAAACTGATGATGAGGTCACCACAGCATATTTTGTTGTCAGTCAGCTATAGTGCACATTAACCAAACCTCAATCAATGTGATGTAAAAACTGAAGGACACTAAGAGACAAGCCAGGCTTTGGAGAAAAAAAAATTTCAGGAGCTTTGTGGGGAAGAAACATCCTGTACATTCACCTACACACTTCTATCATATGCTGCCATGGTCTGCCAGGCACTGATGACAAAACAACTGTCCCTAGATTTGTGCCGGATTACAAAACACAATGGTACTTTCAGAAAGGAAGCAACATGGAAGCACTAACTTATTTCAGATTGATAGCAGAACCTGGATTCAAGACAGAATTAGCAGTAACATGGACTGCTTAAACAGCTCTTTACAGGCTCAGGCCCACAAACCATTATTATTTTGCACAAACATGAAACACAATGCCAGAAAATCACTGGGGTAAGCCATCAGAGTTTGTTTCATCCTGGCACAACCACTCCTCCTTTTGGGATGTTGTTATTGTGTCTGTCAACAGGTGGTCAGAAACTAGGGGAGACTGACCAATTAGTGGAGTCCTCATCTGGCGAGGTGTCATGCTGTGTGTTTGTCCTACGCACTACTGAATCTGACACTCAAAATGGGATTCATGTGGTGCCCTGGCAGCAGCTCTGCCTGAGGAGCCAAAAGGGAGCCTCCCTCTGGGTAAGCCAGCAGGTGTTAAGTGTATGCTAAACTGGTCTCAGCTGGAAGCCACTCTTTCAGTGTTAGAGGATTGTCTTGCATATCCAGCATAGTTTTCTGAGCATTTAACTAGAAATACAGAAAGAATAATGCTTCTTTTATCTACTTCAGCCTATCATTAATAATAAAATTAGTTTGTCTCCCTTTTAAGGCAGGTTCAATAATATTGCAAATTTAGAGTAAGCTCTAACTGAAGCAATTAAATCAATTCAACTTCCTGATTATAATAATAATAGTACAGAAATGACATGCAGAAAGTGAATTCAACACGCAATTTAGTACAATGAAAGACTCTGGTAACGTAGTAGTAATGTTAATAACATGCTTATTTGTGAAGAGTCTGTGTTTTGAGATCTGAGGGGTCAGCCTGTTATTTTCCTTATTGGTACCGTAGAGATTAAAAAACACATTTACTATCTATACATATTTACAATGGCCTGCATTTTAGAATTAAAGACTAAGGTATTCCTCAGTGGACAAAAATATCACACATAGCACCAGACTTGGTTTGGGCCTTATCTTTAGTTAACAAAGAAGTTAGCAAGTAATGGGCTTGTTAAAAATCTGTGTATATCTCCATATACATATAGTTATGTATATATACATATATGCAGTGTTACATTTCATTGACTGTCATGGACAATTTAATGTTGCTTTTTTCCAATCTCAGGGAGAGCAAGACAGAGATGGAAATAATCTTTAAATAAGCTTCTGGACAGTTAACGCATGGTTTAATAAGAGGGAATGGTGATTTCAATAACACTTGGAAATATCCTCTTACTGATTGTTTTTCTGTTTCAGTAGTAACCAGGGATGTTCCAAAAAGTTGAGGCACACATACAAATGATCTATGTTCTCTGATAGGTGGTAGGTATGCATTAAAGTTGTGATGCAGAGTCCAAAGGTGGATAATCTTATCCATCTACAGTAGCAGCCATGACACTTCTTTCAGTAGCCTGAAAGAGATTCCAGAACTTTCTGATGCAAGAAGTGTGGTAGGGAAGAGGAAGAAAGTTTACAAGAATGCCTACAAATATCCACAAGACACATTTTATCTAACAAATCTGAAATCACAAACACAGAAAACTCCATGACAGTATGCAGATAGAGACCCTGCCATTTTTCCAGGGTCCAAAAGCTAATGTTTACTATAAATGGAGTATTAGGCACATAACACTAATAGCAGAGTCAGCTCCAACATCAACACTCCTGTTGGCATGGTGCTGGGAAACACAACAGGATGCACAATACCTGTGTCTGTTTAGGAAGTCAAGGGGTAACATAACTACCTATACATATACTGGTTCAGCTTGCTCCACTTGGAAGGCAAAAACCACTTTAATCTTAATCTTCTTTCCCCAAAGTTTAAACTAATAATGTATTTCAACTCTTCTCTGGGAGAGGATAAAAGCAAGCATGTACACACTCCATGGATCATGAAATACTCTCAGACGCTGTTGGGGGTCACATTATTGATGTTGTAGATTAGAAATTCATTCTCAAAATATTTCCAATTGGTAAACTTTTAATGGGCATAAGACAATAATATCTTGTTGAATATGTACCTGTAGTGAGTTTAAAATTAAATAGTCAAGCCTTTGTTCTTCCTTCCAAGCATAGCCTGAACTGTACGGTCTCCTCTTAGCTCTTTTCCTAATGAAAAAGCTCTGTCTCCCTGTCATTTTAAAAGATGACAATAGAAATGGGAGGCTGGAAAACAAAGGTGGACAAAACGCATTAGCAAGAATGTCTACAAAACAGTTGTTATAATGAAAAGCTTTTCCCATAATTGAAGAGACCTGGCTGGTATCTCTATGCAAGGAAATAAAAGAGAGGGCAAGTGCAGAGACAAAGGAAGAAGATCTTCATTAGGAGTATTGTCTACCACATGGTTCCTCTAAACAAGAACTTTCTAAAGGACTGACATTTCCATTAAGAGGGCAGGCAGTTTGCTATGAAACGACATTCAGTTTTAAAGGCTTAGCTTAGAAGCAATTTACAGCATGAACAACAGTTTCCAATGCCATCTTTTCATTGCTTGGTTGGCTCTTTAAGTAATATCACAGTTGCCACATGAACAATAAGGGAATGCCATTATCACCAACAAAACCTCTTATATGCATCAGGGTTTGTTATTTAACCCACAGTCCCTTTATATTGCTTAGGAAATCAGAATGTGCATGCATGACATTTAGACCCACATTAGGCTTCTATACACTGACAAAGTGGATGAAAAAGAGGCTTCTCATGGCAGGACTCTGGCCCACTGTACAGTAAAAAATAGTAATGTCAGCAAGAAATAGTAAAATCTTCATCCCCCATGTTTCCTTTAGGAAAAATACACAGGCATGCACTCTAAAGGTAACCAATTCTTCTAACTTTGTGTTTCCCTGCTCCCACTTCACGTCTACACTCAATCCACTCTGAATCTGTTAGCACCAGCGAGAGTCTTTTAAGGGTTTTCATCATACTTAAAAGGCAGGACAGGGGAGCTCTACATTAGCTCCCCAATCAACTTTTTAAGTAAGACTTAATAAGCCTACTGACTTTTCAGGAGTCGTTTAGTGCCACTTCCCTTCCCTGTCTTGCTGTGACACTCAGCAGCACTTGAGAAGTGACTGTGCTTGCTTAAATGCTGAACTGGAAGTTGATTTAGGTCTCTTCTCCTTCCCACTCCAGCAATTCACACTCACAAGGCTAACGACAGTTAAAAAAACACAAAAGAAAAGTTACCAGAAGAGGGAAGAAAAAAACATTCTGCTAAATTTATGAAAAAAATTGTTTTTTGTCAACTGCACATAGTTCCTCTTTCTCTCACCTAACCTTTGAAACAATGGAATATCTCTCAGTATTGCTAAGGACATAGTAATATAGAAGTATCACCTTCCTTTTAAATGTACTTTTTATCGTAAGCCTAATGGGAAAATGGCTGGAGTTCTTGAAGTTTCTTGAATTATCTTGTGAGCAGCTTGCTGCAGTTCTTTTTATTAACCTCCAGACCTTACTATTTAGCCACAAATAGATTCAGGTCATGCATATTGAATTGTTTTGATGACAGTCTAGCATTTAATGATAAACTCTTCTCCAGAAAATTAAACAGTTCCAAAGCTGTGCTCTACAAATGTGGTTTTGGAAGGAGTACTGTATGACAGCTCAGATGGTCAAAGAAACCACAGCACTTTAGCAATGCTTAGTGCAAAATCTTTCTAAATTGAATAATTACTTAGGGATGATTATGACAGAGATAACAGGATATAACAGAAAATAAAGAAATAATAAAGTATCAAACAGCCAATGCCAGACAGCTGGCTATTAAAAGGCTACCACCAAATAAAATCAATAATTGAATTACAAGTTGTTTAGGACCCTGAGAATCATCCTTTTCCATATCTAGTAAGCGTTCCTCATAACTTTGATAATCTGATGTCCTTTAAGGAACTTTATTGTGTAAAGACGATGTAATATTTATTGGTTTACAAATCAGTTCATCTTAAGATTTGTTTTTTCCTCCTTTCTATTTACCACAACTTCTTCTTTTAAATTTATGTATCTATCCACTGAAATATTTATGCAAGTTGGGTCCAGAGGGAAGCAATCTTGTTTTTGCAGATTGTAGCTGGTGCTCTGAGACAACTCCACAGAGTAAGTAAACACAGAATAGGAGAATTGGTTTTGTGCGTGCTTTCCTCAGGCACATGCTCCCCACTTGCTGTAGTATTTGGAATTTGGTATTACAGAAGTGCTAGCAGCTCTGCTGAAGCCAACAGGAGTGAAACATTTGAAACATTCTGAAGGTCTTTCCAGAGATTACTGTTTTTGTTCTTTATCAAAGTTGGTAGAAGCACTTATTCTCTCAAACATAATAAATGGATTAGGTTATGTGCTACATTGATCTGAGGGTCAACCACTTCATTTGATACTCTATTCACAGTACTTGATTAAAAATGTACCGGTTTTGAATGTAATAAGGAAAATGGGCTTCCTTGCAAAGATTACAGCTTCAAGATGGCTCTTGGAACAGTAAACATAGGCAGAAACCCAAGGTTTTTTATGAGAAGTGAATTATTCAGAACCGCAACACTCAACCAAGCCTTTTACCACAACTTTGTCAGTGGGGGTCCTCTGTTGTTGTTGGTGTAATCCAACAGTGCGATATTTTACCTGAAAAAATTGATGGAGCTCTCTCCAGTTCTAGATCATCAGCAACCCACTTCTCACTTCCCAAATTTCGTCTCTGTTGGCAGTCTTACTAAGGACATCACCAAACACCGTGCCACATACTAGTGGATGCTTCACAGTGTAATCTGCACCTTCTGTGAATAGGCACGGTAACATATCCTATTTTATCGCCATTGATTTGTATAACAGCTTGTGTGGGTTAAACAGCAAACTTCAGTCTGTAACTGTCAGCCTGATAATTTCTTTGAATAGTAAGATATATGAAAGAAATGTATTACAGAATAAGATTATGCAAAAAATAATGAGGTTGTTTTCCTGTTGCACAGACTTTCAGTAACTAGAATTTGGGCTCTAAATTTGAAAGTATCAATTACACTTTATGTATTAACATAAATAACCCTGCTAATGTGTACTTTCTTGACTGCAACCCTCACTAAACTGCATCTGTGGATTTTTCTTGACCTTGCAGAAGATGTAAGCTGTAAATAATAACATCCTCTCTAACTATCTTCAGCAGTAACATTAGTGCCTTCTTTTTTTTTTAATCTCTTCCTCATCCTGTCTCATGTACTTTCCTCTTGCTTCTTTCTCTAAACTGACTTCACCTATCAACCATCTATGCTGCTGGTTCACTTCTGGTTAATCCTCCCACACCTCATTCCACATCTCTGCTTACAATCCACCAACATTTCCTTCACCTTCGCATCTTTAGTCAAATTTCAGATTACTTCCTTTCCACCAAAGCAAAAAATTCTTCTGCTTTCTTTCTCTGCTGCCTTGGGGATTTATCGCTATTCTTCTTGTCAATCAGACTACTATCCATTCATCTTCTAACATATGTAAAGTGTTATGAAGTTTTGTCATTCGTTCGTCCACAGATTTGTAAATCATCCAGTACTTCTTTTTCATTCTGACAACAAAACTACTCAATAATGCACCACTTGTTTTCCATCTTAATTCAGTAGCCTCCGTCTCTTCTCTGATTTTTATGATGTCCACACAATACCCTTTTAATTCACACAAATGGATGGATATGGCAGGCATTCAAGCAGCCTCCCTGGGAGAATTCTAACTCTCTCATATGGCCAGAAGAACAAAAGCAGGCAGCTGTTGAAAAGGTCATCAGGAAATACAAGCTGCAAAAATAGCCACATCGTTTAACCCATACTAGGTCTACTTATCAGCCCCTCACTACACCTGTGGCACATCTCATCAAGCCAGAGTTTTTATTACCTTCATGATATGCATAGCTTTTCCCTGCCTAAACTCTTAACACCCCTTTCTTGTGAGAAGCTGCCTGACATTTACACCTTATTCTCTAACTAATGGCAGCCTTCCCACCTTGTGACTTTTCTTCTTCTATTCAGTTTTGGCCTTAATGGTCCCAAGTATGAAACCACTGACTGACAAATGCTTTTGCTCTAATACTCAGATATGTTTCTTATGCCCATGCTTGTTACAGTTTGGCAGGAAAAAAAAAAAAAAAAGGCAAGTTAAGCTCTTCATTGTGTCTTCCTCATCTTGTTAAAAACTAACTTTTGCCCACAATCATCTTTTTGCATGCCTGAAGACTCCATCCACTGCCTGGCCCAGCTCTTCAGTTGGTATAAACTTGCTTCACACTTGAATCCAGTTCTTACACACTGGGGCTCTTTCCCCAAGTTAGAACTGTATTAATAATAAAACCTTTTGCCAAACAAAAAACTAGAGGGGAAAAAAAGAAGTCAACAGTACATAGAGGCAGTAATGAATGCCAGTTTACATGCTATAATATTGTACCTTGCCATATGTTCAAGCAGCTTTCCTTGGAGAATTCCATCTCTCCCACATGGACAGAAGAATGAGAACAACAAACTGTTGAAAAGGTCATCAAGAAATACAAACATCACAGATGGCATAGGTGGAAGCACTGCAAAAAAGCAGAGTGCAGAAAGAATGTGTAGGAGTATCATTCTCTAATTGGCAGTACTGAGATAGAAAGTGCACTTGTATGCTACCTTTATTAATATTAAAATGACTACTGCAAGGATACCTTACAATGTACTTGCCAACTAGTCCTTTTTCTAATAGAGATGAAACAACTTCTCCTGTCACTGACATTCTGTGCTGAATGTTTCTCCTTTTCAGTAGGTTTTAAGGAAAACTGAGTAATTCAGTGATCGCAGAGGGGCACTCTGATGTCCTGCAGAGGAGTTCTCTCTTCACAGAAACTTACCTTAGAATTCAAGGTTTTAAAGTACACCTCCTGTCCTAAGCAGGAATAAATAAGTTTCTTGTCTCACTGATGTCCAGAGACCCTCTACTCCCTGTTGTGCGTGTTAAAGAAACTCATGAAGACTACGAAGAACTTCACCAGTTTCCTCAGTGACTCTCTTAGATCAGAAGATTTTTCTTAAATAATGCAAGGTCATTGAATCACAGTCAAAAAAAGTATATAGAGAAAAATATTCACATACCATGACTAAAGCACAAGGTGAGTACAGACACTGTTAAGAGTAGCTGGTTGAAAGTCCAATTTGCTGAAACCGAGCAACAGGGTGTATTCTGTAAAACTGATGTTTTTTCAGAAAGCCTTTAGCCTCAGAAAAATTAAAAAACCAAAACCCCCAAACAAACCCAAGCCCCCACAAAATAACCCCAAACAAAAAACAAGCAAAACCCCTCTAACAATACATTGCTACAACAGGGCAGGTACTGGATACTATAAAAAACTCAACAGTTCTCTGTGTTCTCAGACACTGTATTATTTCCCTATACATAGAATTGTGATAGCTAAGACAGAATCATAAAAAATGAAATACAGATGTAGAGACTTAGAACTATCCAAAGGAGCAACTTGTTCCATTTACCACTACAGGTAAATGGTAGAGTAAGAGTATGGACAGAGTAGGTACACAAGAGCAATTATCCACAATTTTTTCCACAGGCAAGGCTTGACACCTTTATTCCTTTAAGATGGTACAAACATTGATATTATAACCCCTAAATTGGAGGGATGCCAGAACAAGTCCAGCATCCTTATCCTTAAGCCAACAGAAGTTGTTCCAGTAGCTACAGTACCAGAAAACACTGGAAAGTACCAGCCCTACGCAAGAGCTCAAAACACAGAGGGACATGTTATAACCTTGGACATGACCATCCTCCATTCAGAACTGATAATGGAGACTTCGGCACTTCACTGTGCAGTATGGTACTGTGCAAAGAGAAGGCAAAAGTGCACTTGGAAGAAGGAATCACAGCATCACCTAAGGACAGACCAAGATTATTCAGGCTGCCATAATCAAAGAGGATGGCAATGACTCCTCCTACTGAGAGAATTGCTTAGCCCAGAGACACTCACTATTTGCAGGAACTAATCACAACAAAATTGTGATGATTTAACAACCATTCTTTTAGGAAAGCTGTTTAATGCTAATCTGCTGCTCATCAGGATTGTTTTCTTCAAACTGAAAGCCTAAGAAAGGCTTAGGCCAAGACAAAAGCCATAAATAAGCTTAGAAATCAGCCTGATTATGCAGCAAACCAGGAAGCTTAAGATAAACCTTTTCAAGAAAGCATACAGAGATAGTCTAACCTTAAGAGCTTGACTACACAAGGAAATTACTAAGCATAAATCATGACATGAATGTAACATGCACTAGCAATTCCTCACTAATTTACTAGGTGGGAATACTAAGGCTTTTGACGCAACACAGTCCATGGAGTATGTTAGGACTGTTGACACGGTTATCCTCTCCTACTGTTTGCCACAGCCCCCTCCAAAGGACCTGTGAAAACCAGTGAAAGCTAACAGCCCACACAACAGCTCTTTACTTGTTCCAGACTGGCATGTTACTAACGTATCTGGCAGCAAGTTTGAAAAGTTCTTTAAAGTCACTATGGGCCATGCTGTGGCACAGTAACAGGAGAGTGAAGTCCATCACAGAGAACTGGGCCTAGTGACTCTGTCAGTCTTACCTTTTTTGGCTGTGGCTAATAGTGAGTCAATAACCGTATTTTGTTACAAGAATGCCTTTTAATCTATTTGCAAAGTGGATTAAGTAAAGGGTACTCTAATTGTGAAATAAGAACATGCCTCTAAGTATTAAATAAGAGCATGCAGAAGCAAAGCTACTGCATAAGAGTGTTATAGGATACAAATTATTTTTAGGTTAAAATATACAGAATACCAGAGAGAAAAAAGTATAAAATGCCCATATCAAATGAGAAAAAGAAACCAACTGGAAATAACTCTTCCTAATGACTAGATCAAGTTTGCCATAGTATTCATATGGCCTTTCAGACAGGACAGTTGCTGTATATAATGTATTGGTCATTGCTCTAGAAGACCAGGACTTACAAAAGTAAAAAAAAGAATTTTTTTTTATCTAAAAGGGTAGGGGCTTTTTAACTTCAGGCTCCCTGCCTGAAGTTCTGGGACTTGAAAGAGAAAAAGCATTTTCTCACATTCACTTTCATTTTCGTTCTCCCCTTTTATTAATAATGAGCAGTTTCAGAAATGTGATCACACTTTATGCACTTTCTCTGTCTTCACCTTTACACACTTTCACAGAAGCCTTCTATCAGAGCATGGCAATTCATTTAGCACCATCATTAATTGTTTACTAGATCTCTTTAATTTTGACAGAGAGGCTTTCTGAGCTCAAGGGACTACTGCAGTTTCTTAGCTGCACCAGAACTGAAGAGCAAATCTACATTATAAATATAGCTGACAATCCTGAGGACCATATGTCAGATGGCATCTCACAAAAGTAGTACGCCGTGTTGGGGCTAGATTCAAAACAGCATGTGCTTTGAGCAGGGGAACAGGAAAAGGGCAGAGGAAGACACACAAAAACATTGTGGGAGAGGAATTACAAAAAGGGATAACAGGTATGGATAACACCAAATGAAAACATGAAGTACCTTTTCCTTGGAGGTTCAGAGGGAGTTAGGAAAGGGAGACAGGCAAACAAAGCCACAGAACTGACCGTGACCCAAAGAGACATTCTCCCAACACGTAGATAGACAGTTGCCAGATATCTGGGTCAGGTGTAAAGATTTATGCTTTGCATTCCAACTGCAGGGGGTCAAAGAGGTTTCTGACGTTGTCACTCATGGTGAGGATGTGAGACAGACAGATACTCTGTTCATTGTCTTCAATTGTTACAAACACTCTGCCGCACAGGATGGTCCTATGCTTATTCAGAGATCTGGCCTTCCTGTTATTGATCTATTGCAATTGCTCCTAGATGTTAAGTCTCAGGTGGATGTGAATTTTATTTTTAATATCAACATGGTCTTTCTAAAACGATGGGTGGACCCAGTTGGGTTGGTAGGGTAGAAAAAAAGAAAGGGAGAGAATTGGTGTGAATGTTAATTGTCATTGGGAAGAAGGTGGCAGGAATGACCAAATTTACACAGGAAGGGAAGGACAAAAAGTTTGGAAAAGTGTCTTAATTTTAAAGCCTTTTGCCCACCCACAATCTTCCACATTTGCCATTTGTTTGTACTACCTTGGTTATTCCGATAATTTTTCTGGAAAAAAGCTTATTTTCCCTGTTTTATTTAGTCATTAGTTGGACTGAGTTTCTTCCCTCTGGCTACAGCAGAAAGGCTGATGCAGGACGATGCTAGCCTCTGCTCTACTGGCAGCAATAACTAAGCGTGCTTTCATTCCTGAGAGAGGCTGCTTTTACCCATGCCTTCTAAAGTGCTTTTGGCCTTTCACTGGGGCATGGTCAACATGGTCCAGCACTAATTTATACAATACAGTCAGCAATTACAGAAACTGCCATTGGGTTAAGGTTGAAGATTCCCATTATAAGGCTGACTTCCAGTGTTTCTAAGTACAGCTAAGAGACTTAATGGAAGCTTCCAGGCTATGACTCAAGTGGGTTTTTTGTGTTGGTTCCTGCAACTTTAAAGAGTGTGATAAAACAATCAGAAAGACAAACAGAAACCTGCGGTGAAATCCTAGTCCTCAATGACATAGGTAGATGACTAGCCAGTGGAACCAGGGTGATACAAGTTTTTGAACAGGTACCTAAAAGTTCCCTTGGAATTTTGTGACCTATTAAAAAACCAACCAACCAAACCCCACATAAACAATTTAGGATGGGAAATAACAGGAGCTGCCAAGTGGTTTTGTTTCTTTGGTCTGCATGAAGACTATCGTTAATTATTACCTCAATATTGCTGTCTAAATAGAAACTCATGGTAAATTTCTGAGAAATGTGAAGTTAAGATGCGCTACATTCCTGTGTGAACAGCAAGGAAGTCATACAGGGGACTGTCTCACAAGCCATAAATCTGGTACAGACTGTTGCAATATTTTAAAACTTCTAGATCTCTAACCCAAACCCACAAACTTCTCTGCCGTAACTAAAGAGATCAAGAGCATACTTTTTTAAGTGTACTTTGATTAACATGCCTAACATTTGCACTTTTACTTAATTCACCGTAATTAACATTGTGAACAAGTTTATAACTCAGAAACTGCCAAAGCCCCACTCCAAATGAGAACAAAAAAGGGTCATCAACGAGGTTCATTAAACAGGCTAATACCAGTGGGATGCCAACAAGATACATGCATGACAGTGCTTGGATGAAATTTTTTATGTCCTTTGCTCTTGAACTATTGAAAATGTTGTGTACCCTCAATCGCTTCTTCAACATCACCTCGGTGATCTTGAAAAGTTTTTAGGCAACATAAACACGTATGACCAAACTACTAGCTGGCTTGTGGTTCAGCTGTCTTCAACACTCAGAACTAGAAACACTAAAAGAACTCCACTCTTCATCAGAAAGCAAAAGAAAACTAACAAAAATAGTGTAACAGACAGTCCCCTGAATAAAAATATTGCTTGGTCTAAAAAGAAAGTTAAAAGGATGCTTGACAACATTAAGAATAGCACACAAAGACAGTGAGTCATAGTGAGCCATCTACAGAGGACCACAAATCAACTACAAAGGAAATCAGAATGATATCAGGAAACGAAATATTAGCATGGGAAAAACAAATCACATGGCACTGTAAAACAAAAAAAATCCCCAACTAGATAGGGCAGCTGGACTCATCATCCTGCTGTGCTCTGTATACCTACGGAAAAAATGGAAGTAAAAAACTACAGTAGTGAAAACTGCAGGTTTCCTGGGCACTGTGCGAGTACGGCTTTAGCTTAATGACACAAGGTGCAAGCAGATGGCAAATCAGGTTCAGGGTGCTCTTCTTGGTCTACTACCTCTGAATATGTAAGTTAAACCTGGAATACTAAGCTAATGTTGCTGATTTGGGGAAGGACCGAGAGCCTGACTCAGATGATCAGTGTCTCACACACATGGCTTTTTCCACTATCTAAATCAGCATGAGTACCTGTGTCAGACTGTGTTTTGCTACGTAGTGTCATAGCCACCAAATCCCAACACCCTCCTGCCCCTGACCTCGGGGTGCTGCTCTATCCTCATTTCAACAATAAAGTATATTTAAGCAGATTTCTTTGTCCATTTGTATTTTAGAAAATACTTATGAAAAGTCTTCAGTTTAGGCATCAGACAACAATGGGACTTAATCAGAGTCCTAAAAATAAGTCTGTATTTCAGTTTCTGCTGGATATAAGTGGGAGGTTCAAATGGGGACGTGGGCACAAAAAGTCTTATGAAGGCATGGCACGAAAAGTTTAACTAGGTGTGCCACACGGTATGTTAAAAAAAAAAAAAAAAAGGCTACTGCAATGGTCTGCCTTCTCATGTAGAGACAGGGGGAAGGTTTTAGAATGGACAGATTATTCCTGTAATAAAATGCCCTTTTATTCACTCAGAAGACAGCCACAGGGGAAAGTTCAGAGGAGGATGGCAGGATGAGGTGGGAGGAGGGGAAAATCTCTTTTACACAGAAAAACTTTGTTGCATTTCTCCAATGAACAAATATTAATACTTCATTTCTAACCATCTAAAAAACAGACACAGCAAAATGTATCCCCAGCAGTAAAAGGCACTGCCCTATTACCCTCCCACTGTACACATTTAAACCAAAGGGCAAATAAATGTTGGCAAACAGAAATGTGATGACTTACAGTATTTTCTTTGCTACAGTTAGCTGGGAGGAGAAAAAAATCCCCCAGAAAGATTAGGAAGCAAACATAAAACTGATCTTGAAATTCCTATTTGTTGATGCCCCAGGGCAGGTACTTTTTCAACATTATATCTATTTTTGAAAAGTACCTGCCTATTGGGGCACCTATGCTATTGAAAGCCAGTCTGTCTTCAGATTCAGAAACACTGACTCACTTGGTAAAAAATAAATTAACCAATGCTCCCCTGATTAAAACAGGTATTAGACATACAGAAAGTCTTCAGGAAAACATCTGTTGAAAAACAATATTTAATTTGGAGGAACTTTATCTAAAAGTGAGGGAAACTGTATTTAAAAGGACCTGAATTTTAACCCCAGGAATGATTTCTCATTTTGTAAGCTGTCTAAACTGCAGATTGCAAATCAGGAGGAGGAGGAGGATTAAACTCTATCCATCTGCAAACTAGATTACTGTTTTGCCTTAAAGGTTCCTTTTTCCTTTCCCCTCAATAATTTTGGCATTCACTGGCTAAACCTTTTATTTGTGGCACATACACAGGCTGGAATAATGTTATTCTTAATGGACATAAGATGTTCTCACTGGCATAATTGTTAATTCTTAGGGAAACTTTCCTAAGATTACCTTACCCCCTGCCTATTACTATTCTAGCCCCTAGCAGGAGGGGATTTTTTATTTGATGTTTACTAATTGTGTTTATTTCAAACACATTTGATTCTCAGCAAAGCCACTGAGGTTCTGCTTGCACTTTAAATTTGCAGGTTTACTGTAAAATGCCAGGCACATTGAGATGAATCAAACTCATCTAAGCGTGAATGAAATGTAGTGAGAAAGTCCCTTCTGGCATCATTTCTGGGATTAGTAATTTGTGAAATTGTGGTGATGCAAGGGAACAGCATGAGAAAGTCATTTCCTTCCCCTTTGTCCAGTCTAAATGCAAATCTGAACTTTCTTGGCAGTTCATTTGCATATTAATGCACATAGTATTCCACTCCAGAGATCACTTCAGATTTTCTAAATTAAGTTGGGTGGGTGGGCTGAGGGAAAGGGGTCATTTTTGTCATACTAGCACAAATATTCTTAGATACTTTACCAAAAAGACAGAAAGCAGGCAATCATTTTACTTGCCCTATCTCTATTTCAATTTGCCAACTGGACCACTGCGGAGATGCAGAGGATTAAAGGCAACGGTTGACCAAACGGAGGGAAATGCTTCATGTCACTGAAGAACAAATATGATGAAATTAAGAAAGGGTAAGAGTGCACACCAGTCTAATTAGCATTTCTTCCTAGTAGCTTGGGAAATGTCATCCACCAGTTGGTGGCAAAATAAAGATGTAATGTGAGTAATAATGAATTAAATTGTGGCTATTTGCATTGAAATGTTAAGATAATGATCTGAAATTACTATTGTAAATATTCCTCTTGACAGTTGAAAATTGGACTTAAAGCTAATAGTACTTTGGATGAACTTTAAGCCATGAAATCACTTTTAAAGCTTTACACTCCTTTTGGCTATGACAGTGAGTTTCGGAAAGTTAATTTACCTCTGTTTTGTTCAAGCTGTTTGGTAATTGATGCATACATCATGGAGGTTTTAATGAACAACTACAGGACTACTTACCCTATTCACTAAGTATAACTGAAACACTTGATTACTACTCCTGAGCCAAATAAAACAATAGAGTCAAACACAACAAAATTTTTGGCTGGGGACTGGAGGAGGTGAGATCAGTAAGGATCTGTTTAAATGCAAAGAAAAAGGCAACATTTTCAGAAAATGCTTGAACATTTCAGATATGTCTTCTTGCATTAGCTGCAATTTATAGTTTTGCTGTTAGCATTAGGAATCGCTTAGGGAGAATTTATGTGTCTATGTCTACAAACTAGTACTGTCAGAGTAAGGTTAGCTGACAAAATGGAAAAGCAGCAGATATCTTCACAGCATCTGCTGTGTAAATAGCATTCCAGTAATAGTGCATTTAAAATGAGGGTTTATTTCCAGACTATAGAGTCTAATTACATTGTAACATTATTTTTGCCATAAGGGATGTTTTTATTTAAAGATGGATGATGTAAAAGGTTTAAGATACACAGAATTCCATCATGCTCACGAAAAGTGGTTTTGCACAATTAAAAGGAACGCTAAAGACTTTTAAAGAGCGATGAGGCTCCCAAACATCTAAACTGAGATCTCCTTAGAACTCTTTGATGGCTCTTGCTTTCAGAGAGTACTCACTTCCTGGAGTCCTGGAGTCATCCTGCAATGGGCAGTGAACAAGAGCTGCGCTCCAAACAGTCACAAGTTCTTCAGATGTAATTTACAGGGCTGATGAGATTCAGACTACGAAATCTATATTCAGTATATGAATCCCCCACATCTGTATGAATAGTCAAAACTGCCTTTTCAAACTCCCCCAAAAGTCTGCCCTAGCCTAAGTTCTGCCTCTTTCCAGCTGCAGCTGCCAGTAGTCACAGCTTTTCATGAACTTTCAAGGGATGGGTCTGTAGGCCCCAGTGTCACAATCTCCTGAAGTCAAACAGCTATATGTTTTCATGCACTGACTCTAGCATTGAATTATTGAGCCAAACTACCTTCCCTTATTTATATGGATCAGTCACTTTGTTGATTATCCTCCCTTTAGTTATTAGAAATACATGTTATCTATATGAAAAAAATATAGAAAAATAAAAGGCAGGCACTGTTAGTGCTTTAAATTTAAATGGCTTTGTAAAGAAAAAAGGCCTTGTAGTCTGACAATATGCAGCTTACAGTGCTTCAGGTGTTAACTGTTAGCTCTTTTTCTGGATCTGTGCAGCTTCTGCACAGTGTTCTTAACTGGGTTACCAGAGACCAGATGAAAAATAAACTCTATTGAATCATCTTGCATTTCATATATGCTATGTTACATTCAGGGATGTAACTAAGCAGAGCTACTGTCACTGTATTTGTCACACATTATCCTACTCCAGGAACAGTTAAGAAACATTTTGTTTTCCAGTTCACATTCAGAGATGAGTGAGTCACTGCATTTCTAGTCTTCCTAAGATTTCATACTTTAGACCTTCTGTATTATTTTTCTGGATAGATAAAATATATTTTCCACCTCTACAGAAATGTAATTGTTTAGGCAGCACAAAGGCCTTATCAGTGGAGAAATATTCCCTATTTGCTATGTCCAATACTGTGCATGCAGGACTGGATATAAAGCTGCATGGGCTCCCACAGCCTGAGTGAGTTAAGTAGGAAAAATTCAAGGTATCTTGGAAAAATACTGGGAGAATACACTGGTATTCCCACTAGTGGGAAACCACTAAGCATCCCTGGGTACCTCTCTGAAATTGTGAAAGCCTAAAAATGACATACAACATCTAGCCAAAAACCTGAAAGCAGGAAATATAGTACTGACAATGTAAAAATTTTAAGCTACTGTGTAACAACACATTTGATACAGGCTCTTGGTGTCAGCTCAGTATTAAGATTCTGCACTGGAGGTATATTTTCTCCAGTGCAGATCTGTGTAAAGCATGGATGAATATGAGACTTCTATAAGTCATCTGTCTTGAAGCGGAGTTATTCAGAGGTAGAGCCTGAATGAGAGCTATCTGGGGAGTTGGTCAAAAGTGGCATGGAATGCAGATAGCTGAATGAGAAATTGGGGTG
The DNA here is from genome assembly GCF_929443795.1 of Astur gentilis. Lineage (NCBI taxonomy): Eukaryota > Metazoa > Chordata > Aves > Accipitriformes > Accipitridae > Astur > Astur gentilis. The sequence continues at coordinate 36,884,078 of NC_064886.1, read as the reverse complement.
GAGAAGATTCTGCCGTGGAACCATCTGCCCAGTCTCCTCCACTTCTAGCTTCTGTTCACCATCTCAGTTGCTGCTTCTACACTCCTCTCCATCATGGAGAAGCATAGAAAAGACATGCCAAGCAGCTGCATCTCTACTTACAGCTTTGATGCAGTGAGTGAAATGCTTATGTGACAGACTTGCTAAGGGTCTGACTTCCGTCAGCTCTGTGTTTATATACTTGATCAGATAAACAAAGAGGGGAAATGCTATAAATGTGAATACAAGTTTGATCATATGCTCTTAAAGCTCCCGACTTTCCTATTTCGCCTCTTACCTGAGCATTAACAGCTTTGGACATTTGACTGCCTCAATTTTTAAGGGGCAGGAGGGGGGGTGAGGAGAAGAGGGAGAGGGAAGAAAGAAGGTTGCTTCTTGTTTATAGCGTTACTGTTTAAACAGTTCCAGTTAAGCTTTGAAAAGCACCTTCCTTTCACGTCAATAAAATGGCTGTAGGCCAAGTTCCCATCTGTGCTTAACTTGTATTTGCTGGCTGGAGACAATTTTCTGCTAGGCCTGTTTAAAAGAGAAAGCAGTGTAGCATGATAGCTCTCTGCTAGCATGTGTCTAAATGTAAGTTCGGTAACTATGGTATCTCAAAAGTTTCAGTTACGTGGATGTAATATATCCCATATTCCAATTTTGCCCACAAACAACAAGTAAAGCCTTAGAAGTAAAAGTCAGGGTACTCAAGTTGCACCGCAATCACTTACTAAATAAATCCTAAAGCATTCCAAAGAACGCAGCTCTGACGTGTCCTAGAACAGACAAAAAAAAACCTTTCTCATAAAACTGAACAAACTTTCTTCTCCCCTTTCCTGTTTAACTCCCACATACATGCTCCAGCTAAATGAACTGATGACTTCTATTTTCTAAGTCTTGTCCCTTCTCTTTGTGAAGGAATACCAAATATTTCATCAAAACGTTCTGAAAATTACTACATTACTATACTACTATGCTGAGGACAGTTCTTACTGTACAGAGACATCATTCCACAGGAGACCCTCCCTGTGCAGTTAACAAGATCCTGAGACAGGAGGCGTTTTAATCTACAGAAAAAACCTCAGCTTTCAGGTCTCTTGAACTCAAAGCTTAAAGTCCTGAGACTTGAGTTATGTATCTGAGGGAAAATGGAAGCTTCCTTACTCAGCCCATAAGCAGACAGTGTTGCCCCAAAAGTGGGGTTGTTTACCCAGTGTGTAAGACACCAATATACACACAGAGCAGAGGTATTTTATTCCAATTCAGGTTTGTGCAAAGATGAGGGCTAGGTGGTAATCCACAAAGCTAGCACACCTCATACCTAAGTGGGCAAGCAATTCATACAGTTCAGTTTTACATATTTAGTTTCCAAAGTTCTTGCCCAAAACTATTATTGGTAGTTGCTTATCTATCACAGTTTGTATTGGGCTAAAGTTTTCCCTGCTTCGAATTAAAGGTACAGTGTTCTTTTATTCTACAGCACATGCTCAAGGAGAGGGGGGGGGTTAAGTCTTTTTGGTCTTGAATTGAGCCGATGGTCGTGACCTCCCCCGCCACCTTTACCTTCCCCCCAGTTATCAAAGATCTTTGCTGACTTCATGCCTAATAGCAATTATTCAAGTTTTGGAGCCTCCTGGGGTAGGATGTTCCCTTCTTACCAATCTTTTAGTTCTTCTTCAGGGGCACAGCTGTTAGCAAGGCATGAATTCTTTATACAAAGGGTATCCTGTTGTGCAAGACCTTTGTGGCCTTTTTAAGGTGGCTTAAGTATATCAACAGGTCTAGAGCTACTATTGTAAATTTCCCAGCTCCATCTTCATTCTGTCATGCTTTTCCAGCAGACATTGTACTTCAGTGGAAAACAAACACAGTAATTTCACCAAATCTCTGCTTGGTGAAGTAAGAGTATCACGAAGTCATATTAAAATTTTGAAAAAAACCCTTGTTTCAATCCAATACTGAAAAATAACTCCTCTCTCCTTCCTTGTCCCCTTGTGCATATTACCACAAATGATCAGCCAAATGAATATATCTTTGCTTCATCTGTAGGTCTTGTCCTTTCTCTCCAGAACAGAACTGCAGCCATTGCAGTATCAGTACCTTCAAAGGAGTGGCCCTGCATCTCTGAGAATGGGGTAGAACATATTCCCTAACTGGTGGTGAAAGTGAAACCAGAAAAGGGAGAGAATTTGGGGTGACAACACTGCACAGCAGACCTACAAGAAACAGAAAGTTGTTCACAAGACAATGCCACAGTATGTCTGCAGCAAACATACAGCAACAACATAAGAAACAAAGCAGAACAAGAGATGACAAGGAGAGGTTGATGGGACATTTTGGAAGGCTGAAGACAGGTTGCCTGAAACACTGACCTATTCAATATATAGGTCAGCCTGCCACATGTAATGAGCTGTTGCAGTGTGTTGTAAAACTGCTGCAAGAAACCACTGCTATCGCTTTATCTCTTTCCTATTAGGAGTAAAGGTCAGGCACAAGCTCCTTCTGTTGCTCTTGGCTGTTCTGAGTGAAGGCCATGGAAGGAACCCATTACAGAGTAAAAGTGAATTGCTCCAGGCTCGTAAGTTGCATTGCCAGTGGGGAGGCATATTGCTAATAAAAATGGTCTGGTAGTAAATCATTTAATTTCTTGGCTGCTCCTACCCTCATTTTCAGATGGAAGCTGATGTTTTAAGAGCTTTAAAATTCAGCTCTGATCAGGAAATTACTAGTAGTTTGAAAAGCCGCTGTTTGAAACAGCTTTGTTCCTTTTCTAGCCTCAGTGGAGCTTGAAATCAGCTGCTGATAGAGAGATAGAAGTGTACAATCGTCTGTTTTGGGGGGTTGTTTTTTTTCCTGTTAAATAAATTGCAATGAAATGTCCTTTCTCATTAGCATGCTGTTTCATCAGTCTTGCTAGGCCTTGCTGCAGAAGGACTGCCTATAGGTCTCTTAACTCATTGAGACCCAGGGAGCCTGCATTCTACCTGTGCTGCTCTCTGCTGAGTGGTTTTAGGAAACCACTCCATTCTCCTGTGGTTTTGTGCCTGGTCCTGTTTTAGGCCATTAGCTCTTTAGGGAAGAGACTGAGTTTATTTGCAGATTTTCCAGTTTTATGTAGATTTGTGTAAAAATGAATGTGTCTAACATCAGGTACTGTTATTATAGGATATAAATATCATAATGAAATAAAAAATAATCCTTACATTTTGATTCCCAAATACTATGCTGTGCTAATTTGGGGGTGGGCCTTGGACCATAAACGACTCATTAGGATCATTATAACTTTGAGGTATATTCAAACTTCAACTTTTCTTTCACCTTCCCTTAGAGACTTCCTGTTTACTTATACCATATTCTGCCCCATCTTGTATCTGCAAGATCAGCCTGCTTACGCAAGCGTTCTCTATAACCACCCCTACAACTACACTGCTCCAATTTCAAGCTGGTCACTTGTTTGCTGGATTAAGAATCTGAAAGTAAAGAATGCTTCTTAGCTGTGCTTGCTGTATCTTTATGATGGCTGAAAGTGATGTGTTATTACTGCAATCAGAATGTTACTTTCAAATATTCATGGAACTGCATTTTTTTTGTCTTGTCCAATAGCTGAGATTCATAGATTTTAACGGTTCCCCTTATTGATTTTATACTTTGCACCAGCCTAGTTTACTGACCAATTGAATTTTAAAGGGGCTTATGTATTCTATAAAATTAAGGTAAATTAGTACATTTCTTGCACTTCATAAAATCTTCAGGGGCCAAACATTGCCATCAAAGTGCTTACATTGTACTGAGATGATTACTTTGAATATGAGAGGGTTTAGTGGATGTGTAAAGGTTTTAATGAGCTGTACACAATAGGACCCTCTGCATCATAAAATAAGATTCTGGAAAGCAGCCTATATTAGGAAAAAGAAAGCTTAACTAAACATATAAAAATAGTTTCTTGTATTTTCTTCATGGCACAGTTTAAGTTACTTGCTAACAATTTTAACACAAAAATAGATTTGTGTGACTGAAGAAGATAATTTATGCACTTCAGTGTAGGCATCCCACAGCTAACCTATTTTCCCCAAAGTGACATAAAAAATTAGTGAAAGGAAATCAAGCAGTTTCATGATACCATGCAGAGGAACAAGTGTTTCTGGTATGTTTAACAAAATTAATTAGAATGAGACTGGCAAAAATCTGCTGCCTAAGAACTGATTCTTAGGTTTGCAGAGTATATTATGCTAGCATGAAAAGTAAGAAAAGCACAAGTATTTCCTGTTTTACTGTTTCCAAAAACATTAATATCAGCATCAGCAGTGGGTGGCAGGAAGTGGAAGAATCTCATCTAAGTCATTCCATACCCATCTTCTTCTTCATGTCTAGCATTCCATTAGGTGTCAGAGATAATACTTTAAATATAATCAAAAGAAGGTAGTTATTAATCCTGAAAAGTAGAGAATTGGGTCATTCTTTTTTTTTAAAAAAGAATGTGATTAAAAAAGCTTGTAGGTTTCTCTGAAAAATTGTTACATTTTTCAGAAAAGTCCAAAGAGAGAAAGAAAAAAAGGAACAACAGGAAAAAGATAAAACAGAATGTAAAAGTTATTTAAACTCTAAGTTATGTAACCAATGAAAAGGCTTTTCAATTCCAACTTTGTCTTAGGCTTTGGTTTGGATAAAGTATGTTCAAGTCCTTACAGTACCTGACTTTGAATCAGAGTTCTGAGATCCTATTTCCAGCTCTGCTACTACTTTGCTCTGCATTTTCAAAGACAATGTTTTAATTTCTGTGCTTAATTTTCCTTCCTACTTTACTAATAATGCAAACTCTGTCAACTCACAAAGCATCTTAGAACACAACAATATGAGCAGTGACTTAAGGTACTGGGATGCATCTATACACAGCAATACACCTCCATTTTTAATTTGTTGGACTGACCTAGAGATACACATGACTACTGCAGTAATAGAGTCAGTTGTTTAAACAAGTTATGTAGAAGTCCCCTATTTTGTGTGATAGCAAATGATAAAGAATGATAGATTCAGAATTTCAGCCTCAGATAATTATAGACTCTGCAGTCAGCCTCCAGTAAGCTGTTGATCAGTATATACAATCCCCCAACTGTTCAGAACTGTGCCTCTATGTTACTTTGTAATAACTGTTTTGGCTAATGGCATTCAGGTTTTACTTTAGAACACATTATTATACAAGAACAAATAAAAGCCTAAATATCTTAGCAACTCTTTCTTTGCACTTTAAACAGTAAACATTTTTTCCATTATTGAAGATGTACCTTGACTTTTTGGGATATACAATGTAAGTACACATGAACTCTGTTATCTACCACATATTTGTGATTAAAGCTTCCAAGCAGATGGCAAAGTACAAATAGTGCTACAAATAATACACAGCATCTCTTTTGATTTCAAATAGCTGCCCGAAAACACAACTGAGGTGCTTACTAAGTTATAGCCTCGTATTTTCTTTTCAGGTGATAAGCTCTTAACAGTACTTCAAGAAAATGTGAGGAATTTTTGACAACTCTAATTCGTGATTTTGAAAGTTAAATGTAGAGTAACATTAATAAAGTAAGCCTTTATCACATTTCTTTACTTGCACTCTTTCAATAAAGTCATGGAAGACAAGATCAAGTTCAACACTGTATTTCTACTGTACTCCCTTCTGGTTCTTCATTTAAAATTTCATATCCTTTGAACTTCATCCATCTTCCTTTTTTCATGTCTTGCTTCCCTTCCCTAGACAAGTTATTTTCAGTTTCTGTATCTCTACCTTCCTCTGTAAGGCTGATAATTTTCCTATCACAACAGCTGAAACTTGGTCGTATCCAGTAAGGCCCACAGTGGATTTCAGAAAGAGGACGAACACAAAATAATCATGTCTAGATAGATCCTCCCAGCCTCCAAACATCAGCAGTTAGTGGGCTTCCTATAAAGCCTGATTCAGAGGCTCTACAGCCCTGATAGACTTTTCCTCTATGAAACTGTCTAACCCTAATTTATACTCTGTGCCTCCACAACCACCTGTGGCAATGAGTTCCACAACTTCAGTATTGCTGAGCAAATGTACAGTTGATAAACATAGACTTATTGCTCATTTTAGTGCAATTTCTATGCTTGTCACAGTTTAGGAATGTGTCCTTAAATGCTCATGGGATATGCACATTAGCCTGACTTCATAATCTAAGACATGCAAATGGGTCTTTATACCAATGTATAACCCATTAAATCAATGGAGTTTCACATGGACGTATGGTCTGCCCACACAGATCGAATTACAGGTTGAGGGCTATAATTGTAGCAAACAGCACATAATTACTAGAACTGCACTCTCTTTGTTACTTCTGAACACTGAGAATATTTCCTATACTAAAAAGGTTATTCACAAAGACAGTACGGTTCCTTTACAAAAAAATAAAACAAAAAGCTACAAAAAAGCCATAGCCTATTTTTAATACTTCCATTTGTCTTGAAGTGACAGAGAAGTCAAAACTTCAAATTAGTAAAATAATGTAAAAATGTATATGAAACTTCAGCAGTGTCTGGTAGTTGCATTGTGCAATTGTACTCATCAAAAGCTATCCTGACAGCTTTTTCATACTAAGTTAAAGTATAATTATTTGTTTATATTTCGAAGTTCTAAGAATTCTGTGTACATATTTCATTTGACTGTATCACAAAAGAATAATTTATTGGAACTACCTAACAAAAAGCTCCCAAACCTGGCTGTTTCAATTCCTCACTCATTTCCTTCAGAATGCCTTTTTTATATTGCCATAAGATTTCATCTCTCCAGCCCTGTGCTGTAAACTTCTAGACTGTAACAAACCTCAGCCTCAAAAATGTCAACACAATGAAAAATGGAAATCACCATAGAGTAAGCTGGTCTCAGAGCTCCTCTGAGCCTCACTCACTCTGGCTTCTGGGTCACTGCCTGAACTGAATATGCAAGCTTACCACTACCATTCACACTGTTGCTGATTCTCTGTGCTTTGTTACTAGAGTGTTTACAAGGAAAAAAATCATCCATGCAATTCTTCCCCTTCTTTCCTCTTTTTCTTCTGCTTCCTTAACAAGAACATAGCATAGGAGGTCTAAATACATAAAAAAAGTTACATTTTGAACAATACCCATTTTTCTTAACCTTCACCATTAGAAACACTTGCTAAGGACTTCTGTGAAAAACAAGAGTTTTAAAGAATGTACCAGCATGTTAGGAAAAGTCTATAGGACTGATCTGGGAATATATTCTTTTTTTAATTTACGGATTACACTGAATACAAGCCAGGGAAGAGGGTCAGTGTCTTTAGATTTGCTATGTTATGATATAAATACAGAATATGATACATGCTTTAATATTTGCTTTGATGGTAAAGGAAAATTCTAAGAACTCTAAATAGGAAGATATGGTCTGCTATGTCAGCTTCAGCAGTCAGGTGAACAGAGTTTTCCCTGCAGTCCCACCATAGCCTGGCTGGGGCAGGCAGCAGATAAGGGAAGGAAAATACTTCCCTTTCAGACTAAGCTTCTTCTAGAAGAGAGGACACAAGATCAACCTTTTGGTAATTGTACAACAAGAATTCAAAAGCAGCTTTTCAAAAGAACCTCCCTATTTCCTCAATGCTCTTTCAAGATCTGTGTGGCCTCAGTGTCTGTCCCAACACTGACAGAGACATCGCCCCAGGAGCTAAAGATATGGAGGAAGCTGATGTGCTAGAGAAATCAAACTGAGATACAGACAAGCAGAACGAGGTGATTATATCAGGCACTCTGATGTTACATTGAGCTATTGTCTAGTTGACCTAAAAGGAGTTTGGTTTTTATTTCCATGCTAGATTGTGTGATATTTTCTGTTTGCTTGCTCTGGTAACCCTAAGGCAAGTTCAAGTGCTTAGTTAGAGAAACGTTCCTTTAAAAAACACAATTTAATTTAGCTCTGTTTTCCAGCAGATCTTATTCTAACAAGCAGTAAGACCAGATGCTTTGGGGGTGTGACATTGTTTCAGTGAAGTTAAGAGAACTAAAATGATTTAAGACTCCAGCTGAGGAGCTGGCTGCACACATGGAGTTATCATTAAATTACAGGAAGACAAACAATGACTAGCTGTTTGAAGTATATGGATTCCTACTGGTTCCTCATGACTGCATGCGTGCATTTGCACACTTTCTGACACAAGTTTAGCTTGGTCAGAACAACACTTAACATGATTTCACTGTGCACAGTCGTACATTACAGATACATGCGTCCTGCTGTACAACAAGCAGCTCTAACTCACAGTGACTGGCACAGGAACAATTAATTCTGACATGCAAGGTTTTCTCACAGTGTGTGGGCTCTTTTAAATTATTGATAGTGATTTGGAGAATACAGAGCCATGAATAAGAGTGCAGCTGTTTCAGTTGCTTTTTCATGGTTAAAAAAGACAAACACATTATATGTCTTAAGTGACGGTCTATGGAGATTAAAGGTAATTTACCTTCCCCAAACCTAAGGTTTTTTAAAAAAATTAAACAACAACTTTGATATCATTCTCTGAAATCAAAGAACAATAAAGTACCTGGAAGCCTGCTGATTAAGAATACAGATTTCCCAGAACAAAAATTAAAAACTATAATTTGAATCATACTGTGTTTTTAATAATGGTCATGTATGAATTTCATTATCATAATCCAACTTCAGCAGTTCTGCAGACCAGCCGAGGTCCTCAGTGGTACACGCAATCAGAAATACACCAGCATCACGGCAGGCATGGTAGTGTAATGCAAACATACATCCAACTGATATGACTTCTGTGATTAAAAACATTACAATATAAAACAATCATTGAGAGTTTACTTTTAATTTACTTTTTAATCAGCTTTACTTTAATCAGAAAATTGTATCTAGCAAAGCTCATTAAATGACATCTATAAGGAAAAAAATGAAACCTTACTAGTATGTTGGTAGTTTTTATGTAAAGTTTAGAGTTAGTTTACGGCCAATGAGCAAGTTATAAGCAGAGAAACCTCCTGAAAAATACTAGATATGATACAATCCAGTCATTTATTGAAGAAAATCTCTAATGTATTATTTTCACTAATACTCTCTAGTAAGCTGTTCATAGCATGAAAATCCATTCTGTTGAAATCAAAACATTATCATCATCATCAGGAAATGTATGACTATTAACCTGCATTTTGTTTTTCTTCATAAAGACTGCCAAAAAGATGGACCAACAGCTTTTGCAGTCTTTTAACTCTAACTGCCTTTTAGGGCCAATGCCTCTGCATTGTTTTTCACAGAATCTCTGTAGAACTAGAAATAAACTGGCTGGCTTGCATAACATGTCTTAATGAGCAGGTGTTAGTCTAGAGAAGGGTATGTGGAAAAAACACCCAGTTCAGAGCAGTGAGCTGAATCGGAGCTTTCCGTTTCCCAGGAAAATTCAAGAAGCTCCTGGTGCCACTTAGCTCCTCCTGGTGCTAGTGGTAGTAGAGCCCTACTACTGAAAAGTATGAAAGGATTTAGTGTTATTCTGATGCTCAAGTTAAAATGAAATGCTTTGCGTAGACTTTCACAGAAATGTGATTAGTGATACCTAGCATTGTTTAACCAACTTCCAGCACTGCAATGAAGCAAAACCCCCAAAATAATGCTGCATGTCTCACGCAAATCAAGTTCTTTCCCAAGGTGGCTAAACTCAGGAAAGTGATCCACTGAATACAAGATGTTCAAGAGTCTGCAGATATTGTTGCTATCTACCCACTTAAACTATTAGGTTGGTAACTGTCTTTCATATTAAACATTGCGTTGTTTTTGATAGATATACTTCTGGGACTGAGCTTTTAATTAACACTGTGACCATTTCCCAGAACTGCTTGTAAGAGGAGTCATTCTGGTAGAGAAGCTGAGGGATGGAGACCATCTCATCTATGCTGCTGAGAAAGAGAACTACACATAGATGAGAAATATAAGGCCACAAACAAGGTCATAGTCATATGATTGAACAGTAACAACAGTTACTATTTAAAACTCTGCATGTTAGTGAGGAAGCTGGTGTTGGATTAAGACTGTGCACATGATCAACTATGGCTCAGCTATAAGCAATACCTTGCCAAACTATATAATTGATGACTTCTAATCATGTGACAATAACTTAGTGTGTCAAGGGAAGTATACTGCAATGCAAATTATTTTCTACCATCTGTTTATTGAATAAATATTTTTAGTCCTTCCATTAGTTACCATCTGCAGGATGATACCAGTCAGTTTATAAAACTTTATGTCAAAAAGCAAACAGTGCAAGAGAACCAATTCACCATCACTAACTTTTCTGCAATATTCATACAGAATTAATGACAACTGTTCTATTCAAGACACCATTCTGTCAGTTCCTAAATCAAATCAATTAATTGTAAATGGAATTATATTTTCTTATTTAGTAATTTAGATGTCTAAATTATAAAAATCGGACATACTGTTAAGCACAGGTTAGTTTCACACCAGGTTTCTACTATACCTGGTTGTAAGAAATTAATAATGCTATGACTCCAACAAACCAAAGAAAAAAAATGTTCTGTCACACCACAGAACTGCCAAACAGTATTTGCTTTCCATTAACATGGCTAAAACAAAAATAATCACTGAGTTACATATAACTGCATGTATGTTAGAAGGTTGATTCAGAAACTGCCCTTGAGAAGGCAAATTATCTGGACTTACTGCTTATTCTTTTAGTGTATTTTTCCCAGAGCTCTTAGCTAATTAACATTTTTATTTCACTGATATTAATGAAAGGCATGCTTACTTACGCCTGAAATATTTTTACAATTAAAACATTAAAGTTTTAATATTTTGGTCATAACAAAATTTACCGTTTTGTTCAACCCAACATGTTCTATATTCTGTTTGGTAGCAAATACTGAAAAAATGTTCTTTTTTAGAACAGAAAATTCTAATCTGCTAATTTTCTCATGCAGATACCAACATTATTGTCCCACGAGCTTTAAAAAGGAGATTTATGTAAATGGTTCACAATAAAGATCAGGAATTTAAAGGTGGCAGTAACATAACCTTAGCAGTATTACAGCAGCACCAAACAAATTATTAAAAGACACATGATATGCATCCATGAGATGTATATAAATCCTTATATAGTACAGCATTAGCTGCATCTCTACTTCAGTGCTCAAGTACTGGTGAAATAGATGCTGGCTTCCTAAGTGTTCTTGTCATTAAGGTGCATTTTTTGTAGAAGCTTAACCCTCAATAATGCACACATAACCTGGACAAGAATTTCAGCATGCACCCTTTTCATGAAGGGGACGAGCAGTTTCTCCCTACTCTAACTGAAGTTTTGCCATAATCATAACATGCATGGCATTCTGACTAGGTCAGATTAGCGTATTTTGTGAGTACTGAAGGAGTACATGCCAGTTCATGCTACCCACTCTGGAAAGAAGCACTTGCAGCCTGCTTCCTAGTGGCAGCAATTAAAAGATACTATATTCAGATGCATAACCAGTTTTTGCAGCATTCAGGTAAAGGATCTCAATGATCAGTGCGCAATGCTTCAGACAAAGGCCTATAACCCCTCCTGGTATTTCATACCCACAAATCAGATTACTGATTCTGGTTCATAAATGTTTAGCGAATCTTGTCCTTTTTGTGGGTGCACATCTATTTATTTGGTGATGTTTCTGAGCCACACATGCAGCAGCAAGGCTATGATCTGATAAAAATACCATCTATCTTCCTCTTTTCCCATGTCGTTTCCCAAGTACCTTTTCCGTTCTTTGTTTCCAACTGCTTCTCTCACAGAGCAGAAAATGGGAGACTATTGCATGTAATTTCAAACTTCACTACGAACAAACAGCGCACACACAAATTGGGCAAGTGCACACCAGTTCTCTAATACAGAGTTGTGACTCCCATGTAGAAATTCACCATTCCAGCATTTGGCTCTGGATATTTAACCTTCAGTGTGTGTGCGTATATATATACATATATATACACACATGCACACACACAGGTTTTTGGGGTTTTTTTTTCCAACTATATATATATAGTTTTTAAAGAATCACTTACAGATCCAAATAAAGAACTGATCCATATTGATAGGTAATGCAAATAGGTAAAATGTATTTACACCTTGGCCAAAGAATGAAGAATTTGCGGATATATGTTAAATCACTCCTGAGGATCTTCACAACTAACTATGTAGGAAAAAAAAAATAAAATCTATAGTTAAGTTATTTAAAAACCTGTAACACAGGCATATTTACCAGAACACACTCTGGAACGGTTGCACCCATTCTGTAAGCCAACAGTCACATGAAAACAGCAAGCAGATTTACATTTTTTAAAGGTCTAAAGGGGTCAGACTGGTTCAGTAGTTCTTACAATACATAGTCTGCCATTTGCCACTACCTGATCCAACTCCTACAAAACAGAATGAAAAAGGTGAGGGTGACTGTTTTATGCTGCTGACATCTGGATTTACTACTATTCAGGTGCATTTTAAATGGGAAAGATTAGGCTTTAAAAGAGGTATCAATGTAAAGCATACATAGTACAAAATATTGAAGTACAACTGACGATAGGGAATAACACTAAAATGATAAATGAAATCTCCACATCTCATGGAGGCTCATTAACCAGACAGTTGAATGCCGGAAAGTTCTTCTCACATTCTCTGTAGGTCATGAATTGAAAGGTGATTGGATAATGAGGGAAGATGCAAAACAGAGTTAAAAGAAATAAAGAAAATTGGACTTCAGAGGGACTGAGAAACAGACATTTTTGCAGCAGAAGGAAAAACGTGGCAATTTAATGTACAGCAGCAATTAGTTTTGTTCGTAATGAAGAAATACATCATATCTGAAATCTGGATCAAAAAATCACTTAACCAACCTCTGTAAGTTCAAGTCTAAGTAAGCCTCACAATTTCACTGGGACATTTTAACAATAAAGAATGAAAACCTGAGTAAGTCCATAAAGGGATTTTCTAGCTCTATTTCTTCCATATATTGGTGGAATACATGACTCCCACTTTGTTGAATTCACCAATATTCAACATCTCCTTGGAGCAGTATCATGCACCTTAAATATCATGCTCTTGAAGATGTCAAGAAAAGTCCATGAAAACATATTTTCTTTTCTATTAATGAATTCAGAGACAAAGATTAATCATAATGTATAGCATTACTATGTAAAAAAGAAAAAAAAAAAAAGTCTGACATACATGGCCATTGATGCACAGGATGTTTCTTCAGGTAAATTAATTCTCATCTGTAATGTGATTACTTAGTGGCCAAACACCCTTGCTATTTTATTCAAAATGCATATACAAGGCTCCAGCCACTACTGGCATTCTGATTAACATGGTTCATGCACAGAACAAGGTCAGAATAAAAACTGATTGTGGCTTAAAAAAAAAATAATCTAAATGTATACTTCCCTCACCACCCACTTGGAAACGTTAACTCGTTCCTCCTTAAGCTCTTCAATCCTTTTTTGCATGACCAACTTATTCTAAAAAATACTAATTAGTTAAGGTTTTTGACAATATTATAAAGGCAGAGTTTTCCTCTTTGCAATTTCCTCTGCAAGTTCTCCATTTAGTAGGGAAACGAATTGTAACAGCTTGTATTTTACCATTACATAATTCCTAAATTTCAACTTTCTTTACTAGAACTTCCTTCCTGAAAATAATAGTTTCACTCACAAATAAACAATTCTTCAAGTCAGTTCTGCATTGGGGTGGAGGAGTATTTTATTTTAACTGATTTTTATTTGTTATTGAAACTATTTCTCCATACTAAACCTACTTTTGAGAGAATCATATTAACAAGGAATAGAGGATTGTGATAATGTTATTCTTCCGGCCTTGAAAGACTAAATCTTTTCTACAACATGACATAGGCCAAATTGAATTGGATAGCATGTAGGGGGATTACCACATGGTATCCACACATCATCCCATTAATCACACTCTAACCTTTCAAGCTGTTCAGCACCCTCTTCTCACACATTATAGCCAGATTTTTGAGTGGAGAGAAGGATAAGGAACCAGATGGAACGTGGTGGTTTCTGCCTTTTCACTACCTAGTGATTTTGCCTCCTCAACTCTTTTTAAGCTTTCAAAGATGGCAATCGTACATCTCCAAAACTGTGTATACAGAAAGCTTTTTGTAGGTTCAATTTATTAGGCCTAGATCCATTGAACATTAAGCTCTATTCTCAGAGTTGAATTGAGAACCTTATATTAGGCAGCCTCTACACCTGTTGCCTCTGGCATAGACAGAATTTGGTAATTTGTTGTTCTACAGAAATTTGCTATTATGATGAGTGGGGGAGCTGCTTTGAGCTGATCAGTAGGAAGTGGGTACCTGAGTCTGCCAAAGCTGCACCTTTTCTGAAACAGGTATATCAGACATCCACTCTCTGCAGTTCAGCCTTCTTAAAGCCTGAGAAATAAACTTGGGAAAACAACCAAATCCCCAAAACTCTTTATTGAACCATTAAATAAAAAGCTCTGAAAATAAACCTTTGCCTGCATGCCTATACAGAGTGGTCTGTGCTTCAGAGCAGCGTCCCAGAGCAGGGCAGACAGTCCCCTGAGGGCCGCAGCAGACACCGCTTCCCTCCCTCCCTCCCTTTGAAACTTGCCTTCGAGGCTTCTCCGTTACCAGCAACGGCACGAGATGCCCTACTTGCTAACTACCTGCAAGGAGACAACCAGCGCCCCCCTCTCCTCCCACCATGTCAGGACAGGGCAAGGCAGAGCCTCCTTCTCTTCCACCAGCCTCATCCTCCTCAGCAAACAACGAGAATATAGGTATTTAAGCACAAACGCACCTTTAAACAACTCAACCAGCTACTACAGCCACAAATCTCACCTTACTCAACGTTTCTTCCTATTCTGAAAGCAATGCCTCGCGATGTCCTTAAAAGGAAACCAGAAATCCGCCAGCGTGAGGCTTTTCCTCTAACAGTGACGACGGCTATTCCTCTCACAAGATGGCGGTTGCCTCATGGCGTCCAGGAGGGAGGGCGCTCGCTCCCGCCTGCTGCTTGCCTGAGGCAGTTCGTAGTGACCGTTCCTCACAGTCAGCTGCTAAGCGTCGGGTGCGGTTGTACCTTCAGTCGAAGCTGTGCCACAGGATAGGAAGGCAAGAAAAATTAACATCATCAGACAGTGGAAATACAGCAGGGAGAGAGGTGAGTAAAGGGGTTAGAGAATCATACCTGTGCAGTTTTTGCAATTAATCTAGCAGGTTTTGTGTGTAAATGAGCAGCCAGACTCCTTTTTGAAGTGTGTATCCTACTAGGTTGTGGAGTCTGGGCCCCTCTTTCTTCCTCACCACACGCTTAGTTATTTTTGGCAGAATTACTCAGCTTTAATAAGGAAAGTAGAAACATGCATCCTAAGTAGGCTTCTATCCTTAGAGATGGCTATTTGTAGATTTGAGTAGGCTCCATAATATAGTGCTCCCTACAATAATTTCCATTTATCAGGGGCTCATGATCTTCCTATTTCTATTTCTTTGTGCTCAGAAATAGTTTCAAGGTAGATGCTGCTTTACTCAGTCCTGCCCAAACTTGGTCCAAGTTAAGGTGCAACTTCAAGTTTAAAATGAAGATACAGGAATTTTGGAGTTCATTCCTCTCTAGGGTCTGCTGAGCAAGTTTTCAAGATCGTGATTTTGGACTTGCAGGGAATTGAGGTGTTTGAGTCCCATTTACAAGTCTACATCTTTGAATCTTGCCCTAAGGCCTTTTAGTACAACAAGAGATTTGCAATTCCTTGGGTGGTATTGTTCATTTTGATCATAACTTCTCCTTAGAGAGACCAGGGAATTAACTGAGAAAAATTTTCCTTGTGCAAGAGAAATGTGAATTGTGAAACAAAATGGGCAGCCAGCTTTTTAATTTAAGCATAACTAATACTAAAGTGCTAAGTAAGGTTTGATTAGTAAGAAACAGATTCAACCAATTATAAGACGTGGAGTAAATGTTCTTTCGCTGATTCCCTCAATGGACTTGCTCCCGGTGATTAATTCTAATAGCATTTTACATGTAGATAGGTTTAAGCACGTGCATAATCTTATGAAAAATTGGAGTCTAAATCATGGGCAGAGGTCAAATTACTGTTCAGACTAATGATTCCCTACATATTTGTTCAACTCCATTTTATTGTGCCACAGCATCTAATGACTAGGGCCTAAATTTGTATGTTAACAGCAAAAGCAAAGATTTTGAACAGAAACCTGTAGGAAGTAGCATTTGTAGAGCTGCTGTGGACAGTCCTTTTTTATTTAAATAGATGGGTCAGTGACCTCCATCATCCTCGTATCTGTGCTCAGTGTTCCACTGCACAGCACAATCCCTTGATTGAGAAGAGCTATTAGAAAGCTCAGCCGGCTGAAAAACCTGACCTGCTGAACACTCTTAGGTACTTTATAATCAAATAAATGATCACATATATTCTCTGCTGACAGTTTATGGCTGTGACTTCAGAACTGCTGAATATTGTTAATGTGCCTACAGTTCTGTAATGAATTGTTTCTTCAGTTTCTGATTTACCTTCCTTAGCAGGTTTATTTTACTTTAAATATTTTTCAGGACTATAATCAACAGTACTCCAAATTTCTCCCATAATGTTGTCACAGACTTCCCTTGATGAACTTTTTTTTAGTATTTGTAGCTCATGTGTTGTATTTGAGACGTTTGGTTTTTTTAATTCTGGATTGTCATGGATGAGTTCAGAGCTTGTCTTTCAGTTCATGCAGGGTTCCTCATATAAATGAATCTAAAATGAGGTAATATTAAGGTATCTTTTTTAATACTTAAATATTGATAGCTTTACCTTTATTTGGTAACAATATTTCGAAAAGCACATAATTCTCAAGCCATGAATTTATTTCAAGTTGCTCCCCCTCTTTTGAGTTAGGCAAACTGTAGTTAGCCTGAAATGTAGATTTGCTGTTACCCTGTTTGTACTGTTACCCTCACAGCATTATAGCAGACCAAAAAAGTTACGAGGAGTACTGTGGTGGTGATGAAATGGCAATGTTAGCTACTTAACTGAAATGTGTTAGAATTGTGAATGAAGCTGAACTATACCTTTGAGCTTCATTTACCCTTTACCTTTGATGCAACTAGGACAAGCAGAAAGACTTGCTTTAAAAGGCAGTCATTTGGCTTCTGTAGGACAAAATGATAAAAGGTATATTAAAAGCTCTATTCTTTTCCTGTTGAACATTATGATTTACCACTGGAAGGAGCTAGAGTAATGATGTTGAATTACTGAAGAAACCAGCATAGGGCCAGTAAAATGGTTAAATAATCTGTGAGAAAAGGAAAAAGGGAATCGGAATCTTACCTGAGAGCAAGAAGGAATCAGTTATTTTCTGAGATGCAGAAAGCAGTGGTTCTGGTTTAGAAACTCTTACTTATGAAAAATGGGTCGTGTGAAAAGCAAGTATGATAATTTTAAAATGGAAATTATTTTCTTCTGTTAAAAAATAAATTATGTGGGTGGAAACAGAGGGAAGTTAGCAGAAAGAAAAAGCCACTCGGATAAAACAGATTGTCTGTTGCACTTGGTAAGGCTACAAGGTCGTATACAGGGACTGTTACCCAAGTAAAAAACTGACTCAGTTTATTAAGCAGAGTTTTTAGTTTGTTTGTTTAAAACTCATCATTTTCATAGGGATGATGAAAATTGATCAATAGCTTGACATCAATAGAAAACCTTCTAGTCTTTCTTTTTGAGGCTCTGTATAATGTAACTGAAATTTCATCCTGTTTAAGTGTCTCTGAAACTTTCACCTGCTTTGCTCACAAAAATGTGGGTTTAATTCCTAATCCAGAGAAGGGTCAAATGAGGTTATGTATGTAGTTGGGGAAGCTTAAAGACTAACAGGGTGTTTAATCTGTCTATTTTATTGTACAGTGTAAGAGACAACAGTTTATTTTAAGAAAAGTAGTTTTAATATACAACAGTCTGAAAATTCTGGATAGAGAAGCAGAGTCTGACTAACAGTTACAGCACAGAATAGATTTGTTCTGCCAAAACCTTCTGAAGTCCAGGCATTTTCCAAAAAGCAAGACCTGAACCAGGGAGTGCCACAGCCCAAGCTTAGCACAAATGCTCAGCAACTTACAGCAGAAGACAGAGCTGGCCTGGTGCAAATGTGGACTGTAGACAGAGCCAAGAGTGGAATAGATGGTGTTCCTAGAGCCCAGTGTAGGCTTGTTCCAGCAAGTTTTAAAATTGCTATCAGAACTCATGTTAGCTATATAATTAGTAAGTCATCTTATATATGTGTAAGATAACATATGTATGTGATTTTACATTAGGGTCTCAATCATGTAAGCCTTTTGTCATCAGAGCTCGGTAGCTGACATTTGCTTGTTCTGTCATGGCTCAGCTACTAATAGCATACCTAAGCTTGGTAGCTCATTTGGTGCCATTTTTATTCTCATGTTCCTCCACCACAGGTGATTTGGGGTTTTTTTTGTTGTGCTGTTTTGTTTTGAGTTTTCCCACCCCTCCCAAAATTGGTTTTACTATCACCTGACTTCTAGCTATGGCTAGAAGAATCATGTAATGTCAAGAGCCAAGAAGAGCCAGGATAACTGCATGCTTTATGAGCTCTTTCATATTTGCTTGTATCTACTGTTAGGATAGCACAGTTCCTGGCTATCGTCTTTGTTCTTGTCTTATAGCGTCCTTAGGCAAAAGACTCTGATGAAGAATCAATCACCCAAACTGATTACCCTCCTGTCTGGTCTCATTCAAGAACTAGTGATGAGCTACATACCTTTATCCCATCCTAATGTTCATTACTGATGTTGCTACAAAAGTTGCTTCACGTTGAATGAGAAGTGGGTGGTGGGAAGAGTTTTATGCTTTGGTGAGGGTAATGGTTATTAAAAGATGAGAAAAGCCTAGGTGATGCCATATGATTTAATGAAAACATCCTTCCTTTTCTGAAGAATTGTAACCCACAGAATGCAGCGTCAAATCAACTCTTCATGTACAAGTCCGAAGCACATCGTCTACACAGAACCTGCTAGTAGTTACACATTTCCTGTTCCATATTGCTGTTTGCCAACAGTCTCTTTTCTGCCTTATATTCTATGTAGCTATTTGTGTCCCTACGGTGTAGCCCACTACATACATAAACGACCTCAGAAGGACAGCAGGAAGGCAGGCCTGTTGCATTTAAAATCTCTGTTCCCACATCAGCCTGATACATCTGACACCAGTGTCTTCTACTTCACTCCCATTACCCGTATCTTGACAGTTGCTCAAGCACAGCATTTTGTTGAAGTTGCTCTTTTAAATTAAGGTATTTGAGAGCTGTGACTACTATCCTGTCTTTTAATAACAAATTCTTGCAATGGTTGGGGTTACAGTGCTATATGGCTGTTGACTAATGGCTCAGGAAAAAAAGCTCTTGTACGTCCTTTGGCATTTCATTTATTTATTTGTTTTGGGCTGATCCCTGTTTGTAATTTTACGGGGATAGCTAAAAACATTCACCTGGAAAAGCTGCACCCACCTTATTTTAGACTGGTTTGGGTGTGGGAAGGTGGGTGGGAGGGGGGTTAAATGGGCACGTATGCTTCTATAAAACTCTTTTATGATAATTCTCAGTAACATCTGTCTTTACTTTCATGGAATAGAAAACTGAAAGCTTTAATTGTAGGGTGGGGGTTTTTCCCCCAAAAATTGATATTACTGTAACCGGACTGCTAACTATGGCTAGAAGAACCATGTAATGTCAAGAGCCAAGATTACAACATACTTAATGAGCTCTTTCATATTTGCTTGTGTCTGCTGTTAGGATAGCACAGTTCCTGGCTATCATCTTTGTTCTTGTCTTATAGCATCTTTAGGTAAAAGACTCTGATGAAGAATCAATCACCCAAACTGATTACCATCCTGTCTGGTCTCATTCCAGTGCAATGGATTTGTGTATTCTGTACAATAATGAATGCCTGAAAAATGTTGATTCAAAAAGATAACCATTTCAGATTATGGGATTCATCAAAAGATGTGTCAAAATACGCTGACAACAATATTGACCTGATTGCCTCTTCACATTTTATTCTTTTTCCAGTAGGAGTAGCCACGTGAAAGCCGTGCTAGCTCTTCTGTATCCAAATCCTGCACACTGTCTCGTATATAAAGGCTATATAAATACAAAATCCTGTATGTACCTTGTCTGTGACAGTGAGCTTCCTCAAGGACCATTAATAAGTCTGTAGGAACAACTGATTGTTAGAAATTAAGAACAAACAAAACCTTTTTAGCTAGCTGCAAGCTCAAGTTTTTAAATATTTTTGAAAAAAATTTTAATCAGCTTAAAATTATTTGCAAAATTCAGGCTCTACGTATAAGTAGTTGCTGGTCAGGATGGTGTTTTCCACAAAGAGTCCAGAAACTTAAAATTTATGCAGCCCCATCTATTGATGAATAAAAAATGCACTAGAGTTTTATTTGTATGATAATACTATTTGATGCAGAAGGAGCAATAATTCACCACTGCATCTTTAAACATTCATTCAAAGCGAAACAAGTAATATTTGTAAGACTGCAGAATTTGAGTTAATAATGAACCTCGAATTCAGTTCTAAGTATGGAGATAGATATTTAGTGCTACAACTGTAAGTGTGCATTTTGTACCTGGACTTTTCCTCCTGCATGCTGTTTCACAATCTGTACTGGGCTTAACCAACAGAGATAACATAGTCCACTTTGGCATTATAATATCAGAAGTATATGCATCCATTCATTGAATGTCAAACTTCCTTCACTCATGAAACTATTGATAGAGGCACGACTAACAGGTTAGTTCTGTAGACTTCATCTGAAAAATTAATCTGCAGAGAAACAGAGTGTGTGGTAGGAATACTAGAAAGCTCTTGTTTTCTATTCGAGTATCCAGAAAAAAGAGGGGAAGAAAAAGACATAGTTAAAGAAAATGAGTTATTCACCAAGAGAAGGTGCTATACAATCGACTGACTGTACGATTAGCAAGACAGTTAAGAACAGAATAACGCACCATTTCAAAAATTCCTAAGGCAAAGAGAACTGTTTCATTTTCCGGTGCATGTGGGAGAAAAATATATGAATGATGAATTTTATATAATATATTTCCCATGCATTATTGAAAATATTAGTGCTGACTACAAATAATCACATGCGTTTTCCATTACAGTTTTGTGATGCACTTAATATATTCTCTTGATCCCATTAGCGTAAAGACATCATATTGGATGTGGCTTACAGTATTTTTTTGAAACTTGAGATGACATACAAATATTTTAGGAGATGATTCATTACAATATAAATTATTTATATCAGCATTCTATTGTTGGGGGGGGGGGGGGGGGAAGGTTCTTTCCCCAAAGGAATGAAGTAAAAATAAAAAACATTTGCTAAATCATGTTTTCATAAATGCCTAAGCTTAATAGCACAGCTCATTAGTTTTGTGACTCACCATTTATGATATTCTTGAAAGCTCTATTGACTCTTCAGTAATATATATTATCATGTTAAGACTGCTCCTTACTACACAGCTGCAACATGATTTGAAGTTCACATGAAGGTTTCACAAATAAGACACAGTACCAGGGGATAAGTAAGCTACTTGTTGTCAGTGAGTTACATGATTCTCACAAGTAGCTGCTTCAATTACTGCTACAGTTACTACTTCAGTTAAGAGCAAAATCCCAGTGCTGATGACATCACTGATAGAATTGATTCCATGATGTTAGTGCCAATAGAAATTTTGCTATGTACTTGAGCAAGTTTAGGATTTTGTCATCTTAATAAAAAACAACTGCTAAAAGAGTATTCCACAGTGTAAGTAGCAAGAACTAGCAAGTGAATTTTTTTATTAATCTACAAATAAAATTCATATGAATCAGCATATAAAATATCTGATTAATACATCATATAGGGCTTTTTTTAATCAGACTAAATCTAAAGGGATGTGAATTTAGGAACTACTTGCAGATGAGGTAAACAGTGCACTAGAACTGTAAGGGTTTTGGATACAAGTACCATTCACAAAAACCTTTAAGAATGGAGAAGTATTTGTGATAAATTTGCTGCTCTAGAGTTTTTAGGTAATGGAAAGCATATTAATTCTGTTATAATTGGCCTTTACACTATAAGAAGGTATTTGAAAATCAGCAATAATGTGAACCTACTGTCAGAAAATAAGCATGCATGTTGCATCAATGAAGTTTCATAAAGCCCTGGGATCCCATTCATCTTGTTTTATTGAAGACACTTGATTATTTCTATTGAATCAGTAGGTTCATAAGCTGTAGTTCATGCTGAACAATAAATGAGGAATGTTGTAGTTTAAGTGTAACTGAAATTCATTATTGGACCCGTTTGGATACAACACATTGATTAGTAGTATTTTTTTATCACAAGTCTTATTGCTTGAGAAACTCTTCTTTTATGAAAACAATCATTCTTGTCTTTAGTATGTCTAAAAATTCTTTTGACCCTGTACTTTAGTGACCTACTTTTATGATTTTATTGAAAATTGAAATGCACCATGATCCATCAGTTAGTCAGTCTTGATTCTGTATATGTGGAGGTCAATGATAGAACCTCCATACAACATTAAGAATTAGATTCATAGGGTTTTTTCCCCACTCGAATAAATATTTCAAAATTAAGTAAACTTACCACTTCAAGCAGTATGGAAAATGCAATTTTAGTTTGCCAGAAAGAAATGAGAACTTCCTACAATTGTTTATTACCACTAATATTTACCTTCCTGAACAAAGAATGACAGTTATTCCTTTCACTATATTTTCTGCATTCAGCCTCCATTATTCTCTCTGCATTTTATTTTAAAATGGAGCACAGTAGTTGCTCAAATCTGGGAAGTAGCAAATTATTTTTGGTGATGTGTTTATAGCAAGAAGTATACTAATGATATCTGTTAATACCAGTTTTCAGCTATTCAGGTAAGCTTTTATTCAAATCAATTACAATTCCATCACCTCCAATCCTTTTCTCTTGATAAAACCAACCAACCAAAAAACACCCCCCAAAGCCCCCAAACACCCCACAGTTGTAGTCTGTAAAATACATGTGGGGAAAAAAAAATAATTGAGCACATCTTGTGTTCTTAAACTTTTTCTCTCAGTGTTAATTTGTTTTCTTTTTTTTTCCTGCTTACAGTCCACTTCATTATAACTTCTAGAGTCCTTGCTAAGAATCTGAGTTAGCATCTTTGCAGGGGAATTAGATTATTGATTCTAGTTGAAACAAATTGAACAACTGCTAATTTCCATTTATGCATAGACTCCACCTTTTCTTTGCTCCAGCCTTTGAAGTATTGCTTTTTCAGACCCACTGTTAAGCAGAATTTGAAGGAGAAGGAGGAAGGGCTAGTCCAGGTGAAGGGCTACATGGAATGTGGGTTTCCCAGAGCTCTGAGGTGACTGTGCCCAGGCCTTCACTTACCATGAGCTCACCAAAGAAAATCAAACCAGAGTAGTAAGTATTTTAAATAGAGAAAAGGTACTAAACAGGACAGATCAGAAATTAAAGGTGGTTTAAAAGGTCCCTTTTCTTCCCTATTATTGCATGTAGTCCCCTACTTCAAGTTTCAAATTAAATTAATTCAGTGACTTTGTGTTTCATCAAACTCTGATCCCCAAGTAGCTCCTTCAACCTCAGCAGCCTGGCTGGCTGCTTCCTGCTCCCTACAGCATTCTACCCCAGACTAGTCTCAAATAATAATGTAAGAAACAGAAGGTAAAACTGAATATTCTTCATCATTCCTCAGTACAATGGTCGTAGGTTAAAAAATATGCCATTCCATTTTACAGTTATGAAGGAGAAATAATCCAATTATGTTTCAGAAGGGGGGAGAAGGGAGCAAGCTGGTATGTGTACATAGAAAAACTACTTTCTTCTGAGATGTTTGCACTGTGAATCCTGCATTACTTTTACACAGATTTTTGTTGCTGCAAGGATTTGAAATTTAGAACTGCTAGTTTTATTACCCTAATAAAACCCCCCTCTCCCTCTTCCCAGAGAAGGGTCTATAATACTAATGCAGGTTGATCTCTCTTTCTCCTCCTCCTCTGCCCCCCACCCTCTTGTGTCCTGTACCGTCCTCTCCCCCCCGTCCCGCCCCCCCCCCCCCCTCCCCCCGTGAATGCTTTTAAAGGACTAGAAGGGAAGGAAGATTTCCATTTTTTTGCCAATATCCCATTGGAAAGGGTTTGTAGATGGAAGATGAGGAGAAGACCAAGTTTTAAGTAAGTGACTGGAGTACTAAACAGGTGCAAAGAAAAGAAATTGCTATTATATCAGCTTGACAAGAGGGAGAAGACAATAATTTCAAGTAAAATTTTGCACCTTATTCTTCCTATTGAAGGCAATCAAGATTCAAAGTCATAGAACATGCAGTAATAGGCCTTTGGGTAATTTTGACAGTTTCTCTTGTAGGCATCATAAAATGTCCCTTGTTGGCCACAATCATCATCATCATAATTCTTGAAATCTTAAGAGTCAAAACTGTTCATTTTAGTCATCCATATGTGTTAGTTGTCATAATTAATTCTGTTCTAAGCAGGATGCAGTAGATTATTTAGGTATCAACCATGTAGTGCCATAATTAACACCAAGTTCAAAATCTAATAAGGTCAAATGGAAAAAATAGGCTATCAGTAACATCAGTGGGCTTTGGGTCAAGCTGTAAGCATGCTGGTGGAGAGAAGGACTGCAGCTCTTAAATATCTTTGCAGTTCAGTGCTAGTCCTCTCCAGGTCAGGATGGTTTGTTGTAAATCTGTATTGTGAAAAAGAGATGGTCTCTTCAACAGATTTTTCCTAATTGTAAGAATGTGTTTCTCACCTGTGAGGGAAGACCATTGGTTGCTTCTTAGACTACTATAAGTAGGTGTTTCAGGAGCATTTTCACCATAGTCCTAGTTGATTGACAAGATCACTTCATGTAGTGAAAAAAAATGTTATTGTTACCAGGGATATTTTTTCATGGGAAATTTCTCTGGGAATATTTTTTTTTTCTCATTACTCTACACACAATTGGCAAAGTCTGTCTGTGCAAGACTTCCAGCTCAGTTTTGAAAACCCAAGAGGCCTGAATAATTCAGATAAACTATGGATAAAAAAGCTGACACTGTGGCACTTACCTGAGTTGCCAAGCCTATTGAGGCTTTGTCATCAAATTGTCATTTACCAAAGAGTTATAAGATTTGTTAATGTTACATAATTCATCACTCCACTGTGGTGTATGTTTCTCTAAGAGCTCAATTCTCTTTTCACGAAGTTGCACTGATTTTAAACTACAGCAATTTCAGTAGATAAAGTTCTAAACTGAATGGCTCTGAGTGAAGAATCAGGCCCTTAATGTTACCTGTAGATAATATATCAATACTGTGACAGCAGCAAACTCCTAAGCATAAGCAGTCAGATACAAAGTTGCAGTTCTTCTGTATTGATCTTGTCATGGGAGGAACTGTCAACTACTCTTAGTTTTAAGACCTCCTTTCGTTGCTGGAGCTCTGCAAAGTGGTCAGAGCCTACCTGCAAGTTCAAGTGAAGATTTTCATTGCTTTTGCTCATTTGAAAGTAAAGGCACAAAACTGACACAACTAGAATCACACTTCCCCCCCTCCCTCCTCCCCTTAGAAACAAGCTGTCACACTTGGAGAGTCAGAAAGAGATTTTAGAACTCTTTAACCATGTGATTGTGGGACTAATTTGTGACTACAATTACTTCCCTTATGTGTGCCAGCTGGGTAAGTAAACATTGAAATGCTGATGTATGATAACTTGTCACACAACTATCTGTATAATCACCGTGACTGCACATCTGGAATATCTGAAAGCCTCTTCAAGAGGAAGAACTGAACACACTTAAAACAATTTTACATTAAAAGTCATACAAAATACTGAAGTTTACTGTATCCCACAATGTCTATTTGAGGCAATGCTCAGTTTCTTACCTCCCTAAAATTCTGAAGGCTGATGGTTTGATTAGTTTAAAATAAAACTTTTGACAGGACAAGCTAGCCAGCATAATTACATCCTTTAATAGCTTTACAGAAAGTATATTCTTTTGTATGGCAGAATCATTCACAGCATAACCATGGTATTTTTTACAACTGCTTTAATTGTGACCCCAGTTATCCTCATCCAGAGTAGCTAGTTTTGCTGGGCAGCTTCAAGCCAGTTTTAAATACTCTTGATTAAAGTCTTCACTACCACAAAATGCCAGTCAAGGCTGTTCTAGTATTTAGTCTAGTGACTAAGAGGCCAGCCCTAGTCAAGCCCTCTATTCAGGGAGATAAGAAGGCAATACAGATGCTTTTGAAGACAGGAATCCTTAGGGAGTTGGATATGTTGGCTGTAAGAATCTTGATTCATACTGAGTTTCTGAGCCTTTGTTTTTACTCTGGTCTGCTAATAAAATGATCCCCTGTATTCTTGGGTTTGGGGTTAGCTATGTTAAGAAATACTCAAGCTCCATTAATACCTGTGGCTCTTCTTTCATATTGCTTTTCCTCATATGGCAAAGAGTCTATTTGGATAAGGGAAATACACTGAAGAGAAGCGGATAGATGCAGAGTTATACGCCTGTACATACATTTTGTGCAAGAATCTGTACCAGGTCTGTTATCACTCCCCTCAAGTGTCTCAGTATGGTGTATTGAACAATGTGACTCATCTGCATTAGTCCATTCCTTTCCATCATGGTTTCTTTCAGAGAGACCTGGAAAGATTTGAGTCAAGTGAAAGCATATACTATCCAGAGACCTGGCTTCAATAAGTCTCTCATTAGCTTTTGCAGTAATGCTGGCTGACTGCACAAGTGTTCCATGAATAAACTGCCTCATCCTTTCCCTCCCATGCTCTGCATTTAGCCCAAATACATTATTAAAGGGTCACATCTTTTTCCTCTCCTTGCGTGTATTTAGCAAGCCTATGTTTAGTCTCTCTGTTTGGAGCTTCCTTCCGTTGCTTCCACATGCTTTTTCCTCTTTACCTACCTGTTATGAGTTAGCCTCATGCCCTTCACACATTACCATTTGCTATACTGTATTATTGACTAACCAAAGTACTGCCTCTTCTTAACATTGATTAGGTAGGGGGCAAAAGCACAGAACTGAGAGTTACTAAGGTTTAACTACTAATATGGTATATGGGACAGCATTTCAACTTATGAAACTAAGAATGCTAATGTTAGAGTTTATAATCTCTTTTTTTCAGACAATTTCTTACCTTAGTTTGCTTCCTGCTTTTCTTTAGACCAAACAACTAATTCTAGCTTTCCAAAGCGCTGTTTCTGTGGTTGAATACCTTTGGTATTCTTCCCCTGACTTATAGGCCTAAGTCTCACAAACTTCCTAAATTGAAATATACATCTTCCAAGGCATCTTCAGATTCTCCAAAATAATCATCTGCATCAGAAACAATCCTTTGTAGCTACCCATTTTTCCCTAAACAGGTCTGCTTTAATCATACATATGCTTCCCAATTACTTTAGCATGTATTTCGTTTACTGGAATAGCAGCTGAAGTAAGTCTGAACTCCAGCTCCTGCTGAAGCAGTCAGCTCATCCTGAAATACTAATACTTTAACAGACTTTGGAAATCTCTGATTCAGAGTCAGCACATTCACAGGGATATCATACTAGCTTGCTCCCCTATGTTAAAAATCTTGCTTTCCTGTGTTTTGAATCTTAAGTGCATTTGGAATTTCCTAAAAAGTGTTCTACTGCCAGAACCATGGCAGCAAGTAAAAGTAGAAGGATTTTCAGACATATAGTAGTTTAGATTCTTGTATCATGTTTAACAGTGTGAGTGATTCTGTTGCACTGAAAAGCAGTAAAACGTTTCACGCTGTGAGGTGGGACTTCCACACTACAGAGCACTGATCTCTATAACTGCAGATTTTGGTCTATTTTGCCAGATGTGACTTAGATTTATGATTTTCTATGGTCAAGCTGTACTAGTCTTTGTTGAATATCATTAATTAAAAGTTTTAGGAAACAGTTTCTGTGACCAGTAGTAGTACCAGTGCTGAAATGGTAACTGAAACAATACAGTGCAGGTTATGAAGGTCCTATAGCTGAGGAGAAAAAGAACTTCACTGTAACAAAAAGTATTATTTTCTCAGGCTGCTGAACATGGACTAAGACCAATAGCTGTCTAAAACCTAATGTGAATAGGGGTGTAATTATTAAACAGTGTTATGAATGGAATAACAAATCCTGTTCTGAAATAGTAATTGATAAATAATTTTCCTTTTAATCAGCTGAATGTTGTTTATATTTCACTGGACTAATTCAACAGGTGTCAAAAGTGCTCCACAAATCCGTAATCTAGTCCATTCCTACATGTGCAAACTTCCCTGAAGTCTCTTTTTGTCTTTTATACCCTTCAGATGCTTAATCAGTACTCTGCCTCACTTACACTTTTTTTTCCAGTTTGACTTGTGCCATGATTGTGTTCCTATTCCCCACCACCACCTCATTGTCTGTCAGTTATAAAAAAGAGAAGGAAGTTTTAAATACCTCTGCCAATCCATTCATATATTGTGGTGCTGAGTTAGCTGTTTGCCACATGTGCAGTTTCCTCCATTGATTCACAGACAACAGTGAATGGAGTTTTCATCTAAACAAGTATAATTTATTGTGTTTGGTGGATAGGCATTATTTGAGTTTTTGTGGACACCAAGCTCCTTGCAGACTGGAGGTGCTGTTAAAACAGCTAAATATATGTGTATATTATCTTAGTGAATGAGAGCATGAACTGTCCCAAGAAAAAGTAAACATGTTTTGTAAATAAGTGTAACAGAGGAATAGGTACTTTTTCCTTATATTTTTGCAAGCAGAAGAAATGAACTTATGTAAAGCAAATACAGTGGACTTTTTGCTCATCTGAACATAGCAGTCATAGTAGAGGAATAATTCACCTATCAGGAGGATCCATTTTAGCTACCTTTTTCTACAGTATCGTGGAATTAGTATCAGTTGTAATGACTATTGAGCTATAGTATAAGGACTCTTTCACACTATTTATAGAAGTTACCTACTTTCCATTCCTAAAGGGGCAAATTATTTGTCTGGTCCAGAAAATAATTTGAAATACCATCCTCTATTACTTAAACTACATCACAGCTTGCATTGGGTAGCATGACCAGCCATTTCAGTTTAAAATTACCTTTCATGTGACTGGTTTGCTGCCTTTTCTGGAGCAACTATTTGCAATGTGGGGATTAGCACTTTCAGCTGTGCTGGTTATTGAGGTTGTAAGTGCTACTCATTGGCAAAATTTTTAACCATTTATTTATTTTACAATACCAGACAAATTTTGCGTGACCCTTAAAAAGTTAAACTTTATGTTCAATAATTTATGTTATTGCTCATTCTCAGTATTTCTGGTAAATGTTCTGTTTCAGCCTATCCGTTAGAACCATGGGCAGTGTCAGAGTCTAGAATTGGTTTTGGGCTACTGTACCATTAATTTGAAAATTTCCAGCTTTATTAATGATACCTTTGGAGTACTTGGGTCAATATGCAATAATCAGTCCTGAATTTATGCTAAAATTAATGGCATCAGTGGTCCCATTGGTGTCAGCTGTCTTGTAAGTGGGTCCTTTTTTTGCCTCTCTCTCCAATGTTAATGTCAAAACTAGGTTCTTTATGATGGTCAGAAATAGCATGTGAGAATTTAGATGGATGCACTTAAAAAAAAGGATTGAGCAACCTTTAGTATGTCACATTAATGTAGTAATTCTCACTCTCCTGTAGAATACCACTACTTACAGCAGCTTGGTGCAATTTTTGATTAAAGTTAAATGAGGAGAAATTACCTTAAAATGGGCCCAAGGAAGAGGCAATGATGGTGAGCAGATGAAAACATCTCAAAGAATAGAAATGTCTTTTGGACAGTCAGTTCATCTTAAGATTTTTTCACTGTTGCTAAGCTTTGCTGTAGCAGTATCCACAGTGTTTAACTCAATCATTTTGTGTTCTCTTGGGAAGTCTATATACCAGAAGAAGAATGATAGCATGACTTAGTCACCCATACATTTGTCACCTCTTGTCTAGATTATGCAGTAGGACGTACCAGGGTGTGAATCTTAGTCAGCTTAGGAAACTCTAAGTAATAAAAAAAATATGCTGAAATACATCTCTTCAGCACTTTAAATCTCTCCCTTTTTTTCTGTACAGGTTGGCCACAAATTCAAGAAGTTGAATCAAGTCCTGTATCACAGTCCTTTTTTTATGCTGTGGCATTCATTCTAGATTTTTAAAGATAAAGTCTGTGGCAGAAAACTTAAGCCTTCTTTCCAATGGAAATCTTTGGAGGGCTAAATCTCACCTGTACAGGAGACAGTGTGGAGTAATTGCCCTCAGAAACAGAAGGTCATCACCATTTCTCCACCTGTAGCTCCATGTACTGGGAATATGTTACTGACCTTGCCTTCTTTAAGTTGGAAATATTTCCTTAAAAACATTTCCTTAAAAAAGGCAACAAAGAAAGCAAAACAAAGAAAACCACTATTAAAACAAACAGCACTGCACATGCACCTCTGTGTAGAGAAGGGATAAGACAAACAATGCATCAACAGATACTAGTCATATTGTTGAATGTGCTACTGGATGATACATACAACAGCAATTGACACAGTTTAAAAATCTATGTGGAACAGAATAGAATAGATGGAATTTGGGAAATAGCACTAGAGGAATCTCTTCTAATCTGACATTATCCTGTATAGGTAAAAAGATAACAAATTACAATGTTGAAGGAGAAATTAAGAGAAAATAGTTCATAGTTTCTTCTCAAATGCTGGAAGTGCTGTGGTTTCTTCTGTTGTAGAAAATACATGGGGTAACTAGGTAATTTTACAGTAGTTCCTGAAAAAAAAAGTTAGAGTTTTTCTTAATTTAGTCAGTTATCTTTGAGCTTCTTCCAAACCATTGTCTCTTCAAGGACAAAATAAGTTTTAAATCAGTGCACTCCTATACTGTGAAATTTTTTAGTTTGGAAGTGTGTCAGACATAAACACAACAAAACTATACTGAAATATTTTAAATAAAGATTGGAATTTCAGAAGTATTTTTTAGTATCAGATCCTTATTTATACACCTAAGTAGAAGAAGCAAATCTTTTCTGACAACCTACTGCAATTATGGATGCAGTGCAATTGAAGACCTCCTCTTGTGGAACTCATTTGAAAAGGTGTTGATAGCCTGTGTGACAAGAAGTGCCTGTGCTCCCTCAGAAGCAGACTTTAACACAGCTCTAGAGTTATGTTACACTGTCAAAGAAGATACTGAAACATGACCATTAGTTACATCCTACGATGTAAAATAAATGATGATCCATGCATGGCCTTGTGCATCAAATGAAGTTGCAAAGTAGGACACTAAAATTTTAAGTATGGTTCTTGACTCACCTATCTTTACTGTTGCTCTGCCATCCTTGACTAAAATAGATTCATGGTCATGATGGGAAATTAATGCTGACTGATGACAGGCAGCCTATAAGTCTTTGCCTCCCTCCCCTCTCTCCACCCATGAAAAATACAACTGTGTTCCCATCACTTTAGCCTGTTATTCATCGACTCCTAAATGTCTTGGTATAATCTTCAAAAAAGTCAATCTCCCATAAGTGAGGAGAAATCTTTATTTGTGAACTTCATCTTGTAAAAATTTTAATTGTGCAACTTCAGAGTGTATTTGTTACAAATAAGTTTAATGTACCTACCCAAGATCAATTCTGTCACAGACAAATACTCTAATTACATTTTACTGCTATGACTGAATTTATTGCTTTTACAGATAACATCATTCACAGATAGCATGTACTTAAATGGAAGAATAATATCTCTTGAAATAATTGTTAAGATATTTCTGGTAAAATACAAGTGAAGGATAGTTTTAAAACTCATTCCGTATCTTCATCTACCCCAGCCTTTTATGGCTGAGATGATAATGGCAAAAATGACAGTGATACATCTGTCTGTCTGTATTTATCTATCAGTCATGTTCTTTTTTTCTTGTACACAGTATGTTTTCCTGCAGCAGTATAGATGAATTCCAGTGTTTTGTCAGCCTCAAACAATTCTACATAACCAAATTTCAAAGCCATGACTTCTTAATCATGACCAAGCATTGGAACAGGTGTGAAGATTGTTCTTCAGTAACAGTTTGGTGGGTTTACAATCCAAATTTTTCTACTCTCAGCATTACCCTTTTTTCTCGGCCTTAAAAAATGATTATTTAAAATAAGTAACAGAGTTTGAGTGTGCCTAAGAAACCAGGTTAGCAAGAAGGACAACGTCTCTGCCCAGAAGAGTGAAGCAGTGCTGACCAATAAAAGGCAGACACAGAAAGCTATGTTATTTGTCTGTTTTTTTAACCGTTCCAGTCCTTTGTGTGTGTTTTCTGTTTCTACACAGCAAGCACATGACAGGACAGGACATGTACATAAATAGGAATTAAAGTGTCTGCAGTTGTGCTGAGAATCCACATGTCTCCATTTCTGACTTTCCTTAGAAAGCCAAGGGAGAGGCATTTCCACAGTTGTCTTCCAAAGCTGTCTGCATTAGCTTGGGAAAAATAGCCTGAAGATCATCACAGCCAGCACAAGTGGATTACCCCAGGGGTGCCTCCTCAGCTTTCAGGGATTTGCAAGAGATTTGCAAGGTTTGCAGTCTAGATCCAAAATGGCTTTGGTCCTAGAATGCAGGATTAATTCATATCTATCCAGTGGTGTTAGGGACTGCCAGGGACAATGAGAAGGGCCACTTTAAGCCACTTCCCCTCAGTGGAAACTGTCAGTATAGCTTTGGAGGCTGCTTCTGAGCTTACAGAATAATTGCTACACTCATGTGGGCTCCCTGTCTTGATCACCATGCAATAGAAAGGTATGGAGAATCTGCTTTAAGTCCATGTCCCTTCCACATAGCTTTTTTTTTCACCTTTGTGAGGCCTCGGGTATATCCCTAAGCAGACAGTTCCTTGGAAGCGTGTCCTGCCTAACCTGTATTGTAAATGCAGGTAGAAGCCAGGGAATCCTTGACATTGGTAAATGTTCCAGAATTGTGCTGATTGTGACCGATGTTAGTATTGTGCAGTCTGGACAAAGACAGGCTCTTGCAAATTGTGTTGGAAAGGTTCAAGAATTTGTGACTGTGACTGTAAGCATCCTTCTATAAAGTGGAGCTTCCCTTCTCAATCGCTAGGATGTGGTGAATGACCTTGTTGACACTTTCTGTCTCTTTCAATACAAATTAGAACATGTTAGCCTAAACTGAAAGCATGTCTTTAAGCCACTTCAACACAATCTGTAAGAATGTGTATGTCTGTGCCCTTTCTTGCTGTTCATGAAGCTTTAACTGTAAATATTACTGATACTGATACATATGTTCTGTAGCTAGTTTGTAGGCATCTCCATTCCTCCACCCACTTTTGGGTTACTGCAGTTGAATTCCTTCCGTAACTGGTCCTTCCATCTCATTTACGTGTTTAAGGAGGGATATTGATTCTCAGTCATATCTTTCCTTCTTTACATATCAGTGCAACAGAGGGAAATACCAAACTTTTTTCCTCCTCTGATTCTCTCAAAGAGCAAATCCCTATGAAAAAGGAAGAGTACTAATGCGTTACTTGTTTCACAACCCATGGTTGTGAAACAGCAGCTCATGCTGCTGATGAACTAATAACTAGGCAAAGTAAGCCTAGTATGGAAAGATACACTTAAGAATATAGATCAGAAATACTTGGATATCCTTGATATGGGGTTATTGAATTACTGTCAACAGAAAAAAGGGAGTTGATATCTACTTCAGCTTAGAGTCATAGAATCAGTTAGGTTGGAAAAGACCCTTACGATCATTGAGTCCAACTGTAAACCTACCACTGCCAAGTCCACTACTAAACATGTCCCTAAGCACCATGTCTACAGTGGTGGATGCATTGATAGGAAAACCATGTCCCTAAGTGCCATGTCTACAATGGTAGACACGTGATAGGATAGTGAACAGGACTGCCAAACAGAGAAAGGTGAGAAAAGGCCACATTATTAGACTGTTCTCCACACTGCTCCACTGATCACATACCCTCTCCAACACCCTTGTAAAGACTCCTGGGGTGAGACAGTGTCCCTCTACCACAGAATTTCTGCCTTTCTAGAGTGTAGCTGTTATAAAAAAAACCCAAACTAATAGATTTTACATGAAGCAGATAAGATGGTGCCCTCCAGGCTCTTGCCATTTGATTATCAAGTGGCTTATCACCTAATACAAAGAGCAAGAAAACAAGGAAGATGCATTTTAAACAACAATATTTCCTTTTCCCAATTTCTTTGATGTTTTCTTAAGGGGGCAAGTGGTGTCATAGTTCCTGTCATAGCTCTTTTTATTCCCAACTAAAGAACTTGTAATTTGAAATATGATGGCTCATGCTTCCCAGACAGTCTATGAAAAAGTTCAGAGGAAACATCTTTCAGTTGTCCCTCAGGAACATACAGCCTCCCAGTGCTCAAGAACTGTGAGTGTGAGCTTGAGGTATGAATCTGAAGCTCCCGTGAAATAGTTTATTCCAGTGCCCCTCTGTTCGTTTCATTTCCCTACTTCCTGGCCTCTCCCTCTTGTGAATGGGATGAGTATCTGTAGCACTTTATTCCTGCATGATTTAATGAACTAGCTACAGAAGGCAAATATAATGGCTTTTCTAGCACTTGTGTAAAGAATAATAAGAATAGTAAACATCACAGCAGATGTTGCTACTCTTCCCAGCATTATTCAGTTCCAAACAATCTACTTTCCGTTAATGAAGAAAAATACAAATGCAGAATCTGGCAGTTGAGAGGGAGAAACAAAAGAGTACTGTGAGTGAATCAGTTTGTTATGAAAGGACATTATTATTTTAAGTGCCAGGGCGTATTTACACATCTCTTACTTTTTGTGTAACAAGTGACCTTCTTATCTAAAATGTATGTGTATATGGTGAGTGTGGCTGCTAGCTACCTGTCTCTCAAGCACAAGCTTTTATTGTATGCCACATATAACAGTCATACTTAAACTTGCAGAATGAATTGTGTAACTGTTTCTTGACTAGGAAGGAGATTCAGTAGTCACAGAGAAAATCCACAGCTGTCTGGGCTAAAAAAATCTTAACGTCTTCTGAATGTTTGTTTCTGCTCACTTGCTCTTCCTGTGGTTTTGTTCTATTTTTAATCTTCTTTATGGCAAGACAGCATTATTGAATACTGATGAGACAAAACATAGTTCAGTTCCAGGCAATAGATTTTTTAGTCATTTTTTGGAAGCCCTCACTATCTGACCTACAATATTTTGGATACTGTTTCAGGCAGCT
This sequence comes from Astur gentilis, assembly GCF_929443795.1. Taxonomy (NCBI): domain Eukaryota; kingdom Metazoa; phylum Chordata; class Aves; order Accipitriformes; family Accipitridae; genus Astur; species Astur gentilis. The sequence continues at coordinate 36,848,655 of NC_064886.1, read as the reverse complement.
TAGGCTGATGTATTACATTCTGCTGTTATTTGAGGGTGTAGAGGGAGAAGGTAAAAGGAGACTGGCAACAGAGAACACCTGAGACAATCAAGTTTTTAAACTGTTGCCTGTCTCAGTTTTCCTCTGCCAGTAGATCTTATTTTATTTCTCAATATCTAAATGATTTTTGTAAAACATTGGATGAGGTGTCCTCTACCTAAGGAACTATCAACATTAGATAGATCCTCAACTGATGTACTTGCTGTTGTCTTCAAGCCAAAAGAGCTTTACAGGGTTGAGCTATGTGTGACTAGCTCATTGCAATGGTATAATACACACACATTTGAGGTTAACTGTAGTAGAATCTGGACTGTATTTCTACCTGCAGTGTTATGACTATAGAAACCTTGTGCAGCTAAGCTAACTTTGATTGTAACAAGATCTATAAGCAACTAGTAGCTTGAAAATTAGGTCACTTAGATAAATCCCTTAATGGATTTAGGTGAGTACAGTAGCCTTAATAGTTAATAAAATTACTGGAGGGTAAATTGAGCCACTTGGAATATCTATATAAACTATTCCTCCTGAGATGGGTGCCTGAAATAGAACCAAGTGTCTACACAAACCACAAGCCCAATAAAATCTGTATCATATTTCTGCGTGACTCCTCCCTAAGTCTACATGTTTGAAAAGACGAATTAAAATGACTGTGGTGCACAAGGCTTTCCTCAGCGGTATTGCTCATTCCACATGCAATTATTTATTTATGTATGCATGGTTTCCCCAGTATACCTCCCTTAGAACATTTGAGTTATCAATTCTGGAAATCAATAAAACACATCTGGTAAGTAAAATTTGGATCATATCATGCTGGGATAGCTTTTGTAATACTTCCTGCATTCATTATTAATAGTTCATTATGGAATTAATAATTTAAAGTTATCTCTGATAAGTTTAACAGTCCCCAGTCTGTTATGGGGTTTTTTATTATTATTATTATTATGTTATTTGGGTATAACTTTGTGTTCTGGGACCAATATCCTTCATATATTTTCAAGGCTTCAGGGACTAATCAAAATACAGTAAAACTCAGTGAAAATGAATACTTAAATGTTACTTAATATAAAGAAAATGTAAGTTCTATGTGAATCTTATTTAATATTTTTTTTCTTTCTTCGAAGCCTTCTACTTTTTCCTATATCAGTAATTCACTTATCTCATATTCACTTTATAGATATAAGGGGTCTACCACTTCTGGGACCTGAATAAAGATGAGGTTGAGAATTCTACCCTTTGAATCAAAAAATGAATATCCAACAGTTCTTGTAGCTAAAGATAGTGGCAGTCCAAACAGGAAAGTGTTGGATTTTCAATATCAGTATCAACCTATCACTGTAAAGAGAGAAAGTTAATTCTTATATGAGTTGAAAAACAAACTCAGTTGGGACCAGTGACTTAAAAAGAAAGTATTTTGTCTATGATATATTAAGTCCTTCTGTATACTGAGGTACAGAGATTCCAGTATTACAACATTTAAACAACCAAAAAAAGGCAGTTACTCTGCATAACTTTCTAGTGGAACTATCTCAGAACAATTGTTCCAGAAAAATATTTTGTTCCCAAATCTCCAAGTAGCAGAGGCAACAAAAAAGGAAGAATATCACTGTATAATGAACATACAAGTTAACCTAATTTGAGTCAAAAAGAGTTTGCCGTTAACCTCAGTGATCTCCATGAACTTCATGATTTCTTCCTCAGTAACAACTTGCAGAGGAAACACGTGTTACAAGTAACATGTAGAACTGAATACATATTCTCTAGTGAGAGAAAGATTTTTATCAGGAATAATATAATTCATTTCTAGTTAATATTTCATTTACTTTTAATACTTTACATTTTTCAATTTGTGCTGCTTTTTGTACAGATTATATATATTTACCTACCTCAAACTGCATTGCACCAATCGGTAGAAGATATTTAGAATATAAGAAAATCTTTAATTGTTACATATACTAATTTTTAAATATAATAATGAAAAGATATTGAATACAAGATAGGGCTTAAAATATTTATTTGAATGATCAAAATCAAAATATAAAGTTTACTTAGGAAAAAACCTCTGTTTTCAATTCCTTTGTCAATGGCACTGGGAATCAGGTCATCATAGTTCATAAAATGGGAGACTGGATGAAGAATAGAACTGAGTTCCAAGTTTGGTGCCAGTTGAGGACTTATAAAGACTCCAGGTAGCATCAGTAATGTGGGAGAAGAACTACTGAGAGTAAAAGTATGCAGGACTGGAGGAAAGATAGAGCTCAAGAATCCCAAACGTTACAGTTTGGTAGGCAGATTTTGTATCAGCGAAAGGATGAACGCTAATTTTGTTAAAGTCTGTGTATCAAAGAGCATCCCTGAGAACTTCAGAAATACATTTTATTCTACTTTTGAAGCTCACACTGAAGAGAATTTTACTTTTTTTTTTTTTTCTAATTGGACATTTTTTTAGGCAGTAACATTCTGACTAAATTAACTGAATTCTTTTTAAGGAAGAAGAAGTCCTCCAGCTTTCTGAGCTGAAACTCCTTGGAGGCAATGGAACCATTTGTTCTGTAAAACTCAGTTTGGCTGAGATTCTTCTCAGAGTAATGGTACTAGAAAAACTCCAGTGAATTTAGAGTAGGAAAGATCAATTAATAAGAGAGGTCTTTTTTAGAATGTCCTCAAACTGTTAGAAGTATCTTTGTTTGGACAATGAAGTTCACCATCATTTTGTGCTCCTGATCCAGTAAGAACTGACAAACATCACAACGGGAGACACTGAAAAGGAAGCAATAATCCATTTTTTGTACTGTGTGTGTGTTTTCCTTTTAGAAACTGATAGAAAAACTGCCTCATTTGTCACAGATCACAGAGCAGTTTTTTTGATGGTTATGTATTTCTTATACTTTACTTCAGACTATATGTTTTTCTACTGCTATGTAGAGTAGGAGAGACTGTTGCAATCCATTAGTCTTGACTCCTGCATAGAACAGGCCATAGGATTTTCTGGAATTAATTGTTGCTTTAAGTCCAATAGCTGTTGTGTAATTAGAGCTTTTCTGTTAGATAATCTTTTAAGTATTTTTGTTGTCCTTCTTCAAAGTGTGTCCGATTCTTCAACGTACTTCTGTGGATACTAGAAGCAGACACAGTATTCCAGAATGGCTTACTGAGTTGCCAGTTCTGAGGAAATATGACCTGTTTCTTCCTATTTAATGCTTTCTTGCTTGTTACGTCTAAGGATCATGTAAATCTACTTGGTGCTCACTATTTCACTACAAACTTATGTTCTTCTGTCATCAGTATTTCCATGTTCTTAACAGAATCATTGTTTCCTAGGACAGGTAAGTTTCCTCTCCTGTAAGCATAGGCTACATTCTTTGTTGCAGACCTGCAACTTTCTGTTTGAAATGCTTGGTCTTGCATGCTTACTAAAAGATCCAACACTTTGTTTCAGGGACCTGTCTTCATTGTTTTCATTCCACTAGTCTTCATATCAGTAGTTATCTCTCCAGATATGCAGGTTACCTTAATGGATACTATATAAAACTGGGTATATAAGTGGGTAGTGAGATCCACGTTGTCTTTCTTTGTTGCACAGAAGTATTTATGAAATTTTCAGTTTTCCAGCACATGTCCACATTAGACATTAGATTGCCTACTATTTGATTTCAACACATAAAATCAGGGAACAAAATGAACACAGCTGATAATATACCTATTATTACTCACTCTTCAGTGTTCAGCAGAAGCCCCAAAGTAAGATACCTTTCATACTAGCTTTATTTACCAAGCTTGGTGAAAGCCTCTTTGTCATCATGTCTCAAGATGGTTTTCATCAAGTTATGTGTCATCAAATGGATAGTTGATATAATAATGCAACTTGCTTGCTCAAGCTGGATCCATCATTTATAAGCAATTCATCCTATCAAACTGTGTTGGTTTATGCATTTTGACAGACAATACTGAGTTAATTTAAACACACTGTTTTAGTAAATAAATACAAATTGTTGCCTAGCATTCTTGTTATTTGAATTTTAAGTTGAAAGATAACTTTATTATCTTGCCGTTGGATCTGTCAAGTTAACACATATATGCATTTTACAATGATAAATGTATGAGTGACAGTCTTTCAGCAAGAGGTTATTTTGACCCTCATCATCTTTTCAGGGGCATCAGTTTAACAAACCTGTGTTTTCATACATACGGAGTTTTATAGGTCCTACACTCTATACAGCGCAACGTGCCTTATATGAGTTTGATATAAATCATGTTTCTTCTGTCCATTTAGGATGTTTGCAATTATGGGCCTCATTAATGTCATAGCATATGTTGTATAGAATACATAATCAGGAATACTGAAATGTGTGAGAATTAATTTAAGGCTCTGGGCTACAAGCCTGAGGAATTTTCAGTGACATTAATGGGAGTCACACATATGAAAGCATTTGTTGACTTACAAAATTCATATTCCTCATCAATGCTATCAGTAATTTTTAAGAAATATCTCTAATTTCTATCAAACTTAGCCACAATACGCTAAACATAGTCCCTTAGCACAATGCAATAATGGTTAGAGAAATTAAAGTCTTTCTGAAAACAGCATGCTAATAAATCTTTTAAAGATTGAAAATCTGCCAAATATGTAACTTACAGTGCTATAACATGGCCAGTTGAAAGCTTTCCTTTGAAAGTGTTTTTAGACAGTTTTGGGGTTCATTTATGTTTCTGGAGAAATGAAATTAGTCACAAAAAATGGTTGTTTCTTCAGAAAATGTCAATGCCTTATAAAAAAAGAAACCATGTATTACAGTCAAAGAACAAAATCTAAAGTGATTTGATATGGCACTAATGAATCTCATGGAAATATTATGTAGGTGCCTGATACTGTCTTCCATGAGCTAGACTGTACTGGCTAGATGGGCCAGTACATCTAGAGAAGGCAGTAGGCCTAACAATGCTAACAGTGTTCTTTCAATTTTGGGGAAAAAAAAAAAAAAAAAAAAAAAGACGACAGATTGTTTGAATTGATATTTGGTGCAAATACTTCAAAAATGGAATGCCACAATTCTCTCTGAGGTAAAAAACCAGACATATCTATGAACAACTGTGTAACAGTAATCAATTTTCCTTTTGTCCTGGTTTCAGCTGGGATAGAGTTAACTGTCTTCCTAGTAGCTGGTACAGTGCTATGTTTTGAGTTCAGCATGTGAAGAATGTTGATAACACACTGATGTTTTCAGTTGTTGCTCAGTAGTGTTTAGACTAAAGTCAAGGATTTTTCAGCTTCTCATGCCCAGCCAGGGCACAAGAAGTTGGCACAGGACACAACCAAGGCACCTGACCCAAAGTGGCCAACGGTGTATTCCATACCATGGGATGTCACATCTAGTGTAGGAACTGGGAAGTGGGGGGGGGCGAATCGCCACTGGGGGACTAGCTGGGTGTTGGTCGGCGGGTGGTGAGCAATTGCCCTGTGCATCATTTGTACATTCCAATCCTTTTATTTTTGCTGTTGTCATTTTATTAGTGTTATCATTATCATTATTAGTTTCTTCTTTTCTGTTCTATTAAACCCTTCTTATCTCAACCCAGGAGTTTTACTTTTTTTCCCCCCGATTTCCTCCCCCATCCCACTGGATGGGGGGGAGTGAGTGAGCGGCTGCGTGGTGCTTAGTTGCTGGCTGGGGTTAAACCACGACACCTTTATGAACTCCTCCTACTCTGGGCCCACTGAATCAGCTATGGTTCAGATTATGCTCCTGGCTGTTTGCCAGCTAAAACTGCTGCCAGAGGAGTGCAGATGGAAACTATAATCCTCAGAGTGAGCTGAAAATCAGCATTTGTAAAAGTGACTCAACTTCCAAACACAGATGAATGTGAGAGGGTAACAGTTCTCTCTTTCTTAAAGAGTTAATTTCATTTGTTTGTAAGAAATATGAAAGTCATAACATGGGAAAGAGATTTGGTATAGCTCAGGAAGTATTGTGGGTATGATTTATACAAACATTTAAATTAAGAATGGTGAAGGTCATAAACATTATCTTTTGCTTTATATGTATGTCATATTTAGTCTCTGAGACTCTGACATCAGATCTCAACCTTGGGGTAAATCAAGGTCTGAGTGTGGCTGAGAGCTGATATAAACTGGAACAGCCTCAAGGTCTATTTTGATATTTGGGGACTGCCAAAAATTAGAGGTCCTGTGCTCCCTATGAGACATTCACCCCCCAGGCTGCATCTTCTTCTGGTTGCTGGACTCAAAGTGGCTGGAGAGAAGCTGATGACTGGCTTATTATATCTATATTTTTATCTGTCCCCAATACTGTTAGGTGTATCAGCTTTTGTTATTCAAAATTATTTGCCTTTGACATACTGCATTCTGAAAGTATATTTATAGAAATGTTATTAAAGAAGAGAATCTTACATTGCTGAAAGTATTCTGTGATGCTATTTCCCCCTAACAATATCATAGTGGAGTGTTGGAACAGACAGCTTTATAATAAGATAGAAAGTAATTGATAATGCAGACTTACTTGATAGTGAAAAATGAGACTGTCACCAGCCTCATGGAAAATCATTTTGGTAGAACAACCTTGCATCTGAAAGAAAAGAAGTAATCCAAAACAGACAACTAGTGTCTATTAAAATTAGTTCACACACTGCTTTCCTATTCCATGCCAGTTTAACAGTTATTTCTTGATTAGACCATCTTTGATCTCATTTGTCATTATCAAATCATTGGACATGCTAATGTTTCTCTGAAAGACCAATAGACTGAAATAATCAATAAAACAGACACTTCTTAGGGCAGAATTGAGCCAATCTTACTTGTTTTGAATAATACCTCATTCCATACCTCTTCCTGTTCTTTTTTGTGCATCTCTGCTCCCTTGCACTCTGAGGGGTTTTGAATAATTATTTTAATCTATTCTTATTAATTAATAAAAAATTAGTTCAATGAGAAAAATGTTATAACGATCTTCAAACACATGAAGGTTACTAAAAAACGAGAGGAGAGACATTAGTTACAGTAGTATATAGAGACTTTATACTCTGAGTAATGGTATAAATTAAAAGGAAGTACATTGAGGGTGAATAGATACAAAGTTTGTAGCAAAATAACCTAAAACTGAAAATATATTTCGAATGAGGCAATGAAAGTCCCCTGATAAGCATGTTTCTGCACTATCGAAGTTAATGCATTAACCATCTATATCCATTTTAAGATGGACCTCAGAAACAAATGAGGAATAAATATGTTCCAGAGGAAGTTCTGCATTAGCGGAACCCATCTATGCACATTTTAAAATGGACCTGAGAACTAGATGAAGAATAAATATGCTCAAGAGAAATTCCTCCATTAGCAAACCTAACTGGTGTACCGAGCCTTTTCCATGTCTAACTTTTGTGATTATTTGATAGATCTGTAATTAAGCTGCTGATCCTTAAAATGCTTTCTGATAAAATAAGATATAGTACAGAAAGAGCATTAGTAAGCTAGCTTTTCATAGCCTGGAGATTATTTTTTTAAACACACGGAAGAAGAGCCAAGTCCTCAAAGAATTATTCTCTTTCTCTCTGGGGTAAACTTTACAAGTGTAAGTGATATCTTGGATATCACTTCATGAGATGTCCTTCCTTAGAAGGACATCTCATGTATAAAGATTAGAACCTAGTAAAAGTTAGCATCACACAAATTAGACAGATTCCATTTCTGTTAGCATTTAAAATTCAACTTTGCTCAAAAGCAAACAGCAGTAACCAGAATTGAAGTCAAAGATCATAGTTGCCAGTGGAACAGTGTTTTTAAATACCAGCTTCTGTGATTAAACATGACTTTTGCAGAGTTGCTCCACCAGATCTTCCGCCATGGCAGTTGGTCTCACAAAATCATCTCCCCTCTTCCATCATTAAGCCTCTACTGATCCACTGTCAGTATTGCACCATGACTTTTCAATGCCATCATGATACCCTGGGCTAGATTTTTTGCCGTGACCTTATTTGTCCTCTGCCAACACAGACAGCTCCCCAAGTCTAGGGTCACACACAGGAAAGGTGATGTTATGGTGTTTGCGATCTATGGATATGGCACCTCTCAGGATCTTGCATGTGAGAGGCTTCCATTTCCCCTTCCTCATTGCCCCTGTCATCTGTCCCTGAATATGGGACCTCATACACTGGTAGAGAAAAATGTGGAGAGGATAAAACTCACCTGGTGCACAGAAGCCTGGTGCAGAACTCCCATGATTTCAAAGAAACTGTCAGATTGCTGACACATATGGAAATCACACTTTCAGAATTCCTTTGAGCTTAAGGGTAGCTCCTCTAAAGTATACTGGAGCCAGTGAAGCAACAACACCAAATACAAAGTAAATACATATGTGTAAAAATTTTCTTCATTTCTTTTCCATGCATTTGGTTCAGGCCTGGCATTCTGGATGTAATGGCATTCTGATTTGAGCAGATGTCATCTGACACATCAGGTTTACCAAGATGAACCTACATGTTGTATGTTTAATAATTCCTTAATAATAACAACTATTTCTGACATTCAGTATGCTTCTTGACATGCCAGTTGAAAACTCATTTAATATTAAAATGGAGTTAAATAGCTAAATTATTGACTGCAATAAAGACAAAGAAGAAACACTATCTTACTAATTTTATAGCAGCTTCATCAAATTTTAAAAGAGTAAATTTTGTAGGATTTAGTCAGTCATGTAGACAAGTATCATTTGCTATGTTTTATAAGTGGCTTTGACAGAATAAAGATGTTAACTTTATAAAAGGGCTGCTAAGCACACACAGTGGCAACTTTTCATAGTGTATTTATTAACAATAAATGATTCTGAATCTCTCATGACCTGAAATAACATTTTAATACTACTACAATCTTTGGTGCAGCATGCCAAATTAAGTCCTATCTATTTTTCTGTTCAAATGTGTGATTGCTCTTTAACAAGTTTTTAGCTGGCTCAGCAAAGAATAGGGCAATAGAAATACAGAGGGGCTGAGCTGATTTTATTAGAGAAAGTATATTTGCTGAGAATTTGATACCAGTCTAGAATATGGATACTTAAGCTGAGCTTAGAGCTTAAGTATCTTTCTCATAACAAGCTTTTTTGCTCTGCTGCTGACTCTTAAAGCCTTGGAGCCAAGCTTTGTGGGACAGGTTTTTAAGTGTTTTAAAAAGGTATCAGTGGAATTTTGAAAAATGTGTTGGTCACACAAAATTCACCCCTTTTTCTACACCACTGGTTTTATACAACAAACACCTCCCGTATCCCAAGAGTCCTCAAACTGCTATATGGAGAAAGAGAAAGCAGGAGAAGAGGGGCACTCATCACCTGTTTTATTGAAGATGTTCCACTGTATGAAAAAGCACATCAAGAAATAAAGAAGGAGGGGGAAAAAAGGCAGAGAATGCACTTTCGCTCAATGGGTTAGCTTTTACCTGCTGGAAAAATACCATTTTCCTGTTTGCTGCTATAGAAGCCAATTCTGTGTATTTTGTGTTGAAAGATTGTTGAACAACATTTCAAAAATATTATTATTTCCAAGACAGAAAATTTGATTTTTGAATGCTTTTGCTGCTTAATAATCTGTATTCAAATTATATATTTGTTTCCTCCTCTAAGACTTTTTTTATTCCAGGCAGACTGAGATAAACTAGGTTACAGGGAGTTACAGCATGGCAGAACACAATTTTGTCCACATATTTAAGACTATAAAATGTTTCTCTCTTCCCAAGCTTCCTTATGGCAGGATACAAAATTAAGAACTAACAACAAACCGTTCATTTGGAATGAGTGGTCCTCTAGATGCATAATGGTTATAAATTATATTATAACACAGGAACATTTTTATTCATTTGCTGCAGTTGTGAAAAAATACAGTTTACCTGACAGTAGTTTAAAGAAATACCCTGTGTTGAACTGATGAATTACAGAATTCTTCTTAGATTTAATCAACCCAGATGAGGACTCTTGAGTTGTCTTTCCATTCACAAAATGAATAGTTTATTCCATCCAACACATTTGGGGCTGACGTTTTGCTACTCGGTCTTTGTAGCACCAAAGACTGAAACTCTTATTATTTTTAGCCCTTCCCTGCAACTGTTTATATTAGAAGCAGTCTTTGTTGGCTGCGTACACTGCTCAAGTGCTCTGAGTCTTGTTGCAGTTGAAAAAAATAAATTGTTAATACCAAAGAAAAAGAAGGGAACAGAACCAGAAAAGGCGCGAAAGCTATGCCCCTGCCAAAGTTGAACAGTCAGCACTTGTCATAGTTGGGGCAGGGAGCATGATCTCTGCTGTCTTCATGAGTTATAATGTATGTGCCTACTGTATGGCTATGATCCATATATCCTGCTCTTGCATAGTACTTTTCTTCATAGAATCATAGAATAGTTTGGGTTAGAAGGGACCTTTCAAGTTCATCTAGTCCAACCCTCCCTGCAATGAGCAGGGACATCTTCAACTAGATCAGGTTGCTCAGAGCCCCATCCAGCTTGTCTTGAATACTTCCAGGGGTGGGACATCTCCAACCTCTCTGGGTAACCTGTTCCAGTGTTTTCATCATATCTCACCTGTCAGTCAGTGTACACAATTTTAATCCATCCGTACATTTTATCTCATTGGACAGCCTCTTTGATATGGTAGTTCGTGGAACATGAAAAAACCAGGTTTTCACTTACCTGTTGCTCTTCGCCTTAAAACTCTACAGAAAAGGAAGTATTAAGTCCCGGTTTTACAAAATAGGATGCTTAGTCATGGTGAAGAGCAGTAACAGTTAATGGCTTAACCACACAGTACGGAAGGTCAGATTAGGATATTCAATGTTCCAGATACTAAAAGAGCAGTGCAAGGACACCCCAACCAATTCTGCTCAGAGTGAGAGTGTATCTGGTAGGCTTATTAGCTCAGGCTCTGCACTCATCCTTACAGCCCAAGATTGCTCAGCAGGGAACCTTTCAAATGTTTCTGCACTACTCTACCTAGTGCGTCTAGGTTTAAGAGAATTTGTTCGGCTCAGGCTCAGCATAACAGGAACATGGGTAGATTGCTTTAAGTTTTGGAATATTCCTGTGCATGTCTGTGGTGTTGTCTACATTATTGCATTTGAAAGTGAGAATACTTGGGAGCACAATTCAGAGAAACATTTTAGAGGCATGTCAAATCTAGAAGCAGAATAGGATAAGAATTTTTAATCATCTGGGTTTCTCAGTCTCTGGTTATCATGGTTAATGGCGAGCTCACTATAGCTACTTAGCCTTTGTAATATCAAAGACTGGAGGAAATTTTTGCTATTAGCTCTTTTCACCATCCTTTAAATAGGAAGCATCATTTGTCAGCTGCATAGACTCCTCAAATGCTCAATGTTAAGTGAACAAACCAGACCATTAAATATCCTTAGCAGGTCTAAGTCCTCTTAACCTACTTAGCAGTTGTTAAGGCATTTATTTTCTTCTTTCCTCTCACCTATCCTTTTTAATTTTTTATTTTATTTTAAGTGTTTAATTATCTCTGATAGAATTACCACTTCTGTCACAAGCTTTCACATACTGACAACTGTACTCATATTCCTTGGATACAGCCTGAATGTATTCCTAGCTTTTTTCTATATATACATATATATATATTTAATTGGGAAGGGATAAAGCATTCTTTTAAAATTACTTTGTTTTATTTTAATGTTAAAATAAATAAATGTTGTTCCCACTAAGGAAATTCTGACAAGATCTAGGCAGTTAATACTTCCCCTGAAATATAGCAATGTTTCAGGTAGACTAAACCTTGACAAAAAGTTAAATCAAATTATATTCTCTATGCTCAATTTTCTTTGGGGAACCAAAACTCACTGAAGTGTAAAAGTCTAATTAATAATGTAGTATGCTAATAGTTTTTAAATTAAGAACACTTGTGGTTTAACTCTAACATGCCATGAATGTGTTTGCTGTTGACTATGACAAGAAGATTATGAGGACTAAAAAAATTAGAAAAATAAGAAACCACTTGCCAATACTAGTTCTGCTGTGGAGATTCATACAGTAGTGGTGATCAGAAGAATGGCAAGCCTGACTCAGACAAAAGGGACATCTCTTATAACACTGAGACATAGTGAAGGCATGAACAAGTTTATATTACTATTTTCCCAGCTATAACCTCCCAAATTCTGGACAAATACTCTTAGAGACATTCTGAGACAAAATTTGCATCATGATCATTGTATCAATAGCTATATTTAAACGTATTATTACATGCCACTTATATATCTACTCTTTGAACCCATTTAAGTTTTTGCATGTAGAGCACCTTGTGGCACAGTGTGGATTTTGCATTGTAGACAAAGGTATTTCTTTGTTTGAAACCTCATGTCTTACCAGTTTTTATTGTAAGAACTAGTCAATAGACCTTACTTGCCTTATTTTGCAATTCATGGTCTTTTCTAAGGTTGTGAATCCTGGTTTACTCAGCCTCCCTCAATACAGTAGCTGTTCCATATCTCTGATAACACTACTAATCTTTCCTATGTCTATTTTATCCTTCTGTGAGATGTGAAAATTGCATGTAACAAAGATGTGAATATACCACATGTCCAGTGGTATAATGCTGTTCACTGCCCAGGTACCAGTTCCTTTACTAATTATTCCCAACAGCCTATATGTCTTTTTCATGGCTTTGTATGCAGAGTTGCTGTTTAATATATCTGTCATAGACTCTAGCCTTTATGTCTAGTTGTAAAAGAGATTTAGACCATTCTAAAATTGGCATATGTTGGCATCAAGTGGCTTCTTGAACACATGCATATCTTATGTAGGTGTATCTTTACTTATTACTTGAGACATCACTCTGGAACATGATCCTTCTCTTGTTTTATTTTTGTTAATTAAGGTGAGATCTGGTAGATAGCTATGCCATGTATGGATGAATTCTAGGTACAGATGATTCTCAAAGTTACATCACCTTTTTCCTCATGTAACCTGCTTTCCTGACCACCTCACTGCTCTCCGATATACTTAGCCTGGTTGATGGCAGGTCCTCTCTGTGTTTCTTCTTCAGGCTAAACACCTGTTGGTTTACTTCTAAATAGCAATGGTTAAATACTGTGTGCTTTCACTCAAAACCTTCCTAGAGTCAGAAACCCAATCTGAACAGATGCTATAATACATTCTTGTGGCCATGGAAGGCCTAGGAACAATCTGTGCTGTTTATAAACACTATGAGGCAAAAATAAAACAAGTTTTTCTGTTATGCAGACAGATTTTGCAATACTGATCCAAGTAATCATGTGTAAATCTCACCGTAGCTGTGTAATATTGAATCTGTCTGGAATGTGGTATCATGTATTTCCATCTGATAGAAAGACATCCAGAATCAAAGTTTCATCCATAATAACAGCATGTGATAAAATACTCATTTCTGCTTGCCCGTAGTAACACATTAGGCATTTCCAGAAGATGAAGACTTTTCTTAGGATCTGATCTGGTAACTTTTGTTTGAGAGAGAATATATTGCAGTATATCAAATTGAACTCTCACATTTACCAGAGATACATGAAAAATAGAAATGTAGGACATCCTGCACAATCTGAAATGAACGTGCTGCAAGGGTAGCAACGAAAAGCCCATAAGAAGAATCTGAAACTCTATTTTTCAACGTACTTGTGTCATATCATATAATGTTTAACCAGAATCTCAAAAATGAAGGAGGCTTTAATGTGGTCTTATAAATCAGATTCTTGCACCTCATAGGGAAGCCTTGTAAAAATTGAATTGAGCCACACAGTGGATAGTAACACATTACGCAGTAAAAAAAATCAGTTTTGCCTTTTGTTTCCAGTGGTGACAATTTCATATCTGATAGGACAGAGAAGATAAAAATCTGTAATTGTGTCCTAGATTTCTTAGTGGCATAAATTATAAAAGAAGCCATTAGAGAGTCTTGTCTGCAATGCTGATATTCTAACATGGAAAATCAGACTCTCAGACACAGTAATGTTCTATTCCAGTGGCAGAACCTTGTTCCTGGCAGTGATGGTGTGTCCACTGTGATATCTTTATAAACTAGGAACTGCTGGTGCCACGTATGATTTGGTATTTTTTTTTGTAAATTAAAAGGAGTTAAATATATGTTACATCAGTTTTAAATGAAATAATAAGATTGTAATAATGGCACTACATACATTGTATTGTATTTTTGCAAATGCTTTAGAAAGAAAGCTGGTATTACCATCCCTACATTAGAGAAAAAGAAGCCCAAAGAAGGGTATAAACTTACCTAAATAGATCCAGAGGTACAGCAGTCTCCCGTGTCAATATATTTCTCTATCAACTTTCATAGCAAGGCAGAAGGTGTCTGGGTTGGTGCAGGGATAATAGACCCAATTCTATAAAGTGCAAAGTGACTTCGGGAGGGAATTGAACCATGCTCTCATCCTGTTCTTATAGAATTAAATATAATATTTGAGTAAGAGGAAACTCAATTAAAAATGTGTCAAAAAAGCCAAAAGGTAAAAATTTTGAGGAATCTAGTATGCTGAGTAGAGAGGAAGAGTACTGCTAGATATTTTAAATATTTGAATTTATGAGAATTACATTGTTATAAAAGTAAAATTATTATGGTTGTTTTTCTATGTATGGTTATTATTTCATATTCTTTCTGCTTGTATTTGGTAAGAGCTTCTAGCATGTGCATCAGGGTTCAGTCCCCACTCACTTCATCTAACTCCCATCGGAGCACTGCATACAAAAGAGCTGAAAGATAACAGCAGTATATCACACTGTATCAGAAGTACTTCTGCATCCATCACCTTGAGATTTCTTCTTTATATGAAGAAGATACTGCTATAAATTCTGCTGCAAGAAAATACATGAAGATAGACAGAAATGCAATGAAAAACTCATTCTGAACTATTGGAGAGCTAAACTTTAAAGTAATAAAGATCAAAAACTAACTGCATGAGACTGCTTTTGATTTACTGAACACTATGACTAGTTGCACAGCAAGCAATTAAGAATGATAACTGAGAGAAATTAGTTCATGATAACAATATTTACAATAGCTATTTTGGGTTTTTTTTTCCTGCAGTTTTTGAAAGTGGTTATTTTTTTCACACCACAGAGTTAAAATTATCAAGCAGTCAATTTCTTTAACAATACAAATTACAAACATGCCTTTTTTTAAAGCTCATATTTAAAATAGTTCAGGAGGAGAGCATTCCTATTAAAAAAAAAAAAAAGGAAAAGAAAATGTCTTTACACTTATTGAAAGCTAGACAAACCCTGCTTCTTTCTTCAAAAAAGAAATCAATGAGAAAGCTATCCAAAACCCAACCAGATAGTCCGCTAAAACCAGTGTGAATCTAGAAGGCAAGAGTTCTTCAAAATTTAAGAATTAATGAAACATCTTCTATAAAAAAGTTCCTGTCCTGAGAGTTGAAATGCACTAAATAACTCTGAATTCCTTGAAGCTTTCTTAGGGTAAAATGGTATTCACATAGTAATGAGACTCTGTAGCAAAGCAAATCTTAGTTGGAATAGCAGTACCAAAATGATGTCCAACAGCTAATGTATCACAAAGTCTTTTCCAAAGAGAAAGTTAGGACTAGATCTCCAGGATTATTTAATCAAGAACTGACAAACAGCACCTTTCACATAGGACTGTGCAAGAAAATATATCTTAGACAGGGACCTTATCGTGAGCAAATTTAAAGCTTGTTAAGGTCCATGGAGTAGTTTCAGAGCAACTTGGCACTTCATACTAGCTGCCAGAGATGTGCAGATCCTCTTGAAGTCACAAATTTAAAACCCAATAGGACAAGATTCTAATTTACCAAAGCTGTCATTCCTAACTACTATACCTGAAGCTATTTTATACTTCATTAGGTTTTTTTCCTACTTTATGAGTAATCTAGTGTAGTATCAGAATACCTTTTTTTAGGTTTCTTGCAGGTTCTATAGGAAATCCTGGTCTGTTACTTCATGCACAAGCATTTGCTTTAACTGGTTTATTCGGAATTATCCACATCTAAGCACTCTCAGAATGAAGTGATTTGCTGGCCTGAATGTTAATGTTGTGTATACTTGAAGCAGAAAATCTGCATTTAGTTCAGCAGTATCAATACGTAGGTACTGAAGCAGAAGGTAGAAGCAGCATGTGCACCCATGGAGAATAGAGCGCTTTTGCAAACAGTGTCACATTTTTTTGAAAAATACATCTGTTTTGCTCAATTGACACTCTATGATACTGCAATTATGAGCCATATGTGAGTGTGGTAATTTGGGAAGATAAATTAACATTTTAAAATCAAGACTTGGAGATGTTTGTATCATTGTGCAACAGCTTCCATAAAGATGAAAGGGGGTTCCCCTACTTTAGGACAGGATCTGTCCTAACTGCTATTAGATACATTAAAAGAACTGCACAGGGGCTGTGCCGCAACACTAATCCCCCAAAGGAGTCCTGGCAAATTCAGAGCTCGTGTTCATGGCATGGCCTCTGCTGGGTTTGAGCATGCTTCTACTGCTAGTGTAGCTGCAGATCAGGCACCCTCCCTACTTCTTTTAGACATTAACGTACAGTCTTGGCCCCAGATAGGTTAATGTCAAGATTATGCCACTTGTTCCCCTCAGTAAGGGGATTTAAGTCAATTCATGTTGGACCTGACAAGTGAAGTATTAAACATTTGAAGTAAATGGCATTATATTAGGTGGATATTAATAATTTAATAATTGTTACATTTGGGATTGGGGATTGGGAATTTCTAAATTCTCTAATAAAATGGTGAAATAATCCAGTAGACTGGAATCAAAACTGTAATTTGAAAGAAAAATACAAAGAAGGGAATGTATTCATGGTATGTTGTAAGCAAAACATTAGCTTAAATTGTGAACACTAACAGGTGACAGATATTTGGGAGTATGTGCACATGTGGACAGATATTCAAAATTAAACTTCTGAACTCAAGCAGAAGTCTGCTCCTTGCTAGCTGCAACCAGTATTGGCTGGCTCTAAATTTTAATAACAACTGGACTAAACAAAAGTGGCATGTCCCAAATCTTCCAGTTTATTAAAAAAGAGGCATGACACAGAACCACCAAGTAGGATGCTGAGCATACATTGTGCTTCTGCACATAAACTATTTAAATTGGGAAGATCAGGTTCTGGAAAGAAGAGTTGGTGGCAGAAAGAAGGATTTGTGAAGAGAAGAAGCGGTCTTGGCAAGAGGTTCAAGGAAGGATCCTGGAGATCAGAAACGTGTGTGGAGAGAAATGCTACGGGATGCCCAGGGACATTGGCTTTAAGGCCTGAGACAAAGCTAACTCTGGGGAGCTACACAGCACAGGTGGACAGAACTTTCTGCCCAGCCTCCCTGGACTAGAAGTGAGCTCCCAACTGGGAAGGAAAATCAAGCTCTCATGACTGCCAGGATCCTGTGAATGAGTGAGTGTGTGTGATAATCAGGTTAGGTAAAAGCTCTGTTCGTGTTGGTTCTTAAATAAACCACAGTATCCAGATCCACTGCAGGACTTTATTTACTCTGCCTCACCCATGACGTGGTAGCAGATAACTGAGAGAGGCAAGTTGAGAAATGTCAACTCCTTTCTGCATACAAGAAGCAATTGTCAGAATTTTCATGGTGGACTGATGTACTTTGATACAGTGATCTTAGAGGAAGTTTGTCAAAAACATTCATCATTATATTTGATTTTAGGAAAATATTAATAAACTTTCATGAAACAGGCTGGTTTTATCCAGCTTTATGCCAACTGGCTCTAAACGGAACAGGACACAAAGCATTCCATGTAAGCACAGAGATATGCATCCATAGTAGATCTGATGGTATACTGAGACTTCAGTATCAGATCTGAGTTGTTTTTCCTGTGACTAAGGAAAGTCAGCCTTCTGACTGGCTTAGGTAATCAAAGTGCAATATTTAAACTTCTTTTATTAGACTATACAAAGGTCCAGCCTTGCAAACAGCCGTATAGGATGTGATTAGTTCGAAGTGGGAGATGCAAAGAACCTGAGTTCTTTCTAATTGCCTTTTAAATTTTTATTTGTGTTTTTAAGCATCATAGGTGGAAAAGATCTACCAATGTGTCTCAGCATAGGCAGAAAAGTGTAAAAGCTGAGATATTTGAGTAGAGCTAGGTATTTAGCTATCCATCCTCTGTTGCTGTTTCATTACTCAATCCTTGATTCAAATTTTTGAGTTTAAACTATGTTAACTATGCGTTCATTTCAAGATAAATGAAATACATAGAATTTATCATGGGTAAAGGATTTAGAATGCAAATTTGTTAAGAATAGAGGTTCCTTGTCAGCCATGAAATATGCTATATTAGAGCACCATGTAGTTTATTTTTACATGATGACTGCAGCCTACATTCGGTTTGATCTATATGATTCTTCACTGTGAGGGTGGTGAGGCACTGGAACAGGTTGCCCAGAGAAGTTGTGGATGCCCCCTCCCTGGAAGTGTTCAGGGTCAGGTCAGATGGGGCTTTGAGCAACCTGGTCTAGTGGAAGGTGTCCCCACCCATGGAAGGGGGGTTGGAACTAGATGATCTTTAAGGCCCCTTCCAACCCAAACCATTCTGTGATTCTATGACTGAAGGGGGGATCTTTCTCTATATGAAGCACTGCTAGTATGGGTCAGATAGAAATAGGGCCTGGTATATCATTGCATGTTGCATTGTGAAAAAGCTTTAAGGATTCAGCTAAGAAAGTTTTGTCTGTTACTTTGCAAATAAGTCTATCCTTTTGAATTCCAAATAAAGAATAAATCAGGTATTCCAATCCTGTTACCATACATGAGAAAAAAAAAAAAATACTTTGCAATATAGGTCATCAGCATAGAAATTTTTATCCTAGGTTGCATTTTAATTTAAATAGGGGGTTTTTTTGGTGTGGATCTTTTTCACAATAATGAGACAACATAATAAGTCTGCATTATAGAGCAGGCAGGTAGAACATTTAAATTATCATAAATAAATGGGGAGGATAAAACCATCATTACAGAAAAATGAGAGCACATACAAACCTACGGTTTATAAGCAGTCATTTATTAAGCTGTCATTATTTATTTTCGAAGAATTGATTGGAGCTAATGCCAAAATATGAGTCATGCATGTAATAGCATCATGGGTTAAATTTCGTTGCACAATCTTTGTTAAGAAGATGGAAAACATCTTAATCCAGGGCTATGTTTTCTACCTTTTCCAACATATTTTTTCCAACAGGCAGCTATCTTCCTGTGTTTATGAAATTCTTTCCCACTGTAGTTTTCTGCTAACTGTAAAGGCAGCATGTTGTGGATATGACCAGAATTCAGCTTGCATTGTTTCCATTCCCTCAGTGAAGTACCATCCTCAAGTGCTATGTCAGTAGCATAATTTAAGATGAAAGTATGTACAGATGAGAGTTCTCCAGGATTAGGAATTCACAACCTGCTGCTCAGGAGCACTTGGTGCCTAATCTCTAGATGAAGCTCAAACCCAAGGTGATGTCTTTCCCTGACAGTGACATATTTTCAAATGTAAGTAAAAGTTGCTGCCCTCTGTACAAAACCAAAGTGGAAGGATATGGAAGAGCCTTCTTTTTTCTTGCCTTGACTTTGGCCTCCATTTCTCTACAATGTCTTGAATCCAAAGTTCTCTCATCCCAGTGTGAGCCAGCGGTACTACCTCAAAGTCTTGTTGCAGAAAGGATGTTGAGACATGGTGAGAAGCACAAAGATTTATTGGTGTGGGCTGTAGATGATGACATACATTGACTCCAAAAGTGAAAGTGACTTTTGGGGAAATTAAAAATGGGAACAGAGAAAGAGGAAAAGGAAACGGAAAACTGTCCCCAGCTGGTAGGAAGGAGAAGCAGCGGAGCAGCCAAACAAACACACTTCCCTGGACATTTCCCCTGTGTAGCTGGTGGTCCCACTCTGAGAGTTGTCCCTTAGTGACTATATATTTTTCATCAGGAGCCATGCAAACTCCTTACTAGTTGTTCCTGCTTACGATGCTATTGCTCTGACTAGAGAACACTGTGATCAGGGGCAACATGTTGCATGCTGGTAAGTTGTTAAGGGTCATGCATGTGAGTTATTGGGTCACTTAATGTAAACCAAAAACTACAATGGAGGGGAGAGAAGAGGTGATTCATGTGCCAGTGACAGACTCTTCCTGTGAGAACTTGCAATAACAGCAATATTGGCATCTGCAGGTACAAGGCCATGAGAATAACAGCACAAGAACAGCAGCATGAAAAGCAAAAGAGAAAAATACTACCACAGAATCTCTGGGAAAACACTGCCACGACACTTGAAAGGTTACAGAGCTGCAAGTTAAAGAGAGACTACCAGAATTGCAGAGAGAAGGCCCTTAGTGTTTCAAAGATTAAGCACCTAAGGCACTGTAACTGCAGGTGATGAGGGTAACTCTGACATTCCTGCATATGTGGCATAGAGCACACCTGCAGCACTAACCTATGGTGCCTCAGCAGCCTGTAGTCTCTGGGTTCATACAGTTTCCACATTACTCCCTACTAAAAGCTCATTTGAAGGAGGATAATCTAACTTTCCCTTTACAAACTGATTGTGGAAATTATGTGGAAAACAAAGTGGAAAAATGATGCCTTTAAAACAGATATGAGTTAATTAGGACAGTATGTAGCTAACAATAAGCATTTGTCTCTATAATTAAGCAACAGTATAGCAAATACACTGGAACACCAGCATTGGAGTCTGAAAATTAGTTCTTTATTCCATTTGCTCTCTTTCAGATCCTATTGGCCAGCACATACCTGACTGCCAGGTGACTATTTGCAGTGCAATAAGAGATTTTTCTTTCTGCTACTCCCCAGTCAAAGAAATTATTTGCTGCAACAATAACCTAGTAGTTGTTTAACCTTTTGCACACATGAGTTAACCCTTCAAGGGGCAAATGAGAACTGGCTCCCAGCTGAACATTTGATTTTGAATGGGCTTAAGCCAAATGGCTGCTCTTGTAGTGATAGTCAGAAATTATCACTTTTTTATCTTATTCTACTGTGGACAGCCAGCTGGCAGTCCTTCGCACATTGGAATTTCAGTGGACTCCTGGCAACTGTTTCCCACTTATCCCTCAAAGGAGTGGCACACTGTCTTATAATGTCATTTTGTTATACTTTATTTCTTGCATAATGAGCAACATTGACAGGAATATTTGCAAATTCTTAAGTATTCTGGCATCCCACTGGTAAAACCAGTATATTACCATTTCAGTTTGAAAGAGCTTCAATCAAGTTAGTAATTTTATACCTTCCAGCATTGATATGTAGAAAACCAAAAGTAAGCTGGTTATCTTTGTGATCTTTTAAAAGTCAAAATGTACCTGTAACAAGTGAACAGCAATCCTAATCCTTCAGGCTTCAATGACCAGTTCTCCTAAGGAAGATGTCTTTTATCTAAATAATCAATAATTGCTTTTCAGATATTTCAGTGCTTGGTTCAGGAAAAGGATTCAGAGTGCTTGTGCACACCACAGCACGTATGCAGTAAATACATACTTGGGCATATGCTTCATAGGGAAAAAAAATAGTAATTTACCAATATACTTGTTAAGAAACCCAGATATTTGGAGGACCTTTTGACAATTTTAATATAATCACTTATTTCTGGTCATGTCTGGTCATGTCAGTTCTTCAGTTATGATAAAAACTGTAAGCACAAAAGAAAGAAGGAAACATTAAGGTTTATTAGCACAGGGTATACATGATTTCCAGTCTATATACAGATCAAATAGGAGGTCTTTCTCTGTCATGTTACTATGCATATAAACTCCTTGATTGTGCACTGGTGTGTGGCATGAACTGGACTCTAAAACTATGAGTTGTTTGTCATGGATTTTTTTGTGTGCGTGTTTCTTACCTCATAGGTGAATACCATGTCATGTAGGCATGGTCCTGTGGGAGGATAAAGAAAGCAAGTAATGTATTTGTCTAATTCCTCACCTAGCAAGGCTTCCTACACAAGTTTATTAATATTTCATTGTTTCTTTAGCAGAGTTCTTTTCACACTTCTGTGTTCTTTCTTATTTACAACTGAGGTACATGGGCTCTTTTATGTTATTCATTAACAGACATTTATTTGACAAATGCTGGTGGTTGTTTTTTTCATGCAGAACTTCTGTGCTGCAAAGACTGCTGGCTACTTGGTTGACGGGTGTTAATGCAACAGGATGAATACTTGAAAGAGTCTATTTCCCATCTACATACAAGGCAACTTTATTCAATCCATATTTGAATACAAGTAAACAAATCCCTTCATTTCACCATAGGAAGAAATGAGACATGTTTCAGCCCAGGATCATATAGTCTACTGAATATGCATGTTACCTGGATGTGAAGAAGTGGTCTTGGTGACCATATAAGGCACAGGGAGAGCAGTAAAAAATTCACTAAATGATATCCAGGATGACCTTGTTAGAATTACAAGTGAGGCACAGACCGTATGTGTAATAGCAACTGAAGGAGCTAATTGCTTCTGCAATATGACAATAATAATATATGGTTTTGTCATTGGCAATGGAAATGTAACTATAGCTGGTAGATCTGCTTCATCACATGCAGGTTTTGCAGTGGAACTACTTTAAGAACAAGCCACATACTTAGAAAGCCGTCAGGAGTCACAGTTGGTTTTAAATCTTGATTGGTGGACATGAGTTGCCATTTTTGGTCACAGTTGTCTGTTATTTGCATTGCCTTGCTTTTTTTTTTTTTTTTTTTTTTTTTAAATGAAAGCTGTACTGGTAAGCATTGCTTTCAATGGATTTTAACTCCTGTCATAAGGCAAAGGTACAAGATCAGAATTCCAACTTAGGTGATTTGTCTGGGCCTAGAAATGTGATTTTAGTTTCACATGACTTCTGTTTATCAGTTCAGATCAGTTTTGCATATGCATTCTGTTACTCTGTTAAGACCTGAAGTAGTATTATTTCACTGTTGGTGAAGAACACTGTATACTTTTAAACAAATCATACCTTCCTTATAATACACAGGACTACTCTTGGCTCACTCTCAGCTCATCCAGATAGTGACCAGAATGAAAACCTAGCCTTGGCTAACCAAGCTTACTAATACATCATAACTCAAATGGCCGTGAACTGAATACTCAGGTGGGGCATGCAGTCCGCAGTGTGTATGCAGCAGCAGGAAGCAAATACCTTCTAGCAAATATTTTTCTAACTAACCCGGTGATATTAAAATGCCTATTTTATTCACATGCTGTTCTTCACATTAAGACATTTTCTTCATCATTCATTTAAATTCATAGTGGTAATTCCATACACATATCATGAGTCTTACTTAATCAAAACAAAAACCCCAACAACTCTGAACTCTGTATTTCATAATCAACCAGCAGAACTGTACTGTATGTGTTCATCTTGTCTAAATGCTAAACTAAACGCAAAACTTCTGTTCTCTGACTTCCAGGAGCTAGGCTGAGCAGTGGGGGTTTCAATTAAAAACCACAGGAAAGGAAAGGAATATGTCAATAAAACCACAGACTTGTAAGTACTGCATACTAGTTTGCAAACAAACACAGCAAGCATTCTCCGAGTATGAGTCTATTACTGTAAATTTAGACTGAATGCATGATGTTGAAGGTGACTGTCCCAGCATGATCTTCCTTCATTTCATGTATAGTGAAATGCTCTCTAGCTTTATGTTCAATAGCTTGATCTAGTCAGTCTGCAATGAGACTATTACTAACAGAGGAAAATGCCATGAAGAGGAGAATGGCTTGAGCCAAATTAGCAATGTTTTGTTCTATTTCAAAAGAAAATGAGAACTGTAAAGGAGAGAGTAGAAGGTGAAGAAAAAAAAAAAAGAGAAAGTTGTGAATTGATTCTAAGGCAAAATCCTATGTGTGATTTTAAATGTAGACATCACTTGAATAGAAATGTAAATGCCATGATTTGCATTATAAAGCTTTGTTAAATAATAACTGTCACTAGAACAGATTATGTTCATAATTAATTAGTTACAGACTGGGTGCAGTCACTCTTTAAAAAGGTTGCATTAGGGATCACATATTTTATAGTGAAGAAATCTTTAGTAAGAATAGTGAAGGTGAAAAAATTTATAAACAATTTAAAATTCATAGAAAAATATATACTTTAATGCATTTTTCAAAATACAGTATACCCTATGGTGCTTTTATTGCTCTTACATTAAAGAGAGGAACCAGTAAGAGAAAAACAATGTAGTTTACCTAATTAAGTGAGCAAAATGCAGCTTAAATTTACAGAAGGTTAATAACTAACATTAAATGTATTGGCGTCACATTATGTTTGAACTGTTAATAAAGCGAACTCACTGACTGCTCAAGTATTACAATTATTTCCCAACTAATAAATGAAGAGGGGAAACCTAGTAGCAGAAAAAGGGCACAAATATTCAGCTGATTTTTTTTCCACTTCAGCAGTCATTTCTTTAAGAAACTCTTTCCTAAACAGGAAAAAAAAGCCACAAAGGATAGAAAGAACATCAGCTTTGAAATTTGATGTTGAAGTTCTTTGACTATGTAGAGGCTGAGCTACTGATTTAATAGAGATTTTCAAAGGTGCTCAGCACTGACCTAATTCTGCTGCTTTTAAAATCTCTTGGTATTTACTGATGTCTTCACCAGGACTGGAGTCACACAAAAGCTGAACACTTTTGAAAAGTCTGGGTTTCATCTTATTCACAAAAATGTAAAAGGCTATGGATAATACAGAATTATGTTCCCCTCCTATCTGAAAATTGGAGTGAGGACATGCTCAAATGATTTTTCACATACATAGTTTTTTAAATTGTGAGCTGTTCTGTCCGAATCGATGTGAAAGTCTTTGCAGGACATCTGAAATGTCAACACATCACATAAATATAAACAGGTGCCTGACAGTCACTGATAATTAGAGCCCTGCAGTGTATGTTTTAAGATTACACGGGCTCAAGAATGTGCTGCCATAATCCAAGGAGTAGTTGCTGTTTTATGACTGTGAAGCCTAACTATCTGAAGAAGTGATGCCGGTGATTCTGGGTTAAATCCTATTTAATCTGGTTTCTAAAGATGCTTGGTGCCAGGAAAAGAGAGCCCAGGCTGTAAGAATGGTTAGCAGGAGAGGTGGCAGAATATACAACTACGTCATCTGAAGAAAGAAAGTGCACACCCTACCTAAAGGTAGAGCTATTAAATGTGTCTCCGTATGGATGCCACAGTGTGAGTTCTGATCTGATGTTGAAGTCTGCCCTTAGCTGACTTAGCTGAAAATAGCCACATCATTTAGTCTAAGATGTCAAAGATAACCACATATGATGGCAACTGGATCACTCTCCTGTGTCCTCTTAGTTAGAGGAAATTAATTTCTCCTAAATGTGTTAATGCAAACAGTCATCTTGATTCAGAGGGAGCCAGGCAGCAGAAAAGGGGCTGCAGAGCCTTAATTAACTCCCCTTATTGACCCTCTCTACCCTGAGAACTCCCTCTCCACGTGCCTTCCCAAAAAACTTTATAGCAGCTGCTACCGTTTTCACTTTTTTCACTGAACTAGTATAAAAAGAAGGGCAGGTTGAAGGTCTGGGAAAGGAGATCAAGAAGAGTTTTAAGGGGAAGACAGCAGAGATGAAGGAAAAAGGAAGAGGAAGTAGAATGTTCAACATAAATGGGTTGTGTTCTGAAGAATACATTAGTCTAATAGAGACATGGAAAGTTTATAAAGCCTGCTTGAAATCTGGAATTGTGATTCAGTTATAGTTTAATGAGTATTTTGTAGAGCATGGAGACATATTCTTTCATTGTGTTTTTGGTTTCTACACGTGGTAAAGGTTTCTGATATCGTATACCAATGCGAAATATTATCATTGGATACAGAGGTGTATTGAAATACACTGCTTCCAGTTTTAGACCATCATATTTGTTTCCAGCTCTGAACTCATCACTCAGTACGGTCTGCTGTTAACATACTTCCTGGTGGAGACGGGTGCTGTATGATGGCTAGACTACAGGGTAGTTTTTGGAATCCTGATTTGGGTCTGTTTCTTGTAGTTTTGGATGGGCAGATGTTTAACTGGCATGATTCTTAAGGGTGTAAAATGTTAAGAATTTTCCCTGTCCTCCATTAAACTCAGTGGAAAATCTCCCATTGACTTAAATGACAGTTGAATTAGGCCTTTTGAAATAATATGCAAAAGTAACTATTTCCACTCTTTGTCATCCACTTTCTTTCTCAACTGACAACTTATCCTAGAGGGTATTGAGGGTTCTGTGTAATTATTGAGTGTAATCAGCTTCCACTGAGTGCTAAGCTCCTCCAAGAATTTTCCATCTCCTTGCAGGATTAAACCCCTGGTTTACTTACTTCTCACCTGAAAAATAATAAACTAAATGTTAATAATGGACAATTAAAACAACAAGAAACAAGAAAGGAAACATAAGATGAACTATTTTTACACAGTGAAAGGTAAATGAATTGGTAGTAACCAGGAAGATAAATGAGAGATACAAAAAACCCATGTCATATTCTGAACTTTACATACCAAGTGTAACATCACTCATTTCCTTTGCAGAGGCAAAAAACCTATTTGGTAGACATGAATATAATCTTGCAGAATATGACTGTAAAAGATCATGCTAAACAAAGAATACAATGTCAACTAATACATTTTAATTTGATCAACTCACGTTTATGGGTGCACTTCTCAACTGATTTTTGGATGACAGTTATGCTGAGTGAATGATAATTAATATGTACCTCTTCTGAATCTGAAGCACAAAACATTTTAACATGTACTGTGCTTTAGTAATGGGAAAGATACCTTGACCATCCAAGAATTTGTATACAATGTGTCTTAGAATTCAAAGATCTTACTTTGTGCAGAGTCATCTAATTGCAGATGTAATACACAGCTGAATACTTGTAGATTATTGCAGTTCTTTTCTTTTCCTTTTTTGTTTTCTTTTCTTCCTTTGCTTCCTTTCATATTCTCACAGGACCTTAAAGTTACATACATGAATATGTGAAATAAAGCAGCAGATTCCAGAAGGACCATGACCACATCTTCAGTATGTGAATTGGCTGGCTGGCTGGCTGAAGCTTTATGGTATATATCACTCCAAATAGTGCTAAACTTCACTCATTTCACGGTTCCAGTTGTATTTTGTGATATTACAATGGCTGTCCTTTGCCTCTCTCTTTCAGTATAATGAAGGCAACTGCCACCAGGGTCCAGTCAGAAGTGCAATTGCCCTTTCATTTATCAGACATCAATTCTGCTACTTCGAGACCCCATTCTGAAGTCCAGTTATGGGCTGTCAAAATTAGTCTTCTCAGATATACCATGAAGGCAATCCTAAAGACTTACTCAGCATATAAATCCTAGGTTAGAAATCCAGAGCAAAACAGACTTTTGGGTAGAATTTCTTCTTTAAAATTGAGCCTCCTATTGCTGTTTTTTAAGCTGAATCTTTTAAAACTAAAATCTATTCCCCTTGAATTGAGGATGTGTAAATTACTCAAAGATTTTTTTTCTGCAAAATTTCCATGCCCTTTTTCCTGAGTGCAATTACAGTGAAGATTAACAAATGCAGCACTATGAATAAGCAAATGTATAATTCATATGAACGTACCTGGTCAGAACTAGGGATTTCTTTTTCTCTCATTCTTTGTAAGTGGAACAGAGATTCTATCTTCTTAAGCCTTCTTTCTCTTCCTTATTTCACAAATTAAACACTTAATTTGAATAATATCTAAATGACATAATAAGTTTTGAAAACCTTCATTTATATTTTTGGCTGAAACTATTCTTTGAATAGTTTCTCAGTTTTTTCTAAACACCATTGACAACTACTTGGTAAAATTTAGCCAGTTGTATAACTTAGTGTTGTGTTGCTTTTGTAAAGTACGTAAAATGCTCTGAAGCTGTAAAATGTAAAATGATATCTCACTGTTACTCTTTTGTTTTGATTTCAGATCATTTCCCATTGGCTTCCACTGACTTTGAATTGGATCTCAACTTTTTCCAGCCGTAATCATTCTGCAAAAGCAGAAGAGTAAGTAATAGGAATAAGCAGTGTTTGACGGTCTGCACAGGCATTCCTAGGCCTACAGACAGTGTTTGACAGTCTGCACAGGCATTCCTAGGCCTACAGACAAATAAGTAGTAATCATTAGTCCATTTTTTGGTTGTGCATAAGACCCAAATAACCCTCTCTCTTCTATGTTTGAGAAGCATAACTCTTCTAGATTAATCCTGAACTGGAGTGTATATTAATTATACCAGTTAGTAGCAAGAAACCTTTTTTCCCAGCCACACTAAATCTATATGTGGTATGTACTTTAGTGATGGTTAAGGATACTTGTTGTAATTACATAATCTCATTCTGAGATCAGTCAAAAATATTCTGGGTTCCAAGGCTAAAGCACGCAGGAGTGCTTAATATCTCTAAAAGTAAAAGAAGTAGAGGATGAAAAGACTTTTGCACTGTTACATTTTCTATGTGTAACTATTAAAACTGTTTCATTTATGGAAGATTTTCTATGTAAATACTGCTTTAACTATCTACTGGAAATGTATATATATACTCTCCTTGTTTACAGAATGGTACAGAGTTTTCCTGCAGACAACAGAGCAAAATCTCTGCTATGAATAACTTTCAATATTCATTACTGGACCTGAGTTTGGGCAATTTAGCAGGAGCTCTGTGTTACAGTAAGCCATTTTCATATATCTTTTGTATCCCTCTTGTTCATGTTATGTAGCTGGGAAAGCCAGCATGCAAGTTCTCCTCTCCAGGAACAGTCTGTGTGTTTGAGTGAAACAGAGCATTGCAAAAGTGCTGAAAGCAAAACTGGAAAAATAGATGTTGGCTGAAATCTAGACCACAGAACTTCAGAGCTACAATCATATAAATAGTCTTATATTCCACTTTAAATTCCAAGGTATAATCAAGAAAACAAAAGTATTGTATACATTTACATTTTAAATTGTGTAATCATGTTATTATCTGAAACAAATACCATGCTGTTAAAATTTAGATAAAGTGTCCTGCAATGCATACAAAATGTTCATTTGTTGAAGGCCATTAAGTTAATTTCCTGGGAACAAGATTAAATGCAACGCATTTACATAATCATTAGTTGTGAGGTGTAGAATAGATAATTAAATATTCCACCACATTAATTTATATTTAATTAACTGTGCTTCCATGATCCTTCTGCCTGAATATTAATATTGTGTAAATAAACAATTAGGATGCATGCTTTGCAAAAGCTTTATTGTAAAAAATGTGATCAAAGAAATTCTACGAAATCAACTTTAAACAGTAAACACTTAAAGGTTTTGTAAAGCAGAGTTCTCAATCTTGAAAGTTTTGCTAAATAGCTCCAAGTATTATGATTTTTAACACTTTAATTCTCCAGGTGTTCAGTGTGTTAGAGTTGTCATAAAAAACTTTTAATTATAATATTTCCTGTTCTGTATTTCACAACCTCTCATTTAAATTGCTTAACATACATAAAAGCTAGTAAAGCATGCAAAATGAACTTTGCATTAAGTTTGGAAAAGGCAGTAAAGCCATAGGAAATTAATGAACATTATATTTCTGTGTAAAGAAATACAGTTTTAGAGCTCCTGTTTTCATGTTAAAGGGATATAATTTGAAAGCACTCAGGCTGTACCTGACAACACCAGAAAAAGCTCTTTTTTTTCTTTTTTCTTTCCTTTGAGAAAATATGTTCTCACCAGAAGCATTTTCAGCTGTATATATAGATGAACAACATACAAAAAGCTGAACTGAAATTCAGAGCATGTTTTCTTTCATGTGAATATAAGTTATTCATTGCTATTGGCCTATAAAGACTCATTTGATACTGTCTTCTGTTTCTAGTAGGAATACCTCTAGGAATTACCTGTACTCTAATATAGCACTTACAGATGTATACAGTGGTATTTTGACAAATGGAAAAGGAGTATCATAGCATAATGATAGGGAGAAGATACCTGTGGAAACCTATCTGTCTGAAAGGGAACATGACAAAAAAGGAGACTGTCCAACAGACTCTGGAATTTTGGGGGGACAGTGTGTATTATAGGAATCTTCTTCGGACCTATGATTTTCTGTGGACTGTGCTATGAAGAATGGAGAAAAGACTTGTTAGAAATTTTACTTTGGTAACTTTGGTAAAAATCTAAGTTTTCATTAGTTTTTATTTGCAGGGTACTGGGACATCTGAAAGTCCAGTTACAGTTAGTGCAAGTTGAGAAGGCTTTATACTTCTGAATGTAGGTCTATCTAGAAAGTATCTTCAGGATTCTTCAGAGCAAGGAAGTGGTTTGGTGCAGGTTGTGTCCTTTGTGCAATTGCAAAAAGCTCCAACTCATTATATATAAAAATATATACTCATATACATCAATACATAGTAACTTTTGGCCCGGACACCTCCCTTCCTCCCTCCCCCTGGAACACGAATACATTCCAAATGTCTTTAATAGCTATGTTAACGTTATTGATAAATGATTGATACCTAAAAGGAAGTCTAAGTAGGGGCAGCTAATCATGCACAGAAACAGTCTATTGGTAATGCAAAATGACTATTGGTGAAATGCAGACTAAATGAACTCATATTAAAAACAACTGTAGGATGGTAATGTAATTATGTTACTGTCATTGCATTTAATTAGAGATCTGAAGTTTTACAGAGAAAGGTCTTACTGTTTCGTAAAAAGCAAAACTTGCTCCCTGCAAACAAAGATCTTAGCTGAAACATTAACAGAATTAAAAATAAAGAAGTAGTTTCATATAATTCTTAAACTGATCTTACAGAGGTGATCTTTTCTCCCACAACTAACCATGCCTTTCTGCCTCCACTTTTGAAACAGATCTAATGATTATATGATAATAGGATACATAGCATCAGCTTGTGTGGGCACACAAAAGTGTCTGAACCAAGTCATTGCAAACCATGTAGATGCTAGAAGTGACCCCAGGGGTAAGGTAGGATGCATGGCTGGGAGTGGAAGAGGAACAAGACCACCTCTTCAGACAACTGCCTGCATCAGAACAGTTCCAATGTACTGTGAAACTGCATCCCAATCTTAATTTATTTTCTGTCTCTGTGAGATGGGAATTCCCTTTCAAAGTTTATTTCTAAAATGAGAAGGTAACCCTGTTTATTCAATAACTAAAGCACGTTAACCCTGGTTTGAAGGCAGTGGTTTTCTAAGTAAGTGCAAATGATATTTAAATATTCTGTCTTTCAGATTTTCATTAGTACCTTTGAGGTTTGTGATTACAATTGTATAAGATACAGATGGCACTATTTTTCTTCCCAGATTAATTTTAAAAGCTGTTTGGGGTAGACTATTACTCAGAATAAATTTGGAAGTCTTGATAAAAATTTATAATATTATACAGAAGCGTAGTGCATAATACAAGACAATAAATTACATTAGTTATGAAAACTGGTAATGTAATAAAATGGTGTTTTCTATATGTCAAGAGAAAGACAGAAGGAACACATAGTGAATTGTGAAGGCTGAGTATTGCCACTTGAGGTTTTAAACAGTGTACTCCCTGAAAATATCAAGTTGAGGTGATTCATGGATGTTAGACAATCTTCCTCCTTTTTGCAGTAGCACGAATAGAGTCATGAAGGTCAGGAGGAAAAAGAATAAAGAATATCTCCAAATAAATTGAAAGTAGGCAGCTGGCATAGAACAGGCGAAGGCTGTGGTGGAAATGGAGAGCATCAATTAATAAAGGCACACCATGACATGCATGCTGCTAGCTAGTTGAAATAAAAGTTAGGAAACAGGAAACAGTAGAAACTGGTTAAAACAAAGAAGGATAAGGCTACTTTTCTAACCACTGATAAAAATAAATGTAAAGAAAATGTAGTCAATATAAAGTGTTGCTAAATAAAACTAGAAAATCAGAAAAACAATTAAAAGCTAGGTTCAGAGCTCATGTGAAAGTGCACTAGCAGTTAACATCTAACATTCCTGCCTAGTATGAGGGAACTAATACTAACCAACTGGCCAGAACACAGTATCTCAGCAAATATGTATAGGATTAACACAGTGGTGTCATAATCGTAGTTGATTTTGGTGTGTACTTGCAAAAGTAATACTGTGTAGTCTGAGGACGTAGCTTTTGAGTAGAATCATTTTGTTTTAATATAAATGAATACTGCCATTTCTAACTTTGTTGTAATTGTTCCAGAAATTAACTGTAAATGATGTAGAGAGTCATTGTCAAAGTAGGGGGAAAAAAAGCTATTCTCAATGTTTTTTGAAGTAATTCTTGATAACTGAATGGACACAAGCCTATGAAATGTGTAGTAAGAACAGCAGCAACAGGTCCAGAGTCAGGAAAGAATACTAAATTAGTAAGTCTTTGTCTAGAAAAAGGAAGGTTTTGAATATGATCTTGTTGGCTCTGCACTTTGGAGTATATCAAAATGGACAGGGCCTTAGGATCAGAATTACTAAATCCTAATTCCATCACTACTACTATTTCATTAGCTGTGACAGTTTGACAGACTGATAAAGGCACTGAAAATTACTAGATCTTCATTAGCATCTGAAGAGGCTGTAGTATTCATGGGAATTTTTTACTGTGAGTGATTAGTGATGCATTGGTTGAGTTTTAATCCACCCCTAAACATGGAAGATTCTCTAGTCTTACCTAAGAACAGTTCTGTGAGGCTTACGATTTGTTAGTCTTGTGCAATATTAACTAATAGAAACTGCTAATGCAATGCAATGCCTGTGGAAACTCATCTAGGACAATGTAAAGTATTAAACCCTATAATGAGAGAATGAAAGACTATTTCTCTGTAACATACTATACTATCAAAAATGCTGTTCATTACAGTCCTCTTTCATAAACATTTTTGCTAGGATGTTTTGCAGAGACATAGAAGTGCACTACATTGATTTCCACTGCTATGCTGACTAATATCTTATAGTTTAGTATGTCTTCTAAGCTTAAGACTATGTATTACTCCTTCTGAAAATGTATCATATTCTTGGGAGGAACTGATGCTCTGAGTCTTGTAATGCAATTATCTTGAGACAAGAAGATCCTGTGGTAAGATTATCCCCTAAAAAGATTATCTTCTGACACAGTCATCCTCTGACAAGACTATTGGTAGAGATGATGTTGATAATCAGCTAGGGATGTGGAAGGCTGATCTAGAAAATATGAGTGCAGACTAGACTGAGCACTTAGCTGAGCCTCAACTCTGTATTAAAATATGGAGTATGTTAAAATTTTGGTATCCATATGAGGCTTCAGACTGACTTTCAGGTGCAGGTTGGTGGGGGAAAAAAAGCATGAGCAATTTTTTTTTTTCAAATCTTAGAACTGGACGTGTCTACTTTAGTCGGTCACTCTAGCATTCATTGTAGGATCTATTTAAAGAAGTTTCTCTACTTTCACTGAAATAGATTAAAAACTATTGTATTCTTTTCATTGCAAGTGTGGATATTACTTAGTTTGAAACACATAGTACGCACATGGAACCTGAAATAATGGATTGATTATTTTTGTTTGATAATTGCTATTCATCAGAGACTTTTTCTAGTTGCAAAAACAATGTCATGCTTGGTGTTTCCTCTTAGAGGTGGGAAAAGATCGATGATGTCAACTTCCCCTTTTACGTTTGGTTACCAAATGCATTGATTCTTGATACTACATGAAGGATACTAACACGAGGATCCTAATATGGCATCCTCATACAGTGAATAAAGAGAAAAGGATTTCACTGTTTCCAAGGAAGAAAATATGAAAACATACTGGTTTATTGTCAGTTCTTGAAGCCCGTGCAAGGTTGAAGTAAATAATGTTATTGCTGCCAAGAAGCTGTAAGCTTTAGATGAAAGTTAATGTGTTGGAGAGTGTCCAAGTATGAAATGATGAAGGAGACACAGGTCTGGAGGTTTTAGCTATGCTGATGAGTTGAAGAATAAAAAGTTACAAAGCCAGACTTTGAGCTGATCTTAAATACTCACAGGCAACAGTTGTATAAACAAACGCCATGGTTTTTTCATGAGCATTAAATGCATTTTCTGGAGGCTTTTTTGGATTAACCAAAATGTGGATATTGCACTTGGAGGTAAAGGGCTGTAAAATTGAATACGGTTTTGATTCTATCTATCAAAGTCACCTAAAATCAGCAGTGAGTCCCTCAAGTTTGTAATCTGTTGCTTGTACTATGCACATCAAAAACTCCTTACTTCTTTAGGGAAGGAATCTTCCACTCATATTGGCAATCTTCAGAGTGACAAATCATCAGGAAATTAAGAAGTCAGTCTTGGACTTTAAGAGTTAGGAAGGATGTTGGAATGTGTGGGGAGTGGGAGAGTTTGTTTTTACCCTTTCTTTCTATATCAGACTATAAACACAGATCATCTTGGTCGGCTAGCTTTTGAATAGCCAAGAGACAGGCTTAGAGATGCCCTTGAGCAATGGCATATCCACTGCCTGCTAAATCACAGAGCCATCATATATGTGAAAAATTTTCTCTCACTCTGCAGTCTTCTCAAAAGAACTCTGGTTAAAAGAACAAAAAGCATGAAATAGTCTTGAAACAACTCCAGCGGGTAAGCCTGCTAGCTAGGATTGACCTACAGCTTTTGCACAGGAAAGAGCGCAATGCTTTCAATAATTCTGTTTACAGTATTCTTAGTCTGCCATTCTTCATTTTTTATTACATTCCTCATTTAAATGAAAAAAAGATAAAAATTTAAATATTTTAAGCAATCTATAGACATTCAGTATTTCTTGATCACTCAGCCTTCTCTGAAAAAGACTCAGTAAAATCATCACAATAAGAACGTATTCCCCTTTTGTTCCAAGATGAGCTTATGTCTCTGCATTAATTTCTTTTCTTCTATTCCACAGATAATTAATAGAAGATACTGGGAAGTACTTAACTTTACTTCAACCTATTTGAAGTTTATTACCCCTGTGACTCATACATCACAACCACCAAAAATGGATAAATTGTAAAATCTACAATACTAAATCTTCACTTCAAGGACTACTACTCCCAAATCTCCTAGCAGTACATTTTTAGACTGCCCTTTCTAATAACTTAGTTTCCCACTGAGTAAAAAGCTTTTAGTATGTTGAAAATGGAGCAGTGTTATTCTTAGCTATTTGATTCTTAAACTTCCAGTTTTGCTGTGGTTCAAGTCACAGCTCCTTCATACACTCATTCAGCAAACCGGTTTTATGACATTAATATAAAACAGTTCTTTGTGACATGTAATAATTTCATCAAATTGTCATTTGATTGATGTGATTAAAATATATTTGACTACATATAAATTCCTATATATCTTAACAATTGAACAAGACATTTTGAAAATGGCACAGAATTCAGAAGGCTCAAACACTTTGCCACTTCTTTAAGTTTAATAAGGTCTGGTAGTATTTTCCTGCATTGTAGGAATGCTTGTAATACTCACATGCAGTTTATTTGTTAGAGTTTGAAGACGAAATAACATGGCATTTTACATGAGGTTTGAAAACTGTCAGAAGTTACTGACTAGGTAGAAATAAGACAGAATTTTAAAATTCAAAACAAAGAATGAAGATAATTTTGAATGAAGGAAAATTTGTTCACAGCACAAGATGAGAAAAACATTGAATGTGAGAGACCAAAGAGAGCTTTAGCAGTGGCTAAGTGAAATTTAAATTGCAAAGTAGACAGAAGATTAACCTGTGTATAGCACACTTTTCATCAGTTCATAGATTTTAAGGCCTGAAGAGATGACACTGATCGTTAGCTCTATCTCAAATCAGTACTTCCTACATGACATATGCAAATTCCCTAGTTTGATGGGGAAAATGTATTTGTTAGAAAGCTGCCTAATCCTGACTTTCAAATGAAATGAATGCTTGGAAGTTCTAAGAAGATACTTAACAGAACATAGAGAATGTAGGTGAGATCTATAATAAGAAAAATCTAAGTGTACAACTGATTTTTTTTTAATGCTAATTTTAATGTTAGTACTTTGGTACTTTACATAGGCATGTAGCTAGTCCCTGCAAATATACATCATGTGAGCAAAAGACCCAAATATATTGTGTATATTGAAATTTGATGGTATTTCTTACTCCATAATGCATTCACTCCAAACTACACTTACATACTCAATATATTACTAAAAGTCTGTTTTAAGTAGTCACAGAAAGGCTCTTCAGCAACACCTCCAACTTGCATTAGTTTAATTTAAAGGAAATTTGTGAAATCATAAGTAGAAGCATAATCAAATGATGGCAAAATGAAGAATCAGCAACTATTTCATCTGATATCATTCAAAAGCTTTTCTGAATATAGAATGTAAATGACAGTAACTTCTGGTCATCTTTGAGTTATGCAGTTTTTTTCTCGAGCAATTTTTGAGCAATTATAAGAAAATATACATACAGTATCCTAGTATAAAGTGAAACAAGCATTCAGAACTAATGACTTTTGTGGCTAGCTTACTATTAACAAAAAAACTTGTGAACAAATGTGGCATCTCTATGAAATAAAAAAAAAGTCTTTTAACAGTGTTTTCCCACTAACTTTTTGCATTTTCTCTACAACATTTACGTTTATGTCACTTTTATCCAAAGTGATTTATTAGAGGTAAAGAGTGAGATTAAAAACATACTATTGTAAAATATCCACAAGTTCCTTCTGAACTCTGTTACACTTTTTCTAGAATTAGATATGCATTTACAGTCTTTGTCCTACACAGCTATGTCTCCCACTCTGTAAAATGGGAAATCCCTTAAGAAACCGTTTGTATTCAGAAGCTTAAAAACATCTCCTTTTTCATTGTGTAAAGATTCATAAGGGAATTAAAAAGAAAAGGATAGTGGCAACAGAAGATATTGAAAAGAGCTCTAGTGTTCTGAATCACATTATATTATTGTAGACCATATTTTATAGTAGATGCAGAATTCAGGGTGAGAGGTCTTCCACTTAACCTCCCCCTGTTCTCAATAACACAGAATTTACTAGAAATTATTTACAGGATGGTGGTTCCTTTGAGATTAAATTAGCCCCAGGTGTCTCTAAAGGAAATAATTAGATAACTAAATAAAAGGGGAAGAATTCTGTGCAAAATTACTTCATTATTTGGCTGTAAGATTTTTACTTGGAAAATGAACTGTATTGTTCTTCCCCTCCTTTTGTTCCATTACAATTACCATTCCAATTCTGTTCTAACTCAAAACAGCTTGCCAGAAAAACAGCAAACAAGGCATGACTGTTGTCCCAAAGGAGCGTAAGTTTGTGAAAACAGTTTATGTCAAGATTTTACTTTTATAAATGTTGAGCCCTACCTTGCTGCACTAGTACTTTTGAGTGATTTTATTCATGGATCAAAGTACTGCTCAACATGAACAAATGTCCAGGGACTGTTTATATAAAGATCAAAGATATTCATAAGCAGGGCAAACTTATAAAGTGTAATTGCCCCAGGGTCCACAGTTTACTAAGGCCCATGAGGCAGATTCTGAGGATCAGGAAAGGCAGCCTCAGCACTAATGATCCTGCGTTCCATTGCTTGCACTAGCACCAATGCCAGCTATGCTATGCCATGACATGTAAACACAAGTGAAAGTAAGAATCTCAGCAGTATTTCTCTCCTTTGATGCCAGCCTGCTAAATTGTTTACACATAATCCCAGTATTTCCAGTATGCAGATATTATATACTGAAAACAGAGTCTACATTCCAGGATTTTTTTTTAGGCATTCTGTTAATATATATGCAGCAGTTTCTTTATGCCAAAAGGCCTTTCCTCTGAATTTTCTTTGCATTTTTCTTTTGCTAAATTATTGCCAGTCTTCCTCTGCTAGGGTTTATTTTTGACAAAGAAGAATTTCCCTTTGAGTTGGAAATGTGACATCCTCTAAGAAGTAGTTCTCATTGCATGTTGCTGCAGGGAGAGAACTCATTTAGAACCTACTTGGAAGCATCTGATCCAAGCAGAGAGCAGTGTTGGAAACAGTAAGAGCCTAAAGTTCCACTGGACTCTGGGAAAACCTCAGTCCTGGACTGTGAATATTAACACCAAGAATTCTGGAAGCAAGGCATACTGCTCAAACAGGAAGAGTATTGTGTGCACAGTCTTTTTAACAGAAATAACATGCAGGTAGTTTTGTTCCCAGGGTGGTGGTTTTATTATTTTTTTTTTCTCTTAAATTGGAGTGTTTTCATACAGGAAGCAATATATCAGAGGAAATAAAATCACTCTCTTCGCCCCCACCTGATTTTTTTTAGTTGTCAGTCATTGTCTAGCATTTTTTAAGCAGTTTTCCACTTTAAAAGTCATCTCCAGTAGACAGATAAACTGTCTAAAAAGAAATCACTTTTGTCAATCACCGAGTTTCCAGAAAATCTTCCTTGTGTGACATTGTTCTCATACTAGGAGTTGAAAATAGAAATTTGGGTGGAAAAAGGGAAACTTGTGGTTTCAGGATTCTTCACACAGTGCTGAGTGTTTCAGCCAGATGTGGAAGCAAGGTACAGGGTCAACAAGAAGATCATTGTACCTCTAGGCATTCCAAGGAAAAAATAGTTCCTATGTTTCCATTGACCTATGTTCTCAGAGCATTTCCTCTAGGATGAAATGGCAGCATGGTGATGAGACATCCAGAAGTTTTATAATTCAGTCTGGGACCCAGAGAAATGAGGAAGCATAAATAGAAACAAAAAAGGGTTAGCTCATTTTGTTGTTTTCCACATCAAACTGTTACTTCAAGTTAATTTATGGAGCTAAGAGGCAACAGAAGTGTTATTATTAAAAATAATAATTTAAAAAAACCAAACACGAAGAACCTGTGATTTATTATTCTCTGTGAACACAGGTATGACATTCTTTTGAAAAAAAGATGTAAAACTATGAAACAATATAAATAACTTTCTGGAAATAGAATGTTTTGTAAATAAAGCATGGGGATATTTCATATCTTTACCATCCTTTATAAAAGAAGAAAAGTGTGTGTTTGAAAGCAGGTCATGAATTACGGGAAGTGACCAAAAATATCTTCTTATCCCAGAGAAAGCTTTAAGACAAGTAATGGGAACAGGTAGAAATGGCTCAGTCACTTTTTCTTGTAGTTCTAGCTGATCTTTAAACTAACTTGAATACATTCAAGCTTGAATTCATAGTCTGAGAAACTGAAATCAATTTAACTTGAATTCATTTGATAGCTGAGAAAGGAAGCCTGACTAGAGAAGGGTATGTACCACATGTAGAAGTTGTATCTGTATTTGAAATCAGTTATTGCCCTACACTGTACTTGCTAGCATAACAAAAACAAAGACTAAGAGCCTAAAGGTGACCGAAGGTTAACACCTTTATAGCATACATAGCTCAGCAATGACAATAAACAGTGTTGGTGTGAAGTAGATTTTACACTCTGCAAAATTTATTTGA
Organism: Astur gentilis; assembly: GCF_929443795.1. Lineage (NCBI taxonomy): Eukaryota > Metazoa > Chordata > Aves > Accipitriformes > Accipitridae > Astur > Astur gentilis. Next base: position 36,809,168 of record NC_064886.1, on the reverse strand, counting down.
AAATTCAAGCATGTTCCTATTCTGCTTGAAGATAAAACCAAGAAGAGTCTCTTTAAACAGTTTAATTAGAAATACAATAAAAAGCACTCAGATAATCTAGAGTTAAGGTTAGTCTTAGGAAACACAGAAGACCCAGATTCAAGACTTTGCTATTCCCTATTTTGAGCAAAAATTTTCATCCTTGTCCATATCCTTATTCACTGTCCTAATACCCAGGCTATTAGGAAGTGGGGGTTTTTTCCTAACATTTCAATGTGTTATGGCATCTTTTGGCTCAAGTCAGTTAAGATGTAGGGGAAAAAGCAAGGCAAATACTACCCCCCAACTTTATCTGAGAATATTCCCAGCTAATTCTACCATGACAGTCAAGTTGTAACTTTAACAGTCCCCCTTACCATTACAAAAGAGGAACAATATAGCACAGATTTGAAGTCTTCTTAAATGCTCTGTAGCTGTAGACCTCATTTGGTATAAAGAAAAAAGAACAATAGAAATCAAAGCAGTATTAATGAAGCACTTCCTTTCCTCCCCCAGCTGTGATGGAGGAGTCAATTAAAAACAGGTGTTATAGAAGATTGTGGCCTAGCAATGGTGGGTGGTTATGGGTCATAACTTTGCAGTATTGAACCTGTGACAAAAGAATGTTAAGTAGAAAAAGTACGTACGGAGGCATTAGAAGAGAATTTAAGGAAACAGTGAAGGATAGACAGGGACAGTATGCTATGCCATGCTAGACTATACTATTTAACTCTCTTTGTGGCAGAAGGAGATGGGTACGAGTTTCCTGGTTTTCTGTCTTCAGTGTAATATGAAGTGATGGTCCTGGAGGCAAAAAAACGAAGAACTAATGAACTCCAGAATAGGGAGAAGCCTAAAGCTGAGTATAAGCTTTTAGGGAGTGAGTTTGAGTTTTCTGTTAGCCTGAGAGCAGTGAGCCTTTTTGTCAGACAGAAGAGGTCATGGGTGAGAAATTCTTAGCTGGATCAGACCTGATTATAAGGCGCATGATGGAAACGGAAATTCTTCTGACATACACAACATAGCCTTTTCTTAAAGACAAACCGGACTCACAAAGCAAGAGCCAATACAAGCCTCATTTGTGTGGGCTTTTTATTACTATGTCTATCTTTCAGTCCTCTCTGTGTACAAAGGGAGTACAGCAGCTCCTTACCACAAGTTGTGAATGAAGCACAGTAGTTATATCTTCCTAAATGTGACTTTTTTTAATATTACTTTTTTAAACTGAAGATGTATGTATTGAATTAGTGGAATATATAGGTATTCATATTCTGTGTTGCTATTCTTTCAACAGTCTCACTGCAGGTGAAATTTACTTCTGTGTTTTCACTATAAAGTATAATTACATTCTGTGCTCAGCTCTGGCTGAGTTTAAGAACAAACACGATTTGTTTGTAATCACAGATGCTTCTGAGATTGAATAGTGAATCAGCCCTTGAATTTTCAGGAATGTTTGAAGTGTGTATTTGTGTGTTACTGACAAAAAATGTAGGAACAAAGAAACTCCAAAATTAAGCCTAGTCCCTCCTACCAACAATAATCATATACTTTACATGTATAATTAGCAAAACAGTTGAAGATCCTGTATCCTTTTTTTTACCTCTTCTGCTCCAGATTGGCATCCAGAGCTATGTTTGATATACGAAATCCCTCGTCTATGCTGATTGTGTTTAGATTTGAATCAGTAATCAAGCACATTAAATCAGTCCCTTAAGCTTCACGATCCCCCTTAAAAACAACTTCAGTATGTACCTGTCCATATTCCTTGATTTCTTAGTAGTAGTATAGGATGAAATGGTGCTGAGGATTCCTCTTCATAGAGCATGGGAGAAACAATTCTTTTTATTGGTTTAGTTCTTAATAATGTTTGAAATTCTGATGGAAAAAGGCTTCATATTTAAACTAAAATAGCGTATGATAAGTTAGAAAATCAAGTATTCACATTATAACTGACCTACATGTCATGTGGAAAGAAGGTTAGCTAGATGAAGCAGCTGGACAACTGCATATGAATGGGGGCCTCTTTCTTTCATGAGGATTCACATGCCTCTTGTGAACATCTCATGTTGTAAATTGGAAATGTAGTAGCTGGATTTAGACACTTTGGAGAAATTTTTGCTGGGAAAAAAGCCTATGGAAGGAGAAAACTTTCATTTAAAGGAAAAGAAAGAATATTGGTTTTGAGGAGAAGATCATTATTATAATCCATCTACTAGAGATATAATCGGAAAAAGTATTTTATTGGTTGCATATATAATGCTTATTGGAATCTGTCCTAGGTATAATTCTAGCATTAAGAAACCTACTGATAGGTAGAAAATAACTTTTTATGAACGTGAAGAGGGAAAAAAAGGCAAGAATATTCTTTCATACATTTCAGACTTCCTTTTAGAGATATGTCCCAGAAATACAAAACAGGCTGTTATGGCCTCAGCTATGAACCTAACATTTGGATTTGGATCCAAATCTGCATTTTTCAAAGTAGAGGGAGAACTATCTGAACTGAACTTTTATTTGTGAGTAATGCCCAGCAAATGCTGAAGTAAAGAAGCAGGGAGGGAAAGAAAAGGGTTTTGTCTTTTCTAGGAAGGAAGGAAGGAAGGAAGGAAAGAAGGAGGGATATGGAGCTCTTTCTTTCTGTATAAATTGCTCAAGTCCAAAATTACTGAGGTAGTGACACATCCTTTTTACCTTATTCTACACTTGGGTGTATTATGTTTTACTACTATTACTTTCAAAGGCGCTACGTTGGCTTGATAAAAACTGCTACAAACTAGCAAACCCCAAACAAGTGTAAATCTCCTCAAGAAATAAATGTTTTATAAGGAAGAATCATGAGAGATATATGATAGTGAATGGCATTTCTGAGGGCAAGAAGACTATGACTTTACTATTAACTGAATGCATTTCTTTTCATTTTTTACTTAGCCTTTCAATTAAGATTCAGATTTTGTTGAAAACCTAATGATCTGAGGTGACTGCTACTTTAAAAGTATGCATGGTTCAACTATTAACTTTAGGAAATTTTGGCAGACACATTGAAAAATTTAATGTAAAAAAATGCAGGATGGCTTTATTACTTGGGAGAAAAAAATATTATAGTTTCCCTTGGCAGAATTGAAAGCTATCTACCTCAGGGTCCAGTTTCATGGTCTGCTTAAGCTGATCTGGCTGGAGGGCTGTTACTGAAAAGAGCAATCCTGATCTCCTGGCCACTTGGCCTACCCCCTCTCCTGTGTTTCCCATAGCCTGGGTGAAAACTAACCCATTGTGGGGTTAGGGAGGAGTTCTCAAGCAACAGCCCTGCACAGTAATTAGGGCTGAGGTACTAGTGACAGCAGAAGTGATGAGAAAGCCTTCATTCTCAACATTCCACAGATATAAGAACTTCCTGTTGGAACAAGAGTAACTTGCACAAATATGTTGTAAAGGAAGCTGTCTGTACAGTATTGAAGGACAGATTATTAGTGTCCTCTGTACAGTACAAAATTAGACCTTTACTCAGCTGATCTGTTTCCTTTCAGTAAATTATTCAAAAGGTTCCACGTGTGGAAATACCTGTTCCTGCTAAAGGGCAGCAGGAGATGTTTCCATCCTGCTTTGATCATAATCTTCACAGCTGCGATCTGAATCTCCTGACTCTCTGTCTTTCTGCAGTCATTTATGCTCATGCAAACTGAGTTTAAGTCGTTATGAAATCAGTATGACAGTGCTTTGTATATCAGTGCTTCATATTGTTCTTGGGGTACCCAGCCCCCTGAGGTGGAAGACAGGGACGGGGAGCAGAATGAAGCCTCCATAATCAAAGGGGAAATGGTTAGTGACCTGTTACACCAATTAGACACATACAAGTCTATGGGGCCAGATGAGATCCACCCAAGGGTACTGAGAGAGCAGATGAAAGTGCTCACCAAGCCACTTTCACTCATTTGTCAGCAGCCCTAGCTAACTGGGGAGATCCCAGCTGGCTGGAGGTTAGCAAATGTGATGCCCATCTACAAGAAAGGCTTGGAAGCAGGATCTGGGGAGCTACAGGCCTGTCAGTCTAACCTCTATGCTGGGGAAGGTTATGGAGCAGATCATCCTGAGTGCCATCACGCATCACGTAAAGGATAACCAGGTGATCAGGCCCAGTCAGCATAGGTTTATGAAAGGCAGGTCCTGCTTATCTAACCCGATCTTCTTCTATGACAAGGTGACCCCCTTAGTGGATGAGGGAAAGACTGTGGATGTTGTCTACCTAGACCTTAGAAAAGCCTTTGACACTGTTTCCTACAGCATTCTCCTGGAGAAACTGGTTGCTCATGGCTTAGACAGGTGTACTCTTTGCTGGGTAAAAAAACTGCTCTCATGGCTGGGCTAAAAGAGTGGTGGTGAATGGAGTTAAATCCAGTTGGTGGCCGGTCACAAATGGTGGCTCAGTATGGGGGCCAATTCTGTTTAATATCTTTATCAATGATCTGGACAAGGGGATCGACTATACCCTCAGTAAGTTTGCAGGCAACACCAAGTTGCGCGGGAGTGTTGGTCTGCTTGAGGGTAGGGAGGCTCTACAGAGGGATCTGGACAGGCTGGATCAATGGGCCAAAACCAATTGTATGAGGTTCAACAAGGCCAAGTGCCAAGTCCTGCACTTGGGTCACAACAACCCCATGCAGTGCTACAGGCTTGGGGAAGAGTGGCTGGAAAGCTGCCCAGCAGAAAAGGACATGGGGGCGTTGGTCGACCGCCAGCTGAATATGAGCCAGCAGTGTGCCCAGGTGGCCAAGAAGGCCAATAGCATCCTGGCTTGTATCAGAAATAGTGTGGCGAGCAGGAGCAGGGAGGTGATTGTTCCCCTGTACTTGGCACTGGTGAGGCCGCACCTCGAGTCCTGTGTTCAGTTTTGGGCCCCTCACTACAAGAAAGACATTGAGGTGCTGGAGCGTGTCGAGAGAAGAGCAACGAAGCTGGTGAGGGGCCTGGAGCACAAGTCTTATGAGGAGCGGCTGAGGGAACTGGGGTTGTTTAGCCTGGAGAAGAGGAGGCTGAGGGGAGACCTTATTGCTCTCTACAGCTACGTGAGAGGAGGCTGTAGGGAGGTGGATGTCAGTCTCTTCTCCCAGGTAACAAGCGATAGGACAAAAGGAAATGGCCTCAAGTTGCAGCAGGGGAGGTTTAGATTGGATATCAGGAAGAATGTCTTTACCGAAAGGGTTGTCAGGCATTGGAACAGGCTGGCCAGGGAAGTGGTTGAGTAACCGTCCCAGGAGGTATTTAAAAGACATGTAGATGTGGTGCTTAGGGACATGGTTTAGTGGTGGACTTGGTAGTGCTAGGTTAATGGTTGGACTTGATGATCTTAAAGGCCTTTTCCAACCTAAATGATTATATTATTCTGTATCCACTTGGCACAGAAGTAAATGGCTATAGAAGTGCATTCTTGGACAAAATTGCTTTATAGGCTCAGTGTCAGGACAGAATGCCAGCCCTTTAGCCAATACATCTTGACAAAAGGCATCATTGTTCTTTTGGGAGCAACACCTTTCATCCAGAATAACTCTGGTTTTTACATATCAATTAGCATTAATGCAAAAGAAAATATATTTGAATATTTTCAAAGTATTTGTTACTTTAATCAGCATTAAGATTTTTAATACACTGGCCTTTATTTCAGACTATATTCTTTTCAGTGTTGCCTTAGCCATATTTAATTATTCCCTATTGTAGTATATGGTTTTTCTTTGCTTAAGTCCATCTCAGGCAATGATAATTCAGTTTAATGTACGAGGCTCACTCCTGTTTTATGTCACTGGAACTGTAAGGAGACAGGGCCTTTCTTAGTGCCATTCCATTTGACCTGTAGTTTTCTCAGTGATGTCTGGCCAGGGTACAAACTCTGATACTCTTTTGAGAAAATGTTGATGGCATTAAAGAGCGTTCATTGTGTCTGAGAGACTGCAGTTAATAAGTGAAGTTGTTCCCACAGCACAGAGAATGTAAATTGTAACAATAGGAAAAAAATCTCCTTGTTGTGTTTTAAAAGGGTAACACCTAAATGCTGATGATTTAGTTTTGGTCATATCGGAGGACTTAAGCATGATCCTGTCTGAAGATGAAAAGCTGGTTCTTGTTGAAGTAGTGTAACAGCAGCATACTAAAGTTTCAAATATGGTATTGCTGTGGGTTTTGATTAGAGGACAATGGATTTGTATTTATATTTATGCTGCATTCTCATTGAAGTATTTAAGTGCCTGAACAAAATATTAGTATCAAGAATTCAGAGGTAAGTTCTAGAAAGTAAATGTCTGCCTTTTGAATGCAGTCAGAAATCTAGTGCCTCCCCTTAGCATTTCCTGATTATGGCAAAGATTTTTGTCTGTTATCATATCTGCTTATGGTATTTTTGCTATGCAAATTCTTCACATGGAGTCACAGTACTGTGATGGCATATACTTTACATTAAAAGATAACAAATGTAGTAAAAAACAGGGAGAGGTTTTGCTGTTGAAACCTACTTTTTCAGTGTAATTTCTGAAAGAAATATAAAGCATCTCCCACTTTTACAGTACCTTTAGATACTACCAAGTCAATGTAAGCAGAATGTATGCACTATGTAACAGAAAATATTTTGCTGTATCGTGACTATTTTAACTTGCTTTATAGCCCTGTTTCCTTCTCCTGAAGTTTAAGCCCAGCTACCATTTTCAATTTAGCTTCATGTGCACTCTAGCAATGCAAACTCTTGTTTTGTATTTCATAAAAGTAGATCAGGGAATGCAATACTGTTCCTTTGGCAACAATTAAGAGAAAATGAAAAAACAGTGTTTTCATCCAGTGAAGTTGCCTACACCAAAAGTGACAGCTTGGTTGTAATGTAGGCCTCCAGCTTATAAACATGTAGGCAGGTAAGACATTTAACATATCTGAGTACTCCCTTTGAACTAAATCAGATTATTCACTTGTGTAAAATTGCTCAACTGCCTAAATGTCTGCAGGATCAGGGCCTTAGATTGCAAACATAAACACCAAAGTAATTTCCCTCTTGCTGTGCTGTTTAGCCCTGCTCTCCCATTCAGTGCAATTGAAGTAGTGGATGGGCCATTTTCAAGTCCTATGTTCTATTATCAAAGGCTATAGTGGGAGTATAGGGGTACATAAACACATTTTTTAATTATAAAACATAGTAGTTGAAAGCATTTCTATAGAAAGTAAAATTATAGTGTTAAAAAAAATTGAAAATCACTCCAAAAATGAGGGGGAGACTCAGGATCAGAGAAGTGTTGGTCATTAAACTCCTTCACAATTTCAAATGACAGGATTTTTAAAGAGACAGTATCACTTAGTGTAGGATCATATTTAAGTTTGTTTGCAAAAATGTTTTCAAACACAAAGGCTTCTGTTCAATTAATGAAAGATAAGGAAATAGCCTTGCAAGCCAAATGAAATCCATATCTTTGTTAGCATCTCCTTGATAACTTCGTAATATCAACTGGGTTTTCAGGTGTTAGGAGCTGATTGATAGTGCGTGTTAAGTCCTAGTTATCTGACTGTATCTTTTGAACATTCTAAATATCATCTTGATAAGATTTGCTGGCCAATTGAATTCTGTATCTTTGAGACATTCACAGCAGTAACTTAGAAATAGAAATGACCATGCTTTAGTTTTAGATTTTTTATCTTTAACATGTTTTTTTAACCTAGGACCCCAAAGGCTGCTCAGATAGATCTTCTAGCACATACTAGTCATTCTGCCATGATTAGTTTAAAGCAAGATCTTCATTACAATGGAGATATTGTCTCAGAAATTACATAAAGTTTATCACTGTAATTTCATCCTCCATTTTCTTTGTGTACCAATCAGTAACTAATGTTATATTAGCCTTGGAAAATAAGATAATAAAAATAGAGAATATCTCCTTACAACCATGTATTCTATAATCCTTTCAGGCTTAATTTTTGAAGTTGCATGCCTATGTATCTTTTATATCTTTGATTTCCATTTAGAGGCTCTTTGACTCTCTTCTTATTAGAGTGAAATATGAAGAAAAACCGCTATTATTTCATATTCTCACAAATATGGACTTTTTTTAAAGGAATGCTAGGTATATGAATACATTTCAGTCAGTTCTCCACTCTGCCTAAAATGGCTTTTAATGAATGCATAAATTTCCTAAATACACAAATCATCTTTTAACAGTGTGGTGTAAAAAAGCCTGTCTTTCTATAGGCAAGTTATTGAAGCTCATGAAGTAATCCTTCAATAAGCTCATATTCAGAAAGAGTACTCAGCTGAAACGGTGTACAGAGTAGTAAGGGAGGCTGTTACTCTTCACTGTTAAATCCATGGATGCATCCTCATTGTGCATCTCTGTTACACAGATGAAAAACTGAGCTGAAATATGACCTTCAGCAAAACCTGAAGATGTGTCTGAAGGGTAGAAAGGAGCTTGTGTCCATCCAGACTGTCTGCATGGACCCAAATTTGTTTCTGACCATGTGGGTACTAGAACAGATATGATGTATCCAGTCTGTTATCACGGCACCCTCCTACAGGTGACAAGCCACCTTTGTGGCACTCTCTGAAAGAGCCCAGACTTCAGCTGCCACAACAACAGATGGGAGTGCAGACAAAGGGTCTCGATTGTGCTTTGAACAGTGTGGACACCAGCAGCTGAGTTAAAAGCCTTCTGTTGTCAGAAATGAGGACGTGCTATTCTGGGTCAGGGAGCTGTTCACAGGGTTACAAAGATGCAGTATGGGGTTCCAGGTGCACTAGGAGCAGAGTGCATGGAGTGCCACTCAAGGACATTCATCATGTAAAATGGATGCTCAAATGGAATTTGAGCTGATCACTTCAAAGTACTAAAATTTGAAGGGGTTAAAGTCTTATAAACTGCATAGTTTCAAAAAGTGCAATAACCATGGTAAGAGCTAAGCACTGCACAACATAATGCCTTCAGTGGTGAACATCACCTTTCGGAAGTTATGTGCATACTGGTATTAGTCTACGTATATTACTCAGGCATATCGCAAGCACCTTCTTGTACCAGTTCTATTTTACAAGTCAAAAATTTCAAGTGTTTTATCTCAGTTTTTGTAAGATAGCAGGAAAGAAGGGATATACAGAGGTAGTCTGAATTGCAGACCAGAGCTCAGAGATTTTTTTCTGTCCATTCTGTTTCTTGAACCTGCTCCCTTCTCAAAATGATTCACCCTGAGCAAAGGTAGAGGAAGAGGGTAGAGGACGCTCCACTTTCAAAGACAGAGCATATATATCTGTAAATCAAGATAATAAGCTGCAAAAGCTCCTCTAGGTTGTTTTGTTTTGTTTTGGTTTGTTTTTTTAAATGCATCCAACATGATTAGTTGTCTTTTCAATTGTTTCTGAACCCTGGAAGCTGGTGTAAACAATAAGAATGGCATTTGTGCCTTTGCAGGCACTGAAACACTTCTAAAAGGCAAATCATCAATGAACTTAAATTATTTTATAGGATTTATGAAAAAAAGGCAAAGGTTGATTAAAAGTTGAGTCTTGGGTGGTATTTAATTGGTAACCATTAGATTAGGAAATAGACTTACAATAGTTTGTACAATACAAATGGGATACAGGCTGTAAACAATTCTAATAAACTCAATGAGCACTCAATATATGGGCAACAGCATCCTGCTTAGGGGAAAAGGAAAAAATTACTTCACTGGTATAAAGCTAAAAATGAAAAATTAATCTTTCTCTATAAGAAATATGATTTCTTGTCTGCCCCATTGCTGTGAGCTGTGTAGTGTTCTCATGTAAAACTTTTAGTAAGTTTGTGCTAAATATAAAAGGGGTCACATTAGCCTCCTCAAAACTGAGGTGAGGAAAGTTGTTCATTGCAGTGAAAGCAGCTGGGACAACACTGTGATCTCAGGTCATGGCTAAAAGTTTCTACACCATTGGTAGCAGATCTGATTTAAGAGTTCGCAACCTGTTCCATACTGCTGTAAGTAACTGTTTAGTTTGCCCTTAGTCGTCTTAATTTAAATCTTTGTATAACTCATCTCACAAATTAATCTAGGGGAAAAAAAAAGAATTAAAGAAGCAAGTAAAAAAATCCTACATAGAAAGCAGATTTCTCTGAAATGGATTACTTTTAACCCTGGTGGAGGTTTTTTTGGTTTGGTTTGTCTTTTTTTTAACTGCTCCAGTGATAAGTTCTAGCAGGATTTGTGGGAGTGAGAAGCATAATACAGACGATCTGATTCATGACAACAACATGGTTATGTGGAGTCAGTCTCAGATGCTTCTGAACACCAAGTGAGCAAGCATTGTAGTGGTCATCCTGTCACATGACGGTGTGTTACTCCAGTTTGTCAGAGTTTTGGCTTGTGGCCAGAAAGCAAATGAGTCCTTGGAGTTTCTCAAATCTCATAGATGTGTGAGTCCTTTAGCTGAAATCACAGCATAATTAGTTCCAGGAAAGACTTATACTCCGGTTGTGCCTATTAAGCAAAATTTCAGCCTTGTGGAATTTGACAGAAATGCTAGCCTTGCTGTTAATGGAGTTGAATTTTCATCCATTATGCTAGAAAAATAGTAGAGGGCAAGTTAGAAACAGTAAAATGGGTAACCGTGGTGATGCAAACTGTCCAGATGAGCATAGGAGAAGTTGCATGGAAGTTTGAGTAGTGAAGGACAGAGACCTTGATAGGCAAGAATGGGACATTCCAAGCTGTTGTGTCTTCATGTTGGAGAATACACTGCTCTTGTGGATTATTCCTTTTCTAAAAACATACAGGTTAATGCAGAGCCAACAGTTATCTCAAAGAGTAAAAACTGTCTGTTGGGCTCCTCTTTCTGGTGGTATCATCTCATGGGCTTCTTAGAGCTCAGTGTTAGAGTGAAAATAAGGAGAGGTCCAGCTACTGAAGCAGGCTTTAAAAAAGAGAATGGTGAAGGGCAGTAGAGAGAAGTAGAAGGGAAAAGGAACACACAGTATTTACCCATAACAGTGACATTTCCGGTCTTTCTCTAGATAATTCATTTTTCCATTACTGAAAATTGTTCTTCTGACTGGAAGAATAACTACAGACTGCTTTTTTAAGAAGCTCAAAAATACAAAATGAGCAAGCTACACTTCAATAGAATTGAATTACTTCAAAGTATACATTCAAAGCCTGCTGGCAAATTTCTCAGGTGACTTGACTACACACAGCAAAAAACCCGCATTTGTGTAGGTGTGGTTTAGCAAGCCACTTCTCTGTACTGACTGATGTTTGTATATTTGTCACTTCAAAGGTGATGAATTAGAAATATCAAGCATCATTAAAATCAATGGGAGTTTGCTCTTAACCTTACTGAGGCCAGAATTTTACCCATTATCACTGATCTCTTTGTTCTCCTATTTTGTCACTTTGGTCTGCAGCTGAGAATCTTTTGCTAACTTATGTTTTATCTTCTATGTAGAATTGTAATCAGTAAAGGATTGGCTTCCAGGGGAGCTATTCTGTACTCACTATATTATTATCAGGCTAAATTACCCTTAATACGCTGACTTTATACTACTTTGAGAAGTCCTGTCACTAAGCATTTTTCCCCAGTATAGCAAATGTAGATGACAAGATAATGTTGATATACCTCTTACCTATCTTGAAATATAACTTTTATATGTGCATATATGTTGTCATCTGCAGATTTGACAGGGTCTCTACATGATAAGATCAGTATAAGCATTAAACAGGGAAGTCTAAAGGCACCATGTGTTTTAAAGCAGCAAGAATCCTGTGGACAAGTAGCTCTTTTCACAGAAGTGACTACAAAAAAGTCTAGGGCACCCAAGACATAAATGGCTGATTTTTCTTTAAAAAGACTTCTTCCATTATTCTGAATGAAATCAAGCTTTCTCTGGCAAGATGTTGGTTCTTCAGAAAAAAACAGCCAAACCAAACCAAACCAAAACAAAACAAATCACAATCAAACTCTAGCTTCATTTCAGTGCGAGCAACTTAATAGCTAAAAAAGAAAAAACCAAAACTCTCATCTCTTTTAGGACACAAAATCCATTTACTAAACAGGTCTATCCCCAAGAAGAATTTTCTTTTAGCTGTTGTTTCTTCTGGTCTCTCCGAAGGCACATTCACTTGTAGTTTGGCTTTTGGCTGCGAGAAAATCCATTAATACATCATATTGGAGATGGAAAACACAATGTAGTGATTTGTTAATGGGAGAATGTATTTTCATTGTATGCCAGAAAAATCACTGATTATGTGCAGTGATAAAGATGCAGGGTCTGCAGGGTCTTTTAAGCCCTCTTTCTGTGTATTGCAAAGTTCTTATTTCAGTAGAAAATGTAGCTCAAAGTCTTCCCATATTAGCTCTTTAGTGAACCAACGCAATCAAATGTGAAATGGAAAATGAGAAAAGTAATTAATATCACCAATGGCATTTGTTTAAATGTTGCTTTTCAAAAGCACTTTAATTACAATATGCTTTTCATGTTGGTTGAGTTCATTTATATAGGGAATACAATCATTAATTATCATAATTAAGACACCTGAATTCAGCCTGACTGGCATTCCTTCCACCCTGAGTTGTATCGTTGTTTTATCTCTGACAGTTAGGTTTTCAATCAGATGTTATCTACTTTTTCCTAATCATTAAGAAATGCTTTACTAATTAGCACATGAAATTCATCCTACATCAGACTGAATTGAATCAAGGTCTATTATCTTGAACAGTAAGACACTTCAGAATTCACAGTAATAGGGCATGAATATGTGATACAGTTCATACACATTTCATGAACCTCCACATTACCGTTATTTTTTCAAGACTCTGCAATTAGTTATGCCATTTTCAGGTCACTTAATTCTCTCTCACTGTTTAACAGTCTGTTAGATTACAATGCTCTAAAATCATGAGTTAACTCTTCCTATACCATGCTTTGCTGAGATATTTCTGTTCTCCAATAAAGATGCATTTCTGAAATGTTCCCTCATGTCCCGACAAACAAGCCATGTACAAAACTCTTGAATATTGTTTCTTAGAAAAAGAGGACTTATTTTCAACTATAATGCCATTTCTAATTTTAATTCCTTAAAATGAATAATAAGTAACCACACGTAAAACAGAAGTTCTTGCCTTATCCCCAGGACATACAACAATTGTGCTGAAAATCTAACCATGCTCCTCGATTGATGTTCCACTGAAGATAATGTCATCATAGATGGAATAAGCCTAACCAGCCTGGGACCAATCTAAACCTGATTAAAAGGTTTTAATCCTATTTCTAGTAAACTGTCCTACATGCAAGGGAGGACATGCCCCTGACCTTCTGTGTTCTCCAAGGCACAGTTCTGTAGTTGTGAGCAGTTTTAGTTTGCCTTGATTAAGTAAGGGAAAGGATGCTGGTTTTTAGACGTACTTACTGCAAAACTGCCAGAACAGATGAAGTTGTATGTTACGAAGGCCAGGCTATATTACTGCACAGAGAGATTAGAATGATTCTGTACAATATTAAGCCTTCTCATTTATGTAATAAACCTTACAGGGTTACAGTCTTTATATTCATATACTTGGCAGAAATTTCAGACAGAATCTCTTGTATGTGGATTTATTTTAAATACATGGATTTCTGTCAGCTTGCAAACATCTTCTCTTTAATGGTTCTGAAAGGTGCAAATTTCTCATTTAGGCAAACTAAAAACACAGAAACTTTTTGATCACTAAAAAATAGAATTATGTGGTATAAATACTTGATACTTAGGCATTCTCACAAGGCCTTATGTAGGTACACCATAACAGCAAGTGGAAATCCTGCCCTTGGCTGGGCTTCCCGTGCATCTACCAAAGCGCAAGGGATTTAGGAGCTGATTTGCATCACAACAGACCATTAGTGGCTTGTTATACTAAGCAATATCTAAACAAATCTTCCATAATCTTGCCACGCTATGAATGAGACATGTTTGTGGATGGTGACAACTTTTTGAGGTGGAATTGCTAGAGTGGCTTTTAGCTAGATGTATCTGATAATTGTATCCAGTACTGTGTCTTTTACCATAGAGAGTCTGAGAGCTTCCTACCTGTGCTGAAAGAATGGTGCTTATTATTGGGAAGTAGACATGGCTGTGTAGCATTGGAATAGGACCTTCTTACCTCTCTAGTCCCTATTTTAAGATATAGGGGTAAGAAAAACTTCTCCACATTATTCAGGGTTTCCCAGTACAGAGCTATGAATGCCTCTCAAGCCATGTACCAAGATCTAAACTGTAGCTTCTAAGACAGGAGTGCACTTTTGTCGTGTGCATCTTAAGACTGTTCATCCCTACTTTATCTCATATCAATTATCTTGAAGTAGTGTTGACTTTTTTTAAAGCAATTTATTTCTGACTCATAGGGGCTACTGGAGAAGAATTCTCTCTTTTTCTATGTAATTGTACTGCGAGTTTATGAATGAAAGGGCTTGAAATTGCAATCTCTGAGTTAAACAGGAAGCAGCTGGTAGCAGAACACTTCCCCAAGGGGACTCATAGCTTTAGAAGCCGTTTCCCAGCTTGCTGCCTTAGAGTCTGAATTTCTTGACCTTAAGGATAAGCTGTAATGGGCTTCTGTTTCCCAGGACAAAACTGTCAAGCTTTAGCGCTTCAAGAATTCAGTTAACAATGTTCTTATTTAAAAGTTGAATAAGTGGACAAAGTTTTACAGGCGTTGACTCTTTACAACCCCAGTATCTTCAAAATAATTCATCAATGAAATGCCCAGAATATCACAGAGCTTCTGAGATTGCCAAAATACAGTTTGTACCAGCCTTACTTACATCTTTGAAAATTTTAATCTTTTAAGTTCAGTGAAATGGCACTTACTAGGTCTTGGTAGCATGTGTAGGATCGGGCCCATGAAGATGAGTTTGCAGAATCATTTCCCTAGCTTTGGTCCTTTAATTTCTGATAAAGAGTTACTGTGGTTGCCTAGAATTTATTCTTCGGGGGTTTCCTTCTGTCATAAATGATAGTTCCTGTTGTATTTCTATTTTAAATATTCTGTTAGAAGTGTGTCAGCTATCCAGATAAGAAATTGCCTCTTCCCTGTTTTCCCTTTTTAACAGAGAGTTAGTGTACCAGCTTATATGAAGCACATTCAGTGAGGAGCAGGAAAAAATACCTCAGTCAAAATAGCCGTACTGCTGAAAATGCATGATTACTCTTGGGGGAAGAATGTAGGGTGGGAGAAGAGCTGCATCATACAATTCAATAGAAAATAACGTTTGAATGGTAGCAGGAGAGTAGTATATGATTTCCTTCCACATCCACACTAAGCAAGTATATTTTTGTAGTTCTTCATTTCTCTTTAGCTGGTGCGTTCAGTTACTGCTCATCTCCCTGAGGGATTTTTATTAGTAATGAAGGAGACTTCACCTGAAAATGGAGTAGCCTGAAATTTGACAAGTTGGAAAATTACTTACATTTTTATCTCAATGAAAAAGCGTAGTATTAAAAAAAAGGGTGGGCAGGGAAGTAAACATGTATTTCAACAGTCTCAAAAGGTTACTATGCCATTTATGGAAAACAGTGTAATTATGAAACATAATTAATTAGTTAATTACAGAGGTATTTGTTATTCTTACATGGAGAATCATACTGCACATAGTCCATTAATGTATTTGTACCCATAGAATCTGAAAGTAAGTAGATAGTGTTCTTTCAGTTCACGATCATGTATGCTATGAAAGAAAGCATTGCCAAGGTGATGCACTGTGACTAGAAATGCGGAGATCTGGCTTTCCAAGAAACTAGGTGTGTACCTTTGGGACTGAAGACTAAGGTTCATAGAAGTCAAAGATAAGGTTTATAGCTAGATCTAATGTACATATGCAGTTGAGGCAGAAAAATAGTTTTCAGCCAACTACACTATGACTCACTAGTGCTTTCACACAAAGGCTGTCTGTAACATTGATTTCAGCAATTCAGTGAGCATAAAGTCACTTCCAGGTGCATCACTGGTTCCAGTGTTAACCCAGCAATGGAAATGTTACTACAGTTTATAATATTTCTAAAAAATAAATTGTTTCTATGGTGGTGTGTGCTATTCCCTTTCCCATCGTCTACCTTTTCATCTTTGTTTCATCTTCCTGTTGTCTGTTATTTGTATTCAGCATTTTGCTCTCTGTGACTAGCCTGCCTCCTAGCTCTCACCAAAATTCTCGTTTTGCAGAAGAGTATCTTATAAACTTGTGCATTTTGCCTTTAAAGCTGAATGTTGGAAACTAACATATTCCAAATGACAACCAAGCAGAAAAATGTCTCCCAAAATGCTGCAGGTTCCCACAGTGAAAGGGAGATGGAAGTATGTAGTGCAATACATAGCACAAAGAGTGTGCCTGACAATGAAGAATGATAGCATCTGGCTTCTGAGCTGCAATACCGTGATCAAAATTGGCATTGTTTCCAAGTCAAAACTTTCCGTGTGAGGAGAAAGTATCCTTCTCTGTGTAATCTTTACTGCATAACAACAGCTCCACCTTGGCAGCACCGAGAGTTGGTAACACGTAACAAATGGTTTCATAGGGACTTGCTAAGCTAGAAAGCGAGAAGGAAGGCAGAGTAAGCACACTAGCATTTTCCTTTAGCTTTCTTTCATTTCACTCCTTCCCAGGGGCATGTGCAGCCCCAGTTTCTATTCAGGGGGCTGAACACACCCCATCGTGTCACATCATGTTTCCATATCTCATGGCTGTAGGCAGGGAGAGCCATGCACTGTCTGGGGGCCTGTATCTCCACACAGTCAGGAAAAGAGAGGACTTGTAGCACTGGGCTGGTTACATGTGAAATTCTTATCACAGCAAAGGGTGTGGAAATCGAAGGTAAACTGTTGGGCTGACACTCAACTGAATCTCCACTGTGACTTCAACCCACCCACAAGGAGCAACTTGTACAGGAGCTGACCTTGAATAGCAATCACAGCTTGGCCTTACTATAGATAGCTTGTCTGTGGTCAATCCTGACTTGTACCGTTTCCCATTTATAACAGTTCCCTCAAGACAGATGTTTCAGTCTGTGCTTGTAACTCATTTTCTGTAGGATAGCTCTATCATGAGTGTCCCCACTGTGATCCTTCCCAAAGAAGCTGAAGAATCAAGCAGACCAATGGTGTCTTCTACCTTCAGAGGCTGATGTCTTAGAGCTGTGGCACTGCATCAGTGCCACATTTTAGAATGTTGTTCTCCCTGTTGCTCACCATCTTTTGGTAAATGTATGACTTCAGTTTTCTGTCTTACAGACTTCATGAGCTAAAATCCATTGTAAGGGAAGGAAAACATAGACAAACAGCAAAAGTGGTACCCAGAATGGCCTTGTCTATGAACACATAAATACTTGATGTAAGACAAGAACTTGGAGGATAGATGACTGAAACATCAAATCTAACAGAGCTTAAATTAACGTTATTTTGTTCTACAATTGCAAGATGCTTATGTGTAAAAACACAAGATGAAGAGATTGCAAAAGTGAATTGCTTATGCCCCAGTATTTCACTGGTTCCTTTCTCAGTACTCTAGTTTCACCTTCGTTTTACATGCATACCAACTTCATTTTCTTACAAGTAGTTATTTTGTTTTGGCTTTGAAATAAGAAAATAGAAGGTTGTAGTAAGAGTAATTTTCATATATTCCCCATCTGATATTTTTGTGGGTTTTTTTCCCCCAGCAGTCTCTCTCTCTCAAGATCTCTGCTAGTTGTGCTTATAAAGAGACCCACACATTTTCCAATAGTATTTCCACTCTCCAGGATAATGTTTTTTGGACCAATGTATTGTAATATTTAAGTGGAGGAAAACATCTTCTAAGAATTCTTCTTATTTTCACCTTTTGATGTTCTCAACTGCCTTTCTTCTGAAATCTGATGGGTTGCAAGACAAGATTTTAAGTATTTACAACCATCTCTAATAAACCGCTTCATGGATATTTATGAGGTGCTGTTTTAGCAGACTGTATTATAATATTAATCAAAATCAAGGCTGCTGCTTGGAAACACTCCAAGAGTTAGATCTTTGCTGAAATCTTTGCAGGTATCTTTATTTTCCCCGTTCCTTTTGATTTTTGTTGTTGTTAATTTCCAGTTAAGTTATTTATCAGATGATATTTGAATACATATGAATACAGTTTTGACAGAAAGTCAGAGAATCCTAAAATTAATCTTTTTTTTAATGTTTATTCAACACTTTTATATTTGTTTTCTGTTTATTTTTAAAGGAAAGGAGTAATATTAGCAGGAAAGGATACAAGTCACCCCGCTGTGCCACTAAAATTACATTGTACAAGTTTATTGCTTACAACTAGAAATGTCATAGCATGTTCTGAAGACTTGTGTATGCAATTTTCATATCCATCACTTAGAGGTCTAATGAATCCAGGAGGCCAACAGGTATGTTTTCAAGTACCCACTCCATGTTAAGGATTGTTATTTCTGGATGCCTAACTTGACACCCTTAACTCTTAATTTTCAAGAGCACATAAATCAGGCTGTCAGTGTGTTGAATGATTCAAACCTCCAAGGTAGTGAACAAGATTTAGTGGGGGTTTTTTCAGATTTAGTCCTTAACAATTTTCACAAGTTTACAAAGGTAAGGGCAGGCCAACCAGCTACTGGACACTCAAGAAACTGCATGTCCTTGATAATGTATGCATATATTTCTATGCTGAATATATTACATCCTTCCTTTTAGAATGTTAACTTAAAAGTCACTCTGATATGGTCAAACAGGATCAAGACCAGAAATTACTTCTGTTATGTCTTACTTAGGGTGCAGTATTCAGGCAAAACATGCCTGCTATTTTATGGATCTCCAAGAATTATTGCAGAATTGCTGGGGATAGGACTAAACCAGTTCTTAGTTCTCTGCTTTTATATTATCATCTGCCACAAAATAATTGTTGTTGTATACAGCCACACATGATAACTCCATAATAATAGAAAAATCTACAGATAATATATGAGAAAGACAATGACATATGAAATACACAAAACAGAATCAAAACAAAGCCAATTCAAAGAATAAAAGGTCAATTGTGAAATCTATTTCATTTCAAAATATTTTTTCAGTTGTAATGATCTGAGGTATTACCTGCAGCATGTCATTTGAAATCTACAGTATCATTTTTACTGCCTTCCCCGTTGCTCTTATACTGCAGTCATTGCATTACATGAAGCTATAGTTAGAAATAGAGATTACTGAGGGTTAGTGCTGATCATTTCTGATTAAAACATTGCTTGTATGTTTTATTGATACATAATCAGCTTTGCTATAACAAAGGTACTTTGCTACTCACGTGTGAAACATACAGGATTTGTGTGGATGAGTGTAGCTTCATAAAATACCAAGATTAAATCTCTGTGCATCATGTTAGAACCATCTGCTTGCTCCATCCAATACGCTGTAACAGCTGATCTATCTGATCGCACAGAGACTTGCTCTATTCTTACCACAATATTTTTGTAGAATCTAATACTGTAACATTTGGTCAATAGCTTTAGGGAATATCATGGCAAACGTATCTGACGGGAGATGACAAAGTCTGAGAAATAATAAATGTTGATGTTCAAACAGTCATACAAGAGTGTTAGAAGTTGTCACAGTCACTCTCCATCTCTTACGAAGCTTCACTTAAACCTTCCATATTGAATTTAACTCTAAGGGCCCAATTCTCCACTCCATTGCACTAGTTTGATGCCAGTGTAATTCCATTGACTTTCATAGAAATACAACAGTTTAAGACTCATGAAATAAAATGGCCATCAGGCCTGAAGTCATACAAACAGTGCTCAATCCACTGTTATTATCTGTTAGTCATTTTGGACAGCAGCATCACTTGGGAAATGTTACTATTCTTAGCGGGCTGATAACAGGCCTTCAGTCCCTTCTGCAGCACCATCCTGAAGCTGAGAGCTATAACAGAGGAAGTTGTTAAAAATCAGATACAAGGAAAGAGGAGGTCTCCAAAAGACCAGCTAGAGATTGGTGGAAACCTCAGCAGGAGAAACATGTCTGTCTTTATCAAAACCTCAGAGGTTTTTTACTGTTGTTGAAAGCGGGGTATTCTCATTAATGCTGTGAAATCAAGTCTGACTGAAGTTTGGGGTTGAGGAAGAGGTTACGGAAGTTGCCTTTAAAAGAATGTGGAAGCAAGCAGAATATGTTTGAGGGTAGGAAGGAGGAATACACAGTAACAGATATTTTGTATCAGCAGCCTGAGTTCCCGCAGTGTGAGATTTTGACCATTAAACTTACATGGAGACTTCAGGTATAGACCTTGTGGTCAGCAATGCTCCATTTTGTGCACTAGATTGTCTGTACTAGAACAGCATACTCTTTAGCCATTAGAGATGAAGGCAAAACAATTGTGGCTTCTATTGTGCAGAAAGCCTCTGGACAGGAAAGTTTCGTCTAGTCAAATCCACTTCTACAGGTAAAGCCTCACTTTTGTGGTACTGAAATGGCAGAGGCATTCTTGTGCATATCCTCTGCACTAAGCAGAATTTCATCCTAATAGATTGAGCGAATAATTAAACTTTAATTTGCCTGTGCCTACATTTCCAGCACTACAAGTTTGCAGAGAGAGTGCAAACATGGTATTGTCAGGAAGGTTATATGCAGAAATCTGCTCTGACTGACTGAAAGTGCATCAGCCTTGATGTATTCTTGCAATATTTTTCAGCAACAGAGGGTTAGAGAAGGATGCATTACATCAATCAAATTAACAGGGCAAAAAGGCAAATACATGAGAAATGTCAGTTCATTCTGCAGATACAGTTTTTGCCCAAGTTAAAAGGAGGGAGTAAGGTGGGCCGTTATACCCATTATTGGCTTGCCATACAAAATAGGCAGTTACTTATACTTCTGTTGTTAGAGACAGTTTTGCTGTTTTCCTATGCTGAACTGCTGCATTCAGTTCTAGTGGTATACAGTTCTAGCTGTCATGCTGTAGAGAGCAAGCAGAGAAAAGGCTGTATGCCTGAATTAAAACAGCAGCCAGTAAAATCTATTGTATATCATATCTTTAAATAATTCTGATTTGTAATTATGGAACTTCTTTTATCCAAGGTGTCAAAGTGCTTTGAAAACAGTTAGCACAGCTTTTACCTCTCTGTGAAGAAACTACACAGCTTAGGTATTACTTGCTGTAATATGATATCAGCTCTTGGAAATTTACCTCAGGTACACTTAAGCTGACAGCCTAGCGGTCAGTGCCAAAGAGGTTTCATCACCTGTGTTTGCATTTTCCATATGCCAAGGAGATGAGGCAATGCTGAGTGAACTAAGCCCTGCTGCACTTTGAAAGCTCTGTGTAAACTGGATAAAAAATCCTGAGCCCAGGCTACATATTCAAACTGCTTTCTCTACTTCCAAGTACAAATGAGAGTATCTGATTCCTTTCCTGGGGTTATCCAGATTGGTACTCACCTCTTTGTGATGAGTGCTTCTGCAGTTGATGTCCCCTGTGGACCTGCCTGCAGGATGTAGCCTGGACATCACAAAAATGGCTAGATTTTTAAGCAGAGGCATTGCCATCTCAGACTGCCTCTCAATAATCACAGCATGAAAAACTCTAAAAGCAGAATCCCAGTAAAGTATAGTTCAGGCAACAGGGGGCTGGTTCTTAACCTCCTCCTTGCTCTTCTGACCCAGAAGGATGTTTAATGGGAGAGGGCTTTGGAGTGGATCTCCTGCTGAAGATGAGGCTGCTCATGTGCTTCTTGAGCTAATTTCCCCTTCACTTTTCACTGAGGTGTTGGTAGCCTAAAGACTGCACTAAGTTCCGTTAATGTGCAGAGCACATTCACCCTACATTCAGAAGCTAGCTGCCATGGTCAATTCTCCCTAAAAGCCATTTGGAAATTCAGCCTTTTTGCTTAAACACACTGCAACAGCCTTTTGTGCAGTTCATATATCAGGCTGCTGATGGTAAAGGGGTACATTTTATCCTTGATGAGCCTGCTAAAAACAGGTGCTCACCCCAGGAGTTTAAGATACCCTAAGGGTTTGACTTAAATCCAACAGAATTAAGAAACGTTAAAGGAGGATCTGCATCTTTAAAGTAGACCCATTGTGTCTCTGTGTTGTATATAAGCTTCAGTCAGTATAAAAACAGGGGAAGTTTCACTCCAGTAAGAGCAATGCAATTTGAAATGCTGGCAGTTGATAAGTGCAGGTGGGGATAAAGGCATGTCTGCGTCATTCAGTTGCATTACATTTTGAGTGTATTTTTCTTTGTTGGAAAATCCTGCAGATATATGCACTCTTCTGCTTTTCAATCCACATTATCTTACTGCTAGCATCGTTAATTAATCCTTTCTACAAAATCCTCAGTTTTAATATTCCTTGGAAGTATATTCTACCACTTCTCCCTGAAATAAAATCTCCTAAATATCTCTTCAGGCCTCCAACTCCAGAGACTTGTGTTTATACTGCAAATGCAAATGCAAATGTTTCTTCTTCTCAATGAAGACACCTCTAGACCCAAAGATTATGCAAAGTCTTGTCCTTATATCAGGATAACTGTATTTTATGCTTCTGAAAAAATTGAGCCAAAGGGCCTTTCCACACTTAAGTCAAAACAAACACTGTAGTTGAGTGATAACTGTACATGAGGAGGTACAATCTGGAAGTGTACTGTCTATTCATTCTGGTAAAATCTCACACTTTCCCATATAGATTTTGCTCATGTTTCAGTCATACAGGGAGAAAATAATGCTGCGAGCTTTCATTTACACTACCTGAGGTCCCTTCCAACCTACATTATTCTAGGATTATCTGACACGATATATCTTTAATTTCACTTATTTGCACTGAGTTTGGTTTAACTCTTTGATAATGGGATCCTATTCAAATATATTGGTTTTGTCTATTTTGAGTCTGAAAGTACAAGTAATGTCAAAATTTCAGTTGAACACATTTGATTATGCACTTTCATAAAGCTGGTGTTGTCCTATAATAAAGTCAAATAATCACATTGATTTTCACGTGGCATCTAGACTAACTCTTATGGAATATATGTAGTAATTGATTTGTATGCTAGAGTTGCTGCAGGGTTTATTTGCAAAATGAGATTTTGGGGTAGGTTATTTTTTGTTAATTAAATATATTTAAAAGGATTTATGTTATCTTCTTGTTCATATAAACTGAATTTTCAATGACTTCTACTAAAAAGTTAGGGGATCTGCTGCCATAAATAACTCTTCTTGTAAGATTATATGGGAGTCTGATAAATCCTTATTTTTGCATTACTTCTCCCAAACAAAATAATATGGTTATCATTTGGGATCCTGTTGTTTTAATGACATTTTAAGAACACCAGCTGAACATGGTTTTCAATTTTTTAGTTTAGCTCCTAAATTTTAGCTCTTTGATAAGCAATTAATTTCTACTTTTACTAGAACCTTTTGAATAAAAATGAAGCAGATTTGATTGAGGAGTAACCTTAATATCATCAGCCCTTCATCTTATCACTGCTTGGTCGTTGTCTCTTGCCACTTCTTCTGGCCCCTTCTGCAGTCCAGGTGGAGAGCTATGGCTAACCTCCCATTCCTGGAGCTGCATGTGTCTGATGTAGTTGATCGGTATGATGACCAGCTGCATTTACCATGTGGGCTCCAGAGTTTCAGAAAGGCTGCAGCTGATGGAGTGTGTCTCTTTGCCCAGCTACGTCCTGACTTTTGGCATTTGTCCCAGCGAGAGGGAAGGGAGAGGGCTCTCCTGGGTCAAGTAGTAATTGCAGACATGTAGCCAAACACCCGGTCATTCACCACAGAGCTGGGCTGGGCATCCCTGGGCTGAATACTAAAATAAAATCTAATCAAGTGGGATGGGGTTTTCAGAGAAAATTTAAATTCCTATTTAGTGATCTGTCAGGTGATTTGAATTTATTTTTAGTGATCATACAAGCTCACAGTGCAGAAATCAGACTGTTTTTCAGAGGCATGTTTAAGAAGCCAAATCTGTGAGTCTTGACAATGTTGCAAAGCAGCTGAGAAACTTAACTGCATCTTTCAAATCTTAATATTGCTCTGATACTTAGCTCCAATGGATATCAGTTGTATGTAAACATGGCTATTAAAACTGCAGTCTCATCCCTCCTGTGACAGTCTTCCTATATTTATCAAATACTTATGTGGTGGTTTCAGGAGATGACAGCACAGGAAAGAAATGACATCTAACAACTGGTTGATGAATTGGGCTAATTTTTGAAATTATCTGAGTTCCTGCCCCTGATTTGGCAGACTTCATAATGACTTTTCACAGGTAATTCAGCCTTTCTGAGCTTCTGTCACTCATATTTAATGGAAGCAATAGCATTCTTCTGTCTTGGAGAGGGGAAGGAGGATACGTCTGAAGGGTAGGAGTAGTAAAGGAATAAACCAGGTAATATAAATTTGTGATTAAAATAAAGATTTAAAAAAGCAGTTACCAGGTTTTGAACTGGGTTTGCATGGGGCCAACAATCATTGACATATTTAGGCGTCTCTTCAGGGAGTGACTTTAAAGCTTGTCACCTTCAACTGATATACACTAAGTAGGGATATGTTCTAAGGATACTTGACATTTATTGAGACAATTATTTAGTCATCAAAACATCTACGTACTTGTGCAAGGTAATCGACCCTTATCTTACTCAGGGGGCTGTAAAGACATACACATCACTTGCCTCTGGCCTCAAAGAGAATTAGTGACAAATCCAGGTTTACAGTCCACAGGAGGATTCCTGGCCCCCAGTGCTGTGTTTAGACTATTGATGACATCAATCATAGTGAAGGCACAGTGCAGTTGTTAACCCCCCTATGTATTGCTGTTTTTTAAAGATAGCCAACACCAATGCTTGTGACTACAAGTACTTGAGCTTTTTGGCAGGAAGAAAGAGGTCTAGCCTGCATTCTGTCACTGCTGAAGAAAAATGCAATGCATTTATCACAGGAAAAAAGTGTAGACTTAAGATTTAGGCTTCTTACCATGTATAAAGAGTTGATGTATGTTATTAGATACTACTTGCCTAGGCTGTATTTTATTTAAGCTTTTAGAGCCATCTAAATCAACTTCTTTAGCTTTAGGAAGATAAAGATTGTAAAACAAATTATCTGAGCATCAGGAGACCTACCATGTTGATTTATACCTGCTACATACAGTAAGTATGTTATTCACTTATAAATCACAAAGCTGATGCATATTTTCAGAATTATCTGGGTATTTGGTTAGTGCAAGTTTAAATGAAATAATATGAGCATGCGTTTACCTTTTGTAAGGCAAGAAAGAACCACAGGCAAACAAAAGCGTTAAAAATGATTAAAGGTACCAGGAATACAAGGCCATTTTTCCTATGTTGTCAATGCTTAGAAAGTAAGCATCTGGCTGCTGAAGCATTGTTCATAATAATAATATTACCTATATAGATCAGGATGTCTTACCAAGAACTGAATACATTTACTCTACTTTTATAAGGCTGTATTTGAGAATCAGATGGTTCTCCAGCTGACTGTAACTGGACATCTGGAATGAATTTCCTCACAACTCATTTCAGTTGCATTTACATGCATGAGAACTATTTCTTCAGAAATACTTTTCTGGATATAAGCAGGAGCTACAGAAAAAGATGAAATGACTACGTGCGTTGGTCTTTTAAACAGAAAAGTTGTCTGAATTCTGGCATTTCTTTAGCTACCATACAGAATCCCTTGCCATGCTAACTTAAGACCAAATACCCATCTTGGTTCTAGCGGTCAGCTGGGCCAGAGTTACCAACCTTTGTAGCCAGCAATATGGCAGAAGATGATGTGGCTAGAATCACAGCCCTGGTTGTCTTTGATTTCCCTAGCTTGAAGGCAGCCTTTTCCAGCTGATCTGTACCCATTTCTTGAATACACTGCTCTTGTTTCAATGCCTTGATGACCATAATCCTCTTTAAAAAAAATAAAAAAGGAAAAAAAAAAGAAAGCAGTGGTTTTAACATGGTTGCTTCCTAGTATCTTTGATCTTTGTTTCCAAAAGAAACTATAGAAGTAGAGGGGAAAGGAGAAAGGAGAAAATTTATTCTTTTTTTTTTTTTTTTGCTTCTAGGAATTAGGTGCTAGGCAAAGCTGTAGCAGTATTTAGTGAGCTCTCCATTTGCCCTCTTTCTTAATGAACTTGACTAATTAAGGACTACTTATATTGTCTGTGGAGCTGTTTGTCAATTTTCTCATAATTCTCTATTCATAGGAAAATGATGTATGTGTGTGATATTTTCATATGGCTGGCTGTTATGGTCTTTGCAACACTCTTGAAACACATCCTAATCATTGTCTTCGTTATGAAGCTATTGTGCTAGACAGCTGAAAAAGTGACTGAATTCTGCTTTGCCAAGAGCTCTCCTTTTAAACAAGAATTTATATTAAAGAAGTGTAAAGCTGTGCTTTAAGAGTTAACATCTGAGTATAGTTGGGTCTTCATATTTCCATGGCAACAGCTTAACATGATCAGTAAGTAGAGTGGACTATTTTGCTATGAGGCGTCATTAAAAGAAAAATCATGCTGGGATACACACATGTATCATAGAATAAAATCTCTTCTCCATGGTTTTGAAAACAGCCAATTTCTTAGTTGTTCCATATTGATACATTGTTTTAAAATTGCTGTTACATTAGGAATGGAAACAGTAATTTACATGACTTTTAATTACAGTTTTTGTGATTGCGGTGATGTAAATTTAAAGAAGCAACTTTACAACAGAGGGGAATTTGACAGCTGCCACTAAACCTCTTATTTACAATATGTATCGCCAAATACACTTATTTTTTACAGCAGCTTTTTGTTGCTGGTGTGTTGCATAGTTCTCTGTGGTAGTAGGGATGGGCTCAGCTGCCATTTTAGTCATTTCTATTAAGAATATATTGATAGCTAGTGCACCAGCAGTGGCCAGCCTTTTCCGCCAAATCTATTATTTTTAAAAGGTCAGAGGTTTACAGTGAATGTGCTGGGACAGGTTTGCTGTTCCTCTTTGCTCCGAGTATGTCACTCACAGGGTGTCATGGGAACATAAGGCATCTGTAATTTTTTTCTGGAGGTTCTTGCTAATAATGATTATTACCTGAGTCGTACCGCACATTTTGAAAGCAAGAGGAAAGACTTGCTAGAGTATGCTAAACTGTAGTTACTTCCCTTTCGTATGTCACTGTTTTAAACATGTTCTGGATGGAGAGAACATCTGAAAGTTCTGGCCTATTCTCTACTGTCAACTTCCATCCAAGTCAGGGCACTCTTCCTCATCTGAGGGTATGTACTAGCTCAAGATGTCAAGCATTATTTTAACATCCTGAAATTAACCAAACTACTTACTGACAACACCATCTCTACAGGCTCTACAGGGGGATCTGGACAGGCTGGATCAATGGGCCAAAACCAATTGTATGAGGTTCAACAAGGCCAAGTGCCAAGTCCTGCACTTTTGGGTCACAACAACCCCATGCAGTGCTACAGGCTTGGGGAAGAGTGGCTGGAAAGCTGCCCAGCAGAAAAGGACATGGGGGCGTTGGTCGACCGCCGGCTGAATATGAGCCAGCAGTGTGCCCAGGTGGCCAAGAAGGCCAATAGCATCCTGGCTTGTATCAGAAATAGTGTGGCGAGCAGGAGCAGGGAGGTGGTTGTTCCCCTGTACTTGGCACTGGTGAGGCCGCACCTCGAGTCCTGTGTTCAGTTTTGGGCCCCTCACTACAAGAAAGACATTGAGGTGCTGGAGCGTGTCGAGAGAAGAGCAACGAAGCTGGTGAGGGGCCTGGAGCACAAGTCTTATGAGGAGCGGCTGAGGGAACTGGGGTTGTTTAGCCTGGAGAAGAGGAGGCTGAGGGGAGACCTTATTGCTCTCTACAGCTACGTGAGAGGAGGCTGTAGGGAGGTGGATGTCAGTCTCTTCTCCCAGGTAACAAGCGATAGGACAAAAGGAAATGGCCTCAAGTTGCAGCAGGGGAGGTTTAGATTGGATATCAGGAAGAATGTCTTTACCGAAAGGGTTGTCAGGCATTGGAACAGGCTGGCCAGGGAAGTGGTTGAGTAACCGTCCCAGGAGGTATTTAAAAGACATGTAGATGTGGTGCTTAGGGACATGGTTTAGTGGTGGACTTGGTAGTGCTAGGTTAATGGTTGGACTTGATGATCTTAAAGGCCTTTTCCAACTAAATGATTCTATGATTCTATGATTCTGTCTACAGAAATGACTATTTCACCCCATGCTAATTAGAAAGGGTAAACCAGTTTTTTACTAATCTTTCCTTATTGCTGCATGAATTGAATCTGGCCATAAGAATTTTTTTGCAAATGATGAAGTTCCTTATTTTTAACTATCTGAATGTTGGCACAGCAAAGCAAGTCACTCAATCCCCTTCTCCTCCCCCTGTGCCCCCTTTTGTCTTCTTTAATTCCAGGTCCTTTTTTTTTTGGTAGAACTTTGAAATTTGTTTCATCTCTTCACTGATGCTATATTCTTTAACTTCATTTCTCTGTGTTTTTCAGGTTACATTATGTGATACAGGCTCCTTATCAAATAAAGGTGCCATTTCAATTTTCTTTTCTCTTTCCATTGATTCACAGGCAGTGGAAACGAGCTGCAGTACAGAACACTCCAATTATACAAGATAAAATTCTATCAACATGAGGGTAGTCAGATATGGGTCAAACCCATGAGCTCTGTCATGGGTTCAAACTGTCAGAGCAGTGGTTCAGAGAGGAATACTTATTCTCGGAGATATTCAGAACTTGACTGTACAATGACCTTAGCAACATGACCTAGTTGGCCCTGCTTTGAGAGGGAGGCTGGATTAGAGACCTCCAAAGTCCCTTTCAAATGGAATTCTTCTATAGCTATGTTCAATAATCCTGTTCAATAGTAATTATTTATTTCCCATACTTTTAATTTTAAATAGAAAATACATTACAACGTGTCTTGGTCTCATTAAAAATTGTATAGTGGAATAGAATCTGGAAGCAAGTTTATTTGGTAATAAGAAAACATGCCCGTTGTGGTTTTGCCAGTCCAGGGCATGCATTAGTCCCTGGCTGTGCTGCACTGTGTAGAGGAAACATCACAAGACTTCAAGAAAGACAAATCAGTGCTAATACAAAGCGTAGGAAAATAAAGAGAGCAAGACCAGTTACAGATTGAACCTTGCATGTCGGTCATGTTGGAAAAAGTCTTCCAGAGTTACTTGAGCAGATGAAGAAATCATGCATGAAGATGTCAGTGTGTATTTGACTGTGGAACATGAAAATCCATTTCTTTTAACCTCCCTTTGCCTCACTTGAGTATTTCAGCAACGAACACTTCTTGGCAGAAGTGTTTTACTATGCATGTCACAGAGAAGACCTAACAGGACCTTCTAGGCACTAATGTCATATAAATAATATTATAATGGAGCCCATTTAATACAAGAGTCAGAATGTGGTAAATGTGGAACGTTATATTTGACAGAAATAAATAATACTATTTTCACTGCCAGGAAAGAACTAGTGTGTCAGTGGAATCCATAAATCAGGTTATGTCATTCTCACTTAATCAAATTTACCTTGACATGATTTTACTAAGTATCACCCATGTGTTACCTAGTGTCAGCAACTATTTGCATCCTTATGCATAACAGTAATGTGGATGACATATAGAACAGTCTTGTATCCTGGACTCAAAATATATTTGTCACATCTTATTGCTGTCATTTGGCACTTAATATCAGACCTATTAAAGTGTAACTCTTACTAAAACTGATGTTAAGATAAGGGTACCTCCTTTCTTTTCAGTTATATGATGGAGGAGAGAACATGGAAGTTGCAGTCTCATTGTATATTACAACTGTGTATGAAGTAGTGGTAAATCCAGTGGGTTTGGACAAAGTCTGCGGATAGGATTGTCTACTAAACAGCACTGACCCAAGTGGGATTCAGGTAATCTCAGTTTTGTTCTTGATTCTGCCCCTGTCACACTACATGATATTGTATAAGCCATTTCATCACCCTAATGTTGTGTATCCCTTTCTGTAATTTATTTGTTTTATCCAGACAGATTGTAGCTTCAAAGGGACAGGGACTTTCCCATGGGTTTGTACAGTGGCAAGGACTGTAGCTGAAACGTTTGGAATATACTACTGTATAGATAAGAACAAGCAACAGTATAAAAGTATATATACAGACTTTGATACTCTCCAGTCCATACAGATCTTATCAACTGGAACACAAGTGTTATGAGGAGCAGCTGAGGGAACTGGGGTTGTTTAGCCTGGAGAAAAGGAGGCTGAGGGGGAGACGTTATCGCTTTCTACACCTACCTGAGAGTAGGATGTAGTGAGGTGGGTGCTGGTCTCTTCTGTCAGGTGGCTGGAGATAGGACGAGAGGAAATAGCCTCAGGTTGTGGCAGGGGAGTTTTAGGTTGGATATTAGGAAAAATTTCTTTACTGAAAGGGTTGTCAGGTATTGGAACAGGCTGCCCAGGGAAGTGGTTGAGTCACCATCCCTTGAGGTATTCAAAAGTGTGTAGACAAGGCACTTCAGGACATGGTTTAGTGGGCGTGGTTGATGGTTGGACTCAATGATCTTGAAGGTCATTTCCAACCTAAATGATTCTATGATTCTGTGAACTTCTATGCTTTGGATCTTTGCTCAGTTCTTCAAAAGTAAAAAAAGTTAGATGAGTTGCTTGTGGGTTTTTTTGGCACAAAGCTGTCTGAACTTCCAAGACTGTGCTTTGTTGATTTGAGTTTATTTTCTTTTCAAAATAAGGACTGATGCTTTTTTTCCTTTTTCAAAAATCAAGCATACATTGTAAGTATTTTAGTTTCCAAGCCAAATTTTAATGCCTTCTAAAAAGCTGTATGCTGACCCCCAGGTCTATAAAAAATGTTTTATGAAGGCTGTCATCTAACGGACACATTGCTTTTTGTAGGAAAATAAAAAAGGAGGCAATAAGTTGCAAATCCCAAAGCAGCTAAGTGAGAGTGTAAGAAAGTGCCTTGGGTTTGCAGAAACTGTAAATTGTGGTTTAGTGATCCTGCTGGAACCTAAGGGAAATGAAAAGAAAAATTGGTGTTAAAAATAATCAGAGGAAAAAAAATACAAATAGTTGAGGGGAATGGGTTAAGGGTGGCAAGGTGACAAGAAATTTCTGGAAGGTCTGCATTCTGAAAATAAATGTCCATCACTGTAAGTGTATGTAGAACCTCCACAAAACAGTGTCAGACCTTTCCTGGAAAAGGTCCTGAAACAGAGGGAGCTGTGATGGGAGAACAAGAAAACTGGATGCAACAGAATTACAAGGCAACAGAACACAAACCACGAACGTGCCCCTCCTTCTGGACATGGAACAAAAGCAAACACAGATAGGACCACATAAAAAAAGCCCCAAGTTTCTGCCAATTCAGCAGGGGAGACGCAAAATTACAGCTAGTACTATGATGCAAGATATTGTTTTGGCTTGGCTGGCCATGAGAAGATCTCCTAGAACTCTTGAATGATAGTATTATTCTGTACTGTACACAATCCCTATGGCTCCAGAAGGGAATGCAAGGTAAGGCAGTTCCAGCAACATGCTAACAGAGGTTCTCTGATACAGCTTTCCATAGCCTGATACGGGATTTGGACTCCAAACCTCTTTTAGTTCTCAATTTGCATTTCATGCCATTTGTTCAATTTTATTTTTGTTCACTGCTTCTTATAGTGTGCTTCTGTAATGCTGCCTTTGCAAGTGGTGTTTGCTTGTAATAGCAATTATGGAATATTCAATTTCTGTGTTGAACAATTCTGCTGAATTTTGTTCAAAGGTATATTTCATAGAGTGTTGTTTTACTTTCTTGATTGGGAGATATGGCCTATAAATCATATTTCCAGAACATCTAATCATCTAATGAACTTCAAATTTATAAAATGTGAAAACAGGTGCCCTTTCAGAAGGAAAAAAAAAACCCCACATTTATGCAAATACTTCTTTTTTAAATGAATTTGTCTATTCATAAAAATGCAAGGAAACTTATCTCTGTGGTTTCCTTTTTCTAATTCATTTCACAAATGAATTTAAGACAGCAAACTGAGAAAAAATTATCCTTGTTGAGGTGTTATTTCATTCAGTTTTAAATATTAATGTACGATGTTGCATCGTTATGTAGTACTCTTCACAAAGATGATATAAACCGTTTGTTAAAGAAAATATGAAGCTTCTGAAATGTCTGCTCATAAATGTTTACAAGAGAGATCATAGGTAGAATTATAGGCAAGGAAAATGAAGAATAGATGAGCCTAGGGAATTCTGGGATAAGACATGGTTGGCAAACATCCCAAGCTGCATTTCTAGATTATGACCTTTCTTTCCTGAAATCATATTTTTGCTTTTCTAGGCTACATGATCCCATGATCAAAGTGCCTGTATTTTGATTCTGTGTATGAAGAGGGTATGCATAGTGAAATACATAAAATCAATAATGAAAACGGATGGAATTTTTTAGTGCCTCTACTGTGATTTGTAAGAATTGCAAATGCATGAAGAAGTCCTAAAAGACACTTGCTATGTTTTGGCTACTAGAGGCACAACACATTTAGTACTAGAACAGTGTAAGGATATGTTGAGAGCAGAGCAGAGAATGGGAAGGACACACTTAGGGTCCCATCACAGTTATGATTTTGGGCAGCAGTATGGTGCAAAGGGTTTTACAGAGAATCTTTGCATACTGTCTGACTTATTCAGAGTGCCCTTCAGCTCCCAGAGCAGCCCAGGCTTGCACAGATAAATCCCGACTTAAAAGTCTTTTTTCCTCCAGGGCTGCAAATCTCACTCTAAGCACAGATTCTTCTGGCCTACCATGCAAAGCTAAGGCAAATTTCTTTCAAAATCTTAATAAAAAGGTAGTGAAATGAAGCTTGCTGTGAAATTCACTGTGATAGAAATAAGCAAGTCTTAATGGATTTTCTTACATGTTCTCTTCGGGGAATTATAAGATAACCCCACATACACATTGTTGGGCTTCTGTTTGTTTGTACCCTGCTCCACTAAGTTTACTCTGGTCCACACAAATAACATCTTGCTTACATAATTCAGTGTTACCATATAAAGATTTTATTGAGTTTCCTTAACTAGATTTGGGCTTTATTATCTGTTTGCCAAATGATAGGCAATATTAATGCTACTGTTTTCTGCCAACATACAAATTATACAAATGTATTTAATTTCATTACAGCAGTTGAATTAATTGTGTGTAATATGATATTGAGGAAGAAAAGCAAATTAGGTGGCAGTAAGCATAATTGAAATCCTTTACTTGTTCAATAATTATTTTTTGCATTCTCTTTATATTTGTTCTTCATCGTTTTGGTTGTCCTATTGTTAATTCTAGCAAAAACAAGTCTTCCAGATTTGTAGCTGTTTTGACATGCCACTGTTAGCTCACTGAAATGTGACAAGTACAGAACAGAACTTCTGATTGGATTCTGTTGCAGTATTATGCTATGCCTACCAGTAAAAAATGCAGAGAAAATTGAATCCTAAAATTATCTGCCTCTCTTCCATTTACTCTCCAAGCCATTTCTTCTATTTTTCAATTATCATTTGGTAATAAATGTGTCATAGTGCAAGATGAGACCTCAGTGGAATACAGTAACACTGAAGACAGAATGGAAAATTCAAGAATATTCAAAGTTGTTTGGATGCAAATTTGGTCATTATATTGAACTGAAAGGTATGTGCTGTAGAGAAGGAAAGTAGTAAAGCTCTAGAAATTTCCTGTGCTAACAAAACAGTCATCTGCCACATCTGCCACCGGGCACCAAGACATGGTTCTTTTCAAATGAATTTCTTGTTCTGAGACAGACTATGAGGTTTATGAAGCATTTAATTCCCTTTGAGTGTTTATCTGGGAATTAGGTGGGGTACAGACATTGGATAAAAGCCATGTCCTTTGGAATCAATGATTAAATTTATACTGGCTCCTATACACAACCAGGATTTCTGTCCTGGTACTGATCCCCTAAATGTATGAATCTCACTCTCCATTGTTAACTCCCCTTACCTGTCTCTGAATTTGTCGCCAGGAATGTTACACACAAGCAATCTTCCCATCCTCCTGTTAGTCTCACACTCTCCTAAGACATTTGAATTTCTGAGGAGAAATCTTGAGAGAAGAAAACAGTTTTCAGGTTTTCAATTCATCAGTGGCCTGAAAGGAAAATGACTGTGAATTCTGGAGCTTCTGCAACTAATTCTAGGGGGGACAGTTTGCCAGCATTTGAATCACTAGGAACCAGCTTGTTGGGACTCTAGACATCATTTAACCTAACTGTTCACAACTCTCAAAACTCTCAAGAGTACCCTAGTATGTTTTCAATATGCTAGTCAAGGCTCAATGGCAGTTACCCATTCCAAATATGTTTCTGCCTAAAAATGCACCAGTTTTCCTGAATAATAGTATGTAACTGCTAGGATGCTGGTTTGCAGTCTCTCCATTACTTTACTGCTGGAGCTAGATAACTGTGACTTATAGAAAGGGATCAGTAACTTATTTTTTGTGGCCACCATCGTGCATATGATATATCTGCTCATTTCCTGATCTGATCATGCCTTTCCTCTCATTCTTTGTTGAGTCTTTAGTTGCTCAGCTCAGAGAGAGAGGAGCAGGCCTTACCTGTGAAAGGTCAGTTCATTTCTTGAATCTTTTGCTAAATCTATGAATTTGCCAGTTACAAGCCGGATTTAATAACAGTCGAGCATATGATTTGTCTGATGAGCTTTGGCAAGTGAAGATGCTGAGATAGTCATGGCCCCTCCACTCCCCTGATACTTACGGACCTTAGCTTATTTCTTTTTTTTTAAAGCAAAAGATGATGTTCTGTAACATAATTTGTAGGTTCATCATCTGACTGAGGGAAGGATGAGCAGCATAAAAAGAGCTGCCTAACCCATAGACATGGTTGTATGTTATACACTGGCCATGAATAAATCTAAACTGGAATTCAAAAGAAAGCTTCTCTGTTAGAAGAGGCAGGGTAGGAGGTAGCCTACAAGTGGAGATCTTCAAACTAATTTGAAGATGGCACTTGATGTGTCTGTGAGAGCAATAAGCTGACAGTTAGGTGTCGTAGGAAGTTCTTTGTATGTCTGAACTCCAAATGCACTGAGTTTCTGTATGCATGGGTAGTGAGACTATACACAGGTGAACATAAGGACCTCATCTGATCACACAAACTATGGTCATTGACTGTGCAGCTGAATCAGTACAAATAAAAAACGGTGATCGTGTAGGACAGCATGATCTACCCAATGCACTGGGATATAGAAATGCAGATTTGCTGGATAAAACCAGAATCTAAGAATCCTTACATGCCATTAGATTTTGAACTGTGTATAACTGTCTTACAGAAAACTGGCTGACATTTTTTTGCGTGGCTGCACATAAGGAAAGTGCAGGAAAGGAATAAAATTAATCTTTTTTGGTTTTGCCTATATTTCTAGTCAAATTTCCTATTGTAAACATTCAAGATAAATCAAATTAAGAGAGTAATGTGAAAATAGTACAATATTGCTTAGTGGCTTACTGACTCACTGATTTCAACATAGGTATTTCTGACTGATACCATGTCACTGAGATGAGAATTAATCTAAGACATTTTAGAGAATACATGCATAAGTTTTGAGAAGCTTCAGGGCAAACCATTTGAAGCCCAGTATTTCCAAGAGTGGAAACTTAGTTTCTTTAATTCTTGCAGTATTGGAGAGAGTGAGAGTAAGCATAGAATGAGCCTCTAGAGGAATCCATCATTTTCTATGAGTTATATTCTTACTGATGTAAAATAAAAACAAATTTAATTTGAATAATAATTTTTACATCTCTTTCCAGAGAACTGTTAGATTTGACATTCCTAGATATGTAAATACTACACCTGCATCTGATTAGTTATTTTCTTCCTTCAGAGAGTCTCAGACCTCTTGTTCACTGCTTTATTACTGAATTTGACAATCTTCAGCTAAACCCTTAGAACTCTTGGAGGACAAAAACCAGTGATGAGAATAAGTAAGTAACTTACAAAGTGACCCATGCTTTCTTGCCCTGTTAGCCGTCTGGGGACGCAAGAAGAGACCACATGGAGAGCTAAGAAAATATTTCAGGCTATATGTCACTGCCGCCTTCTGCTATGAGTGTTAGATGTGGTTCTCTGTCTTCTAACCTGGATAAAGTTAGTTCTCCCTCAATCAGGCTATTTCTTCATTTAGCCTAGTAAGAGAGAAGTTAAAAGGAGGCAACCCAACAAAGTCCTTGTCCAATGCTATTATCTGTAAAGGCTCATTGTAAAGGCTGATTTTTATTTCATTTAAAGCTTCCAGCAGGAAAACTTCACACAGCAAGGTTGGAAAGGCAGCCCCCTCGCTATTGTTCTCCACTTTTGATTTGCTGTGAAAGGATGCTCTATTTTAAGGATCATGATTGTCTTCTTTTAAGGACAATTTTAGGACTGTTCTCTTCAAGCAGGAGTAGATGGAGGTGGAGATAATAAATCCAGCAAAGTACATTATAAAGGCCTAATAAATGCTAGGGCCGCAATATGTACTTTAGCCTAAGGGGATCAAGACCATTCTCTCTGTGTCTCTTTTACACACACACATTCCCTGATCATAACAAGATGAAATACAGATTTTATTCTATTTATGTGACAATTCTAGCCTAGATCAAAAACAGGGCAATGGAATAAATAGACATCTAAATTAAAATAAGATTTTCAAATACTTTAGCAAAGCATTTTTTAATCTGACACCTTTAAGCCACTGCCTCAACAGAATGGATCTTGAGATTAGTTTTCAGAATTTGCTACCACACACATCTAGTATTGTTTAAACTAGATTTGATTAAGTACTTTCCAGGCTTAAAAATAACAGGATTGCTTGTAGAATTATAATTCTAAACATACCTGCTGTATGTTGTTAAGGGGATGGGAATGTAGTAAGTTTGGAGTCATCTTATAGGGAGTGGACTTCTGCAGCATTTCTGGGAATTTCCTGTCAGCCCTAGATGGTTCCCCAGCTTTGTTTACTCTAATTTTTTAATCAGCATTTTACTAGAGAATTTCAAAATTACATAAATGAAAAAGTAAACTCCTTTCACTTAAACTCTGTCAGCAAAACCCATCACTTATCAGGCAGTTGCAAACATTGTCAGCTTGGACTTGGACTTGTAGAGAATGGAAAGTACCAGAGTCTAGCAAAAAAACCGCCCCCCCCCCCCCCAAAAAAAAAAAAAAAAAAAAAGGGTGGAATTTCTGGGTCACAGCAAAATGGAAAGTTTGAGTTCTGAGATATTTATACAAACTAAATACAGATGGCTATACATTTTTGTAAATACATTGCAGTCAAATGCATATTGCTCCCTAACGTCTTAATGTTGTGAGGCTTGAGGGATGCTTACTGTCCAGGCATAACATTGTGAAGTGTCTTAACACTGGTGCTACTGGCAAGGGCTTCACCAGATTGCAAGTTCTCAATTTTCTCACATATTCAATGATGTTCATAAACAGTAACTCCTTTCCATGACTTGAATAAACTTCTGAAAAGAAGGAGCATAGCACAGCAATAGTGTAAATATTTACATGATAGCCTCATTAATGCATTTACAGAGGAAAAATGTTATTGGAAAGTCAGTATCTATGTGTCTTTCCCATTTATTGCAAGCTCAGGAAAAATAATCAGAAAATTTTAGGGTACTTGAAGATAGCTTTAAAAGTATGACACAAAAGCAATTAGGCTCAGTGGCAAACTATTTGTAAAGGCTGGCATTTCTGGAGGGTTATTGCTGTTTGGACTTAAAGTTGTATGAAAGATTCCCTTAATGATGTCATTTGTGAATATTTCTAGAGTCTCTCCATAAACTCTTGCCTTAAAATGCACCAAAACTTTCACTGATTTATAAAGTGAGGTTATGAGATATTAAAGTCACCCTGTGTGCATATCTAAGTATCCCCTTTCTACAGGTCCTTTTTTATTCATTCCTTTTGCAGGACAGTCTTGCTTAGATATGTTTTGCAGAAAGGGATGACAGAAAGGGTCCAAATGTCCTACCTGAATAGAGGAGCAGGAATACAAAAAGCCTTCCTTTGAAGAACACACTTAAAGTTATAAATTACAGAGTCCAGATGTAGCTCTCTGATGCCTTCTTCACCATCCTATTCAGTAGTTTATGATAAGGATATAAAAGTGCAAGGAAGAAAAGCATAGATATTGAGGCCCAGATAGATCTATGCCAGCTACAGTGTTTCCATGTTTGTGTTGTACTAGAAAATGGCTAGAGAATGTTTTATCTGTGACATTTAACTATGAGTCGTTTCTGAATCATAGTGGAAATCACCACTGAGGAAGCTCTTATTTTGTCAGCAGAGCTCAGGAAATTAGTGCAGTGCAAGTGATGAGGAAACCTTGAGGTCACATCAGCTGTCCCTCCCAAAGGCAGGACTAGGTGCAGGTGAAATGAGGTGTCAGAATACCCAAAGGCTACAGAGTATTTTATTCCCAGTATCATTTGTTAGTCTCCAGCTGATGCCCTTTTATTGAAGCTTCCCTTGAATTTTTCAGCATTTGTCCTCATCTTTAGTGTATCAGATATTTGTTATATTGGCAGTGTAAAACACACTTCTTAACAGTATTCAGATTTGCTTTTGCATGTCAGGAACATTGTGTCTTTTTTTTTCTTTTTTTTTTTTGAATGATTTTGCTGCCCAGTCAGACCATTAATCAGTCTATTACTGATGTTAAGCAGGCGTATCTCTAGAGAATGACCCTTTCTTAGACATTTGATTACCACACAAAACGTGGTCTTGTAAATAGTGATAACATAACCTTTTTTACTTTTAGAAAACTATGATTCAGCAATAAGTGGCTAGGGGCCTACCATTAATCATTCATGAATATCAGAAAGAATATTCAATTAGAGATGTGCTCTGGGACACTGTAATATTTCTAAATATGACATGTTTCTGGTGACTTTAAATAGTACACAAGTGACACATTCAACTTTAGGCAATAAAACAACAAATAATGGAAACTGACTGCCATGGTTTAACTCCAGCCGGCAGCTAAGCACCATACAGCCGCTCACTCACTTCGCCCACCCAGTGGGATGGGGAGAGAATCAGGAAAAAAGAAAGTAAAACTCATGGGTTGAGATAAAGACAGTTTAATAGGACAGAAAAGGGAAGAAAATAATAATAATGGTAGTAATAACAACAACAACAATAATAAAAATAGTAGTAATATAATAGTTAGAATATACAAAACAAGTCATGCACAATGCAATTGCTCACCACTTGCTGACTGATGCCCAGTCAGTTCCCAAGCAGTGGTCCCTGGCCAGCTTCCCCCCAGTTTACATACTAGACTTGATGTCACACGGTATGGAATACCCCTTTGGCCAGTTTGGGTCAGCTGCCCTGGCTGTGTCCCCTCCCAACTTCTTGTGTCCCTCCAGCCTTCTTGCTGGCTGGGCATGAGAAGCTGAAAAATCCTTGAGTTAGTATAAACATTACTTAGCACCAACGGAAAACATCAGTGTGTTATCAACATTCTTCTCATACCTATCTCAAAAACATAGCACTATACCAGCAACTAGGAAGACAATTAACTCTACCCCAGCTGAAACCAGGACATAGATGTAGAAGCCTTTTTTTCTTTTCCATTTTCTTTTGTATATGAAAACTCGGGTGAACTGATTAATACCCAAGCGGATGGATGCTGTTCAGATACCCAGATATGACTCTTTGTATATACATACGGATATTTAATTACATTTGTGATTCCAGCTTGATTTGATTTGCTTTTGGAGAAGGGATGAAGGCTTTTAATTTAAAATATATTTTTTTATTTCACATCACATTTTACTCCTACATTTGGCAGATTCTTCTTTTCTCATCACCTCAGCTCTGTGTCCTGGGTATTCAGGCTTACAGCACAAGCAGTGCCAACCTTGGCTGCCTTAAAGTAAAAATAATGTCAAATGTTCAGATAGTTTTTGAGGTGATGTTCTATTTCTGAAGGTAATTTTCCTACAATGGATAAAATAATCACCTAATTCCCATACTTGTGATATACTAAGTCTTCTTAAAGAGCACTATCACAAAAATCTTTTTTTTTTTTCCAAGGGAGGAATAACTTAATCTCTAGAAAGATGTACCCTTATTAGGATTTTTTAGGAAGCTTATGGGACTTAGATACTCTGTTCCAAGTATTACAAAGAGTGACACAGTGGTAAATACATCAGTGACACTTCTTTGTTCAGTGGGCATAGGAAATAAATAAAATTCTGTATCTCTGTAATTAAGATGGGAAAATTCCATTTTATCTGCATTTGTGCTTTGCTGAAGGCAGTCAGATGTGTTAAAATAAGCTTTTTATTCTGACATTGCTTTTTTATTATCACATTGGTTTTTTATTTACGTTGTGACATTGGTTATTATTTACATTTTTAAAAGACATTTTTATTTACTTTTTTTGTTTACATTTGTTTTTTATTGTGACAATGACATTACAATGTCCTATAAAATATTTTGAAAAATGCTAACGTGCACATTCTGAGAAACAAATTGATCACATGCTCTTAATAATTGGAAGAAAATTGAGAAATGTGAGGCAATCCCAACTGTTTCTTCCTTGCGTTTATTCACTCAATAAATCTATCTCTATCTTTTTAATGCTCTGAGAAGTGTAATTAGTATAAGGTTCCCCTACAAGTGAAAGATGGATAGGTGTGTGGAGAATTCAGGAAAGGGGGAGAGGAAGGAGGTATTAATGTTGAGCAGGAGCAATCTACAGCAGCCGCAGTCAATCTTTTGATCTAAACAGCTGATCATTAAAAGTGTCTGAGACATTCAAATCATATTTGCTGTAGTAAACTCTTCCCACCAATATATATTAAAGGCACTTCTCACAACTGTAACATTTCTACATTTCTTTTAGGACCAGATAAAGAGGATGGCTGAAAAAATGAAAGTTTTGACTTGATTACTGAAACTCTAGTTTTATTTTGAGTGACAACAAAATACAAATCATATTGTTTGCAAGAGAACCATTTTGAAGCATTTTATTCCAGGTCATTGAAATACTATATTCCTTTAAGGGCAACCCATTTTTTTCAGTTATATTGAATACAAATGTTTCAACAATTAACATTATTGTAAAAATTTAAGAACTAAATATTTTTTTTCTCATTATAACAAGCCATTTCAATTATTTTCTTTTTAGAATGTCACTGTCATCTCAGTTCTGTGAAGCATTTTGTTTGGCAAACTGGCCTTTACTGTTGGAGGTACATTCCTCTACCATGCAGATAAGCTTTGAATCATTTCCCTGCTTTTCAGTTAGAAAGGAACATATAGGAGAATGTACAAGGCAGTTAAGGCCAGAGATCCATAAATCTGAAGGGTTACTGCAGGTGCATTATTCCAATTTTGGTATATTCATGTATGTGACAGATTAATAGGATATACCTTGACAAAATTGCAATTTGAACTGTACTATAAACATTGGAGCTATTATCTCTGATTAAGTTTTCTTAAATTAAAAAAAAGGGGCAAAAGAGAAGGCTAGAACTACTTCAGAATTTCAGTCCCTGTCTTCAAGCAAAAACACAGACCTAAACTTTGGCTTTCTAGCTCATATGTGGGGAGAATAAAATGACCCCTAAGGATGGTACAAAAATCCCCACAGCCTCTGTGTAAACAGTGCAGTTTATTACAAAAATTGCATCTGGCATACTCCTAGGAACTCCAGACTGGTGGTGCCCTCATCAATATAAAACATGGACATGCCATACTTACCACCACATTTTAGAAGAAAATAGTCACTGTTGGCTTCTTTGAGTGAGTTCTAGAGGTGCTTCTGAATTTTGAATCCGCTGTGGGACTTTGCCAAAGAAAAAAGCCTGGTTTCTTATTTTGATGAGGCTTATGTGGGATTTAGGTGCAGAAGTCAAATCACTGCATTCAAAGAAGGACATGAAAGTTTAGAAGGAGATGCACCTGGAGAAATGAGGCGTTTCCAGGATTGGGTGGCAGCTGGATGAAAAATTCCTGGGTTAGAATTTTATATTTAGATGCATCAGTTCTGCCCACATCCAATTTTAAATCTGACCCTGACACTCCAGCCTTCAGTGAACCCAAACATTCCCGGAAGTAAGTAAAAGAACCCAAAATGTATTACTTTTTGAAGCATAATCCAATCAGTCTCATGATTTCTGAGAGCTCAGGCTACCCTGTTAGGCCAAAGAATAGAATATCCATCACAAGCTTGTATGGAATAATTTTTATGGTTTTCTTTTATCCTTGCCATCTAATTCCTCTTTCCCCCTTGAAAGTAAGCCAATGAGATGGGTATATGTTGTCAAGAGGAGCTTTCTTTTTGAAGGATGCAAGATACTGCACACTGCCTGTACTAATAGTCACTCAGCCTGTCACATACCATAATACTGCTCTGTGTGCGTGGAACAATATAGGCTGCATTCATCATAAAACTTGCCCCCAGGCAATTTTCCGAGTATACAGATAAAGGGAATTCATTTGTGCCCTGA
Organism: Astur gentilis; assembly: GCF_929443795.1. NCBI lineage: Eukaryota > Metazoa > Chordata > Aves > Accipitriformes > Accipitridae > Astur > Astur gentilis. The sequence goes on along the minus strand of NC_064886.1, from coordinate 36,766,612 downwards.
TCATTATGACAATGTTCTTCAACAGGTAGAAAGACAGACTGATTTTGTCTTGTCAGTGATGGCCTGTTCAGTATTGGTGGCAAATTGTTTGTGCTTAATGATGCCCATAAATGCCATTGAAACATTTTTTCCTTATATCTTAGGGTCTTTAGAAATATAAATATTCCTTCATTTGCTTTTGTTTTTAGAGATAGAGATAATAATTTCAATTCCTGACAAATACTCAACCTATGATTGAAAGTGGAGAGGGTGACAAGGTAGCGGCTGCTAGATATAACAAGTGATGTATTACTTATATCAGAATATCATCTGATGTTTTTATAAATAGCCTACATTTACACAAATATGGTTTCAATCCTGCACTTGAAATTTGGGCCAAGCAGTCCCATAATTCTGGAATCTCTGCCTAATTTGGGACTTATATTTTCTATCAGTGCTACTGCAACAATTGTTTTTCCACTTAAAAAATTAATCCATCTTAATTCAAGAAAATATCAGTTTAGTGGTAATCTTTGGCTCCATATTATGCCCTCTAGCTTCTCTTTCTTTCTGGCAGGATGACAATGTCAAAATTAAATCATGTCTTCGGCCAGCAGTTTGCTTAGCTGCAGTTCTCTGAATGAAAGCCCAAATCTTTTTTTTATTTCTCCATGTTCCAGTTTTATTCCAGCTCACATGATTTTCTATATGTGGGGAATTCAAAACACAAAAAAACAGTAAATTGATGAGTGGCAGTTAGATTAGGTTCAGAGCATAACATAAAAGGTAAGTTTTGGTAAAAATAGGAATAGTGGTGCCTGATTGTAACTAGTCTTTTATTTCCAGTTTGGGTTGTTTCCCTCCTTTGTTTTGACAGATACTGAGTAACATCAGGTCATAATAGCATGAGGGATCAACTGCTTTATTTAAATGAATCAGAGATCTGGCCCTAGCAGGTTGACCCCCTTTTCTGACCTTTTGCCATTTCTCACAAATGAGGCACTCTTGTGATGGTTGGAAATCCTGTCTCATGTTTTTGTACATCACCATTTCTAGCAAAAGAAAACATATCAAAGAGTAAGGCATAATATTTTAAGAGATTTTATTATAGACCACATACTGTTAAAGACAGGTCATTGCCCAGTCTTCTCTGCTTCTCAGAGTTGTATGCAACGTGAAGAATAGGGTCATACCAACTGCAGTATTCATAAAAAGGTTAATCACTTCTAAATAGCTGAGTACTATGTCTTACCTTGCAGTCTGAAGGCCAATGAGACTGTTCTCATTATATAGCACCTCTTCCTTTCCTGGGCTTCACTGTGTGTGTCTCTGCTAAAATTCCTGCTGAGAGAGTTGCATGGTTCACAGTTTTTAAGTCAGAACATTCCTCCTTGTATTTATTTGGTAGCTGAATTTAGTTATTAATAAGACAGTTGTTGCATTTCCAACAGAGCTCTAAAAATGCTATTACTCCAAACACAGTAGTGAATAATCCCTTTTCCTTTTTTCAGTGAAATTAAGGATGCAACCAGAGCTTGGGTTGTGAAAAAAATAGGGAAAATAGTGAGCAGTCCAAAAAACAAGAACATGTGTTTGGAGTAGCAGTGATTTTCAAGTTGTTGGTCAGCATCCTCTGGGAGTCTCAGGACCACTTGTAAAGGGATGAGAAAAGGAGAATTAAAAAAAAGTAAAGCTGTTTTTTAGGAGGACTTGCACTTACTACATGAAGGTGTGAATTTCCATCAAAGGTTTGCAGTTAAAAAAAGGTTTCCTGCAAAACCAGTAGCTAATGATGAATGTTCGTCTTTTATTCCATGCTGTACTCTGAGGAAAAAAGGTGCCCCTTCCCCCCAAAAGCATTTGAACAAAATACAGAACCTGAAATATGAAAAGCAAGATGGCTAACAGTGGACTAAATCAGATGAGCATATTACTATAATGAACTTAATTACATGGGGAATTTATAATTATTTTATATTGCTTTTAAAAAAAATCTGGTGTTGAAGACTCTGTAGGGAACAAATAGTCTCAAAACCAAACCGCTGGTAACATTTAATACATGCACCAGAAGAACAAAGATCCCTTTAAGCTTTTGTAAAAAACTGAGGAAAGAGAAAAACAGGGAAATAATACACTGTATATCGTAATATAGTTGTATGCTTACCTGTAATTATTAAAAAGGAATTTAAAATCATCTGCTATCCCTTCCTGCAGTTTTATGAACATTCTGAATACTTTTTAGCTACATTATCTTGTACATAAATGCATAAAGACATATATCAGCCTTTATGTGTGAATAAAGATGAGTGAATTAATAGCTCTTGTCTTAAGCTAAAGCTCTTCTACTGTCTAAATCTAAGCAGGTATTAAAACTCAAGGGGCCAGTTTCTAATCTGTTATGCCACTGTAAATTAAGAGTGATTCAAAGGAACTGAAGGTGGTGAATCCTAATTTCACAAAGTGTATCTGAGATTTGAATTTGGCCTTAGGTTCTATGAGTTACATCATGAGCAACTGCAGCAGTATTATGTGTTGTGGAAGAAAGTGTTCCCCCTGAGTGACTGTGGCAGAGTTAGCCCCCAGTTATTTGGTTACGTGAATTTGAAGTATTAACCTGTCTCATTTTCAGAGTTTCCTATTTTGTCTCTGCCCATGGATTAGGCAGCTGCTCCACTGACTTTATGGTAATCCTGGGGAAGAAGAGCTATGCATTTGCATGCTGCAAGTTAATTGTGAACTTAAAAAACCTACTCCCCATGCCCTTCCTCTTAAAAACAGATATTGCAAATCTGTATTCACTCTTTTCCTTCTTGAATTCTGCACAGGCGTTACGAGCTTTCCAATGATATCCTTGGGGTTTTACATTCAACCTAACATATGGCATGTATGTGAGTCTGTTCTCAAATTTGTTTGAGTTTATGTGTGATTGGGAGCAGTTAGCTGGGTGAATTGCTGAATCATGGAACAATTATGGCAGGAATCCTCTGTTTTTGTGTTTTTCTACAAATGATATTGTACTATGTTGCATTCACTTCAGTTCTTGGCAGGACTGCTGAAAAGTAAGGTACAGCTGTTGCCATCTGGTAACTTCTGAAGCAATTTCCCTTACCTGTTTCTGTTGCTTAATAATTCTTTGTTTACTCTGGACAGGTAACCTGATCTTCAGTCTCATAGCAAATAGTCACCTTTCAACTGTCCATCTTCTTGTTTTGTCATTCTGTTAAAGGCTAGTTTCTTACAATGTAGCTGAGTCTGACTTTGGGAAAAGGTGCAACTGGCTCCCCCATGGAGAAATAGCTTTCTGTAGCTTTTCCCACATCCTCAGAGAACTGTTTACAGCTCTAGTAATTCTCTGCAGACTCTGGTCCCACCAAAAAGGTGATGTTGAAGCCATTCTCTTGCTTTCTCCTTGCCAGACAACTGTCCCAGTCACTAGCAGCATTAGGTGGGCAACTGCAGCATTCAGAGGAAAGCTAATCATTTGCATGGATGTTAAAAACAACAGGAAAAATTTGTAGAAATGTAAAAATTATGAAAGTTTATTAAATGCAGTGGACCCCTGTCTCAGGACACCTCCGAGCTAAAATCATTTGAAGCTGAAAAATATCTGGGAAGGTATTTCTGTGTGCTCGGTCTGTGTCATCTGCTTTTAGAGATGGGACACTGGGTTAGAAAGACCTTTGGTTTGTCCCGAAGTAGTTCCTATTATGTTCATACATTAAAAATCAACTTCTGAAATTGAACTAGAAAAAAGCAAAAATTAAAGAAGAGTCATCTGCCCATCTCTGTATTTAAACAGGCAAGGTTAATTGACAATTGACATGCATTTACAGTGCTTAAGCTGAGCAGGAACAATACTTGAGAACTGCATTTCTATCCTACATCCTTTTAACTTCCTTTTTTTCTATTAATCTAATGTCAAATGAAACTTTGGTTTCTTTATACAACTGATAAAAGAAAGTTTCTGCCTTTCTGTCTTCCTTTAACTCTGAATTTAACCTCAAAATTCCTTTAAGCACCTGTCCAGTAACATCACCCTGAATAGTGTGCCAGAAAAACATCTCACTGGTGCAGCTAACACAAAGCTGCAATCATGAAAAATAGTCTGCTATTTTGTGGAGCAGAATACTGGAGTGCAACAGATGATCTTTCTCAGTGTGACAGTTTGCACAGCAACTGGAAATTCTGTCCTCCAGAATTCAGCTAAAGACACAGCAAAACCTGCAGAAAAAAAGATCCCCTCAGTTAAGATCTGGCATATTTGCCTGTTAATTTGACTCATGTCCCACAAGTTTTGTGGGCCTTAAGTGACTTTAGACTTAGGAGTTTTAATAGCAATTAGCAAGCACTTTTGCCATTAATCTCTGACATTCTCTTTGCAAAGCCACACTTCGCTAGCAAGATGGGAGCAAACAAATGGACAACACAGGAGTGAAAAATGTACAGTGTACAGAGTTCACCAGTATAAAAGACTATTTAAAAAACTGTCTGGAAGATGGTTAAAACAAATTACTCACCTTCCAAAATCCTCAGGTAGCCAGACTTATCCAAAGGGTGAGCTTTGAGGTTAAAGTAATGTGATCCAAACTGCATGGAAGATAGATAGCTGGTTGGGAAGGAAGCGTTGGCTGAAATAACTAACTGACAAGCTGTTATGCCTCATCTGATCCCACACACATCAGGATCGGTCTTGCATACTTACTCTTGTTTATCTTCCTACCTCCAGTATGTAAGAGTTGCTTCCTAATTTCTATCACGTCCACTTGATGAAATTTTATAATGGTAATTTCCTTTTTCAACATTATAGTGTGATATCTTGTTAGTGACTGTACTGTTTTATTAACCTGAATAAATCCTGCCATAATAACAGGTGTTATAAGCGTTTCAATCTGCTTTACGTAAGAAATTTCCAAGCTAACATGAGGACAGAATGGCTACTCCAATGCTAACTCATGGAAACCTGATCTATGCTCAGTATATTTCTTTAGGACCTTTTATTTGTTCCAGAAAGGATGAAGGGTTAACATCTGGTTCAAGGACTGCTGCTGCTGTAGGGACCAGTGCCTTTATGAAGTCTTTAACAATTCTAAGACTAAATTTTATACAGTTAATAGAGTATAAACTAGGGGGGTTTTGTTGTGTGAAACACTGGAAGTTCTTATTCCTTGTTAGGGATAAATCAATTTTTGCAGTGGAGAGAGGAAGAAGGGAGAAGGCACCATTTTGAATAAGGAGCAATGTGTAAGCAGCCCCAGTGAAGAGAACTATGTGAGTCAGTGCTTCTCTAAACTCCCAAAGGTATTATTTTTACTTCAGATCTAAACATGCAGGATTAATTTGGCTATAGTGGATGGCAAATGAAGGTTCATTTGTCTCCTCTTCCACATTTTTCCATTTACCCACTTCACTGTTGTGAAAGGAATTAGTTGTACAACCTTTTTTATCTCTGCATGTCTTGAAGAACTTGCACAAGACAGCAACAAAGTACCATACTCCCTTGTGTTCCCATGTAGTGGTGTATCAGCCAAGTCAACATCTAGTTCTTGAAACAGCCAGAGTACAGCAGAGAAAGATGCCACTAAAAGGATAATAGTGGAGTACAGTTAAAATGATGAGAATTAAGGCACATTTTCCTAACAATTTTTGGTAATGAATAATGCATTTACTAATAAACAAAAGGGCTGCCAAGGACATGACAGATTGGAGATATAGCACTTGAGTTATTGAAAGTGGCAGACAGGTCACAACTTTTATTTATGTTAATAGCTAACCACCTGTCAGATAAATTGGGAAGTAGATACCTCCACAGCAGTGCCAGCAGGTGCCTTTCAGAGCTGCGAGAAGGGACCAAGAGGACAGACAGCCTAGCTAGCTATCATGCTGGCAGCTGAGAGATGTCTGTTCTTCTCTCTTCTAGTTATACCTATGTGGTAATATCCACTGATTAAGAAAGGACTGGATACACTGTTACTGGTTTTGGTAGATACAACCCCAGAGAGCCCTTACCTGCTTGTGGCAAACACAAGATTTAACTTCCTCTTGGCAGAGAGGTCATTACCTACAGTGTCAAATACTGACATGCATAGCTCTACAGCACAAACTGGAAACTCATTGGTACTTATTAAACATTTGGCAGCCCAAGCATTGCCCTCACAGATAACTAAATCTATTTTAGACTTAAATTATTTGGAGGATGACACTGTATGGCACTTCTTATGTTTGCAAACTCGTATGGATCTTAAAAGATATTTCTAGCAGGATTTTTCATAGTTAAAAGGAAACCCAGAATCTATTTGGGTTCAGAAAGAAAAGAGATCTCCCCTTCTTTGATGTGATCTCATAGGCGTTTTCAGAAAAGGAGGTACACTCTACATAGTTCTCCACTTAATTTAACTGATCAGATAACTAATCCATTTCTAGCAGTTCTAATTTCAGTTTCCTCCTCTGCCTGACAACATTTGAACCTACCCTACCATTAAGGACTTACAGGATTGATTTTGATCCTACTCTCCACTCTGTTGAAGCTATTTCACTTTACGCAGAATAATTAAATACTAGGTAAGCCACAGAGAAAGAGAACAAGAGTACATATTACCCTGCAGCCCAATGATTAGTGCATTCAGATATAAGCTGTCATCACAGCTACTTGCACCTAGTGTTCTGTTTAAAGAAAGGCCTTTAATCCAGCATTTTCACTTGCAGGTGATGCTTTAAACCCTATACTAATGTGATACTAGCTATCATATTAATTCATGTCCTGGGATTTTTTTGAGAAGACCTTGTTCTTGAAGTTATTTCAAGAACAAAGTTCTAGATTAATCCCAACCTTCTATAAGTACTGTAGGTGTTTAAGTAAGGACAGTAGTTTTCAGAAACTCTTCTTGTACACAAAGGAAAGAGCCAGACATCTTCAAAGCATAATTCAGGTCTTAGGTAATTCCACTGCTTTCTGAAAGTGTCTCTCTTCACTGACCATGTGAGAGGTTTGGGTAACCGTTGTCCTTTCAAATTTATTTTAATATGATATGAATATAAACTTTTTTTTAAAGATTTTCTCAAATTAATTTGAAGTGCACAAAATACAGTTGCGTCCATAGTACCTTCTTGACCTGGGAAAGGTACTGAGAAAATAAAATCTGTTCTTACTGATAGTTTGATTTTGCATTGACCATAACCATGGAACTTCATTCATGGATGATTCTCCTGTTCCACAGAAAAGATATTCTCTACAGTGGCAATTAGTACCTCAGCATAAATGTTTAAGTATGTGCAAAGGAAAACCTGCCCTATTGTGTTGTTATGGCTGTTTTTCAGCTGGGATCCTGATATTTTATGAATGTTACTACTTAGCCAGATGATCAACATATTCCCAATAAAACCATTTGCCAGTAAAATAACTACTGCTGCCTACAGAAGTCTTAAAATCCTCAGACTGAAGCACTGTACATAAAATCTCAGCATTTTTGTTTGCTGTTTCTGTGATTGATAGTAATAAACTTCACTTTTGTGAATGAGAGGCTTCTGTGTAAACACTTGCAGTGTATTACAAAAATGAACATGAAAATGTGTGTTCTTCACAGAGGCTTTTTCCATTTTTTGATATGCGTCCTTATGCCAGCCTGTCTCTGGCATATTCAGAAATTCAGATACCATATGTCCTTATGATCATCTTCAAAACTTCCAAATCCAGGCGCTCTCTCTTCAACAAGCTTCTTTTATTGATAAGTGCTGCTGCTGTGGCTGCATCTGCTAAAAGCAACTGTGCACAGCTCCAGTGACTAATCTCATTTAGGTTAATGGTATCTGCAAGGTCACTTGGGAAGGATATGAAGACACTATTATGCACCTAGATGCTGCTCTGTAGGTAGAGATGAAACAGGAACATAAACTGTTGGAGAGAGACCTGTCATGGTTCTAACAAATTTATAGATTACTCTAATTGTTCTTTAGCATTGGATAAATTTTCCTTAAAATTGAGGATTTAAAAATAAGCAAAAGATACTTGTACAATTTGATTGTTCCTAGAAATTCTAGAGTGTAGAGTTTTGCTATTTCTGAAAAATGTGTTCAGCTGATGAGTATATTTGTTTGAGCTGGAGAGAAAAGACGCGTAAGACCTTCCTCCACACACTTCTATCTTGTGTTTATGGAGAAAGAAGGATGAGAAGTGAAGCTTCTCTCTCTAGCTCTGTATCTCTCTTCCCACCCCCACCCCCCTTTCTTTCTGTACCTCTATATCTTTCTCTCCCTTTGTCCTACAAAAAAAGTGGTACACAGGCAGTAGGTCCCATTCATACATCTGGCCATCATGAGAGGAATACCTGAATCTGCTGATGTCCTTGATGCAAAAGATTGCTCCTTTCTATCCCATCTGGAATAACAGAAAATCCAAAGTGTATCTCTTGAGTCCTTTTTGGAACTCCTCCTAGAGAAATAATACTTTGCTCGAGGCTGGGAGTGAATTCTCATATCCTTAACTATTTCTAATTATTTAGCAGACAGGATTTGGGGATTTGGACTACTTTGATAAAAGTGCTTTAAAATAAATAGAACAACTTCTGTATTTTAACTGAAGAACATTAGCAAATTAATGTATTGCTGAGTGACTATCATTTGCTGTCTGTTGCAAAATACAGATGGAAACAGTACAATCTCCATTGTTGTTAATTGCTATTGTTAATGCTTTTTAGTTAGTACATGAATTTCAGTGTAAATAGCACTTTCTTTTGCTGCTAGCTTCACAGAATATTTGCATACAGCCATAAATTCCTTACTCATAAAAACCCCTATTAAAAACAATGGAAGATAATATGATGATAATACATCAGAGGCTTTTGCTAACAGTAGAGGAGAGCACAAAGGAGTGATGGCAAATATCCTTCTGCATAGTCATATGTCTTGCTATAGTCTCACTTTTACTATAGTTTTGACTTTCCAAAAATACTTTTTTTTTCTTTGGGAAAAGTCAATAATTGGAAATAAAATTTATCTGATAGACTTTATGGCTTCTTCCAACATTGATTTTGTGTGCTATCATAAATGGATTTTGGCTAAATTTTTTATACGCTTGCCCCCACTTTCCCTACAAGAAGTTCCATAGCCTTCAGAGCAATTACTCAAGGTGCTGGAGTAACATAGACAGGTCGTTAATGGCATTCAGCAGACGTGGAATCTTTTCTACTAATAACTTTTTCAAACTACCTTTTCCTTGCATCTTCCCTCCATCCCAAATGGGTATGTGCTTGCATAGAGTTAGTTGGAATGGCACCGAATGATAACATGGAAATGCCTCCTTGTCCTGTTTCTGATTTCTCATTAGCAATTCTGTAAATGGAAATGATGCTATATAGTAGGGTCAAATCACTGAGTCATTACTATAATTCAGCTAATGGGATGATTATTTAAGTATTCTTTGTTCTTACTGACCTAGGCTCTGCTTTTTGAGTACTATGTATAGACTGTTTGCTCTTGTAGAATGAAGGTCAAGGACCAGTATGCTTTTGTTGATATAGAAACAGCTCAAGCACAAGGTATAGCTCTGTTTATTGTATTACCTGTGATTTTCATTGAAACAGACTTCCCAACTTGTGTCTGTACTGTTCTGTCTTTAACATATATAGCACTTTATCCCATTTAAATATGAAATATCTGAGCTCAGAGGAGACTAAATTAGATAAACTGATCCCTGAATGATTCAGAAAGTCACAATTAGAGGTGGATAGTCTCAACATTTAGTTTTTAAGCAAACTAGCTGTGAATACTTAAATTTTGGGAGGCAGAAAGATGGATGAAGAGACATACTGTCAGGCTAATGTTTGAGAGATCACAACATTGCTTACAGACATTGTACTTAAACAAATTTGAACTATTTGGTTATACTTCCCTCTTGGTTCTCTTATTTCTGCTGGGAATGGGGGAAACTGTACTTCAGCCTCAAGTTGTTCAGTACAATTACATTTATCCAGGGTTTTCCATCTCACTTTGGTGATTATTAGAACTGCTTGTATTCTCAGCATAGCACGCCTTGCCCTGGGTGCTTTGACTTACAAATTTTTATTTTTTTCAGAGTATGTGTCCATTCAGAGTGAAGACACCTTTGCCCTAAGTTGTTATGGTTCGTTCATAGCTTGACAAAGCCCAAAATAACAGATCCTATTTCAAATAAATTAAAAAAGGATATTCCTTCTGACTTCTGTGGCAACACACTTTTGTCAGAAAGAAAGAAAGAAAAAAAAGACCATTGTGGCTAGAAGGGCCATTGTCAAAATGACGGACTTTATATTCTAAATCAAAAATATAAAACTGGAAAATGAATGGAAATAAAATAAAAAGTCTAAATGCTTGAAAATCTAGGAGAAATGTCTTCAGTTTTATGCACTGTTCTTCACCTAGAAGTGCAGACAGCTTTTAATAGCTAATATATTCCTTTCTTATAAATATTTTTCCATATTGTGCAATTTAAGAATATGTTTTTAAAGGAAAACTAAACAGACATGAATGGAATCTTCACACTGAGAAATGGCCAGCTTAGTATGCAAGCAACAACACTGTCTCACATTCATTTGAATGCTTGCCATCTGGAACAGATGCATTAGTTGTGGCTTCAGTAATGACATGGTGGAGGAGAAGACCTTCCTCACCTCAAGATTTCAATATTACTTAATGGGGCTCCTCATGTGAGTAAGGTAATTGTATATTCAGCCCAGTGTTTTATTCAGCTGTCATCTTTACTTTATACTATAACCTAGCCATCTTGCTGTATAGTCTTGCTTGAATACATGCAACAATGCAGCATATATTGTATGAAAGATGCTATTCCAAATAAAGTCATATTGTATACTTGACTTTGTTCTGTATTGATAGAAGCATTTCTAGAATGGTAATCTTCTATGTACAATATATGTCTAAGGAGATTATATCTTATTTTACACACCAGGATATCTTTAGAATTGTTTATTATTCATGTTATATTTTAAACTGCTGCTGGTCTATGCAGATTTTAAATGTGTTTGTCATATACCATTAGTCACTGTGTGAAATCTCTCAGTAATAGTTAGTTCTTGAATTTTCTGCAGCTAAGGAGAATTTAACACTGATTGATGGTAGATCACTTAGCTGGTTGGCAGACTTTCCAATTTACGGCAGGAAAATTGCTCTTTTCTTTATGCTCATTCCTTCTTCTGCAGGGGGACAGTAAGATATATGTGCCAGGGTGCACATAACAGCAAGAATCTGATTGGCAATACTGCAGGTCTTTTTTACAATTATGATTTTATCATTTTCAAAAACTGTACTGAATGTCAAGTATTTCAGATGCAATTTTTAAAAACCTCTCTATTTATCAAATGTCGATGATATATCTGTATCATATTTCACATGCAAAAAATGACCTAACATATTTTTGCATGAGGAAATGAGTAAGCTGTCAGCGCTTCATCCTTATCTTCTAATAGTCCCAAATTCTCAGTCCTCTAAAGGCTGATTATCTGTAGAGTGAAGATTAGCAGGAGAAACAAAGATATTGATTTGCTGTGTGCCATCTGCAAATATTTCTCATTAACCACTGATTCAATCAAATAATAATAATAATATATTAGTTATTCTTCAGTGAACGAAAGATATGGGATAAATCCCTTCCCTTTAACACTCAGTAGTGAGATTTTCAAGACTGTATTTTAAGATTTCACATACAATTCATATGAAAAACTGCAATATGTAATTTTTAGTATCCACTTTCTTTAAAGGAAAAAACAAGATAAAAGTTGTCATGTTTAAAAACATAAAAGTCTACTGAAATGCCAACCATAAATTTTAGTAAATTTAGCAGTAGATTTTGTATGAAAAAAGACTTCTCTGTAAAAAGGTGTGTTTCTTATTTTCAACTACTGCAAAGACTGAAAGAAGAATCCAATCTTCACCACTTCATAAGGCTTACAGGTGTAAGAGGTTCAAAATGCTTTATGGAAGTGCTGACTTTGCATACTGTTCTGGAACACGCAGAGGTACTTTCTAAAAACATACACATAAGGGGAAAAATAATTGCTAAATTATTGTTTCAAAAAGAACTATATATTATCGCTGTCGCATTGCGGTTTTAGAGCCATGGAGCACGGCATAACTGACACCTCCAAAACATAGACAGTAAACACGCTAATGAAAACAAATGTGTTAAAGCGTGCACTAGGGCCCAATTATGCACTTGCTCAAGGACTTCAGTGGGAGTTCTGCATGTAGTACGGTTGCAGAATGGTTCCCACTAGGAATGAGGCAACTAAGAAAGCTGTTATAGCTACTGTCCCAACAAACCTATTGTTTGGGGAGTTCATTTTCAGCAGCTCCTCCCACATCCCATACTAATGGCAGACCAGTGCTGTTGCAGCTTGAAATTTATGCAAGATGAAGCATGTAATGAAAATTATACCAGTTCATAATTATTATCTTTTATTACTACAGACACTGTGTGGACATCATAGAATTGCAAATCTAACAGAAGAACTACTTGGCATCTTCTTTTAAAAATAAAAATTCAGTCTGTTTGTAATGCTGAAATGAAGAAAATGGGAACCAGGACAATGGAGACCAGCACTGAAAAAATAGAAAGGTAGTATCTTGATTGAATTTTTCTATTCTGTCTCAGCCAGCTTTTGCCCATTTCATACATTTGTGCCTGTCTATTCATTAGACAAATACCTATTTCATCAAAAACACATTCTTAGTATAAAGTTCATAAGTTTTCTAAAGTACTATTATGGCTTTGCATCTTTTAACATATAATTATCTTGATCTCTAAAGCATGTAAGCTCTCCCACACTTTCTGCTAAGACTTGAGAACTGTCAGCTTGCAAGGAATCAGGTTAGTAGTAAGAACTGATCTTTGGCCATGCCAGGTGCACGGGATCTAATCACACTGATGACAGCAGTTAAGAATCACTCACAACTTCTCAGATCTCTGAAACTGAGTCTATGATGGTAAAGGCAAAAATCAATCCTAACTAAACCAGGCCAATCTTTCAAAGAAAACCTTACTAACCCCTGGAAACGTAGGGATCTAAGTATGCTTTATCAAGCAGAAACTAAGCCCTTAATTCCTCATCTGGAGCAAATAGGCTAGAACATAGCTATCTAAACATAGGAAAAGATTCCTGTATATATCAGGTCGTCAACAAATCTCAGCAACTGGTCTGCTTGTCCAAACCCCATATTCCTTCATCCAGGACCATACAATTTCCCACACATCAGGTGGCAGAATCTATACTGCCATCAGAGCTGGTTTATACAATACATCAGAAAAAAACCTGGAAATTATGACAATTAGAAGAGGTCAGATATCCATGGACCAGTGTTCTTCCTAAAAATCCCACCAACTTCCAAAACCACAACACTTACAAAAATATCTTGTCTAGTAACATTAGTAATGCTGTGGTTTGCTTTATAAGGTAATATCAAATGATGTGACTGATTCAACCAGATGTGACAACTCAGAAGTTGGTACGACAGGTTGAGGAATGTTACTGTAGGAAAGGAAAAGCAAAATAGAACCTTTAAAAAATATTTTAGGTACTTGATGTTTGCACTGTTATCAGAAGAGCCAGCTATGTCATATTCATGTTTTCTAAGAATCCGTAGTTGCACATTGGATGTAAGTTTCCAGTTCATTTTGTGGAGAAGCATACTCAATGTACAAATAGAAAGATAGACAGATAGACAGACAGACAGACAAACAGATCTTCAGTTTGCAAAATCTGATGCAGCTGCAGTGACACTGACTCTCTAACACAAGCTTGAAGAGACAGTCCTCAATTTTCAGTGCCCATTGATTTAGGGATCCAAATATTTCTACATATTTTTATAGCCATGATGGTCTAAAGATGGAAGAAAAACAAGGGTTTCAGGAAGGGATGACTTTTTTTCATTACAGTATTTTTATTGAGAAAATCAGACAAGAAATAGAAATATTTTGCTGCACATACAGTGATGTAGAATTATCACAACAAAAGATTAAACCAGCTCAATATCCTCACTTTTTCTTCTATTTAATGTTTTTATTATGGCTTTTACTGGATTTGTAAACAAGTAAACAATAGTATAAAGGGAATGATTACTTTTGGCACTGAACAGTAAATCACCAAATTAAGACAGTTTTCTGACGTCATCAGAAACCTTGCAAGGCACGATGTGGGATAGATGCAGCGCAAGCCCTGGCAAACTTAAGGATTCTAGGCCAGGAAGAAACTCAGTTTAAATATTGTATTTTTACTCCTCTGAATAAGTGACCTGGTAATTTTTCACATTTGGACATTTGGGTTAGTTATACATATAAGCAAAATGGAGGCTTCATCATGTCCATTAATTGAAAACACACATCCTGAGGTGGCTGACTTACTGATATTTCATTAGTCTTAAACTTGTTAGTCTTGACTAGTCCTCTTTCTTCTGTGATTCATTCACAGCCTTTGTCCTAATCCTGAAAGCTCTCGATGAAGAGAGAAATATCAGCCTTAGGGAATACTTATCTAACTCTCAGGATAACTAAGTTAAGAAAGTCTGTAATGAAAATTGTGAGAGTCAGAGATGAAGCTTTCTTATACAAGTAGCAACACATTATGGACTGAGCTGTCAGAACAATCTGTGTTTGTCTGTTGCAGTGATTTTAGATCCTGCTACAAATAATTTACGCATCTATTCACAGAAGATATCTACCACCATCACACAGATAAGGAAAAACAAACAAAACATAAGGAGGTTTTATTAATACCAGTTAAAGGTAGGATTCTCTACAAGTTTTTCTTTGGCAGCAATCTGATATATTGACTTAGATAAAATATCAAAATCCGGATACTTATCCAAACAATTATCTAAACCCTTTGATGCTAGTGTTGCTCTTATATTTGAGAGCCTCAAAATCAAAATATCCAGGTTGTTTTCTCCATAAAGACACTTCAGAAAAATGAATTCCTCATTTCTCTTATTTTTTTCTACAAAATTAGAGAAAATATTTTATTTTTAATGACTTTCCTGTCAAAGTCTATTAGCCATAATGAGTACCTCTGTTTTTCACATCTGCAAACATGAAACTTCAATACTTGTTGAGCTTGTGATGGGTCTCTGAAGCAGAAGTGGCACTCCATGGAGGAATTACACTGTATTAGAATAAACATAATGAAATCATTCTTCAAAAGTGTATTAAGTTGCACAAGGCTGAATTTGCGATATCCTAAAATGAGAAGAAAGATCTATTCAAATATGAATAAGTGAGAGATTATTTGCAAGAGAGGGAGAAGTCTAGCTACAAGCGCAGGTGCTTTAAAGCAAAAACCCACACCATTAAGCTCTGGCACAGCTGTTTCATAATAAATAAAAAAGAGAAACAAGAGAAACACCCATTAAAGTCTCATATGATTCAACCTACGAAGAAAAAAGTCGTTTGTTTGTAAACTACTATCACATTGACAATGGAGGCCAATTGAGAAAACCTCCAGATCTGACAGGATGATTTTAAACTAAGAGTGCGGAATTGTTTATTAAGACTTTGAGTGACAGTCTAATATATTAAATCAGTTCAGAAGATTGTAAAATGCATTAGCATTAGCAATTTAATACCTCCAACAAATTTAACTGTCACTCATGAGCATATCTTGTCCTTGTTAAAGGAAAAAAACCTGAAGCGCCATCTTTGTCTTGATGGACAATAAAGTTAGAAGAGGCAAAAGCCTTTCTCTGTACATTGGTGATGAGAGACCTGTGTTACATTTATCATAATTAACTTTCACAGTTGGCAGCATTTTTTGGCAAATGTGTTATTTGCTCAAGCTTGTGAAAGAAGTTTTAAGAACTAATCATTGGAGCCAAGCCTTAGCTTGCAATCGTTTCAGGGCTGGATTTTAATCAATTTAGAAACGTAATTACATGCCAAATGTGTACACAGTTACTTTGATTACACACAGAAATTGGGCAGTTTCATAGTCAACTAACTGACTGTAGGCAGTTGGGTGCAAAATACCTCATCTGAACGAGCAGTTGTTAATAACCTTGTGTTGCAGCCATGTGTGGAACAATGTAGCACACTTCTTTAAAAATCAGAATCTTTAAAGGAAATATTTCCAATTTTCAGTTTCATTTAGGTGGATAAATTTTCTATGCTTCTTTTTTTAAGAAAATTTAATTGTCACTATTAATAGAGCAAAAAATAACTTTCTAAAAACGAAGCAGGAAAAAAATCAAATTGAAAAGGAGGTCACTTGAATATACTGTGATTACTTTGCAGTGCAGTAATGAAAAGGATCCCAAATGCAACGTCCATCACACTACAATACAAGGGTTTCAACACAGAGAACAGAGTAGAGCTGTTTTGATTTCTGAAGAAACAGAATTAACAAATGCCAGACAATCAACATGAATCACTGAATGAATAAAATGCAGTGTTTAGCCTACTGTAATTAACATGCCTGTGTTCTTCAGGAGTGCTTAGATAACTACTGCATGTTTATGAAAATGTTCCTGAATCCTAATATTTGTGTGACATCCGGTATAATTAATTTGGCAATTAGTGTCAATTATTTGATGGTCTTACATTTGAAAACTTTCAGATCTCCACTCAGGGAGCAGCAGCAGTAGCCCAGTTCCTTTGGTGACCAGTGATGGAGTACATGAACAGCAATGGACAGATGAAATGAATAGTTTGCTTAATAATAATCAGGATTGACAGGTTAATAACGAAGTCACTACCTAAAAAGAAGTCACACTTGTGACTATAATTTGAAACAAATACTTTAATTGCCTCTTAGGATGAATGGTAACAGCATTGCACATAAACAGAGCTAGAAGAAACAGGCATAATATTAAATAGTTTACTCAGGAGTGTACCTGCAGTGTTTTTTCTACCAATATATTCAACTTACAGTCACTCACGGAAGAATTGTATCTTGGGGCATTTTGTAGGTAAAACAGAGAAATGGGAGGTGATAAACTAAGTGGCAAGAGCAGACACTTAGGACAGCAAGCAGTTCTTATTCTTCCTGTGCAGTAAGAAGTAATAGGAAGCAGTGCTTGCCTTTTCCTGCTTGGTACATGCCCCGTTACAAGTTTTGCAGGTAAAGAATTTTCCCATCAGTCTCTATTTAGTAGGACAGTAGATCATCCTTAAAAACAGCTTTTACAACTGAAAATATTGGTGAAATGTTTGCTTTCTTCTTTCTTTTCTACCAGTAGCTAAACACCAAACAGCAAGTAAAATAGTTAGCTGACAGGTTTTGTTGCTCAGTTGTCAGTTAAAAGATACTTCCAAATCAAGCTGTTTAAAATGACTGCTAAAACCACTAGCCAGCTGATTGCTGTAAGTAAACTGGGGATTGAGCTACTCATTCGAAGCTGTTTATCAAAACAAAGGCCACGGTATACAATTAGATGTGATACAGTTCTTGAGATCCAAGCAGCAGCCCTCACAGATGATGACAGATCAGGCTGGGAAATACTTACCAGTTTCTCCCTGAAAAATGTTCCCACTGTTAGATAATATTCCTAGTGACAGATTCTCAGTGGTGCTGCTGTCGATAACTTCATGCAGCTTCCAGCTGAAGAGGCCTAAGCTTCCTCCAGGGCTGCTGGTGTCTCACAATTGCTTTGTCCCATTGTCTGACAAGTCATGAGTAACTTGGTCATGTTGGAGCATGACTTGGTCTCAGGGCAGGCTCACATGGTCTAAGGGTATCCTTCCTTCCTCACACTACAGCTGCTTTTTGAGGGCCCTCTCCAAGCAAATCCAGCCACCCATTTTGGTGTCTTTTCTCCCTTTGCTAACTAAACTGGTTTTCTGAGTGCACGGAAGGAGTTTAAGGCTAAGTAGTAAAGTGAAATGGGGAACTATATTATTATTATTGTTATTATTATTATTCTTATTGATCTTGTCACCTCGCTGATCCAATTGTCCATTTAGTCCCAAAACAATTGTCCTAGCTCAGCTGAGGGTACAGCATGGTGCCAGGAATCAATGCGTAAGAGCAGAGGGGAGGCCTGGCACAGCCAAAGTCAGCACTTCCCCTGAGGAAAAAAACGCTCATCGATCTTCGGCGTGAAAAAGATAATACAGCAACCATTGTTAATATTGAAGAGTTTAAATTTAGAGCCTTCTCCAGCTGATGTGTTATTCAACTTCTCTGTCATTTTACACCTTGATTATTGGTTTATTCCTCTTCACCACTGAAAGTGCATTACTCAGTTGAAAATAAGAAATGCCATCTCTTCTGCTCATTCCAGTGCCTTTTGGAAGAATTGCTGTCTCCAGATGTTCCCATCTCTGATACCACAATCAATTCTCCATACTTTCTTCCCTTTTCAACTAGCACAATGAAAGGGAAAACTGTAAACAAAGTTTTATTTGGAATAGAAAACAACAGAAAGTAAGTATCATTTACTGGAATTTAACCTTTTAATCAGTTTTCTGCTCTCCTCTGCTCTTCTCTATTTTCTGTCCTAGAATATTGGATTCTTTTCAAGTCTAATATCTGTTCAAACTCTGGATAAAATTAATCCGTAAAAGAGCTATGACAAACTGGGAATAGAAAACCCTACCTGTAACCTCCTTTTTACCATCAGATGTACAAATTAGGCCTCCCCTTTCAGTTGTAATTACAGATTGTCCTTCTTGTACTGGTGAATTTTTTTTTCATAAAGAACATAAGAAAACAAGTTTTATCCCTTATTGTAAAACTACCATGCATTTAAAAAGCTGTATACTTCCTACATGAGTTTTTTATCAAAATTGTAGCATTAAGAGGCAGTTTAGAGAAATGATGACTTTTTATAACTTGATCTTAAAGCTGAGCAAAATGTTCTGCAAAATGTAGATTTACAGACCTGAATAATTCATTTAATCTGTGAAACATGATTGAAACCATGTTTAGAAAGAGCTGCCTTGGGCCTCCAAGGCCAAAGGGAAAGTATTACATTTGAATGAGTTTGATTTTGTACTTCCTTGAAACATAAAGTGTCAGCGTGAGTGCAGAGATAATAGCAAACCCTCACAGGGGGTTTGTCAGGATAAAGCCAGTAGGATTGTGAGGTGCTTTGATAGTACAGTAATAGGGGTCAAATAAGCGCCTAAGGTAGGTAGGTACATCCAGAGCGGAATACCTTTCTAATATATTTTTTTAACTATGTAGCATTTATGGACAGGTGGTGAAATTTCAGGTGGTTGCTTGAGCAGTTGTATTCCAATCACACAAGTTGAAATTCAGTTTGGACACCAATGTCATGCTGTTTGTTCAAAGGTGTCAGGACCCACAAGCACAACGCCCCCAAAAACATTCTGCAGCTTTCCTATCACAATGAATTAAAAAATGAAACAAAATAATCTCCTTCCTCCAAAATCCAAACAAAACATAGTGTAAGGGGGCTTTTCCAAGAAAAAAAAACACAACATACATATAAAAAATATATAAAAGTAATTGTGAACTACGTTCTTTCCTTCTAGCAACTTTTTCTCTGCTGTAGTTTTAATTTCAGACCAGTTCATGTACAAATACCTGAGCTTCTCTACGCTGCTCCAGTCCATAAGGTTCAATCATTCTCTAATTAGCAAGTTGGTGGTTGGTGACAGAAAAATATTGAAGTTTGTAGAAGTGCTGAGGCTATTCCTCTTACAACACATCACATTCAATTTGCTTATTCTGGACGGTAAGAAATTGAATGTGCAATGTAATTTAGTCAAGCTTTGGAAAGTGAATATTTAAGTTGTACTCAACTGCTGTTTTTTTCAAGACAAGTTAAAATACCAAAAAGCAGCACAAGAATACATTGTTTGTGTTCAATAAGTACGTCTTAAAAAAAGGAGGGGGGAAAGGTACTTACTAGTAGAAAGTGAAGTGTGCTGAATGTGCAAGGCAATATGTATTTTCTAGGCTTGCTGATCAGTGTAAATCTAATATTAATCTAAGGAAAACTGGTGTGCTACGAAGGTTTTCCCTGGTGAGAGGTGATGATTTTTTTCCCCTTTTTGCTAAAGAAGGCAACCAGAGCAAATGTGGTTCCAAGTGATCTCTTCTTGAATGGGTTTATTTTCTTTTTGAGTAGGTTTCTTCTCCTTAGATGTATCAGATGCCTTAAAGAAAAGGAAGTGGTATTCAGATAATACCTAAATTCCTCATTATCCATAGAGTGCATTACATCATGTTGTTAAATGAGTGCTGAATGCTTCTGCACCCTGAACATTCCAGAACAATCAATAAGGTCTGGGAGATAGTAAAAAATTAGAAAAGGAAAGCTTCACATTATCAGTAGTGCACAATATATGGAGGCACTGAAAAATAGTTTTATGGCTATTCCATCAATATATGAAAACCCCAGAAAGAATGAAATTTGGCTTTTTGAAACAAAAGCAGTATTTATATCCATCAAATATCAGCATACTAGAAGGCTACAAAATGCATTTGAAATATGGAATTTAGGTTCACATGATGGAATTCAACAACTCGCAGTGTTTGTTATTTCTCTCCACTGGGCTCAGTACTATATTCTTGGGGGGGGACACACGGACGGACACAGAATTAACATTGTTCAGTAATACCCTAAAGATGGGAGGTACAGTCATTTATTTTGTATGTTTTCACTTTAAGCAGTGGAAAAGGCACCCAGTGCATAGGATGTGCACCTAGGGAATATTATAGCAATCTGAATAAATGATACAAAATAAATACTGTCATTGCTTCTCCACCTGTGAGGCAGCGTGCCAGTGCCTCATATTCAACAGTGAATATTTTCTATCAATTTGATATACAGTCAAATCCCTTTGCTAGTCAAATGTTTCTGCAATGTTTTTGTTTAGATGAAAAGAGATTTCGTTGTTGTTGAAATAATTGAAGAAAAGAACTTCCAGCTTAGAAAGCCAGTCCTCTCTAATACACACTGCAGCAATCTTCTACAAACAGCAGGTCCATGCACAGATTCCTTTGTGTTAACGAAGACCCCTCACAAATTCAGCTGGGTTCTTTAGCAGCTCTTTCCAACACCTCCATTTTGAACTGCAACATCTGCTGAAGAAACCTGTGAATTTTTCTGAGACTGTTTATTCCTCCCCATGTGCAAAGTCTGTAGTGTAACAGCTTTGTTCCCAAGATCAGCATGATTTTTAACCAGTATTATTGTTCTAAAAGCGTAAGTGTTCTTCCTGACTTATGTGGCTGCACAGAATGGTTCCAGTTAGATGCTGGTGGCAGTAAATAGCACTATTTTAGTCGTACTGACATTTTTGTTGTTGTTGTTGCTGTTTCCTAGAAGATGACTTCCAGGCAACCACAGACATTAAAATATAACAACACAAACAGATATTATGGATTTAATTCAGTGGTTTGAAATATATCAGCCAACGTTAATTCCCACATCCCTTTCCAGTCCATTAAATACTCTATTTTTTAATTGAAGTTATAATATTTATTTGCTCATTCTCACCTGTTTTGGTATGCTACATTTCTTCAGTAATTTCTCTAGTGATTTGTGCTTGGATTAGTTTATTCCTTCCATTATCTCGATTTAATTGTCCCCTATCATACAGAAAAGGCTGTGTGCCAATTTCAAGTTGATGTTACATAATTTAGATTCAACTTTGTTCTGAAAGTTTCACAAGCAATGAGATTCTCATTGTTTTATAGAAAATAATAATAACCATACTATCTTATCAAAGGAGCTGCCATCAATAAATGTAAGACCACAGTATTCAAAGATCAAACTTTCATTTCAGCAGTTTAGAATTTACTTCTGTCAGAAAGGGATCTATTCTATTTCAGTGAAATATATATTACCAGCATATTAGAGCAATCTTTCAGTATGTCGTAAAATATGTCATTTAATGCCTGAAATATTTGTTAGTTGAAAAGTGCATCCAACCTAACATCATTGGGCTTTGGTTGTAAATCTCTGCTTAACAACTGTCACTGAAGGGAGGAGGTCTGGGTTTATATATTTTCATTTCACTGATTCTAATTTTTGCATGAATCAGGTGAGACGACTTAAGCTCATAAGCTTTAAGTTGATGCTTTGAATTCATTGTTTGTTGCAACAGTAATTCAAGTAGGCAGGACATCTGTGTACTGATCGAAAGTCTGGGAAATGCTACAAATTGTCAGGTTTTTATTAAGCCAGTGGTGCACAGAAGCCAGTTTATGCTCCACTACTAAAATGCAGTGTGTGAATTACCCAGGACAAGGCTCACCTCTTGTGATGAAGAGAAAAAGTTAAGGCTGTTGTGTTGTCTCAAGTCAGCTGTGCCATGTAAGGAATGTCAATGAGATGAGAATGAATCTGCAATCTGACCACACCTGGCTGCAGTTTTAGCCCCGTGGTCCTGCTAGCAACTGGAAAATGCTAAAGAGCACTCTCAGTGTTTTTTAAAACCAGCTATATGTACAACCATTTCATAACCAGAGTAGGGCTGAGTAAGCACTTCTGCATGAGCATTCAGAGGTTAAGGTTTTATAAAAAACAATACTCTTAGAAAGGTCATCTTTGTTTTATGACAGTCCTAAAAATCAAACCAAAGCTCTCTTTCTGTAGTAAAGTAAAGCTAAATTATTTTCGGTACTTGGAAAACAAACAGGAATATCCTCTCCCCCTCAATGCAGTTACCAACAGTGTCTAAGAATATGGCCTGTGGGCTGACTAGATCAAATACAGTTGCATGCTGCAATCTCGGTAATTCACAAGAACTTGAAGTGCTAATTCTGCCATTTGAAATTTATTGCAGAATTTAAATCTGCTGTATGTTATTCAAATCAAGGACATTTATACAGATTTCAGTAAAGCCTGGGATGAGACTGTAGTATTCACGTTAGGGGATGATGTTACAATGAATAGACTTACAAAGAGAAGGTGATTAATTTAAAAAGCAACCAGAAAAAGACACATCATGTACATATATACACATCTACAGCAGAAAGTTAGCTTCCCGTTTTTGACACCCTTTTTAACACAGAACTGAATAAATCCCCGTATTTCAATAATATGTGTAAATCCAGTAACATTGTAATTCCAAATTGACAGATCAGTAGGAGGCTAAAATAAAATAATAATAATAATAACTTAGAAAGGGAGACATTATGGAATTGCACCAAATCCAGATAGTAGGCATCACGTTAAGGTAAAGTCTCTGGGCTGGATTAATCAAAGAGATAGCAGACAGAGTTTCTGGCAATTTTGAATTTCAATGAAAGAACAGTATCCTTATTTGTCATGTGGAGAGGCAGATAAATGCTGAATATTTCCAGAAATAATTAACATGGGCCAGATAACCTCATTAAAAAGCATGAGGAGCTTGGAGAAGTAAACCTCAGTGAGGATCCATTTGCAGACTCCCTTCTAATCCCTCCATCAGAAGTCAGTATTGGACCCTTGAGCCCGGCCATGGGAATAAAAAACCCTGCAGATGATCCATATCTTCCTGTTGCTGCCTTGCCAAAACAAGCTCCCACTTCTTCAGTCAGGATGACTCCAGTGCATCTCGTCTTGATTAGGGATAGAGAATTGCCAAGGTGAAAAGTCATCTTTAAAAGGCAGTATAGCCTGGAGTCGTAATATCTGTTTTCAGAGATTTCCATCAGTTTCATGGACTCCAAAATGCATCATTTTCCTAATGCAATTCTACTTATGGAATACAAACCACCCCAGTAAGGTGTCCTGATAATGAACAAAGATAAATATCAGGATTTTTCTGGACAAGTAAGTTCCAAAGTTTTCTCATACAGAGAGTGACCTGCCAGCTGCCATTTCATCTTGAAAAAGTGGGATTGCAGCTGAGGTGTTTTACTGTAGTTACCATGGCTGTAGGTCAGCACAAGGAAAGCAATATGTCAGACTAAAAAAATCACATCGGGCCTTAAAGATCAAATCCCAACCTATTGAAGTTCTGCTTTCAAATCTTCCGATGACCAGGATTCCTCAAGTTTTTATAGCAAATAGTTATTTATTTAGTGCTTAAAATTTTATGTCACAGAAACCAAGCCGAGAAAACAAAGAGAAAGATGGCCATGCTGTGGATAACTATGTATTCAGAAATTTATGTAGAGATATGGTGCATTCTTTTTCACTAAGTCTTAAGATTCAGACTGGATGTTTCTGAAAACTTTTTTAGTTCAACCAGAAGTGTTGAGAGAGGTTAGACTGATCTCCTAGTGGCTTCTGCAATCTTAAAAATTATGAATCTGAGAAAATCACCCTAGAATCATGGAATGGTTTGGGTTAGAAGGGACCTTAAGGATCATCTAGTTCCAGCCCCCCTACCATGAGCAGGGACACCTTCCACTAGACCAGGTTGCTCAAAGCCCCATCTGACCTGACCCTGAACACTTCCAGGGAGGGGGCATCCACAGCCTCTCTGGGCAACCTGTGCCAGTGCCTCACCACCCTCACAGTGAAGAACTTAAAATATTTAAATATTTGTATATTAATTACTAACTATAATATTGATTATATTGAATATCTAACTATTAAAAATATGTGTGGAATTGGTATAAAATATTATTGTCCTTTGGTAACACATGCAATCCCTTGGAAGTGACTTGTGTATAGGTAAGTATGTAATGACTAAGGTAGAAAACAAGGAGAATTGGTTTTGATAAATTAGGGAGACCACAGAAAAAGGCAGGAGTGTCAAATTAACATTGAATAAGTCAGTGGAGGTTATGGACGAGAAGTTCAGGGAAGATCAGAATTTAGCTGCTTAGACTGCTGTCATACTGAGTTGTCCTCATTTCAGCTGGGATAGAGTTAACTGTCTTCCTAGTAGCTGGTACAGTGCTGTGTTTTGAGTTCAGTATGCGAAGAATGTTGATAACACTGATGCTTTCAGTTGTTGCTCAGTAGTGTTTAGACGATAGTCAAGGATTTTTCAGCTTCTCATGCCCAGCCAGCGAGAGAGCTGGAAGGGCACAAGAAGATGGCACAGGACACAGCCAGGGCACCTGACCCAAACTGGCCAACGGGGTATTCCAGACTGTGACATCCCATCTAGTATAGGAACTGGGGGGAGTGGCGGCACAGGATCGCTGCTCAGGGACTAGCTGGGTGTCAGTCGCTGGGTGGTGAGCAATTGCCCTGCGCATCATTTGTACGTTCCAATCCTTTTATTTTTGCTGTTGTCATTTTATTAGTGTTATCATTATCATTATTAGTTTCTTCTTTTCTCTTCAATTAAACCGTTCTTATCTCAACCCATGAGTTTTACTTCTTTTCCTGATTTTCTCCCCCATCCCACTGGGTGTGGGGGGGAATGAGTGAGCGGCTGCGGGGTGCTTAGTTGCTGGCTGGGGTTAAACCACGACATGAGTATTTGAAACTACAATGTTGCTGCTTACTAGTGAATAGCATAATAAGAACAGGAAGACCTTTGAAAGAGAGAGAGAAAAGAAAGGATTTTTGATGGGTCCTGTAATGTATTTTCAGTTTAAAGTGTAACTTAATCTGCATTAATGTATGCTGCTTCATAATAATACAACAATATTTGGTTAATGCAATACTTTTTTCTTAGCACAGAGACAATTGTAGGTGTTTCTTGTTCTGCAAGCCAGTGCTTTCATGAGATAGATTTTGTGTGGCACTGTAGAGTGATTTATGTGTGTAAGCAAAGTCAGGAGAAAGTCACAGATTTTAGTATTCTCTAGTACTTTCTTTAACTTGAGCAGTACTTTCTGTCCTGTTTCTTTGATGTACTGGATGCTCGATATCGCTAGCAATATAAATCCTTGCTTCAATCTTATTTACATAGACAGAAGTTATGTAGTGACAAGGTCCCTTCAAGGCTTGAATGGTTTGTTAATAACATGTACTAAATAGCATCTGGTATCAATCTTGTCCTACAGACATGCCTGTAGTGATTTAAAGCTTTCATTCTTTGAATTCAAAATCTAATTTTTAATGCACTTTCTGTCAGCTGTCTTCACAGCTTTTAAATGAGATTCTGTCATCTTGACATATTCACAGATACATTGAAATTTAACTAGAAAAAAATGAAATAAAAACTTCTCATGTCTAAATAAAATGCCTATTCATGCTCATATATATTTTTGATTGTTATTGGCTTTCAGTTATTTACTGATATAGAAATCAATAACATTTCATTTACTGAATGGTAAAACAAAAAGGAACTGCTTGTGTGATTTGAACATGATTGCTTAATTGTTTTCCAAGGTGTTATTATTAATTAAGTTACAAAACAGCCATAGACCTTCATTTTTAGATTAACTGATTTGTAAAGCCCTCAATTAACAATTTTACCTGCAAAGCCACACAGCAAATTGCTCCATGAATGCTATGCTTCCTTTGTTTTTTCACTCATCTGCAAAATCCACATGTTCAAAAGCAGAAACAGGGTAACAATAGAATATGTATCATTGTAGGATGCCTATGGGAAATTGTGTTTCAAAGTAATACCTTTCTCCTCACTGACACTTCTATCTGAGCAGCCATTTTAAAATCTATTTGATATTCAATGAAGACCACTAGCTAGCATCAGTTTGGGAAACTCCTGAAATGAAGCATATTGGTATTAACTCTTTGGACCTATGCAACACAGATGGGTATTGAAAAGAATGCCTTTAGGCATAATTAAACCACTATGAAGACATCTTTGGCAATCGTGGTGATCAATATTTTTAGTTTTTCCATCACTAAGCCATGCATGTATTTCTGAGACTAAACTGCACCTTTGACTACACTTGAGGCCAGCTTCAAGAAAAAAAAACGAACAAACATTTACTTAGGGCCCAGCCTTTATGGAAGGTAAGGAAAAAAGAATTCCCAGGTAAACTAAGTTAAATAGCAGTTGTGCAACCCAGTGTATAAGCAGAAGGAAAGACATGCCTACTTCTTACTGTCTTTACCCACCCAAAGGTACAACCTGACAAGACATAAATTAGAAGGAAAGCCCATGAACTGATTCTCTTCCCTCTTTAGTTACCTTCTGTGTCTTTTGTCCAGCAAAGATTGATAGCTCCAGAAATTACAACATTTGACAAAGTGAGCTCTCTGTGACGCCACTAGGAGAAAATCTGGGAGGGTCACGCTGGTGCTTCATTTAGTAGCATAAGCAGGGTTGGCCAAAGGAGTCACAACCTTGCCAGTCCAGCTGTCACAAGTGATGAAGGGGCTGTGACAAAGGTCTCCAACATAGTGGCAGTGGTAGTGCCAAGTAGACTTTTCCCTGAGGTTAACCAAGAATTGGACACATTAAAATCCCATTGCTGAATATGACTGATGTGAATAGAGAGCTGCCTAGAGTCTTGGAATCGGTGATGATGTTTAACAATCATTCGTCACCTTAATAGGTCACCATTCATTGAAGGGTATCAAAATGCTTTACAAACTTTTATTAGGCCTTGAAATATGCTAAGGAACATTATTTTCCTGTTTTACAGGTGACTCTTAAGTAGCTGCTCCACAGTCACAAGTGGATCAGTGACAGACTCAGACATTGAATGAGTAAGTCCCGAATGTCATCCATCTCTGATCACTGAAATATACATTTTAATGGTGTTGAAAAAAATGGAAGAATAAGTAAGTTTTTGTTCCTACAAGTTAGTGGTGGTCTTAACTTCACCTCACTTCACGTTACTTATTGTATCTGTTTGCTTGTTTTGTAGAACATTAAAACCTAGGCAAAAAAGAATAAAACAGTTGGATACAAGGCTTAAACTACTAAATGCATATGATCAAAACTGACAGAGAATTTAAGATACAAGTAAGGCCATTGAGAAATAACAGTAAAGAACTATATCTTTTTTTTTTAAATGAATTGTTACAGGAAAAGACAGAGGGGCCATGAGCATCTTGTAATTGGTATGAGGCATAGCATATGTCAAGGGATCTTGTATACTTCTTTCCCAGGATTACCTTCTGCATGTCCTTAGTCATCCATATTGGCTGCCCTTTTTAACTCCATATGTAGTCGGTTTTGGATGTCATACCTAATCTGTTATATATTTTTTCTGAGATTACGTATGTACCTCTTGGGGATAAATTAAACACTTCCATGTAGTTTCTGCCTTCCTAATCTCCATCTCTCTCTATGTATCCTGTTCAATTTCTCTAACACTTCACACATTATTCTGAAGTTTGTTTTGCTTAAATTAGCATCTTTAAATCTTTAATTCTTTAGTTCTATGTTGTGTCCCTTCTTGTGCTTGTTATGATATATCTAGAAAGTGTTGGGAAATAATTGCAACTTTGACATTCATATGGACTGCTCTCATGCCCAGATCTCCTGTCGGAGGCTCAGAACTCTACCTGAATGCATCCAAGAGATTCTGGTAGCTCTGAAGACCCCATCTTTACCTGTGATCCAGAAAAGCATGCAAACAAATGCCTGAGCCTGGCTGAGTTCCCCATTACTAAATTAATTCCCTGGAGTCACCAGGTTTTACTCTTGCTATAATTTTTCTAACACATAGTAATTTTCTAGCAATTTTTTTCCCCAAGCATAATTACTCTATCTCAGCTGGACTTCCTCTGAAGTTTCCTTTCTAAATGCTCTCAAAAGATCACTCTAAACTATTCTCTGTGTTTATGGTAGACAAATAAGAAAACATTGGTATAAATTTCAGTAGAGTTAGACTTAAGATAAGGGTGGTTAAGCACTGGAATTGGTTGAGGTGGTAAAACCTGCATTACTGCAGACTATTAGAGCGTTAGGCAAGTTAGGCATGGCTTCAGTCTAGCTTTACCTTGGTAGGGGGCTAAGACATGCCCTCTTATATTCTATTACTCTAAAATGGAGTATGACAAATTATTCTTCACTTATAGAAGTCTCATGCAGATTTCTCTGCAGAGCTCCATTGTACAGATCATCTAGGCATCTTTGCCCTGATAATATTCCATATATATATAAATTTAACTGCACAAGGTTTTTCTCCTACACTGTCCTGTCTTCTTTCTTTCATCTGACAATAAAGCTTCTACAGTAACAATGTCTTTTATTCTGTTGTGAATTTAAATTCTTTCCTTTCTTGCTTTGATTTCACACACAAACGCCGCCTTTTAACCAGGACTGGTCCATGAAGAAGGCAGGTATGAAGCGTCAATGTCTTCTTATTAAAACTTTGGAAATGTAAGTAGAAAATGTGCTTTGTTTTTAAGAAAGCCATAAAAAAGTTATAATTTAGAGATTAGCTGCTCAATAAGGAAGGAGATACTGAATATTTCTCATCTCTCATCAACTCAATATCAATTGTTATCTCTTCAATATCAATTGTTATCTCTTTTCCTACACTTTCCATTTTATGTGTAATTATTATTCATCATAGTTACGAAGTGTGAATTATGAATTATTCATGAATTAATGAATAGCTTAAAATTTGAAATTTAACATCCAAAATGCATTCGGTGTTGCTCATTTGCAACTAGTCCTCTCAATTCTGTACTATGGTTTGTCTCCTGATTGTCACACTAATCTCTTGCTGCTCTTGGCTTTGTCATTTGTGTGGTTCAACAAAAATGGTCCCAAGAAAGGATCTTGAAGACTTCTTCAGGAATGCAGCATGGCTTAGTTAAAGAGGGTCAGATTCGTTCTGGATACACTTTTAAAATAAATTATGAAAAAGAGTTCATGAACCTTGACTCAATAAAAAAGGGAATAATTTTCCACTTGATATTCTTTTTCATGCTTATTTCAATTGAGGATATGCTTGTGAAAGAGTAAAAACAATCAGCTTTTTACTGTATTTTATCTGGTGGAAAAAAAAAGGAGGATTCAGATTTGATGGAATATTCAGATTTTATTCAACTACAGGTGAAATATTTAAGTCCTGCAGTCTATATTTAAGATTCTCTCACTGTGCATATTAGAGACATTTCCCTGATTTATTTTGCTTACACAGAATTTAGAATTTAGTGATGAAGATTAATTTATCCAAGTACTTAAATGTGTTTCAGATAATGCTCATGACAAGCCAAGCATCATTAAGATCTCCAGAGTCTTATCATTAACTACTCTTCTCATGGTGCTGAGTTTACCATTATGAACTGGCAAAATTCAGTTAGGCTTAATAAAACAAATACATTTGTCCAATTTTGGATCAATAGCTCTTGTTTTGTTCTTTAGCTCAATGGGCATTAATACTTAATCATCTTTAGTCTGGAAATGGTACTATGACTCTCATTTGTCGTTAACCATAAGAACATTCATTATTGGATGTAAAGTCCGTTAGATTTTCCTTCAACAGTATATTCCTATGGGAAGGCATGTAGCAAGAAACATTATTTCAGCAGTTTTACCATTGTGCATCCTTCGTTTTAATTGCCACAATACACCATTTACAGAATCCAAATTTATCATGCTTACAGCTGAGGAACTGTGTTTCTAAATTCTAGACATTTACATTTATAAATTTCACTTTCTAACTGTCTCTTGTGCAATAAGTACATTTATTAACTGGTTGATTTTCACTTACTTTTCTGTAAGACAGCACAAAGTTTTTACAGAGAATTTTAGTAGTGGCAATTATCACCATTTTTGATTACTATGAACTTGTATTAGCCTTTCTTCAGTATAAAAATGAAATGAAAGCCCTAAGGGATGCACATCTAATATTCAAGATTTTATCACTTTAAAGACTTACTGCAAATTGTGTAAAAGCAAACTCTGCACCTTCTCAAGGCACAGAGTTTTAATCATTTTTATATTTCTTTTATGAAGAGATTTTCTTTGCATCTAAAATAACCTAAAAGTGTCTCTAGGATCAAAATTATTTACTTTTTGCTTCCCTTTCATAACTATTTTTAATATTGTATTTTTTTTTTTAATACTATATTAACTGCAGTTTTACAGGAACCAAGACTCTTAAGCTCCTTAAGCAGTAACTGCGTATTTGGCACAGGTAGACCTAGTCAAACATCTTGTTCAATGTCCCATTTTAAGGTCAACACAGGGGACTACTTTGAGACAGGTGCCACAAAAGCCATTTCCTTTCTCTATGAAAGAAGGCCCACAGAATACTGCCTAGCACTACCTTGTATTTTTTATTTGTTGGGAAATTTGCCAAAACCAGAGAGGAATTGAAGCTACACCTTCGTCACTCCTGATCCAGCCAATCAGCTTGTAGATTTTTTGATACCTGGTTCTTTCTTTGTCTTTGAATATCATTTAAAAGTTTAGTCCTAATTTTGCATATTATGAGACTCTACCAAGAAAACTGCTAGAATTATAACTACAGGTCAACTCTCTGTCATATTCTACAACACATTTTACTGTTACTTACATAGTATTTGTTATGAGAAAAAAATCTTTG
Source organism: Astur gentilis (assembly GCF_929443795.1). NCBI lineage: Eukaryota > Metazoa > Chordata > Aves > Accipitriformes > Accipitridae > Astur > Astur gentilis. Next base: position 36,735,371 of record NC_064886.1, on the reverse strand, counting down.
TTAGTGTATTGCAAGAAGTAATTCTAACTATAAATGGCCTTTTTAAAGATGTAACATCATCTTCCTTTCATTGCCTGCCATGCTAATAGGAGAACAGCAGATGCTCAGGCAAGATTCAATTCACCTTAATTCGTTCAAGCTTAATTAGCAGCTGGGATGCATCTGGCAAATAAACATGAAAATAGTGACAGCCTGAGTTAAAGGGAAAAAGTAAAAGGCTTTTGTTCATTAACCACATGTTCTCAGTTGTGAGTATTATGTGCTGAAAGCAAAATCATTTTTAGAGTCCTTTTTTTTATTGTAAAGGATAGAAACCCTCATACCCATACCTTCATTCCCTGTATTCTTGTGCAGGTGAGTCATGCAAAAATGGGAGCAGTCCCTCTATGAGATGTTCCTGTGCAGGTAAACGTTTGTACCATCACAGCTTAAATATATGGCCCAAGCTTGTATAAACAGAAGAGAGTAGTTTCTTCAAGAATTAGGTAGGCAAAATGGACCCCTTGAGATGTAATTAGGAATTATTTACAACCCTGAATAATGATCATGCAGTATCTTGCACAAAGCAAAATAAGCAAAGCCAATTCTGAAGAGATCCCTGCTGCCATTAAATATGTGACTAACTAGCAAAATGAGGGGCATAACTATAAGAAATGTGCAATGCCTTTGCAGTAGTTTTAGCTCCAATGCTCTTGCCTATATGAATTCCATATTTGTGTATTAGCTGTTGCTGAGTAAGTGATGAAAGTAGCAGGGTTTTTTGAAAGTGAAACCATTTAAAATATAAGATTCCTTGTGTTCACTGTCAAAGTAAGATTTTTGGACAATAATGAACAGTAGAGAAGTGACAAGATTATACAGTGATAAAAGTAAATGTGAATGAAAGCTGAGTATTAGTTCCTAATGTAGGCCAGAACAAGGCTTTGGCAGCTGACAGAGAGAAAGAGAACTGCATGATAGCTGTGGCTTTAACTTTGTAAACTTAACTGTATTATATTAGGAGGTTAAAAAAGGAAACTTCACTTCTTCTTATTTATGTAAAACCACCCACAGCATCTTCAGTCTGTCAAACATCTTCAATCAAAATCTTAGGCTTGATATTCTGTATTAAAGAATCCCATGAAACATGGTGGTTTATGGCTCACCAGGATGCAGTATGTCATATAACCAGGTCAATGCAATGCTAGTTTTTTCTTGAAAGAAAATAATATGAACTTTGCAAAAATAGGTTAAAAAGTTTGAATAAGAATGATGACAGTATGGTAAGTATGGGTTGGAAGACCATTGAAAGGTGACAAAACCTAATTTAAGAAAACTGCATAACTGTGGGTAATATGTCAATAAACTAGCTGTTGGCTGCTCTCAGTTTTTTCAGGTTTTGTTATCTTTTTCATAGAATGCTCTTTCAAGATTGGTTTAGGCACCAAAGGTTGATAAGAGGGAGAGCTCATCACAGAGCTAACAGCTGAGGGCCTTGAACCATCTCTGGTATGTATTACCATATACACTGTTATGCAAACACATACAGCAGTTTTGAAGATAAACTAATGTAAACATGCCTTTCTTCTGGCCTTTACATATCCAGGGTAGCTGGCCTGTCCAAAAGCAGTGCTGTTTTCTAGTGTATCACCTAATCAAATATATTCAGGGTTTCCACTAGATTTTCCTTTTTTTTTTTTTTTTTTTCCCCACAACAGGCTGTAATAACCATCTGTGTTTTAGAGGATGTTTAACTTCACTTGGAGTGTAAAGACAGAATGTCTAAATTAATGTATGAGGCTGAAAAGGCATCAAAGGGATTTGAAAGAGGTAAGATTTGACATAGGATGTTTTATTAGTGTTTATTGGCTCATGGTAATTTGATAGTTGTGCTTTGCTAACTTCAGCTGCATTCCATCAATGGTAAATGAGTTAGGGCAAAGTAGATGTATGACTAGTGTTCACCCTGGGCATGATGGCCCTCAACGAAGAGTTGAATATATGGATACCATCCCTGCCAAACACAGGGCCAACAGCACCACATAGATAACATTGTATTGCCCCCCAGGTGACAAACACTGGGGAAGGACAGCTTGAGGTTGTAACGTGAGGTCTCAAACTGAGATTAATATGAAATACTCATCAACCCATTTCCCTGATATTTATATTTATACTTATACAATTAATATACACAGCTTAAAAATACAGCTATTAAATTGACATTTTCATTTAGGTACCAGCCAGCAAAGTGATTCCATTGGCTTGGGTCAGACTACTAATGTATGTAACTGCACATGCAGACCCAAAGTCTGAGATGGGGTTTGGTGCTATGTACTTAATTCTCTTCAGATAGAAGCTAGAAGCAAATTTCTTGGCCACTTCAGAGGTGCAGAATCAGGGCAACAGTCAATTTTGAGATATAACTGTTGAGTGTAGCATATGCTGATTGATTAATTATTAATAATGGCACATTCTGGATTATGAATACAGATAAAAACTCAGCAAAAGCTATTGAAAATGGAGTCTAGCTTTTTTATAAAGTACCTGGGGATATTGCATTTCAAAAGTGTTCTAGAAGTAAATCTCGGTATTAAAGCCATTTCCATAAGTTTTTAATGTTAAGCCTCTTTAGCTCAACAATGAAAACACTTAACTTCACAGTTTGACAGAGAAGTGTATTAGCAAATGTCATGGAAGGACTGTGTCATGCCAGTAATTCATTCTCCTTAGAAAAATTATCCAGCAAAGTCCTTATGATTTATGAGAGGAATTGAACCAAAATTAGCAAATAAGTCATTGGGCATAATCACTTTTACCCCTATTTTATTTGAAATATCTGTGAGCACCCCATAGACATGCCAGTGTATTTTTCATCATATTTTGTGCTTTGCTATCTATAAATAGCTTGTTGTGAGTATCTGAAACTGGATCTATAAAGGATTCATTAATTATAAACTTCTAACCTGATTTTAGTCTCAAGGATCTATATTTGAAGTAACCTATGTAAAGTCTTTTAATTTGTAACAGTGAACAAAGACATCACTGGGTTACACTGGCAAGCAAGTTTTTATGGGGCTTTAGATGGCTCATGTGATTCACTAGGTGGTCACTAAAACAGAGAAGGAACTTGAGTGGTAACAGAGCTAAAGCAACTCCATCAAAGTCATTTAAAAATGGGAGAGTTGGGGGGAAAAAACCCCAAACTTTTCTAGACTTGAAGAAAAACTTTTATGAAATGACTGGACCAATATATCAGGTGGCTGTTACTAAATGGATTAGTCTTGGCCTAACTTTGGGATTTGTCTAATATTTTAGTGAGCCATCGCAGGCCACTACCCTGGCAGAAAACTGCACCGGCCTCTCTCAACAAAGAAATTTTTCTGGCAAAGCCGGTTAGTGCTGCCTTATGAGGTACTGCTGTTATTTCCTGGGTATAATATCATATTATGCAAGTGTTCCACAGAAATAAATAGTCATGGTAGTTTAGAATAGAATTTAATGTCAATATGATCGGACAATGTGGGTTTGATTATGTTAAGCACAGGGTTCAAGTTCTGCTTCTAGATCAGTGATTTAACAAATCGTCTAGTATTGTATATACTGTGGTCAGATGTGCAGCCTAGGTTTTGATTTTGGGGAATGTGAATATTTTAACTTAATATCACATTTTATTAGTACCAGCATTAAGTAAAGCTCATGCACTTGGGGTGTTCATTGAAAGTGAGTCCAAAAAACCAATAAACACAGTTGAAACAAAAATGACCGCTGAAAGTCAGTCTCAGTACACCTTTTTAAAGTCTTTTCTTACTTCCTGTCACAAGCATTTCAGCAAGTGAATTCTTTGCCTGATTATTAAAATACAGAAAAGATGGGTCTGTATACTTCTTTTTTTCCGTAAGCCTTGTCCACCCAAACTCCTGTTGACGACAGTGAAGCAGACACCTCTCCAGTGCTTGGACCCACCTTCAACGGAACTATGCAGGTTTATGTTGGCTAAAAATCTAATAGTCTGTGCTGCACAAAAAGGGAAGGATTAGCTTTACCTGGGTGACAGGACTGTGCAACCTCCTGGTATAGTGAGGAGAGCTGACATTATCAGAAAAAGTCAATGCTCAAGAGAATTAAAATAGAATAGGCCATCTCCATCAATTTCTGGTCTGAGAAAAGCATGAGGCTAAAAAGCAAAGCAGCGAATGTCTTTAACAGCTGTAGATTAGAGAGTGAAGGTGGATCTAAAAATCTTACTTTTTCAAGGAGATGTTCAATACCTATCCAGAGAAGAGATAGCAGACTCTTAAAAGGATTAAACCAGTGATTACACTAAAATGGCACTTCCACTTAGAAATAGACTTCTAAATCATGGAGGTTGAAGGAAGGGCAATAAGGAGCATGCATGAAGAAGGCTAGTGCTAAAGGGCAACAACACTAGGGGAGCTGGGGAGGAAGCTTGGGTTTTTTACATCAGCAGGAGAGACTGCTACACATAAAAAGATTGAAATGAGGTTGACAGCTGGTAAGACAGAGATACTGTTAGGAGGATATTGGGGGGGAAAAGAGATGAAAGACCTACTTGTTCTTTGGTCATAAAGATAAATTGAAAGTATCTTGAGCCTCCCTGAAAATTGTAACAGGTAAATTTAAGTCCTTGCTTCCTAAGCTTAGTCATCAGAGAGCAAAATGTGATGTATAGGCAGTATTTGTAGCAAACAGAATAATTAGAATAATGTATAGCCTACAGTATGTATAAATATGTGCATGAAAAACAAAGACACCACTGGTTTTTAAGCACAGTGTTAGAAGTATGTTGACTTCTATGTAATTAAATTGCTTTCTCACTATCCGTGTTTTATTTCATTTCTGCAGAATGAAATGTTACTTTTTGGATAAACATTTCTACATTGTCATTAAGGTTATTGAATGGTAAAGAAGAAGAAAGGAAGGAAGATTTGTTCCTAAGGAGTTTTATTTTATTTTTTTTTCATACTAATAGAGTTTAAATGCCAGAGCAGAGATGGCCTATATATTTAATTGCCAAAGCCACTATTAAAGTAAGAAAGGAATTCAGATGGGATTTGTTCAAATGCCATGTACAGTAGAAGGCAAATAGAGTCTAATCCATTGTGGTGATTCTGGTAGGAAATAAAAACACATAGGTCCATAGGATTACTCTATTTTAAGAGGGAGGCAGAAAAGAGGGAAATTACATCTAAATCCATTCATGTTGGAAATTAATTTCCTTGAAATGACAACCTCCCTGAAAAGGAATGACACTCAGAGTCTGATCCAGGTCCTACCAATGTCCATGGGAAGCTCTTCGGAGAGTCCACAGACTTTGTGGGAAGGAAGTTGTGGAAATGGCCTAAAAGATACTTTTTTTTTTTTTTTTTTTTTTAAACTTGGGAGACAGAGAAGTTGCTCAATGCCCTGCTGTGCTGCATCATTTTCCAGCATATGGGCACAGAACCTGGACCTACTGTCATATATTTGTATTCAAGTCCTTTTGGGGTCTACAGCACCTTCCCTGGATGATATTTTTCATCTGCCTCAAATGTACAAAATGTCTAATACCAGTAAGGCTAAGCTCAAGTATGAGCTTGGTCCTAGTTTGTAAAGGCCCTTTTTGGCTATTCCTCACAGATCACCAAAAGAGCCAGTTCAGTGTTTCCTCCTAAGGATGTTATTTCTTTGGGCATTACGTACAGTGAGTGGGCACACTGAATCCACACATCCTTATGTGCTGAAAGTTGGATGTGCTCAAGCATACAGCTTAATCATGAACATTATATAAAATTGAATACCCTGTTATTAGAAAACTAAGCTCCCTATATTGTTAGTCATGAAATTGCCCTGTATCTCACATGAAAGATACCGTTGCAGCATTTGTTATGTTATAGTTGTCTGAGATTTTTCATGTGGAAAGCTTTCCAATTGAAAGATACAGTGCTGCCAAAAAGCATTTTTAATGAAAAATGCCAGTTCCAATAGAAAAAAATTAATCGTTTAACAACATTGGAAGGTTTTTTCTTTTGGTTCAGTTTTTAGAAAAATGAAAATTAACATGAAAATGAAGTCTTGCACAGTTATCCACATCCTTGGCGCTGTGGAGAGCATACTGCCTCCTAGGTAGACTTGCCCTTTTCCTGTGAAAGGGAAGACATTTTTTCTCAGGGTTGCGATTGCCACTGATGGTTTTCCCCCAGCCACCATCAGAACTGTGACTTACGTCCATTTGGGGTGTAAGCAGAAACTCCTACTTGCCCAAAAGAAACAGATAAATAGTATTTGGATAGGAAATGTGCCCACTCAGGCCCTCTGTAAATGTGTTCAGAGGCAGGCTGTTACTTAAAGAGCTTTCACAGATGCGTTGCCCAGGGAATTAATATTCATGAATTATTATGTTTGGCATGTGGACAATATTTTTCCTCTTTAAACACCCTACCAAACACCAGCTGGTTTATACACAGTATACACAGGTAGGTAAGGTAAGACTTTAAACTCCGTTGTATGAATGGGGAAGCTGAGGAGCAGAAAGGTCTTCGTGGCTTTTTCAGGTCCTTGCTGTGAACACCTATGGTGAACCTGTAAGGTTTTTTTACTCCCTATTCTAAACTAAAATTAGGAGACAATGCTGCTGCTTTATGCCCCAAATGCTCAATAAGCAGCAATGAACTGAGAATGCAGACACTTGCATTTAAAAGCTACTAGCTTAAAGAGAGAAGCTTAAAAAGGAATTCTAAACTTAACTGAGGGCGATAACTAATATAAGGATCTGATAGCATAGAAATTATCTCTGTTAGCTAGTCCCTCAGTTAAGCATTTCTATATTAGTTATGTCAACGTTTGATTCAAAGGAATTACAAGGACTGAATTGTGTTTTACAGCCTCAGCATTCTTGAATATGGAGGAAGGTTTGACACTGAGATCTTTAGACTTCCTGTAGTTTTCCACCAGTGTAAGAGAGCAGAAACTGCGCCCAAAAGGCTTTTTAAACTGGCTGTGGACTGCTACCGACTAAATGCTTGGTTTAATCTGAATGCCAGTATCTGCAAAGTGTCCTGATTCCAAATGGCATGAAAGAAAACTGTGAAGGTGCTGAGAGAGGTGACTAATTAAAGATTATGAAAGAGATTAAAATCCTGTGGGCCTTTCTAAAGGGTTAAATGGCGAAATGACATATCTTCTCCTGTAATAGGGCATGGAGTTGAGATATACACCGTGCAGTTTTTGTACAAAGCCTAAAGGAAAGCAGTTTTAAGGTGCTCCTAGTTACTTGTCAATGGGGAATCTATATATCCCTTGGTTAGTACCACTATTTAACAGGGATCATGAATTTGCCCTCTTCCCCTGACCTTGGTGCCCCAACACAAACTGTCCTTGAGACAATCATAGCAATTCACCCCATGCCTTTTTTTCTTTTTTTTTCTCTTTTCTTTGTAAGTCTGATGCCAAATACATTATCTTAAACACTTTCAATTTTAAGTAATGAAAAGAGGAGAAATAGCAACTCTGTGGGAATATTTCAAGGGGATTCTCATCCAATATAAAGACAATAGCAGAAGGCACTGATGTATAAATTATGGCCAAGAGGTAAAAGGGAGAGGAAGAAAAGAAAGATAAATTGCAAAAAAAGGTTTTAATATAGCAGAAGACAAAGAACCTCTTGCTAATCTCACACTACTTTTACTCTGGGGTAATGAAATGAGGGCTCTTGTGCAAAAGTTAAACAACACAGGAATAATGTTTGCTACTATGCAAAACAAACACTGGTCGTCTGAGAAGAAAGAACAAAACTAAAAGAGGGCATGTAATAGCATTTCATGTTTCCAAGCTGTCAAGAATTGCCCTTTGATCAGTTTTATCAAAAGCTGCACTGATTGTCTTCAGCTAGGGCTGGTTTTGAAAATATTAACCCTCCAGGGTTCTATTTTGTTTTCTAATAAATCTAAAGGCAGTGTAATAAAAGGGTCATTGGAACTGGACGTAGATAACATTTTACAGCCTGATCCTGTGAGATGCTGAATTTTCTCGAGGTAATGCAGTTCAAGGGTTCTTAGCAGTTTTCTCAAAGCTTAGGAAACATGTTTTCAAAATGTTGATCAAATCCATCCCTTTCAATTTAAATGAAATGGGCAGATTGACTTCTATTCTACCTTTAGAAGTTTTCAGTTAAATAAAAAACACCTTCCAGTTGATTAAGAGAAAAGATATGTTTCCATCTTTAATGTAGTACTGTTTACCCATCTCAGAAAGGCTAAAATAGAACTAGAGGTACAGAGGTGGGTGACAAAGCACAGAATGCTTTGTGTCCGAGGAGAGATGAAATAGGTTAATATTTTCAGCACAGAAAAACCACACTGACTCAAGAACACAATAAAGACTAAGATAAAATCCTGAGTGGTATCGGGAGGGAAGAGGAAACTGATATTCACTTTCTCATGATAAAAGAACAAGGCAATATCAAATGGAATTATCCAGTGGTAGGAAGAAAAAAAAAAAAAAAAAAAAAAAAGCACTTTGCCAAGGATTGTGCGCACTAGCCCTTCCTTGCATTCTTGGCATGGGGCAAGTACCATATCATTCAAGTTAACCACAAGGGTACTGTCTGTGCTCCTTATGCAGCAACTGCCTGGGAAATCCATCTTTTCTGGTAATAGGACTTGTCTCATAGTCAAAACTGTGGCAGAGCAAGATCTTCCCGAGGCAAGAAGATCATACTATAAATTCAAGGCCTCTTATCCATAAAGTGGAGATTTTCAGATATACTGTGAAATCAAAGGGGTCTCTGGCATGTGTTTCATAGCTGAAGTAGTTGAGTGAAGGTTATTCATCCTATGTGGAGAGTCTGGACAAGAACAGCCCCAAAGCAAATGAACTGGGATTTGACCGCCTCTGTCCAGACTTGAAAACAGATGTTCAACAGGATGTCAGGAGAGAACAGCATGGAGACCATGCCAACCTGCAGTCAGAAAACTCACATCCTCATTTCCATGATTTACACAGACTGGGTTCAAATGAAGTCTCTGGGTCACGATGGGAAAAGGCTGTCTTATGATCAGAGCTCCAGCAAACTTCAAGAGAGATGAACTAGTCGCTACATTGAGAAGCTCTTTAAAGGCATATGGGACTCTTACTGAAGCTGATAAATCATTTTTTTTTTTTAACTTGTTATTGTGCCTCATCTACAAAGTAACATGCTTACTGCTTGAATCAGAAAAACACTACTGTGTACAGTCTGGTACGGAAGTATGCTTGAATGAATGCTTGGGAGCTCATACTATTAGTTTTGGTTGACTTAAGTTACACTGAAATCATTCTAACACAGTTTTCAGTTAACTTAGATAGCAGAGTGTGGAAACTGTACAAGAATGCTTTTCATGTTAGTCTGTCCTTGGATAAAACTTGCATATGGTTAGGAATAGGGGGGGTTTACCATAAAAACTCACACTTTTTCCCTACTACTTTGCTAACAGAGAGCACCTGGCTAATGCTTTTCAGCAGAAGATACCAGTTCTATATGAAGCCCTGCGCTGCCAGCTCCCCACCTAGCCTGCACTGCTCGATGAGGGCACATCTGGTGTTACTGTTTGAAAAAATACATGCAAAAGTTTTGTATTAGGAAGCTCATTTTGGTGAGTGTTTCATGACACCTGTTCTGAAAATTGCTACTGCCTTATGTCTGAAATGCCTTGGTTTCTTCAGGGATCCTGAAACCACTCTCAGCACAAGGTAAGGTGTATATGAAGTGCTTATGTGCGAAATGTGAAAATAGTATCTACGCTGCTGTTTCCTGTGCCTGATTTTACAGTTTCTGAAGGGACCCTTACCAAGTCAGTTTTCAAATCTAAGTTTTCCTTGGGGTTGCTCTGAGATCCCCTTCCGATTCTAATCTAACCAAGGCCTCCTTACTCCCTGAATTTCTGTGGGATTGTTCCGCATTTGTAAATGCTCATGTCCACTCTGCATGGCCAGTTATGAATCCTTACTACCCAAACAGTAACAAAAGCTGGGTAACAGCAAGTCCAGTGCTTTCACATACTTGCCATCTGGCCAAAATGCATTTTTCTGCCAATCTGTGTATTGCTTACATTGCAGAGTGATGCTTTTCAACATTGGGATTAATACATGCAGATTACCGGTTATATTTGAGATGAAGAACAATGGTTAATAAATACTTTTGAGGGTATGATGGGTTTGGTGGCAAACGCCCCCAGGTCTCTCATTGATGGACACCACAGAAAATAGCTCTTTATTTTAATAATCGGAAATGTGCCTCTAATAAGCATCTTCTTTAGTAATTTGTAGAGGGTTCTGTTAGGTTGTGGACATGCATTTCCATAAACAGGGATATTTGTTTAAGTTAAGCCTAATTAAGAAAGAAATGATGCAAGAGTTATTTGGAGGGCTGTAGGGTTTGTCTACCCTGATTCATTTTAAAGTATTTCCACTTGGTGGAATGAGACTTGCAATCACTCCAGAGGAAAAAATCCTTAGAGAATTAGATGAGAATGATTAGGTTGATACTAATGACTTATTGCCAACAGTAAATGGCTCATTCAAGTCCCATATGGAAATGGGCCAAATGGACAGAACTAGAATTTTTAAAAAACACAAGTATTGACAAAAAATATTAATATTTAACATCTCCTAATCTACATTATTTACTGCTCCTTTACTTATTTTTAAAAGCTTTTTTCTTCACCTAAAACTTAACAGGTATTAGGAAATTTGGTCCTCATCTGGAGACTGCACAATTAGTACTAGTCACAGGACATAATACATAGTATTATAAATAACACTTAGGTTCAGAAATATCTTTGTTCATTTGTTATATAGTGCTATGAACTTGTAAAGTAGGTTATATACTTCAGAAGAGCATCAGACTGATTTAGTGCATAATTGAAATATACAGTATGGCTGCAGAAATCCTGATTTTCATCTAGAAACTGAGTAGTTGTGCACCCAGGCTGTAACAGTCTCTTCATGTGCACACACTAAATCTGATGCATCTCAAAAATTTCACTTGCACACACAACCTGGCTGTGCTATGCAAAGGCAATGAGTTTTTGCTTGGGCAATAAGCTTCTTCCCTTCAGTCTGACTGTGCATATCTTAATTTACTGTAATCCCAGGAACATATATGTCAGGCCTAAATTAAGCTATGACTTTTCCAGCAAAAAGGCCCATCTCCCTGTACTCTGCATTTTGTCCAATGGTGCGTAATCACCCAATCCAACCATTGAGTCAAAGGAGTGGGTAAAAAAAATGTAATTCTGGCATGAGTTTCTCATCCTTCAAGGCAATGAGTCTTCCTCCTCTCACTCTAGCTATGAGAGCTGGACAGCATGGGGCTCTTTCACATTCTGAATTATCACAAATAGCACTTAGTATTCACTAAAAAGCTATTGATCTCTCTCCCTCAAGTTTTAAACCTCCTTGTAAGTCAGTACATCTCATTGAGTGAAGCACTGGAAAATAATAAGAAAGCCTGGATCTAACAGTTTATCTGAAAAGATACTAGACCCCTTACCAGTGATCAGTGCTGTTGACCTAATGTCCCATCAGTGCTACAGTCCACAGAGAAGGTTCCTGGTTTGCTTAAAAGTGTTACCATGTGCAAGATTCAATTTCACTTCGTATTTACATCCAAAGTAAGATGATACTGTTCAGCGCTTGACTCCATTTGAACTCCCATCTGGCTGGTAAATTTCAAAGAACACTGACAACTTTCAAAGATTTGATCCAAAAGCGGATGTCTTACTGCTCTTGTTATGTAGGCATACTGGAGGAAAGAGGCATATTTACACAGTTTAGCTTTGGCTTGCAGGTGCCTAGGTTAGCATCCGAGATTGCTTGTTAGGTGCAGCTGAACTTCCAGGATAGCTTCTTCTGGAGCCTCCACTGGCTGCAGAAGAAGCTTGAGGTCCTATCTTTGCAACTATGTGAGATGCATGAAGTTACATGCTGTGGAACCTCCTTTCTCCTCATCTCATTTTCCTCCAGGAAGATTTTTCCTTTAAGACAGATTCAGATATGCTTTCAGAGGCTCTGAGAGGCTGATTCTTCAGGTTTGGGATACCTCAGCTGGCTAATCAAACTGTCCTATTTTCAGACTATAGCCTTGTGACAGCATCTTAGGACTCTCAAGACTGCTTTGTTTGGTCTGGGAAGCAGATCTAGACACGGCTTAGCCAAGCTGGAAGTACCATGTGCTGGTTCTTACTATTTGCCCTACCTGCAGCTGATCACTGTAATCCCACCCCAGATTAGTGCACTGGCAAAGTGGCTGTTTGATAAATGTATAATTTGGTGTTGCTTGAAATCTGTCAGTGTGGTCAGCATTATACAAGGACAGAACATGAAGTCATCATTTATGCATGAAGAGATTTCTCATAAGAAAAAAATCACGGTTAAGTCCATCTCACCCACTCTCTCTCTTCCCTCATCTCCTGTCTTCATGGCGTTCAGATTCTGAACCTGTTTCAGCTGGGTGGCTTGTATTAATACATCGCTTACTGATCAGCTAGGCTGGCAGGAAAAATCAAAGAGAATGTCAGAAAACAGTAGCATAATTCTGTTCCCAGCTGGAGAACTCTTCTTCTATCTTGTCAGAGTTACAGAAACACGATATGGGTCACAGAAAACTTGCTATACTGACGGTTCTTACTTTTGGGATTAGATCGATATTTGTCTGTATCCAGGAATTAGCAGAACAACTGCCTGCAGGAATATATTTTAGAGGTGATTTCCTATCAGTGCAGGATGCTTCTGAATTTAATTCTGCTATTCAAGACACCATTTACTTTTCTAATGCTTAAAGCCATATGCACTGATCACAAGAAATCCTGCAGGTAAAGAGAAAAAAGAAGAATATGCGTTAGAGGATTAGACATAATATGGATTGTGAAGTCTTATATAGAACAGAAAATCATATTTTTTGAGATGTTTTGCAAAGAAATTTTGCACTTGGCAGGGTATTTAAGTTACCTGTCATTTACACCTTGAAGATCAGCAGAGAAAACCTAATAATGCTTACACTCTTAGGAATGATTGTCTTTGTAAAGCAGCTGTCTTTGCAGCATTATACAAGGCAAAAAATGTCAGGTTTGTCATCTCCTATAAAGTGCAAGTGGCTTAATTTCAAAGGACCAGACTGAATAGCATATTTTCTTTCTGTTTCTAAATCCTTTTCTGCTACACTCTTAAAAAACACTGGCCAAATATTTTATGCTATTCCACAGTGAATGTTAGTTTAAAAAAAAAAAAAAATAAATCTTAAAAACGCTGTAAGAGAAAAGACCAGAGTAAACGGATATCACCATTATGTCTTAGTGTATAGTGACTACTAGTATAGGCAGACTTGTAGTAGGAGCCATTGTGCATAGGATGCAAAACTGGAAGCAAAGCTAGGCTCAGTTTTTTGTTTTTCCTGGATCAGTCTTCTCTAGTCTCTAATATGACCCTCCATTTTAAAGCCTATTTTGTGGTGTATCCTTGAAAATTGTTATTAATGGCCTAGTTAAGCAGGGAGAGGATTACTGCTTATCTATATTATATTTATTCCAATTTCTGCTTTAAACATTGTTTTATGTAAATTTACCATGGCATTTAATCCCCTCCATTTATACACTTGACTTACTACATTTTTATAAATACTTATTACAGTTATTTTGAATATCAGTCTTGCATATTCCCTAGCTACACAGTCTTTCTTATTATTTATTTTTCGTTCTCATTCATCATAGAACGTAAAGTAAACTGGTGGAGGCAAGGACAGGTAGATTTGAGCATGGAATGAAGTGCTATGGTCTAAACTGTCATAGAGCCAAACCTGGAAGTATTGGAGGAATAATCAGTCTAGGAAGAAAAACATGCTGAAATTTTACCTTTCTCCTTTGAATGCTCTATGTGACTGTGTATGCTATCCTTAAAGCAAACTGCCTTGGTTGTCGGAAAGTCTAGGTAGAATAACATGTTATGGGCTAATTTAGCTTACTGCTGAGCACTGCTGCCCAGCAGAGCTGAATAGATATATCTTCTGTCAGTCTACAAGTCTGAAACAAAATTGTCAAGTCACTCCCACAGTAAATAGTTATTTTCCCTGCACAGTTAATGCAGTTATACAGAACAACTAGGACTCCAGTAACATAAAAACACAGAGACTGAAATATTCCAAAGTATTTAGGCAACAAAATCCCATAGATGGTGGATTCCCTAATAGGATGATCTTGGCTGTTATATTCGTATGTGTTGTAATACAAAAATACTATTTCTCACTGTGTCTGGCAGAGGCCATAGCACAGTATGGCTAGATCTTTATAGTAAAGGAATAGCTGCAGTTTCTCAACAGAATCCTTCTAGTAAAAAAATGGATCTGATCACTACATCCAAGAGACTGAGGCTTGGCTCACAGAGGGATGATAATCCCAAACCAGTGAAGCTAAGTGGGAAGATGTGTAGAATTATCTCAGCACTGAAAAGATACTGAGAAACCCATGACAATAAATAATCTGTTCCACTTCAGTGGTGGAAACTGATTTCAGACATATCTAGAGAGATAAATATGATTAACAGAATTTCAGTTTCAAGTCTATTAGGATTCAAACTTTCAGACTGACAGCCACTCTTTGATTGTTTTCAACTATTTTTTACCATCTGATTAATGTCATTTTTTTTAAGCAATTTACATTTTCTTTGTTGAATGGAAAATTACAGGACACAGGTTCTCTGTCACAGTAGCAAATACCTTGGCTGAAGATAAGATGATCTATCAGAGAAGAGCCGTATCCAAAGGTAGCAGAACAGCTTTACTGGGTTTTTCTAGCTTATATAGGGAACTGAATCTATTTCAGACCAGGGACAAAATACTGCATCACTTGTGTTTGAAGAAATGAGCGCAGAACATTTGCTACAATTGATCATTTACCGCTCCCTTTTCTGACTTTAACACTCTAAAGTCCTAATTCTTGAACATTGGGTTGTGTGAACAAAATGCACTCGAGTGAATGATTGTCTCCAGACCTAGGTTTTGCACAGTGCCCCTTCAGAGTGCACTTGGCATTATGAATATAGACCACGGGAAAGGAAAAAAATGCTTCTTGGTACTAGTAATCAGAGTTTAAATGTAAAATTTATTTTCCAGAAGAAAACAAATGCCAAATTCTAGTGGCCAGGAATTCAAGCACCACAGGTTGAAATTATAATCCTTCTCTTTAACGCTCCACTCAGAGACTGTGAAAAAGGAGTAGTACATTTTCCTGTCACTACTCAGCCATTTTATCTTTGAAGAGGCAGAAATTTTTGTTCTTACAAGTGATCAAGTATTTAGATTACTTGAGTGTGTTTTCCCTATTGATAGTAGGTTATCACAGAGGGCAAAGGTGAGCAAATGGATTTAAAACAATACTGCACAAGTAATGTTGCATACACTAATAGTACATGCTTCATTGCATCTTTGGTTATTCATTGTTTGCACCAGTCCTCTGGGACAAAATCAATGAGACATTTATGTTATGCTTCAAAGTCATCATAATTGTTTGCTTTGAAGCAACATTTTTTTCCCCTTTTGTCAACCAAGCAATTTGCTGAAGTACCCAATTTTGCAACAACAGTCAGGAATAGAGCCAGAAGCTTTTTAAAAATAATTTGAGGAGGGGAAAACCCAACAACAACAAAACCCTATGCTGAAGTGCTGTGTTGTTTATAACATGGAATTCTCCCCAAAGGGGAATCATAATGCAAAAAAAAAAAATAAAAAAAAAATCCCCATAGCACTTACTTCAAACAAACGTGACCATTGAACATTATTTATAATATCTGTGTGACAACAAGGTGTCTTTGCATAATTAAAGTACCTCAGAAGATGTGTACAGCAAGACATTCCACTGTCAATTAGCTGCTTGAGTGGTCAAGTTTCCACATACAAATTCTGCATGTTACTTCTTCAGAGAAGAGCAGCACTGTACTTGACCTTTTCTGCCTTCCCAAAGGATGTTGCTGTATTATTTTTTGCACTGTATTACCTATATCTGAACCTGTGCTTTTTGTAAATGCCTGAGTCATAAGTTAAAAAGTTACTAATTAGTAAGATGTTTGTATCTGTATTAACATCCCAAAGCCCTGACAGACATTGCAAAGGCAGTGGTTCCAGACGTTGTGCAAACACTTGGTAATGAGCTCCTCTAGTGCTTTTCGTCAGATGTCAAAACACTTTACTGTCAGTACTGGTCCATCCTGTATATATGGGAACCGAGGCACACAGCAGTGATGTGATTCCCTGTAGTCAGCCAGGAGGCTGGTATCAGGGAAGAAATGGCGCTTGAAAATCAGGAAAGGCTTTGTCCATGCTGGCCCCAAAATCCTGCAGCATGGAGCTTGGAAAAGTCACCTCAGGTCTCTAGGTCTGCAGTCCATGAATCTAAATTCAAGGCCTCCTCACTAATTAGGAGATATTATTCAAGAATGGCTATAACTGAAGCATATTTGGGGGGGGGGGTGGGAAGGAAGGAAAAAAAGGCAGAAGTATATTGTTAACATCCCTCTGTCGTAGTAAGACCCTCTGGGGATGCTGCTTGGCTGCTTGTAAGTGTATTTAACATAAAGCAGAGATGATTGAAAAATGTAGCTGTAGCTCCCTGGGGCAGTTTGCCATTCACAAGATATAGGACAGTGAGCAGTACTGGAAGGAGACATTGCAGGCAGCCCTATCCATGATGGCCCTGCAGGCAAGAAAAGGCTTGTGTGTACTCAGAATATGATTTGATGATTAGATCCTTTTAGCACTTGTGAAAGCCACTTGTTTACAACTCTTTCTAAATTATTTTGTATGCTCTGATATAATGTATTTGTTTCTTAAGATTTGATAAGGTGCATAAACCTGCAACGCATTTTAAACACTGCAAAAATGCAGAGACAGTGGAGCTGTAAGGCCAAATTCATTAGTAGCATTCTATCGAGTTCAGTGGGCTTATCCCATGGATGAATTTTGCATGTATTCTGTAAAATAGGTAAGTATTTGACTAAAATTAGCCAAATCCTCCAGAGCCTAATGGAGTGCTTATGGGCTCTGGCAACTTAACCCAATGTTTAATTTGCACTAATCTAGCCAAGACTGCAGAAGCATGAAATATACTCTATAGGGAGAGCGCTGCTCTTTGAAGTTAGTGGCTTAATTCCCATTGTCTCTGATGGGAGCAGGACTGAGTTTTATGTGGCATTTACTCCTGTTATTGTAGACAGAAATCTTTTTACATATGAATGAATTTGGCCTGTATTTGGGGAAATTCCAATCTTCTGAATTTACTAAAATCTTGTTAACTTCCAGGAGAGCCTACACAGCTGGACTAGTAAGTTCTGCATATTCTCCATGTAGGTATCATGGACTGTGAGAACCTGCAGATTTCACTTCTTGGTGTGTGTGCGTATACAGATCTCTAACTAGCTAGCTAGCTAATAGCAGTGGAAAGAGAAAGGAAGAAGGGAAAATAGCTCTTTGTACAGCATCATGAAAGCAACTAACACATAATCCAATCTTTTCTTTTTTTAGGAGGATGCTGTAAGTACCAACAAATCAAAATGGATTATTTGATTCTTTGTGTTCACCTGCTTCTTTTGGATTCTCACAGCTTGGAGGTCAGCTTACCCTCTGCACTGTGATGGTCTCGGACGGGTATGCAGAGTGCCGCTGCTGGCTGTGGCTGTCCCAGCTGGGCAAGGGGCTGCAGCCAGCAGTGGGCAGCTGGGAAGTGGTGATGGAGCACTCTGATGTGGAATTCCTCAGCCAGATAAGTGACTGTTTCAGTTTATGCTTTTGACAAGAGCAGAGGTTTTCTATTTTAGACAGTCACAAAAGGTGAGCACGTAGTGTTTAGGGGGAAGGCAGCTCAAGCAGTGATCTGGGCACAGAGAAACAGGGAAAGGGAAGAAAAAGTGTCTTTGAAATGATCCCACTTAACCGTCAAGTAACTATTACCATGGCACAAACCCAAATTGATATACTGCCTCCACAACACTTTGATTCACTCCTGTAGCCAGGTGCTGAGAGTGACTGTAATAATACAGGGTGTTTCAACAGAGAAGAACATAGGGGAGCAGACAGGCAAGACAGTAGTCAGAAAGCAAGCTGTCTACTGTACAGGCAAGGCAGCCACTTCAAAGAGTGAGGAAATCTTTTCAAGGATGTTATTGTTGGAAGCTACACAAGAGTTCCAGTGATGTTAATGCCCAGTTACTACTCTCTCCCACCAAAAAGAATTTTTGTCCTGGTGAGGTGACTTTCCCCATGATGGGGTGACAAGTGATCTCTGATCCTTTTGTTTTATTCCAGTTACTTGCAGATTCCCTGCTTTTCTAGCCCATGGTGACCGCTTCTTTGACTTGGAAGTTCAAAGTGGCAGAGCCACGAGCCTCATTTTACAAGTGGAGAGACACATGAAGAGTTTATTTTAGTCCTAGGAAGCACCACAGATTCCCACACTTTTATTCTTCCCCTTAATCTGTTGGAAACCTCAAACATCCAGCAGGACTGTATATAAAGAAGAGGGACTGCTGTTTCCTTTCTGCATCTTAGTTTCAACACTTTCTGCCAGTGGATGCTGACAGCAACCTACTACTTAAGGCATCACTACTGGCTTTAGATGCAGTTTCCCAAGCCTGTTACCTCTAGGCTACATTATGACACACCGGTATCATCTTACTCCAGCAGTTTCTAGTATTTACCATAACAGCTCTCATGTCACATCTGCCTTCCTTATACTTAAGGTGCAGCTTGAGGCAGGTGGAGCAAAATCAACACAGAGAAATCCTAAATCTCCCCTCTTTCCTCATGCTCATTGCTAACCTGGCATGAGAAGGGTTGCTTTGGAAATGGAGGAGGCAAAATCTCATTCAGGAAAATACTGGAGGCAGGTGATAGGGGGGGATGCTAATATATCAACCCCACTCTCTGACTGGCACAGCCCCCCCTTGCACTGAGAAAATTGGTTTGTGTTTGATTCTGCTGATGTAGCAAACCAAAACGGCAAGTCAATTTGTGATAGAAGATTGAAAAAAAGAAGCAACCTGGTTTATTAATCCCAGAAGAGACAGGACTACATTAACCAAACCTGTAACCTCCAAGAATGAATCAATTTACTTCTTAAACCCTTATCTTGATTTTTGACTCTCACAGTCTGGATTTGCACATACTGTAAACTTTCATGGTATTCAGATTCCCATACAGGATTTCAACATGAAAACGGACAGGATTCCGGTCTGTTCCATTAAATCTTCACAGATGATCCATGTTTGAGACAAAATTCATGGCATGTAGTCAGTGTAGCTGACTGATCATTTTGTTACAGTTGCCTATTCTGAGGCAGTTATTGTATCTCAAATCATTTTAAGATACGGAGTCATTTATCAGACTACCTTTGAGATGATTGTAACTACAGGAGAAGCACTTTAATTGGGAGATTGCATAAGATGATATTGTATCATAAATGCAAAGGAACAAAAAGAACAGAAATAAAGGGAATAACCTGCAAAATGGAAATGTCATGAATAAAAAAGGATCATCACTAGATTATAGTTGTATTTCGTCTTAACCTTACCAACATTCAATCTTTATATCACATTTTCTACACCACAGTATTAAGACTTGGGATTTCTCTGCTACCTCCTCATGCACATTTTAATTAGATCTATGTAGAATTCTATACAAAATCAGGTCAGCTTGGGGTTTCTGGTGTCAGCCTCGAAGGCTACAGCCTCAGATTAACCCCATGGAAGACATTAGGGTTAACCAGTCCTTACCCCTTCCTCTTCCATTCTTATCCAAACAAACAAGTTAATTTTGAAAACGTGGAATGAACTTCAGGGGAAGAAAACACAACTTGAACCATCCTGAGTCTGGCCTAATTTTAATGGAAGTGTCTTGCTACCATGTGCTTCTCAGTTTGGCAGCAGTCAAATGCCTCCTCGCTAAGGTCTATCTCTGCACACATGTGTTGCCTGCAGTTAAAAATGCTGTCCCAAAACAGATTCCAAAGAACGCATTTAAAAAAAAAACACACCTTAATTCTACTTGTAAAGGACAATTTGGTGTCTAGCAAAACCAGTGTCTACTGACTGCAGAAAATACAGTCACCTTCATCATCCTAATTAATGCCCATACAGACCCACAAAATCTCACTTTCATCAGTACTATGATTCCTACCGTGTGACTGTAGCAGGATGCTTACCTGTACAATTATTCTGCATTATATGACCAGTGCTGCTGGGAAGTAGGACTAACATTGTTTTGGTATAAAATGGCCCTAGTAATTCCTTGGATGTTGTTATAAACCAGCAAGTACTGAAGATGTTGGCTGTGCTTGGCTGACTGACTTTGGACATTAGTGGCAAAAGGTTGGGAATCTGAGAAAAGCTGAAGACCTCATAGTAAATACAAATTACAATCTCTGATTATTTTTGCAGTGCAATATTTATTGTGACACAGAGGCTCAGCTATGCAGATTATTTCTAGGCACCTGTAGACTTTCCTCACCTAAAATCATTTAGTGCTGCAGATAAAGTAGACAGTTCTAGAGTGTTTATTGGTTTAAAATTTTAACATCAGGGAAGTATCATTTTTTCCCTCAGGAGGAGCCAGGTATTATGTCCTATTTTGAGTGGGAGAGAGATTCCACCTGAAGAAGGGTAAAGTGGAGGATCTGACAGCAGCAGGGATGACTCAGACACTATAAAGGAGAAGAAGATGCAGTAAGGTCTGCAGCTGAGATAAGATGATTTATTATCATCAAGCCACATCACCTGCCAGGTGTACTGATTAGGTGTTTGCAACATGCATGTAACAGGGAAATTAATTACTCCACTGATTTTAAAAAGCACTCCAAAATAAAATGAGTCATATTCCTCCTATATTTTGTATTGTTGCTAAAGACAATACAATTATAATCCACTGGTTTAGCTTTGATGATACAGTGACTTCCTGGTTACTTTAGGGAGCTGATTTCTAGTACTGTAAGGACAGAGTGGGACAGTAAAACTTACTGGTGATTAATTGTTTTACTATTTATGTTGCTTTCACATGTACAAAATAAATAGTCTATATACGTTTATTGCACTGGCTGTACCAAATATTTTGACTGTTTTGTTGTTTTTTAGTTGTTTGGGGTTTTTTTTCCCCAAAACCAGGTATTCCTTAAATACCCATGCACCCCTTTGTCCATCACATAAGAGCAGGGAAGGACTATTCTTAACAGAAAAGGTATTTTACACTTGCCCAACTTACATCCAGTCAAATGGTAATATCTCACAAAAGCTTGTGGTACGTAAGACCAAACAGAGCCACAAATCTCTGCCATTAAGTCTGTACTGGTAGTGTGGCCCCAAGATTGTTCAGAAATTTTCCCGCAGGCCCATCCATTTGCAACTAATACAAGTTTGATAAATGCCTTTTAGCTCTAATTTGCTTTTATTATCATCATCACTCTTGACAGGTACTGAGTGACACAGCAGAGAGAATGAATTTCCAAATCCCTAGGTTCTGTGTCATCTCAATGGCACAGCTCTAGATTTCAGTCATACAAATGCACCTGCAAACCACATTTTAAATCAGTACATTAAAGTTTTCACTGGCTTTGCATTAAGTCAAAGTTTCAAAAAACTACCCTGTGGCTTCTGTTATCAATCTCAACTCACACATAGTATCAGATGGTCACAGTGAATTGTTCATAACAGTCAAGGAAGTTTATTAAAAATCATCCTCATGTAATTGTTTTTAAATTAATTCAAATAATCAATTTGAAAATCACAATACATGTAATACTTAACCAGGAAACAGATTATATCATTCACAAAAATTAACATCTAATGAGTATGAACAGCATGACTGTTCTCAGTCAATGTGAACAGTCACATTCAGAAATACATGCTGTAGAAATTTTAGTTCTGAAATACACTTAGCTGCTGTAGCTCTTCTTATAATGATGCCACAACAACACACTAGAACGTGTAATGTTGTTCTAGAAGTTTACCTTAATTGGATTATCTAAGAATGTTAGTGATTGTCACCAATATTGTCCCTGCTTTTGTGTCACTGAGAGTCACAAGAAACAAAGTTATAGAGACAAAGGCAAAAACTGAAATCACTCCTTTGTCAATCTTGGCTACATTATTGTGTTTCAACCTGGAAAATAAGTTACACATCAATTAGACCTTTTCAAGATTTGGAAAACACTCTCCACCCATGTTGTTTTCCTTCATACTTAGTAAGGGTGACAGTGGTTTGCTTTGAGTGAGTTTGTAGGCAGAGGAAAAAAAAAAAAAATCTTGTTCTGTATTTTGGTAGTGAAATTACAGGGTTTTGTAATCAATGTTCAAAAACTGGAAAGGAAAAGGATGCTTTGACTTATTGAAACTTTTGATGGAATTATACACATTATTTAGGTGTATGTGTAGAAGTGGCACTTAGTTATTTAATGTTTTTATTTAACATACTGGACTCTCGCTTCTTCTAAGTCCAGTTTTAGTTAGTTCCTATTTATCCTACTGGAGCCATTAAAAGAGTATCTTTTAGGAATGTTTTCTTCATTCCTCGGGTTCTACAGGAAGAGAATTACATGTCATAAACATCATGCAAAACACATTGACATTTAATGTGAAACTTTTCCTAAAACTTTTAATTAAATCCTTTTTTTTAATCTGAAATTTTATACCAAACTGTTTCTGTTTGTTGCTTAAATGAGTAAGAGAATTCAAAGATGTATCACTAGTAGTCTGAGGTGTACCGTTTAGGAGCCTGTTGGAGGGCTTTAATTCAAATAAAGGTTTTCTGAATTTTCTGTTGCATAGAAATTCTTGGAAGGCAGCTATTGGAGCTGAAGCAAAAGATGAATTCTTTACACTTGAAACTGAACAAGATAGGATACTTGAGCTGGTCAGCATGTAGAGCAAAAAGACAGGAAAGCTGGAGGAGGATTTGACATCTCTTAAATTATTGTATCAAATGTACATATTCTGGAAAGATAAATACCAAGATGATGTTATCCGTCTCTTTGCCTGAGACCTGTTTCCTTAGCTCTCTTTTTTAAAAAAAAAAAAAAAAAAATTAATAAAGCTTTTCCATTATTAATTATAATCATGACTCTGCAAACCAAAATGTTCTGATTAGTGAACTTTTTCACAAAACTTCTGGGAAATCTCAATGTCCTCCACCAGATATTCCTAATGCCCAGTACTTTGCAGATTTAGTATTAAGTGATCAAATACCAGCCCAGAGCCATTTCAGGTAATTGAATCCCATGATTTGGGACCAGGTGTAGAAAGATGTTCAAACTAATTATTTAATAATTGAAAACAATAACCAGTGTAGTTAAATCTCTTGCTGATTTTCTAATGTTTATTAATTTAGGCACCTGTGTCTTCTGCACCACTTTCTTTCAAAATGCTTACAAGAATATGCATAGCATATAAATTTAAAATGAATGTGATTACCTCGATACACACTCTAGGCGCTTAAGTGATTAGAAGAGCATTATTATTTTAATTGTTATATAGATTTCATTCTTATGAGTCTGCTTATTAAATAGTTGTTTAAATTCTTAGATAGACATCAAGGTGCAGAGTTTTCATTAAACACTCACTCTGCCACTTTCCACTACCTCTTTAAATGGCCTGATTTAGGAAGAATCACAGAAAATGTTTCCATAAAAAATAGGCAAATACAACATTCATAAATAGTCAAGATAAATAAATGAAAACCAACATCGACGCCAGCACCCTTATCAGCAGAAAAATCATTGCCCTTTCACTAGTGTAATTTTACTTCATTCTATTGTTTATGCAAACTGCATTGAAGAACCATCTGAAAGAAAGGAGGTTTATAATTATTATGAAAAATCAGCAACATCTATTCTAAATCAGTTTGTGCCTTCTTTCCAAGGGCTTTATATGGTAGAGCAGATGTTAGACCTCACACATTAATTTCACCCACCCTTGCTTCATTTAGCTATGTATATTATTTTAATTACCTTCTCTACCTTCAAGGCAATTCCCATTATTTTTTTACTTTGCTAATGCACCCGGTTAAAGAAAAAAACCTGTAAGTGGGGCAATCAGGAAAGGGTAAAATGGCACTAAGTTTAGACTTCTTGGTGTCTTTTCTTTTTCCTTTTTTCCACTCCCTTTACTGTGACTAAATAATAACTACTGGAAGGAATAATTTTACAAGAGGGAGTTATCTGTTATTTTTATTTGGTCCCAATACTGCTAATTAACAGCAGATATGAAAGGTCCTGTAAAGGTTTTAAAAATCTAACAAAATCTGGTTTTACCTTCTATTCTTTTTCTACAAACAGAATTCTTATACTACTATGAAATGGGCTGCTTTAGCCTTAAAGTCATAGAAAAGAAGTATGAATATAGCAGAATAACAACATGATTTATCAGCATGAACAAAATAAATGGACAGTATTAACTGTATCATTCCAGCAGTCTACACAGCAGTCCTAATGCCTTAACAGAATGTGTGAAAGTAAATGAAATGGCAGCATGATTACACTGATTACAGTGGTTACAAATACGTTAGGCTACATTCATGCTTCAGTGGGGCTGTAATTATACTTCAAAGAAATGCTGCTCCATTCTTACGGCATCCCTGCTGTTTGTTTCCTCTTATTTTGTTCTTAGCATCATAGGCCCCGGTCCTGCAGACACTTACTCGTAGGTGTAACTCTTTGTTTCAGTGGTGGGAAAAAATCACCCTTTGTGCATATCAGTAGTATTGGCTATAAACTCTTCCAACTCTTGTATGCTGCTACAGAAGTGCCATCAAATAATAGGGTTTGGTATGATTTAATACCATTCCTAATTTCCTACAGAATAAACCTTTTGAGCTTTCATTAAATTGGTTGGTAAAGAGTGTAGGGAGTATGGCTGCTCAATATCAAACAGTTCTCTTCTCCACCTTGCCCCTAGGTATTAGTACTGAACAGAAGAAATCCAAACCTTTGTGATTTGTCTTTGATTAGTGCTGCCTCATGCTGCAAGCAGTACTTCAGGAAGAAAGATGAATTTGTTGCTGTTGTTTCTCACTTCCCATTGGCAATGCATGGCAGCACCTACCTAGCCTAAAGCTGACTGTTATATTTCATTTAAGAAAAGGTACAGAAAAGGAAAATACATTTTGATGTGTCTGCATTTTGTCTATACTTCAAAGGCACTGACATTTTACAGCAGCTTTTTTTCTTTCTGTCTTTCCCCTCAGATAATGATGTGACACCATCAACGCAGAATACAGAAGCAGAATGCGGTAGAGTCTGGGGGTGACTGTCAAGTCGTCTGATTTCTCTTAAGTGCCCCCTTGCTTTCCTTCAGATACCTGCTGGCAATGGTAAGGCAGCGCTCCCCTCACTGTCTGGACTTTTTTGTGTGGTTTCTTACTGTGCTGACCTGTGATTTGCAGAACTTTCTCTGGATCCCATAGCTGAGCACAGGTCTGAACGCTCCAGGTGTGGTCCTCAAGCAAGTCTAGCTCTGCCACAGGCTCAAAATGTACTGTAGAGCAAACCATAAAGTCGGAATCAAACCCAAAGGACCTACTTGTTAAAAAAAAAAATAAATTATTTATTTGTTCCTTACCAAGCCAAATCAAACCTTAAGCTCTGCTCTCCTTGAGGCTGAAGTGCTACTAGAAAAACCCCCGAAGTACTACTGTTGTCATAGAGAAAAGGAGGTTGGGAACGCTGAAACCACAAAAGGGATGCAGAATCAAATCAAGGAAAACCCAGGATATTGTTGTGACTTTGTACCTTTGGAGAGACTCAGGAACCAGAAACAGCAGTTGAGAAACAAGCAATCTGTGTCATGGGGAAAATGGGGCAGCTGCTACACTGGAGGCACTTTGGCCTCTACGATCCATACCCAGTAACTTCTCTGGGGCTTTACCACCTACTCATAGAGACTTTGGCCCGTTTGTGTGCATGGAGGCGCGCTCACATTTTTCACAGAACTGCGGCTCAGACAGCAGTAAGGATTTTCAGTATCTTCAGGCAGCGGTCAAACCAGGTGAGCCAAACCCAAATCTCCACCTTCCTGAGTGGAGCTAAGCATGTCGTAACTGAAGGTTGCTCTCTGCTTGTCAGACACAGTGATATATGAAGGTAATTGCTTCCGTGTGCATTTAATTACAGTACTGTAATTAGCAGGTTGCAAGAGCAGATGCAGAGGGTCTTTTCATAGAGTAGACTCTGATAGGCCATGAAAACATCTCAAAAAGAAAAGGGCAGAGCAATGTCACATTGTAACGCAGCTCTTTGAGCCTGGAAAAGAGGGTTAATTAGCTGATGGCTCTACTCTTCGTCTTCATTTCTTAAGGTGGAGGGAACATGGTGGGAAAGAGACTGATTTATCTTCATGAATTTTTAGAATTAGCAATAAGCACCAAACCTTTGTTCCGCCCAGCATCGTGGCTTGGGCTTGATGCTGGGGCAGGGACCAATGAAAAACGGAACAAAAACTCCACGAAGATCCTCATCCTCTCTGGGGAAAAGGAGAGCGAGAGATACAATCTTTGAGTAGAGTTCACCATGGCAACTAGAGCAGTCCTTCCTATCATTTCTCGTCGTGAGAGAGCAGTGATGATTCTGGGTTAATGCTGCATGCAGGGACTTGTAACTCACCTGTACTTCCTCAGCACCTATTAACCAAGTTCATTTTTCAAAGTATCCCTTAGTGCTTTGTGGCAGCAAATGGCAGTGAGGTTACCCAGATCAGCTCTGTTTCAGCCGTGGGTAACTCTGCGAAGGTTTTGAGGGTCAGTCAAGTTCAGAGCTGTTTGACAGGGAAATTGTGTCACTGCGTAATGACAAGCAAGGTGAGGATTTTACACTAGATGAGATGTGGTTTCAAGTCCTTTAAGAAAGCTGTGGTCTTGGTAGCTGTGGGAAAGGGAATATAGCAGCGCTCGTGTTGCAAGGCACATCAAACTTAAATTTAATAGTTCAGGAATTGTAATAAACAGAGAGATTTAAACTAACCTTTTTTCCTATTAAGAAACTTCACATCTTGTGTGTTCTTTAACTTACATTATTATCCAACTTAAGTATTAGGTCCTGGTATTCATATTTATTGAAGTTACCTACTAAAGGGATTAAAGAGCGTAGTCTTTTTAATTGTGCTTGCAGAAGTCAGTACAAATTGCACATTTAATTATTGTGTACTTAAAATCTGATAATCACAGAAAATCAAATACACAGCTTGGTTGATTCAGAAAGTATTTTTAATAGGGCACTATTAAATTATAGAGTTAAACGTTATTAGATATATTTATTCATGAGAGATAATTTGATATGTAACAAAATAAGCCAATACATGGTGTAACCTCTTGCAGTCTAATTTTCATGGATGAGCTCTTGCATATTTAATATCCTTTGAGGATATATTTTAACCTAGACTAATTACTGCTTTCCTCTTATTTCTGTTCAGTTTGACATCGATGTTTGGCTAAAATAATGTAATATTGTTATTACTGAGTAAATTAAGTAAATCTAGCTTATTTAATTTAGAGCCATTGTAGATACTGTAAATGGCCTGATGTAGGTTATGACAGCAAGCGTTGTACACAAACGAAAAATAGCTATTGGTAAAAGAAGACTAATACATTAAAATCATCTCTATAAAGAAATCTTATTCATATTGCATGGTGAACACCATCAGGAATATTTTCTAATCTATGAGGCTGTTTTATAGTATCTGTTTCTCATATCATCATGGTAAATTGATAAAGAGGAGTAAAGTAAGAAATTAATGGTGATATAAGTTATTCTTACATTATTAAGACAATTCAGCTTAAAAGACTATCAGGATAGCTGGGGACCTCGTCAGAAACTTTCAATAGACAGAATACCTGAGCACAGAGATTTTGTACTTTAAAGTAGGTTAATTAATTAATTGAGAACCTGTGTCATGGCTGTGATATATACATTAATTTTGTGTCTGAGAAAATTTTTAATGAAATGTTTTAATTTTGTTCTCAGTGACATCTTAATAAAATGCACTGATAGGTCAGGTTATATATTTGTACTTTTTGGTATAATGCCAGCAGTGTCAACTGGCTTAAGCAGATCAGCTTTGCTTTGCTTGGTTCATCGGCCAAACGTCTTGCTACATTTTGCTTTCTTTGGTTCATCAATTTTTTAACATACTAAAGTTTTAATAGGTCTTTCTTGTATGAAAATAATTTACAAAATATTAAATATGAAAAATAAAGAGAAAACTTACATTGATGTAACTTTAAATTGCATTTGATTTTACAGTTATAATAAGTGCAATAGACTGAAAGTTTTCTAGGTGAGTAGTGAGATAAAATAGTTCATCTTTTTCCTATATCAAGCTTGATTAGTAAAAGCTGAAATTCTCAGTGCTTTTTGTGAGGCTAAGATCCTTTCTTTACATGTTGGATTGACTAAAATAAGTAGTGATTTTGACTACATGCAGATCTTTTATGTGGTTCAACCATTTTAATTTTATCAAATTTTTTCAACCGTAGATCAACTAAACTTTAAAACAGGAAAACCACTCTTCACTGAAAAGTAAAAACTTAATTTTAAAAAAGGCATGTTTTGGATACTTAAAGAAATTTAGGAACGAGGTCTTGAAACTTCAAGAATCATCTAAACTGACCCTTTCTCAGAGATGGTTTCAGATTCGAAGACCATTTTGAGATTCAAGGCATCTTTTGCAGAATTTCTGACCCAGCTGGTTAGATGGTTGAGGTTAGTAAGTCACAGCCTGGGAAACATTCATTGTTTTAAGCAGAAACTTAGAACGATACACAAAATGAAGGGACTAGTGGTAACTGCACAACCACATATGCAAGGATTTGACTTTGTGCCTATATGTATTGCTTGACTTACTCCATTTACACTGATGGGTACTAAATTAGTCAAGTGTGATTAAAAATCAGCCCTCTGAGCTCTATAGAACTTCAGTGATGATCTCATCATGAACCATGATTTAGGGAAAGTTAACAAAATGACTGGTATTACAGCTAGTAGTTTAAATAATTGTGCTTGATGCTAAAAAAAAAACATATGAAAGCAGATAGCTTCCTGCTGAAATGAAGTTGGATGCATTTTGGCAGCTCTTAAGGACATACACTTTATCTTTGGAGCTTTCAGAGCAAAGCTCATGAAGAGTTGAGCCATATACTAATATGACGGATATAAAATATGTTTCAATAAAGTCATAATCCTTCTATTAAAAGTTTTGTTGGGTTTTGCTTTTTTTTTTTTAATTTTCAACTGGTTTCAGAATTCCTATTGCATTGCTGTTGCAAGTATTACATATGTTAGATATGATAGAAAGGTTAGTGCAATCAGTTGGAATCTTGGTCAGCCTTTTATAAATGCTTGTGACAGTCGAGGTCCCATAACAAGACACAGACAATGAACATTGTACTCAATCTTTACCAGAATGAGGCATGGAAGTGCTTTCTGCTGAAGAGTTCTATACAGAAATGTGTTTTATGGGCTCATTCAGACTGAAATGCAGTAAGATCCGTGGATTAAGAGAGGAAACGTGTTTGCCATCAGATTTCCTCTCAAAATTTTGATGTTGCTGCTCCAGGAGGTTATGCTAGAGAATATGTCCTAAAGAACTAGAATACAAGTAAATTTGGTTCTTGGATCAGCTCATTCTGAATTTTGCTGTTGTGCTGGCCTATGGCAAGTAAGAACCTTGTAGGTATCTCAATCAAATAGAGATCTTTTTGATGATGAATGCTGACGAAGTAATTCTCACACCACGGATTTTGTGTATTTTGAAATGTTCTCTACTGTCAAGAAAGCGTTCAGATTTTTAGAGCCAGGAATACATGAAAACTTCCATTATTCCCCACGCTGTATAGAAATTTCTTCTAATAAATAAGTAAATCTGATGACTTCATCATCATGCTGCTCTCATGGAGCTTGATAGGAAAATCACCCATGATCTTGGTTTTTCCCCCTTGAATTTGTTGGATTGCTGGTGCTCTCAGGTTTCTCTGATTTGGCCATAACAGTGAAAAACAGAAGATACTAAATTAATCGGCTGCCCAGAGCTCAGGATTGACTGTGTTGGGGGCTGAGGCCAATGTATTAATAGAAATGTCACTGCCACAGGTAGGAGTAACCAAACCAGCTTTATGCTGCTTTCACAGATCTAGTCATTAACATCAGCAACTGTGTAAACCTGCTTCTTGTGTGAAAGTGAAGAATCCTTCCGCAATATCTAGAATGCATGTAATGAAATATCCCATAATCTTCTGGCTGAGAAAAAGACTTATCTGACCTTATCTGACTCCATGCATCTGTAGAGGTTGCCTGGCAGAAGAGGGGTCTGTGCTTTCAGTGCCTCTGATCCAGAAACACATGCTGAGTTTCATGTAAACTCAGCTGGCTCAGAGCTATGAACTGATACAAATACCAAATATTTTTTCCCCTCTATCAGCTACCGAGAAAGTAAAATTGCTTCTAATCAAAAGGACGGCCCTGCCTTTGCAATTGTTTGCTCAACTATTTTTCTGACTGGTCTGCTTGATGGGCAAATGTGCAAGGAGATGGAAAACTTAATCTTTCAACATGAAAGAATACCAATGCACTGTGAAGAACTGTTTCTAGCTCGCTTCTCTGGTGTGGATTCACGTTGCTGCTTGTTTCCTAAAACTGGCTACCAGGTTAGCTTCTGATGTGTTTGATGATGCATGTCATGGTATCTGGGAACGCCCAGCAACATGCCAGCGGTATTATAGGATTTACTAAAGCAAAGACTATTCTGCAACTAAATTAAATCATATATTAACAACACATCAAAGTTTTAGAAACTTTGTATTGCTCTGTTTTCGTTACCTGTATGCCTTGTTCAAAGTGCGCACACTATTTCTTTCCAAAGCAACTGAGCTAGTAAAATACACATTATTCAGTGTGCATATTTTGGGACTGTGTAATCAGCAATTAAAGACAGAGAACCAAAGCATATTATACTTCATTTTGCTGACATCTTGCATAAAGCAATGTCAAAATATGGGGATATTTGGTAACCTTTTCTTGTGGGTATTTGGCACCTGGTTTTATGAATTAGTATACTTAGCAAGTCGTTTTTTCTCATATCTACTAAAAATAACAACATGAACTCTAAGAGGTTGTCAACGTATTACTTCCCAAGGGAGAATTTTGCTCTTCTCTCTCATTTATCTAGGCATGTGTAGAGGCTTTTGACCCATTTAGCATAGATAAATGACCCATGATGTGAAATTTCCCAACAGTTTAATAATGCATTTAACTCAAAGTGACACTTGCTTGCAGCTGCCTTAAAGCAGTTTCCAGGCTATATATGTCTCTTTGAAATGATGTATGACAAGTAGGAAAGCTTCCTTGATAGAACCCCAGATCCCATGGGTGAGTAACAAGAAAATCCTTTTTAGATTGCCAGCAGCAAATTTATACTTCGCAAGTCTTTATTTAATTTTATCTGTTTTTCAATATCATTTACGGTTATGACCATTAGTCTAAAGCTCACAGTAACTTCTATACAAATTATTTTTTCTTCACAGTAATGAATGGTAAAGGCTTTTATTGATCCCTGCCCCCCCCCCCCCTTTTTTGCCACAAAATACCAGAAATAAACCCCTTGTCTTACCACTGAAAATGTTTTTGTAATCCTTAGACTAACTTAGCTGTATCAAAATTCTATTACTTCTGAAACCCAGGTAGTGAAACACAGAACTACATTCTGTGTATGTTTAACATCAGGAAACTTCCTTAAGAAAACTCCCTTACGTATCTGAAGACACAAGTCTGAATGATAGCTCTTAATTTTTGCGTGCATAGTTTTAAAGCAGTTGTTGATGAGCGTATGGAAAGATTTTCATTAAAGCTGCTTCTAGTATAGTGAGCAATTTCCCGTGATAGATGCCATATTATTAGCGAGAAAGATTTAAGAAAGCAAGAAATAAACATTTGACTTAAGGAGACAAACACTTCTAAGTAGACAATCAAATTTATTATTTAATAACATTTATTTCTAGTATTAAAAGAGAAGTCCAATAACCAAAGTTGGATCCTGTAGTGTCCTGAATCATTTAGCACAAATAAATGGTATAGGGTCCCCAAAGCCTACAAACAGAAAACCCAGTTTCAAATAATAATTAAAAAAACCAAAACAAAACAAAACCAGAAAAATAAACCAGAAAAAAGAGTCCTGTCCACAAGGAAAAGTTAATGTGGGCAGAGGGAGAAGAGGAAAAAAAAAACTCGAGACGGCCACAGGCCAGATGATTAGAACAGAAACAGAGGGTTCACAGGATGTTTGTTACCTAGGACTCTGATCGTTTTTCTTCAGCTCTGTTGCTTCCTTTTGCCTCCAACTTCCTTCTGTCTTATGTGTGTTTCTCGGCCACAGTGACATTCCCCTTGCTTAGTTTCCCTTGCGGGATCCCTGGACTCATCAAGGTCCAGGCTGTATAGTGATACTTTTTGTTGGGTGTTTGTACAGCATGCGGGAGAATTTGACCCTGACCCACAATTTGTAATACAGGTATGAAATAATTGGATTTGGGTAGTTTACTCCAGCTGCCCTAACTGAGCCTGGAAAATGATAGCAGAACAATATCCCGGAGAAAAGCTAGCTCCTGTGCGCAGCATAAAGGCTATTCTGCTGCTTGCTGCTCTCGTATTCATAGCAGTTTAAGCCTGTCTCCTCTGCTCCATTTCAGTGTAAAGTCAAAGAAGCTAGCTTAAATCACAGAGTGCTTTTGATCTAGATCTAAACATGGCTCATATTTGAGCTTTGCTGGCTACCATGCTGAGAGGCACGTGAAGCAGCCTACCTGAAGTTTATTCAGAGAGGATGGTACACTCAGAAGCGTGTGAGCATGGCTATGTTAGGCCTCTCACAATACCGGCAAAATAATTGGGTACAAATTGCCTGAGCTAACTTTACCTATCTAACCAAAGTTAGACATCTGTGCTCTTCAGTATGGGGAAAGGGAATGGCATTCCAGAGAGGAATTCACTCACCCTAACGTTGCCCATCTGTGTTTGAATGAGAATAACCAGATTTTGGATGGTCCTTTCTTTTATTCCTGACTACAAAAGAATCCTTCTGTTAGAGCTGTAACTGTTAGCCAGCGTGACCAACACAATCTAGCAAAACCGGGAATTCCTCCCTAAAGCAAATGAACTCCAAAGGGCAAAGAAACCCCATCCCACTGATGATGCAGCTTATTTTATTCAGGGAACAAGATAGCGTTTAGAAGTCTTATTGCCAAAAACCCCTTCATTTGTTGACACGAAATACAGGTTGACTGGAACAGACTTGCAGAGGCTAATTCTTTCCAGCCTAGACAAGGTCAACGTCACCATTAAAAGCACTAGTTGCCAGCTCCCTGTGCTTGACTGGCCAGTGGAAGTTGACTGCATCGTGCCTCACCTTTGATACAGAGCGATTCTTCCTAGTTGGGGATGAGAACAGCTTTTACAGTGTAAGCTTGGATAAGCCTGCTAAAAGGGTGAAGCTGCCGACTACCGTGTAAAAGATAAGCACAAGAAACAGCAGAAGTGAGGCAGGGAGCCTATATCAAAGTTAATGAAGAAGGCACAAGGTCTAAGGAAAGGAGGAAATTCTTCTAGGAGTTTGGGTTAGTATGAACTTGGAAAGATCAATTTGCTGCTGAACCATTTGAACTGAGCGACAGAGTTCATTTTGAGAAAGACATACAAACCAAAGCTTGCACAGCTAGTGCCTCAGATCAGAGTGACCTGATGAGCTGCACTCTGCGAGAGTGTAGCTCTGAAGCTGCAATACACTTAGAGCTTCAGTGGCAAGAAGCAATCTCATTTTGTAACATGTCTGCTTTTGGGAATTTAGAAATTTCCCTCACAGATGAATTAATTAGAAATAGCTTATTTACTAGGAAAGGAGACAGATGCCAATTCATCTTCTTTTTTGAAATGTAAAGAAAATCAATGATATATACACTTTAGTTTCCTCTTTGTAACTCCAGATACTGGATTTATAAATACGAATGCATTTGAAAGACATTATTACAACATTTCTCACTAATAATATCTGGCTTTAAATATTTGTGCCTACGCACTTCCCCAAAATAAATAAAATCAAACCTTCCAAAGAATATTCTTTGCAAGCTGCTTCTCTAAAGTGCAAGTTTATTTGATTTAAGCTTCTTCACCAGTCATTGTTAATGAATAATTATTCAGTATTTCAAACTGAAACAGATAGCTTCAATTAGTATGATTAATACTGATATACAACCTCATTTGCATAATTACAATATATAATAAAATAATTTCCAAATACGTATCTTTGTTATTTGTGTTACCAAAGGCCTGAAAAAAAGACATTATGTTTCCAAATCATCAGAAGACACGGTTATAATACTGTGTGACTAAAATTGAAAGGTAGAATTATTTTTCATCACCATGCATTAGAAGGCTTTGGCAAAATAAAAATTCTATCTCTGAGAAAGATAGAATTAATCTACTAAAAGTATGTATCTGCTGAAACAGATATTCTTTCCCTACTTTTAAATATTTGGAGCTGGTTTACATGAAAATTAACTAAGATTCTTCATGGAAACAGCATTTGGCCTTTTGGAATGTATGGAGTATTTTTTATGTCTTAAAAGCTTTAACGAGCCTTGTTTCTTTTGCAAGTTTTTGAGTGCTTTTTACTGCTCTGAGGAGAAGGCTCACTTTCCATTCTGCATGCCACTTATTTTGAATGCTCTAATGAAGGCACAGTAGGCTCAAAAATGCAGTCCTTGGTACAGTTTACATTTAATAGCCAGTTTCCTTTTTCTGAATTTATTGTTTTGATTTCAGCTAAACTGATGTGACATCAGAGTGATTACTACTGGAAGTAGCTTGCTGCATCTTGAATTGTAGGAGCTGCATTGAAAACAGGTGGTAATACTCATACCTCCAAATAAATGAGACGTAACAGTTAGGTTTCATCAAGACTGTCAGAAGAAAAAGGCTGAGGAAATACTGTCTGGAGAATCAGAGCATCAAGGAAATTCCATGTTCCTGAGGCTGCTTATTTAGTTTTTACTCAGGCAGTTCCTGAAATCAATACAGTCATTTAGCCAGTAATTAGCCAATAATTTTTCTAAGGAAGTAGGAGAAGGAACCTCAAATGGGAGGGGGAACATAAGAGAGCAGATGAAGTAATGGCCATAGCAAGAGAGAGCAAAAGCAAGCACAGTTCTGAGAAGGCTTGAAAATGTGTAGCTAGATAATAAATGTAAGCAGAATGCAGCTGATTTGTTCCTACCTTGGAAAATGATTAATGTCCTTTTACTCTTGTGTGGTGGGTTGACCCTGGCTGGACACCAGGTGCCCACCAAAGCCGCTCTATCACTCCCCTCCTTAACTGGACAGGGGAGAGAAAATATAATGACAGGCTTGTGGGTCAAGGTAAGGACAGGGACATCACTCACCAGTTACCATCACGGGCAAAACAGACTTGACTTGGGAAAATTAGTTTCATTCATTACCAATCAAATCAGAGTAGGATAATGAGAAATAAATCCAAATATTAAAACATCTTCCCCCTACCCCTCCCTTCTTCCCAGGCTTAACTTTACTCCTAATTTTTCTACCTCCTCCCCCACAGTGGCACAGGGGGATGGGGAATGGGGGTTGGGGTCAGTTCATCACACGTTGTCTCTGCCGCTTCATCCTCCTCAGGGAGAGGACTCCTCACTCTTCCCCTGCTCCAGTGTGGGGTCCCTCCCACAGAAAACAGTCCTCCATGAACTTCCCCCATGTGGGTCCTCCCCATGGGCTGCAGTTCTTCACAAACTGCTCCAATGTGGGTCCCTTCCCCGGGCTGCAGTCCTTCAGAAACAGACTGCTCCAGTGTGGGTCCCCTGCGGGGTCACAAGACCTGCCAGAAAACCTGCTCCAGCGTGGGCTCCTCTCTCTCTCTATGGGGCCACAGGTCTGCCAGGAGCCTGCTCCAGCGCAGGCTTTGCATGGGGTCACAGCCTCCTTCAGGCATCCCCCTGCTCCTGCTCCGGCGTGGGGTACTCCCTGGGCTGCAGGTGGAGATCTGCTCCACCGTGGACCTCCATGGGCTGCAGGGGGACAGCCTGCCTCACCATGGTCTTCCCCATGGGCTGCAGGGGAATCTCTGCTCCAGCGCCTGGAGCACCTCCTCCGCCTCCTTCTTCACTGTCCTGGGGGTCTGCAGGGTTGTTTCTCTCACATCTTCTCACTCCTCTGTCTGGCTGCAGTTTCTGTTGCGCAGCAACTTTTTCTTCCTTTCTTAAATACATTATCCCAGAGGCACTACCACCATCACCGGCGGGCTCAGCCTTGGCCAGCAGTGGGTCCACCTTAGGGCTGGCACTGGCTCTGTCGGACACAGGGGAAGCTTCTGTCAGCTTCTCACAGAAGCCACCCTTCTAGCCCCCCAGCTACCAAAACCTTGCCACACAAACCCAATACACCTTGCTCTGGTGTAAATCAGATAATAGGGTATCTGTTGTATCTCTTTCTGTAGATGAAGTGACATCTCCAGGCTGTCAATTTGCACTTTCCAGTAGCATTTAAAGATATAGCATTATTTTGATTTGCCAGCATCTGTAGCTCCATGGAGCAATAAGGAATGTTTGATTCTTCCAAGCTATTATGTCTGAATTAATTAGCTTAAATGTTTCGGTAGTTAACATATTGAAGAATTCACAGAGGCAAATTGTGTCAGTCCCTGCATGTACATATGTGACCTTGCATAGGGAGAGAGGGACTCTGCCTTTGTATTACACTGTTTGGCAGGGCTTATACACAGTCCTAATCATTGCACCTAGAGAGTAAGGGATTACTCAAGGCTAGTTTAAACTGAAGCACATGAGAAACAAAGTGGGATATACACAGGCTGGTGGATATGGTTCCATATGCTATTTAGAAAAGAAGATATGCAAGGATAGATAAGATACAGCTAACAATTGCAGTGGGAGGGGACAGAGTGAAAGTAAGTTGAAATGTGTTTAAATCTGCCTTGCAGTTGGAATACTTTCTCTTCCAAAAAGTGAAATAGCATAGTGGATGCCCACAAGTGCTCAGGATAGTGGATTTATATCCTGGAAGAATGCATGCTTCCCGATACCTGTCTTTCATGAAGACAAATTATTAAGCAGGGACTCGGTATGAATCCTCAATCTCCAGCAATTTTCCCCCCTTTGAAGTAGATACAACCAGCACCCAATATTCTAATGAGTCTTATTTGTAACATCTGATTAGCACTTTTATGGGTGGCTGATTGTGACAGGATAAGTGCAAGCACTGTGAAGCAATTTGTATCAAGGCCTTCATTAAAAAGGTGAAACTTGCACAGACTTTTTGGTGGTGAGACAGATGAACGCATATGAGATGGGGTCCTACAAATGCCATATTGGCTCAGAGCAGGTTAACAAGGGCCAATTAACCCTGTCTTGCTACAGGCATCAAGTCTAGTGAGAGTTTAGCTCAGCTGCCTGCTGAAAAGGAGGACAAAGAAAAAAATCTCCACGGTAGCTGGGGACTGGAAACAGCTGGATGGTTATGTGAGCTTCCCATCAGATGGCAGAGCTCAGGGGAGATAGGCTAAATAACTATTAAATAGAAAATAGGCCTTGGGACTAGTCCTTCAAAACTATTTGCTGGATGACTGTATTTTTAATTCTTTTGTTTGTTTGTTTGTTTGTTTGTTTAATTCTTATTTTTGAACTCTGTTTGCTCAGAAGAAATGGAACGAAAGAGTGTCTGAGGAGGAAGGGTAGGATACCCTTGTGCTAGACGGTGAGATCTGTTGTCACTGGAGCCTCTGAGGGAGTGGACTGGAGTGGGCTCCACTGGGAAGAAAACACAAAAGCAGCTTGTGTCACATAGCTCCTTTCATGTCAATCTTCCTATAAACATCTGGAGTAGAATAATATTCACAGTACTATTGATTTTCAAATTACAATGCCTTTTTATGAAAAAGTACTATTTAAGAAAAACCCAACCTCCCCAAAATGGGAATCAGAAAATTATGTTCTTTGAATGGCTTAAAAGCTGACTAAGCTGAGCTTTGAAATTTCAGTTTTCAGCTCTTAAATATATCTATAACTGTTCAGTATGGGGGATGTAAGAGATCTTGAACTGATTTAAAAACTAACAGCAACAAAAAGCTCTGAAGTAAAAGAACAGTATCTTTCTCTATATGGAGATATTTCATCCAAGTCTGTTGACATAAAGCTTGCAGACTGTTCACCTGTGATTATGAGATTAAAAACCATTACTAAACACAGGCTGAAAAATAGTAGCTACCTATATACCTCATCTTTGGTGGAAAAATGAGTGTGATTGTGATGAATGTGTATGGGTTTCTAAACCAAAATAACTTGTATATAATGATAATGCTAGGATGAAGCTAAGTGATGAGGCACATGCCCTTTTTTTCTCTCTACTGAATCCTGCTAATAAGTTGAATTCAGTGCTGACAGAAGGAGGGATGGGAAGAGATTATAATGTGAAAAAATGTGAATGAAAACAGGGAAAACAATTTTAAAAGCATTTTGGATCCATACTGGTTTATTGTCAGATGTGACCAGTCCTTCAGATCACCTACAAAAGGCAGTATGTGCTGTGAGAGCTACAGCACAGCCCTTTCTGTGTTCTGGTAATGGAGTCCTAAGGACTTTGCTAGCGGACTCAGCAATTCTGTAATTGAGCTATGGGTCACACTGCATTGCTCACTGGATTGATACAGCAGCTTCTGACCTGCACTTACTGGCAATGGTCACATCCTGAATCCTAGTTCAGTGGCTACCGCTCTATGGAGAGAAAGCGTGGAGATTACTTGCATCAAGGCCATGAGGCAGGAGGTAAGCGTTATTTCACCTTTCGTTTGGTACTTGTGTTTGGGATTCCATTAAGTTTCCACTGATTGTCTTCCATGAAAAGTAAGCACTTCTGTTGAAGCTGAGAGCCTGTCTATGTAAAATCCTCTTTTGTATTGTATAGTTGATAAGTATTATATTTTCTTGAAAAAAAACCCAGAAGATATAAAAAAGTCACTTATTTTCTCTTGTGCTTGTAAAGCTTAATCATATGAATGCCAGTGACCTGATATTTAAACTACAATATTTTAAAGAAAACTGTACAGCATAAGCAATTCGATGGAGAGAAACTCAGTTCATTATAGTTGAGATGCTATTCTAAATCTTCCAAGTTCAAAGTGATCTGCAGACCTCACTGCACTATTTACTGTCATCCCAAAACTGTGAATGCAAGCACAGGTAGCTGTTCCAGTGAAATCTATAATATAAATGCCAGAATATCACCTTTTAGAGGCAGAATGTCAAACGCCATTAAAGCAGGCCAGTCTCTAGTCCTTCTTTTTTTTTTTTTTTTTTTTTTTTTTTTAAAGTATGTTTATTTAGCACAGATATTTTGAACCTGAGCAGGTCCAAAAGGTATGGAGAGTTCCTAACTGGGCATTTGCCTACAAAAGAGATTAACTAAACTAAATGTAGATTGAGCCTTTGAGATTAAATTGCAAATATGGAGATCAAATCTCCACAGGCAATTTAAAATCTACCAATTATTTAAAGGGTTTAATTAAGTGCAGATCTTTCTGTAGGCTGATTTAGAAGGACATAACCTAACATTTGTAGCCAATAAAATGTAAGAAATAAAAGACTACTTTTTTCATTTATTTCTACCGTAAAATGTATGCTGTAAACTATGAGGAACATCTGAAGATATTTCACAAGTAGCACCATCTGTCTTCTTGGCAGACTATGCAGGCAGTGTGGGTGGCTTAGTTACTTGCTTATGAATCTATAGCATCACTTGCTTAGTCTGCTGGATGGGGCTGCCCCTTCCTTGTTTGGCATGATTTCAACATCTCAGTTTTGGTTCCATAAAACAATTCTCTTTTTTTTTTTTATGTGGCTGCTCTGTGCACCTGTATAAACTAGCTGGCAATTTGCTTAGAGTATGCTTACCTATAAAAGTAAGTCTCTTGGGCCTCATAAAGAGAATACTTCTTGCATGTGTATATATTTCTATGTAAACCTCTGCAAGTTTTGAAAGTTTATTCACTTATGCCACTTTCTAAGTATATCAGGATTATAACAGGCACCAGTGTTTCTTTTCCTTTCGTCCTGTGGAGAAAGTTCTCCCTGAAAATGTCCACACGTTTCATATTAAGCTCTAATCCAGAACAGTGTCTTCATTATTAAGTTACCAAATATTTAATCAGTCCAAAAATTCAAGACAGGCTCAACACCACTGACTGCAGTAATGTATGTATATAGCAGAAAGATTTGTGCCCGAGACATCCATCATTCAATAACTGTTTGAGGAAAAGAATTAAAGAAATACTGTATGTCTTAGCAAGAAATGAATGCTGTAAGAGATGTATTCTTACTAAATAAGTTCAGTTATTAGTCAAACTACACAGTTCTCAGTGTATCTTCTTGCTCTTGCGTGTTGTTTCTGTATAGCGTTGTAGTCGCTTGGTAACAAAGTTTTAAGGTATTTATCTTGGCTTTAAAAAACAGCCCAAAACAGGTGAGACAGCATTATCTGTATATTGATCTGCATATTGAGAAGAGTATAAAAGATCTGATGGCACCATTTTACAGACAAAGTACAAGTAAGTATTTTCAGGCTGGCTGCCTTTTTCTACTGAATATCAGAAAACAGTAAACAAGGTAGAGCAGAATTACAATGTTTCATAAAAAGAGCTCCATTTCAGCTGCCTTCCATGTTAGGTGGTAGCACATGCTATACTCTCAAGAGTACAGAAAACCTAGCAGTTCCTCCACTGCAAGGATTAGAGATACCGAGTTAAAAAAATACATGAATTTACTATTTTTTGAAAGGACACCAATTGCAGTTAGTAACAAGTAAACTGACAGGGGTGTGTAACCTTCAACGTTACACAAATATGTGCCAGAAGGAGCTAGTTACTATCCCAAAGTCTCATACTACCTAACAATAGAGAACTTCAGCATATATTAGGAAATCTCTATTTTATTTCTTGCTCATAATGTGAGGTCACTTTCCTGCCTCTTTTTAAAGGAGGGGCAGCTTTTTGATAAGTAGGTGACATTTTTCATGTGACCTAGTGAACCTGTGTACCATGTACACGTCCAAGAGTCTCAGATGCTATCGTGGTAAGGCCAGTTAATGTTACTTAATTTTTATGTCCTAATGTTTAGGGCATTTGTTTCTCTCTATGCACACATTATTAGTCTCTCACCTTGTGTCTTCTAATATGAAAGAAAATACTTCTGTTGACTGCAGTGAGTTTTAAAATGTATTTAGAGTACCTTTGTGTGCACTTTTGCATATTGGAGTACAATCTCTGTCATGACTGATGAGATACCAAAGTTGACAGTTTATGTGTATTACTGCTAGTTTCAGGACAAAACATTCCTGAAGCTTCAGCACTTATCTGCAGAACAAAAGAGGGGAAAACAGCTATTTGCTTCTATACATGTCAATATATTCAGCTAGATAGAAATAGAGCTAAAAGTTACATGCTACTGTAGCAGAAACTTGCTTTACGGCACATGCTGTCTTTCTCTATGTTAAACTAACAAAGCAGACCAAAGAAGTTTTATTCCTTGCCCGCTTATTGTTGTTGAGGTTTTTTGTTTGTTTTTTTTTTTTTTTTTAAATAGAAAAGAAGTTGAGTTTTGCAACAACGGCTGGTTGCCTTTACAAATAAATTACTCCTAAGGTAAGAACGGAATTTATTCTTTTCTCAGGAGTGCTTTTCAGTCCTAGTAAATACTCATCAAGAATCTTCTCAATGACAAGAATGTTGTAATGATATCTCTCTGTCAAATACAACCAGATTCAAGTTCCCAGCTGCACCCTAAGGGAAGGCAGATTGAATAAAATCCTCCTCAGATGCCTGGATTACCCACATTGATAATAAGATGATCACCTCGGTAGATAAATTATAATATTCTTCTAGTCATCCAAGCGCTATCATGTTATTGTCACTTCACTGAGATATGTAACTCTATCGGGATATAAATGGCAATTCAGATGGCAATGACATGTCCTCTACTATC
Source organism: Astur gentilis (assembly GCF_929443795.1). Lineage (NCBI taxonomy): Eukaryota > Metazoa > Chordata > Aves > Accipitriformes > Accipitridae > Astur > Astur gentilis. The sequence continues at coordinate 36,693,301 of NC_064886.1, read as the reverse complement.
AGCTACTCCAGATATTATTCCTTTATTCAGTCAAGCAGAGTTTCTCCTCCACTGGCTAATGCCTGCCCAATCTTGGATTCAGCAGTAGTGTAACATTCAGACTCTGCTTTCCAGATACTTCCCCCTGTGAAGGAATTGGCAGAGAATGGGCATAGAATTGGCTCCACACCACTGCTTACTAATGATCAGAATAGCTGGCCAGGCATGAAGAGGAATGTCAGCTGCAATCATTTATTTCCTTCCCCGGAGCGGGAGAGGAGCAGTGCAGGCCTGGAGGAGTGTAGCTTGGAGATGCAATGTCTCCTTAGGCTTCTTGAGGAACAGGGCAGCTTCCTGAGCACCCCTTGCTTGGGGCTGTGCCTGAAGGCACAGTCTAGCATTATCTGAATTGCAGACACTTTGAGTTGCTACTTTATATGCAAGATTGACATTCCTTTCATTGCACATACAGCGTTCATCAGGCATTTGAATCTGGGTAATGAGAAGAATGCATAATCCAATTGCAGCTCTTCATTTTATTTCCTCTCATGGCTGACACGTTGTTCCAGTTATTCCCAAAGATTATCTGGTTAGCACCACAGCTCTGCTTTTCAGGGGAGGAACCTAGCAGGAACAGGCAGTTGAAAGAATACCACTTTTTTTTTTTAATCCTGCCTTTAACAGAAATGACTAAATATTTGTCATTTCAGAATGGTTGGAAACTGGTATGCCACTTACCTCACTAACCATTTCACTTGAAATTAAAATGATAATTAAAAAAAGGAGGGGGTATGTCCTAAACCAAGTTCCTGCTACTCTAAGAATTGGTTTTAATTTACTGGAAACTTACCCTGACACCAGCATCTGCTGGGTTTTTTAAGTTTGTCCTGACAGAGTTAAACCACCAGCTTTCATTTCAACTTAACTTTATGCTTTCAGTGTAATTAAAAAAGTGAATTATTCCATCTTGATGTTGCACAGTCTTACTACCCCTCACTAAGGATATTTATATAGTAAGGGGCCTTTTGGTGTAAAGTATCAAAAACTGGCCAAGTGCTACATTCACACCAAGGCAGGTATTTATTGGCTACTGTAAATGGCTTGTAAAACATATGGAAAGAACTGGGAGTCATTTAGGGGAAGCTCACATCCCTCCTACTTAAGACTTTGTGAAAACATAAGCGGTACTTTCTCAATTCCTTCGATCACAGCACATACTAAGATACACCTTTGATGAAAAGATACATGATTAACCACACAGGCCATGTCAAGCTCAGTCAAACAAATACTTCCTGCAACTGTAGAAGAGTGAGTTTGAATTAAAAAATAAATCAAAAGAATATTTATTAGAATACATTCTAGTAGATACTCATTCTTCCTGCTGCTCTTTTGCCAATTGGTTAACAATAATACAAAACCTGACCCAATCTGGATTTCTCACCCTCCAGCCAACTTTTTTTTCTTTCTTGACTGTCCATTGAATAGTCACTGTCTTTTTTTCTAGTGCCTCTAAATTCTCTAGCTAGTGAAAAATATATTCTGTGAACTGTACTTCTTGAGAGTCCCAGTTCTTTCTGAACACAGTGGAAAGCATTAGGAGAGGGAATTTATCTTGAATACTTTAAACTCCCAGGCCTCCCCAAGGAATCCTTGAATTAGTACTGGTTTGGGAAAAGACAGGGCTGATGCGAAGAAGCTGGATCTGACAGGTTTGGTTTTAATTATCTTTTTTTAATTAGCTTTTACTTTATATTTGCTTTCTTGTGTGCGGAACCAAGGCCATTATAACTCATGGTTATTACAAATACTCATTATCAATATTGTGTCTTCTGCATGTACTCTGTTTTCTTTAACAGAGCTGTTTAATTTATCATGCTTGTTCAGTGGTCTTGCTTATCCCTGAGCCTCTGTTATCATACGTTTCCTCAGCAAACCCTTATCCACAGTGAGATGACTTCTGGGCACTGAACAAAGTCACTTGTCTTTCAACTTTCGGGAAAAGTGATAGTTCTTAAACTTGTCAACAGGCATAAAAAGAAAGATGAATAGGAAGGGAGTTTTTAAGTGTTTGAAAATTGGAGAACACTAAGAAATAGCAGTCCACAGCTCTTCCACCTCAAAGTGGTGAAGCACTTTATTTAAAATGAAGTATGGAACCCTGGACTGAAGACTGCAGTGTCTGTAGACCACCTCATTCCTTCAGTAGTTCCCTAAATCTTCTTATGAGGACTTCACTGTCCCGCACAGATTAAAAAGATGCTGTTAGCTCTCAGAGTATAGGAAAAACTGCCTAATCCATTACAACAAGAAAGTTAATGACCTTTGACAACATATGTTTATGGCTGAAATGAAGCATTCACTGCTTAGAAGTGTTTGACACTTCAGTTTTACACTGCTACTAACACTTATTTGAATGCATGTCCAGACAGTGAGACATTTATTAAATTCTCAAAAATTCATCAGATTCAGCAGAAACTTCAAATGCACTTACCATGCGGCGAGTTTAGGATGTTTTTGACAGAACCAAATGACATCTTTAGAAGCCATGAATTAAAAACCCTGTGGAAGATGAATGAGCTTATATAGCATAGAAGTCAGTTGTTCTCTCAAGACCAACTGGAGTAGATTGATACTGTTTTCCAAAAACTTATTAACTAGGTATCTAGTTAGAGCAAATCAATTAGCTGAGGTAAGGGTTTTTTTTTTCTGCTGATTTTCGTGCAATCAGAGCTTAAGCCCAGAATTTGCAAGACCTAGACCTTTGTTTGGTACAAGGATCTACGAGCTACTGAGATGGATGATGGCTGCTCTGGTTCTCACCTCTTCAGCTGCGGCTTAGCCTTAACTAGAAATTTAGTGGGGATTTCTGTACTTCTAAAGAAATGCTCTAAAAGTTATGATACACAGTCAAATACTCATTTTCTGTGTCCTTAAGCTGCTGCTGCATTTTTAAGTATTTCCTGTTCAGATACATATTTTTGACAGGATGTCACTACCCTGAATAGCCTGAGTTGGTACCTAGGGCACTCTCCTAAGAGCAAGAGCTTTGAACAACCTCTCTCAGGTAAGCAGTATGTTTATCTTGCAGCTTTTGCAATTAAGGAAGTGCGTGGGAAGGTTCCTCCTGCTATTAGCTCTCTGTGGAGGGAGGAGGTATATAGGGAAAAGAGATACAGGTACCTTTATTCAGGAGCAGTTTCTGGGCTCTGGATCCTAGATAAATTAAGGCAACTCCCTGAAGCCTTTAATAAACTCCCTATGCTCAGGGTTATCCTGTAGGTTTCTCAAGGTATCTGAAGTTTGTTCTGTCTGTCTTGGATAGTACACTAAATTTTCTGTCATCCTGTGTCCTATGTGAGGATATGCCTGTGAACTGAGGCAATTAAATCTGTACTCCAGTCCAGGGATTGGTAACTAAAATGTGGATACTGCAAGGCCTGACTTTAAGGACCTTCAGTCCTCATTCAGATCTCAGTATATGTGAGCACTACTTCAGGACACCTGATGTTGTAAAATCAGTCGGTGATTTCTAGTGTGGTGGTTTTCAATGTAATATTCTTTTTTTTCGTTTTTTTAAGGTTTGTGCTTAAGGGTTAGGAAGAAGGGTTGGAAAGAGAATTGTGAAGGTGACTATTAAGCTCAGAAGGTAGCTTTTCCTATGATGAAACCATCCTCCAGTACCATCCTTCAGTAGCTTTTATTCATGAGATGTTTAAAACACATATTAAAAAATTAAAGGTGGAATAGAATATTAACAAAAAAAAAATCAAACAGTGGAATTGTATACAGCTAGGATGGAAAACAAGATAAATGAGATGGAAATAGTTCAACAAAGGGGAAAAAGTATTGGTATTCTTAAAATCTCCTAAAAACGTTGACTGAGGTATACTAGAAATGCTACCATTGCTGATTTGATTTCTGCTCTAACATAAGACTATTAGTATATGGGTCTACCACAAAGTGAGTGAGTAATATTTGACTTAGGATTTAGTAACACATCAGGTCTGATTGATTAAAAATGTGAAAGGAAAACTGAGAACCAGTAAAAATATTTTTATTAGGTCAAATGTGAAGTCAGAAATGAAAATTAAAGGTAGAAATTTAAGAACATCAATCTTGAGAGAGTCAGACCCTACCATATATGAGTCTAGTCAAACTGGGATGAAATAGTGCAGGCAGCTAACTCAAAAGGAAATGAAAGGTGCTTGGGGTGAAATATCCCAAGCCGACAGGCCAAGACAAGGCCTGAACCAACACTGCTTGTTTGGAATGTGGACATTTAGATGATAAACAGAACCTGCTTTCCCTTGGGTCCATCTTTGAGACAAACACATTATTGCTCTTCATAAGCATCCAAAGACTGTGATGCTTACTGAACCCAATTAAACCTTTCTCTGGTTCAGCAACCGCTAGATAGTGGGATTTACATTTCCTTGTCAAAACACCAAGGTATTGGCAAAACACAGCAGCAGAACTTTCGCTGAGCAGCTTCAGGGAAGGATGGAAAGTGAATGACACAGATGATTAATGAGCCTATTAAAGCTGAAAGTCTGACACCGTAAAGATAAGCTGGCAGTGAAAATGACTCCTACCATATATGTATCAAGGGCATCAGAAAGAATACCCTCCGTATAATAGCTACCCACCATCATTAGTGGTAGGACATACATATCTAGCATGTGTTGCCTTGTTGCTGTTTAGTCTGCTTCAGTATTTTGAGGTGAAGGGCCTTGAGCAATAGTGTGAAGTCTCAGCCAAGTTGCATGAGGCTTTGTAAGGTCTGATTAGAGAAGACACCCACACATCATTCAGGAGGCACCAAATCAAACAAAGCATGGCAGATGACAAAGAAAAAGAAACAAATAAAGAAATATGATCTTGTAACTATGCAGTGGCAAAGCATGAGAATGATGAGGGAAAGGTCTGATGTAAGGGAGAAAAAGATTAAATCTATGATGACCTTGGGAATCATACTGCAATTGCGTTAGAAACTGTGTGTTTGTGTGGTGACTGTGGTGGACTGAGACTTGGACTTCATTTCTCTGCCTCTGACTCCCAGTAAAACTCGTTACTTCACTTAGATACTCAAAACATCTTTCTGTACAGGATTTTCCTAACACATATACGCCCTTGTGCTATGCACGTGTATGCATATTGAGTCCAATGTTCCTGGAAAGTGTCAGATGTACTACTGTTGCACCGCACAGATGGCCTGTGCATGCGCACTCCAGTCTGATGCATTCAGAATCTATCAGATTTAGCAGAAACATGCAGACCATCTGTGCAGCATGTATACAAAAATACGATGCTTGCTTTCAGAAGTTTCAGACTTGCTGCATAAATGCTGTAGAGTTGTGCTGTACAGAGTCACTGGAAATATGTCGGGGATTTCTGGACTGTTAGCAGCTAGGCCAGGTACTCTGAAATCTTAGAAAATTGTGTGCACAATCTTCAAGCTCCATCCAGACAAAATTTCTGGATACAAACCCCAGGTATTCTAGAAAAAAACAAGGTTTATTTTAGCTATGGTCTGTGGCAGTTATTTTGTGCCAGCTTTCCTTAAAATGTTAACTTCATTTAGCCATCTCTAAATTATACATACTAATATCATGCCTTCTACCTCTGTTGTGCTTATTTAGACAATTAATTATTTACAAAAGTGGATCTGGAAGTTTCATACTAGAGATGTGTAGAAGCAGTTCAATACAAGCAATAAATACTATATTTTGGTCTTGTACAGGCAGGTGGAACAAAAGGATTCTTAGCCTGCAAATTTGGCACTGCATATTGTCATATGAAAGCACACTCTTCTAGTGCAGTATTGCTAGAGTGTGTATTTGCCAGACTTGCTGCTTGAACGCTTGATTGGTTCCTGCTACAGTGTTAACTTTTATTGTCACAGTTTACTAATATATCCATCCTCTTTCAGCCTGTCACTGTTGTTATTTCCTTTCACCCTCAGAAGAGAAAAACATCCTATTTTTTGAGTAGATCCCTATGGTAATCTTCACTTGGCAGTGCTGTTATGTGCTTCTGCTGCTGGGGACTAAAACACATAAAGCACTAAGTCCCCCCAAAATACCTGATAAGTCTAGCAGATGCAGGCCAAATGGAGAGGAATTATTTTATCATAAACAGGTCCATTAGACTGATGCTAATGAGCATACAATTTTAAGAGGTATAACCTGAAGTTTGAATTTGGCTTCTTTTCTGCAGTAATGCCACACCACTGTCAATGGGGTGATGATAAATCACCAATAATATCCATAGTCCTTTGACATACCTAGCAAAATGAAAAGATAGTACAATTAGGTGCAGATAAGAGCAGAAATGTTTTTCAGTTTCAATATTGCTTATTTTTTAAACTTGCTTGTCAGAGATGCACGATAAAAGACAACAAAGCAAACAACTCCAAAATGCTGCATTCTGTTTGGTACTTTTTTTTTTCTCCCATGCCAATCAATCTTGTGGGCTAAAGCCCACATGAAATATCCGTATGAAAGTTTTTTAACTTTACATTTCAGCTACATAATCATAAAAGTTAATACTTGAAAAATTAAAGACTGGGGAGATGACACTCCTATTTGATTTAGGCCTTCTAAAAAGCTCATATTTCACACATTTTAAGGACAAAATGAATCTTGCAATCTGAAATGACTGTTGAAATGTATATTGACAGACATCAACTGATTTATTTCTTTCTTTTTCTTGATGGAACCATGCTAGTATTTTATAGCTTAACTGACTATATAAGAAGCAAAAAGCAACTACAGTTATCTTTAACTGGTGAGACTAAAGGCTGAGAAAGAAGCATTCTGACTTCACACATAAACATTCTGGTGTTTCATCCCCATGGTATCCTTGGGAAGGAAATGTGGAGCTCCAGACCAAAATAAAATCAGAGTGATTCAAGCAGATTGAATTGATTGATTGCCTGCAATAGATGATCAGAAGTCAAGAAAACTCAGCAGGCACTTGTCGTGCAGTTGAGACAGTGCTTACGAGATTGCTCTGTCCTGGAAGCTGAAAGAAAAATTGATCTGATGATGTGGAATCTGGAGCCATTAAAGGATAAACTGACAATACAATAACAAGAATTTTTATTAGATGATATAGTAAAATCTCCATCACTTCATGCAGGTTTTCTGTTGGTTTCTGTTCTCTTTATAAAGCTACATCATTACACAATGGAGTGAGTACAGAATTGCCTAAACCACCACTGACCTAAATTAGCAAGTCAACATAGTGAGGAGCCATACAAGCATTACTTTGGATCTAGAAACAGTATAGGTAATCAGAACAAGTTCCACCCTCTCTGCTAGTTCTGGAAGTGCATGTCTTCCCATCTGCCCTGGATTTATTACATATAAGCTAAAAATAGAAATATAAGTAGACCAGAGCCTTGGACTTTTTTTTTTTTTTTTCTTTTGAAGCAGTTTTCAGCCAAAACCGTTCCAGTTTTCAGAAGCCCATAGATTAAGAACTGGTGCTTCCAAAAGCCAAATCAGTTTTCAGGGGTTTTGTAGCACTGGACTTTTCTAGAGAAAAGGGGGGAAAAAAACCCCCACACAATTTTTAACTAGGTCTCAGTACTGCAGTATTCTTGAATAATAGTACGATTGTATTTGCAGAATGAAAGACTTATTAGACCAGATCCTCAACTAGTAGAATTTTACATAGCTATACTGTATTAATGGAATTAGATCAGTTTATGCTGTTCAACACTTAAATCCAGCTAACATACCATTTACTTGGGTATTGCTATAAACAAGGGAGTGCCACCCTGGCCATTTCATGAAATTTTGGTTTCAACTATGGGCTTGGTTCTGTCTTACTAGCTCATTTCAGGTAAAGAAAAGTTGGAAAGAACCAAAGGCCTCTGCATAACAAGTTGGAAGAAGTATCCCAAATCGATACTTCGCTTATCTTCCACCACAACGTATGCATTAAGGAAAGCAACATGTCTTCACCATATCCCACTCATGAGTTTTCTGCAGGGAGTGACACTTGCCTGGTGCTATTCAGCAATACTGAAAGCACAGCGCCAGTAAATTGGACATCCTTGCTTAGCAAGAATAAAATTAATAGATACATTATAATGGATTCTTTGTTTATTTCATGCCTTCAGATCAGGACACTGAAAATCTGTGTTGCTGTGATAATAGTTTTCTGAAAGCAATAAAAAAAGTATTTTAATTGTTTTAATTTAATATGCGAGACTACAAAATGTTCAACCTCACACTGCGTCCATAAAAAAAGACACTGAATTTATATTAATTGGATCTAATCTAGGATTATTGACTATATAAAGACATATAAAACAAGTCATCCAGTATACAAATGTTCTAAACCACATGATTAATAAAAATATTTTGACTTTTAAAATACTTTGGTTTCTGTGCAAATGCATAGTCTCAATAATACATATATAAAAGAAATCTTGTTACAGAAAGTAGTAGCTATTTCACAGCAGTACTACAATATAACAATTCAGACTTAATGAAACATTTAAAATATGCTATTACTGATATTGTTCATTTAAATATGCTATTACTGATATTGTTTCATTATACATTTTCTTGTACACTGTTTTCATGCTTAAGTGACCTCTAAATTGGACTATTGCAAATCACTACTAAAGGGTTTGCAATGAAATACTTGGTGTGGGTTTCTATTGGGACAAAATGTGGCTGAGAAGGTACCCTTATCTCTATTACACTTTACAAAGCCTTTTGGCAATCAGTGGTATATGCAGAGTTTCTTAAATTAGGGGCCCAGCTCCATTTCTGAGTAGCAAACTAAGAATGGTGACAAAGGAGGGAAAGGGGAATGGGTATATTCATTTTATGAAGAAATTCAACTCAGCTTTCTGCTGATGGATAAATGATGAAACACGTTAGAGGGGAGAGAGCTGTTTCCACGGCAAATATTGTAGCTATTCTTAAAAGTTTAATGAGAACTGTAATATGTATTACTAGCAGATTATATTTATAGTACTGAAGGTATCCCATGATTTGCTATAAACATCGTACTGTAATACTGGCGAGAAAAATTCCATTGTTTTCCACAAAGAAAAATACCACTTGCTAGTTACTGCAATTTAAACATTCAGTCACTGACAACTTGGAGGTAGAATATAATGTTTTATTGTAATTTATTAGCCTCCCTCTTTGGAATTGTAGTGAAACTCTGACTTGAATGCACTCTGGCAAGGCACAGAAATGTCTTGGCATGAGCACTGAATTTCTGATAAATAGTATAAAACAAATAGCATATACAGCCATTAAAACTGTACAGCAGGATAGCTCTTCAACTTTTCATTCCCAGAGAACAATTGGCCTTTCTGCATTTTCTTAAAGAAAATGATGCCTTAGAAGAAGTTCTAGTTGCTTCCATGCAGCTCCTTTGCGATGGAGCTGGAGATGGAAGGCAAAAGCTAGCTTTGCCTTTCTTAACATCTGACAGAAATTATTTTTCAAGTACAATGAAAAAAAGAAACAGCATGTTTAATAATCATGCAGAGACAGTAGCCTCCTCTCTTTCCTCTTGTCTACTTCCCCCACCACCACTATCAGAGCAGCAAGCCAGCGTACCCTGTATCAGCTGCATCAGTGCCACTGACAGACATATTTAGGTCAGGAGGAACTTTGGTGAATTAATGCAAGAAAGAGTCACACCACTTGTGATGATCACAATAGCAAATTTTAATTATCAGGATAGTCTAGTACCCTGATAAACCTGAATTCAGTAGCCCACAGGAATGTGTGCTGCCCAGAATAAGTAAGCAGTACCTCCTTGATCTGAGTGGAAATATACCGTGAATTATCGTTGCTGTCACTGTAAGTTTATGAAGCATTTTACAAAGACATAGCAAGACATATTCCCTTACTCAAAGCTCTTATAATCTGATACGAGATAAAAACAAGACAAGACAAGAAGCAACAGTTCAGGAGAGATCACTGATTATAAATAAAGGGTAGAAATAATTGTCTGAAGAAATGTTTCAGCAAAGAATTCAAAGAAAGAGAGAGAGGGTGCCTGCATATGAGATCAGAAGGATAGTTCCAGGCACACGCGGCTGAAAATCAAGGGAACGTGGTTATAGGATTGGAAAGAGCAGACGGACAAGAGGCAGGAGGGAACTTGATAGTGCTGAGCTACTAGAGGCAAAATTACACACAGCTCTGCACTCAATCGTAAGTGTAGCTCTACTGGATGTTAGCAAAATATCCACAACAACAATTCCTAAGAGCAGGAATGAGGACGGTTTAATTTAGAAGAGTTTCCATGATGAGGTAAGTGATAGATGATTCAAACATAGAGAAGAGGGCATAAGTGATTTTTTTTTTTTTAATATATTTTGCAGAAATAATATGAAAGATATAATTTCATGAACAGCTCTGGTCAGCCCACACATGCAGTTTCCTAGAAATAAAAACTCTGACATAAACATTTTGCCAGTTCCACTTGCTGATCTGGAAAAAAAAAAATACACTAAAAAGGAAAAAAACCTTTCTCTGCTCTGTCAGATCCATCTATCTATTGGAACAAATGAGAAGAAACCCTTCCAGTGATTAGAAGCTGCAAGTCCACCACCAAGCCGATGATAGTAATCATCATGTTGTGAGGGACCTTTATTCTCTCCTCCAAGGCAACTAAATAAATACGAAGGTGAACAGAAACCAGTATCTGCTGGTGCCAGACTAGCTTCAGAAATTTGACCAAATAATTAACTGGTCTTTTACCATAGAAGCTCCAGAGGATAATATACAGTTAGTATTCTACTGGAAATCTTATATAAATGGAGCTGCTGCTATTCACCTTGATCAACCAATACAAAGAGAAAGGTCAGGACTGGTTTCTCATATGCCTGGAATGTCACAGGCTTTTTTCATGCAGGCATTTTCTGTCAGATATTTCTAATGGTTTTGTGAGAATTTTTTAAAATTAATTTAAGATCTGCTATGTTGTGTATGAATGTAACCATGTAAGTATAGAGTAGCACTTGTGGTAGGGTTGTATAGATACACGCAGAAAAATCTTACTACGAATTCATATGTGAGCGAAGATGGTTACTGAGTATGTCTTTGGCTTATATAACACTGAACAAATTCCGACTGCAGTAGACAGACTTACTGCTCTTCTCGAAATGGCTGAAGAGAAATCCTCTTCTCTGCTAACATGTAGTCATTCTTCAGTGATTATTTCAATTGTCTACCTCACTCCCCACCAAAAATTAAAAGGCAAACATGAACTCTGCCTGTGACTAGTAAATTTATTCTGTCAAGAGCTACTATTTACCTGAGGCAAGATTCACATTTCTATTTTTTTCACATTAAGTGTAAACATTAAATATTTTTCTTACATACTATCTGGCCATAAATAATTTACAGCATTTGAAATCCTGTTCTCCTGAAGGAGAATGCAAAGTCCTCTCTCCCTGTGGATGTTTTACAAGGTTGAAGATTTGCATTCTTTAATATACTTACGGAATTGTTGTAGGGTCATGTACAATTTCCGAATTCTCATCAGTGCAGAAAGCAAAGTTTATCTCAAAGTGTCAAAATAACATGTTCCTTTATTTTTGATCAGCAGAGTTCCCTTACTTTTGATCATTGCAAAAAATGAACATGGCATACACATAGAAAGGATTCTTGGAACTATTAGCAGCTAAGCTTTTTTGGAGTAACAGATTTCAAAAAATTACCTCCTTATCTTTTGATCAGAAATGAAGAGTTGTTGAAAGGTAACAACTGTTACACTCACTCCTATTTGGCAAAGGATTTGTCTTGTTTTGTGGCAAAGCAGCATGTTATAAAACAACTCGTCAAAACTGTTACATTGATTCAGGGGCTGACAGTATTTCTGTTCATTTCTCATCAATGACCTTGTCTGAAGGAAAAACATGGTATATTCCTGATAATGTTTACCCAAGAGGTAAGAAACGTTTTCAGCAATTGAATGTAAATTGCATAAAATCTCAGCCTACACAGGCATTTATTCCATACTCTCTGGCATTAACAAAAAGCAGATCCTGAAAGGAGCACATCTTTATTAGTGCTTACAATGCATGAAGAATAATTTTGATAATTTCTTACTGCACTGACTCTATGACAGTAAAAATCTGAAATGAGAGTGGGTGTATATGTTTATGAATGAGAAATATAGCACAGGAAGGCTTTTACTGAAAGCACAAGTTGGCACAAAGGGTTTGCAAAGGCAGCTGGAAATCATCAGCTAAAAATTACTCCTCTAAGTCACAGGGGAGTAAGAACAGGCTGACAAACCTGCAGTTGTGGCACAGAAGCCCTGATATGACTTCCAGTTACATGGGAAATTTTAGCTAGACTGAGATTAGTGCTTAGCTCTCTCAAGTTTCAAACCAGTTCTTTAATTTCTAGGACATCCTTTTTCCCCTCTCAGTTGCCTTCATGAGGGAAAAACAAGACCCCCATTAAGTGTGAAAAATCATGCTTGTGCAGACAGAACAATCAGACATGTTTACAGAGAAGTATCTGTCTCAGTCTTTATATGCAATTTAACACAAGTGTACACTTTGAGAAGCTTTTTAGGGGACAGCAAAACCAAATATGCAAAAGAAACCCAAGTTTAGAGGAAGAGATTTATTTACTCAGTCCAGGCTCTCGTCTCTCCCATATCTAGACTGAAATGGTTACAATTAACTCTCAAAAATTAAGGAGAAGTGACAAAGAATGACTGCTGAGACAGAGGAATGGAACAGTCTCTTCAAATATTCTTCCTTCAGGGCAGGTTTGTATAAATAACCCAATTTTTATCCTGACTCTTCAGAGTGAGTACAAAGAACAAATAGTATGATATAAATAAGATTCAAAGGATGTGCAGCTATCTCTGCTTCACTGTTCAAACTGCCCACACTAATTATTGGCTAAGCTGTCATACCAAAACTCAAAACCAAATGGATTTTTTCTCATGGAAATTTGTTGCAAACAGAAAATTCAGTGACAGACTGGTGAAGGGATATGAACTGCGCAGATGCACTCTAGCGTGACTGGGCTTGCTTTGTGTACTGAGCAAGGGATGACTGTGACCCAGGGCGGATTTCTGGCTAGAGCTACAAAGGAGAGGGAGCACTTCCAACTGAGTTGCCTCTTGAGCTTTATGCATCCATCTGCATCTAGAACTCAGACTGAAAGGAGAATATGAAACCATTCTGGTTAAAATAATAGCCTCGCCAAATGAAAACATCTACACTTTCCTAATTTCTACTAAGAAAGAAGGTTTGTTTCCATCAGAGCATCTCTGAAATACCAAATACTGTTTTACAAAATCAGGCAAGTGGCTATATCCAAAAAAATGCTAATCCTGGCAAAAAAAAAAAAAAAGAAAAATCACTATATTAATTGCTTTCAGCATGGGTTTGTTCTGTCCCATTATACAGAAAACATACAATAACGTTTCAAGTTATACTCAGTTACAGAAGATGGACATCGGAGGACAGTATAATAGAGAGGAACTGGCTGATTTATCAAGTACTGTAAAATCTTTAATCCCATCTCCCTATAAAACAGAAGATAAGTCTCTGGTTTAAAACTTTAAGCTTCTTCAAGTGTTTTCCAACTCTTTATTCATTCATTCTGTTTATTTATTTCATGGTCCATATGCCATGAAACACTGCTGATATCTTTCAATGTTACTCACCTTTTCTGAAAACTACTATAGCCCATAAATATGCCTACAATCCAGTTATATAGTGCTCCTAATCAATGAATTCATCTTGACTATCCCCCAGTTGGGAAAGTACAGTAGGTAAGAATAGTTAAGCAACTTGTCCAAGATCATATAGAATCAAATCTACATTGCCTAGGCTGGAATTGTTACTAGGATAACCAAAGCAATGTCATTTAAAAAAAGGAGTAAATAGTTATTTAGGAAACTCTTTCTGCCCAATAGCATCTGGAATTACTGTTGTATTTCATATTTATGATTTTGCAATAATTATAGAAGCTTAAAAGTATATCAACATTAAAATTTCCCAAGCTGGAGACTAGATACCAAATGAGCACTATAGACTTTTGACTTAGTCATCTGTGTCTCAGTAACAGCACTCTTATTAATGTTTCCTAAGCAGGTAGAGATCATTGCCTAGAGGTCTACTGCTCGTTATATTTCTTATTAATTAAATTCTTAACTGAATATAAATAAACAAATACTATGGTGATGCTATGTAGTCCTGCTGACTTACACATCTTTTCTGTTTTACTAGTGTAACTATAAATGTAGAAAATTAGTTTCTTTTGATTGACACAATCTCCATGAAAACTGGGCTAAAACTTTGGCTTAAAAAAATTAAGCAACTTGTATTGGAATCCAATAGGACAAAAAACCTAAGAATGCCTGGTTTAATGTAGGTTGCCTTCTAGAATGGACTTTTTTCTTTCCAAAGAGATTTTCCCAGTTTACTGTCATTGTTGTTCTTTGGTTTTCATTTTGGGTTTCTTTCCCCTCTCCTGAATTACCTATATTTATTTTGCATGGATTATTTCCCAAGGAATTTTTTTGTCATTTCTTCTCTATAAATTGAACTTCAAGGTCTTCTGATGAAAAATCAAATCACAGTAAAAATGTTCTTGTACAATACATCCATAATAAATAAGCATTGATATTGTAAGCTTAAGAGAGAATTCATTAAGAGTCAAATAACAAAAGAGAAACTCAGAAAATAAAGTATGAAAAATTAATGGGCTTATTGTACGGGAAAGGAGAGCAAAGAGAATAAAACAAGAGAGCTTACTGTAGGCAAGTATGTTTAATGTTTATTTAAGTAAAAACAAAATGTAAAGAAAGTTAGATTAGTGGGTAGATAAAAAAGATATCCAATGAAGCTAAGAAATAGTAAAATAATAATGCCTATTGAATTTTCACAAAATTTCAGATTTATCTCATTTCCCTTTGTCATTTGTTTTCTCATATAGAAAAAAAATAGAATTAACAGTGATCAGAGGATCCATGTTAGAGTCCACTGTAAGAAAAGGAAAAAAAATAGTTTGATGACTTTAAAGAATTCAAATATATTTTACATGAAAAATTAAGAGACTGTAGGAGTAAAGATCAGAAAAATAGTATTCTTTCTGTTACTATTTTCAGGATTTTCACAAAGTCAAAAATATGCTTTTACTGCCAAAATATATCAATTGCTTAGCATTACATCAAGATATTTCAGGTCTGCTAAATAACTGCCTTCTGAAACTCTACCCACTCAGCTTTTTGGGCACAAAAATAAACACTGCTGTTTCATTTTGATGTGTATAAATGTATAAATCAAAGCAGTGCTATTTTCCTGGGAGTTTTCTTGGACAAGAAAAGACTGTATTTGAAAATGCACTCCTAACTTTCACACCTATACACTTCATTAAACTATATGGGACACTACAGGGCTGGTAGCATATGTCATGGATTGGGCTAATGTGTCATATAACAATCTTTTTTTTTAAATGCTGATATTTATTACAACCTAAGTTTCTGGATCTGTGTAAAGAAAACTATTTGCAGGTTATTTATTTGTACAATTGACATATCTGCACATGCAATCATGCTAAATAAAGCTAATAACGGGAGGTTCGATATGGCTGTCTCTTCAAAAATATATCCAAAAGGTGGGAGTACAGGCTGTGGTTTAGTAAAGGGCCTCATTTACCCTCCACAGGCTAACCGGTGCCTCTCAGCCCTAGTACTTCTTTTAGTTTTACTCTTAGGGTATCAAGAGAGGAGAAGGGTGATCTTCAGGCTGTAATAGACCTAAAGGCAAGGTCCACAAATTGCATAAGTGTTTCACAGACACCTGGGAGTTAAAAGACCTTCTGCAAAAGGCATGCCAAAGCCTTTGATTTTATAGCAGTCTTCGACAAAAATACTTAACCCTCACGAGGGGACCTGGTAGTGGTCCCCTTGTCCTGTTGGTGTAAGTGGGGAGGAAGTGGGTCTCTATGGTGTATGGTTACAGATCTCCACTAAGATTCACAGCTTGTTTAAATGTCCAGGCTATCTCTACCAGACACTTTGCTGGGGAACCCAACAAAACCTTTAGATTATGAGTCTATATAAAAAATAAGTACTCTGAGTTCAGGGTGTCTAATGTAAAATATGCTGCTTTAGGAACAGATTGCAATTAATACTGCTAACTTTGGGTTGCTGCAGTCTGAGGATGATGTTAATTGATGCTATGAAAAGGGCAAAACCCAAGCAAAGTTCTGCATTTCTATTGCATCTGGGTTCTTTTAGGAGTCCACGTCAGCTGGAATATCAGTCAGGTATTGTATCGACTTAAGAGCAGCAGTTGGTCCCTAGCATGCACACAGAACACTAGCTAATTTAAATATAAATCAAATAAATAACCCTGCTAAACACACCCGAAGCACTAACTTTTCTTTGATAATTGAAGTGTTTTGACTTTTTTGTAAAAAATAACTTCTTTTTTTTTAATCTCCTGGATGAGGATATTTATTGCTTATTTGTTTATAGACTAAATTGTTCACATCACTGTAAATAACTTCTGAAATGTTGTTCTCTCAACTGTACTAAGCTTTAATATAGCATAGTAATGAGTGGGATGTGCAACTTCTGCTTATCTACTCTACTTTGGACAATGCCAGTGGCTCATGTTTATTAAGAAAGTTGGCAGTGAAACTGAATCTCTGGTTTCCCCCTGGTAGATAAACTGTGTCTGAGCTAACATTCATGAGGATCTTGGAAGACTCATTTAAATACTATGCCTAAGGCTACACATTTTTTCCTGGATGCCAGAACAGCACATAAAGCTTTTACTTTTCTGATGTTCTTTTGGAACTGATGCTTATATATTACAAAGTCTGGCTGGGATTTTGTAGAAAGTACCAAGAGTCCATGTCTGAACTGAGTGCTCAGGTATTTTTGCATGTTATCCCCACTGCAAGGAAGACACTTTTTTTTTTTTGAAGACTTAAAGCAAAAGATAAGTTCCATCTTGCCAGTGTATTTGTATTTGTATTGTAAGATTCTAGGGAAACTGAGCTAGTGTTTTTCCTCCTTTGTCTGGGACCATGGACCTCAGCCATTCACAAATGCATAGTGTCTCCTTCATGCCATACTAACCTATGAAGTTTCTTCACTTAATCCAAACATTTATTTTAAATGTCATCTCTGCATGATTGTCCAAATAAGATCTTTTTCAGTCTAACAGCATAATCTGAACCTTTCCTGCAGTTAAAAGTATCACATTTGTCAGCTCTTTAGGCAGTAACCTTTATTTCATATTATCTCTATGCTCTATTTCACATATGCTGAGAACATCTGAATATGTTTGGATACCTTAGAATAGAAAAAAGGTGAAAAATAAATGAGTAAGTTAGGTATTTGCCTATTTATGTCATCAGTAGTTAATACCGTACATGTTGCTATGCTTCTCTAACTGTCATCTAAGCATCACATAAATCAGAACAAAACAGCCCATGGAAAAGTGGCATTTTTCATCACTGCAGGAAATTTTGAAAGGGTCAAAGCTTCCTGGAATATTCATGAGGTGGAGGTGCTTTTCAGTAAACACACCATGTCAGATTTTCTAAGAATAACTGTTGTTTCTGTCTCATTGGTACCTATACCATTTTCTGTATCTCTGGACATACTGAGGTTTTTTTATACAAAATTTTTGCAGGTCTTGTATATGCTGAACTACAGCAGATGAACACATCTGCTCTTTTGAAAACCTGGATGATATTATTTTAGGGAAAAAAAAGAAATTTACGATTATATTACAAGGACTTTTAAAAAAACCCTAAAACCAAACAAAAAATGCAAAAAGTCCCAACTCTGAAACATACTGCCATGAATATGAGAAGTGACAGTCTGGATGCCATGTGGGGTTGGAGGGCTCAGTGCTGTGGTGGCTGTCCTTCAAGGTCCTGGTCTGCTGAGTGGAATCCAGAAGCTTATCTTATGGAAGAGGGCTCCTACCTCCTCTGTCGAGTACTGTATACAGCCTAAAGGAGGGTTAACTCTTGCACACTGGGAATGAAGTAGCCAATAGGCTGAACAGGGACCTTCTTTTAGTCAATCTACAGGTACCCAAGAGCAAGTTAAACCACGAAATATTAGTCTACTCTGGGTCTTAGGCCTCTCCAAGAACTTAAGATCTTTAGCAAGCACCCCTTGCTGAAAGCAGGGACCTAGTCCCTTTGAACAGTATTCGTATTTTTCTTTTAAAACACAGCTGAAGAAGGATATACAGAGTCTTTATTTTCTGTACAATAGCCAAGTGGTAAGAATGCTTGCCCTGTAAAAGGCAAGCACAGATTGAATTCCCTCTTGTCTGAACTTCAAACCTAATCTTTTATCTTCCAGATGAGTGCCCAAAACACAAGGCTTGCAAGACACAAGGCTACTCAGGAGGTGGGGAATGCTGTTGTTCTTTTAGAGCAGTACCTTTGTGCAGAAAAAAAGCTCAAAATTCACAAGGTCAGAAAGGATGGATAACTTGGCAGTTCAGTGTTTAAGGTGCTTGTTAAATTTGGTCCCTGCTCCAAGGCCTGTTTCTCCTTTCTGTTTTTTTAATGCAATTTCTGTAGAATGCAAAATTCAGTTATATTTTCTATAGAGGAGGAAGCTAAGTACAGACCTACTTCCAAATGAGTACTTTAATTCCTAGGTGAAAGAACTCCCCAGCCCTCCACCCAGGGCTCATACCTATCTAAGCAGCCTAGTAATTAAACTAAGGTATACTAGGAAAAGAAGCTAGTGGGTTAAACAATAGCAGCCAGGTTTTCAAGGGAAGCAGACACAGCCATTGGGTAGAAGCAGTTTCCTGTTTGATAGTCATAGGCCAGTTAAAAAAAAAATAATCTTCTCCTGGGGAAGAAAGATATATGGAGTAGCATCTAGACTATGGAGTTCAACTGAGCTGAGCTATTAGCATTGTGAAGAGTAATTTGGGGGCTTATTCAGGGATGGCTATAAAGCTTCAAGGTCAAACAGTAAGATCCCCCTGAAGTTTAGGGTTCTGTAGTTTAAGTGACAGCCCAGTGGTGATTTCTGGACAGCAATTTTAGACCCAACTATTGTTTTGTATTTCATACTTAATGTTCTTCCTAGGAAAATCACAACTGATATGCAAGAACCTTAACCATAAGCCTGTTCAAACCCCTAAGTTTGAGTGCTAGCAAGGTCTGAAGTGAATTACTAATACTGCCCTCATACATAGCTTGACTAAATCTTAGTCCAAGCAGTATAACCTTTATTTTTAAAGCTATGAAAAATCTCATGGACAATTTATGACCAGTTGCCTGATTGCCTGCTGGTTTTAGATGCTGCAGCTCTTCTGAAGTCTGTGGAATTATGCCAGCTTGTATCCACAGCCAGTGTCACTCAGAATTCAGTTGCATCTTTTTTAAGTGCAAAATGTCATTAGTTGTACCAGAAGTTGACATGAAGTAGCATTTCCACCTAATTGTCCTATCCTTTTACTGACAGCTTGCTGTTGCCCTTCTGAAACCTTGTCAGTTGGAATTTTACTGAAAAAGTGCATTTGGTACCATTTTGAACCAGTATTTTCCTTGAAAAGTATTGTTTGGAGAGTGAAGGAGGAAGGGGAGGCAGACCAGCTATTCTGTGCTACAAATAAAAGTGAAAGACTTTGCCATAAAATCATCTTGATTCTTTGTCTCCCTCCATTGCATTTTCTTCCACCAAAATATTAATATGCTTCCTTCCTAGAATCTGTAAAGGTTTTGAGTATGGCAAACTCTCATACTGCCCATTCAGCTGCTATCAATTTCTCTCAAATGGAAAGCTGGCAGTGTAAAATATTTCACTCCATTTTTGTTCAATGAAAATGTTGTTTAAATAACCTTTATTCACAAACCCTGGTAAGTGTATTACTGTTAGTATATGCAGTATTGTACACCAAGACAACTATTAAAATAAATCAAGGAATACTTCCAGATAACTTCAAATAATTAGAGAAATAAACTTGTGCGGGCAGTATCAGCCAAGATTATAATCATGATATTAATATTCGGTTTCCAAAAAGCTGATGGAGGCTATAAAATTACTTCATACACAATGATATTCATGTGATGCCTTACCAGCCTGGAAGTGAAAAAACTGAAGATCATAAATGCAAGCCCATAAAATTACCTGATATGAATAATTAAGGATGAGCTTTTCACATCTTTGGATAGATTTTCTTCTGGACCTACTAAAATCCTACCCTCTCAAAGTCTTGCCTCCCCAAACCCGTGAGGACTAAGATCTTATACCAGGTCATTTTCACAGCTACCAACTTCATGTTCAAGTACAAACCAAAACTATTTTTCTGGCGCAAATTGCATAGCTATCTGGCTACTATAGCACAGATGCCTTTTCCATTGCAATTTCTGCCAATAAGAGCAAGGGCTTTCCATAGGAGCAGTCTGAGGAATCAACTGATTTCTTTTCATATGGGTCAGGTAATTAAACACTTCAAATTTGCTGCTCACCTGAGCCCTGTATCTGACTGAAGGGTCTTTCTTTTTTAATTCCTTTCCAAGCTTCTGAGTTGAGCTGAACAGATGGCTTAAACCAAAGTGGGGAAAAGGCAATAATTTATTCTTACATGCTCCAGTTTCCAAAACACTTCTCAGCTATGCCTCGCTCACTTCCCATTCAAACTGTGTGTAATGGAGATAAGCAAATTGACATTGCTGAGTTTTGACAATAGGACACTCACCCCAGGACTGTGAAGACCTCAGATAGTAGTTGTGTATCCTAAAGCTATAACTTTTACATTATGAACATGAGGAGTCTAGCTTATGCTGAGACATAGGTTTAGCATTCAACGTAAAGTATCTAGCCACAACTGGTCGTAAATAGTTTTTCCTTAAAAAGGGACAGATGTCTTACCTTACTGAGAAATAGCAGTGCTATTTGAAAATCTCACATCTAAGATTTGCAGGACACCCCCTTTGAAAGTAAATAACTGCTATATTTAAAACCAGCAAAACTTTGAGTGGTTCCAACAGATTCCGAAAGATAGACTCCAAGTTATAGCTGATGATTTTAAATATGCTCAAATCCAGACCCATTTGAAGTAGAAGAAAATATGTCTGTCTGTTTTGCATGGTAAAGGCCAAAGGTATAAGGTCTGAAATTCTGGGAAGCAAGTCTTGAAAGCCTGAATGTTGGGTACAATTTAATGAGATTGTAGCAGCCTATAAAGGAAATTATTATTGTTAAATGTCCATATCACCAGTCCAATACACAGAGTATAGAGAAAAATCTTGAAGAATTCTTCTTTAAAGTTTTGAAAAAGGGGGGGGAGGGGGAACTTTAGTAGAAATATAAAAACTCAGAAGATGGCCAAAAGAAAATTAGAAGGTAATTATCACTATATTGGAAAAGGAACAATCTAATTAGAGCATCAATAACAAGTGATCAACCAACAGATAGTGTAAAAGGGATGGATAAAGAGAGCATTTTTTGTAGATCAAGAACATTTGTTATGGCATAGGATACTGACAGAAGCTAGCAGACTGGAAAGAGATGCTGAAAATGCTAAAAGTAATAAACACAGACAAGAAAAAAATGTGAAAATGTTACTATTTAATATATCAATACTTCTCTTAAATTAGGGGAGGGGAGAGGAGAACAAATAAAAGACTTGATAGGGAAGGGAACTCCTAGATTTAATCCTGAAGGCATAGGGCCCTGAAAATGACACAGAAAACAAAGGCTCAGTCATTAGAGATATGGAAAGATTGCAAAACAGGAGACTGAGACTTTACTGCATTGCAGTACAGGATACACAACTGTGAAAAGAATAAAGGGATAGCTGGAGAAAAGTGACTTGATTCAGTGTCACAGCACTTAAGAGAACATGAATTTAAACTGAAGAAAGGCTATACCCTAAAGGAATTAACAGAGAATTCTTTAAAAGAAAAAGGAAGAGAGAGTGAGGAAAAAGAAGGTAACACTCCCCAATAAATAAAACAACATTAGCTAATTTACACTGGCCTTCTCCCATCCTGATGTCCTATGTCCTTATGACTGATGCAACAGTGCACCTTTAGATGAATGCATTATTTGCATATAGCTGCTTTTACAATTTTCACAGTAGCATTTTTCACCTGCTGATATGCTTTACCTCATGACTTCTATTAATAGTACATCAGACTGCTGAGAGAGGATTTCTACCTGTACCTTCTTACATCAGCCTTGCAAATATTCCTTTTCTCAGTCCTTGAGTTTGAGCCCCTGTTGCAAACATGGGTGCCTAAAATTCTGTGCGAATTTTAGTGAAGTCTCTTCCTAGATGAATGTTGACTGGAGAGAGAGCAATACACAGCTGAGGTGAAACACTTGAGATTCTCCATACTCCTGTATGCAAACTGGCAGTTGTGGGATCATATTATTATTATGGCAGAGTGTTTTCCTTCATATTATAATAATACTCAGTTATTTTAATGCCATGAAGAGTTTACATCAGTATTTTTCTCTGCATATCTTTATTCTTAATTATATTTATGGTTTTAAAGCCTTGATAGCTTTATAATTGCGTATTCTCCTCTGTCAGATAAAGACTGAATCTCAGCTCCTCTAGGAGTCTGTTGTTATTGTTTTTATAGCTTTGCTCCAGTTAGGAGAATGATTTAATATTAAACATTAAAGTATTCCCTTTTTGTCTCTCAGAGATAGGCATTTTAATCCTCTGTAAGAGGCATCATATGCCTGTCTGGTGAAGCAGTGTCTTGCTCCTGCATTAGCAGGGGGGGTGGTGACAAGTTAGAATTTGGGACCAAAGGTGGCATTAGTCAAATATGTATGTAAAGAAAATGCTGTTTCTTCCCCCTGTGTTTGTTTGCACCAGAAAGCAAATCCTGCAGACAACAAAGAAATTAATAGCAAAAATGTACAGTTATCACAGACACCATAAATCTGGACTCCAGGTTGAAAAGGCATCGTTTGAGTCAGTTTGCCCTAACCAGTAGTTCGCAGGTGACATACCACCTGCCAGCCCCTTGATACTTCTTGTCAATACAGGAAATTGTAAAGTTATGCCAAATGATGCTGGTAGCGATAGCAAAGGATGATACTGTCCATAGAGCACCGCTTCCTTATACTCGCACCCAAGGAATAGCAAAGCTTGGAAACTATTGGATTGTGGACCTCATTCTCCCCTACTGGATGATGTCTCTTAAGGGAGTTAGACTACTGCATTCCGAGAGGATGGTGGCTATAAATGACTGGAAAAAAAGAACAAGTTTCTGAAGCTGTCCTGATGCTTAAAGTTCATAACCCTTTGACTAATGCCACTCTTGAACGTTTGAAGATCTGAGTGCTAGGGCACAATTTCCTATGATGCAATACATATATTTAAAGTTATGTGTATATACACACCTTTCCTCCAAAAAAATCCCAAGGCATCAAAGAGAAAAATTAAGAATATCCTCCTTGTCACAATAATGTTGACAGCTCAATTTTAGGAAGTGCCCTTCTGAAGTTCTTCATAAGAAATGTCACATCTGGAAAACAGACTCTACAATAGAGAAACATTGGGCCTGATTTTGTCCTAATTTATGCAGGTTTGGCACTCACTGTATCTAGTGAATGATTAAGTTCGTTTGTTTGATACTTATATCAAAGGAGAAGTACTTACAGCAAGTCAGATACTAGAAATCCTATTAAATCATTCAGTCCATATCTTTTCCAATAGTAAATGTCTACATAATATTATTACATGATTTGTTTACAACAAGTTTGTACTTCTGTGATCATTTTGAACAAGAAAGTTTCTTCTGTAATGTATGTAGCTATATAGTTATGTAATTCAATTTTTATTTCTTTAAATAGCTTTGTCTGATTTGGCTATACTTTCTCCCAGAATCATCCTAAAGAACCAGGTTTAAGAGTGATGTGATTCAAACTTTTGTAAAGTCACCTTTAAGATAAGCCATACATATTTATTTATTTAAGTCTTTTCTCATTGATCAGTCTTTCCAAGGCCTCAGTCCTGAATGCCCTTTCAGTTTGTCAATATCTTTTTTTTTAACTGAGACACCATAATAGGGCTTTTCACACACTGAATAATTCCAGTGGTTCTGTAAAAGAAGTATTACCTTCTTTCTCTGCACTCTCAGAGTAAGATACATGCAGTTGAAAGCACTAAAAATAAATCTTCAGAAAATTCTGTAAGATACCATACCTAAAACTTTACTATATCTTAATCTAATTTGCATCTTTAATAGATCTTACCTATTTCACCTAAGTACAATCTTAATATCTACATTATATCTATAACTATAACACCTTCCAAATAGCTACAGAAGTAAAAATGAACTCTAAGGACAAGGAAGATTTTGTTTTGTGATAGCACTTTGCTAAAGAATGGCAAGAATATTTTTCCCCCCTTCTCCAAACAGTATCCATTCTTCTGCCGACATAGTGTGTGCTTCCCTCTCTCCCTCTGCTTTAATTCTGATTCCATCAAAAATCAGAATCCTGTGACTGATGTTCAAAATGAGCTGAGGTGATATTGAGGTTTTGAACTTTGTCTGAGCATGTCACTCACTTGAAGGCATTCCAGACCTCAAATGGCTCAGTGCCATTCTTCAGAAATGAGACAGGAACAAGTATTGATTTTTTTTTTTTCTTTTAAACTGAGTACCTAATGAGCAAATGAAGACATGGTTGGTCCTGGATTTATTAGGTGATCTAAGAGAGGCTTTTCAGGGTTCAAACGTATGGAGAACAGTTTATTGCAATTCTACTTTATTTTTCTTTTTTTCTGAGGGTGATTGTTTCTATAATGTTACTGAGATTTGGAGCATAGATTAGATCAATTATACCATATTGCATTTCCATAGCAAACTGAAGCTCTTGCTTGGTAAAAATATATTCTTTGGACCTGACAAGAGACTGTTACAATACTACAGCATATTCTTGTTGGTACTTGACAAAGTAAACAAAATTAAAAGCCACTGGGAAAAAAGAATGCATTGCTCCCTGAAGGTACAAGTGTTTCTTCAAGCTGAAAATTGCAGATTGATAAGAAAAGCCAAGTACTTTCTCAAAAAAGAGTGAGGTGCCTTAAATCTGCTGAATTTCAGTGAGAGAAATATGTTGAACAGACAACTTAATCCACTGAACAGGTATGAGGTAAATGTATCCTATCTTAACAAAAAATTATTAGTGTACAGATAAATGGAAAAAATCTTCGGATCAACTAGAATGGGAATCATCTAAAAACTTTAACAAATAAAATGGGATGTCCTACAGCCACATGTGTATAGTTATTTAGGCATAAAAAGATGCAGACTAGCTACAACAGGGAGGTTTTAAAAGCTTTCAGCGGTTTATGATGCTACCCCAGATGAAGGGATGGGGCCTGACAAGGTCTAGGTCCCACCTGCCACAGAAAGGAGAGGAGGTTACAGGAATCATGCAAGCGACAGAGAAGCAGAGACAGAAGTTCAGACCACCAGGCTTGCTGTTCCTGCTGTGACCAGCACAGACAGATAACAGAAAGTGCTTTCACTGGGAGGGATCACATCTCCTTTTTCTCCTCTTACTAGTTACCAACTGGTGCAGCCCCAAGAAGGCTGTAACAAGCCCAGCTCTCAGGGGTGAAAGTATAGGTAAAGTAGGCAGAAAGACAATGGCTGCTTTGTTGTCTGGGAAGTCTGTCATCACAGTCAACTGCTTATTCTGTCTGTCTGCCCACAGAACTGGTCTGGACCAGTTTCAATTCAGGAAAACATGAATTAGACATTTTAAGTCCATAGATTTTCAAAATTAAAATTTATCTGCAGATTTAACATGAAATAGTGTTAATAATCATATATTTTTCTGAGTTCAGTGAGAACTGAACCTACCTACATTTTTTGATGTCTAATTACTCTTCTAAATGTATTCTGGAATGTTATATAGGATTAAATCCTTAAACAGTAATGCATAAGTAAATAACTTCATTGTGCTTTGAGAACATAAATGGTCTTGGGGCATCATTCTTTGAATTGGTCATTGTGTTTTCCTTCCTCTTCTGATCTACAAAGATTACCAATTTATTTTAAACATGTAGAAAAATGTTCACCAGCTGTACGTTTCCAGAGTTAATGTAAAAGAACTCAGATTGCCTCTCTCAAACTTGTAGTATTAACGATAATTGATATTATTGATTCAGCTCATTAAATATGCTCATTCTTTAAAAGAAAGACATGCATTACATAGGATGTTTTAATGTATTATTGCTGGAATGAGGTAATATAGCTCTTGATTTGAGAAATAAAGAGAGGTGGAGAACATATTTCCATCTCAACATGTTTCCTTGTGTTTCTTTCAGTTCCTGTGTCCTGTGTTCCTTCTCAGACATAACTTCATTACAGTACAGAAAAACCCACCTCTCTTAGTAGGTGAAATTTACTCTGGAATGAAGAACTCCTATAAGAAGCACAGCACTATGTAAGTGAGCAGAACTCAGGTCTAAGTTTTATTGAAGAAAAGCCCCACAAATACTGTGTATGTTACTGGAAGGTTTCCCTGTGGGCTGCATGAGGATTTAGTCACAAGTGATGCAGTACAGTGTTGAGGGAAAAGGTCTCACTTAGTGACTCTGCTGCCAGTGGTCCATACTAATTAATATAGAAGTAGTATACCCTATCTGCCTTTCCCATAATCCCAGTTCCTCCAGACACCCCTTGTCATGAAGCCAGACTAATTTTAGCAGCCTAAACTTTGTTAAATTGCTTGGAAAACCAAAGTAGTTTTACTATCAAAGTATGAAGTGAGAGCTTGCAATTCACTACAGCATTTGGGCATGTGAAGGCATAAAACAAGAAGTAGGAAAAAGCAAGCCATGTATGTGAGTGGGGTTTTTTTGTAATTTCAGGGGAAGGGCTTTTTCATACTTTGAAGTTTGAAAGTGACTGAAATGCTGTAAAAGTACAGTGGCACCAGGTTATTTATCATAATTGAAAGAACCAAAGAATAATTTCCATTCATATTCAGGATGCAAAGTCATGTTAGGCTCTGATACGATGATGTAACAAATGATATATTGTACTGCAGCAGCATGGAAAGAAAACACTATATTTGTATAGCATACAGTGTACCAACACTGAAAGACCTATCTTTGAGAAAAATAAAATGGATATTAGCATGAATAATCCACAGTTGTATTGCAGTTTCAGTGATCTGTTTATGTCTGCCTACCTGCAGCATTAATGATTAAACGTAGTAACTCAATGTATAACAATTAACTTGGGATTACAGAATCCATCTGAATGCAAAGCAGTAAGTCTTTATGTTAAGATGGAAATTCTACTACCATCCATTTATTACAGAAGTCTGAGAATCTGATCTAATGTAATATGTTGTCCAGAGTATGTATAATAATCTAAATAGCATTGCTGAAATTAGATATGGTAGTGTTGATAAGTTAAGTGCATTTCCAGCAACATATTTTTTATGAAGATTGTTTATTACTAACATTGGCTTATATTCAGCTCTAAGTACTTGATGAAAATTCCTGGTGTAAAAAAGATGTGTAATCACTCATTCATCAGTAATTCATTATCTCATTTTCTCTTGGGAAAGAAAATATGTTGTATGTATCAATCAATTGATCAAATAATGTGAAAATCTTAATCATAGTAAATGCATTCTGAGAATATCAATTTAGAACCAGGCCTATCATTTTTTACTGATGTGAGCTGGCCTTTCAAAGCCAGTGTGACAATTTACATAAGTGAAGACTGTCCCTCTCAGCAAGGGCTATGATGGCCCGATTCTTCAAATGAGCACAGGGTGATTTTTTGATGCACCTGTCTAGTTAGCCTATTTTGTAAGACTAGAGTTAATTAAAGTCAAATCATAATGAAAATTCAGCTTTTGTGCTAGATTTTTTTTGTTTTTTGGGGTTTTTTTCCCCTAATTTTCTCTTGGGCCTTTCTAGCAGCATAAACCAGATATCTTGTCTGACTCTGAATACAGCAAGATCCACTCTGCCAGTAAAAAAGAAAACACAAGCAAATTTAGCTGAAGCAGGGAAACAAACATAGATCAAGAAAGCATTAACTAACTGTCCTCCTCCTAAGCACCAGTTTCACACTGCGTTCGCCCCATAGTCTGTCGTATCACGGCTTAGCAAAGCGATGCTGGGAGTTAATGCTCTTGTAAAGCACATGTATCTCTAGCAGAATCTTTTCCTTGCTGGGCTGATTTAAGTGTAGATGGCAGTACTAGCAAGTTGTAGAGAATGTTGCTGCAAAGCCCCTGCAATGCCATCTTGAAAGGCAGACAATGAATGTAGTCTTGGACACAGCACGATATGACTGGATCCTTTCAAACCATGGAGTACAGATATGCAGACCTTTCCAATCTTTATAGCTTTTACCCTTCCACAGGGAACATTATACTTGTGAAACCTTTACAGTATTTTTAGGCCCTTCTTTCCCAGTAAAGTTTCCACAGTAGGGTAGAAAAAGGCTATCAGTGTTCCAAATGCATGTTTCTGGGCACACAAATCTGTTATTTCTCCTGGACTAACTATGCCTACTGAATTCTGCACGGATAATCCAAATGTAAAAATATACAAATATTGGCAGCCAATAGGGGGCTTTTCATCTCAAGCAAGAAAACAGAAGTAATTCTGATAGCTTTTCCAAGAGATGCCTGGTGGGGCTTATTTGCCAAAGTTTGAATCTGTAATAAACAGCCTACTGCTGTTTCTATTTTGAAGTCTTCATATTTAGCATTCGTTGATAGATTGCCACATACAGAATGTGTATAAACAAAGTGGAGAAGAGGCTTACACAAGAATGCCATGATGGCAGACTGTTCATAAGTAGTTGTCTTGTTCAGAAATCTTCCTTTAGTTCTATGGTTTGTGAAATAACTTGGCCAATGAAAATGCAATTTATCATTGGATGCTGTATGTGGACAACACACCAGTGGGGAAGACAAAAACTGTTAAAACACCATCTGCTTTCTATAAAGCAATAGATATTTGGAATATCCCAGTGTTTTCAGTGAAATTCAAGGCAGAACCTTTCATTCTAAATTTTCTTCTCCTTGGAATTGTCCTGTGTAGCTCTGCAAGCGCAAGCCCTTCCATTTTTTTCTTCAGGTAGGAAGAGCTTCAACACAATACTGTAACACTTAGTTAAATATCACAGCTTTAGATTTTGGTTACAGCAGAGTTCTAGTCAAACCTTATTTAAGGTATCGTAGATTTTCTTATATGTACAGATACAGACATGGTATATATGCAATGTATTGCTATATGGTAAACTGCGACAGCATGAGAAACAAAAGATTTCATGGTATAAATCTAGGTCTAGCTGTGGGTAAATTGGCACAAATATTCACGGGGAGGAAAGAACATTGGCAGTAGATTGGATTCAGATAATAATGTTGAAGGTAATAAGGGGAAGAATTTGAAAGTATGTGAAGAAAAATGTTTAACACGTTAAAAATTACTTTTAATGTTGAAAAATTTCTGCTTTGAAAAAATCTTTAGAAGTTTGTAAATGGATTGAATAATTTTTAAATAAGTTTGACACAAACCAAACCCATACATTTTGGTTTCTGAATTGAAAAAAAAAAAAAAAAAAAAAAAAAAGCGCTTATCCATTTTGGTTTATGTTTGACCTCTATGTAGAAAGTCTACACTTTTCATATTTTTCATCTATGGTATGTTTTGGAATTTCCAAAAGAGCACCAGAACAACCATACACACAATTGGGTAGTCAGCATACGCAGTATGACATACTACATGTATTATTGGTTGATTTTCAAAACAGAGCTATCCTGCAAATATTGTAGAGCAGCAGTTCTTAAGCAGAGTCCTTGCTAAGTTTTGGGAATATTATAGTACCTGCAACTTTCTCTTAATTTTTATTACACCCGCTAAACTATAATAAAAGCTAAAATATGTTAAATGCCTTTTTAATAATTTTTCTTGTGTGAGCAGAATGCACAACAGAGAATGACAGTTTGAACACATGCCAGTATAAGCATATGGGGTGTTAGTGGTGGGAACTTAAAATGCTTTAGGCAGCTTCATTTCTCCAAGAATGATGCACAGAAAATCAGTTTTCTCCTTGACGATGAACTTTGAAAAGTAATAGATAGGCAGACATTTTCCAACACAATATTTATCTAACACTGTAGCTCCCCAAATTAATATATGAGTCAGAATAATGGAACTCAATAAAATTGGCTCATACAACCTATACTTTCTTACCTCTGGGTAAAAATGATTGTTTCTTATTTGTGTCTTCTTTCTAGTCCCTACTGCTAATACACTGATTTTTCTCCTGCAATCCTGTAATATACCAAACAGACTCTTCTGGTAACTTATTTAACAGAATAGGATCTTGTAGCTCTCTCAGCTTTCCAATGATTTTTCTTTTTGTTAACACATTAGTCCCTAAACCTTTTTCGACTTCTCAATTATACCAGCAATTTAATGAAGGCTTTCCTCTTAAAGTGTAGTATGTGCCTGTGTTCTAATATAACCTGCTGTGTGTGTGAGGAAGTAGATGGGAGGGATATTGATTCATGGGGATT
The DNA here is from genome assembly GCF_929443795.1 of Astur gentilis. Taxonomy (NCBI): domain Eukaryota; kingdom Metazoa; phylum Chordata; class Aves; order Accipitriformes; family Accipitridae; genus Astur; species Astur gentilis. Next base: position 36,662,770 of record NC_064886.1, on the reverse strand, counting down.
TGTATCTTAAGCAAAGCAGTTCAAGAGAAGACGCTCATCTCCTCTGCCATTTCAAAGCTGATGATCCCCATGCCTGTTCCCAGTGAGTTCAACAGCAAAATTGTCACTGTCTTCAACTACAGCAAAGGTAGTGTACTCTTGCAAAAGCAATTATAACCTCGCTGAGAAATGCCCATCTTTCTCTTCACTCTACTGTTGTACACGAGAAAGGTAATGAACCAATAAACTCTGGCCTACCTGAAGTCATTGGCAAAATACATTGGTGTTGGTTGGTCTGGGATTTATTTTTTGTCAACTCTTCATAGTGTATAAAGGCTAGTACATTAACTTCTATAGAAAATCACACCATCTGCCTTAGTCATATTAGTTACAGAATGCAGTATAGCTGATTGAGAGTATGTTTTTTTCTTTTTTTCTAAATAGTTTTTATCTAGTTACTTTCAAATACCACATATATATTGGCAATCTATGCACTACTCTGTGTTTCAGTGTCCATAAATAAGTTTTGACATGGTCTTGATCTTTTAGAAGTTGACTGCAACTGGTGTCAGCCAGTTCTTGGAAGGAAATCAGCCATAATTTACCTTTGCTAATCACTTTACATACTGTTTCAACTACAGCGGGTTAATGTCGTGGATGTACACGTTATTAATTATAAAACTGGAGAACATCCTCCAGCTGAAAGTAATTAATTATGTTCTTTTGGGTGGGAGAACTCTAGTGTGGCAGTTCAGATGTAGGGTCATGATTCCCTGCATTGGTTTTATAGTTGATTGTATTAGATGTGACAGGCTTTGCACTGAAGCTAGAGTTTTGTTCATACAATAATGATACTGCTCTTTTCCTCTTTGTGGTGCAACTTACCAAAAATTAGTCTTTTCAACCATTTTTCTCATTATTTGTTGGTATGTCTGGACTTCCATTTTGTAATTACAGTGTACTTCTGAATCCTTTTTTTTTCCCCACAGCAATTCTGCAACAAAATGCCCTATTAACGTTTTTTACTTTACTTGGAAATATTAACAGTTCAAACATTAAGTCAAATGTGTACTCCCAGATTAATTACTGGGGTTTTTTATAGTTTCCAATGCATGCTGATCCTTTTTGCCAAATACTTGTACCTGTATTTGAGTTCTTTCACATCCCAGGATCCTGTTTGATTGTAAATAGCCAACAATGTAATACATTACTCAAAGTGATGAAGCTCTGTAATGCTTAGCAGAATGGTCTAAAGCTTTAGGACTACAGGGTTGCAAACAGCCAGAAAGCAGAAGAAAATTAAGAGTAGGAAAAGCTGCTTCTCCCAAATATTGCTCTAAAATAATGCAATCAAAACATGAAGATATAAAAGCATGGACTTTTTTCATGATTGAAACAAATTGAGAAAAAGTATCAGTTTGCTCACTTACTTTAAACAATTAAACAGAGCATCTTCCTAGGTTTTGCTTTTCTCTAATCCTGCTGATTTAGAAGCCAACAAAGCTAAAATACAGTAGGAAAAGAACTATAATTAGGATTTAAGAACGTAATGGTACAAAACCAAAAATAGTGCATTCTACTAAATTTAAAGGAATGAGCTATACTTGTATAACACCTTTACACAGGAGCTATATGAGAGGTTGTTCCAGCGTAATTATCTTAGTATAAAATTGCACTCTAATCAAAAAGTTAGGGCAAAAAGCAGTGTGCAGGCAAGGCTGGTATTTCAATGAGCTGGGCTATTTTTCTTTCAGCCAGTATACCCAAACATCAAACAAACCCTAAGCAATTATATACACTAATCCTTCCCAATGTGAAGTTGCAGCCCAATGTGAATTCAAAAGCACCAAGTTGCAAATCCTTCAAAAAGAGCATTTACAACTTATAATAGAAACTCCAACAGAGCTCTAACTGTAATAGTGTGACTACTGCAGCGATTATTCTTTATTGCCATGGCATTTACTGCTGAAATAGTGGTGGGCAGATCCTAACATTCTCAAAATTAATGTGCAGTAACATCCTCATGTGAGGCATTGCCCAAGGTATGGTGTTTTGAAATGTAATATATCAAAATGATGATACTTCTCCATTTAAGTTGTTCTGGTCACTCACTTCATACAATTCCCGCTTCAAAGGTACTTTTCATAATTTCAGAATAAATATATATGAAATAGGAGAATCTGAAAAGCCTTTGGATTCTGACTAGTATTAATGAGGACTTGGAAAATGCCAACCTATCTCCAGTAGAGCAGCTTTATAGCTGAGGGAACATTATGGTAGAGTGTTCTCTTGTAAGGATTAATTTCCCCTTGTGAGCAATACACTTATGGCCCAGATCAGCTACTCCATGTATAGAACTCATATTGTTTTCTGTCAAAATTCCGCCTGAAAAACAAAAATGTCGAGTCTGTCAGTAATGGCATGATGGAAAGTAAACACTGGAGTATGAACAACAATGAAAATTGTATCTAAGAGAGAGTTAATAAACTCCATCCTGCTAGATTTCCTCCTTTTTAATACAGGAGAAATCATACAGCTGTTAGTTCAATTTCTCTTATGTGTTTATGCATAGCTGGGCCGGTAGTGATCCATAGCCTATAATTAAAAAAAATTGGTTTTGTGTTTCAAAGTTCATTGAGATCATGATGCTGAAAGTGCTGTAAAAATGCAGTGTTACTGCCAGAAATGCAGAAACACTGCATTATTTAAATATTAAAAGTATTTCATAACTAACCTATATGCTTGTACTCTAATATATATTGGGGGTGATAAGAATCCTGTTATTTTGTATCTTTTATTTGTGATATTTCCCCTAGTAGCAGACTAAAAAAATCTGTCAAAAAAAAGAAATCAGAAATTCTAAGAGATGATAGGGTTAGCTGCAAAAAGTTGCTCATCCGTCTTCAGACTGAAACTCAGAAAGGAGGGACAAAGAGCAAACTAGCAAGTGGCAACAGCAAAAGGAAGCCCCCTAGCAGAGAAATGAGGAAGGGAAAGACAATTCCCCATATATATGTGGAAGCAGTGTAAAATAGCAGTCACTTTTACAATAAAGATGCAAAGTAAAAATAAATTCTAAAATTTTTTTAAAGCCTTTATGCAGGTCCCAGTGAGAATTCTTTCAGTGTTGCTACTTAACATGGTATTTATGTTGCAATCTCGTTCTAACAGGAACTGCACTTCCTTTATCACAAGGGCAATATATAAAATATAAATGCAATATATATTGCATTTTCTTTTGTAACATGAAGATTAAGGCAGGCTTTAACAGTAGATCTTCTGGTTAGAACTGGGTACCTGATGTTCACTTACAAATAAGAAACAAAGGGAGCATACCTTTTCTGAAGTTAAGTGTAGGTTGGGCTGATAATTCTGACCTCTCTGATTTTTCATTTCAGTCTTCTAACTTCCGTTATCCAAACTGGTATTCCCCTTCCGTCATAAACACAGTTGGGGCTCACACCATCTAACTTCAAGCTCTACCAATCTCAGTGCCAGGCACAGGAGGGCCAGATGCCTTTCTGTTGCTAACAGACCTTCTAAGAGCTAATTGCTGGGTGGCTTGAGGAGTCCTTCAGAAGAATCCATGTTCCTCCTCCACTGACTTTGTACAGAGCCCCTCCTGACCTACATGCCTAGAGTTCATTTGTGGTTTTGCCTTTTTATTTTCCTCAGAGGTGATTTTTAGCCTAAAATCTAAAATAAACAAACAAGTATATTACTACCATCACCTTCAGTACTTTCAATGACCCTTTCAGTACACATTATTATACGCCCATACACTATAGGAATCACTAAACCAAGATCTTGATCAAATGAATTTCTAATGGCTTTACTGAGAAAAGCCTTTTACCCTGTGGGTTTGCTATATATTTTTTATTTTGAAAATTTCTTTTTTCAACCAGATGGTTTATTTTAATTAATTCTTATTACAGAGACATCTTTGTCATAAAGTACTTCTAGAACAGATGAGCACAATTATGTAAGTGCTTTTGTTTGTGGGATTACTGAAAGAATTACTGTTTCACAGGGGAAGTGCTGTTGTAATTTTATCTTTAATTTTTCCAACATCCTTGACATTTAAAGACAGTTTTAATATTATTATTATTGAATTGTAAAAAGGGTGTTGAATTTGTATTGATTTTACATGTGTGCTTACACTCAGAAAGATGGCATTTCAAAACCTTTTCTAAATATAAGTTTTCTCTTTTATAGTAAACGATACAGAATACATTCTATCAATGCCAGTGTTTGACTATAGAAGGAAAAATGTTACCTTGCATCACAAAGTACTAAAGAATTTAAGAATGTATTTGCCTTCCATTTGTCTCTATGGACTACAAACCGTGATGCCATGTAGTAAGTTCAGAGAATTTGACTATACAAGCACCGAGTCTTTAGCAACAAACAACCTTCGTACTGAAGGTTATCATTTTCTTTTGCAATGCAAGGCATGAAAACATTGAAAAGATAACTCGAATTTCTAAGTGTTTGTCACACAAGGTCAAAATCATGCCAACTTTTGATAGACTTTGTACTTCTGAGGTTTCTTAGTAAGCAGAAACAATAATTCAAGGTGATCACTGGGAAAAAAAACAACAGAACGAGAATGTGCAAAAGTCTGGACATATATTTTGTAGGTTTCATTACAAAACAGTTATTTTTACTTCAGATGCAGTCCTGCCCTGATGTACAGGTAGTTCAGACTTTCTTGATCTAAAGATCAAAATGAAGATCTAAAATTCATTGATGCTTCATTATTTGGGTAGGATTTTTATTGATAAACAAATTATTCATTAGGGCTAGGCTAAAGCCATCAAAGGAATGTCTAGCACTGTATTTATTATGAGATGCAGTACAACTTTGGTATTGCTTTTCTTCTTCTTAATGGCGTGAATATATATTGTCAGTGCACAATTTTGCAAGCAAAATAAGCGAGTATCCTCCAGAAGGAAAAGTGCTAATGTACAGTACTTCATGGTCTCTCTACGCCAGCATGGATCAGCTTTACAAGAACATTTCCTGAAGCATCTGAATCAATTCACCTTATCTAAGAGAATGCAGCAACAACTGCTTACCACTCCACCAAATAACCAGAAGGTATTAGTTTATTTTGACATGTCAAATGTAAAAATAGATACAGCTTACGTGATCTCACTTGGGATATGTAGTGTACCTTATTGTAAATTGCTACCAGACTTAATTGGTGAGAACAGGAAAAAAAAACCCAACCCCGCCTTACATTAGACCACACCGTGTTTCAAAACAAAACGACAGGACAGTTTATCGTAAAGAAAAAAAAAACCCAACCAACCACACGGCAACTGCATTCCCCTTCCCGTCAGCTCATCCTGAATGAAGCTGAGGCCTACCTGTCCGCCGCCACCCGGGGGAAAGGTTTTGCTGAGGACAGGGCAGAGCTCGGACCCGCTGAGGGGGCCCGAGCCCGCGGGGTCCGTTTCACTGACAGAAAAGGGCGGGAAGCGGCCGGCGGAGGGGTGGGGGCCGTTCCCGGAGAGAAGCGGGCGGGCCGCTGAGGGTCGGGCGCGTGCGGGGCTGTGAGGAACGGCGGGGCGGGCGCCTGAGGCGGGCGAGGCGGCTTGCGGGTGCTCGGCGGCGCGGACGAGGACGCAGCGGAGACGGGGGTCGGGCCGGCTGTCGGCCCCAGGTGAGGCACAGCGAGGGCCGCCGGTCGTCAGGCGAAAGGTGGCTCTCCTCGGGGGCTGGGGCGGGCCGCGAGGCGGGCCCGGCTTGGCGGCGCCCCCGGGCTGCTTGGTGGCTGTGGTACCGAGCTGCGAGGAGGGCAGCTCCTGGGGTGTTACTGCTCGGATTTTGTTTTCCAGAAAGTTTTGTTTTGTTGTTTTTCTTAAAAAGGTATAACTAATAAATGCTACAGCCGGGTGGGGGTTTGAGGAACGAAGAGGTAGGTGGCTGTGCAGGTTTGTCCTGGTTTCTGCTGGGATAGAGTTCATTTTCTTTCTAGTAGCTGGTATAGTGTTGTGTTTTGTATTCAGTATGAGAATGTTGATAACACACTGATGTTTTCAGCTGTTGCTAAGTAGTGTTTATATTAAGTCAAGGATTTCTCAGCTTCTCGTGCCAGCCAGCAAGAAGGCTGGAGGGGCACAAGGAGTTGGGAGGGGACACAGCCAGGGCAGCTGACCCAGACTGGCCAAAGGGGTATTCCAGACCATGTGATGTCATGGCCAGTATATAAACTGGGGGGACTGGGGCTGGTGGGAATCGCTGCTTGGGAACTAATGCAGTGTTGGTCAGCGGGTGCAATTGCATTGTGCATCACTTGTATATTCCAATCCTTTTATTATTATTATTCTTGTCATTTTATTAGTGTTATCATTATTAGTTTCTTCTTTTCTGATCTATTAAAATGTTCTTATCTCAACGCACGAGTTTTACTTTTTTTTTTCTGATTCTCTCCCCCATCTCACTGGGGGGAAGTGAGTGAGCGGCTGTGTGGTGCTTAGTTGTTGGCTGGGGTTAAACCACAACAAGGTTTTATTTGCAAAGTGATTTCATCTTTTGAAAAAGACTGAGACAATGCTATTGAGCAAAATACTGATTCCGTTATTAGGATAATTTATTTCATTATTTGGCCCAATGTTATTCGTGTGGCATTGTGCATTACTTACTGGTATTGGTGTCAAAGGGGTGATTGTGTGTCCTGGCATCACACGGAGCCTACTGGCAATGTCATGTCACTGTGATGTGTCATGTCAGCACCAAAACCATTCCTAGAGGGTGTGGCCTTGTCTCTTCTGCTTTCAACAGTGTTGTTCCACTGAGTCGAGGGCTGGCGTTTAGGGGAAGAGAAGCTTTTTTTTGTAGCCCAGTTGGATGGAGGGCTACAAGAAGTTGAAGTTATCAGTCTTCACCTTGAACTGTCCCTATGGTGAATGTAAAAACACAACCTGACCTACTGGTGTGAACTGACAGTGAAGTAGGAGCTTTAACCGGTTAGAAGATGAAAATATTTCTGGCCTTCTAGATGGCAGTGATTCCTAAGAGTTTAGGTCTGCTGTATAAACCCTCTGTTAATGTGACAGCCTGTTAAAGACTTTTTTTCCTTGTTTTGGTCCAATTACTACATATTTATGTGGAGTAAGGATAACAATCTGATTCAGTATGCATTGTTGGCAAGCACTAAAACCGCAGCTTGTACACCTACTTTTTTTTAATGTTCCTCTGACTTTAAAGCTCTCAAGAGTAATGTAGAAGGAAAGAACTAGTGGGACATTTTTTAGACATGAGGAGAGTATTCTGATTCAGATGGGCCTGCTTCTAAAGGGAGATTTTACAAAATTTTCTAAGTTGGGAATCAAAAGCAATTGCTTGAAGGGCTGCTGACTAACAGGCTTCAAGTACATTGCTCTAATCAGTAAGACTGCAATTGGTGATTAAAGCTTACTGTTTCCGAGAGTTATACTGCCATACTTTCTCAGGCAGACCAACATGCCTGAACTGTGACCAGAGGAGCTCGTTCACAGCCAATATCCATAGTTGCATAACATAGCAGACACTGTCTGATCAAAATTTTAAAAGATACATAGTCAAGAGCAGATCTGCTCTCATTTCTGAAGCCCTAATGAGCAATTGTAACGTAAAATAGTAGGCCCTTTCAGTGAAGCTGAAGTCAAAACTGAATATTTAATAATGTATTTACTTTTTGCATAGCTTAAAGAAAGGTATTGCTGAATATAAATCTACAGAGATGAAAGTGCCAATAGTTAGTGTTTTTCAGACAATAAAGGCTAGGTATTACAGACTTGTCCTATTTTTTGTTCTCCTTACAAATATAGCTGGTATAACTTGCACAAAATGGAGATCAGGTATCCATAGCTTGATCCAGTTCCTTTTGAAGTCCTTTGCTTGCTAAATGGTGATAGGACTTCAAAATCACTTACCAGCTAGGTAAGTCCTCTTTGGAGCGTTGATTTCCCCACAATCAGTTTGGGTTTTTTTTAAATTTTTTTAAGTACCTGAGGACTCTTTTTTTTTTTTTTTTTTTTTTTTTTCTTTTTTTATCACCAAAGTGGGTATGTAATGAAAGTGAAAATGGGGATGAGGAAGCAAGCTTTAAAAGGAAGCAATTAGAAATTGTTTGTATGAAGGGTTTTCAAAGTATAATAATTATTTTGAAGGAATAAGCAACATAATTCTCAAGTGTGACTGCACTGCAAAAAAACTAAGAGATTAGTTAATCTTTAATCATTCCCATGTCAATTTAGCATTGGTCCCTGTAAGCTGAGGAGACTTCTAAAATGGGACATCTGCTACAAATTCTTATTGGAGAACTAGTTAATGCACTAATCAATTTCTTCCTTCAGCACACGTGTCCCTCTGAAAAATTTAGCCATATTATCAGTCAGATTCATGTAGTCAAAGTAACGAGACTTTCTTTTGTGATTAATAATATAGATGATGATTCACTGAATAAATAGAAGAGTCCTGGAAATCAGTGTAAATAGAAAAGAAAAGCCCTATTGTTCTATCAAATAAAGCTAAAGAAATTAGAGTCAAAAGAAGCAGGCACCTCACTAATGAAACAATGTAAAAAGAAATATACAGCTTGACAGTCTCCTGTACAATATGTTTTTAATTCATTTCTTGTTGCTTGGACAAGGTGATAACAGTGTTCCAGTTTAATCCAGTAACCTATCTGCAAAATGATTGGTGTTCTTATTTCAAGCCTTGGTTCCTTTCTGCTTTGATTCGGCTCATATGGTTCCTACCCTTTGATTCTGTGCTCACCTCTTCTCCATGCAACTTGACCTTTTGCAGCTTTTTTCCCCCCTCCCGTTTGCCACACTCCCTTTCTCCTCTCTCTTTCATCTTTCCATACATATTAACTCAGCAGGATTTTTGCTCTAACCTTAATTTTCCCGCATCCCAAAGCTTCACAGCTAAAAGGTTGCTGCTAATCCTCTTTCTATTTCTCTTTCTTTATAGTGTATTTTATTCATCCACTTTCATTTCCAGAAATACTTTGTATACATAGACATTTACTCAGACTTGTGTATTCTCCAGAAGAAACCATTTTTCTAAGCCATTTTTAATGTATTTTGAGGATCACCACAGGTGACAAATGTAGAACCATATCTATCCGAGGAAAATTCTTATTTTTAGTACATCATTAAAATTGTACAATATTGAGAAAAAATTGCATCCCATCAATCAGGTGGAGGAAATCACTTCTGTTTACCATAGATGAGAAAGGGAGATCCTACTGTCCTTCTAGATCAGTCACAAAATTAGGTGGACAGTATATGGACGGAAGTGTCAGGTTTTCAGTAAGCTAAACTCTATTAGGTTAATTCTGCAGATCAGCTTGCCTGAATCTGAAGGTTGGTTAGAGGGCAAAGGTGCTTAAAACTATTCTAATGTGACACAGTTCTAGGGCCAAGAAACACTACCCCTTCACGACAACTTTAAGGTAAAAGACTTGCAGAAGTCTCCTTTGAATCTGCAGGCACTGTAGTTTCATTCACAGTTACAGATGGGCTAGGCAGAGTAGTCCTTGAGGAGGAACTCTAGGAAAAAGGAAAGCTAGAGCAGAAGTTAGAGCTTTTTGCACAGATGGCCACCTCCATAGTAAAGAGAACAATCCATGGGAGAGGATCAGTTTTGACCTTTTTCAGCATGAAGGGTAATGCTTGGAGAAGGCTAGGAAGGGTGTTTCCACAGTACCAAATAGTCTGAACGTTTGCATTTCTTTATATGCTATTAATGAAGAAAATATTGCAGAAAATGTTTTCTCTTCTATGGAAACTATGGAAGTAAAAGAATATTTATTGGCACTAACACTTCCTTTTTAGTTAGGGGTTGTTTCTGGGTTTTTTAGTTGAATTTATTAACCATTTTGAAAATGACAGACGTTAATGATCTGCGTAAAATTCATATGCTTACTTGCATTAAAAGAAACCATTCCATTAGGATATGGCTGTGTAAATTCTCTGAGATCATAAAATTTAATGCAATAAAATAAATGTAATATAAATAGTTTTTTAAAAAGTGTTAGAACATGTTCTAAAGAAATGAGTTGTGTGGAATCCTCAACCTACTGAAGTGAAAAAGCAAAATTCCCATCGTTATCAATGACACAATGATTCCATCCTATTTAAACGAGGGATTTTAGCATCTTCTTCAAGCAGGCTTTCTTACTAAGTGTTTTGACATGATGGAAGACAAAAAATGACTGTCTTGTCCTTTATTAGGAGCTATTTACCAGCTGGTGAAGGATTGGGCTCTTAGCTAATGAAATTCATTCACTCCCTGACAGGACACTAAGATGGTCAGTGCATGCATGGTGTGCTTGCTTTCCCAGGGGCGGGGTTAAAAAAGGGAAAAAGAAGGAAAAAGAGATATTTTGTGAAGGACATTCTGTCAGTCCCATTTGATTGTAAGTGGGACAGACAGGACATTGCTCTGTGAAGTCTGATGGAAAACACCTGCAGAGTACTTTGTCACAGAAGTCAATTTGCCTGCCAGTTTTCAAAGAAAAGCAATTTGAATTAATGCTATCGGGTTTTGTATCTCTTCTGATCTTTCCACTTTGCTTTTGCATTTAAGCGTGTGCTTGTAGAACAAAAAGATATCACATAGCAAATTTTAATGTTATCTTAGGAAATAATTCCCCTTTGCATTATTTGCTGTCTATTCTTTTTTGCCAAGACTCGTATCTAATACCTTTTTCAAAGGCTTTACTTCAGAGGAAATGCTAAATGTCTAATCCCCCATGCCCCTCAAAAGTAGTGGTCCTAATATTCAAAAAAAAAAAAAAAAAGTTCCTTCTAATAAGGTCCCATTTGGTAAATGCATACTACTGTCTGTACTTCTAGAATAAAAATAATAGTGGCAGAAATAATAAAGATAACCCCAGATGACACATGCCCCTGCACAGGAGTACAAGGAATAACCACAAGAAAAAGTATTTGTTCTTTAGCTTTGTTTTATTACGTAAGGATGGTTATAGTCTGTGCTTTAGGTTGGATAAATGCAAAGGCTGTTGAAATGTGTTCAGGCTCTTCCTCAACCTTTTTCTTTCTAACATCTGGTGAAGGTGGTCTAATGATGGGAAATCCATCATGAGAGGATTGTGGAAAGCCTTTTGGGGGAGGGGAGAGGAAACCTTTTAGAGTTGTTATTGAAAGTTTTCCTACATCATCTTCTGTAAGAAAGGAGAGAAAATTCTAGCACCTAACATTTCAGTATCTTATGGCCAGAAAAATTTTGATTCTCCAATAGATTTTTGTCAGGAGCTCTTCAAGAATATATCTAAAGGCTTTCATATACTTATATCTATGTGTTTTTCATGTTCTGAGACTAGTGTATATAATGCATATATATTTTTTTCAGTAACCAAATGTTAAGCAAATGTTTGCCACATTATTCCTATAGAATTTTTACAGGGTTTAAAACACTGGGGCACTGAAAGAAATGTGTGTCTGATATGGCATGAAAATAGCTTTATAAAACGAGGCAGCAGATCTGCATGAGCAGAAAGGAAGGAATCAAGGATGTGTAATGCATTGTGAACACTGCCTTTTTATATAATACTTAATATTAGTGTAGCACTTAGTCAAAGGTAATGTCTAGAAGTATTCTAATATAAATAGAAATGAATTTAAACTGGAATATGTGACTAGAAACACTCTGAGATATAGAAGGCTAGAATTTGGATCAGTACAGTGATGGCTGGGTTTATATCCGGAGATGTGAGCCAGGGTAGACGATTAAACATGAATGTTAGGGAGCTTGGGAGCTGATGGCCAGATCTTTTCCTACTTTTTAGATATTTTTTTTTTCCCTTCAGGATACTTTGACCTGCTAAATATAGTAACTTCTTCAGTATATCTGAAATAGTAATACTAACTTTGTAGGTATTCTTTCTCAATGAGATTTGATTAAGTGATTTTTTTCTTTTTCTTGGGCTCTGGGAAGCAATTCAGGGCCCTTGTTTGATAATGTTGTCATTAATTTTTAGTTTCTCTTTTTCTAACAAGCTATTATATGCTCAGTCTTAATGTACAATAGAATAAAACCCCTCTCTTTTCTTACTATAAGCTTGGAAATGAGAAATAAGACTAATGGTATTCCATCCAGGGTATGAAATGTTAGTCTGTGCTGGGTAAGAGGTCATTAGATAATCTGGTATGCAGCAAAAACATGTTAGATTAGCATAGTATTTTCCTCCCCTTCCCAAAGGATTTAATTTCTTAAAACTGTTGCTTTACCTGTTAAGTCTAGGTCATTTAAATGTTATTGCTTCCAGCAGCAGCAAGTGGAAAAATGCTCATACTGTTTTGCTGATACCTTCTGAACCTGTTGAGGCAAATTAAGGATGGCACTGATGATCTGTAGTGGTGTTGAAAACCTGCAGAAATTTTTTTTCTTGTTTGTCCAGGTGTCTGTTTTGCATGAGTCTTTGTAAGGTCTGCACAAAATTGCACAGTAACCTAAGTATGTTTAGGAATCAAACTAACAGTGCTTGTGGGAGGGCAATCTTATTCTGTGTGTTGTTTTAGTATTTGAAAAGGCAATCCAGTACACACTGGGCTGGATCCTGATTTCCTGTCTGCTATACCAAAGGCTGCAAGGAAGTCAGTTTTCCCCCTCACAAGAGTATGTGGGTACTATTGTGTGCTATTGATCTAAGGTAGTAAAGAGAGTCTAAATGCTGGTGCTCAAGAAGTAGCATAAGATCATGGTGTTTCAATGGCCTAAAAATTGCTGCTTATTAGAAGAACTCTTAGAGCATCTAAGAGCACTGAGCGTCTGTGAGACTGCTGAAATTGGAACTGTCCCAGATGGCCCTGATAGCAGCAGTGGATGAACGAAGTGTATCAATGCCACCTCAAACACATTGATCCAATTACACAGAAGCAAGTGAAGTTCAGACCCAGCATAGGTTCTGTATCTGTTGTCACTTACAAACATTTGAAGGGTTATTTTTGCCCTCTTCTTTTTGAGTCTACTTTTCGGGGGGGGAGGTGCTGGGGATTGAACATAAACATAGAAGCCATATAACCAGGCAGAGCAGTGGAAGAAATCTGTATTTGAGTACTCTAGTATGGACTCCCTCCCTTTCAAGGGGTTTGTTTGAATCAACATATATCTGCCTGGAAAAAAACAGGATTATGCTGTTATATCAACACTACTGAATGCACCACAACACCTGAGGATATTTCTATCAAGTTGGACAGAGACAATGTAAGTGTCTGGATCTATTGGGCGGTCTTCCTATGCCACCCAAGCCTTCAGGGCATTTCACAGCAGTTTTACAAAAAGAATATTTCCATACCTAGCATACTGACAATTATTTTAATTTGTTTAAATTGGCATAGCCCTGTGGACAGCTTATTTAAAAGCTACACACACTATTATGTGTTCATTCCCTAAAGGTATTTTTACTTAAGGCACATTTGGCATTGAATTAATTATCATTCTAAAATGTACTTTTGGAGTCAGCCTAGTTTAGCTTGATGAAAAAGCTTTGTGTGGAAGAAATGGTGATTAGAATTTGGGGTCCATGATGGTTTACAAATGTCAGCTCAATTAGTCACATATGGAAAGTGGGCCCATTCTCCTGAAATCAACAGAACTGAATCTTTAAATGCTATTAATTGAAACTGCTTATAGTTGTCTTTAGCATCAGTGGAAGCTCACAAGCTCCTCAAATACATCTACATGTTCTTTCTGTTCATTGCAGAAAGGTTTTTGGGTTTTTTGTTGTTGTTTGTTTTCTAAATGAATTATTCTTTGCTTTTTTAATTGATCTTTACTTTTTTTAAATTTAGCTGGTATCTTTTTCTTACTGAAATCTATCCTTTCCGAAGTTCCTGTTAAAGTACGTGATGTCTCACAACCTTAAACAAAGGCAATAACACCAAAAATCTGTCATGTTGGAGAGGATTCACTGCAATTCAGTGATTGAGAGAGAGACATTTCCTAATCTTATGGCCAGGTAGAGTCACATCATTGTTGCAGCTGAGCTCAGATTGAGAAGGGAGTCACAGCCTGGGCAGCACGCCTCCAGAAAGCAGTATGAATTAGGAAGCACTCTGTATAGTTTATTTAGAACACACTGGCTGAGGGCTGAAACAGTTCTAAGCACTACCTGCATTTTGTTCCTGTGTGGAGAAGTGTCTGTCTGTTGTTTCAGTACATGGACCTGGAATTGTCAGACCTGAATTGGAGAAGGGGACAACAAGGCATTGAGTTGTATTGGCTTTAACGGCCATGGAATTGCACATTCATAGGAAATCCATGCTAAATAGGTTTTCTGTTTTAGTTGAGGATTCCTGGTTTACGACTTTGTAATCTCTGAGTAATCATCTTAAAAATTTCTTTCACATGGAGCTTCTAAATGTAATGCTGCATTTGTTCAGTTCTCCAGAGTGCAGTTTTGTAGTTGAAAATTTGACTTCGATTCTCCTGATCAGCTTCAGAATTTGTGAAGTGAAACAAGGTTAACGTTTAAAACTGAACATAAACACATTGTTAAAAAGCAGCCAAAGAAAGCTCTGTCTTTGGAAAATCTTGAGTTGGATTCCCATCATGGTCTAGTCATCTCTATCCTGTCACACCATGGAAATGTCAGAGCTGCTGAGCTCCACAGTGTATCTTTTCAGAGTTGCTTAGCACAGGTGTTTCTGTAATTATGATACATTTGGAATAAATGTTTTGTTTAATGGTCCTCAAATGAATACTTCCGTCTGTGACAATGATACTGATACTAGGGTGGTAAGCTGTGATGAAATGCTCTTAGAAATGAGTGGTGCCAAAAGTAAGAGTAGAATTTCTTGCTTTCATTTATGTCCCTTCTTACTTTATTTGTACAAGAAAGTACAGCTGGTTTCATTTCAAGGACAAGATGAATCAATGGAACTTGTGAAAAGAAAGCTAGAAGGGAGCAAAACAGTGAAAAATACAGTTTTCCACATGGCAAGTTCCTAAATTCTTAACTGTTAAAACGAATCAGATGAAATAAACAAAATTTTCGTGACAAGTTGAGGTTATGCTAAATAGTACAATGAAAACATCAGCCTAGTGTTTGGCAGCAGTCAAAAAAGTGAAGCAAATATTAGGGACTTCTTAAAGCTTGCTCTGAGTCTACGAACAAAATGGGACAGGTCATGACTGGATAAATGCGTGGGTCATCCATGTCTTGATTGACTGTGCAGCTATGGTTCCTCTCTTCAGAAAGGATTTATTAAAACTGAAAGGGTTTCAGAGAAGGGAGTGATTGAGGATATGGAATGGCTTCCATACGTGGTACTATGGGGCAAGCTGAGACACTTCAACCTGAAGAAAAAAATCCATGACTCAAGGGGCATGAAGGACTACAAACTCATGACTGAAATGGAGAACATGAAAAAAGACCCACATTTGCTTTCTTTTCTAATATGAGAACAAGGGGCTATCAAAGAAAGTTAACAGAAGCCAGATTCAAGACAGACAAAGTAAAATAATTCTTCACCCCACAGCTAGTAGATGTATGGAAATACTTACTGAATGTTGTGGATGTTCATGTGGGCAGAATGATCATGTGGGCTCAATAGACTAGACAGAAGTTAAAAGAGATTTGTTGTGGGTTACTAAATGAGCAAACCACAACAGGCCCCGAAGAATTCCCGAGTCAAAGAAGGGTCGGAGGCTGGAAGGAGGAGGAATATTAAGGAAGGTGTCATGAGATTGTTCTTACTTTTTCCTAGATATCTGCTGTGGTCCCTGTTGGAGAAAGAATACTGAGCCAGATGGATGCTCGGTCTGAATCAATACAGTCATTCTTATTTTCACAATCTATTTATTGTTTGAGGTTGTTTAGGGAGACTAATAGTGGTGAAGATCCATAGCAGTGGCCGAATGTTTTCAGTCATGCCAGGAATACTTCAAATCAACACAGTATCTATGAGGTTTTTTCAGTAGTCTAAATGGAAGAAGAGAAATATAAGTTTCTCCAAACTAAGTAAATGAAGAATAGATTTTCTGGGTGGGCTGTTAGAATAATGGAAATACTCTTTGCTGTTTGTGACACTGCATTTCAAATGTTTTTAAGCACACCAGTATTTCTGAATTAGTAGGGGTCAGAGCTGGTTTGTATTAGCTGTCAAATCAGATAACCTATTATGGGAAATAAGGTGTTGTATATATAGTTTGAAAATATGCATTAAATTGTAGACAAGTTTTAAACCCCAAGGACATTACCAAAGAGATCTGAAATACAAACTCCTAAAAATATTTTTTTGTAAATGTTAAAAATTGCAAGTCACAAGGAACTGTTGTAAAAAAACCTTGCTAGCTCAGTACAGCAGCATTAATTTGAATCACCTATACCTCTTTCTGCATTATGATTTTCTAAAGTTTAAAAAAAAAAAAACACCCACAAACAAAAAACCTGAAAACTAACTATGTTTCACTTCTCCCTTAGTGTGAGACTTTACATCTATCATAAAAAATAAAAATTCCAGGCAAGCAATTGATCTCATAGTATGCAACAATGAACATTGCTCTGGAATTATTTGCTGTCTTAAAAATTTAATTACAGGCAACGTACTGGAGACAAAGAATTCTAGGATTTAGCAGCAAAATTGGGGAAAAGATATATTCTAGAAAAGGTTATCAAACCCACCTTTTTTCTAAATAAAAAAAACTTCCAGCTTCTTCAAATAATGGTATTCATTACAATACATTGTGCTCAGTAATTTTTTTAATAAATGAGATTATGTATTCAAACCCAAAAAGTGTGTGCTGCCATGCAGCTCCACTCTTCTTGCATTATTGGGGTGGCTGAGAACGTTAACTAACCTTGCAACAGCAAACACATACTGCTTGGGGAATTTTCAAAAGGCCTCTACCTTCACTGTGAAATACTACATTGTCAAATATTTTATTAAATATATATATATACACACACACACACGTATATTTCTATATGCGTGTCCATATCTGTCAGTTTTGTCTGAGATGGTATATTCAGTGAAAACCAGAAACACCTTGGTGCACAATAAGTAGCCATATTCTGTATGTTGGATCAGCAAAAGGAAGATGGAGCCTGGCCTCAGCTTCCCGCTGTACGTAAGACTGGGTTTTACATGTTCTCAGGCAGTGATATCTAGGCAACTCTATATTACTCACCTAAGCAAGAGTAGGGACAGCCAAGGCAGATTAGAATTTATTTAATGATTTCTTCTCCTCCCTTGTTGGAAATTTTACCCTGCAAACTGTCTTTCTATGAAAATACAGAAATGATCTATGCTACTATGTTGTGCATGAATCTGTAAAATGTGCAGTGTACCCACCTGCAGCTAGAATGTGACCAGAATTTGGTATAGTAATTCTTCTGTGTCTGAGTTGAGCAGTATACATGTACTTTCATTATAAATTCTTCAGCAAACATTTCCGCCATACTTCCTTGTCCCCAGTAGTTGTCAGTTGTGCATGTAAATATACAATCTATTAACTTTCCACTCGCTAACTCCAGAGATATGTACTTGATTCTCTGAGAAGGTGGGGGATACAATACAAAGATCTAAATTGCTAAGGCTGTGAGTGAGGTATGATTCCAGGAGGGCTCTTCCAGTCCCTTGAAATCAGAATACTTTTGTGATCAAGAATTGCCTTTATTCTCTTGATAGTCTGTAAGCTGCAACTCTTTAAGATCTGGATTTATTGAAGAACTTGAACCTGGCTATAAAATAGGAATCCAGAACCCTTTATAAGTATCTGTTTCCTTTCTCTGGAGTCAGCTGCATCGGAACTAAATTCTAATTAACAGGAAATGGGAATAATTTGAGTATGTGAGCGGTAAATCCTGTGAACTCCAGTGTATCTCTTAACCCAGCCATTTCTAACATTTTCATGCCATGATCAGGACTGGAGGTACTTGTACTACAGATTTGCAGCCTATTATACGCTTTTGCAGATAGATGCCTAGAAACATCCTGTTAGAAAGCTGCTCAAATACAGGTGGTTGCACTGATGAGCACATGCATCCAGGCAATGGGATCCTGAGCTCAGTGCTTTCCACTTGAGGAAAATAGAGTTTGTAGACCTCAAGACAGTAGCCAATCACCACTTTGCTGGTTAGGGGCTCTCAGTTCCTCTACAGAAGCTGCATGATTGTGAAGAGAAAAAATATAGTTGCAGGTATGTTGAGATAGAAGAAGAGTCAGAACATGGAGGATACTGTAGTTCAAAAGCCATCAACCACAGACTTCATTTCTATTGCCTGCTCCTCTATATACAGTAGCAAGGGATATAATGGGTTAGATGTAAACAGTGTCAAGTGCGTAAACATGAACCCAAGAAATCATCAGAAATCTCAAGATCATTGTTGTCAACTATATTTGTGGTCCCAGGAACCCTGCGTTTACCTTAAAAATCAGCCTTTCTGTTAATGTGCTAATAGTATCAAGGTTCTTAAGATCAACAGGCAGAAATTCTGACCTACATAGAAAGAGGGAAGGGTCTCAACTGGGATAATATAGCCTGATGTTTCAAAGTCTAAGTATTAGTTTCAGACTTGTGAGTAATTCCATCTATTTGCTTTCTATGTCAAAACACTCAAATAATTTTCTATGCTTGTTGCAGGTCATTAATTTTTCAGGAAGTGTTCTGTGCTTCTCAACTGGCTGCACTGTTAGTAATAAACTTCCCTCTTTACAGCTGGAGTTCTGTTTTGACCTACCAGTAGATGCAGGGTTTGTGGATTTTTTTTCTTTTTTTTTTTCTTTTTACCCTTATTGGTTTTGCTTTTGTTGTATTTTGTTTTGTTAGCAGCCTCTGTCAGCTTTCCACAGTCTCAAGTGAGAAGAGCTAAAGTTACACTGTGTGTGCATGTACTGTTACTAAACTGCCACATTACATTCTATTTCTGCTCCAAGATCAGTATATGAAGTGATTGAGACATTCTCAAGTGAAATCTGAAATAACCTATTTTGTGGTTTTGGCAAAATTTCAACAATGTGTCCTACCACAACATTACATTGATATATAGGCAGTCTAATAATTTATGACTAGGTTAAATGTAAAAAGACCCAACACCCAACAAAACCAACACCACCCCACCCCCCCACCCCCAAACCTCAGAAACCTTCTCAACCACTCGAATTTTGAAGCTGAGTACGTTGGCATTTTAGCAAAGAAACCACTGGCCGATCACTTGGGTCTTTTTGTTTCATGGAGAGTTTATGGTCAGCTGAGTTTATTTGTCAGTATACAAAATGTATTCAAACACTACAGTCAGATGGTTTTGCTTATGTTTGAATGAGAATGATTTCTTCTCTTTAGCCATTTTGTGGCTTTTCACTATTATGACTAGAAATGAAAATAGAACTCTGTTTTCTTATCTGATGGCACAGACTTTTTCATCATACCTTAATTTGTCTCCCGAGTCCAAGCTTCATTCACAGCTAGCATGTTCAATTTAGCTGTGGGCTGAACCATCTACTTTTTTTTTTTTTTTTTTAATAACTGCAATCAATTCTACCTAAAATGCCCTCATATGTATCATTATGTTGTGACTTGGCTTTTCCCTTTCACTTGCTCTTGAAAGTTATCTTTTAGCTGAGGCTTGGGACCTCTGCCTGTCATTGGCCTCCTGAAAAGATCATCTTTGGTTCACTAGCAGCTGATGCCTTATCATGAGAATTCAGTCATTTTCACATCAGGTTTTAAAAAAGCCAAACAATAAAAACCCAATTAAAAAAACCCAAAGAATTTTCTCTTTTCTCTAATTTTCTCATTGGAATAATACAGATAATTACAGACACTCTAGGTGATGTTAATGCAGACAGCTACTTGGCTTTATTTTCTCCTTTTATTCAAAAATATTACACATTATCATTAAGGCAGAAAAAAAATACCTGAAGTAAAACAATTAAAATATAATTTAAATGGAGCAATACTTTGAGAGTTAGGAATTACACTGAGCAGCTCACTGTGCTGTAACTAGCCAAACTGAATTCAGTGACAAAACTTTAATGTGGTCTACGGTTTTAAGTAGCCTGATTGTAGCACAGCACTTTCAGAACAAACATTGGAAAATAAAGGTTTAAGGTGAAGCTTCCTATAAATGTAATACTTCACCTCTCCTTAGCCATATCAACAGTGGACAGCAGAAATGCAGCTGCAATTGTGAGCTTCACTTGCAGCTTTAAGTGTAAGAACACTTCCTTTTAAAGGATTTAATCACCATACATCTGGCTCTTCAGTAAAATGAATTGGCTTTACAAGAAAGGCTTTCACATAGCCAAGACTACACTATGCAGAGGCAGTGAGCTGAGGCAGCCCTGTCCTGGACTGATGTCCATGCAACACAGTGCAGCATCCAATCATTGTAGGAAAGCAGACTGAGGTGAGAAGAGTGTGAAATACACACACAGCAAACAGATTCCCTATGTAAAGACTGGAGTTTTGCATTTTGACCTATGTGGTGTCCTATTTTCTGTTCCGTGAGACTCAAATGCTAGATCAGTCTTCAGACTGAAGCATCTCAGGAAAGACAAAGGAAAAGAAAGGCTGGGCTCTCACAGCTTGCTTCAGGAAAAGATTGAAATTCTGGTTTGTGCCTTAGCTAAGGGGACCCAAATACCCATGACAATCTGTGAAAAGGATAGTTCAACCACTAGGGCTTAGAGTCTTAGAATTGAAGTTTTGCTCCGTCCATCTTTTGGAGGTGTTCCACTGTGAATATTTTCATTTAAATTAACATTGCAAATGTGGTCTAGTTTACTCACCTGGGTTGTTGTAGTGAATATGTGAGATGAATGTTGACTCCTGTTAAGGAAGAGTTTGAAAGCTCTTCCTATGCCCTGCTTCAAACCACTGTAAAATACAACTCTTCTGCGATGCATGGGGCTATTTGTCCCCTTGGTTACCATTGCCACAAAAGGCAACACTATGCTGCACTTGGGTGGATCTCATTTCCCCCAAAGCTGTGTCTAAGGAGGCAGTGGGGAAGCAACAGCTCTCCCAGATGCTGTCACAGGCTCATTTTTAACAGTGCTGACAGGATAGGGGGAGAGGTTTGCAGCGAGCATTAATTGTGCTAAGTAGAGTTTCCTCAAAGAGGCTTCTGGAGCTTTGCACAAATATGTTGA
Organism: Astur gentilis; assembly: GCF_929443795.1. Lineage (NCBI taxonomy): Eukaryota > Metazoa > Chordata > Aves > Accipitriformes > Accipitridae > Astur > Astur gentilis. The sequence goes on along the minus strand of NC_064886.1, from coordinate 36,641,672 downwards.
TGAAAGATATCCCTTGAAAGATAAAGGAGATGAATCCAGGCTCCTATTTTCATTCTCAAGTGTCTTTTCCAATGAACCAAAACTATGTAGCAAACTCAAACTTCTATTGAGATGACCAAAAAGATGAGTTTCGGTGTGTTTTTTAAATGAAACCGCCCCCCCCCCCCCCCCCCCCCCGAACGTTACAACTAGACATATGTTGCTATCTTTTCAGCCTTGATTTGATGATTCTCTAAGTCCTTGTACTTACTGACTTAAAACTGAATTACTCTGTGGAGAGTCTTGTATGCCTTCATGTCAGCTGTCCTCAGTCTTCCTCTGTCATCTGAATGCTTGTGGGAACAAAAACCAGAGGGATGAAATAGCAGCAGAGACAAATTTGCTGAGGTATTAAAATGTGAGTGCATGCAGAATCCTTCTCCATTTCACTTGCATGCTGCTCAATGTCATCTTTAAATGCTGAAAGTCTCTCCTTAAATATAGCACTTCTGAATCACCACAGGTGGATTGTGTCCATCGTCTTTCTTGATAAGCACTGTGATGGAAACATAGTGTATATACTGGGAGTAAATACACTGCACTGTTTGTACAGGGAGTTAGGGTACTTGTGATGCACTGTGAAAAACAATAGTTTTGTGGCATCTTGATAGAAGATGATAACAAACCAATTTCATATTTGCTGAGAAGTATAGGCTTGGCCAGGAGTAATATAAGTATCAACTTTTAATTTGCTATGTTTTCAGATTTTTCTTTTTGTCTCCCAAAGAAAGAGACTTCTAGGCAAACACTTGAGGACATGTAAGAGAATTACAGTTTTAATATTATAGTGCTCATTATTTTAATTAATAGCTGCAAGAAGTTGCTCTGAGACAATTTTTTAAACTTCCTGAAATGATCGTTAATATTTGATGAGAGGAAGAACACTATCTCCTCAAGTAATGAATTGGTGTGTTATGAAACTATGCATCTGGCATGCTTCTTGGGCAAAATGTGTTCACTTCTTTGACTCACACTGCTCCAAAATGATGGTAACCTCCATTTAAAGCTATGTTTTCTACCCACACAGCACTGCACTATTGCCTACCATTTTTTACCACTGCTACACCTTTTTGAAGTGGAAGCTGGCTGGTTTAAAACAGCCCCTAATTTTGAAAAGTTGATGTTGTTAGACATGTAGTTGAAGAGATTTGTGTGTTCTAGAATAACCTGGGGAATGAGCTGGGGAGATTGAGCCAGACACCTGAGGCACCGGCATATTGTAGCAGGCAGCTGTCTTCTGTGGATCAGCTAGAGGCAGGCCAAAGATCTGCTCATCTGACTTAGTACCTAAGCACTAATGCCTTTGAAAATATTAGTCCTGTAGCTGTGCATGTTGAGTCCTTGGAGTAGGTGCTAGCTATTGCATTTGTAACCAAATAAGTCTACATAAAATTATATGGGCTCATTAACAATCTCAACTGCAAGTCACATAGGTTTGTCTGCTTTTGTGTGTTGGACTGGTTTGAGTGTGGTGTGCAAAAAAAAAAAAAAAAAAGATTCTGCTGCCTCTTTTCACTGTTCAGGTGAGTTTTCTTTAGTTTTCTTTTTTTTTTAACTTTTCATATTGCTCAGATGGTACTGTAGGGAGGTCTTCAGTCTCAGTCCTCCAGTATCTGCTTCAGTGTTTCACCTTTGTCAGATATTCCATTGTCTGCCTTATTGTCTATTCCCTTCTCTGTATTCTTTGTTACCTGTTGAACCAGCCTTCTTAGCATTCTTTCTCTGGGTTTCTTCCCTTTTTCTATAATGCATAATTCATTTTCTGTTTAAAAAAAAAAAAAGACAAAAGAAATCCATGAAAAAAACAAGTATTTTGTTGGTGGATTAGGCAGTATACCTGTCTTGCACAAAACCTAGAAAGAGAATAGCTGATTTCAGTGATCATATGTGGTAGGAAATGCAGGCATGGGCCCAGGTCATAAAGTCTTCCTTCAACATTGGCAGCTGAATTTTGCTTTTAAGGGATGGTGAAGAAGAAAAAACATGAAGTATACATACTCTTAATATGTTATTAGTTGACCAAGAGAAATATCTATGCCCCAAATTATCAGCTGAGAAAATCAGTCAGGTGCTTTTCAGATTCAAGGTGGTATTTGGGTACCCAATGTAGGGAACCTTGAAAAGGTATCCAGTTCAGAAGATTAATCAGTTAAGTTGGGCATCCAAATTCTGTGCTACCCAGAATCTGTAACTGTTTTCAAAAGAAATCTGGGTACACTTTGATATTCTCAGTATTTCCTATTCATTCAGGTCTTTCAAAATAAACCTTCATTTTCAGTTAATTCAGTTAAGGTTCACAAGGTAAAAATAAAGAAAAATATTCATTTATTGTTGTTCTGGTTTAATAACAAGGTTTCTTTGTTGTATGAAACACACAAGTAATGACTGTACCAGATAAAAGCCATGAATTTCAGAATACCTGAAAATTACTGTAAGAATGATCTTTAATAATTATACAAGTTATTTTGAACTAATAAGTTATGGTTGTTTTTTTGTTACTGCATTAGTCTCAGTGGACATAATTAATAGTGAAGTTGTTTTTCATTTTTAACAAGAATATTTTCTAGTGCCCCTGAAAGTGAGGGCATTTTTTCTAATTAATAATTCTCTCTGTTAAAAAAAAAATCAAATCTAATAATGGCCACATTCTTTGCATGACTGGAAGGCAATTGCTAAGCATACTGTGAAGTCATATCTCAAAACTACAATCCTGAATGAAACTCTAAGCTGATATAAACAGGCATAACTTCATAGGAATTATGTTTGCCTGTTGTAGTCTTGAAATGGCCTTTATTATCATTCAAGATATTAAGCATAGCAGTAAGTCACTGACTTTCTTGCTTTCGAAAAGCTTTTATAGCTTTTGAATGTACTGTAAACAAGAGTGGGGTAGATTGTCAATTTAAAATGATCTAATGGCACCATTTCAACAGAGGTGTTATTAAGCAACACAAAGAATCTTTGAGGCTATGCGGCTAACTCTGGAGTCATCTGTGTCTTTTGTTGTTTGGCATGATGCAACCAATATAGCGATTCATTTTGCTAATTATGTGAATAAAGTGTGTGGGGGGGGCGACACAAAAGAATATTTCATTTAAATCTATCGCTAACAAACATTCTTTTAGGACTGTAGTTCTCTCAGCACTTTAGAAAGCACTGTTTATTCTCATTGGTGATTTGAAAAGCAAGGTAAGACAAAACCAATATCTTACCCATTAAGGAAGGTATCTTCCCCCATCCCATCCCGGTCTAAGGGTGTAGATTTATGCTGTCTGTGTGCAAATCAGTAATTGGTTACCAAGTCATCCTTGCTTGATGTGGCTTTACTTATCTTCTGAAATCCGTTCTTTTTGAGGGAGGGGTGGTTTAAGGCAGTCAGAACATATCAGGGAGTAGAAGTAAAATCTTTGTCTTGCTCTGTTCCAATACCTATTTAGAACGAAACTCATGACTGATCTTTTTTCTCAAATTTCTTGGTGTTGAATGTTTTCTGTTCTACATGCCTGAGGTGTTACAGGTGTTGTTACCTGGTCTAATGACTGTCTTAAGTCAGGCACCACCCAGAGCTAGGAGAAATAGAAGACTTGGACAGATTCCCTCTCTGTTCTCTTGAGGCTGTATGTTCACCATGCTACGATCACAGATGGAAAAGTACTAAGTGTTCTGGAAAGCTTCTCTCTGTGATAGTGTCAGCTAAGTCTAGAAATGGCAGCCTCAGTAGCCCCAAAAGAGGCTGTAATTGAGCGGTTTCCAGCCTAATGTGACAGGCTTAACAGGTATGAAAAGCCTGATGCCTTTTGAACAAATCTTCCTGAAAACTATCAGACTAGCTGGTTACTTGAACCTAACTTCATTCAAACCCCTGGCAGTTCTCCCAGCATCAGTATCCCACATACTCTACAGGCAGTCTTCCCTCTTCTCTTTGTACCATTGCAGTAGGACATGATAAAGTTCATGTAGCTGTCATTGTAAATAGATGTGAATTATATGAAATTGTCCATGTTACCAGTTTATAACGTAACAGCCTGATACTTAGCCCATTGATGTGGATCTCTCCATTGACTGTAATGGATTTTTGATCAGACCCAACAAAATAAAGACGACAGACATATGAGAGGAAAGAACAAAACATGAAAAGCGAGTGAGTCTAAAGGTAGCAAAAGAGTCTCTGCTGAGGTCTGAGTGTTGAACTATAGAAAACCCTCACTGAGTATCCTGCATGGGTTCACAACTGAAAAATATTTACTGAGTACATTTAACTAAATGGATTTAAGTATACATAATCCATTTACAAAACATTTACAACTATTGGGTAAATGGAGCTCATTGTTTGTATGGTTGTCTCTGCAATCAAACTGTAATCATGTAAACTGTGAGCAACCATGTGCAGTTCATATGCAATTATTTACAAACTGGTTTTGTGAAATCCAATTGTATTACCAGTGATAATGAACTTCAGCGTGTAATAGTTTTTTTTAACATCTTTAAAATGCTTCAGTGCCTTTCTTCCTATTTTAAGCCCTCCTGATTTTAAAAATATATTAATATGTACTACACAATTCAGGATTACCTTTCACTTCCTGATGAAGTTCATGCTGTAAAATACAGTGCCTTGCCATAACTTGCTTTTTCCATGCATGCTTGATCACTTCAACTTCAGCTCAAATCTGGAGTTTGTTTTGTAATTCAGAGTAGCAACTCTGTGGGCTGACAATACAGCATGAGAAGCTTTAAGCTATACTACTGTCTTTTCAAGGCTGCTAAAAGGTGTTTATTGTTTGCTGCCCTACCAATCCATAAGCTTTTGAACCTTGAACAGTAAGTCAGCATAGCTTTGCAGGTGGTGAGAAATGAAAAGTAGCATTAATACTATTTCTTTTAAAATCCTTCTTTCTAGTTTCTCTGGGAAGCAAGTTATAAAAAACTTGATGAAGTTGTGAAGCCATATGAAAGTTTCATTAGTATATTTTTGAGAGGACCTCATTAGTCTCCACTTTACTGCTTGCACGTAACTGCTTAAAACTTTTATGCCCAATCACCACCGTAACGTGTCTTCAGCCCATAAACCTATAACAGTGCTCTGTGATGGGGCTTCTTTACCATAGTTTCCCCATGCCTCATAAAAAAGAGCAAAATTCACAGCCTTAGCTTTATGTCACAATATCATAGTTTTCACTGACATTTTGTGTACTGTAGATCAGAATGTGGTAGGCAGGCGTTGAAGTCATAATTTCAGAAAGGATGCTTCTACAGGCATAAATCCTGAGGTTCCTTGAGACTCTGTCTTCTGTAAGCTGCAGAAGCTAGGTTAACGAGCTAGCTTTTTCCTTCCTTCACAACCACCTCTGCTGTAGCAAACAATCCAAATATAAGCAGCTTTTTTTCCCCACAAGAACCAACCAGCTGTAGAGTTCTACAAAGAACTGTTTTCCCAGTCCTAGGAATAATCATCTCCACTAAGAGAGAACTAGCAGATGAGATCCTGGGGACCAGCAGAGAAAGATGGGAAAAAAATATGCTAAAGCAGGTTCTGAGAAAATACTGGTAAATGTTATGTGAGAAAAAGGAGCCAAACCCATCCTGTTATTAAAGTACTTAGAAGATAAAGCTATTCCAAGTCTGAACTTCCTCATTTAAATAGTAGTTGTTTCTTTCCTTTCATGAGTGTGTAAGTTCATTCAGATTCTTCCTGAAAAAATTTCCTATGATCTGTCTTCAAAGAAAAATGTCACAGGACAATAGTCTGCTGCTAGGGGAAAAATGTCAAGGTGAATTCTGGCCATATATCATCTCTAAACGCTGAGGCACAAGGATTTCAAGGGGGAAGGTATTTATCATGTGATATTGTTCTATTACAATGACTCTATATTTCTGTTCTGCCAAGTGATTGATACATGCTGTGTGTAATCATTCTTTCAGTGCACTAGTGTGCCAATTGTTCACTGTAGTGTTGTTAAACAGCTGCATTCAGATTGACTGCAACAAAATGCTTGTGTTGGTTTCAGCCAATCTGAAAACAGCACATCAAGAAAATGCCAGTACATAGCTTCAGTATTTATTCATTAACAGACAGTACAAAAATGCTAGAATATCCATCACACTACTAAGCAGCTTTCCTAAAAGCTTGTAATAAAGATTATTTGACAACATGGATGGGCAGCTTGTGTGAAACATAGAAAACAATGTACACGAAGTAACTACAATATATGTGTATCTTGAGCTTCATTTGACAAAGTCTGTGGAGTGTTTTAGAGTGCATTATCTGCCCAGGCCCTTGTCAACAGTGGTATTCCAGGCCTGCCTCTCCTCTGAGCAGACCACAGGACAATTCTGGTCCCAAAGTCACATTAGTAGAGTAGTAAGACACATATGAAGCAGCATTTGTTGTCATAGTCATGTGCTAACACGTTTCAACTGGTGGTTTGGCTTTTCTTTTTTTCGAGGGGAACAGGCTTAGATCCTGATGATTAGAAGTGAAGGTGGAGCTAGCATGGAACTATCTACATTTCACAGATGCACCTGATAGCTAGAGGGCGTTAGGGTGAACTCCTAGTCAGACTATGTAAATTATCAGTGATGTCAATAATGATCATGTAAATAGCCCAAGAAGCTACTTACATAAATAAGCTTTCCTTCATTATGAAGTAGAAAAAAATATAGCAAAAGAAAATAACTTGTATAAACCTAATTTTTTTAAAGGATAAGCTATTTTTTTCATGAACAAACATGATGAAGTGATCCTGATTTTTGTGTCTAAGTACATTTATTCATGTCTTTGAGTGTTTGTGGAAATACTTACTAGTCAAAGATTTATTTGTAAACTAGAGTTTGTACCAAACTGTTGTCATGTTTTTGCTAGTACACATAACTTCAGAAACAAAAGATATTTATTTCAAGTACTCGTTGATATTAATAATTTAACATTAATGTTAAATGCCGACATCTTCTAAAATAAACAGGTATTTTCATGAATATATGAGAGACTATGTAAGTGTGATTAAGATCCTTCTGGTTAGATTGGAATCAACTACATACAGTTGTAGAAATACCTACACTTTGTTGGTTTTATTCACTAAGCTGTAACTGTACCTAATAATGTGGAACAGGTTTTTTGACAGCTTTGGGTACATTGCTGTGGAAAGTCTTGATTCGTGTTTTTTACCTTCCCAAGGTATGGTTGGTTGGGATTTGGGACTTTAGATAAAAATGCTGTCAGCACAGTTTTGGGGGATGGTAGAACACTCACTGAACAAAAATTGTATATGTAATAGAGAGTACAGCTGAATATTAATCTAAAGAAAAGTGAAGCAGTTTTATTCTTTCCTTCTTGCGTCAGCTTCACTGAGTTTTTACTTATACCCATATTGTAATTGTTAATTGTTACCCCATAGCACAGACTTCACTGCTTCACTGAGCACACGAGACATTGCTCTGGAGGCAGTGCCTGAACAAACAATCTGGCATGCAATGGGAATACATCCATTGCATCCTTCTTTAAGAAAAGGAAGCATGCCTTCCTTCCTGTAAGTTAGTGACTTTTGGGGGCTGGTCCTGCATATTAGTAGAGTAGTTTAGCTACCACATACATTTATCCTAGCAAACAGTCACCAAAAAAAGAGGCTACAGGGAGAAGCTTTTCAGGGAACTATCCTATGGTTCCCAAAACCCACTTAGCAGGGAGTAAAAGCTAGGGTGAAATGTTTCTTTGCCTTTATTGCCTCCACTGTTGTTCAAGTAAGGACCAGCTACATTTTTGTCTTATGTAAAAATCGTGCACTGACTACCAGAAAACTGAAATGGGTGTATTTCATTCCATTTAGAAGTGACCTTGCTAGAGAGGGCTTGAAATCTATCAAAATATGCATTTCTATTATCCTTAAGAGATACTGCTCTTAAGTAATTTGATTGTAATGGAGATAATAATAGGAAAATGATTTGAATCTTTGCTTTTGCAGAGGTATGTTTGACTATTATTCTGCCTTTCTACATCAAGAACTCATTCAAAAGTAATATGTAGAATGGATTGTTCGGGAAACAAGGTCAGTTTGTTTTATTTCAACAACATATTCAAACAGCTAAGCTGATATGACTTCTGTAATATTGCTCCTTCTGTCCCATTACAAGGAAGGAGATAGTGAATTTAGTTTAGGTTTTTTTGTAGGTAGTGGCTTTTTTTTAAAATGTTGTGCACTTTATTCCTTTATAAAGTTTGGAAAACATTGAAAACACTTAATCCACCTTCTATATAGTGATTAAGATACAGCAAAAATGTGTTTTGGAGTTTCAGGCTAGATTGAATATGCCACGACTTGAAAATTCAAAATGAAAATCCTGTATATACTCACTTGGACCTCAGATTTGTTCCAAAAATTTTGATATGTTCTCGTTTTACAAGTTAACTTTCTTCACAGTAAAGAATCATCTGTCTATAAGACTCTTGCTTTATGAGGGATCAAGCACCTTCTCTCCTGCTATCACTATAAAGCATAAACTCTAGATTACATGCAGCTTTGCATTACTGACCTAACTGCAAGGTGCTACCAAAAGGGTGTTTGTCTATTCTTTGGCCTTATCTTTAAACCACATTGTTGTAATCATGTGAATTAATGGTCTGTGGAATCAAGTAAAAATGTGTGCAACTGTAAACTTTTGGTTTAGGACTAGCTGTCAGTTAGATGTGTGAATCATAGTTCTGGAAACTGGGACTGTCCTTTTGGCAGCAGGCCAAATTTTTAGAAGATTAAGAAATATGTCACTTTATTCTGCCAGAACGTTTCAGAGCAGCTTTGAGTGCAAATTCACATCCTTCTTGTTTATTTCTCCTTTGTTAGTGGAAGATTTAAAGTGTCATAAAGTAAATGAGACTCTAGTCTTTGGGTCAAACTGAAGATTTCAGTTAGATACATTACGTAGCTTTGTATTTTTCATCTTGCTTTTTCATTGTCTCATGCAGAGATGTTGAGCTTCTAACTTTCTGAAGGAAGGGTATTCTTATACTATTGTTCGCTTCCCTATATCTTTGCAGAACACATTTTCAGTCCCACTGGGCTGGCACCAATTGCAAGAATATGTTACTTACATTTATTTTTTGTTTTACCACATGCTCTCTCAGGAATTTTCAAGCTTGCAAGACTATGAAACTATAAAAATGAAAAAGATTGGGAGTTTTAGGCTGCATCAAGTGTACTTTTCATGGCTCATGCTCTCTGAAAGTCATGCACAATCAGGTTTCAGACAGTGCTCAAATATATCTAGAGTTGGTATTATACCGTTGACTCCATTATCAGCTGTTACAGTCCCAGAGCTGGGGGAAGGAGGCCACATCTTTTTGCTCATGCAGACATCTAAAAATGTTGGCTACTGTGGGATTTCATTTATATTGCACCATGGAAGAACAGGCAGCCTAGAAAAATAGATTTGTTTTGTCCGTTGGTGAATTACAGTTTTGTCAATTTCTCTGGGAACTTTTCACCCACTGTTACTGTTGCTCTTGCAAAAAGAGGATTACTCTCGCATTGGCATTTTCTAGATCATTACACCAGAAGTCAAGAGAAATGTGGGGAGGAGTAAATCTTGCTTTCCCAGTGGAATAGAATTGATGATTCAGACCGGATTTTTCAAACTCAAAAGTTCTTTGTAAGGGGCAGGACAGCATTCATATTGTTGCAGTGATAGGAGTGAGAACCTGCTTACTTTTAGAGGAATGTTTGCCAGAGCGAGATCTAACCCTCAGCATCTGAATTGGCTACTTGGACAGCATATTTAGATGCTCAAAGTCGAGCAGTGGTTTTCTCCTGAGTCCCTGTTTCCACTAGACTGTGTCATATGTTTGGAAGATAAATAAAACACGTTTTGTATATATTAAAGAACACGTCGGGGATGGGCTGTTTTAGAGAGTGTGAAAGATGTATGTCACATGGCAGTGCCTGCTACTGAGATGAATCACCTGGGTGAAGCTCACCTCTGCCCTGAGGACAAACCTGCGTCCAGTGCTTAGGCTCTCTGTATTTATACAGAGAAGGATAGAGAGAGGGCCTATCTGGATTGGCTGCAGTATTTGAAGGAGAACATTTTAGAAACAAGACCTTGATTCACAGAATCATTGAATGATTGAGGTAAGAAGGGACCTCTGGAGGTCATCTTGTCTACCCCCCCTGCTCAAACAGGGTCACCTAGAGCAGGTTACTCAGGACCAGACGGCTTTTGAATATCTCCAAGGATGGAGACTCCACAACCTCCATAGGCAGCCTGTGCCAGTGGTCGGTCACCCTCACAGTGAAAAAGCAGCTCCTGATGTTCAGGTAGAACATCCTGTTTCAATTGTGCCCGTTGCCTCTTTTCCTGTCACTTAGCACCACTGGGAAGAGCCTGGCTCCATCTTCTTTTTACCCTCCCTTTAGATATTTACATAGATTGAAGAGACCCCCCCCCAAGCCTTCTCTTAAATAGGCTGAACAGTCCCAGCATTCTTGGCCTTTCCTCGTGTGAGACATACTCCAATCTCTTTAATCATCTCAGTGGCTCTCTGCTGGAATCTATCTAGTAGCTCTGTATCTCTCTTCTACTAGGATGCCCAGCAGTGGATACTGAATTCGCATGTTTAATTCCCATCTTTAAACCTGTTGTTTTCATATATGTTATGAACACATTTATTTTTCCCAGACACACTCACATGTGCATATTATTTTCAGGAAAAAATCTAAACATGCCCATGGAAAATAGTCAGTGAGCCCACAGTTTCCAAGAAGAACACAGTTTTTGTTATGGTAGTTTGGAAACAAGAGCCCAGACTAATTCTAGCTTGAGCACTGGATCCTCATAAGTGAGAACCAGTTTATATAATGGCAAACATCCTGATTTTTACAAAACCTGTACCCCCGCCAGAATGGAATTCTGGACAATTTAATAAGCATTTGATGTTATAACAGATCAGTTTGAATCAATGAAAAAAAGTTTTATCATTTTTCTAGGTGTACAGATTGAGCAGAAGCATTTATCTCTGGCTTTTTGGTCTGAGTACAGTAATGCCTTTTCCATCTGATAGGAACTCTTTGAACAGTTGTTCTAACTTTGGGGAAAAAATCCTCTTCAGACTCTCCAATGGTATTTTCAACAGCCAATAATTAATTTTTTGGAGTGAAAAATCATTGTAATGGAATTGACCTTCCCCTGTAGCAATAGGTTCAATCACTTCCATCTGTCAAAAATCTCTTTGCAGGATTTTAATTAATGGTGAAAAATGTTTGCTCCCCATGTCAATGAATTATTGAGAATCCCAAATACCTGAGCACTTCATAACTTTCTGGCAGTACAAAAAAAAAATCCCTCCAAGATGAGGACAAATTTCCTGGGGCAAAATCTGGAAAGCAGTAGAACCTATATATTCTCCTACTTGATCCTGAAGCCAGAAAATAATGAAAAATCATCAGTCTTCCTCAGCAGGCTGGGAACTGATGAATCCAGCTTTCCAAAGAGAAGTTTTGCAGCAACATGGCCACATTCTTTCAGAGAGCTGTGTGAATTATATATATATATATCTATATATGAAAATGGCTTATTCTATTTCTGCCACCCACATCCTAAAACTGCTGGTGTTAGCAGGAGTAGTAACTGGACTGCTGCCACAGAATTGTAGTCAAATCTGTCTTCAATAGTCGGTTGTGCAGATTCTCCCTGTATCTTGTTGCCTTTTAAGCAATGTATGTTTTCTCTGGAGGGAAGGCACAAATTCAAGCAAACTCGCATCTTCCTCTTGAGCAGCTGACCAGCTGAGCATTAGCTCAGATATATCTTGGCCACAGAGAGCGAGCATTAAAATAATTTCTTACATACCACACCTACAGGGCTAGATGGGTACCACAAAGCAGGAAGAATTTCCAGTGTACTGAGAACTGCATGTTTTCACTATCTCCTTGAAAACTGCAAGCAAGAAATTTTTTTCCTGAGTGCTTTGAATATGGCATGTCACTTCCATGGATGGTGGGTTCTAAGTTCCACAGATCTGCCTTCAGTGTTTTGCTTTTGCGTATCGACACTAAATGGTAAATGCAGTCTCTCCCTTGCTTACATTTCTGTTCCTGCAGAGCAGATCATATGACTTATGGCTATTTTAATATCAGGTGTTGCTACCCGGCTTTCTCGTATTTCATTATCCTTGTATTTAAGCTAAAACTAGCTAGACTTTCACAGCTGCTTACAAACATTAATCAGAGTTCTTATAGATGCCATCTACAGAAGTAGAAATATATTTCCAAATTCTAGTACTGGAATGAGTCTGAATCCCCACAGTGGCTCAGCAATACTCGGAGGCAGCTATCACCATATGTACTGAACATTCTCACCATGTGAAAGCACAGCAGTTATAATGCACTCTGCTTTCAGGTGTGGCTGGTGGTTTCACTTCTTTCTCATTATCCCTGCTAATACCCTCTGTTCTCAACTTCAGACACATTACAGCAGGCTCAGCCACTGCTGCTAAAAGGTGGCTGTGCACTGCATTTGTATCTCAGTTCACAAAAGTCAAGCTGATAGTGTAACAAGACAGTGAGGAGGGTTTAGTTCAGACCCAATTTTGGTTATTGAACAAATAGCAGCAATGCTGCCAGCCTTCATTACATCGCAGAGACAGATGGTCTGGACTGAGAGACCAGCAATTAATGTACAATGTGTTCTTTGTTGGCACTTAGCACAAAGGGATTTTTTGTGTGTATAAACTGTCTTACTCTTAAAGCTTATTTTGTTTTGTGACTCTAGGGTCTATATGGAACTGGAGAGAAATAATTCCATGTAGGCATTAAGTGGAGGAGTTGTTCTCTTTCAGCTTCCATTCAACATTGTAATGACTGAACAGAATTTTTAAATACTCTTTGTTATCATAGTCAAATCTCCCTAACATATCTTCTGCATTAAAATGAGTTCTTTGCCCTCTAGTATTCCTGTTAAATTGGGAAGTTTATAATTGTCTTCAGGAAGAAAATAGTTTTCCTTCCTGCGTGATAAGTAGAAATTTAAGACATCAGAGTGGATGTATGCATTTGGTCCATATGCTTGCCTGGGTGAGAATCACTGAAGTTTTGTACTCCACTGACCAGCCAAGAACTTGGTTCATTTATTTTTTTTACATTATTTTTATTCTCCAGTTCTATTACTGAAACCCTGATTGATTCACTAAATAGAATCTAACATGAATGGGTCAGATGTATGACTCAAAGCCGTGCCTGGTTCCTTGACTATTCCTCAACTATTTTATATCCTGAATGCAAGTTCTTTTGGTTAGAGCTGTATAATTCCAGGTCTCATTCCCAAGCCTGCAAATCAAAGGACACCAAGTTTTCAGGATTCCTATTAAAGCCAGAATGCCTGTGGACACAAGTCAATACATGTCTGTCTGTTGGTTTTTGCCAGATTTGGGCTATAATTTGAAGCAGAGGTGATGATCTGCGAAACCCTTTTCATATTAATACTCCTGCCTCATTTACTTGATAGTATCAGTTCTTTCATTGAAAGTTGGAAGGTTTTTTTGCTCTGCCTTTGAGGTATTTGGGAACTTATTTGATCAGGATGGCGAGCCTCAGATGCTGAGGACATAAATATGTGATCATGTAATCAGAGTCTGCATCATGAGCAAGAGATGAGATAATGTTCTAGGACTAATTTTCTGAGATATCTCCCTTTTTCTTTTAAAATTGAATTTTATATATGCAGTAGAGAAGGACAGGCAGATAAAAGATCGGTCTGTAATTAAAGCTATTATACATAAAAGTCCAGTTTTCCATTCAGTAAGGCCAATTTCCTTGTGCAAATTCTTCAACAACACAAATAGATGCCTCTTCTTTTATGCCACACTTATTTGCACTGGTGTCCTGGTTTCAGCTGGGATAGAGTTAACTGTCTTCCTAGTGGCTGGTACAGTGCTGTGTTTTGAGTTCAATACGAAGAATGTTGATAACACTGATGTTTTCAGTTGTTGCTCAGTAGTGTTTAGACTATAGTAAAGGATTTTTCAGCTTCTCATGCCCAGCCAGTGAGAAAGCTGGAGGGGCACAAGAAGTTGGCACAGGGCACAACCAAGGGACCTGACCCAAACTGGCCAACGGGGTATTCCATAACATGGGACGTCCCATCTAGTTTAGGAACTGGGAAGTGGGGGAGCGGGGAATCGCCGCTCGGGGACTAGCTGGGTGTCGGTCGGTGGGTGGTGAGCAATTGCCCTGCGCATCATTTGTACATTCCAATCCTTTTATTACTACTGTTGTCATTTTGTTAGTGTTATCATTATCATTATTAGTTTCTTCTTGTCTGTTCTATTAAACTGTTCTTAACCCAGGAGTTTTACTTTTTTTTACCCAATATTCTCCCCCATCCCACTGGATGGGGGGGGGGCGAGTGAGTGAGCGGCTGTGTGGTGCTTAGTTGCTGGCTGGGGTTAAACCACGACAACTGGCTTTTCCATGAAAAACACTGTTAATACAAGTAGGAATGACTCTTTTGTAAACATTTGTTGTGGAGTCCTCAGGTTACATTATATGGTATTGCACTGGGAACGTTCTTCCTAGTATCAAGTATTTTGCAGCCACAGTTCCTCACTATCAGTCTATGGCTATCTTTCTAATCTACAATGATTGTTGTGTAATAAACAGAGAAATATATTTAAGTACTCCTTGTCATTGTTGGCAGATGCTGCTGAATATGGTGGCTTTTTCTGAGGTTGCTTTTATGTTCTAAGATTTTTGTGTGGTGGGGTTTTTTTTGTTTTAGTTTTTGGGGGTGTTGGATTGGGTTTTTTTTAAATTAACAGCTCAATAAATTCTCAGCTTTTCTTCTTTTGTATTCTGTGGAAAAAGAACTGTGCCTGAGTGCCATATGTTACTATACTGGTGTTCTTCCGCTCATGTCACATTGTTCATTGTTTCATGGAAGAAATGCATTTTGTGTCTAGGAGCTGTTTCTTGTTGGTTTTTGGTTTTGTTGTTGTTTTGTTTGCTTTGGGTTTTTTTCCCCCTGTAGCCCCTTCTCCAGAATTGCTTCATACAGAACTCCAACTCTTAATCTTCTAAGAAAGCATTTAAATTTTAATACAATTTTCCACTTACTTCCTCACTTGCTGTCCTGTTTTGTAGTAGCCTGAAATAAGAAATAGGAGTAACAGCGTAGGAATTACCTGGATCGAGATGCTCTGTTTCAACCAGCAGCATATTCCCTTCATCCTTCCCCCGTACACACAAGGAACAATAACTATAGAGCAATAGCTAGTTCTTGGGATGCTTCCGATGCTCAGAATGCAGTTCTCTGTGAACACTAGTGAACTAATCAGTCCTGCAACAATCTCATGTATTGGACAAAATACATTTTCCACATTTTATACATGGAGAAAAAGGAGACAAAAGAGGCATTGACTCATAAATCAATCTAGCTATGCTATCCTCACAGATACCTCATTGAAAGTAAATATTTGTCTTTACTTCTCTTCTACATTATGGAAGTATTTGTGGTTCTGTGCAGCCTTTGGCTTAAAACATAACTTCAGGACTGCAGTAATTTATGGTTGTCTGCAGTGAAGCCCTCTGGGGCTGAGATTATCTACAGGGTCTCAAAGACATCTATTGTGTTTCCTGCATATGTAATAGAAAATACTTGTCCTGGCACTAAACTGTTTGGGGAAACATCCACATTTATGAGCAGTAGCTCTATTTTATTTCCCTTCACTCCAGAATCCAAAGCCCATGAAAATATTAATTAATTAATTACACTGTACAATCTTCTTAAAACATTTGGTAAATGAAAAGTTTTTATGCAGAATGAGCCCTTAACTACCTTTATTGGGGCTAAATCCCTTGCACTTGAATGTTCAACAGAGCACAAGGCAGTAAGAAATCAAATAGTAAGTGCCCTTTCCTCTCTAATGACACTTCAGGCATTAAGTCTGTCTTTAACCTTTTGATCTTCAGCCCACACAGTGATTTTGATACTGAATCACAGATTGATTTCAATGTTTAAAACATATGAATTTACTTTGTATAAAAGAGTTAGAAATTCTCATTGAAGTGGTTTATTCATAAAAAAGGAAAGCAAGATGCCTAATGTAAAGTTTCCACTTCATTCTCTTGGTGGAATAGGGCTATTCTCCACATCCCGGTACTCTCTTAGATCAGCAGAAACATGCTAAGCCTGATTTGGGTGGATATGATGGGAGAAGCCAAACTGGGAATGTTAGTAAGAACCTAGTGGTCTGTATATAATGTCAAACCACCTGGTTAATATGGAATGAAGACAATAGGGACTTGCAGTTAAATTGCCCTTTTCCCCAGGTTTAGTGAGCTTTCTGTCTGCTTTCAATGAACAAAAAAATAAACCTTAAATGTGTGGATTCTGCTCAGTGGTACATGCTTGACCTTTTCCTATCCTTTGTAGGTTATTTGCAGTTACTATTTGTTATTATGCATATTAATTACTGATCTTCTCTAGTTACCTGTTGTGTTCTCTCAGCACTATCTGACAAAAATCAAACCCAGAGTGGAATAATGATTTCATACTGAGATTCAAACCTTCTTTTTATGCCTAGGGCAGTCAGCAAAGAACAAGATCTCTCTGGATTATCTGGATGACTGAGAATCACTTTCTCATTACAGACTAATTTACTATGCTGAAATCTCAATATACTCTGTTTTACTACCACTGCTTTATGTAGTAGTTGGCAGGAGCATTAACTCGGCTGTTGCCACTTGCAGTGTTTGCCTCATTGATAAAGGCAGTAATTCAGTGCTAGGAGCAGAGCTCAACTTTGTGCCCTGAGATACTGCAGCCCAAGCATTAGGAGTAGGCTGTGAGGAATCTTCTGTGTGCTTGTATGTAATACAGAAGATGTTTGCTGAAGGCCCTGCATGGAAGAGGAGGGCAAACAGTTGGATACAGAACCAGCAGTTTCTTGTGGCACTCATGAACCATCCCTGAAAAAACCTTATTTTAAAATTCCCAATATTTAGCATTAAATTTCTATTTAGTTCAGAGGTAAGTAGCATTTTTTATAATGTCAGGAATTTCAATTGACTTTTAACATACAGTCTATTGTTGAAAGAACATTCCATCTTTTTAGAAGAAAAAGGTTGTTGTGTAGCATGTTTAGTTTTATTCAGGTAAAAGTTTCAAGGCCACTGTTTCCTACTCTGTACTTTCACTATCCACAGTCTTAATGTGAGACCCAAACATGGACATCTGTGAGTTTGGAAAGAAAATAATGAATGAAAACAATATTGAGTCTTCCTTCAAACAAGGAAGGACAATTTTAACATTGATTTACACCCCACTTCATAAATAAATAAAATTGGCTTTTTAGAACATTTTAGACCATCATAGGAACATCAGACAAGGGTTTGCAACTGACATAGGAAGTGGCTTTTTCTTCAGCTTGGAAGCTATTACCAACAGTGGTGTAATGACCTTTAGCTTACCATATCTCTGGTTATTTGAAAAAGACCTATATTCCTAACAAGTGTAGTGTAAAGCAAAGCTAATTCTTCCAAACCAGGTCATAGCTCCATTTTATTTTGCATCAAAAATGTGGTGAGGATGCCTTAGCCTACAGGGCAGTGAGTAAGTGCAAACATGCTTTCAAGCTCCTGCTTGACTTTAGCTTTGTTTTCCCAGTGTGGGGAATGAGGAAAGCTTCCCTCCATCTCCTAGGTGTGATGCTAACATACTTGGTAAGAAATGAAATTCCGTAATTCACTAATAAAGTAGTTGCTTTGGTCTAAGCTGGTTTAGGTATATGAGGAGTACAGATAAAGATTACCGTATTCGTCCCTCACTTGTTCGGCTAAAATATAGAAATTCTGTAATATGATCTATTTTATTTTAAGCTAATTTCAACCTGAATCTGTCTGAGAAAGGCAAGCTTTCAAAGGCTTTTTTTCTATGCCTCTTTTGCAGTTTAGCTTCACTAGGTTCCCTTTTCCGAAAGCAAAGCTGTGGTAGGATGAAGGGGCCTTGCATGGGATGGGACAAGATAGCCACAAGGATGACAGCAACCCTCAGAGTCCTCATGTGAGGGAGAGGATTTGTTTGGCCAGCTATGGTACCTACTTCTCTAAAAAAAAAAGTAGGTGCTGAGGAGGAAACTTGGAGTGTAACTCCTGATTGTCTAATGTCTAGCAGCGTGACACAGTGACTGTACAGTATTTTCAAATACCTTTTTGAATTCTCACTATGTGCAATACTTGTTTAGCTGTTTTGGAAAGGTGCTAGGCATTATGGCAGCAGCAAAAGCCATCTCATACAATTGTCTGTAGTAATCTCTACTGGTTTGACCGCCAATTACTTCAAATGACAGCTTGGATGTGGGGTTTTCTGTTGTTCTATTTTTATGTATTCTAAGAAGAAGAGAAAAAAAAAAAGTAACATAATGGCCATGAGCAAAAATAATTTTTTTGGAGAGAGAAGTAATTCGCATTTTTAGTAACAGTATACTGGTGAATTCTGTAGGATTATTAAGGTTAGTGAATATCCTCAAACCTGAAAGATTTTTACAAGCTTGGCCACTTAAAAGTGGCTGAAATTTTTAACAATGTCTTAAAATGCATGGTCATCAACAAGACAGAGGATGTATCAGATGTGATTTAGTACTTTTGAAATGTCAGATAATGCTGATGCCTTAAACAATACGAGTGTTTTAATTTCTGTGGCATTTTAAAGAAGTTAACTTTGCAATTTTATTGCAGGATGTAATGTGCAATTGTTAAAACATCATCAAACTGATTGCTTTATTTGATTTAAAATGTCATATTCAGTAGGGTGATTTTCACTCATTAACATTAAACTCGGAACCATATGTTAAAACAATCTTGTCTATTGAATGAGTACACTCAGTTAAATAATATGAGCAGAAAAAATGTGAGACTTTCTAGTAAGCATTTTTATCTCCATTTTTAAAATCCTCTAAAATTCATTAGGACAAACCTAATCCTGCAAATGGTAAATCATTCTATTTATAGATTGCATGGCATTTTGATATTAAAATGCATAAAATCTGCCAATAGTTTAGAAATGAGGCATCAGCAAAGAGGATTATTGGTCTACCTAAGTAATAATACAACCATTAAGAGGATAACATTTTCCAATTGCAATTACATGCCTTAATTTTAAAGAAGCTATCATTTACAATAATTTGGCAGATTCAGTCCATATTTCTTTCACAAATTTATTTCTTCATTATGCCTCAAAACAAATTTATGGTGCATTTATGTTTGTGAAGATAATTTGCTTAGTTTATTGTGAATGGAAATCAGTAATTACATACAATCTCATTTTCTACAGACATAAAGTTAATTCATGGTAGTAATTTTACACAGAATATTAGCCTGTGTTAGTTATGATGAAAATGTTACTGTGGCAAATGCTCTATTACAGCATAATTTCCTTGGACTTCATGAAAAGGAAATACTGACTTAGTAAATAACACTTAAGTCATTGATTTTGTGATAATTTGGGGTGATTCTAAAGATTTATTAATGATTATGGGAAAAGTCCTTATCTGGCCCTAAAATCAGAACCTCTTTTGTCAGTGGAGAATGGAAGCTTATTAAAGGAAAAATAAACACTTCAAGAAGAGGAGTAGCATGTATGCCCAACCAGATGCTGGAAGTAAGTCTTTGATGCTGGTGATGAAAGCAATAGATCCAGTTCTCCGAGGAATTTGAAAGGTATCCCTTCCTTTAGAGATCTAAAATGGACAAAGCTAAATAAGATGTCTGGAGGCAGTGATTCTATATTAACATTCAAGACAATTTTTTGTTATAACCAGTCTTTTCAATCACATGATAGGTGTGAGGCTAAACCTTTTGTGGCAGATATTAAAGGAACATATATTAAAAAAAAAAAAAAAGAAAAAAGAAAAGGAAAAAAAAAGAAAAAGAGATGTCTCATTTTGCTCATATCCTGCTGATGGATATTTGCTCAGAAGCATGTGTAGTAGTCCAACATACACCTAAATGTTTTACTCTGTACATTCAGGTTTACAGTGCATTCCTGTAGTTCTTTGATGGAGATTCCACTTGAGAAGTGTGAGAGAAAAGCAAGTTACTAATTTTCTCCCCCACCTGTCCCACCCCAGTAGAAATTGTTGAAAACAAAATATTTCTCAGAGGAGGTGGAAACAACAAAGGAATATTTGACATTTTATCTGATAGCATTGTAGAGCTATATGCACTGGTGATCTGGCCTTTGAATGTCATGGTATCCAATGGTGAAAGTTTATTGTCCTGTCGAGTGATACAGCTAAGCTGTCATCTACCCGCTTTGTCCTGCCATACAGTGAAGCAAATATTTCATTAAGCTGCTATGGGAATTACTAATTTCCTTGGGTTTGTGAAAGAGTTAAATAAGGATAGTTTGCCGTTTTGGAACTAACTTCCTTGGGGATTAGGTAATACTAAATAATGTTAGTGTTCCAAATATGATGCTACAAGAAAGCTTGTGTACTCCCAGCTGAACAGAAGGAACACAAATCTGTAATTAGTCTTTATATAACAAAATGTATAAAAATGTTATACACTGTAAACTATCTGTCATCTCATTAAAAGTAAATGAGGTTTGGCAAACTCTGGATGTTTAGAATAAGACCATTACCAAAGTGTTTATGCTGTTAAGAATGAATTAGTTGTGGAATTATTAAAGGAATCTTTGATCTCAAGAACTATTATAAGTATTGCTTTATGTAATCCATAAATTGCTATCGCACAGGTTTTATGGAAGTACTTGAACATTTAGACTGAACTTGCTTTTAAAATGAAAGGATATGGAGCTCTAGTGGCTTTTGAAGAAGTTGATTTTCAGGTACAGATACAGTTGATGTCATAAAGTATTTCTGACCCAAAGTAATGCTATCAAAAATGAAAAATTCCAAGGTCAGTAGTTTCCAAAGCGAGGACTTTTTTTTTTTTTTTTTTTGATCTGCACTAGTTTTTAAATATTCAGGTTAAGACTTGCACCTGATTTCAGTGTGCCATGCTCCCCTCGCAAAAGTTGAGTGGGAACCTAATGAAAGAAGCAGTCAGAATAGCAACATTGGAGATGAGTGGCTGAAGACACTGAATTTCATAAATTTAAAATGAGAAGGTGGTAAGCTACCTTACTCTGCATTGTCTCAGTTAATCATTAAGACTTGTTTTTTCCCTTACCCTTTCTTTTACCAAAAATGGGGAGGGTGGAAGGGTATTTAGATGAAGTATGTGTTTATAACTGTTGAACAGCAGTTGAATTCCAGAGCAAATTCCAGACATACACAACTGTGAGTTCACTGCTGACATAAATTACTACCAGGCTGCAGTTGTACAGATCATTGTGTGGGAAGTCCATACATATGTCAAACATACATAAAAAGCATTCATATTCTGGAAGAGGATATGCACAAAATAATTCTTGTAGCTTCATATTTGGGCAGGTGTTAAAAGGAAAAATGCTTCTATTAAGGCTTGGCAAAACCCTTGAAACATCACAAAATATCGTTTCCTTTAAAGGAAGTTTAAAAAATTGTATGCTTTGTTTTTTGGATCG
The DNA here is from genome assembly GCF_929443795.1 of Astur gentilis. Taxonomy (NCBI): domain Eukaryota; kingdom Metazoa; phylum Chordata; class Aves; order Accipitriformes; family Accipitridae; genus Astur; species Astur gentilis. The sequence continues at coordinate 36,620,087 of NC_064886.1, read as the reverse complement.
ATATGCAATGAATTCACTTTTGGAATACATAAGTTCTATTTTTAGCTTAAACCTGATCATTTTCACTTTGAATTGAGATAGTGGGTTTTCTTTTTTTTTTTTTTTTTTTTTTTTTTTTCTTTCCTTTCCTGGTCTTGCATTTTTTGTGTATTGTGTGTAAGACTGTTTTATGGCAGAGACAGTTCTGTAATAGGTTCGTGCTGTTGCTATTTGACTGACTCATTGATTTTGTTTGGAACTTTTAAGTGCCCTGAAATACAAATTATTAAGAACAATCGTTATATTCTGTATCTGCGCATTGTCTTCCAGTAAATTCTTAAAACCTTTAAGTCATGTACAAATATGCATATCACCCAACACAAAGAGCCTAATATTGGTTAAATTCTGCTTTAGCAGCAGAAATAAATAGTACCAGTAACCAGCTGCTTTATAACCTTGCATTTGTCCACAGCATAAAACTGAATAAGAAATTATACCTTTGGATCAATTGTTGACTTATTTTATAAAATAATGAATTATCATCAGCGGCAAGTTTTCAGTGTGGTGTATTGCCTGTCATCTTCTGAGTCTTCCCTTTGTGCTTAGAATTTGAGACTTTATATGGGAGTCTTGAATGGTTAAGGGAAATGTCTTTAAATGAATTGTGCCCTGGACCAACTGCTGTGGAAGTGTTAAACCTGACAATTAAAGCAGTGAATATCTAGCTTGATGGAATCAAATGGAAGTCTTAAAAACAAACAAACAAACAACAAAAAAAAAACCACCAAAAACCACCAAACCAAAAAGCCCAACAATAACCTTATGTTAGAAAATTTGTCTTATAAGAGTTTGTGTGTGTACGTATGAAAAAGCATACTGAGATATTTTTCAGTTTCAGAATCCTGATGAGTTCAGTATTTTGCTAGTAAGAATGAATTCCACAGTGTACAATATTCTGCTTCATTTCTAGGGGAAATTCCGAGGTGGCAGATGTCAGTCTGTTTCTTAAATCTTCACAGTCAGTGGCCTTTTTTTCATGCAGACTCCTATATTGCTGCATATTCAGAGCTCTTAAGATGTAAGGTTGTCTTTTGAAAGGAATTTTATGTATATAAGTATATATACATTTAGTGAAAAGATATTTAAAACATTATGTAAATCAGAATATCTCAAGGGGAAGATGAAAGCAACTGGAGACAGCAACATGTCATTCCAGAATAACTTTTTGTTCGAATAAATACTTTTATTATTAGTTCAAAATTAACTCAGAAGTGAATATTACTTTGAAGAAAGGCTATATGGACTTCGAAACGATACAGTAGAGCATCAAAACAGTTACAGTAATGGGTTGTGATTATATGGAATTTAACAGATCTAGCTCCTGCTAATAAATTAGATCTTTCAAATACAGTGATAATTTTTTTAACAATTACAGAATAGACTTCTTATAACTGAAAAGTAGTTCAAGAGAAACAAAATGAGACTTATTCCACCTCTGCAGTGATCAAAAGGTTTAACATTCTGAAGTATTCATTTCACCTGCTGAAAAAAGTGAGGAAAAAGTCTGTAGAATGATTGAAATTAAATTTTCAGGCTATTAACAACCTTAAAAATGGAATCATGACATAAAACTCATTTCCTCTTGCTTCTCATTTTCAAATAAGTACTGTAATTTCTATTAAGGTAGGAGGTTTTTTTAGGGAACAGTTTGGAATGAGCAAACTACCATTTAGCTGGGAATCTACATGAATGCAACGTCTTTTATCCCTGTTTCTACTGTCGCTGTAAAAACTGCTGTTACCTTCTGATGCCACCCTAACTTCTCTAAACTAGAAGGAACTGGAAATACTCCACTGAGCCATTACTGGGTTGATTCCAAAGTTATTGAACTTGCTGGAGTTTTCTCATCTATTTCATTTCCATGTTGTCTGTTGAGGTTAGTCTCATTTGTTAGCAAGCTGTGCTGTAATGCTGTAGTACCTAGTAACCTTAGTCATGGATCAATGTGCTAAACAATGAGCAATCAGGAACAAATGGATGGGCTGTGCCTAGAGAGTTTCAAATCCAAGTGCTTAAAATGCATAATGTAGCTGGTGTTAAATGTATCCTACAGAAAATAGTACAAGGCAAAGCTGGACAGATTAGAGAAATTCCTGTTGCACGTTACTAAGTACACAGAAGCCACATCTGTATCCAGGAGTCTCATGAACTGCACAAATGGTTGCAGACTGAGAGAAAGTCTGGGGAAAGTACCACATATGCTTGCCCTCTTCTTATCCTGTTTTGAGAGGCTCCAGCCTAACTGGATCTTTCGTTTGACCCGATATAGTTGTTGTGTTCTTATGTTGCTCTCCTTGAAAGTTATTCTGTAACGAAGTCATTCACAAAGGCAGTGTTTTTTTGATGTAGTGAATCACAGAACCACAGAAAAAGACTAAATCATTCCTGTTAGTTCAAAGAGTAGTTGTGTGCCAAAAGAACAGCTTCAGCTCCAGGTACACAGAAGTCTTGCTGCCTCACAGCCACTTCAACTTTCATTAGTTTATTGATTGCTTCCAACTGTTGCAGAAACAGTTTTGGACTGGAGACTCAGGCACTGTGAGATAGTTGTTTGATTACTAACAATTTAGGAATTCTGGTGGCTAGCAAAATGAGCAACCCTAACAATGGGACTTTTTGTTGTATTATTCAGGGAGGAAGGGGATCTAACATGAATATCTACAGACTTTGGCCACAAACACATTTAGCAGGAGCCAATGTACCGAAACAGCGCAACTCTTGTTACTAGAGCCACTTATCTGGCTCTGATATGTAATTATTTAAAGCAAAGTAGAAAACTGGCACCAGAGGAGAACCTGATTCCCACATACTTCATTAAGACCTAGCATATTTTTATGGGAGGTTGCAAACCAACAGTTCCGCCATTCAGAAGGTGGATGTACACTTCGATCTTCTGCAGCTAACAGTTTAGCTACTGTACTGCTGCATTTATTAAGCTTCATTAGCCTTCTTCAGTGAGGGGTTAGGTATACACTTAGCTTAACCAACTGACTGAAACCCATGGATGACAAGACTGAGTACCTGTAGTGTTGGAAGGTCCTAGCAGCTGTGCAATGCCAGAACATAGCTTGTTATGCCTTTGCCCATCAGTAAAAGCATTTAACTGTTCACCAGCAGAAGCTTAAAATTTGTTTCTATGGCACAATGTGCTGTTGTGTAGATTCCCATGCTAGCTGTAAAGGAGCTGAGGCACCAGAGCCAGGATATCTGCCCTAGTCAAGTGCTTTGACCAAGCAGAAATGGAGCAAACAAAGAACAAACTCAGGTGTTTCTTCAAAGCAAGGCATTATACTGTGTCAGCAAACTCTAGGGGACTTTATTACTGTCAGGATTAGAAAGGGAATTTGCAAATGATAGAGTGATATAAGTGTTGAAATTTGGAACTTAGGCACCCAAATCCTGCCTTCTCAATCTGGTCTGTTACTGAGAATGCGAGCCTATCTAACTGGCAGCTTCAGAACTACTGTTACGAACCTGTAATTGGTTTTCCTTCTCTTATGATCCTGCGGATGTTCCCTGAACATGGGCAGGCTTTCTGCAGGTCACAGGCAGATTTTAAAATTAGTAAAATGGAAAATATTTTTTCTTTTTCTGTTGCTTGCTTAGGTTTTGGGGGTTGGGTTTGGGTTTGGGGTTTTTTTTTTCCTGTTTAAAGCTATTATATAGGCCAAAGTTTTGCTAAAGATGGTAAACTCTCCACCTTGCAAATTTCAGGCTAGACATTAGTTGAGAGTAAACTCTTACAGCCCATATTACAAGTGGGTAGAAGATACTGTCCAGCTCTGTGCCAGGATTCACCTTAGGAGTTTGTGAAATACCTGGAACGATAACCTTAGTCTGATTTGGGAGGGCTTCTAAATGCTGTTACAACAAAAATACTCATCAACCAATGAGGGCTACTAGTTTCTAAAATTAGTAGGGCTATAATTCATACTTTACTATTTTCCTGCCCCCTGTTGTTAATAGTTTACTTATGTTAGTTAAGTGTTGTTCACAGTTGTCTTCCAATCCACATGCTTCCCTTTCCCTTATGCGTACATTTGCAGGAGCTCATATTGTAGGTTAGGGATATTCCCTTCCCACATCATGCAAATGATGTGTAATATCTTTGTGCCAGCCTGAGAATTAAAGGCAGCCTTGTCATAAATACTTTAAACTTTGCTACACCAGTTAGGTGTTTCAGTGAGACTAAAGTGAGTCTCTAATGGCTGATACAACCCATATTATGTGATTCTGATTTCTCCACAGAATATAAACATGTTTCCTAATTAGGACTAAGACTGTGAATAGGCCATTATCCTTCAGGTTTCCAAGAGTCTATTCTGCTGGAGAATAATAAAGGGGCACTGGAAAACAGGTATCAACAAATTAATATAGAACAGTATATTAAATAGCCCACAGCAAAGTGCTAAGTAAATATGAGCAGATAAATCCTAGCTTATGCTGAAAACTAGCATTTGGTGTTGATGGCAATGCACCAACAAGACAGTTTTGGGAGCTGCTAAGCTGGCAAGTGGATCCTGGTGGAAGGACCAAGCTTTGCATCAGCCTGTCATACAGTCAGCATTCTTGCAGACTGATGCTGTGATCCCAGGCAAATCCTCTCTGATCCTCTGTGTTTGGGTTGTAAATTCTTGAAAGTGGGGATTGTCTCCCAGGATGTACTTAGACATTGTACAAGCTTAGTCTCTGCTGGATAAATCCTGTCTGCAATGCGTGTGATAATTTAGTGGTGGTCGTGGCTACATGTGACCTCTGCCCTAGAGAAACTGTCCATCGTACTCCCAGGGCAGAATTAACATGTACCCTTACATTTCATAATGCGTTTTTCTTTCAAGTCCATGTGCTATTTACATAGCAGAAGTGCGTTCTTGTTCAAGCGGACCATTATGCTATTCCTCGTGTGTGGGAGTGTCCTTGTTTATTGTTCTCAGCTGAGATGGAGGATGAGTCCTTCAGAGCAATAATCTGTGCACCAGGCTGGGTCTCTTGATTTACTGTGATGCATCAAAGGAGTCCAGAAGACCTGAAGAGCTACATTCTGACAGTATCAGTATGTGAAGTATGAAGTTCTAACTATGTTTTTCTTTTTAGTTCTCTCAATGCTGATATATGGGGGGGGGAGGGATAAAGAAAATCAAGGCAACAGCATTTAGCTCATTACAACTTGCCCTTTTCACTGGGTATAAAGAAACAGTAGAAGGATACTAGGTATGTAAATTTATATAGTGCAAAGTGTGAATACTCATCTGAGCTTTATTTCTGCTGCTGGAAACTTTTTGAAGACTATCCATTGCTGCTTCACATGTAGAGAGACAGATCTTTGACTGTGCCACAGTCTTGGCACAGAGTTTATAAACCTTCTGCCTGAGTATTGGGAGCCTTCAATCTCTAGCATGCTGCACTAATGTTGCTATTTACTGTAATGCACAGGGAGCCAAAAGACTCCTGTCTCATAATAGTAACATGTACTGTCTCTGTCTGATAGAGTATTGATACAAAATACACAATAAGTATCTTCATCCTCTCCTCTCTGTTTTGAAGAAGTCTCTGGCAAAGAATAAGACAAGGTTTTCAATACTTTCCTCTCTTCTTTTGGAATCACATCATTGATGCAAAGGTTTTTCTGCAGTATCAGAGATTCATTTGTGTTTAGTGGGGATGGAACAAGTTCAAATGTTCAGAGGAATTCACACTCAAGTTTCATCACTAAAGCACTTGCACCTCTCAGGTCTCTTGGTAGTTTGGCACACATGCATACTGGCAACAATAATCTTTATAAAGCTCTGAAAAGATTTTTTAAATATATTTATTTTAGCCATCTTTATTATTTCATTTAGCAGAAGTATGTCTTTATAAGGGAATATCCTGTTTATCTTTCAGAAGCTGTAACTATTCTCTTGGAAAAAGCAGAAGAATAACACAGTGTCGAGATTTTGGCATGTAAATTTGATGCCACCTACTTAAAGACAAATCAAGATAAACAAAGATAAATCATTTAGGCAAAAGCTATCCTTTCTGTCTCTGGCATTAGTAGAAAAGCAGAGGCTCAGCTCGTACTCTGAGACCAGACAAACGTGTATTGTCATTGTGGTTAATATTGGTGACACTTTGTTAGTCCCGGGTCTGCATTAAAAGCTAAGCGAAATCGCATCTAAGCTGACATTACTAAGTGGAAGGAAACCCAAGCTAGACTGGAAAAAGAAGAAAGAATCAAGGAAAAGGACATAAAGGAGAGGCTGACAGGAATTAATATCTCACTTTTCAAATTTGAGGCATAACCAAATCTGGCAACATCAGGTGAGCTCAAAATACACTGAGGATTGGAAACAAGACTACAGTGTTAGGGCTTCATGCTACAATGCTTGCCCAAGTTCAATTTTGTATTTCTTTCTGTTGTATATTGTGCTTTTTGGGTCAACAAAGCCTCCCAAAAGCTGGAAATTTTTCCACAGTTGGCCAATCAGAATTTATTTTGGTGCTTTTATTATAAGCCTCTCTCCCAGTTTAGAAAATCTTTCATCCCTTTTGCATTGCAACCTCTGATTTTACAAAGTGTCTTTCATTTATCCTACTTTTCCAAACATACAACTGTATTTGGCTCAGTCTGAATGTGTTTTATTAGTGTTAACTCTCATAACAATTTATGCAATAGTGCAAACTGGATAATAGGACTATTTTGAAGTGTAGGCATCTACTCAATAGCTTTGAATGCTGGGCTGCACCCTACCCACCTGAGTTCAGTGAGGTTGTGTATGATTTACAGTACTTCCTGGCTATTTCTGAAACAGAGAGCATGATGCCACTTGGAGGTATCAAACTGCATTATATATGAAGCTCCCTACGTGAACAGGATACTTTCCTGAATGGGGAGGTATTAACAGTACAGAGAATAGTAACAGACCCGAAATTCATGGTGAAATTACTGAGATGAAACTGTTTATGAACTTTGTAGAAGATCTGATTTGTTTGGTCTGAGGCTTATTTGCGAATTGAAATCTTGAATGCCTGTGCACAGAAAACCATTACAACTCGGAAAGCAATGGATTATTGTGCGTGGAAAGCAGCTTCCTATAAAAAAAAAGAAACAAACGGAGTTTGTTTAACTTCTTTCACATGGAAATAATGTAAATTCCCAAGCCATTTTCCTTTCTTCCAAGAGATTTCTAATAAAAGCTTAAATTTTGAACTGAATTTACAAGAAGAAATGAGAAATTGGGAGGGAGGGTGACTTCATAATGCATGAATTCGAAATTCAAGATTTTCATTTTGTTATCATCCTTCACCAGCATAAGAAGTAGATGTACATCAAATATTTTTCCCCCAACTGCAAGCAGAAATCTAGCTTATATGATGGTACTTTATTTACTGACAACCTTTACAGGTATGTGAATGAAAAGCCATTGTTTCTTTTCCTCCAGGGGAGAAATTTCAGTGCCATCTTATCCCCTAATTGAAGTGAATTTTGCTGGTCTCAGCTCACTTTCTAGTAACTCTATTCCATATTAGATATTATTATTTAAAAAAAGGGACAAATTGACAGCATCTGATAGTGAGAGTCCTTGGAATTGAATTAGCTCCTCAGTCAGGATTGAGGTCGTTGCTGGGACAATGTAGCAAAATCATTTTATTCAGTGGCCTTTCACAGTAGCTGTATGTGAAAGCCAAAAAGTCTCTGTGCTTCTTATTCAGCGATGTCAGAGAATGTCAGAGCAGAGATGCAGAATACATTGGAGTGAAGAAGTTATATGTAATGAGTATTAACTATATTAAGGTTTGTTTTCAGAATGGTAGAGGTATGACTTAATCTAGAGGAAGATGATTTTTGTGTTTTGTAATTTTGTAATTGGAAATGAGACACTGATGACATCAGAATTTCTCTGATTGATTCTTTGCTCACATGAATTATCCTGGGGCTTTAGTTCTGTCATTCTGCCTTCTGTTTTCCATTGGGTTTAGAATCAGAATTAAATAAGAAGATACTTTTAGGATAACGTACCTTACAAGACAAGGCAGATACTTTCTTTGCTTTAAGAATTAGAAGTTGAAGTGGACAAGCACACTTAAATATGTTCACCAGCCAGCTCCGATTCTCACAGAATGTCCACATTCACCTTTCTTCATGCTGGAGTTCTTTGTTGTCTTTTGGGAGGACTTTAAACCTAATCACATTTGGTAACAGCAGAATAGACTATTTTGTACAGGACTTTACAAGTTATTTTACCTAAATAGCTCCCAGTGATTTGTAGCTGAAGGAGATTTTTTATCTTCCATCAGTCTTGATTTAAGCCTTCCTGCTCTCATTTACTCATCCATAGTCTGAAGAATATGATTCAGGATTTTAAAATACTGGCTGTTAACATTTCTTCTTATTTTTCTTCCTTCATGATCTAACTTGCAAAACAAAAAACCAAACAACACTGCCCCCCCCAACCTGCAAATATAGGACTAAGCTACTGTGCTTAGGTACTGTAGACATGTTATGTACAGTTACTAAACTATTCTTTTCCTTGCTAATAATTTACTACTCATATGTATAACTATTCTATCATCTATTTGATATACTTGGAATAAAATTTTTATGTTATAGTATCCATATGGCAGAAATAGATATGGTTTTGTGTACTATCTAAAATGAAACAGCCAGTTAAAAGTGTACCAAATAACAAAATTGAAATTTTAAAATCAGGTTTTTCTTTGAGTCTGATAAGAAACAGTTACTAGTGTGAAGTTCATAACATAAAATTGAATATTTTTTCTGATCTGTGGTATGCTATCAAAATGGAAGTGTCAAAATGAGAGATCTCGTGAAATATTTTCCTCACAAAGAAAGTACTCTCTGAGAGATACTTAATTTAGAAAAATCTTGCTGTTGGTGAAACACAAACCAGGCAATACTGATCTAGCATTTCAGTCACTCAGATGCTATAGTGAAACTGCTCTTGTATAATTAACTGCTCAGTTAATTTCAGGCAAGTATTTTTGATACAAACCTAAAAATTCTTATTGGTCTCAAAACATGCAAAATCCCAGTCTCCAGTGATACTTGAATTCCCTTCTGTCCATTTATACCTTGTATCAAGGCAATAATGCAGCCTTGGATTTAGTTCCAAGCCTTGTTCTTTAATCTCCTTTCCAAGTGTATTTAGAAAAAAGCAATAGCCAGTGTTTAATTATCTTCTGCACCAGTAGTTCTGCCCTTGGCGAGTAGAGGATTATTTGCCTCACGTCAGCAATCCAGTGGATTCTCTGTGCGCTCTCTGACCCACTTGCTGAGAATCTGCAATGGCAATACAAGCAGAGGACCAGGAAAGTACTCTACAAAAGAAGGGTGACAGCATCGCTAGCACTAGCATGAAAAGAGGGAGGGCTATTTTCTCCCTTTTTTGTTTGTTTGTTATGCTTTGGAGGCCTGCACAATTAGAAGAACTAGGGGAGAAGCCTTGTAGCATTCACTCAGTTTAACTGAAAGTCTCTGACCTGGAGGGCTTTTCTGCTGTGTCTGACCTTTGTTAAACTGTTTTCAGCTAAAATCTTTGGGATACTGTCAAGTGAGTGTTCATGCTGCACTTTGTATTTTTAATACTTAAAAGTAAGTACTTTTGCACTGAGATACACTAGTCCCCTGGCTGCTACTGTGCTAGTCGTGATATTAATTTAGTTCAAGACAAAATGTGTGCTGTTAATTTGTTCAGTGTTAGCCTTCTTCCAGTTTAGTTACTGGTGAAAGCAGACTTTCTCAACTCGTCTATGTTACAAAAAGGAGAAAGAAACCTATTTGTGGGAGTGGGAAAAATTCCAGATAATTTAAATCATCTTAATGAAAGAGGAAAGGGAGCTGAGATTCTCATTTTGGCTTTAAAGCTATAAGGCAGAGGTTGAAGTGCTAAGAACAAGTTTCAGATGAGAAGAATAGTTATGAACTTGATGAATTAATTAGGGTCAAAAATTAAAATATGACTCTGATGCTGTACCTTGGAGTCATTTGAATACACTTGGAATGGCAGTGAATAAAAATGCTTAAGCTTACCCAAGCTAAAAATGCCATCATTTTTGGCTGACATAGGGAATATAGCTTAAAATGTGTATGTCATTTAAATGCCAGAAATGTCTGATAATTCACAGGAAAATTAAGGCACTTATAATGACAGAGCTCTTTTTGCAGTGTGATGATGAGAATTGAACCCAAGCCCAGGCATCAAAGCAATTCAGTAGGCTCACAGCTTCATTTGTACTTGTTGTTCTAGTTTTCCTAATCATAGTCGCGCAGGGACTCCAGTATGGGACACATCATTGTCACTTTTACAGTAAATCCAGACATTCTTTAGCAGCTTCTCTGTGGGTAAGAGTTGCACTGTGTTGTTTTGTTTTTTTCCTACCTTGTCAGATACATGTGACAGGTTAGCACCGATTTTTGACTACATGCTCCATTTTCACTGCATGCCGAGGCAATTTGCTATCAGTGTGCTTTGTTATTTCCTCTGCTTTGTCTTTCTGACCTGCAAGGTGCTTCTCGGCAGTAACTGCTCTTTGAATACAAACATTCTGAAAGCTCTCCAGGCTGCATGCTGTCGCTCTGAGTTTGTAGAAGTGTTTTAATCTGTAAGAACTAGATTTCTGTTTAAGTACCTTTTTTTTGGCTGCAGGCCAAGTTATTGTTTAACAGTCAAGTTCCACTGAGTAGGTAATATCACTGTTTAGCTTCCAAATGATTAGGGCTGGATGAGCTCAAAAGATGCTGGGCATTTCTGCGCCTGACTCTTCCTCCTGCAGCCTTATGGACTCTGAAGTGCGTGCACACCTAGAGAACACCCCAGTGCTTACCTCATCTGTTGGCCTCCCAACCTTTAAAAATGGAGAGGAGAGCCTCATTTGAAAACACATGGTATTTTCGGTTGCTAAAGGTTTTCTTTTCGTTTTGGGATTTTACAGAAGTCACTTATTTAGGAGCATTAATGTACTGTTAAGGTAACAGGAGAGAAAGCGACTATAATGGTTACTCTGTTTCCTACAAGAACTCAGGGAAAACAACCAAAATGAAGATAAAGCTTTGCTAATGTTACTAATAATACACTTGAAAATGTTTTCCTTCAGTCTACCTTCTTTTCTTCTATTGACTATAAAGCCAAGTTAATAGGTTTGTTCACTTAAGACATATATATAGGTTTTTTACACATTCTGGTTGCTTCTTCCATCATTTTGTCCATGATATACCAATCTGTTCTCAGGGCTGTGCTTGCTCTTTGTTTTTTTCCTTGGTGGTGGTTTCTCTTTTCTCAAGCTGCTCTTTCAAAATATCTGAGTAGTCAGGATTGGCTCCTGGTAGACTCTCTAGGGAACTCAGTGATGTCTCAGGGATAGATTTATATGGGGAGATTCTAAGCAGCCTGTTGGCTTTATAAATGGAGACTCATATAAAAATGAAAAATAGTTAACCATGATTCTGTACATCTAGAAATTGAAGTTAGCTGATTTTAATCCCCTGTGTAGTACACACACCCCCTCTATCCAATTTAAGTGGCATGTAGCATATTTAAATACAATTAATAAGTAGCTAGTACCTTAGAATGGTGATATTCCTAATAAAACTTGGCTCATCTGTGGAATCTAGAGCCTTTACACTGTAGTTCTATATTGTTATTTATTGATTATTGTCATTTATTAAGTAACAAAGTTCTTATACTCAGTCAGTAGAAGGGCTGGATGATAAACTATGCATCCTGATTTCATAACCCCTATTCTAGCCAGTAGATCTCATTGCTTTCTTTTGCTTTTACGAGTTAATAATTCATTGCTCTAAAATATGTATGTATTTCAATGAATGCATGTATGTTACAACAGGAGTGTATAGGCATCTACAGACGCACACAGTGAAATACAGACTAAGTAATGCAAATCTGCAGTCTAATAAAGTAAAGCCATTTAACACTATTCTGATTTGCTAAGCAATGCCTAAGCTGAACAATATTATCAGATTCAGCAGCTGCTCTTTTGTTCTGCCACAGGCTGAAATACGGGAGGTAAACAAAAATGGAGCTAAAACCCCACAGCAACAAAGGCTTGAAAAGCTTGATGAGGGCTTTATTTTACCTCTAAACCTACATATATTCTACCTGTCAAGCCTTTATTGCTTCAGTGTCTATTAAGGCAGTAGCCACATGCTTTTGTTGGGGAGTCAGTATATACCTACTTTTTAACCAGAGGATGAGTCATGTGCTCAGTGAATATTTTCAGAAGATTTTGCTCGCTGCATTTCTGTTCATCAGATACACAGGCTTTAAGGGGGGAAAGGATCAAACCAATTGCATAGTCCTGGACTGCATTAGACCTGCTTCTTTGACTTTGTCCATGTGGCACAATTCAGTGTGCAGTAAGGAAAGCCAAGTTAGCTCAGAGCGAATTAGCTTTCAGGACCTGGGCTATGTAGCTGTGTAGGTGCCCAGGGATCACCCTGCCTGTCCAGTACAGGGAGAAGGATGTAGAGCAAATGCATCAGTACTGCTTGTTACACTCAAGCTGGCTTGAGCAGAGCATTGCATTGCACTGTGTTCTGTAGAACAGATAGAGCCTTACTTCTTTTGGCATATTTATTCAACTGTTTCCCTCTTGATTTTAGCTTTTCTTGTACAGTAACAGTGATTATCAATATTATTCATACTTTGTGATAGCTGGCAGTTACCTGTGCTGTGGAAAGACAAGACAGCATTTTCAGTTTTATTTGGAGTAAAAGATCCTGTTAACCCACTACTTAATGAAGAAAGCTCTCGGAATGGGAATGAGATGGTGTCAGGACCCAGACTGACAGACCAGGGAGTTGTGTTTAATTCAAAATTCCCTTGGGCTAAATTAAGGTGAAAGGACACCAAACGATCAGTTAAAGATTTTATTCATGATAAAAGCAAACTGAACTGGGGAGGCCTGGTAGTAGGTGACAGGGTTTCTCACAACAGGAATTGGCATAAGTCTACTTCTGTAAACCATGTAACCATATACATCAATTCAGGGAATAAAGAGATCCATCCCGTTGAGTCCTGAGGTTCAGAGCAGACCCCCTTGCTTTCCAGACTCCTCCTCAGAGAAGGGTCTAGGGGCGTCTGGATCCACTCTTAGTCTCAGACTTGGTCAATGGTTTATATCTTTAAAAGGATGTGTAGGGATTGTGGAAAAGGAAAGAGAGAAGAAGACAGAGAGAGAAAAAGGAAGAGAGAAAGATTTCACCGGTCCTGGGTCCAGCGTTGGTCCAGTCAGCCGAGGGGTCCAGTCCCGGTGGGCTTGTGCACCCGGGGCTTCAGGTGGTGTCCTTTTATCATCCTTGCTGCTCCTTCGGGCGGGCACCCTAACTCCTCAGGTTAATGAGCAGGCTGTGAGCCTTTGGGCTTGGGGGTTGTTTGGGGAGTAACTTCTCCTTCCCTGCAGACGTGGCCCTTGTTTGATCTTTGTATCAGAACAGCTTATCAGAACAGGGAGCTGCGCACCCTCCAGCATGCCCTCCCCCTCCTGTTGCTGGTGTCTGAGCTGATGGGCTTTTCACCTTGGTTCCTTACTGTGCAGGGTTTGTCTTTAAGCAGAACTTGCCCCACCACAATGTTTGAGACATTAACTCTTCCAGTCTCTCACAGACGGTGTCTATTTTAAACCATATCCATAATATAATTGTTTACTTTCTTTGTGTATAAAAAGTATATTCTGTCCAGGACTTAAATACTATGTAGATAGCTGTACTATGTAGAAGCTGTACAACTGATTTTTTTCAATAAATGATGTTATTTAAATAAAATCTCAGTAATAATGAAGGAGTTTCCTGGCTAAAACATTTTTGGGGATCCATTAACTGAACCAATTCAATAATTTGCTGGAGGGCTCATGTTTGTAATGTAACGCTTATGGCCCAATAGATTTATTATTGACTTAGTTTTTATTAAAAACAACACAGAAGGTATCAGTAGCTTGCTTGCTGTTAGACAGTAATCTGAGGAAGACATCCAACCCTTATATCAAGAAGGGCATGAATTCTGAACATGAAAATTGATTGATTCTTAAATGAAATACTTTCAATATTTCATGGGAAGGATTTTTTATGGCAAAGTAGTACATGCCACAATAACTGTCTCCTGGGCAGAAAGCAAACTTGTTTGCTAAAACTTGGGTTTTTTTCTTGAATTCGGGCTTTTTCTACTATGGCTCTGATTTGTAGCACATATTTTTTCCATCTGCAGCCAACATCACCGTAGCAGAAAGTGGTACTGCACTAGAGAAACATTGTTTGTATCTGGTTTTGCCACTGGTTTCCAAGCATAGCTACCTGTGCAGCTGTTGAAGGTCTCTTGTAAAGATCTGAAGTAACCCACGTGTTAATTTAGAATAATAAAACTGAAAATTGGAAAAAGCAACAAGCATGTGATGTTATTACATTAACCTGAAAGCTAGGTGGGAAATGCTAAGTTGGACAGTGTGTATTACAGGAATTAAGTTGCTGTTGCAAGTGAAATTCTTTTAGTCCACACAGCTACTAGCTCCTTTTTAACTTTTTACTTGTTTCCAGTATTGACTGTAAACTTGTATTACAAGTATATATTGCCAGTCTTCCTCACGTTTGTAGTTTCAGTGATGGGAAGGGTGATGCATAGGAATTTCATAGGCTTAACAGGAATGTAAGCATATAAAAAAAGACCTTGAATAGGAAAAAATCTTTTTGCACAGAGTAGATAATACAGTGACAGCAAATATGATTGAAGTAGACTTTTTTTACAGTCCGTTACAGACCCATGAGAGTCTCATGGCTGTTTTCATTCTGATTTAAGAAACTACGATTTCCTCAGTTCCTCCCCCCCACCCCCCCTCAATTCATAAAACTTATCCAGAGAGTGGGAGTATATCCTGATAGAAACTAATTGCTATGGATTAAAGGAACAAGCTTGCAGCCTCCACATATTATATCAGCACTCAGAACAGACACCGAAGTTTTTTATGAGAAGGAAATTACATTTGAAGTACTCTCAATATTCATAAACTCTTAGGCTCTCTTAAAACCTGGGTGCAGTGTTATTTTAATGGTGCACAGTGATTGGTTGTGTGGAGGAGGTAAAATTGGTTTGTCACAGATCCAGAAGTGATAAAGCTGATTTTGAAATGGAGATTAAGGCCTTGTGGGGGGGGAATGACAGTTTTCTTTAATAGAAGAAATATTTAACACAGTAATGCTCATTAATTTTCATTTTTATGTGCTTGTTCTGTTCCAGCCAGGTACGTCAGAGGTCAAATGCTCTGAGACATAGTTTCTGAAGGATTTTTTTTCATGCTTAAGTTATCTCAGAACAGAAAGTCCCTCTGTAAGTATGAACAAAATTCACAGATTCATGGATCTTTATAGTCAGCTTCAAACCTCCAATAGCCTATTATCTTGAACTGCTTACGAAGTGTGAATGATTAGCCTCAAACCTAGGGAAGGAACAGAAACAGATGTGAACTTCACAAATGGTGTCTGTAAATAATGGCCTAAAACACAGAGTTGGACCTGTGCACATAAATATATTATTCCTTTTTGGTTTGTTTTTATCTCACTTACTCCCAAAGAAAACATACCTGTGCAGAGGACATTTGGATATTTCTGACCATTACAATCTGTATGAAAATTCTCACTGCAGCTAAAAGTAGGGGTCTGTTGGCTGTTAATTAAGAGAAATTCATCCACTAATTTCATACTGGTTCTAAGATTAAACATTAAAATTCACTAGGTTTAGGAAAAAGATAGGCAATTATTTTCCCAATGCAGTGAGGCCACAAAAAAGTCATCTGATCAGTTACTAGAACTTTTTTTAAATTTTTTTGCCATTCCATCAGGCAAAGTGATATGAGGCGATTGAAAAAAATCTAGAATAAACAAAGACAATCCCACAGTATGAAAAGGAAACCTCCTCCAAAGGCATACACATGCAAAGACAGAGGAAAACAGAACTTTATCAGCCACATCAATATTTTACTGCAGTTACAAATTCACACAGATGCCAAGATATTTTATGTTGCCAAATGGCGCTTTTATTTTGCAGCGCATGTTGTGCATTCTTTTTTAGAAGTGAACACATCTGCTATGACTTCGTCCAATATCCATTTTTCTTTCTCTGCAATTTGGGCTATGAAGATTACAAAGCCATAAATCAGAACCACAGCAAATGCAAGGGATCTGATTTACAAATGCGGTTAATCTTTGCGTTTGCAAATGCTACAAGCAATGCAAGGAAGCTAGGGATCCCTTGGCTTTGTAGGGTGGCATTTCCTAACCTTTGCAGGAGGGGATTCTGTGGAGAGAAATGGGAAAAAGATAAGTCTATTTTCCCAAATGTTTTTCATGATTAGATGAGGACAACGTTGAAGGGCTAGTGCTGAACTCTAAATTCTGCTTATGAGAGAGATGAGCCGGTGATCCGATGGGTGTGGGTTTTATTGGTATCCAGCTAGTCTCTATCTTTTTTTTTCACAGAGACTAATTCCTAACTTGTCACTACTAGAATGTGAACAGAATAACTTTATATAAACCCTCTAGATTGCAAAATACCCAAGCACTTGCTTGATTCAAAATACCTCATGTTATTTCTTTCCTGTACTTTCAGCCAAAGTTTATTTCATACTGTTGAATCTTTGCTAGAGTCGTACTTTTGAGGGACACAGAGAGAAGATCCTTCTTGAAGGGGAGTGAGCATGCTGGTGAAAAGGCTTTTAAGGGTTTGCAGATAACTATTAGATAAGTTAACAGCATTTATTTTTTCACTAAGTTAATGTGTAAGACGAATATGGGTACTTGGTAACCTCAGAATGTTTTTGGAAGATCTAAATTTAGTTCTAAGACAACTAATTCAGAATTAAATGCTACAGTGACATGCAAAAGATTATTTAATTTGTTTAACATCATTTCTATAATGATATCTTCATCTTAATCACAAGTCCACGTCTTTTGTGAGTTTAAGTTGAGATTCTCATCCTTATGTACTTCCCGGTTCTGGTCCATAAAATAAAGATATCCTGCATCACTCTGTGGTACATGATAGAGACTGTCTTGAATTGTAACATTTAGACTTGGGTTTCTAAAGACCCATTCTTCCTTCTAGCACCTCATTAGCCTGTCTACATATTCTCCTGACTTCCAGGAGAGGGGGAGCTGTCTCTTTCAGTGCTTTGAGTAAATAGGAGGGGCAAGTTTTTTTAGCTTTTTCTTGTCATTGTCTGCCCACCCCCCTGCCTCCCTCGCACAATAATTGTATTCTTACAAAAAAATATTTTCTTCTCCTGTGGTGTAGAAAGCTATTTAAGCTGCATTGCTTCCTTTTGCTCTGTCTCCTGTCTTGTGAAGTTTCAATAAAAGGGGTGTGGTATTGGCTTAGCTAGTCCAAAAGTGGAGGTAACGCAGCTAATAAAACTAAAATACTAATATCAAGTCTTTACATTTTCAGAAAGAATAACATCTATATAGCAGCTACTCACTGCTAAATACCAATGACCGGTAGCCACTGGTTATTTTTATTTTAGCTGGTTGTTTACATTTGGCTCTTTACTGGTGAAATGCATTGGGAACCAGAGGTTTTTTCCCCGTAGTGCCTCAAGTTAGAATTAAAGTTGCAACAGTATGAGCAGGAGTTAATTCATTCTGCTATTAAGCCTTCAGTTACACTGAGGCTTTATCATTCACTGCTAATAAATGGTATTTATAGTTGGCATATACCTCCTGTAGCAACAATAACAAATGTGTTGCCTGAGATAACCTACTTTATATAGCTGTTAAAAGGCACTTTTCATTCAAGTTTCACAATTTTAAAAATTCATTATAAACCTCTTGAATCCTCCAAGGACTGAAACAATGCATGAAGCGCAATGTTTAAAGTGCAGACCAGATTTTGAAAAGGGCTCAGAAGAGCCCACAATAGAGATCTGATACTTAAGTATGCTAAGCACACAGCAGCTCCTAATGCGATACTTAGATCTAGATTCTCAAAAGAGTTCAGAAGAACCTTGTGTGCTGGGAGCTTTTGAAACACCGGCCATGTCACAACAAGCACTGCTGGGGACTTTACACTCCTCAAAATCTGCTAAGTCGGGCTTTGATTTCTCTGGATCTTAAGCACTTTCGAATGTCTGGACCTAAACAAAGATCTATGCTTTATGTGGGATTATTTCCTTTTATCTAAGAATATCATTATTCCATCCTTTCCTATAATTAAATAAAAAAAAATACATGGCATGATGTAAGATGCCTATAAGCTTATGAGAACTGGGTAATATTCTTCTGACCGCTGTGTATCCTCACTTGTCTTGGAAGCGAGCCAGAACAGGATTGTCAATTTTGCCATGTAAGCACAACTGAGAATCCTGTTTGAGCAAAATAAAAGTTGATAACTCCTGCCTTACCTCTGGAAGTTTCAATCTCTGTAGGACTCAGTGCAGCTGAGGGTAAAAATAGCTGTGTGCTGTGACTTGGCAAAAAGGTGGGGGAAATTTCTATTCCAAAGGTGTCCGACACTTTAAGTAGTTCTCACACCCTTCCATGTTGCCAGGTCTCGAGTCAGCTGTTTGCGTGGGTGTTACTCAACAGAGAAGACACAGACCTTTTGGGCCAATTGGAGAAGTGAGCAAATGGGATGGAAACTTCTCAAAAACACACAAAAAATGCAGAAAAGCCATGGAAAAGTTAAATCCCTGACTATTCTCTGTGGAACCAAAACTTGATTAGTTAGCTACTGTTACTAACTAATCAAGTAACTAGTAGTAACTACTGTTAGTTACTACAGCTCTAGGCCAGAGGAGCAACAAGTGTAGGTAGCTGGGCCTTCCACATTGTGTGTCATTGTTGGAATGTCAGATAGATAAAAAGCAAAGACAGAAGTGTGGTAAAGAGAAAGAGCTTGAGTCCTTGTCTTTGCTCTCCCTGATAGTGAGGATTTCATTTGGATGATTCAGCTTACCACTTCCTACATTTGCTGTGAATCGGTATTGAAGTGTCATGTTGTAGGAGCTGCCTCTTGATGGAAACTTAAATTAGCATTAAGGAGCAGCCACAGACTTCTCAAGATAATCTGGCTTTATTTGTGCCTTCCCTTCCCGGCCTCTGTGTGTATATATATCATTACTAGGGAAAATTACTTTTCTTTGTGCTGCCCTTTAGAATTGTGAACAAATTACACCAGTCCATTGAATGAACAGTAGCACAGAGATTAAACATGGGGGGTGTCAAACTGCTAAAAGTGTGCTAAACAACCATAAAAAGCTTTGAAAGGGATGGCAGGGAAGAAGATACTGAATTAATCTTAGTATTGCATGTGATGGTGCAAGGACTTTAATGTGGGGGAGATGCATTCTGTCAGACCAGGGAAAGGAAAGTTCTGTACCCTTTGGAAGTGGTGCTGGGGAGTCACTTGCTGGTGTACAGAAGGAGACACCTCTGACTGGTGGTACTGATTCCACATTCAAAGAAGCAGAACAAGTATTGTGGAAGGAGTGATGAAGTGTGTATGTGGGAGTATGGATAACCAAGCTCTAAAAATCCTATTTGATTAAATGCAACATATAGTGGTGCCAAGGATTTAGTCTATACTTGTCGCTGAAGGATTGTGGTTTGCTTGTTAACTTTTTGGTTTTCAAATCACTTAAATAATCATAGAATCATAGAATTGTTTAGGTAGGAAAAGACCTTTAAGATCATCAAGTCCAACTGTCAACCCAATACCACCATGCCCACTAAACTATGTCCTGAAATATCTAGGGCCAGGTTATCCTGTGGTGTAAACTGGAAAATTTCATCTAAGTTGAAAGCTACCTTGAGGTGAGGCGAGGTGAGGGTCTGCTCTCAGAGTCATTTTCAGCTGGAACAATAAGATGGCTAATGTTTTTTATTTTTGCCTGGCCTCCACTGGCAGTTTCAAAAATTAAATGTATTGTTCCTGCATGCTTCTGGACCCATAGAGATTTGGGAGTGAAGTGCTAATAGTATGCAGTTCCCTTTATACAACAGTCTTTTTTTTCACAGGGGCTGAGGCTGATGCTTTTTGACTGCTGTGCTTGTAATTAGCAAAGCACCACAGACGTTTTATACCAATGTCCTGTAAACAGATGCATAGTCATAAGTGGTATGCATTTGCAGCTGGCTCAACACAGTGACCAGTATTTGGCTTCAAACTCCAGATTTCAAGCCTTGATGTATGAGACAAAGCTTTAGGGAAGTTTGATTGACTTGCTAGTTATTACTGGGATCAAAGGGTTGGTTGGTTGGTTTGTTTGATTTTTGCATCAGACTTCTTTATCCTACCACCTGGGCTGGGTTATTTATTGAAAGAACTGCATGCAGAGATGTTAAATTTCAGGGAAAACTCAGTGATCCAACATCATTCTCTATTAGGTAACAGTTGAATGCACTGCCATTATAGGAACTTAAGCACAAGTTTCTCTATTTTTCCTGGGGAAAAGATTTAGCTTTCTGGGTCATTCCTGTATGCAGGCAAATTGTGTTTTATTCCTTTTGCAGTGGAACACTAGAACTTTCTGAAGTGTGGGTGGGAAATCCTAGCAGTTTTAATAACATTGCTGCAATCCTGATTTGGAGTGAATAGACAGTACCTTAATACTAGAATAGTTGTCAGTAGTTAGGGTGCTGATGAGTCCTTTGGGGTCCTGATGAGTATGTATGTATTTTTAATGCCAAAAAAAGGAGAAAAATCTCGTATTTTCAGAGGCTTACCTCTCAACTATTCCATTAAGATGGAATAGATCTTTTGTTTTCAAAAATATTTTGAATTGATAAAGCAAAAGACAATCTGTTAATTTATATTTGCTGAATATATTCTGTGTGTGAAGTCAGTGCCTCTCCAAAATACATAACTGCTTATGGAGCTTCTAATATGTTGTGGTAATGGTAATAATAACTCATATTCAACTAGGCAGAATCTGTCAGATGGCTTCTTTTCTGAAACTGTGAGGATACTTGAGCTTTGCAGCATACTGTGAAAAGGTCTGGGATCCAGGGTGATTAGCAGATCTCAGAGTATGAGAACTCCAACACTTGCATTTGGCTGTGCTAATAATAATTGTTCCCTAGTATTATGTTTCCATACCATAAAACCCCAGTAATTTGTACTCTACATATAGATATTTCCAACATTACCTGGAATCAGTAATTGATTAGTAATGCAGAGTGTGTTAGTATTGGAGCTGGGAAACCATTTACAGTTTTTTAAAGGAAACATGGTCCTTGGGAAAAGCAAAAATCCTATTTACTGATGTGTAGGGTTCAGTTATATGGAAGTTAGTTATTGGACCTGAAAATAGCTCATGGTCACAAGATTGTTCCAGGCGCCTTTAGAAGGCCTTGAACAGAATAAATAAGAAGATAGAAGAAGAAAGATCCCAATTAGGAAAACACAGGTGCACATTCCACGATAAAGGGAACTTGGCACAAACAACCTCAATTCAGGGGCTGATCTTGACCAATTGGACTAAGACAAGTCTTGTATGCTCTAATTAACACAACCAATTATGTCTTATGTTTGTGCGCGTGGACAGTATCGATGTAACCAATCACCACTTATGCTTGTGCGCGTGGACACCAAGTGCTTGCATGTAGTAGCCAATCAAAGTCTCTCAACAACTTAGAGAATTGTATAAAAATGATTAGCTAAGCTCAATAAACTGGCGACTTTAATCATCACATTGGTGTTCCGTCGTCCGGGCCCCGCACGGATTAATCCCTAAACCCTACACTGATGTTGCACATTGTTTCAATTGGTCTGTAAGTTCTTCTTTAAAAAAAATATTTCTGAACTAAATTTAGCTGAACTTATATTGCAAGTGTGCAACCTAACCTGAATTAGCTAAATTTCAATCAACTGAAATTTATTTCAAGTAAAATACTGTGTCCAAAAGCTATTTCTGCATTTTTTATTAAGAAAAGTTGTAGGATTTTATGTGAATTGGCTTCTGGCCAAACATTTGTATTTTCTTAGCTATCCAAAATAAAACTATAATGAGATAGCTGAGGGATGATCTCCTCAATGTATCACTGTATCTTCAAGTAGAAACTAATTGAAGATGCCCACTCAGAACATTTGCATGGATTCAGGAACCTTCAGATGAGGTTTCCCTACTGAGTATGTTACATCTCCTAGCATTTAGCCATTGTTAAGTGACTTTCAAACTGTTGTTTGAAATGTAGACTTTCACAATAAAATGTCCCAAATCTTTTAGCTGATGAATAAGCAATAGTGAACTCCAGTATTTGTTTTCTCTGTGCTATTGCTACACAGTGTACTAGTAATGCACTTTTTTCGGCCGAAAGAGTGCATCTTTGTTCTGAGAGAGGTAGAAGGCAACTCAGACCTCAGTTTCAGGTTTCTAAACTGCTTAAGTGAAGGGTCCCTTTGAAGAAGGGTCTACCAGAATGCTTGCAAGCTGTATTTAATCTACCTTTGTATTGAGTGCATACATCTCTTTGCCTTTTTGGTTTATGCTTCTCATCCTTCCTACATGGAGGTTGTTTGTCCCTGTTTACTTCAGGCACATGCATTTGATTTTCAGATGATCATTCTGTTGAAAAACATGAATCTGTGCCATTATAAGAGGATAAAAAAGAATAACTTCTATGGCAATTTGTTAGCAGGGTGTAATCTACCTTTTAATCTCACTACAGGTTTATTTCCTTCGAAGTGTTTGCTTTTCCTTTTCGCTGATTTTATGGTGTGTTCCCAAGACCTTTAATATCACCATAATTAATTCTTGTTGCACAGTTGAAGAAAGTCCCAGAAGCAAAACAAAAAAAAAATTTTATCCAGAATCCAAATCTATTACTTTTACAATTATGAGGATTTCTGTATCTTAAGTAGACCAAAAATAATTCAGTTTTATTCTTCGGATCACAAAATACAGGCTATCAGAGGTAAAGAGACAAAACCTGAGGAAAGCTATTAAGGACAAAATTATGCCTAACACTACGTGATCATAGGTAGACAGATGTTAGCAGCAAGGTAGCAGATGTCCTACTAGACAGCAATAAACACTGGAGGCAAGTACACGTTTCATAACATGGGATTAGAAAACAAGTTGAAGATGCAAAAGATATTACTCCTCTTTGAGTTAGCAAATAAATGACCTTTATCCTTTTTGTGAGGATCACGTATGGTGCAGGTTTTTCAGTGCTATTCAGAACATTAATGAGATTGAAGCATTTTCTTCAGATGTAAATTTTGTTACTTTTATAATTTTATTTTATGCTTTATGATTATGATTAAGTTTTAATGGTGCCCCTCTTGCAGATCAAATTCTACCTTCCTACAGGGCTGACAAACAAAGTGAATGGGGCTACAAGACCAGCAACCCCAATAAGGTTTTCATAGTAGATGATCATTACACTAAGCCTCCTTTCATTACCCTAGAGATATTTCACCTTAATCGGTGCTGTTCCTTCCCCTGGGACCGAGGAGCAAGGAGAGTTACCAGTTTCAGTAGGTTTTGGATTTGACCTGGTGAAATTAAGAAAATTGAAATATTAAGGAAAGGGAAATACAGAAGAGAGATTTTGAAAGAATGTGAAGTGATTATTTGATATCTACAATATAATCAGTATCCAAGAAAAGGAAACCTTTTTTTTGGTAACATACTGCTAACCAACAATTTTGAACAAAGAAGTAAAAACATTCTTTAAGTTTCAAGTGATTAATTGTTGGATTTTTTTTTAGGCTAACCTAGTAGATCTAAATAAAAAACTGATCAGCTTGCTTCCTGAGCAAAATTGTAACAGAATTCTGGTACTGCACATCAGCACAGCTGAAATCCAGTTCTGTTACAGCCTGGAGTAGGCAAACAGACTGTCCAAAATCTGTCTGAGCAACGTGTATGTCTCACAGGCACTGTTACATCAAACAAACATCAGTTGTCACTTGTTAGGACCATTAACTAGACAAGTCCAAAATAAAACACAGACCAGAAAAGATACATCTTACATTCTATAAATTGTGTGGTCTGAGAATCTATTAAAGCTGACAGAGAAGAGGGCTCTGAATTGGTGAGCAGGCTGATTACACCTCGTTCTTTATTCCCTATTGACTTTGGGTATGCCATACCTTTCCATTTCCTACAGAAATAAATTAAAAGTCAGAAGTAATTTGCCTGATGGAGGGTGCAGGTGGAATTTTGTTCAGGCGAGCATTTGCACATTGTGAAATCCAATTTAACCCCTTGATGGGGTATAGCTTATTTTCTTTTGTTGACAGCTTTGTGGCAGCTAAAATAGGAACCTGATTAAATAGAGACAGTGAGAGATTGAGGTCTTGTTCTAACAGCAGGAGGATCAAGGCCTCTAATCTTATCTTGCCGAACACTGAGATGAGCTGAGGATGCTGGCAGCGAGATAAGCTTGGCTATTTTGAGCTATAAAAAGACCCCAAGAAAAGAGAAGAGATGTGAGGTGGGGGAAGAGATTTTTCACACACAAAAATAATACTGTGTTGTTTAAATACATTTGGGTCAAGTGCTTGGAATGTATAGGGTATTATAAAAGCAGTGATTTCATTTTACCGTATGGGTGTACATCAAAGTACAAATAGTAGGAGCTCACTCCCTCTTTGCAAAGAAAATACACATCTGCAAATTTCTAAATACAATTCATAATTTATAATCTACCAGGAGCATAGTAATAACAGTAGAGGCCAAGTGGGAGGAGACCACTTCTGGCAGAAGTGGAATTGCTTCTTCTTGCAGTCGAACTTTAAAAATATTTTGAATGGAGCAATAACATCAAATCACTGAGGAAAGCCTTTTGTCATGTTTAATATAGAGCTGTCTGTACAGGACTGTATTTTTTGCTGATTTGTTTAGAAGTAACCAAAGAAATGATAGAAGCTCTTTGTCCTTCTTGTTCTACATATGGTGTGGGGTTTTTACATTTCCTTGTAATACTTTGTCCCATATCAAATTTCAGGACATTATATAAAAATGGGAAAGAATGAAGAAAGGAAAGGAATGAGACAGCACTGAGCTTATAATTAGTTCTCCTCGGTTTACTTGAAGAATAAAATGGAAGGGAAAGGCTAGAAACAAACATATAAAATACATCAGGAAGATATCACACTGAAGTTACTTTTTAAAAAAGTAAGTCAAAAGTTTCCACTTTTGCAATTGTCTTTAATTGGTAAAAGTTTAAAATAACAGTTAAGTAGATTTAATTCAGCCATGGTCCTGTTTGCTCATCTGTGGAGCTATGCAGATTCATGCTAGCTTAAGATCTGCCAAGTACATAATATCTAGAGTTTGATCATATACTTTCTGAGCACATTTTTGAAACTCCATTGCTCTGAGTGGTTAAGGATTAGTCTCCAGCATTAGCTTTCTAAATGGGCTCCTGTTGTCACAAAAGCAAGTACAGCCAACACATTATGTTCTACCCGGTAGGACCATTCTTCTCGGATCAAAATACCACTGATTCAGTTCCACTCTTAACCAGAATAGATTTTGAACTTCAATTTTTCTTTTTCTTTTTTTTTTTTTTTGGTGTGTGTCTAATATACTTTTTTACCATAATACATATTCAAAGCTCTCCATCACAATGTGCATTTTTCTTCCTAGCATGTATTGCATGGGAGCTTAGTGTATTCAGAGAGATCTGTAATAAATACTTTTTTAAGGGGTTTAAACCCTTGGTTACTGCCAAGCTGTGCTTTCAGATCCTTGTGATGGATTATTAGCATTGATTTATGTTTTTAATATGCCTTGGTCCTGGTCATCCAAGGTCAGGGAGTACATCATTGCACAGTTAAACTGGACCAGTTGCAATGGTGCACCAATATCCAAAACTTATAATTTTCTTATGGCGATTGTTGCAACAACAGAACAGAAAATCCTACACAAGAACCACTACGTGCATGTGAGATCAGAATTTTTCCTGGGTTCCTATCTTTCTTCTTAAGTGTCTTGAAAAAAGCATTGTCAAAAAATACTTGCAAACTATCTGTTTTCCTACAAGGCTTTTTGAAAAAAAGGAGAAAAATTGTTTAGCAGTAACAGCATCATATTTTATAAGAAACTTAAGCTTTTGTTTCTTCTGCTAGCTTGGGAGTAGTGCAGTAACAAAGTACTAGTAGTGGCTTGACTAGATAGGTACTAGTAGATAAGTGCTTACCATGTATTAAAATTCAGCTTGTCACTTAACTCTGTATTACTGCACTCATATTTGAAGTTTGATACTTAAAGTTAGATGACTTTTAATAGGGAAATATGGAGATTGAGAGATCAAAAAAAAATTGATTTCTTAAAAAAAAAAGTAAAAACATTTTGTCAGAAAGAAGGGAAGGTTTGGAAGCAGAAACTGGTATCATTCCTGGAATGGCATACAGCAGGGAGGAGTTTGTTAAAAAATGCTGTAAAGATCTATTAGCTACAGCAGAATCACTCTTTGGACAGTGACATTTTCCCACACCACTCCAAATGCCTCACTTCAGAGGAATTTCAATCAAAAGAGCAACATATTTTAAAAACTGCAGCATATGTAATAACCAGGCTGAAATGCATATACCCTGCTTTGCTATGGATTATCACGGGTGATTCAGAGTCTTGGTTTATGCTACGTACTAGAACTCAGATCCAGTGGGTATGCTGAAGCCCAGGCTGAGCTGAAAGGTAGAATGGAAGGCAGGAGTGACTCTACCTAAGCTGTGCTTTGCAGAGTTGATATATCAAGATACCACACTATAGAAAAGTTTGCACATGCCTGCTGGTTAGCAGTTTAGCTCTAAGAGCAGATGCAGAAAAAGAAGAGTATCAGGAACTTCCATTTTCACTAAATCAATTTTCTTGAGGCTAGAGGTTATTCTGGTTCTCACCCTGATGATACATTGTGCTTAAGGGAGTTGAAGGGCTTTGGCTGACTTTTTATAAGGATAAATAGACAGAAAACACCTTTTCTCACCCTTTTAAGTATTTTTCACATACACTGACATTAATTTGACCCTTCATTTGAAAGGCCAGGTATTAAGTACCGTAGAAGATAATACATGACTTGATAAGCGCCATTTAGTTTTAATTACTAATGGAATTGCTACACAGTAATCATATGACAGTTAAATATTATTAGGAGTTTACTCATTGTTGTTGGAGTTTTGCCACAATTTTTAATGGAAAAAGGAATAAATCTATTATTTTCATAAGAAAATGTATGCATCAGGCCCTTGTTATTAATTCTGTGCTAGGTCTGAAAAGAGACTGCACTACTTGAGTGATAGTTATGGGGTATTAGTATGTGGATTAGTAAATCAGATTGGAATTGCAATATTGTAGTATCTTTGACAAAAAACCCGTTTTAATATGCACTGAGAGTGTACTTGAAGCGAAGACTGGGCTCTATTTTGTTTCTGTTGAAACAAAAGTGTCCTGGTTTCAGCTGAGATAGAGTTAACTGTCTTTCTAGTAGCTGGTACAGTGCTGTGTTTTGAGTTCAGCATACGAAGAATGTTGATAACACTGATGTTTTCGGTTGTTGCTCAGTAGTGTTTAGACTATAGTCAAGGATTTTTCAGCTTCTCATGCCCAGCCAGGGCACAAGAAGTTGGAACAGGACACAACCAAGGCACCTGACCCAAACTGGCCAACGGTGTATTCCATACCATGGGACGTCACATCTAGTTTAGGAACTGGGAAGTGGGGGCGGGAGATTGCCATTTGGGGACTAGCTGGGTGTTGGTCGGCGGGTGGTGAGCAATTGCCCTGCGCATCATTTGTACATTCCAATCCTTTTTATTACTACTGTTGTCATTTTATTAGTGTTATCATTATCATTATTAGTTTCTTCTTTTCTGTTCAATTAAACCGTTCTTATCTCAACCCAGGAGTTTTACTTTTTTTCCCGATTTTCTCCCCCATCCAGTGGGATGGTGGGGAGTGAGTGAGCGGCTGCGTGGTGCTTAGCTGCTGGCTGGGCTTAAACCACGACAAAAAGTCAGAAGCAAAATGCTTGATCATTTTTGTTCAAGAAGGTTTTAATCTACTCTTTAAATGATGTTACTGGTAATTTCTCTTAAATTATGGACATTGATGCCATAATTCTTTTGGGGTTTTTCCTTTATTTTAGATTGTGTAAATGGCAGTCATTCTTAACAGGCTTCAGATAGAATGCTCAAATAGTAAGCAAAGTAGCTAGATTGGCTATAATGCCCTGTAGACAATCATCCTTGTGCCGGAATTGCAGCAAGTGACTAGCATTTTCTTTACACAACCACCACTGACTACCGTAAGGTTGTTTGGGGGGGTTTGTTATTAAATTTTACCTTGAAACACAAGCTGCTTTTTTGCAGAGCACAGAAGTTCCACTCTTATCACAATCAGTAGTGTATTATTACCTACAAGGGTCAACACTTTTCTGACAGACTTTGCTCTTCATTCACATGGAGATGGCATTATGGAAATGGCAGCCGTAATCGAAGATGATAACATCTATGCAATATCCATTCAAATCATAATTACTTATACAATGCAAACCTGCTTACAGGTGCTGTGAGAAACTGCACTGCTCTATTTCATGCTTTATTCTAAACGGTCTGCCTTGCTCTGTGAAGTTAATAATTTCCCCTAGAAGGGAAGAGAGTGCTTAAAACAGGTGTGATTATGCCAGCTGATTAGCATTCATTTCTCATTGTCACATCCAGAGAGAGAGGAATTTTTTACACTCCCTTTTTTCCCAACTTTTGATTGCTTGATGTAGCAATGCTAGCAACAACCTTTCAGCATCATCTCTGTCTTTCAATTTTGAATGAATATATGTCCATAATATATATTTAAACATATCTCATCAGATTTTTTGTGTTGTTATATTTATTTAGCTGTGTATATGCCTACAGCAAAATACTTGCATGCATGTACACATGTGTATAAGTATGGAGATAAGCAAGAAGTATGATTGCCCTTAGAAGTATTGTAAGGAGACTCTGAAGTGGTACCTAACCCATTTGAAATACCCAGTGACTGTTGACAGTTCTGGGTGAAGGCTGATGCAGAACATTCAAAGAAGTTTATCAAAAGAAAAAGGAGAAATGAGCTAGTTAGAAGTGTCATCTCTAACTGTGTGATACATGCATGAGATCTGTGGAAGAGGATCCTTACTGCCCGTACTGCATCTCATTGCACTTTATGTCATCTTCTGTGAGTGTGGAGGACACACTGATGGTTGCTAGCAGTTCTATATTCATTCATCAATAAGTGTTTAAATAATTATCCCTTAATTATGAAACTGCAGATCACTGTATTCCTAATGATACTTTGAGAGTGCCATTTTTATTCTGATTAAATTTTAATCTATGCAGTACATAAAGAAGGACCTTTTCCCCTTACAAGTAAACAAATATGTTACTTTAGAGAGATCCTAAACCCTCAGTGCATGAGTCAGATTTGGAAGCAGATTTATAGCATAATAACAGATTGCCATTGTTTGTTTGCATTATAGCATCTTTTACCCATAGTGTCCTACAAAATAAAGTGTTCACTTGATAACAATAAAACTTCCAACAAATTAATTGCTAGAAGCTTTTGAAAGATAAAGAACATACAAATGATGGCAGATGACTCTTTATCCCTCTCTTTAATTTGTTTTGGGCATTGATTGTAGTGTTCGTAATCAGTGGAAGCACTGTTGAGAGTTGAATGGGCTGTGGGCAGGCACTGTGGAAGAGTGATTTAACTGAATTCTATTGTGCAGGAGCCCAAATAGCCTGGTGTGGAGCTTTTATGAGAATAATTGAAAGCTTGCAACAGATCACTTCATAGTGTGGTTTTGAAATTAATTCACCTCAATGTTGGGTTGACCCTGAGCCCCACTCCCTCTTCTCTGGATGTAGGTCATGCTACGTTTAAACTTGGATCTCTCCAAGTAAAATTGCTGTGCTGCAGTAAACGTCACTATAAACTATGCAATTTTCTATATCGAACAATTGGTGGAGTGTATGTAATAGTTTGACAATTGAATAGGAATTCTCAAGTTTATGACTAGCTAACAAGATTGAAGAAAATGAACAGGGCTCTAGAGCTTGAATGTATTTGCACACCACAGACATTTATTTTGAAATTGTTTTGATTTGCTCTGAGTGTTCATTGTTCATGAATGGAGAATGCTCTTTACATACTCCTCACCAAAATGATGAAACTGCTGGAGTCGAGGATGACAAATGCAATAGGAGGTGTACGAGTGAAGTATTAGGAGTGCAATGATAAAGGCCAGCCTCTGTATGATACAAACCTTTTGCATGATTCACAGCACCACTTGGTACATGAGCTGGCCTGTTGCTTCTGCTATTGACTTCATGATAGGGCATGAACTTGTTCACCGACTGTAGCTTCCAAGCTTATTTTCAAACAATCTTGTGAAGTTATAGAAAAAAATTCTCTTTTTCTAACAGCCTGGACCCTGTAGCTCTTTGTAAATGTGATAATTATGATCAGAGGGAGCACACTGAAATATTAGACCTGTACTAGGATTTAATTACCTGCAGTTTCAAATCAAAGGACAGTTAAAAATATTCCAAGTGTGTTTTGGCTATACAGGAAAAAAATAATTCTACGCTCACTCATTTAGTTTTAGTGATGGGTGTTAAAGCTGTAATACATGTAAGATATGTGTGTACCTTGCTGTGTGCCACAGCACTCTAAGTGTAACCACTGGGGGGGCTTCAGGCAGCTCCCCTGGCCTTCTAACTGATCCATTGCACCAGCTGGCTTACCTTTATGTATGTGCACCAGTGTTTGCTCTATCCTGTTCCTTTCATGTGTCCCTGAAATGCCTATCTCAATACATAAGCTTCCCAGGTAAAAAACAGTCACAGACTTGATTTAAAATAAGTGTGAACAGCTACAGTTTGAATGGGAGCTGTTTCTGGAGACAAGACTTTTGAGGCTACAGTTAACATGGAACTTTCCAAATGGATTTAAATTGTGTAGTAAGGCCATTACAACTGGGGAATTGCTGCTAAGTTGAATCTTCCTGGAGCATTGAAAGTACAGATTCTGGCTTCAACTTTAGGGTGGTTTTTTTTAACTTATCAATTTGGAAATACATAAAATCTGTAGTGAAAAAGTTTGGATGTGTTGAAAAAGATGAACGAATAAGATGGACATGTTTCCAAAACAACCCAGGTCACTTGGCAAAGTAGGTGAAAACAGTTTGTCTTTCGCTTCTGACCAGAAGCACTTCAATATGCTTTCAGTATGAGAGGCTTCCGACTTAGAAAAAGGGGCTCTGAAGTCTTGAAGATCATGCTACAAAATCAGTGCAGCATGTGCTCCCACTATGATGCTGTGCGCAACAGGGAGATAAAATGATCACGGGATTCTTGATCAGGATAAATGATGTTGTAATGATGTTAGGTCTGTCAGACAACACTGAAATGCAAAACATGATATAACCTAACTTCTTTGCACCTGATTTTCTAGTAGAATCTTTTGTTTTAAGCTTGATGCTTGTTTCCCCCAGTGTGCAGGTGGTTTGCTCTTCCAGAAAGATTCACAGTATCCAAGCACTAAGTGGAGAGCTGTCTAAACTAGTCACTAGGAAATCATGAGGATAAAGTAGGATTTATGTCTTTTTCCTTGCTGGTAAGATTTAAGTTTAATCTTGGGGTAGATATTGTGTAGAAGATGGAAATGTGGTTTTGAAATCACTTAGGCAGACAAAGGAACCTACATCTGCTGCTTCTCAGGTGTGTGTTCAGACAAATGGAGGGGAAACAGGAGCAGTGCTCTCGCCTCCCTTCTCTGTTCCACCTGTTATTTTAAAAGAATGGCAGCCATCACTACATTCTCTGTGGGATTTATCCTGTTTTTTTGGTAAGGAATGATTTACAAACCCTTCCAGAGCAAGGCCCACTGGCAATCTAAGTGAAGGAGTGCCTCACTTTTGTGTCCAGATCAGGCTTAAGAGTTAGCTAGGAATCAAACTGTTTAATTCTAGAAATACACAGAGATACACTCTGATTTCAGAGAAAGTCAATAGTTAAGGTTTCTGTGGAGTAAGGGATTTCTGATGTTTTCAGTATTTAGGTGCCTAAATTTTATTTCATTCTCACTTTAGCAGCTAAATCCTTTCAAATTTTGGCCCTCTATTATTTCTGTCATTGTACATTACTGGAATCCTGAGATCTTAATTCTTTTAATTAATTAAATCAAGATATTAAGGGACTTGGTTAGAGTCTATAAGTATCTAGAAGGGGTAGCTGGCTCCTAGTCTAGAAGATAAAGTTGCAACAAGATACAATGGCTGTATGGTGAAGCTCAGTAAATTTAGTTGAGAAACAAGGTGATTATTTTTTTTTTTCAGTGAAGGTAGCTAACAGTTGGAACAATTTGCCAATGGTTTATTGTATTCTCTGTCATTTGGGGGTTTTGTTGTTGCTTTTTTTTTTTAAGCTAAGATTGAACTGTTTTAAGAATTTTAAAAATCCAGATTTAAACAGGGATTAATTGAAGAAATCCTATGGTCTGTCACTACATCATGTCTGGGCTTTGTCATTCCTGAATTTGTAAGTGCCATTCATTTTAATGGCTGAAGAACTGAGTTTTGAGGTTCCAGCCTTTTAGAGTATGTAGGTACATGAACTGAGAGGGACCTAAAAGCCTGGAATTAAGTTGCTTAGCTGTATGTATTTGTAACATTTAATACTGTTGAGATGAAACTTGGTGTGTGTTAAGAGAGTGTCAGTATCAAGTTGGTGTAAATTAACTTGTAGCTCTTTATTAAAATGTTCTCCCTGAAGCATTGTGTTGATTGCTGTTCGAGGTGGAAGTCTGGACCAGATGGACTTTGGTCTGAGTATGACAGTACAGCATTCAGTTCAGCTTTGCAGCATTCTGTCCAACACATCTGTCAGGGAACAGTGTCAAAAGAGGGCTTGCGTTATATGATTTATTTTTTGGTTTTATATCTATCCACTTTGCTTTGGTAGTAACCCTTTTCCTTGTTAGGAAAAAGGTCTTGTTTGAGAAATTGTTGAGTTAAAATAGTATTTATAAAACAGAGATACAATAGTCTGTTGTATGTTCTTGGAAATGACTGGAATATTAGAAATCTTAATTTTGGTTTAGGGCATGACTGGGCAAATACTGTTCCTGTAAGCTATGTCACAGGAGTAGTTGAATAGATACTAGTGCATTTTGGAAGTAACTTTGACTCTCAAATGCGAACTGGCCAGCCTTTCTGGAGAAGGGATATTGAACATTCTGTACCAGTGCTGTCTTCTAATATGGAAACCTGTTTTTTCTTAATTTCATTTCTAGTAAACCCATTTTATGAGACTCAAAAATCAGCATTTGAACCAAACAATTTCCAGTGAATGCAGATATCTTTTTAAGTGTTATCTCCTCCACTATCCAGAAATGTTGGCAATAATAATTCTGGAGCTCTTCTACAATCACTTACCTGTAATTAGTCTTAACAGTGTGTGAAAAGTATAGGGTCAGTTTTGGTTTTAGTATAAAACAATCAGTTTTGTCTTCATAACATTTTAGAATTTGTAAACCAGTTTATAAGTTAGCTCCTACCTAGCTGAATTGTGTTACTGGGCATTCCCCTTTACCCTACCCTGTCATGTCATCTTCCAGGAGAGCAGCCACCACGGGAAAAACAGCACCACAAGCTTCATATTAATGCTGCCACCACAATTCCCAAGTGACCATTCAGCTGAATGGAGGTTGATAACTAAGCTGGCAACAAGCTCAGTGGTTGGAATAAAAACAGCATCAGCTTTTTGGATTGTACCCTTCTCTAATGTAATTAAATTCTGAGTCATAGACCTGGAGTGAGGCATGCTTCCAACTGATGCTGCATTTCCTGAAGGTCAGCTGGAGATCAGTATATTTCATCAAGTGCAATCTATAGAGTTGCAAGTTTCCTGATTAGGTTTGCATTTGAAGAGCTTCCCAAGGCCTAACTTAGTTGGGAAATTGCCCATTTAGGGAATAAAACATAATAACATATGACACTGCTGCTTAATGTTATCACATATGGGAGAGTGCCTGTGAAACAGAAAGACAAACTGATTCAGATTCTCCTTTTGCCAGATTTTGTTAAGTACTAGCATCAGTTCTCTGGATTGTCCTGTTGCTCTTTTAAGATAATGAGTTTGATGAATACCATTCAAAATATGTTTGATTCATCTCCCCATACTTATAGTTGTGGATTTACTATTAGAAATCACCAGCTTTTTTTTTTTTTTTTTTTTTAAGACTTCCTGAACATCATATTCCTGCCTTTGTTATGTTTTATCCTTTATTCTTGTCTCATGCAAATGAGGTAATTCCCATCTCCCCCACTGCATGAGAAAATCCAACTGTTCATCAGAAGATGAAGACAGTAAAAGTCTGCTAGTCATTCAAAGGAAACGCTGTCTCACATCCCCAGTTGCTGTCCAGTGATTATACATTGTATGGCATGCTAGTTTGGAAAAAGGCTGACAGGAAAGGAAATGAAAATTACATAAATTTGTAGTTAACTTATCTGATCTTCCTGACTAATGAGTTCAAATTGCTTCCATTTACTGAATGTTTCAGGCATTTCCCCTCTAAAACGTAATTCTATGATGAAATGCAGGAATGTCAACCTTGTCATCCTTCCTTATGCTTTAGTACCAGAGTAAAGACCATAGTAAAACTTGCCTGATATCTCAATAATTATTACAGAAACAGTCTGCTGTCTCTAATAGGAGGTCAGGGAAGAGTAATGCTGTCTCCAGATGAAGAATTGTGATGTTCTGAATTCTGAAATGTGCCCCTCTTCTCTTTGTGGTCCTATGAAAAAAAAAACAACACCTCAATAGAAACTCCTTCATCTAAGTAACACTTAAAATTGACTACTGACCACATCTTTCATTTTATCTCTTTCTTTCTTTTTTGGGGGGTGAAACTCACTCAGTCTTTAATTTCTCTTCCTGAAAAAGAGTGAAATTTTCTTTCTCCATTTTAGAGAGAAAACTCTCTAAAATTCTCCATCCAGCTGGATGGAGAGTTTTGTCATAATCATTATGAAGACAGAATCCCTGAAGCATAGTGGATTTCACAGTGGGAAAACTCTTGTATCAGTCATGATCCATCATATCTTCATACAATATCTTATTCTTTTCCATAAATATCAGGTCCTTCAAAATAGGCTTATCCCTGCAAGCTATTTCCCATCTTTGACATGTGCTCAAAATAATGAGAGTACAACCTGTATCAAAATATGTCTGTATTCACTTAGTGTCCCTAGGAAAAATGATCTGGGGTCTTCTGGAGGCATTTAACCATGTGTAGAAAAGATTTAAGACTGACAGTTCTCTATGCCGAAAGAAACAGTTGTTTAACAATAAGGGTTACCTTTTTATATATATAATATTAAATATATATATATGGGGGGGGGGGAAGCTTATGAGTTGCAACAACAGCTTCATTCTGGATAGTGAGTAGTTAAAAAAAATATATAGTTCGATGTATAATGAAGAAAGGTATCAGTTTGTTGTTTGGACATAAGTATTCCATGCAGTTAGTCATTTTCTTTTCCTGTAATAAAGGGTGGAAACTCTTCTGCTAATATTATTATAGACACAGCTCAGAACTGTCATTTTGGACCCCTTAATACAGGTTCCCTAAAACCTAAGAGTTATGAATTAGATCTTAGTGAAATTTGGAAGTTATCAATATTTGGTTTTGTCTTGAAATAGAAAGAGAAATTTATATTTTCTTAGGTAGAAGTATTCTGAAAGACACAGTAATAAATGTTATTTTGACACTTTTATTTAAAATCAAACTTCTGTGGTTCATTGAAGTAGAAATCATTTCCTTTTACTGAAATAGCATGGATTTTTAAAAATCAGTTCAATATTATACTGATGTCCTGAAGTGGAAAAAAATTGAGTTCATTTAAACAGCTGTTTTCAATGAGTCTTAATCTCATCTGGAGTTTCTGGTGAGTAGAAAGGTTCCTGGATCTAAAAACCCTTTACACAGTGTATTCCCAGGAGAAGAAAAGTATTTCTTAGAATTCTGGAGTGCTGTTGAAGTTGAGAGGACATTGAAAAACATTGAAAAGAGTCGGGTACAGAGAGACATATACCTTGTACTTAGACAGAAAATACTTACAAAAAAATAGGCAAAATGGTTTGAGTCTTCGGTGCTAGAATCAACATATAGTGGCATATCCTGAAAATTAGTAGATATTTTGGAAGCCTGACCTTAAATCTACTTAAAACTCAGCTGACAGAATTTTTATTTTCAAGACAGTAAATGCTCTGAAACACCTTCGAGAGTGTCAAGTGGCTACTCATCAATACCCATGGGCACATGGGTCTGCTTGGGAAGTTCACATGGAGGTAAACCTCAGATTAAGATAAGTGTTAATAAAGATTTCCTTTTTTATAATTTAAGTACATTATCACTTTGAAGCAGGAGATTTTTTTTGAGGTAGTGCTCTAACTTGGGAGAACAGCATGCATTGGTCAGAAAAAGAAAACTAAATTTGCTGAAGTCCTATATGTGTGTTCCTCCCACACCTCCACTCCATCCCTTTGAAAAGAATGAAAACAACTAGGAAATCGTGGTGGGAATTCAGTCAGATTGGAGGAGACATTTCAGTGGACACACTTTTTTAGATATGTATCTAATCTAACCCAAGAATAATCATGTACAAAATCCACATAGGACTAAAACTAAGCAGATTATTTTCCAGTGGAGGAGTAGTTTTCTTTTGCCCCAACTACAGAAATGTTTACTGTCTTACTATATTTTAAAAACCAACGTGATTATCTTAACAGTCCATATGAGGAATTTTAGAAGTTTCATTCAACTTCACAGACGCCTTTATTTTAGTCAAGGGAAGAATCACTAGATTGGGGGGAAAAGAGTATTTTTTAGTAATAGGCAGTGAATCTGCCGCTAATTTTATTGTGGGAAATATGGTGGATAGAAGATACTTCCTTAGTGATATTAAGCACTTTCAAGACTCAGCATGTAAAGGACAATCTCCATCCCTTTAAGGAGGTGAGTAGTTAACATAATGTTTTTCAAAATAATTAGCTTGATACCTACAAAATATTTAAATAATGAAGAGATACAGACTTAGACACTTGCTTAAAGTACAAGGCACTTAGCTATATCTGTTTGGGAGTTAATATACAAAGCCAATTAAAAATAATAAGATGTTAAATTTACACTCTCTGTAACACTTGTGAGGAAGACTTGATGTGGCAGGAAAGCTGGGAAGGCTGTGAACTCTCCTGGCTTCCACCATCATTCAGTGATCACCATGTGGAGTAGCTCTCCTCCCTTGAAGGTCACCAATAAAAGTGCAAGTGGTTTAAAAAAAGTCCAAGACTAAGGATGTCAAAGACACATATTTTCAACAGTATTATTGAACATATTGTAGGTGTCCAGGCCTTATTGAACTTTAATGATATTTAGGAATCATTTGATATTTATGAAAACCTTATTTGGTTTCTAAATAAATGCGCTGATTTTTTCATAAGTGTTGAGTAATTGATAGCTCTTCGGGTAAGTCCTTAACAATGTGTTTCACAACGCAGCTATCATAAAAGTAGTAACTTCAGTATATGGATCATGGGGATTTCTGTAAAGTTCAGTGGTCTGAGGGAATGTTCATGAACAACCTTAACAAAAATATCTTGGGTGTGACTGTCTCTGAGTAATAGATAAGACTGATACTTGTGTGCCTTTCAGGATGTGATTTATAGGTTAAAGCGAAAAAAATTGTAACAACATCTGAGGAGGTTGTAGTCAGTCATTAATACCTATTTAGAAACCTGATGGTGGAGACTTAATATAATTTTTCAGAACTGCCTAACTCCCATAAAATAATCTGTTTGCTTCTGACAATTGTCTGTTGCATCCTCAGATATTTTTAAATGAAATCAGACCTAGATTCTCATACAGTTATCAATTTTGCAAAGTTCACCCCAGCTTCCATGGATGTTGGGCCTTTATAGATGTAGTGGGCCATGAAAATACAATTTCTCATGCATAGCTCCAGTGTGAACCTTTGAAAATCTCTGCCAGAAGTTCCAATGTGCTTACAGTCATTCTATAGTACCCTTGTTCATGATGATGTGGTCGGGTTTTTTCCCAATTAGCATCGCTAAGGAAGAGTTCACCAAATAACTTGTTCAGCATAGACCAACCAGCATGGTAGAAGTCTGCTGAGTACTTTAATTGATGTCTATTAAAAGTGCAAAGCTGTTCTGCTATGATCAGACACCCTGAGATACGCCTACAAAGGATCTTGATTCCATTAATTCAGTGGGTGCCGCTTCATAGGTAATGAAAAATTAAGCAAGCTTTGACCAAACCTTGAGAACATAACTCAGCAGTTAGCAATGGAAACCCAATTAAAATACTTTTCATGTACTTGTTTTTAAATATTCATGCTATTGAACCATTCCCACTTAATGCATAAATGACAACATAATATCCAACTGTAACAGTTGGTGGAAGCCATTTTAAGTAGCAGTTTAACAAACAGAGATGGATTTTAATTTGCAATGCCAGTTGAGCTGTAATAAAAACTAGTATTCCAGCTGTGAAAAAAAAAAACCAAACCACCAACAAAACAACACAGCTTGGTTTAGAGTTATTTACAGATGTGTAGGGATTTTTTTTTTCCAAAGCCATACAGTAGAACCATTTGGTCATTATGCCTTCCCAGAAACATTTGTATCAGATGCCCTTCCTACCTCTAATTTCTGGAATCAAACTCCTAAGAAAACACACATTAAAATATTATGGCAATTCTAAAGTGTTCATTGATTACAGAATTCAATTTCCTGTTGCAAATGTTACTGTTCAGTGTTAATATAACTGTTTACTTGTTTTTATGGACTGTGATGAGCTTCTGTTGACCTTGAGATGAATCCTATACTGCTGTCTTTGAATGATTTCCACGTGTTGGCATTGTTGCTGTTTCCTGGAGTGTTACTAGGGTTCTTGCAACTTTGATTTCTGTTTTGTTTATCCTTCTCAAAATGTCAGCTTCTGGAATCACGGTGTTTTGTGAAAGTTTTAGCGTTTTTTCTTTAATAATGGAATTCCCCGTTGCATGAGGGAAAAATCTGCAAATAAGGGCCAAGCACACCCTTGAAATCTCATCAGAAAACCCAAAACAAAAAAATCCAAGCTTTTCTTTTCTTAACATTAGATTAGGGCAAGGAGAAGATAGGATCATGTATTCTAAATCAAGCCTGGAGGAACGATTCTTGGTACATTACACTGAGCAGAAGATGTTGTCACTAACTAGCACAGTGACTTTTCTGCCCTACTTTAGGGCTTTCTTTAATACATACAACATTATGATCCCTGAAGATTTCATCTGTAGCTAAACATAAGCTCCCATGAACAAAATGTTTGTTGCCCTGGGAAGGGTTAGATAAAATACTTTTATTATTTGGGTTAAGGAATTTGGCCACTGGAAGTTTTCTTGCTTTTTCAGGTTGGTTCCCCCCCCCCTCCTTCTTTCTTTGTATCAGCATAGTCTTATTAGAGACCAAACAATGGTAAAATGGACTGTATTGTAAGCTAAGCACTCAGGGACCTGAAAGTCTGCAAGCAATAAGCAAAGCAGCAAAGTTCCCAGAGAGGACAATTTGTAGAATTCATAAGCCTGAAGTGCTTTAACTAAAGCAGTAAAGTTCAGAAAAGAAATGGGGACAACATCAAAGACACTAGGAAGTTGTGATTAGAAGTTTGCAATACACAGGAAAACAATGTGGGGTGGGAAACCAGGTATGGTGCACTCACACAGCAGGGCTGGAAATAAGGCTTTATTAGAGGATAGGAGAATGATGCATGTTAAGAAGAGGAAATAACTCTTCTGACCTGGTGTAGGAAATCATGTTAATTGTGTCTACCTGAGATTCAAGCTTTCTTATTTTAACTACAGTTTTTAGAATTGGTCACAGGTTTCACTCTAAATAGCTCAAGTAACATGCAAGACTGTGGAAAGTATTTCAGTGACAAATGGAGAAGCTGCAAGTAAATGTCTGAATTACAGCCTCCTTAATTGGTAATGACATCAGGAGAGTTTAACATGAGCTACTGTCATCTGAACTGCGTGTGCGTTAAACAGATGAAGAGCACAACAGTAACTTGGCGTACTCATGAATTGTTTGGGAGGAATGAGGAATATGGGGAAAGGTTGAATCACAGTACAGTATATGTAGAAACCAGAAATATTCTTGAACACTTCAGCCTACTGCAGTCAGCCTACTGCAGTAAAATTGATAGTGTCTCTTGTGGTGGAGAAAAAGGTTAAAAAAATCCCCTGAGAAAACAGTTTTGAAGAATGCAACTTTTATAAAGTGTGAAGGATTTCAGTTCCACCCCACAAGCAACTGTAAAAAGTTGTTTGTTTTCTCAAGGGTTTTTTCTTGTATTTCAACTTAATTGCCTTTCAAAAAATTGGGTAACAAAGCATTTTGAGTTAGTGCACATCAGGAAAGCAGACCTGCAAGTACTGTGCAAGCCTGAAGCCCAATGTGACTTTATCTGACAAGCAGGAAGCAGGATTAACTGGTCTTTTCAGTTGCCTGGCCCTGAACTGGCGGGAGAGATGTGGGCTGGCACTCGGTCTGAGGACTGATCAGAAGGTAGGTCACTGTTCCTTATGAGGAAGCTGAAAGGTCTGCTCTCCTGACACTCTCTATTTGAGGTCGACCTAAAGAACACTTCAACAGAAACGCTAAAGAGTAATGGCTACTGTCTGCAACCAGGATGAGAACTTCTTTG
Source organism: Astur gentilis (assembly GCF_929443795.1). Classification (NCBI taxonomy): domain Eukaryota; kingdom Metazoa; phylum Chordata; class Aves; order Accipitriformes; family Accipitridae; genus Astur; species Astur gentilis. The sequence continues at coordinate 36,579,287 of NC_064886.1, read as the reverse complement.
CCTCAGTTTCCTTCTCCTTTGAAGCAATAGATGTCAGTGATGTGTGACCCTTTGGGGAAGAGACTGAGAGCAACACTCGAACACTAGGAAGAACAAATATGAGAGTATAACACGAAATCTTGACTTGCATGCCAAGAGAGAGATAGGAAGGAGGAAGAAAACATAAGGCCTAATTCCCTTCCATCTTTCTGCAAGACTACAACAATAAATAGCCATCTTCTGGGAAAGTACTTGCTCGTGTACATTCACTGAAAATACTAACTTCCCATCCACCACTATCACCTCTCTCGATTCAGGCTTACACCTTTTATGATTCCAGGAGAAACTTTTTAGAATTTAAGCTGTTCACTTTGCTGCCTGCAGGGCTGGATTTCTGTCATTCTTTGTTAAAAGCTGGTGCCATGGCATTTTTGCAGAGGGCAACAGCATTACTGCTATGCAGATCACTTAATTATTCCAAGTATTATGAGTGCAAGTCTCTGAAGATGACAATGTAATATAGGGAAAGCTGAAATGAGAGGTAATGAAAGGTAATGAAAAAGTCAGAGGTAGACAAGATGATCCTGTGATGCAAGGTCAAACAAAACAAAACACTTAATAAGGACTGTGGAGCTGGAATTAGCCAGTATTGCTGAATGGGCCACCAGTGTCACAAAAGCAATATACTCACTGGGAATGGGGGAATGTAGAATGTCAATGCAGTATAGAGCTAACTCCTCACACTCCCTGGAGGCTGCTTAAAAGCTAACATTGCACCTACTGAAAAAGATTTATCCTGTATTCATCTGCTATGTGTAAAAGAAAAGATGAAGCTTCTTGAGGGAAGTGGCAAAGTAAGCAAACGCAAAGTGACTGTCACCCCCAAAAAGAGCTGTCTCAAAATTATAGGCTTTCCTGAATTAAGGCTGCAACCAGAGGCATGGACATCTCCATGACATCTTTTGCCCCGAATGAAAATGTTATTAGAATTTAGGAAAAAAACTTTTACAGAAAATAAGTAAAATTTACCTGCTCACTCAGAGCCAGGACCAAATTATTCATTATCAAAATTTCACTTAACACCTGGAACAAGAATATTGAGTTTACAGGGAAGAGACTACAGGAAACCCTATCACACTGCCTTCATTCTGCACCTCTCTGCCAGGGAACTTGTTGGTGTAGTTTATTGTATTTATCATTTGAATTGAGGAGAAACTGCAGTATCGTTCTGGCTTGGACCATGACCCTCCTGTGCTAGGTATTTTACAAACAAAAATTAGAAAGATACTCTCTGTCCTAAATCACTTTTAATCTTAAAACAGATAACAGATGGATACAGGCAGATGGCAGAGAAAAAAAATGTGACTAGGTCTGATCAAGAATGTTTTCTCATCAAAATCATGGTGACTGATAAGCTCTCCTTTAAAAAAAATTGGTTTTGACAGTCTTGACAAAACTTTTGATGAAAAGTAAAGGACAGAATTTCCAGTCAAGGTAAGGGGACCAGCAGACAATAATAATGAGGTTGTCACTTAAGTGGGCTGTAGCAGATCAAAGTTCAAGTGTTTTGTCTGAATTAGGTAGGATTTAAATCAGGCTTTCATACTTTCTGTGTGAATACTACCCCTTAAGTTCACCTGGAAGAAGGTCCTACTTATTTTAAATGTACATACACATATATATGCATATGTATATATACATGGACACACACACACACACACACACACACGTAAGCTAATGAAAAAGTCTCAGATTTGTTTCAGTGTAGAGCAAGACTCAAGTTTTCTTGAGGAAACCATTTCCATTTTATATGTAACCAAAGCTAGTACATGGAGAAGAAAGATGCAGACAGGGAAAGTATAGAAATAAATTGCCTGAAAGGCAAATATTTATCTTTCAATCACTAATGTGGCTTCAGCACTAGCCTCAAACTGGTGTAAATTGTTGTAGCTCGTCCAACTACTATGGAGATGTTCCCCTTTAAATTGTCAGGTATATGGTCTTGGGGGTGGGTCCACACTTAAAATTTATTTTAAAACATTGGAGAAGAAGGTAGACCTGTAGTGAACCCTTACAGAGAAATGAACTATGGACTGTGTAAGGGCAGAACACTTCCTTCTGAGTTCTCTTCCTTGAGTTGTTCATCTCAAAAGAACATTACAGTTTCTCTTCTGTAAAGGGGTCTTCAGCAGTGCCTCCTGAGTGTCCTCCATTCACACCATTACAGTGGAAATACACCAAGGAGTTTAAACCGAGATGGTGAGAGGATGGCTTAGAAATGGGAAAAATGTTGTGTGCCATAGGATAAATTATCATTCTATTTAAAATTGTGTAAGAAAGCTGTTTCTGAAATCTCTGATGAACCAATATCAGACATCCAGTTAAAATGTAAAGCTTAATATGTAATAACCTTAACAACAATATCAACAACAACAACAACAACAACAATAATAATATTTTTAGGATGTGTGCCATACGCTGCTAACATGGGAAAAACAAACAGGGATCTGCCTGTCTCATCCCTTACAATTACCCCAAAGTAAAGTTATTTTAAGGCAAATTTTAAGAAGAAAATTTCATTTACATATAAATGTACATCTTATTCAACACTAAACTGGCAATATCAAAGCTAGGTGAGGGTAAGTACTATTTGGAAGTCTGATTTGAATAGTTTAACAGTGCAATAGTGTAAATATATGTTGAGATGCAAAATATAATGTGAATCTTAGTTCAGTACTAGTATCCCTTTCATTGGTGTATGGATACAATCAATGAATATATGAGTGTCCCTTCTGTTTTGAAATCTTGCAGTATTTTGTGTAAAATTAATTTTAATACATTGAAGCTCCCGTAAAATAGTTTGATCCCTACTCATTGTGGTGGCTTATTTTGAATTAAAACAAACATTCCAGGGCTTAAATTACCTATATTTCTTACATATTTAGTATGTTCAACATTTTATTGACTTAAAAATGTTGCTTGATTTTCCTTTGTGACCCAATGGGTCATTTCACCATGAACAATCATGCACAAGCTTGTTAATCCAAGCTTTGAATGACATTGTTTTGAACAAGAGTGTTTTCTTGCCAAGCAGACCTACTTCTGTAAGGTAGAAGAGAAATAGGAATAGAAACAAGATTGAATCTTTTAATTTGTTTTATTTTGTTTTTGTCTTAACCACAATGGAACAATCAGTAGTAGTTCTTCCCTAGCAGAGCACAAATTATTCATTAAGATGTCATAGTCAGGTTTTTTTGAGAAATCCATTGTTTATGTTTTTCAGGCTAAACATAGGTCAGAAAATGGGATTTGCCTCATTGTCCCTCTGGTTTTGTTCAGTGTTTAAAGGGTTGTGGTTTGTAAAGAAACTTTTTTTAGTTCTTAAAGATTTATGGTTCTGTTTTAAAGATTATAAAAAAAATATTTTTGTTGCAATTAAAAAAACCAAACACTTTCAGTCTTTATCTGAATTTAATTATCCCAGTAAGAAAAGCTTTAATTTTAACATTTCCTTTTCAGGATGAAAGTCTGTTTCTGTAATTTAGAAGTATGTCTTATGAAGTAAATTAAAAACACCGCCAGTGTACAGAAAGAGGCACGTAATGGGGAATTTAGACATTTTTCCTCTAAATTTATTCTCTGAATTTTGAATTGCTACTAATTTCCTCCTTATAAGATTGGAAATGGGAATAATATAATATCATCTTTTCTCCAGTGCAGCCATTTAGATGTTGTTAGCAGGCTAAGTCATGTCTAAATACTTCAGAGAAAGTAGAAGGAAAATATTTTGCTGACTGGAAGTAAAGATATTTAGTGATAGCATGAGAAAACACTTTAAAATAAAAGTTTAACTCCTGCAAAAGAGAGGCTTTGGATTTTTGGAACAAGCTAATCATGGGAACTTAACTAAAAAGTGAGCTGGATTTATAAAGGAAGTTTTGACTGACCTGCTCCCTCTCTGCATTGTGGAGTCTGTCTTGCTTTCCCTCTTTGTCCATTCAGTTTCCTTCTGGCCCTAAAGCATGCCTCTCCGTGTATCCTGCCTACAGGTTTTTTGAAACTTGAGATACCTGTAAGCTATCCCAGGTAACATTTAACTTACAGATAATGGTCAAAATCAGACAATATTAATAAAATTAATTCTTACTAAAGAATATTTATTCTGCCTCTGGAGAAACTTCTTCATAAGCTCTTCTTGGACTGGACTGGTTTCCTTAGTGTTTAGCCATTTTTTTTCCCCTGATATCATCATCACTACATGAGAGCCATGAAGCTTAATGACCCTCCATTGTCTCTGGTCTGGGACTTAGATATACCCAGTCCTACATATGGTAGCACATTTTGTGATACAGCAATTTATGACTTGTACATAAGAAAATTACCCCAGCTGTCACAGAAGCAATCCCTTTTCTATCACACTTAAAAAGAAAAATAATAAAAATGCATTTCTATTAAAGCTGAAGTCTTAGCTAGTATACTTGGAATAAAACCAAAATTACTATGATAGTTTTCCTTTGACTTTATGGCAGTATAAGAAGGATTAATACACTGTATGAGCATACTGGATGATAATAAAATAGAGGAATTAAAATCATTTCAACACATTGTAGATAAACCTTTGAAAATAAGTAAAAATTCAGTCTTAAGTATCAGAATAATTGGAATGTATGAGTAACTTTTCCTAAGAAAAGCTACTTTTTAAAATGCTCATTATCAGGGTGTAACAGGAGCAAGCGTTGCATTGCTAGAGATAACATGTACAGAGGGACAAGAAATAGAAAAGGTGGAGAAAGTCTACAGAAGGTTAAAGGGGAGGGGAGGGAAAGGATAATCCATCTATCATTTCTGCCACAATAAATCTTCCTTTTTTTGAGAGAATAGTGTGACCCCAGAACAATGAGAACAAAATTGCTCTGCTATACTATTTCCAGTGTCTTAGTATCACTATGGAAGTCTTACTGATCATGAACAGATCATGTTTTGTAAGTGTTTATTGTCACAGGAAGCATGATTCCTGTGTTTTAGCACAGCGTGCTGAACATTTCTATTTCTGGCAAATAGCAAACCTCAAAATCAAAATCAAAAAATGATTGTATTTAATACAAGATTAAATATCAAAATTTTAAAAATAAAATGAAATATGCAGGATCATCTCTTTAGCTGGTAGGTTTCTATTATTCATCAAATCAGAAGCTAAGTCCTCTGTGTCATTTTTTTCAAATAGCAACAACAGAAACTAACAACGAAGAAACACCCAGGCACTTCAGTTGATGTAACCATGAAGATGGCAGTGCACTTTGAAAAATAGTATGCCACCTCAGTCTGGAAGTGACAGACTCTGAATGTGGAATATATGAAAGAAAATGTGTTATGATGATAGTACAGATGTGGATAAACGGCATGTATGGTTTGTGTTTCTCTGAAGAACAGTATAGAAATTAAAGCACAATCTTTTTAAAAGAATATTTTTATAGAAAATCTAAGAAACTGAGCAGCATCTTGTTTTGATAGGGATAATATGTATACATGGCACATAGTATATTAAAAGTCATAAATACCATCACTGTGAATCATAATCAAAAGACACAAACAGATCTAAGAACTTGCATTAATCTTTTCTAAATGCTGGAAGTTGCTCTGTGCTTAATTAAGGGGTAGGATAATCTTGTCTTTATGGCTAGGCTGGAGTTGAGTAGGTATTCGAGTACTGATTCTGCCACGTGCTTTCTTTATGATGTTAGTCATAACGCTTTTATCTGTATTTTTTTATTTGAAAATTGGACATAGCAGTTCCTTTCTTCACAAGAGCAAATATTATATCTTACGCTAATTTTGTAGTGAACATTTATAGGGTAAAGCAATTTTATTTCTCCTGTATGTGGAATTGGGAAGACAATGATTTTTTAATACTAGCCAATCTTAAAAAAAAAAAAAAAAAAAAAAAAAGAATATTGGAAAGATGAAATAAAAAGGTGTAAAGCTCAGCAAACACTTGAAAGAGAAGCGTGTTCAGAAAACTGATAAAAAAGATCATAGCAGGGAAGGCAAGAAAAGGCCAAATTGTTTAACTTCTGAAAAAAGGAGACTTAGCTTTACCTTGTCTAAGATATTTCTGATTGCTCTTTAATTTTTAAAAAAGGGATAAGCAGATACAGTGAGTGAAAGCCAAAAATGGACCAATTCAGAGTGGAAATAAAGGAAACATTTTTTAAAAGGCCAGAAAGGTAATCATTACAGACAGATTAGGATTTCCTTCAACTGTAATCTTTTAATGAAGGCTAAACAATTTTCTGAAAGATATTTTATAGCTCAGCAGAAGTGACAGACTTGATGCAAAAATTATTGGTCTGCATCATGGAGAAGGTCAGTCTAGACTGTCCCAATAGTTCATTCTGGCTTTACAATCCATAAATCTATTAATTAATGTTTGTGAGTCATGCTGATACCATAATGATGGAGGCCATAGAAGCATGTTAGTTATGCTAACTTACTACAGGTCTTGGAAACAGAAAGGAAGAGAGACTGCTTCCAGAAAGCCATCTATGAACAGATCATTGCAATATTTTTCACAAGTTAATTCTGTGAAGGACATCTTATGTTCTGTAATGACAAGTTCTTGTGCATGACTGTGAATCCATCTGCTTTGTTCTGTGGGTTAGTTGATGAAAGAAAATTGGATTTGTTGGTACAGGTTCTTAGATGAGTTGTACAAAAACAGGTCACAAAACTGAGAACTAATCTTGCTTGCTTGCTTTTTTTTTTTTTTTTTTTTTTTTTTAAACACACCACCACCACCACCACCACCACCGATTATTTATTTGCAAAGAAAGAACTACGTAGGTTGCTTCCTCATAGATTTGGTCATGTTTGCTAAATAATTTCAAAGGAAAGGAAAAATTGTTGTCAGCTCTAGATGTCCTGGATGGAGATGTGGGAGAATGGCCTTTTTCCTAGTGTCCAGGAGCTCAGCTGTTACAGAATTCACCTGGAATATGGCAAGTCTGAGATCCTCCTGCCTGGAAGAATTTCAGTTCAAGTTTCTAACCTTCCAGGGAAATGACCTAACCAGCAGGTACCAGGATATTCTGGTAATGCAGAGATGAAGTCAGCTCCAGGTGAGCTTTCTGATAACCTGGTTCTCACTGTCATGTTTTTGGTATTAATGGATATTTAGGAAGAACTGAAAGTCTTTGCTTAAGTATAGCTTTTGTGTTGGGGGCATTAGGAGGTAGGAGAAATTAATACCATTTTCTTCTAGCAGTAGAGATAGCTATGGGTTTCCTGTGCTCCTGTGTGCTTTAGCCATACCTGATTGTACATATAATTGAATAAGTAGCTTCCCTGAAAATACTGTGAATCTTAGCCTCCTTTTTCTTTTTTTTTTAAGCTTTTCTTAAGCTATTACTCCAACTCTTTGTTTTAGGAACAGAATGTTTCATGTAGGGTGAAAATGATTTGTTGAATTATTTTGCTATCTCAGTGAGATAAAAGCAAATTATTTAAAATCCATTTGATCCAAAAGAATATATTGTTTCTTTTTTTTAGGTCAGCAAATGAAGAAAAAATGAAATTATTTTAATAGTTCTGTGGGTTTCTGAGCATGGTGAGGATGGAAATAGTCAAATAGTTGCTGTTAAAATTCAAGAATGTGAATAGCCCTTGTGTCTATACAGACACTGACTTTACTGGGATTATTTGCATGCTTAAGTATTTCACTAAATCAGAACAGAATAGGCTGGAGTTGATTTTGGTATTGTATTATGCTGAGATAACCACTGATTTGAGTGAAAATAGTGTATCAGTGAAATGAATCATATCCACAATATTTTTAAGTCGATTTTTTATTTTACATGGCAGAATTGGACATCTATTCAGGAAAATGGCTCTTCATCTTTCCCCTATGAGAAGCAACAGTTCCAACGTTCAAATAGGGGAAAAAAAATCAGTGCCTTTTTCTGAGTTTGTCCCGGTTTCAAGCCCTTGCGCAATGAAGGTCACATGCACCTTCATTCATCCCTTATCTTCTGACATTTTTCAAGGCATACCTTGTGTTCAGTGTTCATGCCTGGAGCATTATATGTCCTTAGCACATCCTTCAGGACAATATACAACTCTCTTATCTTCCTGGATTCAGAGACATGCACTGCAGTTTGAGAGGAGGCTGAAAGCTCAGTAAAACAAACGGTCATATAAGGTCAGGTACCTTTCGCATTGGTCTTCTTTTCTCTTGACACGGGCTGCACATTTTCTTTTCTTGTTTCCCATCTGTGTATTACACACTTGGAATTATTTTAAATCTTACTGTTTCTAGAAGTGAAAAGCACAAAACATAACACAAACATGTAAGCTATAATGCACTTTGCAAAAAGTTGGATGACTACTGTTCATCTGTAGAGTAGTGCAAGTAACTGACTGTTGTTTGCAGGCTAAAAAAGAAAAAAAAAATCAGGTCAAACACAATGCTTGCTCCACTCTGAGTACTTAGTAACATTAGCATTAATAATTGAAGTACAGTTTTAAACAAAACCTGATTTAAAACAAAATTGAAATAAGTAAAATTGTTGAAAATATGTAAAATATTTTCAGAGAAAGGTATATTTTCTTGAACATATTCACATAAGTTCAAGAAAAGTTTTAGTTGATTTGAATATGTAATTGCTTGGGTGGCTGGCATTGGTGTGGGTGGAAGGAAGATTGCATGTATGTGTTGCAGCAGGTCAACAAGAACTGAAGGTATCAAATAGATTGATACCAAAAGTCACTTCAATTTCTTTAAACAATATATCCCAAACTATGAAAATTGGAGACCCTACTGTTATTAGGAAATAAATTTTCCCTGCAACACTTAGGTGTTCTTTTATATATATTTCCTAACATACTCTCACTAACATGCACACAGAGATTGTTAATGTCCTTCTGTACTTTAGAATACATTACTTTAAGCAACCTAAACAGATGTAAAATCTAGGCAAGATACTGCATTATTCATTCCAGTCAGCTTGAGTTATTGATTATGGCATTTTGATCTATTCCTGCACTTGCTTTTTTTTTCCTTCTCCCTCGTAGACTGATAATCTAGAAAATGAAAATGAACAGGTAAAAATAAGAGCATAGTCTTGGTTCCATTTTCATTTCTTTGTTAAATTCAATAGCACATTAATGAGGCCTTTGTTTTTCTTCATAGCAACACTATTTCCTTATCTTGCACATGGTCATCCCTCAGAGAAGCCTGGCTGCATGCATCATGTCATCCCTTGGTTTGAGACAAAAGTGCAGAATTTTTGTTTATAGAGGCACAGCATTTTTTTCCTTTATAAATGCCAAACTGAATGAAAAATACTCCTTAGAGAATTAGAAAATAATGAATGATTGACATTTGGTGTACAATTTCTTATTCTAGTGAGATTTTGGCATGCCATTCACTGGGAAATTCAGAGTATTGAATGACATCCACATTTACCAGATGGGCTGTCAAGGCATACTATGTTGTCAACACCTTTGCAGAATATCACTTGAAACCTAATTCCTCTCATTTATGGGCACCCGATTTGGTGTTTCTGAATAAGGTATTGTATATGTTTTTTTCCCCACTCTAAAGCTGTTCATGTTACTAAAGCCATGGCTTGGTCTTTTCAACCACAAACGGTGTCTGTGTGTGGGGACAGGGGTTAGGGGAAATACATGTGAGCACACATGCACTGAGTAAGTGATAGAGTATGCTTAATTCTATGAGGTTCTCTTGCACTCTCTCACGTGTTGGTACCTTAAGGCGATATGGATCCTATGGTATCCAGTAACTAACAGGAACTGGTTCAAAGTCCAGCTGGTGGCCAGTTAAAAGTTACCTTCCTCAGAAGTTGATACTAATAAAGGACTACTGTTGTTTAAGTATTCAGTAATGACCTGTTTGTTGGGATGAAATCCTCAACAAGTTGGTGGATGACACCAAATGAGGTGGAATAGTTGATATGCTTCACAGCAGAACAGGGCTGCCACTCAAAAAGATATGAACAGGATGAAGAAATGGGCTGACATGAGGTTCAGTAAAGACAAAAGCACCATTCTGCCCCTGGGATGTAACAACCCTGAGATGTGGTACAGGAAGGAGGTTGTCTAGCTAGAGGACAGCTCTGCATGGATGCTTTCATAACATAGTCCCAAGTGTGTGAGAGAAAAAGACATGGGTACTGAGTTTCTAGTACTTCTTACTTTGTATCAGTGGCCACTGAGAGGTGATATTAAGTACAGATTGGTGTTTGAAATACATAAATGGCGATAAAGGTTTCATCATACCAATAATTTCCAGCACATTGCATTTCTGGAAAGAACCACAAAATCAAGTGCAACTATGTTATTCCAGATATGCAGTATTTTCTGTGTTCATTACAACGGGACAGATCACAAATGAACCAGTTTCAACCCTCTACTGTTATGCTTTCTGTAAGTTTTCTTTGCTGTCTAAGCAATACCTTATTTGTTGCAATGCAATGCCTTTGGTTGGTGCCCTATTCACCACAGCCTGGAGAGCCGATTGAATTCTGTTTGATTTTTTTAATATTTTTTTTTTTCCTTCTTGGCAGCTGTGTTTCTCAGTCTCTGATAATTTTTTTCTCACGTATGAATTCTCTCAAACTGGTTTGTGTCTCTCTGAGTGTGTTGCCCCAAACTGGACTTAAATTAACTGAGGACTTATGAGTGCTGAGCTGAGAGATTTCTTCCTATATCCTGCATGTCATAGTTTTGCTTATAATCCCAGTATGGTGTTTCCCTTTGTGCAACACCTAAGTGGTGATTCATGTTCAGCTTGCAATCCACTATAACTCCAAATCCCTTCATATGAAACTGCTATTCAACCACTTCATTATGTGGTGATTTATCTAGATTTCTGAGTAACAGAGTAGCAGAGTGTTGAACACACCTGCGTGGAACAGGTTTCATTCTTGGCCACTGACCATCTAGATAAATATCTTTAGAAGGTTGTACCAGCTGCTTGTTAGAGCAAATAGCCAAGAGCCAGGAAAGTTCTGAGATCAAATCCTAATTAAACTGCTGACTTGCTGCATGACCTTGGGTGGCTACTCTCTTTGTGTAGCCATGAGCCCCAAATCAAAGACTCTCAGCTGATCTTCTCTCTGAAGACAGATTTTAAAAAATGTACAAAACAGAACCTGTATACATCACCGACAGTAACATTCTGTTTGTATTGAACTTCTAACCTGACCCCTGACACTTAATGCAAAATACATCCGTGCTTTCCTAGATTCTTCTTGTTCTTATTTGTTTATATGGGTTTGTAGCTGCATTATGACTAACACAGATACATCCACACATGATTATCAAAAGCAGGTTTTTGCAGATCTGATTACCTATTTTATCATATAGAAATGTGGAAAAATTTTTTGCGCAGCTTGTATAAGATGGTGCATTTTTGTGAGAAGGTGTATTGGCTATAGTGCTCTGTGTACAAGCTTCAACACAGAAGTTCAGTGCTAGGCACTACACTAATAAACACTAAGTTGTTAACTTAAGTCATGCTGGACTCAGGCTGTATGCAGAAGGCTAAAAAGTTCAGGGACAGCAGGGAAGAAAATGGGGATGAATGACCAATGTACTAACTGCCTGTGAAACTTGAACTGTAGTAGAAAAATGAGGCGGGGGGAGGGTATGCAGTTACAAATGTGAAAAATCAAAGCACACATCTTTGCATAGAGTTCGGCAGGGACCTTGTCTGGAATGTGTTTGCAATGCTAACAAAATTGTAATATGCCAGTTTGCACAAGCACCAGTTGATACATTTGGCAGCTGAACAGATAGGAAACCTCTATGAAGTTTGCAGGATTCCCAATCACAAGGGAATACCAAATGGAGGCACATCTGCCTTACTGTAACTTCATCTAACTGAAGCCCTGCAGTGTGACCCAGCTGATGAATGTATCTGGCTTGGTAGCACTGAACTTCCCAAGCTTCAAGATGTTTGCTGTCACGTGGTTGGAGATCTCACAGAGGTGCCCCAAATGTTAACCAGCCAATGTAGTTTTAAAGGTCAGACCATTCTCAAGACGCTACCATGCTGGCTTCACAGCATTGTTGCGTGAGTGGTACCCTCTCGTTGAATGTAATGCAGATAACTATGGAAATAGGTGTGCACCACTGAAAGAGCACAAATTCAGCTTATTATATACCACACTACGGATTAAAAGAGTTAAATGTACAAAAAAGATGTGCCATTTTAACAAGATTTCTCAAATGATACAGCAACATGGAGGAGGGAAATGAGAACAGAGGAGGGTCAAAGGAGGAAGATGGGTAGGAAGGCATGCACTGTTCTTTTCTTAAGTTTGCAGTTGCGTTGGCTGGTTAGTTTTTGGCAGGGGGAGCATTCTTCTTTTCATGTGCTGAATGGTACCTAGTGGTTATTGTCATGATGCAGATAAAAGCTGTGGGGAATTCAAGTAATGCTTGGTGTATCTTTACTATGTGCTGCAAGGAAGACTGGAAATGCTTGTTAGCTGTAAACAATCTGGTTTTTTTAGTGATGACCAAGGGTCTACTGGGCTAATTTATTCTCCAATTTCAACATATTTAGAGCTACTTGACAAAAATCTGTATACTAGGGGATTCTGTGCTGTATAGATATTTCCCGGTCTAGGTGGTTCAACAGCAGAATCATACAGGGGGTTTTTGAGTGTCTCTGCTGATCTTGGTAATTCTGCCATGGATAAAATGTTGTACAAGTTTTTCCTATAAGGTAGAAAGGAAGAATTAAGTTATGAACTGCGCCTGCATCTCCTGCTGATCGTGAGCTAGGAAAGCATAAACATAAGCAAAGTTTGTGCAAGAGCAGGACTTCTGCTCAGGTGCTGATAGGAACACTGTTATTCTGGGACATCACAATTAAAATACAGTTCAGTTACAACATGAGCGTGAGTTGCATACTACCTAGAGTATTGCATGAGAGTTAAGTATTTGGAGATGAGGCTTTGAAAAATAGAAGAAATAAAAATGTAAGTAAGTGCTTATATTGTTTAATACTAGATGTGGCAGCATTTGGTCTTATTTCTTAGCTTGTGGATCCTTAGTAACTGCAGATTAGTTTCTCATCACCTCTACAGGACCTTCACTACCTTTTTTGTCCTCTGGTACCTGAAACTCTGCTACTTCCATCAATCACAATCATGATCTAATCATGATCTCTCTTCCTATTTCCCTACAGTTGTAAGAAGTTCTCTTGTGTGCTGGAGAAAGGTGCCCTGGTCTGAGGATGCTCAGCCAATCTTCTATACAGGAGGTACTACTGAAAGGTGGAAGTGGCTCTTTAAACAGCAAGGTTTGTACAATGCTAAGTGTTGCTTTGTACGCTGGCTCTATAACATACTTCATTGATAGCACTAGAAAATTAATTGCTCCTTATTCAAACATGGGCTGCTTTTGCTAGTGTCTCTGTGATTATTCTAGAAAGCGATACCTTCTAAGGTGTGGGCTAAAATAGCTGGTTTGCTGATCAACTCAGAAATGTGGAATATAGCTTAGCTTTAATGTGGAAGAGTAGCTCTTGCTCACAGAGCTTATTTTTTTACTTGCACTCACTCTCTCTTTCAACATGATACCTCTCTCTTCCAACATCCTGTATACATACATACCTCCATGTGTGTGTGGAGGTGCTGGAGAGGGGTTATGTATCTATATCTCCAAGTACAGACATTCTTGGTTTTGAACAGAATCTTTCTTTGATCCAGTGACCACTTTCATCAGCAAGCAAAGGTCACAGTGACCCTAGCTACTTTTGGACAAATTTACAACAAGCAAAAAATAACTGAGCATGAGCACCTAACAAAGGAGTTACTGTATGGGGGAAGGTCAGTAAACAGTTTGTTAAGCTGACTAATTCCAAAACAAGCTAATTTATCCATCGCGTAAGGAGGCCTTACAGAAGTCTACAAAAGCATGTGCAATAGCTGATTTCAGCATGATTTTTATGACAGCAGTTAAAGCTTGATGTTAAAACATATTTTTAATGCTTAGAACACAAACCTGTACAACTGTGCTAACGACAAGTGATGATTTTCCTTTGTATTGTATGAAATCTGTGAAAAATGAAATTTGCCCCTGAAAACCTTTTTCACCATCTCACAGTGCTGATACTGTAGTAGTAACTGTATTTCTCATCCAGTTCAAGAATCTAATGCTGAATTTTCCATGCTATTAAGCTGAAAACATTTATTTATCAAAATATTGCTGTCACTGAACTTAATATTCATTTTAATTTATGGCAGTAAAATCTGAGATGGTTACTAACACTTCTACCATTTTTGGAGAATATTATCCTATCTCTTAAAAAAGCTATGGCAAATCGCATGAATAGCTAGTGACATTATTTATAACTATCATTCTTTTCAGTATGCACCACTGTACAGTTTTCACTAATAGAGTCAATTCCTTTACCAAGACAGGATTAAGGCATCAGGAAGCCTTTTGGCAAAACCACAACTTCTAAGGATAAATAAGATATGAATCAGGATAAAAACATGTGATAATAAATTTCTAAGAGGCAGGTATCATGTAAAATACTTTAATGACAGCTGAAGAGTATGGAGATACCACGGCAATAATGCTGAGATTCTAGATGGATAACAGCTAGGCATGCATGGGTATGAAATTATCCATGTTAAACCCTCAAAGACAGCCTACCTGCAAATAATAGAGAATTTCTGGGCAAAATATGAACAAGACAGAATGTTCTTCCTCAGTACTTCACACAGCATAAACAAGAATGGAAAAATACTGAGGAATAAGCCCGTTTCATCAGTAAAGCTGACTCTCCAAAAAAAGTTTCTAATGCACATCCTTGTAGAGTCCACACTTCACATAATTTGCTTGCTGCTCCGTCCAGCTATTTACATCACTAGTTACACCAGATCAATCAGAATAAAAGCATAGACTGCAGAGTCAGCTTACATAGATTGAAACATCTAAACTGACTGAAGGGTATGAAATGTCAAGGAAGTTGGAGTTTAGCATTTTATGCTTTCTGACTCCCAAGTTTCATTAATACCTTACAGTCAATTCTAGAACCTCATAGTTATTTCAAACACAGAAATAACTGTACGTCCTGGGTTTTGGCTCTCTCTTCTGTTTCACTTAGTAATTTTTTTAGAGCAAAAGTCCTAGGTTTTCATCCCCGTCTAAAAAAGAACCAATCTCCTCAAGTCTGTTTTCTGTGCTAGATGTATGAGACATAGTAGGTAAAAATATATTAACTGACTGTAGACAAATTCTTTTGCAGTATAAAGGAAGCAGAATGCTTTCCAACTTACATACACAGTGCAAAATAATATTTTATTCAAGTCAGTTGCTTTCCCTTTGTTTCAAAAAGCTGGCAATGATGTTGATGTAAACAATATGTAAAGACAACTGAATCTTAAACAGAGTCAGGTTTTCTGGAACATCTATTAAAGCCAGTATGCATAGCAATCACTCATCATCTCTCAGGATTTGACCCCTTATATGAACTGTAAAACTATAAAATGCACAATAGACACACACAAAAAAAAGAGAAAACAGCAGCCCTTGTACAATGTGGAAAAAGCGCACTTTGCTAATAGGGATGAAAAGAATAATGTGCTTTCACTCAAGCTTATCTGTCTGAAATAGCAGTACACCCAATGTTTTCACCGATTCATCTGAATAACATTAAATTCTGAACCCCAGTGAATGCTCATTGCTCATTGTTTTCCCAAATAGCCACATATCATTCTGTTTCATCCAGCCCAGATGATCACAGATGTATTTTAGTTGAGATTTTCAAAACTGTTTATGTTAGCAGCAGCTGATAACTCTGAATAAAATGTTTCAAATTGCTTTCAGGACCAACCACTTCACTCAAACACAAAGGCAAACATTTGAGTCTATTTACAGCTTGAAAATTTCCCCATAGAGCACAGCTGTCTTAAGTTCAATTATTTATATGTAGATTTAGTGGCACTGAGGAGTACCCCTCTTTCCCTACCCTCAAAGGGCCTTAAAGCTGATGACCTAATTTTCTAATCTTTACCCAGGTATTTTGTGTGCATCTGACCAAAGTCTGGCCCATTACAGTAAACAGGGCATTGCCCTTTAATAGAACCAAGATTACTTGAAAATCCTCTTGAAAACCATTGAGAGTAGCAGTTACTAACCATCTCTCAGCTTCTGAATGAATAAGAATTGGAAGAGTATCAAATGGGTCCATTTAGAGAATATGTAGAGACTAAAGCCACACTTAGATGCTATTATATCTCTAGTCTGGGATACATAAATAGGACTTGTGTCCCTGTAATTCAGCATTCCTTCTTCAAGGCATCTCTTGAAGTAGTGTTCATGCTGCCTTGAGAGTTTAGTCCAGTGAGATTAAATTGGGAATAGAGATAAGAAGGAAACTTCTCTTTAGACAAGGTCAAAAGTATAGACAGACATTTTATTTCTTTCTCCTGAAGTGCATGGCTCAGCTCCAAAGACTTGGAGATGCTTAGAGCTAGACAGATGTGGCAGCTGTTTGGGTTTGGGGTTTTTTTTTGGTTTTTGTATTCCTAAAGGAACCTCAATGGAAGTCAGATTTTTTTTTTTATGATTTTTTTTTTTTTAGAATTAAACTTGTAATTTTTGTATCAGTACAAATATTAAAACCCCGTATGTTCCTTAGAAAATGGTAAAGAAGGTACATTCTTGGATCTTTTGAACACAGGTGGTTGATTTGCACATATTCAGAGTGTGTGAGCTGCTGTTTAGGCTGAGACTCGGAGACAGAATATTAAGAGCAGCACATCAGGAGAGAAGATGTATATACAATAACTTTTGCTTGCATTCAGCCATGGTGACACTCTGGAACTACGTAGGCACTAATCATGACTGGTGAATTCAGAATTGTTCTCATCTGAAGGACAGCCAATAAAAAGCAAACATACACCTCAAAGACTGGCTTTGGATCATAAAATTAGCATAAAATAATATTTCAGAGGTGTCTTGTGTGCTGCTATAGCTGAGATTAAAAAGGATTTAGCAATATAAACTCCATTTTCCGTGGGGTTTATGAGTGAGACAACTTGAGTTGTTCTGGGTGGAAAAGTAGTCTGCCAGATCCTTGTCCAGAGTGCTGTACATATTTCCCATTTTAAAAACAGGAAGAATTAGTATGTCTCATACATATGCAATTGGGTAAATATGAAGGATCAGATCTTCCACTGCTTACTAAAAGCACAGGTATATGTAGAATGTTTCATTTGCCCTCATGGTTTCATGTGTGTAATGGTAAAGCCAACTGGAAATGGGCATTAGGTTACTTCTGTGAGGGACTGTGTACATTTAATAGCCCCCACCTTGACTCATCCTTTTATTACAGTCCAAAAAAACCCACACATAGCTTCTTAATCTACTAATAGAGCTGCACATAGGTTCAGGTTCCTGTCCTTAAGGAAGAGTATTTTATACAACCTATCTTTTTGACTCCCTACAGTCTTTTTCTATCCTGCTATTCTGATGGGTGCTGAGTATTTGGATAACAAGATGTTGAGTGCTTTCAAATCAAAGTGAATGGAAAGTAATAATTTTGGGCAAAGACTCTGGTGCATTTCAGACCAAGTCCAGGGCACATTACTTGTCTTTTCCCAAAGGGTGGTTTTTTTTGTGTGTATGCCTGTTTAAAATAAATGGTATACATCTTATGCATCTTAAAAATGTATTTGCACAAGAGCCTGGGACCATTCCAGGAAGAACCATTACACTTTGGTGTCTATAATATGGATTTTAAAGCGTTTATAAATAGGTATTTAGCTATCAGACTAGAACAGTTCCTTCAGAGACAGTCTACACATAATACACATTTGTAGAACTCCTATTTAAATACATTATTTACTAAGGGGAGACAGGAAATTGTTTCTTCATACAAATTCCAGTCTCTCAGGCAGATAATACACGCTCTGAGAAATGTACAAACATATCATTTACCTTAGAAGGTCTGCTAAAAAATTACTCAATTCTGTCTGAGCCATTTTACTCCTGCAATTAAACCACAGTCAGGTTTTCGTTTGGATGAGCTCCTGTGTTGAAATATAAGCGTAGTGTCAACACTATCTGTGTATTTTCTTTGAAAGAGAATAAGCACATATGAAAGATACAATAAAAAAACCCAACCACTAACTGAATGCTCACAAATGACCAGTTTTAAGTTACCCATGACAGTGGTTTTCTTGGATCTAAATTTCTAGCCAAATATGAAAACAAATTCTTCCACGACATTAATATACCTCAACATTTTACAATCGACACTTTAAAATGTTTTGCACAGTTTGATGTGACTGCTGCTATACCCTCGTTGTCTCTTTATGAATTGCTGAGCCCAGCCCTTCTGTAGCTAGCAGGAGATTTGATAATCTTTTTCATACAGTTAAGACCCTCACTTTTAAAACCACTGAAGACCTTTTTTTTTTAGGAGATAGGAAGTGTTAGCCATTCCTGTAATACTCTATATTGTCTGCGAGTGACTGTTTTTCTAAATATATCATGTATGCAGAGATATTCTGTATCATGAAGTTTTGACAAAAGTTTTTTCATCAGAAAATATTTGCTTATCAGAAACAGAGTTTTGCTGGAGTACACAAAATTTGAAAGGAGCTTTTTTGGATTGGAAAAGCATTTTCCAGATTTGAACTGCTGTGTGAAAATCAGAGCAGGGGTTTGAACCTGTCTCTTTCACATTCTAGAGCAGTGCTGTGATAAGCAGACTGCAAGTGGATAGTTTTCATGAGGTATCCTGGTTTTGTTCCTTTTTAATGGTTTCCTACTCTTGGTTTCCTAAGATTACCATTTCAGTGCAGAATGGGAAGATTTTGAAATCTCAGTGCTCTGTGGGACACTAAAATATATTTTCCCTTCAAATCTGTTTCTAGTAATATTTCTTCACTTGAATCATCCTCTGAGATGCCTCAGATGTAAAACATTACAGTTCAGTTGAACTGAGGATGTGGCTCTAATCTTCTGTGGGATTTTTAAAATGCCCACCATGGTTGGTGAGAGGTAAATGCCCTGGGATGGGGATAAAAAAAAAAAAAAAGCAAGCTTTTTGACTTGTAGAATTATCCCTATCTCCTAACAAAAACCTAGCAAATTGCTTTCAGCCAATTTGTACTAATTAACGCTTAATTGTCTTCCTATGTGCAGCATCTCTTACTTCAGTTTGCATCTATGTAGTTTCACTTTGCTACTGTTCTGCATTCACAGTAAAATTTAGAAGTGTCCAATCTTAGTTATTAAGTTGCCTTGCAAGCTACTGAATTTTCCTTCTCCTTTGCCTAGTGGCACTACTGCAGCCGAGTTGCTGAATTCGGCAATTTGTTCACTAAAAATAACCAGCTTTTTAGTTACTGCATGAGGTACCCACGATGGTTTCCTTTAGGTAGCTCACTGCCTCCCAGTAAAATCGCTGCTAAATGTACATATACTACGTAGAAATTTTATATTACATTTAGTTCCTGCATCTTTTTTCCCCACTTCCACTGTGTTCACAGTCCTTAAAGTACTTTCCAGTCCTGATATGTCAACACCCCACCCCCACCCCGCCCTTTTGCTAGATCTTTTTCTTAATGAACACACACTACTGTACTCAGCCTAATGGGCCTCTTAACCTGCTTTCAGCTTTCTCCAACCTTCTCACTCATCCTCCTCTGCCTGCTCTTTGTTCCTTTCTTAGCTGTACTATCTGTTATTCCCATCCACATCTTTGTCTCTTTTTTTTCACTTCAGCTATTGCTGTATGTCTGTTCTTGAACCAGTCCTCCTTCTCCTCTGCATTTGGACACCACACAGCAATTCCTAGAAAGATAACTGTCTCAACATAGTTGCCATCTTGGAAAAGAAATGCATCTAATTCTAAATGCAGGTGGACAGTTTGTTTTGAAAGTAGAAATTATCTGTAGCATTAATGTATAATAATGATTTGGTTCCTGAAATTAGGAATAAAAACAGTTCATAGTAGTTCCGACATGACAGTCATGTAAAAGTGCTGCTGTTAAATAAGTTTTTTTACATATTCCAGGAAAAAGAGGGAGGTTGGGGTTTTATTTTATATCAACAGTTCCCCTTTTTCAATGACTGTTAGATTATCTGCAGATTCTGTTTTATTCCTGGATTATTTGGGATTAAAAGACCTTGAAAAACGCCAAGAACCTTTATTCCCTCACATAACTGAATTGAGTGTGTTTCACAGAGGGTTATAGTATGTGGACAATGATTGTATATAACCCATTTGCTGGTAAAGAAAATACCCCATCAAGAGATATAAATGTCACTTACACATTGGGATGTTTGAAAGCATATGAAGCAAGCTACTATCTTTAGATAAGATTCATCCAGCTGAGACAGATTTCAGTATATTCATTAGCTTTAATCTTTGCCCAAATCTCCTTTATTTGCAATTTAAATTTGGTATCCTATACTCGGAAAGATTTATGTTTCGTGAGCATCTGAAGTAGCATTGTCAATATGAAAAAGTGTTTTGTATGTTAATAAAGGATTGGTTTACGACTCATTTCTACAGTACAGGTATTACATGTAGTGTGAGTGCACCATCAAGAAGCTTTTTAATGTATTCCTATTAATATGGCTTTTTTTCACCTAACAATCTATCAAAAAGAGAAAATCCTATCAGCATCACTAAATCCTTCTTTAAGGTTTCATTGATCTTAGCCTTAGAACAAGATTATAAAAACAGTCCTACATAGAGATAATGTCTAGAGGATTTTGGCTAATCTCAGCACTCATTTTAGATTAGATCTAGTCATATTCAGTCACATAGCTATTCTTGTAGGTAACATATGCCTACCAGTGTTTATCCTTAATTAAGATGCAATAATTGCTTTTGTTTCCTTTGGTCCTAGCAAGAGTAATGCCAAATATATTCATAGACCTTTGATGATAAATGTCTTGTACTCAGTGTACAGCATTCCAGGCTCAGGATCGATTTTCCCTGATGAGGAATTCTTTCTAACAGTGGAAACTTGTGCAGTGAATAACGTAATCTTCATGCATCCTAATGTTTCAGAGTATACTTAGGTATTCAGCTCACTTTATTCTTCAGTTTCCATTCTGCAGAAACTTGTATATATAAAGATTATTCAAATAGCTTTTTGTCAGTGAGTGAATTATTTTGGGAAGGACAGCACATAAGAAAAATGTGGATATTACCATAAAAGTTGAAGAAAAGATTTCATTTTCACTGTATCAGTTTTCAGATGGCAGGCTGTAAATAGAGTCTTACAAAGACTAAGTTAGCAATATCACGAAACCAGAATATAGACGCCAGTGTTAAAATAATAATAGGGATAATATGCTATACCTCAAATCAGTCATTCGGTTGCATAACTCTTCATGGATTTTCAAGTTCAGCAAATCATCAGTTTTCAGGGTGCCTTTTTTTATCCACATGTATGCACATTTATCAAAGCATCTAAATCTTTTCTTCCTTCTAAACAAAGTTGTATGCAGTGATATTTTGGGGTATCTTTTATTATAAATATATAGCATTATCCAATGCATTGTTTTTCATAAGGGAAAACATAAGCCTCCAAGGGTGTAACATTTGTTTACAGCTGGCTCTTTTTCTCTGCAAGAACATTTTGCTTTGCATTATTAGTTAATAGCAAGGGAAAATGGAGAGCAAAATTACTGCTGCATAAACAAACCTGTTACAGAAATGCCTTTGATATTCCAAATGATGATGCTAGTGATTGTACAATTTATTTTTTTTCAGGGTCGTTTTTTTGAATAACACAACAGTTGAGCTTATACAGTTTACCAGCCATAGTGATGGCAAAATTATTTAGGACTCAGTTCTTAAACACATTAAAGTTGATGATTAAAATCCCCTTGGCTTAAGCATTTGCACAACAAGTCCTAGACTGTCACAGAGATTTGTGTTGTGTAGCTAAAAAGCTACTTTTTGTCAGCAACAAAAGAAGAGCTGTCTTCCAGTAAAAATTTCTGGTAGGAGACTGACAAAATTTCTTCCTGAAAATGCTCTCAAGTGTATGTTCCTAGTATGTCCTAACTTACAGTAGGGCTTGAGAACATTATACACATCCTTCTTACATGGATAGCATGGTATAAATAACATGATATAAATGAAAGCTGCCGTAGCAACTGAGGCAGTTGGTCTCTTTCCATGTAAATGTTACAATTAAGTATTGTTCTGATGAACCATCTAAAGTCATGTCTTTATATATGTCTGCTTAAATTATACAAACTTCAGTATAGTGGTTGTTATTATTTTGTATAATTACTTTGTCTTAAAAGTCATTAATGCTTTATTTTAAAGCACCTGTTCTAACTAACAGTGTGTGATGTTAGAAGACAAAGACAGGATGGGGTTTACTCTGTTCATATTAAACAATTAATACACTGAAAATAACAGACAGCCCAATAAATATTTGTATTATGCTATACTTAAATCTCAAATCACTGAGGTTTTCTCGCCTTTGCTTGATACCTTAGCTACTCTCTTCCCTTTTATTCTTATTCAGTGAAGCACATCAATATGTTTAACTTTTTGCATCTGCTTCAGACTCAGTGCCCAAGGATATCATTATAATTAAGCCTGTGCTATATTCCTGTTTTGCATAAGCATGGCTGTGCATCAGTGGGTTTTGGGTTTTTTGTTTTTCTTTTTTTTAATCTGATAGTATATTTGGTATTGTCTCCAAGAAAGTTATCTGTTAATTTCTTACAAAAGATCACTCATCTTCAGACTAAGTTGACATAGTGGGCCTTACTCCATTGCTGTAATAATTAATGGTAAAACTCCTAGTGACTTCAGATAGCTTCCTACCTCCATATGCATTTTTTTCCATTTCACATCCCTATCCATTTATTTAAGATAATGGAGTAACTTAATCACATTATCCGTTGGTGGGAATGGCTATACTTCATTCATTTTAACATGGTTCATCTGAGGAATATAAAGATATTAATATTAAATAATCTGCTGTGTTTAGCAGATCATAAATTTTATAGTCAACGTATTGCTTGCTTAACCATGAAATATCCAATATGTATTCCTCTAATTAGGCTTGTTATACTCACTGAATTGTAGGGCAAGTTTGCAATGTACTTAGAACATAGTGGTTATTGGTTTTAAAAAGTCTGAGCCAAGGGACCTTTCCAGTTTCTATATGGGTCTGCCATGTTGACTGTATAAGCTTGAAAAGTCATGCAACCAGCCCTAAATTTTAATAACTGAAGTCAGGAACCTGGGTAAATGGTCTTGGTATTGTGGAAGGTCTAAGAACCCACCAGCCACAGCTAGCCAAGCAGTCAAGTCTTTTGTCTCTATCTCCCCATCAATTAATTCCATTTAACAGTCAATGGTTAAGCCTGAATGTGTTAGCACAAACTTCAGTTTCCCCTTTACCATATCTGGAATGGGGACAATATCTGCACCTAACACTTGGCTATAAAATGAAAAAAACAAAAGTCATTATGTGATTAGTATCTGGGTTTTGTTTGTTTTGGAGTTTTCTAAAAAGATTCTTTTAAATATGTTTCTAAAAATTGCAACGTATCTACAAGGCACTGATGATGTTTTCCTACTCTGAAAGATGTGTTGTGTATTACATGCAGTAAGACCAAAGCTTTTGAGAAGTATGTGACTTTGTGTATATACTGTACAGCTACCTGCACTGACTGATGCTTTTGGGACACAGTGGATTCATTATACACTGCATAAGGTATAGCTCCTATGGCTGTTTCTGCTTCTTGGAATCACTGTCATAACTGTTCATACAGAAGCCAGCCAGAAGCACTGGACTTGCTTCAGAGATATACATTAGCTATGTAAGATATGCACAATTTCTTCCTGAAAGTGAAGGGGATCAGAGACTGAAATATTTTATATTTAGAAATTCACTTGTTTTCACTTTGTTTCTGGTGTCTCTGGGCATAGTGCAGCAGGTCAAAGACATTAATGTTTTAGGTCTATAATAAATTCGGAGATAGTGTTAAGGTTTTCAAAATGTAACCGGTCCGTATTTCCAAGCAAATATATGAATGCATAGGAACCCTCTTCACAGTGCAGATGTACCATGTGCCTTGTAATTTATGTTGTAGCATGTAAAATATAAAATTAAATTGGACACAGGTGTAGTTAGAAAATAAAATTGCAATTGTGAAGGAAACTAAAAATCTAGGCTTTTCTGCATTCCTAAATTGCAAAGCCAAGCTTAGATGCAGAAACCTTTCAATTAAATACTTAAGAAGTACCAAATACTGGGCTGGTTAACAAACTTCATTTTTTCATCCTAAGATTTCTGTGCATACCTATTTGTGCATGCATTCGAATGCACAAACATCTAAATACACAGGCTGTACAATATTGGCACACAATTCCTCCTCCCCAGTGGCTTTTCATTTAACACTCTATTCTCTATATTCGTGCCAGACACCACACAAAGGGGATGAAAATCAAGACACAAGTGTTAGCCTTGTTGTTTCCAGCAATACAGCCCAGCTACTGAAATAAACATCTGGAGTGGCTCTTCAGGAAAAGGTATCCAGGGCCTATCAGTGCTTATTGTGTTTGGAAAAGTTCAGAGGCTTGAGTAGCATAATGCTTAGTGATGTCTGCTACACTCTAAACATTTTATGTTTTTAGCACAAACTTAATTTGTTGTTGACAGTGACAGTCTCTCTGTTTATTTCACTGTGTAATCTTTGTCTGATTTCAAGTATGTCTGTAAATACTCATGCCATTTTGGCAAACAAGTTATTAGCTCTTTCAAAGGTAAAGACATGAGAACACTTTGAAAGGTTAAGTCTTCTGGAGAACAAAGTGCCTCTTGAAGGCGGAGGCCACTTTTCGTTTCCTTTGAAGATAATCAAAATATGGAGAGTAGCTGGTCATGAACAAAATGATCAGGGTGGCATAACTAAAGCTTATTGAATTTGTGCTGAGGATCCCAAAAATGGCAATTCCATTTGTTCCACACAGTTTTATCCTCTAATTCCTAATCACAGTGCTGTCTTATTGTGCACAATGAAAAGACTAATTTGACTAAATCCATTCATAAATGACAAAATCAATAGTTCTACTTTTGAAAGTCACTCAGCATATAGAATATGAGAATTTATGGTTAGTTTACTGCTGTCATGGATGGGTCTCTCTCTCTCTCTGGTAGTAACTGATAAAGCAGCTTTTGAAGTCAGACTGTCTCAATAAAGTACTTAAATCCATCTTAATGTACCCCGGGGAAGCAAGTCTGAATTAACCTAGTACCTTAGTTTTGCAACAATAATAAGGTGAAAGGGAGTATGCAGCAGAAACTGATTATAATAAGTGATACAAAAGGAGACAGCAACAATGAAGCAGAAGTAGAATAGGAACTGGGATTAAGGGATCTCTCACCCAGCCATGTGCAAAAATGTTGAAAATTAATGTTGTATTGTTTAGCTAACAGCTGTCAAGTCATTCAAGTCGTTGTAATGTGTGGTATGCTTGCTTTCCTCTTCATCTCACCAAGAGCATATTAGAAATCATATTCTCTTTCTTCTGAAGAATGGCAAAGTTAATCCTTCCTTGCATTGCTTTTAGGACAAACTCATAGTAAAGGCTGTCTCTTAAATTTGTCAGTTAGTCTATTAACATAGCATGAAACTTTGATGTTAAACTGGCATTTGAAGAATGGGGTTAAAAATCACTTAGGGCCATATTCTTCCTAGCTGTTGTATTTGTGCATAGTAGAAGATGCAGAGGAGGCAAATATGCCTTCATATGTTTGTGGTGCTGCTGTAATCGGAGAGAATGCTGTATTCCTGACATCAGCCAAGTACTAAGATACATTCTTCTGAGAACATATGACACCCAAAGGAGACCAAGGAGGAATCCAAGGTTCTTCCTTTTTCATTAAAATAATGTTTTCCCTATAATCATAATACAATAAAATTGAAAAAATTAAGAAAAATGTCTTTATTAAACAGACTTGAAAACCAATATTATGAGACATTCTTAAAATCTAGTATCAGGCAATTTCCATATCACTCTATTCTGACATCTGTTATTATTTCTCCAATTCCAGTTATCCTGGTTCATTGCTCTTTTTAAACATAAGTTGTAGTATTAAAAAGTTATACTTGGGATAGAAAGGGTTTAGTAAATTTGTTTACTAAAAAGCAATGTTTAAAACATATTAAAAATTAAAATTAATCTTTTTTTGTGAGACCTCAGTATTTCTAAAATTTCTCCTGTAGTAGAAGAGAATCAGAAATCAAAATAGGTTGGTTGGGACATTTTTATCTCTTGTAGATCCAAACTTTGTCCTCAGTAAGCAGAAGTTACACATGATGTCTTTTAGCCCTTGGTGTTCCATGAAAGGTGGTGGTAATGATAGATGTTTGGAGTGTTTGCTTAACATTAGGGAGCAATTGGTTTCATTCTTGTGTTCTTTTTGCTCTGATCCTCCCGTTTGTGAGACGGGGCAGGTGACCCAAATACCATCTGAACAGTAGGCACTTTTTAAGGACATAAAACAGAACAAAGCTTTGCATCCATTTCTTTGATGTTTATCATCTCTTAGACAGTGCTAAGGCTTTTTACTTTTTTAGATGTTAGTTGATTCTTATGAAAAAGCAAACTGAAAATGTGCTTTCAACTGTTATCTTGTTCTGGTGCTGATTAGTCAGGAAAACCACTGTGTTGGAACCACTTTGGGGAAGGGGTTTCATCCTTTACCAGCAACATCTTTTAAAAAAATCAAAATACATCTAGTATTAGCTTGTGGTGGTTTTAATGTAGATGGAAAAAAAAATTCATTCAGATCAGAGTAATCTTAATTTTTTAGCATGTAAGTCACTTATGCTAAAAGTAAGAAGCACACAAAGCTTGCAACAAGTGAGGATGTACTCGTGCATAACAGTCTCAACAATTGTTAGCAAATATACTTCTGAGTCACTGCAAATAGATGCACTGTTGTCCCAGAGAAACTTGTATTCTCTGAGAACACTGTGCAGCAATGCATGCATAATGAAATACTACCCTGCATTGGCACTTATTTTAGAAGCATGCTTCCTCCATTTTGAGTGACTCCACTGAAAAAATGCTGCAAATGCATTAACTGTTTGAAGCCTTCACCATTCCAGACTTCCAGCAATTCAGGAAAACTCACAAGTGTGTAGCTACCATTTTTTTAAATGAGGATCAAAAATTTCAGAAAGATTTTTCTTAGTAATTTGTTGTTACTCTGGATAAAAGTATGATGCAAGACGGTACTTAGGAAAGCAAATTGAATATTTTGTTTCTGAAGTGAATCACATAGCATCCCTTTACAACTTTGAGCAGCCTTTGAATATAGTAGCTCAGCCCCAGCATTTGCTTCTTGGTGACCTAAGGATGTTTCCATGGTGATTTGCATTTGCTGTTTACCCCAATGCTCAGCTTGGTATGACTCGCAATACGTAAGTGCTCTGAAATTAACCTCTTCAAAATTGAGATACTTACACCTTTTAAGCTCTTAATATTCTCACCACTACCACTCTCCTCTGCACTGTCATTTCAAATCCTCTGTGCTCTGTGCAATATTCTTCTAAAAATTTCTTTTTATGATTCACCCTACAAATGAGCGCTGCTTTGTTACACATCACTTAGTTATGCTCTCCCTGTACTCATTATGTCACCCCTTGTGGATAGTGTTGCAAAATATCCAAGATACTTGAAACAAGACACTTGGGAACATAAAAATTCAGTGCAAAAAGTAAAATGAAGTAAAAAAAAAATGTTTTCATACCCAAGTATGATTGGCTTTTTATTGATATTTTTTTTCCCATCAAGGAAAATTATTTTTAAAGCCCCCTGTTTATCATAATTTATCAGTTCAGTTAAAAAACTACCAAGCTGAGTTATACCACATAAAGAGTTACTGCTGTGGGTATATTGCCTCTGAGCAGCAGGAACCATTTCATCACTTCATGCTGTGAGCTCTGTCTACTGAGCCTCTGCAAGTACTGCTCCTGGAGGCTCGCTATGAGCTATAGTCTTGCTTTTCTTAGAGTCTTGTTACTATACGATGTACTTACAGTGAAGCACTTCTCAATCCTAGTGGAAAGAACATAGGACTCTTCAATTATTCCTTTTGCTTTCCTACTTTTCTAAATTAAGAAAGTTCCTAGGCCTTTATACTCCACAAAACAAAACACCCAGTACATGATGAGGTTGAACAAGGAATCTTCACTAAGCCATAAATACTCACCTGCACTGATACTGGTCACAGTCTTCATATCAGCTGCCAGCTGGTCAGAGGCTAATCCACTGCAGTCTAGCTTTGATCCATTAAAATATTCTTTCTTCAGCCAAAGTGTCCTAACACTAGAACAGCTTATGTTAGGCTCTTTCCATTAGTTTATAAACTGAAACCAACCTTAACCCAGGCTTTCCACTCATTCCACAGACCTTCTTTTCCATGCCTGTGGCCTGCTAAAAAAGTGCTTTTCTAATCATTACAAGGGAAGGATCAACTACAAGCAAATTGAAACAGTACATAAGGGGCAGATTCTGTAAACAAATACTGTTTTTCTCTAACAAGTGGTTTTCTCATCAGTCTGTATTTTGATTTTTCTTTGGCTGAACCAGGGTCACTCACTTCTGTTGTATTGCTAGCTGTGATTTTTTAAGATTGTCATCATTACATGGCAATAAACTGTGCAACATTGTTTTCTACAGGGCACTTTCACCTTTATCAGACACAGTTTTCTTTCCTTAACAATTTCTCCCAAATAATATGCTCACAGCTGTATTTTGGTGCAACTGCAGCCATTTGGTAGTTGAAGAGCCAAATGCTGCACACTCATTTTTACAGGAGCAAAAGTGTGAGTCTTCATTTTGTGGATACAAATTCTGACCCTTTTTTTTTGTGGTTACAAATTGTGACCTTTTTGGGTTTTGGTTTGTTGGTTTTTTTCTCCCAAAAGCTTCCTCAGCTGAACACTTCAGCTGGCAGTTTAGGTTGACAGATTTGTTAGCAGACGGCAGAACAGGAGAAAGCAAGGCTGTTGGTGGGCCTGGAAGGTGAGCACAAAAAGCCTAAAAGCTGGTACAGCCAGTGAATGAGAAAAGGAATGCCAGTGATAATAAGATAAGTATCGTTGCCAAAAAGGTGTTTTTTCAGCAACTGTTCATTACAAAGACCGAAAATTATCAGTGTCAGCTACTGGAGGCATTTTAAAGGAATCATCATATACCAAAAGTCCAGATCGATTGTTTTAACATTCAAGACAAAGGTGCAGAAAGGAGCTATTTAGACAATGACCTGGATACAGAAAGAAAATCCGAGAAGCAAGGTAAATAGCATAGAGACCGCAAATACAAGCAATGAAGATATGCAGGATTTTCCAGTGATGATAAAAGGGAAAAAGCTTTTAACAGTGCAGCTGCAAGAGCTCAGTTTTCATTATCCAAGATTTTAAAAAATGAGTAAATTTTTTCTCACACCTCAGATTTAAAATCCACAGGATGCAAGATGGATAGGTACTGGAGGGTGGCTATACATTGATTTCTCAACTACCTTTTTATTTTAAAGCCTGTTAAATAAATGCATTTCAAAATGTGGATACTCTTAAGACTTTCAGCAAATGCTGGTTTTATGCCACCATCTCTATGAGATGTAAATTATTACAGTAGTGCATACTGGCCACTCAGAATTGGCTACTGTTGAACCAGATTGTTTACAAATACAGAAAGAACAAAACTACTTACTATTTAAGAGCATGGAAAAGCTATGAGAGATATGAATATGAAGGCTAACTGGGCCAGCTTAGATAAGATAGCTGGGAGGAGGCTTATGTTCTCAGAGTAGAAAATAATACATATTTGTATACAATCTGTGGGGTTTTGCAGTCTAAAATAGAGGAATGTGCCAAGTCTGATCTCCTTCGCCTTATAGAGCTTCAGTTAAAAGGGCATCAGCCTCCACCCACAACACATTAGACATAAGTGTTCTATTTCAGAGGGCAAATTCATTCAACTTACAGATTTTCACTTGTGTTTAAAATTCAATTTTACATACATACAGTTTTGTGAAAAATAGCATCAGTATAAAAGCTAGCTCAACCAAAAAAGTAAATAATATATATTTTCCTTACTGTTTTCACCATGAATCAATGTTTAAATAGCAGAGAAAGTAATTTTAAAAGCTTCCTGGGATTATTTTTTGAAAGGTGCACCGTTTTAATTTATCATTTAAAATGTGCTGACAATAAGCACATTTTAAAACCTTATGGCAAAATGCATCAGGTTACCTAATATTAATTTACTTTTTATAGTTTATTTAATATAGTATTGATTGCATTAGCATTTGGATTAATGACCTTTTAAATGCTCAAAGACTAAAGCAGTTGTCTAGTAAGGTAAGACAGTCATGAGGCTGAAATAGTTGGCCAATCAGCTTTTTTAAAATAAATTAAAGATTGTGTAAACCAAAGCAATGTTGAGAATTAGAGCTTTCTAATGAGATCATCAGTTCTAAATCAATACCAACAGGGTACACACTTTTGTTTGAGGTTCACTATGTACTTGAGAGAATTTCAGTAATCAATCACTGGCATTTTGACTTGCAGATGCAAAGAAGTCCACCTCAGTGAAATGTTTAAGACTGCAAAGTAGAACTACACGCAAGTACAAGGAACGTAAGTTGGACTGTTTCCAAAATGGAATAGCTGAACTTTCATAATCATATGTTAAACTCACTGAAAACCATACAGTGGATTGAATTTGAAGCTGATCCTTTGTAAAAATAAGGGGATGCATAATTTGCCTAATCTAAACCTACTCATGAAAAGAATCTCAGCTGCCATTTTTTCTGCTGAGCTCAATATAATTTAAGGGGATAAAAAATGCAGTCATGATGATGGCAGGGAATTCAGGAGAGAACAAACAGTAAAACCTTTCCCACTTGTAAGTATGGAATCTGACTCCAGTACTGCTGTCTTTAATTGCTTTTGCCATATCTGCATACCCATTTATTTTCATGGTCATTTCTCTGTCTTTGTTTCTTTTTTCTTTCTCTTCCTCTCCCTGTCACTATGAAGAATTTAATGAACTGACTTACAAAAACCTGTGAGCAGTTAAGAATATAAAATAAACAATGGGATAATCACTGGCCTTTATTATTTCATTCTTTGTTTTTCAGTATGTTGAATAACTATTCGCACCTATGCTCCTAAGAAATACATTACTTTTTTTTTTTTTTTTTTAACATACACAAGTTAAACTATGCTATGAATCCCTTGAATAACTTTATCAGTGAGGAAGTCCAGTTGTGACTACTGGATTCTCTGATTGTACGAGACTCATGGATTTGCAGTCCATCCATACAAGAGAAACAGTGAGGAATCAGGCTTTCATGGCTCTGTGCCTCATGTAAAGTCAGTTAGTACAATCTGTGGGGTTTTCCTTTAGTTTTCTTGAAATTAGACTCATTATTATTCTGTTCTCTGTTGAATATCCATAATAGTTTTTTAGTGGAGTTACTGTTGTTATGCACAGACAAACTGAAACCGTAATTTGTCCAAAGCACAAGAATTTGTAGAAAGTTGTTTCCTATTCTCCTAAGCACTCTGAGTGGAAGGGAATTCTGTGCTGTACCTCCAGCTGGCAGCACACTGCACAGAGGAGAAGGTAGCTTTAAGCTCCCTTTGCACAGTCTGGTCTGTGTGTGCAATCCAATAGCTTAAGCAACTATAGGGATTTTTACCAAATGCACCAAATGTAGAAAGGGCATAGACAAATGCTGTCTTCAGCTGATTAACCATTCCCTTATGAAGTTTCTGCTGTGTTTGTGAAATTATGGGAAACAGTCATTTGCTAAAACACCATTAATTTTTAAGTATGGTTTCCAATTTGAAATATTTTTATTTTGGCTATTCATTTTTAATGACTGCATAATGCAACTCAGCAAAACTATACAAAACAAACCAAGAAAAAAAAATGAAGCTATTAACATCAAATATTTGCATACAAGCCATGAAATACTGAAGCAAAGACTTTGTAGGTAACTGGCATTTCATGCAATGAAGGCAAAATGTACAGAAACTGCCAGTAAAACAGCAATTTATCAGGACAAACTGGTGGTGTTACATTTACTGCATATCCCCTTCTGGCAGAAAAGTTATTGTTACTTTTAGTTTGAGGAACTAATAATGGAGGTTATTACTAATTTATTGTGTCTTGGAGCCATGTTCATCAGTGTCCCTGTTGTGAATTCAGTGGATGATCATACCTGGTATCTTATAACACTTTTGCCAGTAGCTATGGATGATACAATTCGGTATGAGTTGGCTGTCCTGCCAAGCCCATCAGCTTTAAGTTACTGAAAGCAAATCTCTCACGTTTTATCTCAGCCAGGAAATCTCTGCCTTCAAAACACAGATTTGTGCTTTTGCCTATCCATAAAACATGCAAATG
The DNA here is from genome assembly GCF_929443795.1 of Astur gentilis. NCBI lineage: Eukaryota > Metazoa > Chordata > Aves > Accipitriformes > Accipitridae > Astur > Astur gentilis. The sequence goes on along the minus strand of NC_064886.1, from coordinate 36,546,841 downwards.
ACCAATTTCACTTTATAACTTATAAGTTGTCAGTAAACATCATGAAAACTTAAAATAAAGTGTTTTACTTGTACTGTCTTTACATAAGACAAATGCATGATCTTATCAAATATCTTTTCAGAGGCTCAAAATACATGGTTAAAAATCAGCTGGATTATTTGTAGTGTAGAAGTGTTATACTGATAGATTCCAAAAACTGGTGAAAGAGCACAACATCTGTAGCCAAAGTATGAAAATAAGTTAGCAATCAATATAAACATGTTTTACTGCCTTGATTTAGGATACAGTTCAAAATTCGGGGGGGGGGGGGGGGGGTAAATATTTTAAATTATTTTTTACGGATCTTTGAGATTTTGACAATTTCCTTTTCACCTTCACCCAGGGCAACAGGACCCAGTAAGGAGAAGAGAATATAACACAGAATTACATAGAAAGGACTCACAGTTGTTAACCCAACTAGTCAGGGAAGTCAGGAAACTTATTAATGTATGCGCATTATATACATACGCACATAATAGTAAAGTAGCATTTGAAGATGTATTCACAGAAGAACTCATTTAACCATATAAATGTGGAAATATGCAAATGATTATTTTCCTTTACTAGAGTACTCCAGCTGGCAGTTGTTCTGGGTGCCCTGAAAACCCTTAAAACGTAAGTGAAGGCAATGGTACAACGTAAAATTAAGTCCTAAGCTGCAATACAAGGGATATATTCATAGATCAGTTTTGTATGTCCCAGATCTCTGAGTGAACTCTACAAGTGTCATATTATTTAACGATACTACTGGAAATCAGCTTGATATCTCACATGAACTGTACCATGATAATGTACTCATTCCAGGACCACAGTTGATAAAGTTCATATTCCTTTGATCTTTGGATTTAACTAATGTAGAAAGTTTAACTTAAGAAATCTGTTTTCCAGGTTTTTTATAGAAAGAGAAAGAGTTGGAGGCAGAAAGTGTATAGTGTATCTACACTGATTGACATAGTAAGCATGTGTATGTGTGTCTGTGGATGTGGATATGTGTGCATAAATATATGTGTACATAGATAGTGGATGTTTGTTGTCATCAGCTGTTTAAGGGTCCATGGATAACAGTCAAACTTAAGTACTAATCTGTGATCTGTTTTTTCCCTCATTGACACCAAGTGCACAGGCCTCACCTCCTTCAGAGGGACCTGTGATAGGCTAATCTTAAAGGCTTGTGAAATATAGACTTCCTAATGGTTCAAATGGGACTCTGTGCACTAATTAACATTTTATTTTATGGCAGCCCTTTTCTTCTGTCCTATGCCTGTATGCTCCCTTAGTGGAGAGAACAGATGTAGTCACACATCTCTTATGCTTGGCAGAAGATGGATGCCACTCTTTAGAATAAATGTACTTAGTCAACATCAACATCTGTCTGTATGGCTGCCTTCCATGTATGGGGTATGATAATGTCTGGAGAGATTTCTGAATTAGTCACCGCAAGACTTTGCTTACTTCTGTGTTGTCCAGGCAACAACTTTTCCCCACCTTTTCTTTGATCTTCATATTCTTTATTTAAGTTTGAAATGTGTAAAATATTTCAGCTTCTAGCTGCTAAAACATTTTTTCAGAAAGTATAATGCAGGAACATTCTGTGAGGGAATAGTACCAGAAGCAAAATTTATCCTATTATAATAACTGAATTTTCTGATTTATAAAACTCAGTTACTTGAAAAAAGACTCAATATTTTGCCTTCAACATCTCAGCCTTTGATGGTGTTATCTTCCTTAATTATAGTACACCAGAGTCCCTGCATTCACTTTCAAGTGACCTGAGAAGGTGCTATATGCTTCTCATGATAACTAATTGGCAAGTTTTGTCACTATAGATGCATATTCAGGAAAATAATGTGGGGGTTTTGTGTGACTCAAAGACATCACTGCATTTCTCTTCAAATGCTTCAGATATATTTACTGAAGCTTTTGCATGATTCTTTCAAAATATTATTGTATGCATTAATAATGGATTAAGTAGTGCAGTAATTAAGTCATTACTGGGCTTTCTTTTTTTTCCTAACATTTATAAAAGGGATAGGCATTGGAGGAAACCCTTCTTATGGCCCTTTGCCGTGGGGCACACAAATTTTTTCTGTTGCACATTTAACTTCTTTCAGCAGTTTTCTGCACACTCAAGCATCTAATCTGTGCTGCATTCTGTCAAAGTTCTCTTTTATTTTATGTACACATACATACGCGTACCAGCACATCTCTCTCCTCTCAGACAGCCACACCCCCACACTCTTTTAATTCTCATCTTAACCTTTCCAGTGAACCAAGGAGGTTTTTTTCACTGAAAACTTTGCAGAATATATGTGTAATAAATAGGGAGAAAATAACAAGAAAGGAGACTAAGATCATCTGATTTCTCCACAGAGCAAGTCTACTAGGTTACTGCAAATTAAAATTCTCATTTAATGTTTCCCGTGTGTGTCTCAGGGAGCAGTCCCCATAGGGTCAACAGTTGCAATCAGTTTCCATGCCCATTAGATCTTTGTTATCTGATAAACCTGTCAACATATATGTCAAAGAGTGACAGCTCTGACAGTATCCTTGTGATGTTAGCACCTGAACACTGGGAAGTAGAGTGAGACCATCAACTTATTTCATGTAGGCCACAAAGTAACTTTCACAATAGTAGAATTTTAACTAACAGTCATGCAAAAGAAAGACAGTAATGAGATTTCACATGAGATCAGGGCCTATACCTGCCTGTGTGAGATCATTAAATTGCCTTTTGCACCTGCTTTTTGGAAAGAAACTAATTAATGCTCTTTTCTTACATGGCTTCAGTCCGGTATTAAGAAGCTCAACTTTCCCATTGATGACTCAAATTAAATAATCAGTCTCATAAAAAGGATATGATTAATTAATAAACTTTGAGGAAAATAATTCATTTTCACTTTTAGAAAGCATTTTGCCGGTAGATATTATGAAGGCAAATGACATGATTATATGTGCAATAAAATGCTGTTAAACTCCACTTCCTCATTTCTCTTTTTCCCTCTCTTTTGTTCTCTTTGTAGTAAATTCCTCAAAGATCACTTAATTTAATTAAAGTAGAGAAAAGTACCTAATTCAAATAGGTAGACTAGAGTTGCCTTCTCCACTGTGAAATACCAGTGTGAAACCAGTGTCACTTGCCACCTTTCACTTCAAGAAAAAGTAGGAATGACTTCTACCTGTTAGTTGCAAACCCTGCATTTATAATTCTGTGTAACCAGGGTTTATGTGTTATACTTTACACAAACGTGTGCGTAGGTACACACATACGTGTAGATCGTATAGATAATTTGTACCATATATGGTCCTTTCCTTATAATGAAAATAGATCCATGGTGTTTGACCTGTACTGTTAGGCTTGTTGGCAAAGGTAGCAAAAGGAATTGGCTTGTCTCTCTTAGGAAAAAAAAAAAAATCTTGTTTCCTCCCACACTAGAAATGATCCCTTTGACTTTAAAATTGATGCAGTAGGTAGTCCTGCAGTATATCTTGTACCAATTCTGTCACTCAGTAACATTTAGGCCTGTCGCTTCAGTACCATGTACAAATGCTAAATATGATGGATTTGTTTGCAAAACATTTTTAAAAATGAGGAAAAGGTGGAATGTGCTCTTCACGGAAGCTTCCCTGTGAATTTTAACACCCTATGATGTAAATGTAGTAAGCTCCTATGCCAAGAGGCTAAATAGAGGCTGATGTCCTCAGTATAGGTTATTTGCACTAAACACTCAAATTTTAAAATTTGCTAAAACAACGAAGATAAATAGAAAAATGTGAATTATGTGTGTATTTAATACATTTTACTATTCAACTTGTGGCTTAGGAATCACTACAGGACTTTTTTTCAGTTGATCTGTTTCCACATGACATCAGTAGGTCCAGTACTCCACACTGTTTTTATCAGACATACTTCTTACAGCACCTCTAACACTGGAAATAATTAAGGTTTTTTGATCCAGACTGTTACCTAAATCATGTGACCACTTCAATCACAATTTCAAGGATAGAAAATCACTGGATAAATTGCAGGAAGATATTAGCAGATGCAAAGGATTGCAACACATTTGAAATGCTGCTTATAATATGTTTGCAACTTCTGGAACTGCTCTGATGTTCAGTGTATAGGCAATTACTTCTGACACTGAAGGGAGAAACTGCCCTTCATGAATTTTAATCCAATAGCCTTTTGGTTTCTCCTTAGCAACCTTTTCCTGTCTTTTTTTGTTAAAGCAATGCAGACATATTTGAGAAGTAGTTTTCACAATACATTTTAAAAGAATGTACTGCTTGAAAAGTTTACTGCAAAATTTAATTTACATTTTGAAAGCTGAACAAAGAACAGTTCTTACTGTTGTAAATTGACATAATGACATAAAAATGTCTCACTGTTGGTGGTAAGTCATTGATCCACCATTGATTAATTTAAGTGAAACTATTGTAATAATGCTAGTAAAAATCTACAGTAAACCAGATTTTAAACATGTTTTATGCCTATGTCTGAAGTCCTGGCTAGTAGCAAAAGGCTTAGTGCTGTGGGTAAGATACTGTGGCTTACATGACTACTCATGTAGTCAAGCAAACAATACATCACACAATCCACTGCTAATTTAACCAGCTGGAAGCAGCAATGTCTAAGATTTGAGTTTTTATCTCACTGTTTAGATCAAAAAGGGTTACGGAGAAATTCTCTAATCACCTGTGAAAGTAAAGAGCTGCTATGAGAAAAGCACTATGATAAGGGTGTTGTGCAAAAAATACATGTTCAGATAACCAAGACAGTTGAAAAGACTTCTGTTTCAGTATCCTGGTTTTGGCTGGGATAGAGTTAATTGTCTTCCTCATAGCTGGTATAGCACTATGGTTTTGAGTTCAGTATGCGAAGAATGTTGATACCACTGATGTTTTCAGTTGTTGCTAAGTAGTGTTTAGTCTAAAGTCAAGGATTTTTCAGCTTCTCATGCCCAGCCAGCGAGAAGGCTGGAGGGGCACAAGAAGTTGGCACAGGACAGACAGAGCCAGGGGCAGCTGACCCAAACTGGCCAAAGGGGTATTCCATACCATGTGATGTCATGTCTAGTATATAAACTGGGGGGGGGGGGAGGGGAGGGGGGATCGCCACTCGGGGACTAACTGGGCGTAGGTTGGCAGGTGGTGAGCAATTGCATTGTGCATCATTTGCATATTCCAATCCTTTTATTATTACTGTTGTCATTTTATTAGTGTTATCATTATCATTATTAGTTTCTTCTTTTCTGTTCTATTAAACTGTTCTTATCTCAACCCACGAGTTTTAGCTTTATCCTTCTGATTGTCTCCCCCATCCCGCTGGGGGGGGGGGGGGGGGGGGGAGTGAGTGAGCAGCTGCGTGGTGCTTAGTTGCTGGCTGGGGTTAAACCATGACATTCAGGAAACAGGAAAGAAAACTTTCAGATATGTACTTTGAAGTGTTCAGCAGTCCAGAGGACATTTTTATTTATTGAGAGATATATATATTGCTGCATCATAATGAAGCTCACAATGTAAAATAAAAACATTTGATATGTTTTTAATGTAAAGGTGGTTGCAGGTAGTTTAGTGAACTTACCATTCTGTTCCTTGCCAACTCATCAGAAAATATTTTTCTGGGAGTTAGCACTGTATGTTTCGTTTTCTGCAAAGTACATCATAGTGCTGTTTTCCCATCTCTGCAGGCAAGAGGACATAGGTCATGGCTGCCCTCACAACTTCTCCCCTACCTCATCCTGACAAAGAGGTGTGTGTCTCATTGCTGGAAACTCATAGCAATATCTCTTAGGCCTTGCTCACTGTAATCTCTCCATCTCTCCTTGGTTAGCAGTGGTAGAGAATGCCATAAAGTAGTTTATAACCCATGTGTAACAGGCACATGTTTAAATCGGCACCTGATTTAAATGACACATTTTGGAAGAGTCTCTGTTACATCTTTGTAGCCTACGTCTGTATTTCATCTGTTTCTTCAGTGAGGACACAGATACTGTGATGCTGACATATCATATGTGACTGTATTTCAAATACTGTAAAATATCTGGCCACCACCATCTTGACATCCTTGATAGAAACCTCAGGATTTTCATGCAAATCTTGGAGCCCTTAATGTAAAACTCATCCTAGAAAGAAAGAATGCCATGTTTATGGTCAGTGTCCTAAAAGCATAAGCTTCATCAAGAAGATTCCTATTCTTTTATTTCCTAGATTTTTTTCCACCTTTGGGAGTAGTGGTCCGTTGAGTAGATTAGTATAATTTCAAATTCTGAGTAGACTGTTATGATCACCTAATGTCCGGTGCATCATTTGAAGATGTGGCATAAATGTCATCACACATTTGGGCCCTAGTCTGATTCTTTATGTAACAAAGATGAAGGTTAAATACCATAAAGTTTATTAAACCAGTCTATAACAAGTTTAGCAGACATAATCCTCTTTTTTTGCAAGTTTTAACAAGCATGTTTTTCCTGCACAAATTCAGGAACAAGCATTTAACTCCCACTCGTTTCAAAGCCATGGGAATTAAGCAGGTGCTTAAAGTTAATGAGGTACTTAATTGCTTTGTAGAACCAAGATGGACTGTTGCATTGCAGGTACAATGAGAAATTGTCACTGATTTGCTTTCTGAGTGAGGAGATTTTTAAGGATCAAGATCTCGGTTGCAGTCCATCTTTTTACCATTTATGCATAATTTGATGGTTGAAAATTGTAATGTTCTGTTGCAGTCTGGGTGGATTCAGTTACAGCATCATTAAAACCATTCAAGCTTGATCAAAAGATTTTATAAATTTTCTAAATAGCATGACTGAAACTATGGAGGGCTGAGTAATGCCTAAGCATTTTATACAACCACTGTTTTAGCAAAATACAGTCCATGCCAACTCATACAGACCAAAAAGGTCTACAGCAGCGAGGTGAATGGATCGCAACAACAGACTTTCGTCTTGACAGATGGAGCATATTGTCTTGGGGGAGTGGACCGGGCAGAAGGAAGAACACTGATGGCTAGAAACATGAGTATTTTTTTATTGGAAAGAGGCATTTTTATCACAGAAGATAACCTTACATCTGGAAATGTTACACCAGGGTTTAGGTCTCAATTGCGTTGGTGAAAGTCCAGTCTGTTTCTTGGTACCCTGTGGCATACTGAGTCATACATTGGCTGGCCATTGTCATTCTGGGTGAGAGAGGATTTGAGCAACCTTACCAGCTAATTTGTTAGAGCTAATATGATCAGATACAAAGAAGGGGGAGTGTTTATTTCTGTCAGAAAACAACGTGGCTGTAGTTGTGGTTGGTCACTGTGAAAACAGCGTAGCACTGAGAAGTAGTATGAAAATTCACCCTGAATCATTAATATTGCATTTATGCACTACATCTTACCTTAATGGAAATCATTTACTATACACATATGCTCTTTAATTAGCATGGCCAACATCTGTTACATTTTCCCCATCTTTAAAGTACAGAGTAATATTATACTCTTGCATGCTAATGTTTGTTATTGCAACAAAGAATCCGCTTCAAGAGGAAAAGCAATTTTTACATTTGTGTCTCAGAGTAACTTTAAACTGTTTATGGTATTTCTATTTAGAATAATTCCAGAGGTGTGTCTATTTATCTTCTGCATTAAAATGCAAGAAAAAGGTTTAGCTTTTGGCTTGCCTTCGGGGCTAAGCTGTGCAGCAGACATGCTTCTCTGAGATAATTTGTTTTCTAATTGCCATTCGTTTGCTGAAATACAATTAAAGTTATTGCTCTAATATTAACATCAACATCTTGATTGCCTTATCAGAATATGAATATGTATTTTTCTTACTCTGCTTAGAGACATCTTTCACTAACTTTCTCTGAACATGTAGTTCTTAATTAAAGAGATTTTTTAACTCATCTGTAACAGCACTTTTCCAGCAACTGTTGCCAGATTGTTGGAGGGTCACACCTTACATTCGTGTCCAGTCTGGCATCACATACTGTCATTAGACCAGGGCACATGTTATCCTTCAATGCCTGCACCTTTGAATCAGCTCATACAAGTCATTTGATCTTTGTGTAATTGCCAAAATTAAGTTTGAAAGCAGGCAAATCTAAGTCAAACACAGATTTCATTAAGAACTGGAATATGGCAAGCAGCTGTGTGGAAGCACTGACCAGCCAGTTTATCTGAAGTGCACCAAATGAAAAGGGGCACTCAGACCACAAGATGAAAAAGGTATTACTCAATTTAATTAAAAATAATGAGGGGGTGTTACTTAGCAGTACAGCTGTGTGCTCCCCTTATTTTCTTTGTGGCTTAGAGAACCATTTATTTACTATAGCCAAACCAGAATTACCAAAAGAAAATGAGGGCAGTTTTATTTTTAAAACGGTCTTTATAAACTTCTTTACTTCAGCTTTCTTTTTAACAGTACTTTACAAAGATGTTTAATGAACAGGATTCTTTCAATCAGTAAAAGCAGGAGAATGTTCCAAAATAGTTACATAAATGAACAGGCCACTTGGGATGGCAAAAAAAAAGAGATATAGTGAAGAAGCAGTCCCATTTGGTGATGAAATTATTCTTTTTACTCTAAGAGATCCTTTTAAAATCTTTTTTTCTCATTTAGTAATTTTCCCTTTATGATAGTGTATCTATTTCCCATACCTCATTAGTTTCTGAGCACATATGAATATCCCACTGAGTTACATAGAAAATTATTTTTTTGGAATATGATAGAAATGCAAAATTGAATCCTAGTTTTTAAAAAATAATAATGAAATTGACATTTATGCTCTAGTGAGTTGTTCTCTAAAATGAATTCAGTGTATAATAATGAGCAAAAATTAATTTGTAATTTATATCATGTAGGGCGTAATTGTTCCATATTATAGAACTTTGTATTTTAAAACTGAAATAGCAGCCTTTATTGACCTTTCAACAGACCTCAGGTAGCAGGGATCAAGTGTGTGTTTGTTTTCACTGAGGGAAAACTTCTTTACATATTATTACAGGTTTTTGAAAAATACTGAGATCTTTGCTTTCCAGTCCTTTTGTTAGTTTAAGTAAAATTCATGGGTGTTCTGCATTGCCTCTTTTATGTCATGATGGAGGGGCATCTGGCTTTTTAGCCCTGATCATTCAAATTTTCTTCTATCTTTGAGCATATTGCTATGAACTATCCAGTAGCTATTATCTGGACAGTCATTCATGTCAGAACTGAAGATAATTATATGGTTGTGGTGTTGTGGTTGCATAACACATAATAAATGCAAATGTGAGAACCTGACATGGACTGGGGGGCAAAGGGGGTCTGTAAATGTCTGATGAAAGGAAAAAAATAAAGAAAAAAAAGAGATTGCCGGAGTTCATTATACTAAATGTGTGTCTGCATAGCAGGATGAACAGTTGACTAGGACCAGCTATTTGTTTTTCCCCACGTAGGAATTTCCTTGATGATTTCAAACCTACATGTAGGTTTGAATTTAGTTTCACACTGTCTTTTATGTACCTTCATGAGACATTCATTCAGACCAGACCAGATTCGCTTTGTAGATTAGAGTGTCCAGAAATTCTTAATCTCTCTGTTAAATATAACAACACACTTTTATATAGTGTTTTATTCCATGAATAGATATCATCAGAATTAATACAAGCTCAATAACTGTATCAGTGATTTTGCTTTTTGGTGAAGAGTGGCTTCAAGTGACAGAGAAGAATCAACCTACATGATGTTTAAAAGATGTGCTTCCAGACTACACATTAATAATGTGGTCTGTATTTAAATTTCTAACCTCTAAATTTTGAGACTTAAGATTAATAATATTAGCCTATCATAGTAGGCTTCAGCTGTGCTTTTATAAAACCAAGTCCATTTAGCAGTAGTTGTTGGCTTAAAAAACCCCCTATACTGATAGTCCTTGGAGAGATTTTTCAATTAAAAAAAAATATCGGAACTGCTAGAAATACTCTGCTGTGATGAAACTCTTAGGATCACTACATCTCCTTATTAGTGCAGCAGTCATGGAAGTTTCTTATATGAGTCCCGCTATGATAAAATCTATAATACTTATTTAGAAGTTTACACAGAAGTAACTACAAGTCTTGTAGAACATACAAGCTCTTTCATGTTTCAAGAAACTAGGGTTTCCTATTGCTGTGCTATCTCATGTTTGGAATTGCCTAAAGTGCCTTTTTAGTGCATAGATGCTGCATAAAAAGCAACTGGCCTCATTGATTTCAATGAGCAGTTCCAAGGTCAAATGTTACTCAGCTGTAAAATTATCTATTATTTTTTTTTACTAAGGGAAACCATCTGAGTATTGAAGGACAAGATAATAGTCCATTTACAGAATACAAAAGAATGCATTTTGTTTGTTCAGCACATCACGACAACAGGGATATGCTTTGCTTCTTTACTTTTCTTTATAGCATTACAAACCTTAGGATGATCACCGGTTCTGAACAACATATAGTTAGAAACAGAGGACTGTAGAAATGTAGATCTAGATATATCACCAGTGTATGCAGAATAGTTAGACCTGGGAAAAGGGAGGAAAGCTTAAGGTTTTTTGAAAATTGCCTAAAACAAGAAATAAAATCGACCAACCAAAAAAAAGGCATTAAAAATAATGTGTCCAGAAGATAATTTTGGAAGTTGTTTTTTAGAGCATTGGATATGTATGTTGGGCAAAGAGAGTAAACTGAACTCCTTTGATTCTACCTAGAGATAAATGACATTTTCCAACAGATCCTCTTTTTCAGGCGGATATCTGAGCTGTTGCACTTTTTTTTTTTAATTATTTTTCAAAATAGCTTTTGTATTTTGCTTGGGAAGAAAAAGAACATAATTTTTTTTTTTTTTCAAAATGTTCTAGCAAAAAGCCATTTTTGTTCAAATTTTTTAGTTTTAGTTTTATATTAGAATATTTTTTCTAAATTCAGTCAGTCCTACAAATAAAGCTGTAATCCTCCATGTATATGAGTTCAGGCAGTAAAACCTTAGGCAGAGCATCCTACTTCTTGAAGCCAAGCAGTAATAGTCTGTAAGCATGTTATGTTAACATGTAAGAAAAGAGTAAGTTAAGTCCTCCTCCTACTTCATAGCTGGGAGCCATAAGAAGACTGTTCAGTTCAGAGTGAGACAGAGAGCAAAACCCTCCCAGGCAGATCAGCAGGGGGTAGCAAAAGCTCCTCAAAGTCTAAAAAGTATTTGCCTGTATTGTACTATCCACTTCGGAAAAAGTCATGAATGATATCTTGCTTTCGGCAGGAAAAACTCCTCTCTGGGTTCCTGTACTCTTGCCTTCCCTCATTAAGGGACACTTGGCTTCCCTCAATCTCTCTCATTACATCCCAGTCTTCAACAGAAGATTATGGTAATTTAGATTACAACCTTGAGAAATCTTAAATTTGAGGAGTCCTGATTCTGCAGTTAGTGTAGTCAGGCTCTATCAGAGTCCAGCTGATACAAGGTTAAACATAAATCGCTTCTGCCTCCCCTGTGTACAAAGCCCTGGTCAACATCGGGTAATTGAACTAAATATCTCAGAATCAGCTGCTCACAATGTCATTTCCCAGTGAAAACTTACCAGCTTACCTCAAATATGAACATTCCCATTTCCCTTACTTAGTTCATTTAGCTAGTTATTTAGCTAGATTTGCCGAAGAGATTTGATAGCAGTTACTGATATTCTGTACACACACAGTAATCTCCATCTTTGAGATAATGCGTTGAGATAACCATTTTCATGTGAGCAATTACTTGCTCACCTGGTGATTGTAAAAATGTTCCCAAACAAATTGTAACATATTCCCTTCTATTGCACAAGTATTTCCCATGGGACTGCACGGATAACACAGATGTGTCAGAATAACTGGCATTCTTTTATAATGCAGTAAAATAAATGGTGTTTTTATAGGATGGCCTTAATGTACAGTAGCACAAAATTCTTTAGAAAGGCATCAACAGTGAAGTGAAGTTAAAACGAAAATTTTACAGACAATTTGGAAGGAGGTTGCTGAGTTTTCAGGGAATGATGAGGTGTGTGCCTGAACTACTAATATGAGTTAGGACAAATGAATGAGTAACTGATAATTACGAAGCATCTTAGCTAAACTGAATGATTTTCATGCCTCTATTTCTGTGATTAAGATTTTATCCATTAGCATACAATTTATCAGCCTAGACAGACCTAATAGAATAATAGTTACAGCTCTGTATGTTCAGTAAGATGTGGAGAATGGATCGTATCATTTATCTAGTTCTTTCTTGACAACAGCTTAACATTTATTACAGTGGTGTGCACGGCAATATTTCTGTATGACACTAAAATTATGACTTCCGTAATTTTATCATAATTGCCCTTAACTCTTTCTTTGAGAAGTAATAAGCAGTACCCAATCAGAGCAGAAATGAGGTAGGGAGAGAGAACTTTTATTAGCTTATCTGATTACTAGTAATAATAAACTTATTACCTTTTTCCTATGACTTCACTGTGCATATATCCTTTGAGCAGCATGGTTACAACAGCTAACTGCAATTAGTTGTACAGCAGTCTCTAGGACAGATAGACAGATAAATAGGCAGTCTGTGCACTCCTGTCCTCAGTATTTCCCTATTAGGTAATTTTAATCAGTTGTGTACTTTTGTCAGTGTGCTGGCTGAATGTCATTAGAACACGGTCTGAAAATTGGAATTTTGAAATAACATGATCTAATATCTGTGTTCCCTGTTGCTGTTGCAGAGCATTGTCGCTCTGTCTCTATAATTTGAGGCTTTTATGCATAGAAAATCTTCGGTAATTAAAAAGCAAAGTTGTTTACAGAATTCTGGTGTAATGAAGAGCTTAAGTAGGCTTTTAATATAGCTGTGTTATCTACTATATTATGTGCAATGTGTCACCTTAACCAGAGGAAGACATCCTCAAGCAGTCTGTGTACTGAAAAGCTGATCAGTAATTTTGCTCAGACTGCTTAACCAAAAGAATATCATATTATAATTTCACAAAAGGAGTATTTCATAGGCTTCAGTAGAAACTTGGAAATTCTGTTTGTGTTTAGTTATATATTTTTCTTACCTGCTTCTAATAGTGCCTCTTTGGTGACATTAGAGCTCTGGAGTTCCCCATTTGTTTACAAGATAATTGTATTCATTATCAATGCTATTATCAAGGGCTGTTCTTATTATTCATACCATTTTCCCAACTCAGGGAGGTGTTGCATACCACAATAAGAAACAGGTAAGAAATTCCCAAGTAGGTAATAACCAGTTTGGAACAGACTTCTGGGAGAGAGAATGTGATTTGCATAGTTGCTGACAAGTGCCAAAATAGGAAAACCAGTCTCAAAACTCAATGGAATCTTTTTAATGCTAAGGTAAGCATAGAGAGGAACACATTATCCATATACGCTTGTGGGCAGTCACCTAAGTACAGTGGTGAAAAGGGGAACTTCAGGGCCCTCAGATGGAGACAAGTGCTGTGGCTGCTTCTTCTGACCAGTCTCAGAAGATGCCTGTCAGTGAAGGTATTTAATTTGATGAATTTCTCTGGGGGGTCAGTCCAGAACTTGGAGCCGTAGATGATGATTTCCTCCTCTCCATCTTGGTTCTTGTTGTTGGCAAGTTTTGCGTAGCCAGGTACCCTGAGTGGATTCCAGCCAGGGAACAGAATTAGCTTAACTAAAACTTTCCTGTAATTCCTTTGCAGCCTACCAGTGTCATAGTCTTACTCGTCAATAGTAACTGCATTTCAGCAACAAGTGTAGAATTCATGCTAGGATTAGTCTTGTTTCTTCAGAGACCTTCTGGTTTGGGGTTGGTTAGTTTTTTCCTTTTTTGAAACCTTTGCAAGTACTTTAGGCCTTTAGATGAAGAGCTCTCCTTCATAACTTTCAGTTAATATCTTTACTATTATTATTTGAAGAAAGGAATGTTTTTACAGTTAAATCAATATGCCAGTAAGATCAGAACATAGCGAGGACTCTAATGGCTGAAAAGATTTGGAAGTGGTTTTAATGAACACTCAGCAGGCAAGAAAATATGCTTTTATGTTCACTCCAAACAAAAATATACAAGCTGAGGAGAAAAAAGAGAGGCTGTAGCCAACCTTATTAAATGAGAAGTGGCTGTGAAATTATTTATTTCATCTAAACTAAATAAGGTAAATTATTGGCTCTCCATATGAAACACAAGAGAAGTTTTCAGTGTGCTCATGAAACAAGGACCTAGTTTGATAAAGAATTACATAGAGCCAGCTTACAATTAAGTTATGCTTTGAAAAAAAGCGCTATTATTTTCCTCATAGGTAGATTAATTGGAAGCCATACCCATAACCTTAGGAGCTGAGAGCCTGTGCTATTTATATTTTATTATATATATTTCTATAATTCTATATAATGTATATTATTTATAATATCATTTAATACTATATTAATTATATTGTATTATATTTATTGATATTTACACAAGTGTAGAACATTAGTAAGTGTCTTTACAGCTTGCATAGTGAATCAGGTCTCATGGTTCCGGGAGACGCAGCTGAAAACGTCCACCAAATTCCCAGGAATGCACTGTTTAGCTCTGTGAAGAGTCCAAAAAGAGTGGAAAAACATCCCTGTGATGCTTCTTCGGAAATCCATTTCTGGAGTTACAGTTTTTTCTTTCTAGTCCACTTTCCATGGAGCCTCTAAGAGGCTGAGTGTCTCGCAGGCTGGTATGTCAGGATTAGATGTATGCATAATGTGCCTTCTTAAATTTAACTTTCTTGTGAAGTCCCTGGTGATTTAAATGATTTAGTTGGCCTCACGCCCAGAAGGAAATGAGGTGGAGTACATGATGGAGCGGAGTCTGTGGTGGTGGACAGGTGGCTGTGGAAAACACAGGGATGGCCGAGTAAGAGGAAGGACTGTGCAGTACCTCAGGCAGAAGTTCAAGCCCTGTAATTTGAAAGGTGATTTCAAGTCCCTGTTCTGCTATACACCATGTGTGAACTTCAACAAATCATTTAGTCCCTATGTGCTTCAGCTCTCTGCCTGTAAAGTGGATATAATAGCATTTACCTGCCCATGGGGTTACCGTGAGGACAGCTTCATTAAAAGGTGCGAGCAACTCGCAAACTATTACAATAGATGCACATAAGAAGAGCAGCATAAAGCTGGGGTCACCTCTGGACTTGGCAAAACAAACACACAAGCATTTTAGGTATGTTTTGTTTGGGTTTTTTTTTTCCCCCGTAGTAAAAATGTGGAACTTTTGCACAAAAATAAATGCATGAACATGGAAAAGAAATTCCTTAAACTATAGTCAGAAAAATAATTTCCAGACCAGTTTGGAAAGCCTAAACAAACACTATAACATCTGTTTCCTGAGTTATTGACGGAGTTTGTCATCAGGCTCATGTATGCCTTTCAAAAATCTTCCAAAACTTTATCTCTTTCTGGGTGGTTTCAGAAGTCAGAAAAAAACTGGCTAGTTGTCATTCTGGAAAAAATATACCTTTTAACATGAAGCTTGTATGTGGCATAACTATAAAGCAGGTAACAAGGAACGTGTATTATACTGTTCAAGTGCTGCTAACCAAGTGGTAAAACTACTTGTCTTATTTATTAGCACTAGCAATAGTCTTTCCATACCTCCATTTACTATAGCAGAATAAAGATTTTAAACTACTGTTATTTTAAATGGCAGAGATTGAAACTAAGCATTTAACAATGGAGAAATGCTCATTGCTTTCAGTATTATTGCCTATAAGTAAGCAGGCACCAAGACTTACTGCTTGTGGTCTGGTATAAACACATGTACTAACTAATTATGCTTCTCACTGAGAGTTATATTATTTACAGCGTTCTTTCTAGTATCAGCCCATCACTTCCTAGAGTATGACTATCTCTGAGGTTGTCTGCAGCAGCCTGACTGCTAACATCTTACCCATAATATTAATTACCTAGAACTATTACTGTGCCATTGCTGAAGCTAGACACAGAGTTCCTTGAAGAGCAAAAAGGAAAAATCTAACCCTCATCTTTCTTTCTCTCCATAATCTAAAGAATGTGGGGTGAGGGAAGGGGATCAAGTGCTACTTTCTTCTCTAAAAACAGTCTGGTATTTTTAGAGTGGCTTTAACTGGGGAGTTGTGATAAAAATTAATTTGAACTGGGTGGTAAAATCAAATTGATAGCTGGAAAAAGAATCTGGAGCTTGGAGAGATGTGGGTTCAAAGTCTCTGTTCTATTCTAGCCTTTCTGTAGGAATCCAGACAAATCAGTCAGGGCTAAATTCACAAAAGTCCAAACTTTAGCTACTCAAAATTCTTAGCTAAAGCCTAAGTCTGGAAGCACCTAACATCCAATGTGTCAAAGTTTCTAGCAGTGATGTTCTCTAAGGACCTTTAGATTTTTAAAATGTTTAGTAGGCAGGAGATGGTTGATACATTCTCTTGGTATTCACAAACAAGTCAGTCTTTGTGAAACAAAAGCCAAAGCTCATATCTTTCCTACCAGCTTAGGTCTCAGGCAAAATATATCAGGAGGAGGAATAGAAGGCTTTGTTTTTTAATGGGGCTTATATCTAGAACTATAGGGGTTAAAGCATTCAACTGACACAGGAAAAAATCTCTTTTCTGCTTCAGTAGATTTGACTCTCATCTTCCATCCCTTATGTTCACCTTAGGAGATGTTCTTTTGGTTTCTCTTTATTGAACTCTTTCATATTCCTAATCAAATACTAATGCATGGGTAAGGAGAAGGGTGCATTCCTGGATTCGCTGCTCATACAAAGGCAGGAATTGAACCTATTGAAACCTGCTGGTTTAGTTGGGTTTTTTAAAACAAACACAGTTAAGAATCTGGAAACACTTCCAAAAGACTAATTTTGGTACAGACCAAAGTTCTGAAAAAGCTGTGAAACACTGCTTTTTACCCCACAATAAAAGATGTAATTTCAAAATATGTTCTAGTGTTTCCTTGTGTCTCTTAGCGGTTCCTTGTGTCAGATACACAACCCAATCTGATTATATTGAATACTACTAATGTTAGCTGTCAGCTGCTTTATACTGTCTGAGTGCACTGAGCTTGGTGATAGGATAAAAAGATTTTCCTGTAAAGGCAAAAGAGAGAATTGCAGTCATTTGGAAGCTGCAGACTGTTCAGCAAAAGACTGGATGCTCAATTTAATTGGTTGTGCTTCACTAGAAAAAATAGTGCACTCATTAAAACATCAAAAATCTGAGTTCCAAGATATCTGCTTCTTTTTTGAATTACAGCATGTGTAGAATATGAGATTTGATAATATTTCACCCTGATTATACTTTTGTAACCACCATTTATAATTTGCAGACAATCTTTGGGGGACAGGGCAGCTCTGGGTATTATTGATTTACACTGTTGAGATCAATGTTATAAGCATATTCGCATTTGTAAAATAGATGGAATAGCTTTATTCTTCTCCCTGAACTCCTAAATCAATGTGAAGCTTGTTTTCTTCTTTGCTTCTTTTTTGCTCTTTATTACAAAAAGTGAAAAACTCAAAATAAAATATTAAGATATGCATATAGCTTAGTCTGCCACTGCTCAAGCTGTACTGTGAGTAAGGAACGCCATACAGGCATTTCATTTCAGCAATATATTTATAATCACATCCTCTGTAGGACAATATCCCAGAGTGTTATATGACAATTCATAAAATATTACAAAGACAATGACTGCAGTGGGGGAGGGAGGATTATTTAGAGAAGCAAAGATTTCATTTTGTTTTCCAAAGCATTCTGTTGTGCAGTAAATTAAATATCAGATGCAAGAGTTTCATATGGCAGTCACAGTATCCTCCAGTGCCCTCACACACCACAGAAGGTGAAGACAAGTGCTTATATAGCATGGACACCAGCCAAGGAACCATCACTGTAATAAGCGTATAGAGCTTTTTCACCATTAATTCTTCCTTTTCAAAATATAACCATTTTAATATTATGGATAGCTTCAGTTTGCTCTCCCTCTTAGATTTTATTACCAACAACAGCAGGCATTGTTTGTGTGCAATACTGTGTTCAACTTTAACAAAGAGCTTTATTTTGTCTTCCAAGGGCCCCACTCAGGCAACTGTGAGGGTACAGATGTTTACACCCAAGCTGCATTTGGATAATCATGTTTTCAGTACGCTCTGCTGATGAGCATTGTTCCCATGTCAGATTTGTTGGCTTCCAATAGGTTTGTGAGCTTTAACTGAAAGGTCTGTTGTGTAATTACAGTTTGGGACAGTTTGGGAACTGTAATTGTTAAGCTTGAAATCTTAAATACTGCAAGGAACTTGCAAAGATCCTCCATATAGGAGTGAATTTCACCAGACTCTTTCTTAGAATATAGATGTTGGGTTCCTTACAATTATTTCCTAAAGCAGTTTTATCTGTGCATCTCTCTGAGAGGCTTACCTGACCAACTGTCATTTTATTTGGAATTCTGGGACAGCTCTCAGCTCACTCTAAAGCTGTGTCAATCTTCAGGCACTGTTATTTCTTGATCCTCTTTTATATGAAACTGATTCCCTTTGATACCTATCTGGCATTTTTTTATATAGTTTTATTTTCTTTTGGTGTCATTCCCTGGCAAAAAATATTTTATGTTCTATATCTCTTTTCCCCACTGTGGTACTCCTTTCAGCCCTTACAAACCATTTTTCTTTTCTTATGCATATTATTAAAACAATCTCATATACAATTTCAGCTTATCCCTTTTCTCTTATCATTGTTACAGTCTTTTAACTTCGTTTACTCCTATGTACCACTGTGTTTGTGAGTGTTTTCGCTCCTTAATCTTTGATTACTTTTTGCAGTTAGACATTTTATTACGGTATTTGCTACTGGATGTCACGCTATGTACTACCCTCTAGGACATAATGTTAATGTCCAGAAAGAATTTTTCTCTGTATCTTCTTCCTTCATTTCTTCATCCCATTTCCTTTTACCCAACACTTAAGTGACTTTTCTAAAGCTCCAGTTCAATGTCCTGACTTAGAAGTCTTCCACTTTTAAGATAAAAAATGAAAATAATGGGGCTATTTTTGAACCAGCAACTTCATCACATCTGGCTTTCTGCCAAATTTCATTGATTCTCTTTTAGTTTTTCTTTTTTATTACGTTGTGTGCAAATTCTGCTCATAGTACTATGCCATACTTTAGTGATTCCTTCCTCTTCAGAATTTATATCAAATGGACTGAAAACTGTGATCACTAACTGTCCTTTCACATCTGTGTTGTTGGTTTTGATTAACATTTGGTCAATGTCTCTTTCAAATCATTGGTTCTTCCTGCCGAATTTTTCCTTCATTACCTTTAATTCTCTATTATAGTTGTATCTCCACAATGCTAGACATTACCCGGTGTGTATTTCAAATGTAAACATTTTCCCTTGCATCTTACAGTATTCTCATTTAACATCTTAAGATTTGTACAACACTTATCTTCAGAACATAGCACCAGTGTCTTTATTCCAGGTATGAAGGCAACACCACAGCAGGTATGGTTTTGGCTGAATCGCAGTAAGTAATAAGATTTTTTAAGGTCAGTAAAAGAAAAAAATGCTGAAAAAATTTGGCCCAGTATCTTGAAAACTTACTGAAAGAAGTCTAAGTGTCATTCAACTAATGCACATGCATTCAGTGCGTAGTTAAATGTCCAGTCATGTAGGGTTAAAATCATGACTGTTAACTCTGTTTTTTGTTTTGGTAGCTTAAAACTTTCAAGTGGTGATGTCCAGATTAAACTGGATTTCTTATGCGATACGTAAGAAATGTTTTGTCAGCTCTGACTGCTGAATCTTTCCTTAAGGTCTTTGATCAAGATGGATTAAAAAATCCAGGAAGGATTCTCTTGAAAATAATTTTTAACAAATTGTAAACTTGTATGTGTGTTAACAGAGAGTCTTTGATGGCAGTTCAGCAATCTGGAAGATCTTCTAACAAGCCCTTCTAAGTAAACACCATATTTTGCATTTGGTAAGGGACTGGCTGACACCTCTTCTTGTATACTGTTGTTGTTCTTATAGTATGTTTTTGCCACATCTTTAAAAAACAAGCAGGCCAAGAGCAACATTTGCAACATAAGCAACATTTGCAGAGTTTTAAGAGATTATACAAGGTATATAAGGTATCTATCTGCATGTTCCACACATTGACCCCTAGGGAATTGGAGATTTACTTAACCTCTTGCCTTATATGAAGCTTTCCAAACACAGCTAAGAAAAACAGCAGGTGACTGTGTGAAAGAGACTTCATCTTTATAAAGTCTGCTCAGGAGATTACAAATTCTGAAACAAAACCTCTGCACTTAAAAAATTTTCTGTGGGAACCTAATAGGGAATAAAGAACACTTTGTGAAAAAGGAAAATAAAGGCAAATTTAAATTTGTCTGTTGTCCTAATTAAAAGCAGATGGTGAAACAATCTAGAAAAGAATTATCATTAAAAATAAAATGCACTAGAAAAGTAAAATTATGTTAATAGGATGCTGATAAATTAAAAAGAAAATACTATACATCTACCTGCATTTTGTGTTTAGTTGAAATGATGTCCCATTAAGACCATGAGCAAACCATGCATTCATTTCAAATTCTCAAGGTTAATAAATATTTCAGCAGTATAATACTCCTACTGACTTTGAACATAAAAATTTACCTGTTATATTTACCTGTTATACTATTCTCAATTTCATTGACAAAATGATGTAACTTTTCAATAGTCATAGTTACAAGAATTATGATTTAAAAAGTCAATATTGGCAAGGTATGACTGTCAGTTACTAGTTAAATACTACATTAAATACAGGAAAAAAACACCTATCTTGTTTCTTAGACTTGGATGCTTTGGAATGATTGCTGTTGGAACATGAGCATTGTAGGGGATGATAACTACTACTGCATACAGAAGACATCTTCCTGCACCCTGCATCTTGTAGAAGACTGCAGGAAAGCATAATCAGCATTTTACTGATACTTGCAAAGGAAGTAAGATGAGGAGGAATCATCTTTATCAGATGACCACTCATGTAAAGCTGAATTACAGCAGGATACCACCATTCTGTGTCCTGAACTAAGCCCATGTTCATATATTTGTGAAGGGTCTTCCTAAGGTAGTAATGGAATGATTCCTGTAAATTTTAACAGGGACAACCCAAAGGGCTTTTTGGTTTTTGCTTTTTTGTTTGTTTTTTTCCCCATAGGATCCCTTGGATGGTAGGATGGAGGCCCAAGACAGTCAGGGACTAAAACTGCCACTGAAGAGTGACCAAATAGTAACTCTCATGACACTTGTCCCCAAAAGGTTTGATTTTTATAGCTATGCATTTTTTTATTCTCACAATTCCAAGCTTGTTCACAGCATGCCTGGCATGCAAACTTTACTTCCATGATAGCATATGGGAATTTTATCCTGTCATAAGTGCACACAATTACCAACAGGTATCAGTTTCAGATGATAATCTGGGTCTGGCAGTTGAGAGGCAGCTTCTTAAACTGCCAGTGTGTTCGTCCTCAGGACAGGCTTTGCTTGGACAAATTCTCAGAGCCTTATGAGGCTCATGCACAGTCAAAGCCGTGGTCTTGTTCTGCTCCCTCCAATTAGCTGTTTTATGTGATTTGTGTTTCAAATGAGATGTGCATTGGAGTGATTTCCATGCAGATGTCATGTTTATCGGAATAAGAGCAAGCCATCTATGCATGCTGTCTTCACTCTAATTGCACTTAGAAGCAACAGGTGCTTTGGCTTTTTTGTGAGACTGAGTGCTGATGGCAGAGTGCCAGCAAATGGAGAAGAGGCAAACAGCTATCCACTTCATTATCTCATGGCAGTGGACTCTACCCCCTCCCTATCCGTTTTGCTCATTATCAAATATAACAGGAAAGGAAGATCTGGTTAATCAAAGGAGAAATAACTGCTCAAGCTACAGCCAATCCAGAGTGATCTCTTCTCTTTGTTATTTACAGCATGAGGAGTCCCTGCTTGTCCTGCCCATGTTCTCATTTAATTTGAAATGAGTTTCAAACACCCACAGCAGGTATGAGGGTATAAAAAGAGAAGGAGAGAGGGAAAAAGAATGGAGAGTTTAACAGTGACAGAGAAAGCTGAGGAATGGAAAGATAGCAGGTTCTAGGGAGCCAAGCATTTACGACGGAGGTGGGGTACTTGAAGGAGAAGAGAACCGTTGGCCTTGCAGAGAAGGTAGCACAACGCTGGAGCACTCTTGGCTTGCTATTGAAAACAGAAAGAAACAACAGCCCCAGTGATGTCAAATATCAGCAAGTCAAGTGTTGTTGCTATAGTAATGTGCTGGAGGAAGCAACCTGATATGCATATTTGAGATTTGCTGTAGGATACAATCTATCAATGTTGACCCATGAAAACAAACTGGCTGAAAATCCAGTCTTGCCTAAATCTGTGAATCCACATGGACTATTGTTTCTTGTATGACTGTGTACAGCTTACCCTTTATCCTCCACATTATCAGAAGAGAGGTAAGAAAGTAGGAGGCACACAGACACGGCCTTGGGGAAACTCACTCCTCTTGCATTTGTAGCACCAGTAACATATATTGTTTTCACCTTGTTCCTCTCTTGTTATCCTCTCCATTGTGCATTCTCACTGCTATCAGCCCATTATTCTCCAGCCTACCTTCTAACCCTCTGATTCATTGAGTGTTTGTTACTTTTTGATAGCAGTGATGTCCCTCTTTGCTACGGAGTCACTTTTATTGCACCCTTTATCCTAATCAACTCCTCCATTTTTCACAGTCTTTCTCACATTTTCCAAATTTCATTTTTCCTACTGATTGACTCCCTCCTTCCCCTCCAACTAATCTTGTTTCATTTTTTTTCCTTCGCTGTGAAGAAGACATTGCCAAAATGTCACCTCTAATCTTGTTTCCCATTTCTAGCATGTAATTTATTAATCCTCTCTCTCCCTTTTTCCCTTTTATTGAGCAGCCTACATGCTAATACAGCTCAAGTTTTATTTTCAGATTGTCAAATAAATAATTTCACAAGTCTTAAGAGTAGGGGAAAAATAAAAAAGAGCTTTGAAATAATGATCACCCCTATCTTTCTGCTGAGGCATTTGCTTTTAGATCTATACAAATCACTTTATTCAGGGATGATATAGCTGTCCCATATCAGTTAAATTAATTATTGGATAGGGTATTTAAGGAACTTAGGTGAAAAGCCAACCTTTGTCTGATTGATAAAGAACCACTACATAAAACCTTAGTATTACTATAACTCTGGTCTCTTAAAAATAACATTCCTCCCCCAATCCTTAATTCTGTATTGCTGTTGGGTGGGATTTGGGGGGGGGAGGGGCTTCTCACTTAGGTTTTAATAAGAGTTTTGATTGGCATCTTGCATTGGTAGGCTGATAGACTTTTTCTGGCTCTGGTGAACACTTTCACTGGATCTCTAAGTGAAAAGGAAAGAGAAACCTGTCACTTCTTTTTGAGCAGAGATGAATGACCATAAAATACAAGCACAGTTTGGTCTTGGTGCCAGGCCCGCTTTAAAGTATAATATTATTTTTACGGATAGATTTTCTACCATTGCTGTGTTCAATGGCAAAAGAATCATTACTCCCCGATTTATCAGCTACACTGTCCTCACGGAGCTTAAGACACTACGCATGCGCTTCTCACTTTTTGGCATGTTTCTTGTGACTTTTAGTCTTTTTATCAGAGGTGCTAACTTTGCTGTAGGAGATCAAGGAGTGTGTAGGGTAGATGCACTGCGCTCTTTTTCAAATTAGATATCTAATGTATCCTTCTGTGACTGCAGGGTAGTTTTTTTATACTGCACCAATCTGGCAGCATCAATGCAAGCATTTAGTCAAATATTTAATGTAATTTTCAATAGCAAATGTAGGTCCATGCTAAGGTCTTCTAAGCATTACCCTTCCCGAAACCTGGTTCCTTGCCTGAGAGCACAATTTTCACCTCCCAAGATAGGTATCCATGTTCCCAAAAATGCATGGACTCATAATGCACAGGGAAGGCCTGTTCAGGAGATTGTTTGCATTTTCTATGCTAGCCTAGCGTGTAATGAGGGCAGGCAGGTAGAACTGCAGCTCTGTGGTCAGAGATGGATGTCATCTTGTGCCTTAGGATTATCAGCGCTAAACCTTGCCACAAAGTTCAGCACTCAGTCAGGATTAGCTGCTTTTGTAACCCAGGTTGTGTCAGTTTCCATGGAATAAATGGGTTTAGAAAGCAAATGGTGTAAATATGACTCTATCACTGAGACAGTTACGCAGTTACACACATTAATATCTGTTAGTGTCCAGCTTTTGCAGAAGTATTAATATCACTGATGGGCAGCTGAGCGTCTGCATGTGCAATAGCCATAGATAAAGGAAGATACATACCATGCCAGGCAGGTAAGTCCAGTGTTTAAGTACCTTTGAGACTGCAAGATCTTTCTTGGTTGCTGATTAACTCTGTAGGCACTTAAATTCTAGAAATGTTTGTACACGATCCTCTGCATGCAGATTCGAGCTCACTCTGCCTTCAGGACAGCCCGTGTAGCTTCAGTTAGCACAGCACCAAGGTGAGCTACTAGGCTTGAGAAAGAGTTTACTGGCTCAGGTTTAATGCTGCACTAATGTGACTACGTTACCTCTGGTGGCCTTCGAGTAACGGCAGAGCAGGCTCGTCTCTGCAAGGAAGTTACTGTATAGACACTGAGCCTCTCTCCACCCATTACACTCTCCAGGTATCCATTTCCGTTTCTGGGGACATCCAAAGACACTCCATTTTTGACAGTGCTAAATTTCTGGGTATTTTGCTCTTGTTTAATCCTGTTAACAGTTTACATTGCCTGATTTACCTCACTTGTGTGGGCCTCAATGGACAGTGAGTCTTGGAAGGAACCTTCAGCATCAATGTATTGGCCTGACACAAAAGAGACAGGCTGGCTGATCGGTGGGAGAAGCAGCTTTTGCCATCCAGCCTAGAACATTTGTTGTTTTGGAGACTAAATTTCTAGGATCGGGATTAGAGGATTAGAGGCAGGAGTAGGTTAGCTTTGTGTCACCTACATGAGTGCCTGAAACATCAGGTATAGAACATTTGGGGGCAGGACTTCATCCCAAGCTGTTTAAGCTATATTACATTAACCACATTTACCTTATTACATTTACATGAGTTATAAAGCATTTAAAAATGAACTTGGGGCAGCAAATGTGAGCTAGCAGTTTCCTTTCTCATGCTAGTGCTCTGCTCATTAGTCAGTCACTCACTTGTGCTCTTTCCTCTGATTCAGTGGTCAGGTAAGTACTTCCTACAAAATGAAACAGCTTCAACAGGAGCCACAGAGATGCAGTTTGGTGCTGTAGTCAGTGCTCAGGAGAAAAGCAAGGGAAGCAGGGGAAGCTTCATGTTTTATATACAACCCGATACAGCAGACATGGTCTCAGAACGATGCCTGCCTTGGTCCTGCATGTGAGAGATGAAATACCCAACTTGTACATCCCAGCATGCTGAGATGTGAGCGGTGTGCCTAAGTACTTGGTATTTGCAATATTTAGGCAAACATTCTCAAAACCAGTCAGTTTGTTAAGGACTTGGTGAAAACGTAAAGGTTTTAGATTATTCCTGGTTAATGGAGGTGTTAGTTTACAATTTTGTGGCTAAAATGGCAAGGTCTTTTTATAGCCCTGCTACAGGTGTTTAACAAGGGTACAGTGCAGGCCACATTTCACTCCTTCAGATTTCCGAGTGACAGTGACAGTGACAGTTGACAATTCATGCCCAAGTCTGGTGGCTTAGATATATCATACCTTTTTCATTCCAGTGGGCTGGAAGCCTGAGTGCCCTACTCAGAACTGTTGTTTGCGCTAGACACCAGGTCACTTGGGAATTAAGTACTAATTATTAAAGTCTTTCTGCCTTCCTAAAGTAATTTGTTTTTTTCATCCCACATGTGAGTGGAGATGCAGTGTGAAATTTTTCAGACTGGATAGATTCTAAAAGTAATCCCTTCTGCAATATGACAGATCACATGGAGCTGGGAAACAACTGCAGATCATAGACATATGTTGTATTTAAATATGAGCAATCAGAAATTCATGGACACTGTTATAGATGTTCTGCTTTCGGGAACAACAACAGTAAGGAAGACTGCTACTTAAAGGAAACGCAAGTGTGCTCCAGTGCCAGAAAAGTAAAAATCAACAAGCATCACAACCTGGTATATCTATCTGCTGCATTACTGACATGTACAAATAACGAAGAGCTCAAATGCTCACTACCAATATCTGTTACCTCCTTGCAAATGTGACAGTTTTCCCTGCCACTGTTTGTCAAGCTACCATGAGTTGCATTCATATTCCATATGGATACATATTTTTTCTTTGTTTTTCTTTGACATTAATGCTCTGGCAGAGCTTTCCAAGTAGTAAAGCAAGGAAATTAACTTACATTTGCTGGCTTGCTAAAGTAAATTAGCTACACTTTTAACTTTCTGTGGTTTTTACTCTGAATGGGAGAAGCAATAAAAATGAAATAAGGCTAATCACTGTTGTTCTATGGTTTTCTCTGTGGTGTGTTAAGAGGAGAAGAACCCATAACGAAAACTCATGAGTTCATATCTGCTTAAAACAGGTCTCTAATTAGCTTCTATAATCGATCTCCCTGCTCTAGCAGGTGAACCAGGTAATTACCTTGTTTATACTGTAGGTGAGTCACAAAATGCTAGATAGCTTTCTCTGTATCTTTAAAAGATAATGCATTGTAACAAGTGCTCCCAATATGAATGAACCACTGTCATAACCCATACCATCTGTTTCACACGCAGTGATGTGAGATCTCATTTTATTCTTTGTTACAAAGAGCTCTAGACATCAAAGAACTGTCCCTTTGACCGCTGTCTCAATCAAAGGATTTTACCTAGACAAATCTTTACTTCCCATTACGATTTCAGTGCTGCAGAATATCAGGTGTTTCCTGGTATGAATAGGAGGAATCCAGTCACTGGTGCTTTTTTTAAGGGCCAAATCTTGTCGCTGTTCACTTCCCATGGGCCTTTTGAGTAGCACGGAAACTCCAAACTCAGCAGTTAATTAGGGGTTAGTTACTTAGGGCCTGAGGTTTTAGAGACAGACTGTGGTGCACTATACAATGTATGTCTTTTATTCACTATGATGTGTCTATCTGTTACCTTCCAGAAGGTGAAGTAGAGTGATGTTGGCTAAATGCATGGTTAGGATTAAGTTGATATATCGAGCGCACTATCTCAGTATGTTTAATTGCTCATAGCAAAATCCCTAAATCTTCTCTATTCTCATGTTACTCAATTTGTGCTTTATTTACATAATACAGATATTTCTCTTTCTTGCAGGTTGTCTCATAGTAAGCTCTACAAAGAATAATCCCTTTTGACAACCTTTAAAGGGTCACAGCCGTATTTAAAGCCTATGACCACTAGCACTAATAATGGTGTATTTGCAAAGAGAGGACATACAGTGCTGTTCTTCCTAGTATAATGTGGAAGTGTTTCATCTCTTTTGTACTTGAGAAGAGGCTTCTTGCTTGAGGTGAATGGCTGAAATATGAGACTACATGTTTTCCGTAATCATTAAAACAATGGTATAACAGCTTCTCCCCAAGCTAAAAATAATCCTGTCATAGGCATGCCCCTTTTCCTCTTCTCCTTGATAACTGAATTCAAAATTCCCATAAATAAGGTCTTTTTCTTTCATTTTTCATAGACTTGTCCCTAGAAAATTTAGTTTCAAGGTCTTTTATTTCTGTTTCTAAAGTAATTATCCTCTGGGCCTCTTCCTTTCTTCCTGGTATGATGCTAGACTAATTATTCTTCTCCTAATGAATGCCTGAAATGGATCCCATATGGTGGCATATGTGCCTTCAGATGGAAGTTCGTTTGAATAAAATAAGAAAATTCTTCTCTTGGGGCTTTCTTAAATTTTTCATTCTGTAACAATGATGAGTAAAATCTCTGTCTTGGGGATAGATGCAGCCAACTTGTTTTCTATTACACTTTGAGCTTTCTCTGAACTGGAGATTTCCATGTCTATCTCTCTTGCTATGGCCATCCACAGCTCTTACTCCACATTGTCATAAAGACTGCTTGAATGAATCAAAGCATCATTACATTTTGTCTGAAAACCATTTTTATTTCCTTAAAAAATACTATGTGTATTGTTACTTCTCTCACAGTTCTTTGTCACCTTTCTCTAGACCTACCCTACAGCATGCAATGCTCCTTTTTATTTTAGGGCTTAATCCACACACTGACTAGAAATAAGAGACTAATCACAGTTTATTTCTTTGCATGCGATGACTCAAACCCACAGTTCCCAGCAGAATTACTGAGTATTCCGTGGTGCATGTCAGTCTTCGTATCTATATGAGAACAAGTACATTAAATGCATAAATGTAAAATGAAGGTCTTAAGGTCTCAGCATTGGAAGCACTGCACAGGCAGTGACAGCACCAGAAGGAATGACTGCTACCTATTTTTGGAAATGCAGCATAAATTTACACTGCACTTGGTTTCCGATCACCTTTCTGAAGTATTGGTAAAATATCCAATGAGACCTAATGCTGCCTCTTTACCTTTCTCTAACATGATAGAGAAGTTATAATTGCAAATTATTATTTACATTGTAGTAGACCGTAGAAGTCCTGGTCATGAATATATACAACCTTGTGTTGAGAGCTGTGCAATGGAGAGTATTTTCACCAGCTTTAAAATCAGGTAAAAATAGGGTCATTGATATTATTTTTTGCAAGCATATATAAGTAAAACAAGTCACATAGATACATTACGCTTACATAAAACAAATTAAAATATGTAAGACATTCCAACTCTGCCATCCAAACTGTTAAGAAATTCTAGGCAATATTGTAGTGAATGAGTAAGATTGCATCTTCCAATTATGGAGGTGATGCTAATGGCTTGGATCAGTGTGAAGCAGGGTTGTGATGTGATACTGCTGCATAAAAGATATGCCAAAATGGAAATATTTGTAGACAAATGAAAGAGAAAGTGAAATGCTGTTTTAAAAAACACTGATTCTGCATAAAGTTATTTTAGTAGTGTATCACTTGAATCATGCTAATCGCTTGTGAAAACATAATCATTTTATCTGATGTATGTATTTGTTCTTGCTTTCAGAGACACAATGGGGAAATACTGTATTGATTTTCATTAGAACATTTGATCCCAAGTTGATAAAGGACAGTAACTAACCGTGTCACTATTAATATCGAGCTCTACTTGGATTTAAAAAAGACCTTTAGCAATGTGTGACTCTGCAGTCAGGGAGAATGTTAGAATAGGAGAAAATGTCTGATTTTAAGAAGTGCTATGAGGCCCTAGTTACTGTTTAAATGGAAAGAGTGTTTGCCTCTGGGTGGTCTCAGCCTGAGTGTATCAAGCCAACAGCTTTGCAAAATACATACTGTACTTTTGTGAATAAGCTTATGTTTTACTTGCTGGCAATTTCTTGTTTTGTTTTTGCTTCTATGAATAATTGTTAGCATTCCAATAACCCAGCTCAAGCTTTAAAATAACAAACCACCAAACAGTTCTTAGCTCCTCTAACAAACTTTAAGCTTGCAGATTCTTGTAAGGCATAATCCTTGATTTGGATTTGCTCTGTTTTGCTCCATTTTGTCCTATTCTGTACAGAATTTTCTGATACACTTGTGAAGATTTAACAGACCAAACCTGGAAGAGTCCCCAGTGACCTGTTCAATAGCTTGTGTCCTCAACCTGACCTTCAATCACTCACTACAAATAACCAAGGGAACATAAACCATTTTAGGGGGTAATAATTCATCTTTTGCAGAATAGGTGGTTTCTTTTCTTTCACTGACTCAATGCAGTGACCATACAGCATGCTTAATTCATAGTTCAGACAGGAGTTTCTTGTTCAGCTTTCTTATTAAAGTCACAGTGTCATTTTCTGACAGGGCAGTATTTGCATATATAAGCTTGATGAAAGATCAGTAACCAACAGGGCTAGGGGAAGGGGTCATTTCTTATCCGTATTTCAATACTGGTTGTTTTTCCTGCTGAAAGTTGGTTCTGAACACCCTCTTTAACAAGATATGCTGCTGAAGGTAATAAATAACTCTGGGAATCTGGGCAGCAGTAGCTTTTCTTAGAAAACCAAAGCTTTCAATGTTGGCTACTTAAAGTTAGGCCCCTAAATTCATTGTTAAGTACCCAAAACAAATTGCTATGATGATGAAAAATTCCACTTAGCCACAAATCTAATTTTGACAATGTGAGCTGTGAGTACTCAGAGCTTTGTAGAAGCAGACCACTTTGATCTATGTAATCAGATTTGGCATTTTGTCTTTACTTAGGACTATCTAGGAGCGATGTTTCAGGAATATTGTTGAGGCGATGTCGTTCAGGCAATATCAAGTGCAGGACACTGTCATTTTCTTGACAAGGTTAGAAACTTTCTGTTCTCTTCCCAAGTCAAAGTTTTTTTCACTCTTTGAGCCCTAGAGCCAGGAATTTCAGTAGATCCCTGTATCAAGAGGACAGGTGCAAACTCAGCAATACTCACATGCTTCATGGCACAAGGTCTGACCCAACATTTTGGGGCCAGAATTAGGGAACCATGATGGCATTCAAAGTGCACATAGATGTCTGGTGTGACCTACAGAATTACTTGAGCAGAATGTAAACTGGGGAGCAGGATTCCACTGCCTTTCAGCAGGAGTGGATTGCCTAGTCTGCACTATTCATTTTGAAAATGCCGTGGGGACAAGAATCAGAAGAGAATCTGATATTCATACCTTTGATACATCTGATATTGCAGGAGTAATTTTCAAAAACCAATCAAGTTCTCTTGAAAACTAGGTACCAGTTTTACCCACTGTCAGGAACCCACATTATTTACTTAAATAAATTTCTTCCCGTGGAATTGGCATAACCTTGTTTCTGGATAGAAACTTTCTACCATCCAGCCTAAATTTATTTCTTAGCACTTGAGCAGGGTCTATTCTGCATCATTATGTACCTAAACCCCTTTAGGAATCTTGACTTTTGTGCTTTCTATCATAAAAACCCAACAAACTACATACTGGAGTTGCTTTGCCTGCTACAGGTATGGCAGGTCACTGAGGCACAATGTAATCACCTCCATCGAATAAAACTCCATCATATGATAAAGAAGAAAGAAAAACTTAATGTGCTGGGTGTTATGAGCCCAGGGAGAGAATGAAATGGAGAAGGTCCTACTGTTTACCAATCCCATTTCATTTAATAGCACTCTAATGTAGTGACATAATTATACCATACTAATAAGTTACGAGCTCTTTCACAGCTCTGTAGCTACAATAAGGTCTTCTAAATTTTACTGCTTCTTTCCCGTAACTGGTCATCTGCTGTCTGTTGTCACCTGTTAAGAAGCATAACAAGACAATAAATACAAAGAAGAAAAGAAATGTGAAAAGCTCCAAGCAGTGCTTGCAAGCACCCTTGCAGATTTTGTCTGACAATTTATATTTAAAAATTAATCCAGAGCACCCCCACAAAAAATCTATTTTACTTGTTTAACAAAATAGAGTATTGATTTGCCAAAGCCTAAACAAAGCAGCCTACATGATTCATTGATCAAGAATTTGGGCTCAGTCCATGTGATCATTAAGTTCTTTGTCAGATGTATTCATTTATTCATAAGCTTTGTTTATGGCAGGTCCTTTTCACTGGCTCCTTTCAAAATAACAAAACCCAAATGCCTTCTCTACCTCCATTTCACTGCATACAGAAGACAAAACAGAAGGTGCTATCAACTTCAAAGATTTTATGAGCCTTTTGAAGAATCCAGGAACTCTAGAGGCTTTTATATAAGTCCAGGCTTCAGTATTATTTCGGAATTGTACATCATGAGTATAAAATTCTCCAAAGAAAGCAACCCCTTGTGCTGCCATGTGGGGAACCTAACCAAATTTGAGAAAGTCAGTAGTTAAACTATTAGGAGCTCCATATACCTTCGTACTGTCGTTCAGGAAATGCTGGTTGTTTGACGTAAAGCCATTGTTTTGGTGGACTGTTGTTGCAATAAAATATGTCTGTTGGAAATTTCTGATGCACAGGTAAAAGGATTATAAAACAGTATCTGGTTAAAACCCATGCCTTAATCACAAATCAAAACCTTTTAGCTTTTTCTCAGTACATTCTCTGTGGTTTAAAGTAAGCAAAGCAACGAGAAGCAAAAGAGTTCTGAATTCTGTTTTTTGAACATGGTACTGTTTTAAATTCCAGACTTTACTGTGCTGTATAGCTTAATAGTAGGCAGGAGATACTAACAATGAAAAATGAGTCCTTATAATCAATATCTGAGTATTTGCTGCACGCCATTAATCCTGTATCAAAAAGTAACATCACAGTCATGAAGAAGTTATTATAGGGTAAAGCAGGGTATGATCTTACATGGAGTTAAACAGCCTGTGATAACGGACAGAGTTCAGCATCTTCCCTGAAACACAGGCACGTTAGGTAACCCCTCAGTGGAAGCTGGATAAGCTCTACTGCCTTTCCCTTGAGGTGCTATGGGTTAAAGGCGTACTCAGAGACAGTTACCTCAAAAGAGCTGGCATGTTCACTCACTTACCTTGTCGTAATTCCACTGTAAGCCTATCTCCTTAGTGTGCAGCTGTCAACCTTTTAACATCAAAAATGAAAATAGTGGGAAAAGAAGACGAAACAGTTTGTGATTTTTTTGGTCCTGTTTAAAGAAAGAATAAAGTAGTCTCACTCTCAGTAATTTATACAACTGAAGTCTAATTTGCATGCTGGATGGGCTACAATGCAAACTACGCAATACAGTCTGACTTCGGGAGCCTAGGTATCTCTGAGGATGTGGAGTTACGACTTTCTGTGTATCTACAAATTCCTGCAAAGATGGTAATGGAAATCCCTCTGTATGAATCAGGACATCACTGAATAAATAGCATAAAGTACTATGGCAGTAGGAAATACAGGCCTCATCCAGAACTGTGAGGAAGATGGAAGTTTTTTCCACAAATTGTATGCAGTGGGTTTTGGATTAGACACCAAGTCTGTAGCTGGTACACAGTTGTGGTGATATGGACAGGGAATTTACTAGCTCAATTTTTATACATTTGGTTGGGAGAAATGAACTTTATCCTGACCAAACTTAGTGTGGATAACTTGGTCAAAACTTCTGAATAATAATAAGTAAGTGAGTTGAGTGTACCTCCATGCTGGGTAGCCATTTGAAACCTCAGTGACACATTCTCTCCCAGAAAATTTTGGGGGCCCCTCTTAAAAACAGTGAACTTGTAAACATCTCATGCTGAACTCAAGCATTTTTTATCAGCTATAGGCTGATTTTAGACTTAACTCTGGAGTAACTGCTGATTTAGTACCAACAATGGAACAGAGAACAGAATCACACATTGCCCAAGGCAAAGTCCTCGCACAGTCTGTTCTATTATCAATAAAAGTCACAAACCTTTTCTGCAGTGAGAGCTCATTACAAATATTTTTATGCTCTGCAACATTCATTTGATTGAACTTTTCTTCTTAAATTTAACCTATTTACATTGGACAGAGACAGTCATGTATTATGAGCAATAAAAAATACGACATCATCAATATGTACGGTGTATTCTCTGCATATACAAAATATATACACACACATATATGTATTAACTGCTCAAGCAGGCTCAGAGAACAGAAAAAAAATAACACATTTGCTTAATAGTAATGCTATATATGTATATATACATTTTTCTTTTAGCAACATATTTGTACCATGCTTTCTTTCAGTTTAAGATTGAATATGTGCCTCAAGAAACAGGCTTTAAATGGATGCACACTAGCTGGCTACAATGGGTAATTTCATTTAGGCACAGAATTACAAAGTAGCCATTTTTAACTTCAACTAGATTACACATTTACTAAACCTTCCATAAATCCATCATTTGGCTGAGTCACATTGAGAATTGTTTTAAATAAATCTATGTGAAAATTAAATTTAAGTTGAAAAGCAGCAGGAAAAAGATGTATAGTAAGTACTTCATTTGTTGTAATGGGACTGTTTGGAAGGAATACAAATGCACTTCAAATTGTAAAGAGCATAATTATTTTTCTTGAGAAGCTGAATGAAATAGGGCAGCTTCTGCCTATACAATAATTTGATATGAATTATCCTCATAAAATTCAAGTTGTATTTTTAAAATTAAGTGTTTTCTTGGTGTATAGGAAATTTCCAAATGAGTTCTCCTTTCCCTTCCTTTATTAAAATGGCCAAAAAGAACATAGGAGTTGTCTTAGCTGGTTGGACCTGTAGTTCAG
Source organism: Astur gentilis (assembly GCF_929443795.1). Taxonomy (NCBI): domain Eukaryota; kingdom Metazoa; phylum Chordata; class Aves; order Accipitriformes; family Accipitridae; genus Astur; species Astur gentilis. The sequence continues at coordinate 36,512,497 of NC_064886.1, read as the reverse complement.
CTTCTGCATTATACTACTTTTGGCAGTGGACACTAACAGATGCTTCACAGAAATTGCAAAAACCCATTTATTATAGAAACCAGTGTGGGAATGATGGGGGCGGATGGGACATGAAGGGCCTGGGCAAAACCTTAAACCTGAAACAACCTTAAAGAGGTCACTCAGTCCATCACCCTGCCCCAGTAATCCACTGAGAGGGGACTTTTCATTCTAACCCCTGACAGTGAATCTTCATTTCAGGGTCTCTCTCCCTTTCTCTCATGTCTAACAAAACTGCAAATGTGCATATTATCCACACACTGTCTAATCCTTTTCAAATGCTATATGACATTAGTGTATTATAGATAACTGCAAAAGATCTGGAGTGCTGTGTAGTAAATAAATTTATTGCGAATAGGTAATTGCTGGGATTCTGAGACATTTTGTATCGCTCGGTTTTGGTTGGGAATATCAGCAGGAAGGAGGATATCATTCCAGACAGCCATCCATCAGGTGACATTTAGGAGCTCTTAAGAAAGAACTGTTAAGAACTGTTAGATTTAATGACTCTACCTCCTTTTCCAGACAGCCTACGAAACTTGTTCTGACAAAAAATGATTAAGGACTCCCCCCACAAAAAAACAAACAAAAAAAAAAAACCAAACCAAAACAAAATGGCAATATTTCAAGTAGGAGTTATTTAAGAAGAGAGAGGGCCAGTCTTTGCTGCACAGTGGAGCACTGAGCAGCTATGCAGGAGCTGCTTCCAGAACTTAAAGCAGTATGTTTACATCAACATGGTGCTGGGATGCCTAATGTGTGCCGCTGAGAGGCAGATGGTCTTAGCTCAGAGCTAGCTCTGTGCTACGACAGCAATAAGCCGTTTGGAGTTTGAACTAGTATACTCCACAGTGCAACACAGTGCTGTATGAAAGTACCAGCTCAGGTTAATGTTTCTTCATCTGCTTATTGGCTCTCCTTGTGAAGTCTGTCACAGGGGAACCAGGGTAATGAACTTAGGGTATCTGAAGTATACCTACTCCCTACCAATGCTTAAGCCAGCATTTAACATACACACACACCCACACACCCATTTTCTGTCTTTTTTTTTTCTTTTTTTTTCTTTTTGTCTTTAAAGATTTATGCCCACAGCCAAATGCCAAATAAAGAATACTTTTCTTCTAAAAATATTATTTTGGCACTGACCCTCCTCCATGCATAAGACTTTTTTGTGGAATTTAACCTCTGGGGTAAGAATGATTGATATCCTGTGTATCGTAGCCCAGGGCCTGGTCTAAAAATGAAAAAATTGTAAACTCCCCTCGAAGGAGCCCTGTGAGATAGGGATATGCACTGGACAAGAGAGTCACAGATGTAGCTAGCTGTTTAACCAAGATACTATATCATGAATGACAACGGACAGTTACACTGTACATTGATAAACGGTTAGCTTTTGTGGGTTTGAAGTGCGCTTTGTCGCCATTAGAAAGTTTAAACAAGGATTTTTGTTTTACTGTGTCTGTCACCCATAATTCTGTATACTTCCATCATCCTCACTTTCCTGTATCACAATTATGTTATTTACCCTTTTTGAGACAGTTCTGATCTCTACTCTGTGTGTGGATGATGACATACCTCTGGTTTGATACAGTGTTAATTAAATACTCTTTGGGTTCTTTTCTTAAGAGAGACAACACTAAACTCTTTAGAGACTTTGGCTTAAAATAAAAATTGTGCCAAAGAAACTGCATGCATTAAATGCCTACTTTATAAAGTAAGTAACTGCCTTTGGAAAAGAAACAAATGCAAATTCTAGTTACTGTGCTTGAAAGAGGTGACAAGAATAAGTGCCAGCAGCTTGGCTCCTGTTGCTGCTTTATTGTCACAAATTGTTAGTTACATTTGAAAATTATGGATCTCTCTCATTGTGAAAGTTGTGTCTGCCAGTTGGTGCCTGTACAGTAGAGTGGGTTTACCCAATTAGCAGAATTTCCCATGCAGGACCCAGAATAGCTGTGTGTGCATCCTAAATGTTACCACAGCTGAGGCTCATCCTGGGACTCTGGTGGTCTGAAAACAACTGATTTACCAGGTGAGCTCAAGGCAGAAGAAGCTGTACAAAGCACGTCTCAGTGGAAGTCAGCCTTGGCACATCTAATCTAGCTATATTTGTCTATAGTTCTCTCTCTCTGACAGATATAGTCTGCCCCAATCACAAACACACTGTGCAGCAGACAGAACAGTATTTTTAACCCCAGTGCACTCATGAAGTGAAATAGGTCATGGAAACAATGACATTTACGTGCTACTTGTAATCTTCATCATGGGCCATCTCAAGCTATTTGCATCTCTCTTCTGGCACTCAACCAAGTGAAACTCACCCTGTGTGGAGCTGTGTACTATTCAAGCCACATCTAAGGCTCATACTAAGATGATGGGAGTGCTATCAGGTAACTGCTTTATGGGAAAAACATCTGAGGGACTGAAGAGACTGATTTCATGTAAGTGTTCAAAGTAAAAGAGGAGGCATGAGTGGAGAAAGAGCAGTCCTGAGAAAACACGAGCTTAACTGCAGTTCTTCATCTGCCAGTGGACTGAATTGCATGTTCCCTATTTTGGGTTTCATTAAACAGTGGAAACCTATTACGGCAAAGTATCCCATCAATAATGCAGGGCTGTGGGCCTTGCCCTGTCTTTTTGCCTTGTTGCTGTATATAGATTTCTGCATTTTTCTAGTGCAGGTAAGTAGACATGCTACATTTCCAATTGAATCACAACCTAGAGATTAATCTGAACTTCAACTAAAAGCTATTATGATAGAATGCATTACAGAATAATATGTAATGAAGGACTATAACAAAAACTTGAAGTATCTGCCACCTTTATAAATAGATGGACAGAATGTTATCGTTTTTTAAAAAAAAGGGGGGGGGAGGGGAACCCCCAACAAAAAAAAAACATTTTCCCCTAACTATAGTAATTCACATCTTTTCCCTTCCTTTAAATAGTAGGTAGGGTTTGTAGGTAAGTTTTTGTTTCTCTACTAGACAGTGGAAACGATGACTTCTTTATACAGAGAAACAAAGTTGCTATAGCCCTCCTAATCAGTGTTTTGATGATCTACAGGTCATGGCAGACACTGCTTTATTAATTGGTCTCAAGTTAACAAAAACAGCTTTGTTCACAGAGCAATTCTAATAATAAGAGAGTGCTGGGAAAATGCTAAACGTATCAATAGCCGTCACTCTTATTTTAATGGCTTGAGGAGCATCCAAATATATCTAGATGAGTTTGAAAAAAATGTGATTAATGTTATTGTAGTTGACCTTCACCACTATAAGGCAGTCATGATCTAAATATTTAATAACTCTGCTTCTTTAATATTTTGTCTTTCATTAAAATTAATTTCTAATTTATCGTATGTATATAGTATGACATAAGTCCTATCCTGTAATGATCATCTGAGTGCTAGGCAGTATAAAATGTCAACATAGTCTATTTAGAAATAATGTATTTTGTATTGTGCATGTCTCTTTAAGATTCCTTTTTTTCTTCTTCTTTAAAAATATATATATAGTTCATTCTGATATTTTGGTTCCTAAAAACTTCTAAATATAATTTTTCCTTTAAAAATAGACACAACAGAAAAACTCTTTAAATGGGGATAAATATAAAATGGGATATAAGACATTTTGATTGAGCAATATGACATGCAATGCAATTATTATGTAATTAAGGTATTCTGGGAGGAGGGGAAAGGTTTTTCTGCTCAAAACATTTCCCTTACGTACTTCCCTAAACTGTGTTTTGATTTGTCTCTTGAATGTTTTTGTGGTTAAGATACCAAACCAAGCTATTCATTATTCATCCACATCTAGATCTGGATGCTCTGGATGCAAGCAGGGACCCCCAGTTTAAACAGATCTTAATTGTCCTATACTTTCCATTATTGATCAGTTGCATTTGTTACGTTTTGAAGAATCACTGTTAACTTTTACATGCCCCGCGTCTCATTTTATGTAGTTAAACATGGGCTCTAAATGAGCACTTCCATTTGTGGCATCTGTTGTTTCCCTCTCCAGCCACCCTGTATGTCCCTCCTGCTGGGAGAACCTGAGCTGACACAGTTGCTGCTGGCAGTGTCACTGTCTGCTTTTCATCCAGAAAAATGAGTTCTGTGTCTTAAACACCCTAAAGGAGGCTGAATTGGATGCTTTATGTCATTCTGCATTTTACTCAAGCAGCAAAGGTTACTCCTTCTCTATTCCCTTTCATACTAGCGAGCATATTACTCAACAGCAGTATTTCAGAAAGGCTCTTATGGGAAATGGGGTGAATGAGATCAATGCAAAATTGCAAAACCATGTGATGCAGCATTCCAGAAGCATTGATTTTACTAGGAAAACTGTATGCTGAGTTACGTGTCATTTTCAGCATCAAGGACCCTCTTTCCTGTTGTAAAATTTCTCATTTTCAAGGATGTAATATAAAAAGGGCTTCTGGATGCATTTCATTTGGATATATAAGAAAACAAGGCATATTTAAGCGTAGATCTCAGCAACACAATGATTACCTGTATTTCTTGGAGACAAGCAAACCTTTATTGTGGTCAGATACTACTGACAAAAAACAGAGTATCAGGGATTCTTTGGTTGTGCTCCTTCACCCACAGGGTGAATCTGAGGATCCATGGATCCACTTGAATTTTAAAAGCATCTTTGCTTTATGTAAGAAAACAGTGAGCTGTCTGACCATGATTTGTTCAACAGTATGTGCTCTCATTGGGTATACTTCCCACCTCCTTGGAGTCTGTGAAAGGATAGCAGTGATCACTGTGTTAAGCACTTAGTAATAGAAGCTTAATAAATTACTTCCTATCAGGTGAGCTGCCATAATAGAACAGTTCATGTGTGTACTCTAGCCTGCTCCCTTCCCCATGTAAAATGCAATAGTCTGTTACTCTGAGCTTTTCCCTAAGTTGTATTAGCTCAGAAGCAGGAAAGGCTATTAGTGAGCACACGAGCCATTACTAACAGCTATGAGATTCAGTTGGTGCACAGTAACTTCTTAGACCAGTGTAGCTCAGTTAAATATCTGAGCCCCATGACTAGTTTTGGAAATGTATGTCTTTGGAAACCTACTCTCCCCTCAACAAAAAAAACCCCAAACAACCCAAAACAGATTAAAGAAACTTTCAAGTTTCTCAAACCTATTAAATGCTGTTGTTCTCAATTTATTCAAATTAATGTGAGGCAGCTTGGCACATTTAAAGGGCGTAAAATGAGGTTGGAGGTTTGAGCTCTGATACACTTGACATACTTTGTTATGATAGGGAGGTTTTGCTTCATAGAAGTTTAATTGCCCCTCATGCAACAGTGAGGATAGACTTTCTAGGTCAAGGTCAAGATTCATAGGTACCAAATCAAAGAGCCTTTCTCTGAATTAGTTCTTGCCCTAAAGACAATAAAATACATTTCTGGACCGCACATGGGAATGCTACTTGCAAAGACCAGATTCTATTTTCTCCATTACTACTAAAGAACGGAACTGTTCCAGCACAAAATGCTCATTTTTAATTTCATGAGAAGTTTAAATTGTGGTATGAAAGAATACAAGAGTGACAATCAGTGGTAACTCTTTATATCCGGTTCTCAGAACACAGCGGAGAGCAGGAGGTCTGTTTTGAATTACTTCCCGTATTTTAGGGAATCTGAATCTACATTTTTCCTCCCTCCCAGGAAAGTGTCCTAACCATAGGATTAGATTGTAAAGGAGTGCATCTGCTCCCTAATTAGTATGTTATGCAAAATAAACTGCTTCCCTTAAAAAAAAAATGAGAAAAATGCTCTCTCACAGGGTGCAACATACAGTGGTGATGAAGCACTCTCCAGAAAGACAGATAAGGATTTGAATTTGAATTTCAATTCCCTGGATAGAAGAAGCTGTGAACTGAAGTACCCTACCTCTTCAGTGAGTAGTTTAGCTACTGAGATAAATGAGGGTAGAAGAAGAAACATCTACTTTTTAGCTATCTGTCTAAAAGAAGGAAATTGTCCTTATTTTTTCAAAAGAAACCCTGAAGGTTAGCATTTCCCCCTACCTTAAGTCTACAGAAGGAAGTGTTATTTGAGACATACATGATGCTTCAGGTTTCCAAATGGGTACTTTAAATGGCCCTCTATCCATGCTTGATTTTGGACTCCAGTTCTTTATTCCTACCATAAAATCTAGACTGAAAAGCAAAAAGCAAAAGAAAAAAATTATAAGATATCTTTGTTCAAAATTCTTCATGTAAAAAGTTTGCATTTGACCAATACTAATATGGAATACAGTTAGCTGTCTGAAAAGAAGGCAGCTCAAAGTCCTTTGAACATTACGTACTAGCTACTACCATTGAAAGTACAGACATGCTGGCTGATTCAGGAAGAAAGTTCATTTTCCATGTTAGCATCTAAATTCTAAAATTGTATAAATTTTGATGTTGCCCTGCCCCTGCACAGAGTCCCAGTTCCAGGGTCACTACGCATATGGGATTACCCATATAAGACTACGCAGTGTATTTATTCATTGTGTTTTCTCCTGCACAGCAAATTTGTATGACACCTGTGGTGGTTTAACCCCAGCCAGCAACTAACACCTAAGACCAAACGATTTTTTTCTTCTCTCAATACAATTCCTTAAAATATCAGCATTCGCAATATTCATTATTTATTATATTTGTGTAAAATATTGTATCGTTATTGTCACAGAACAAAAATATCAACTAAAGTAATTGCATAACCTTTGAATAAACACAAGGCTTGCTGTTATATCACTTAATATTACTAACTGTTCATTCTCCTTAGCTAGAAGCAGAAGGTAAATGCTTGTAAAGTCCTAATACAGTCTTACTGAAAAAAAGCACTTCCTCTCAGGTTGATGATACAGTGTTAATTTTCCCTAAAAAAGACATGTAAGTATATAAAAAAGAAACTTGTATTTTGGCTGGATTTGCCAAAAGATTTTTCCTGAAAAACCTAAGAGAATGTCTCCTTTCTAAGTACCCTTAGTGCTCATGAAAAGGTAGTGGGGTGTACAGAGCTGGAGCTGGAAGTCATGCATCATGTCTGGAAGGTCACTGCATTCCTACTGACCTCAGCACTTGTGACTCAGTTCCAAACTGAAACATAAAGGATAAGAGACAAATGCATTCTCTCACTGTTGGCCTGAACTAGTTACTTGCTGGAAAAAAACACACCCACCCCCAAACAAATCACACTACTTCGGGTTTTTTTTCAAAGCACCATATAAATACCACTTAGAAATATTACTAACACTAACCTTATTCCTTTGTTACAGATGGAGAATCTTAGGCATTTTATGGAAGTAGCACAGCTGTGACTTGCCATCAGTTCAGCCAGCAGTCAAGCAAAGAATGGAGCTCAGTTCTTCAAAGTTTGTCCAGTCATGTATCTGCTAGATTGCTTTACCTCTGAGACAGAAGCCTGTCTTGATTTTCTTACTAATATTTGGCCTGAGAACAACCAGCAACTGCAACAGTTTCCAGCAGGTAATTTTTTTACCAGATTAGAGTCAATGACTTACAAATGAGAACTTTTTTATTCCACAGTAGAGCAAAAGGCATTGTTTCCTGGGAACTGCAATCTGCCCATTTGTCTGTTTAGTATGTTTACTTGGATTTTGTATTTAGATAGAAAAGGCATTTCAATTTAATGGCATATCTGTGGCATGTTATGTTGAACTCTCAAAAAGTATTTAATCATTTAGTAGTCATGCTTTGTGTCTGGTTAAAGATGACAAGTTTTAATAGTTTAAAATTAAAGGACAAAAGTTAATATTGGTAAGTTTCTTGGCACCATAAGGTCTCTACCTATTGAAGAAACATTTTGAATATTCAGTGGAATCTCAATAACTTGCCCTGATGGTTGGAAGATTCACAGAAAATTTGAGTTCTAAATATTACTGAGAAGAAGTGTTTACCTGGGAAGAAATTTTCGAAGATACAAACTGGGAGAATGGTATTTCTTTTCTTCTTCTTTTTCCCATTGTCTTCATGGACAGATAATCTCAAATGGACTTTGTATGACAGCATTTCACCTATAATGATTATTACTTGACATATGCCATGAAACTATCTGTACTAGGCTTTTTTATTTTGCTGAGAGGTGGGTAAGCACAGACTTTCTGTGTGCATGTTCACAGGGATTATGCAAAAATAATATTAGCAGGCTTCGTTTCAGTGTTTTAGTAAATGCTGTACAGCAGCTACTGGAATACTCAAATTAGACCAGATGTCATAATGCCAAACTCTTATCCCAGCAGAGTACCACATTAAAAAAATTGTTACTTTTGTTTTTAATTTACTACTGTATGGATGAGAGAAGTCCCATCTGCTTACTTTATTTTTAAATGAAAACATAAATGTTGTCCTGTGGTGACATTAGGCTAGATATTACATAGAGCCAGAGACCCCAAGCAGCTAAAATTTACATCTAACAAATATGTTTTCTTACATACAGCCATCTGCATGATAAAAGCAATGAATAAGTTTGGGAAGCTAGCATAAACAGGATTCAAAGAGTGACCCATTTTTGTGCCACTGTGGGAATAAAAGTTACAGAATTTCAGGAAAGCCGGAACCATAATTTCTCCTATGGGAGAAGTCTGGTCACACGGGATAAAGGGAGAATCAACTGCTGGAAAGGTTAGATCTGAAGACAGTAGCAATTCAGCACAGCTAAAAGCATACAGCTTTTGAGAGATTTCTCAGGACTTCAGAACCACCTCTAAAATCTTAAGCCTGTCTCTGATTCTATGTCAGTGGGAGTTCTGGTTTCACAACCCACTTGTAAAAGAGTAGTTGAACACAACAGAGAAGTGAAGAGATGTACTCTTTTCAGTTTGAAAGGAAAGGGGAAAAGATGATGGGTATATTAGAATGTTCTTTCCCTCACAAGCACAGTTCTTTGATTGCCTGTTGAAGAAAATAAAAACAAGCATGTCAGAATGTTTTTCTGGGATTACTATTAAAGAAAGTATCAATTTTTTTTCCGTGGGGAGGTGGTCCAGCACGGACAGTTTTGATAACTTGCAAATCACTTAACTTTTCAGAAGAATTTGTTCATGACTCAAAGAGTAAAATTTCAGACAATTTGCTTTTTGCCTTTTTTTCCCACTGGAGCTACCTTTCTAACAATGAACTTCACGGTTTCAAGCCTACAACTTCCTTCAAATCAAGCCTGATGAGATCTGGTGTAAGAACTGGCATTAGTGGCAAATTCTGCCTGAGTAGGAGCTTCAGGAGTTGAATTGCGCTGTCTTCCCTTACAGTTTCAGTGTTTTATTTGCCAGTGATACTTGATACATTCGCAAGGATAAACAGTGGCTTTTTTGTGGTCTAAGAGTCTTGGATGCTGGTGTTTTCTTCTATTTAGATTAACTGTCAGACTCAACTGAAGGTGTTCAATAATATTCTTTCTTTTCCAACCTATAATTAAATTAAAATCGGCTCGCGCTTTCTAAGTGTGTTGTGTCATAGAATCATGGAATCATTTAGGTTGGAAAAGACCTTTAAGATCATTGAGTCCAAACACCTAACACTGCCAAGTCCACCACTAAACCATGTCCCTGAGCACCACATCTACATGTCTTTTAAATACCTCCAGGGTGGTTTCAGGTCTGTAGAGACCCTGCAAGTCAAATGCTTCTGGTTTTCCATCCATATACAAACTTCACCATGCATATATGTCAAAAGCCTCATTTTATAGTCCTCAATGGTTTCAAATTTTCCATCCCAACTGGTGGGAGCTGTCTGCATTCCAAGCATTCGGCTCTGGGTAGGTGCCGTCAGAGGTTGTGTGCAAGGCGTGAGATACGGGGGCTGCAGCAGTTGCCTGAACCAGGCTCTGGCAGAAGCCATTCCGCTGTTGTCCCACAAGCGGGGTTTAGTACCCGGTGTGCAATAAGCCAATCTTACGAACAGAGCCGAGATATTTGTTTATTTCATGTCTGTGCAGAGATGGGTGCCAGGAGGTAACTCCACAAAGCCAGGACACCACACCAAAGAAAAACAATGTATTTTATCTGTTACATGATTAGTAAAAACCTGCCTAAATTCATATTCATTGGTTAGTAGTCATCATCTCATCTACTACTGGCCAGTTATATTTAAATTAGCCTCACTTGCTATGTAAACTAGCACGCATGCTCCTTGCAAGAGTGGGGGGGCAAGTTCTTCCAGCCTGGAATTGAGTCGGAGGTCACAATCCCCCCCTGCCACCTTTACCTTTCCCTTAGTTCGTGCTTCTTTTTGGCAATCATCCGGCCTTCTGCACCTTCTGGGGCAGGATGTTTCCTTTTATCAGTCTTTAGTTCCCTCTTCAAGGGCATAGGGGTTAGCAAAGCATGCATAGTTTATACAAAGTAATCAGGCTTGCATAGTGAAGCTATCCAGTAATGGTCCTCCTTGAAGGACAATGTATCATGTTTAACCTTAAATTGAGCAGTATCACCAGGGCTAGGCCATAACTCAAACATATGACTACACTGCCTCTGTTAGCCTGCTGTACAGCTGCCCACCCAGGGAGACTGATGAAGAGCAGAGTAAGATTCATCACCTACTGAGCTGACGGTTGGCTGTCATGGAAATGTTTAAAAGCAGGGAAAAGAAGACTGTAGTATAAACTATTGGATTAAGCAAGGCATGGGAGTGTAGTTAAGTGGATTCTGACACGTTTCATTCAGGAGTGCAGACAATAATTTAGGTATAAATCCCTCTTTTAATTTGCCTTTGAAACCGAGTATTTAATGAATGACTTGAGAAGGGACTGACTGCTGCCACATTTGAAGATATCACATATTTGGGCTGAAAACTAACATCTGATAGACTGAACTATGTTGTAAAATCTTGTATTTAATGTGTAAAATGGAAAACAAGGGCAAGATCAACAATCAAATCCCAGCAAGAGGAAGGACCTGTTGAAAAAGGAGGATGATATCCTGAAAATAGAGCTCTCTAACTATGTTCTACTGCTCAGGCATTATGGCCAGGCTAGAACAAGCCATATAGGAAGACTTGGGAGTTCAGGAGACATAGCACAGTTCCAAAGCATTCAAACAATAACTAACTAAGCAATAAATTAACAAGTAATTACTTCAACCTCCATCAGTACTTTTACAACATTCCCCCTATGTATGAAACAGCAGTTTACATAAAGAAGCACAGAAAAGCAAAAAACATAGCTAATGAACTTACTACTTCTACAGTTCGGGGGAAGAAAAAGAGAATTATCATCTTTCTTCACATAGTTAAGTAAAAGGAAGGGGCTGATGCCTTTGCAAGATAAAGGTAAATATTTAAAATAGAAAGTGCTTGATGGGTCCTAGGTTTCAGCTCTTGATGGGTGACTGTACTCTTTAAAGCACTTCTGAAATGCGGGTTTCTCATTTGAAAGGGTTCTTCAGGTTTCCTACTGTAGAGAAAAATTAAAAAAGATAATTATTTACTTCCACTCTGAATTAATTTTAAAGCATTCTGACTTTTCAGAGTGTGAGAGCACAACTGCCAGTCACACTATTTTTATCAGAACCGATATGAATGGAAGCCTTTTCGTCTTCAGTGAGCTTTTAGCAAATGCCCAGAGATTGGGAATCAGGAATTTGCAACATATAATCTGGCTGTGACTAGTTCCAGTTGTGGCTTTAGCAGGTCTTCTCGACCTTTTTATTCAGTAAAATTAACAGGGATTCTGCTATTTACCTTCTGGGCATACTGTAAAAATTAACTCTTTGATGCCCCTTGTAGATGGGCAGAACTGTAACTGCTGATTATTAATATCCTTAGATTCAGCAAATATTCAAAGACTCCTTTTCATAGAGCTATAGATATCAAGGCCAGAAGGGCCTTGATCTTGTCTTTGATTAGTTCAATTAGTCTGTTTCCTCTTATATCATTTTCAGATCTTTTAATTGCAGTCATAAATTGTTGTGAAACACAACAGTTAGAGATGCTTACTGAAACATTATAAAATAATGTTAATTAGCGTACATGCATACGTTTACATATATATATGGGTAAATGAGTGAAATCACTAGTTTAGTGATTTGGCAATAAATTAGTGAAATCACTAGTATTTTTTTGTGATTGGTAGTCTGCATTGCAAAAAAAAAGGTTAAAGGACTTGGCAGAAGTCTTTCCATCTCCTTTGTCCTTGGAGATTGTCATAATGCAGCTCTGTGCATTTTCAGCTAGACTTTGCCAGATGTCTACTTCTTGCATATATTTGGAAGAAGTTAAGCTTAATTTAATTGTGCCCCAATTCAAGAGAGTATCCCTATGCTGGCACGTTGATTAAGCATGGTGGTAGTTTTAATTATCTTCTTATCTCTCACTGGAGTGCAGTTAGTGGAGCTGATGAAATTAACCCCATAGATAAATACCCTTTTTAAACTGGGGCCTCAGACAAGGATAAAGCTTTCTTTTCAACATCAAAAATTAGCCTTCACCTGTCTGAAGCCATTTCTTCTCCACTTCTCTATCCATCTGCGGATCACTTCCTCAAGAGAGCCTGACATTACAGTTGAATCACCTTTATTACTGGCTTTTTTTTTCCCTTGATAGTTTTGCACTTGCCTGTGATTCATTGCTGTCTTTTACCTGTGACAATGCTAAGTTGCTGCTCATGCCTTTTTTTTTTTCTTTTTTTTTTTTTTTTTCCAGCTGTTCCCCTCTCCACATGACTAATTCTATTGTGTGGGTTAAACAGAAATGGCACAAGACCAGCATTTAAAGGATGCAAGTTAGTGCACTGAAGATTTGAGGAGATACAGTGTCAGTTTTACATGTCACATTCCTGGTAAAATCATAGCAATGCAGAGCGCTAACATTTCATTTAAGAATCAAACACATTAAGATACCATTTTCAAGTGTTGCATTTAAGTGCCTTGTAACACATTTAATTTTCTTTCTGAAAATACCCTGTCAGAAGCCTGTAGGAGAAACAGCAGCATAATTTAAATGTCACTTTGCTTCCCAATAATGAATTTCATATTCAGTCATTCTACTCCAGTGACAAAGCTCGCATCTCTGCTAGCATGTTTCTGGTCATTTGACACTGTTTTCAGTTGGGTGTGCACAGGAGCTTGACTGCACTTTTGTATACTTAATCGTCTGTGTTTTACTTAACACACAAGAACCATAACTTGGACAGAAGAGCAAACAGGGACTCCATAAATGAGAAGGTCATTCACAAAACAAAGGCAAAAGGTACTTACTGTAATGGAATTGTAACATCCCACTATGCAGCATCTGAACTTTTCTTAAGTTTTATGAGTATCAAGCCATTTGCAGACTTTGTGAGCATCTCAGATTATTAATAAATACAACAGGATTCCTGCTTGCCTTCTTGTAAATACACACACTCAGCATTCAGCTGCAGAGATGTTCAACTTACCCTGGATGGCCAACCTGGCAAAACATCTGAGAACAGTTCAATTTAAGGTGGTACAGAAAATAGCCCCTGCTATATCTCTGTGTGTGTGTGTGTGTATATATATATATATATATGCATATATTTACACAGTCCCACATGCCCTGAGAGGCAGAAAGCTGGCTGTGGTGGTCCAGCAGCATAATCCTGACTCATTTTCTTACAAAGCTATCAAATGGACACAAGAAAGCTCAGCTTGTTCACATCCAAGAACAGTGTGGGGGAGAGCAAGATACTCTGTGTCCATTTGTAGGACTTGAAACTGCTCATTTCACTGCAAAACACTATAAAAATTATTCACTTTAATCCAAACTATAATTCAGGCATACCTAGGGTGACACACAGTCCCTGCTTAAACAGTAAAAGGAAACAATGTCTACCAGCTAAGAGGGGTGAGTAAAGGAGAGTATTTCCTTCAGTGGCAATTTAGCCAGGCAGAGTATCACTACTGACAGCACAATCTCACCTCTGGGATCAAACTTACAGTCCTGCCCAGCACTGAAACTGCCACATGAATTTCCTGAGTTCCTCCATTTTGCATCTCATTTGCAGAAAACTACCTCCAGTTATACAAAGATACAAACATACTCTGAGAGGCTGCATCAGCCCTATGAGAGATTTGTTCTAGTTATTGATTCCTTGTTACAATTTCTGCAGCCCCTGAGATATCCTTCGAGAGCTAACATTAGAGTACTGGCCAGGCCAAATCTTGCTTCACTTATAGGAGCTGATGCGTTTACATCTTAAGGGAATATTGATCTACTGCAAATAATCTTTTTTTGTTTCAAGCAAGCTGAAACTCCAGAGGAGAGAGACAGGACCGCAAACCCCTTTGGCAGTGCTTATGAAAAGCTTCAGAATAAAATAATATTGCTTTGAAAACTTGCAAAGTGAATCCAAAACTTCATGGCAAATGTGATACGGAGGGGAAGCTCACACATGAAGAATGCAACTTACATATGGCACCTCTTCTTAAGTGAGCTTCAGCAGTGTCTGGTACAACTAACTCTTTCAAATATCGTTGCTGTTTATTTGTTTACAAAGGACTTAAGAGGCTGGAAAAGAAAGGGAAGATGCTAAAGGATAAATCCACTAAAAAGCATCTTCCCTTCTTGCTGGTAAAGAATTCAGAACAGGTGTTGTCAGCCTGTTACTGTTGCTATCAGCCAATATCAAAAGCAGTTGGCAATGCTCTCATCATGCAAAAATTCCAATCAGATTTCTCAGTATATTCTAATTACTGTAGTGACACTTATTGTGGGCCTAACTGACTACCTTATCACAGCAGACAAGTCTGCCGTCTATTTAGGGTTTATTGGCTCTTAAATTTCTGCTTCCTCTAATTGCACATCTATCTTACCAAACAAATTTAGAAGTCCACATTTATTCTTTGCCACCTCATGCTTTAATCCTCTGCACATTAAAGGTTATGCTGTCATCTCTCACCTACATTGTGATTATGTCCACCCCAGCTTCACACAAAACTTGCTTTTTCTTTCTGCACACATTATCACTTTCCCATGGGATTCATCCAAATAATGGCTTGCTCTGCCGATGGTACCCATATACAGGTACTTATCAGGAGCTCTAGCACAGAAATGTCACTTTTAAATCCCTGTTTCTTTGCTATTGTGCCCCATATGAAAAAGAAGGTTTTTCATATAAAACAGCTAAGGATTGTACATGCTTTTCCACCCCGAAGGTCTTAATTTCATTCATGTCTATCAAAAGCAACTGGCAATCGCTTTGTAAAGATGCCGCCAAGAGCTAACTGTGGCACAGTTAATTGATGCATGTTACTTCCCTCAGAAACACTGAATGTAACACTTATTTTCCTGATCTGGACCTGTTTCAAATAAGCTGGAGAGCAATACAAACTTCTCTTTTGATTTCAACAGATATTGGATCATATTCCTAAAATGCATTTTAGTACTACTGAGAAACAAGCATTTATATACAGCAAGGTATGCATAAAAGCAAATTACATTTTGCTTTCACAAGCACAGTGGTCAAGATGAGTAAATGAATAAATTTAGGAAACTATAAAAAGAGGGAGTGTATTGCTGTAATTTCCATTCCTCATTTTGCTGTGCCCCAGTTGAATTTTACTCCAAATATTTTTTACTTTTGCAGATCAGGCCACGGATTACCTTTCCTGTGAACCTCTGTGCTCACATTGTCCAATCGATGGAGAACTGCTCTCTGCGACAGTACCTAACTTAACGCAAACATCCTTTTCACACTATGAACCTGAAATCTGGAAGTTTTTCCCATTGTGTGGTCATGATAGAAATCTGACAGTCTGGTAGACATTGTATCACACGCTTTAGCTAATCTCAGTTTCATGAAGTTAACCATGTATACTGATTTTGGTAAGTACAGGTTCAGTTAAATTCTCTTAGTGTTAAACTGTGTGGTGGTTTTGGCTGGGATAGAGTTAATTTTCTTCACAGTAGCTGGTATGGGGCTATGTTTTGGATTTGTGCTGGAAACAGTGTTGGTAATTTAGGGATATTTTCGTTACTGCTGGGCAGTGCTTGCCCAGAGTCAAGGCCTTTGGTGTTTCTCAGCCCACCCCACCTGTGAGGAGGCTGGGGGGGCACAAGGAGCTGGGAGGGGACACAGCCGGGACAGCTGACCCCAACTGACCCAAGGGATATCCCAGACCATATGACGTCATGCTCAGCACAGAAAGCTGGGGGAAGAAGAAGGAAGGGGGGACGTTGGGAGAGATGGCGTTTGTCTTCCCAAGTCACCGTTAGGCGTGATGGAGCCCTGCTGTCCTGGAGATGGCTGAACACTGCCTGCCCGTGGGAAGTGGGGAATGAATTCCTTGTTTTGCTTTGCTTGTGTGCGCGGCTTTTGCTTTACCTATTACCACAAGTTTTCTCACTTTTATTCTTCTGATTCTGTCCCCCATCCCATGGGGGGGGGGGGGGGAGTGAGCGAGCGGCTGTGTGCTGCTTGGTTGCTGGCTGGTGTTAAACCATGACAAATGGAGTTTCAGAATGCCTTGAAAGTTACCATAAAGACACTATGAAATTATGGGAGTTCCAGAACTGCAGTTGTGCATCAAGGAAACACACCCCAAAAAAACCAGCTTTTGAAAATATCTGAGAGCAACAGGATCATTGATTTTTTGTCCTCCATAAATAGAGCACTCTTGCAAGAGTATGAAACCTCTAGTTGCAAATTCCAGTAACTTAAATATGAGATTGACTATAAGCAAATGATTGACTATAAGCAAACAAACGTTGAATCATTGTCATCATCCAAGCTAAGAAAACTGCAAAAACTGAGAAAACAAACAGTATGAGGGGTTTATAAATTTATCTTCATGAATATAATCTACATTATTATTATGCTTATAGGGAAAAAGATTTTGCTCCCACTGATTTTAAAGTTTAGCTTACTCCTTCAGTCAATTTTCTGTTATATAATTAAACATTTATACTTTTTTAAAAAGAAACTGGTAAGATGCACATCCTTCCTTGTTCCTAGAGATAAAAGTAAATACACAGTCATAATGTGTGATCACTTTTGAAGGAGAAGAACTTATGTTTTGGACCACAGATGGAGAAAGCATTAATTGCTTAAAGATAATTTACACAGTTAGAACATTGTATCCCTTTTCTCACTCTTTATTCTCAAATTAAACTGTTCTGTCACAACATTTATTTAAAATATTTTCTGCTTATGATATCCATTCGTGCCATTAAGTGAAGTCTCTTTGTATGAATGTTTTTCTATTGCTCAGCTACTCTCCTTCATCTTATGCTGACTTAATGACAGCCCCAACACTAATATTACAGTTGAGCTCACCAGCCAATGATTTTACTATGTATTATGATAGAGGCTGAAACTTGTAGATTTTGCAGGCCACATCCCATGTACCACCAGATCTGCACAATAAATTTATATAGAAATATATGAGACATCATGTAGTTTCTGTGCTCTGGGATCATGTAACCATGAGTTCAAAAGGAAGTAGTAATTCATCTAATTATTACTACTATTTGAGATAGGGAAGCAGAGGGAAAGAAACTGCAAATTCTTTAAAACACATATTGTAAGTTGCAGTTGAATCACTAAATTTAGGCTTGAGACTTCTTGGTTGCTAATAATGTCAATGCTGATCATCACTCAAGTTGCTATTTTATTTTTGATTTTTATCATTTTTCACCCATGTCAATTTTTAATTTATTTGTCATGATGGCCAAACAACTACAGGTCAAGCTGTTGAAAGTGCTGTGCATACACTTAAACTGGGGGACCTAAGACTGCTTTCCAGAACAAAGTTAACCAGGCCTGGCTGCATCCTGACTGTGTTGAAATCAGACCCAGGCACATCACTCTGCCCTAGCTGCCACTGGCAAGAAAGCCTCAGGCAGATGAGGAGGAGCTCCAGCAGATCTCTTGTTTTGGATGACCGGTAGCCAGAACTGTAACATGCATTTTGGAGCACACTGTCCTGCAATTTAGGCACAAATACTAAGTGCCAAATAGAATTTTGAATCAATCCTCTGCCAATTAAGAGTAAGATTAAGTTCAAAAATGAGTGCTATCAAACATATTACACTTTGGAAGAAAGACAATTTTCCATGGTAGAAGTAAGACTACACTGCTGTCTATTATTTTTAGATGTCCAGACTGAATTTAATTGAAGCTATCTAAGCTCTCAAAGCAAAGAAATCAGAGGAGGTTTTTTTATAGATTCATACACAAAAGTACAATTGCTCCCCTGGAGCAGGTTTTTTTAAATTTTTTTCATCTTTAGGCTTACCCAGCTCTTTAAATCATTCCAGGCTGGTTTCTCTTCAATTGTTACTCATTTTGATGTTGCCTCTGAACTGAACACTGGATTCTGGTGATCATCAGCGTGGAGTGCTATTGTTATACACTTGGACAGAGACTGGACTTCCTGCTGGAAGAATGGCCATGACAGTTATGCATGCTGATCCAAAACATATTCACAACCACATACGACGCACAATAGCTCAAGCAAAAAAAAAAAAAAAAAAAAAAGACCTCTTTAGGTACATAAAGAAGTGATGTCTAAACAATTAGCATGTCACAAAAGAAGCCAACTATTTTAAATGATTACATTATACAAGGAACAAATAGGAGTATCTCTTCTGCATACAAGGACTTTTCATTTACAGCTTAGCATTACTTTTTTTTAATGCTGCTTTGGCCACTTAAACAGCTGCTTTTTTCCTTTTTTTTCTTTTTTTTTTTTTAAAGTTGACTACATTTTATACTCTCCACAGCTTTTATATGATTGTATAATGCTTTTTCTTTTTAATTTATTTTGTTACCTATGTGGGTAGAATTAATAGTGAATGCTGACTTATTTCATAAACTTTATTAAGCCTTTGGGGAAAGTTCAGTGTGCTTATATGGAGAGGCAATATAGAGTGTATCCACTGTATCATGACACAGAAATTACAATTCTAAGCTAGAAATAAATGACATTCCAGAAAAAGCAGAAGGAACAACATTTAAGGAGTTAATAATGAACCACTTGTCTTCATTTTCAGATCCTTTAATCCTGCTATTGTGCAGTTTTCACACAGTGCTAAATTGAATTACTGCATCATTTTTTACAATTTCTTCATACAGTTGACCCAGTTTATAGCAGGTTTGAAAGCATTATCATTGCTTAAGGTTGAAAGATGCTGTAGTGTATTGCATTAAAAGTCAATCAGCACAGAAGTATTTTGATGTAATTTTGCTTTTGTATATAGAAGAACAGATACCCAAATGAAGGATGGTATTTCATTTTGTCATAACACTGTCACATAATACAGCATGCCTTTTTTATACAATATGTATAGTCTCATTTTATTATATTTCTTTCTCTACGTTTCTGGTTCTAATAAAGTGAAACCTCAGTTTATGCCTTCCAATGCTTTTATTAACTTGTGCAAGAAGAAAATTGAAAAAAGTTCTAATGTATAGCTTTTTACTGTTGTGTAGCAGATATATTTAGTTGGATACCACTAAAAAAAAATAAAAATAAATGCAGTGTTTCTAAACATTATGCCACTTCTAAAATGCTCCAAGTGAGAAATTCTCTATCAGAAATCTTCCTATTCTGAAGGGCAGTGCTTTCTACAGCTTTTTTAGCACATAAACATGGTGCTGTGTTTAAAAGGCATTTTAAGCAATGTGGTGTAGGTAAAGCATTTCATTCTCTCAAGGTCATTCTTTATGCTTCAGGTGTTAATTTGTGTTGTTCTTGAAGTATTCGTATTATTGATAGTAGAGTCCTTAGTATATGTTATATTGAAATATTGCTAATGTATGAACTGTAACATTACATTTTTAATCTAATCAATCAAATGGCATGCATATGCAGTAGATGCTTGGCTTTTACTAAGATTAATTACCATGTGCTCTGAAAACGAACTCTGTAAGGTGAAATATTGCATGCGCACAGACACACGCAATGAGAAGAAAAGAAAAGAAAGCAAATTGTGCAAAGGGATGAGCACTGTAATAAGTTAATGACTACTTCTGTCATTCAAAACATATGCATAGCCTTTAAGACAACACAAAACAAAGATTAAACGCATGTTAAATCAACTATCTATTAAAGCATTTAGAGCTTTTCTCCAGATTCTACAGGAAAATTATGCAATCTGTTGCAAAACTAAACACTTGTCTCCCAGATGGTGCTCAGAGTCTGTCTGAGCAAACACCCCTTCCATGCTCTGTGTAACAAATTGTGCATATTTTTTGTTCACTATGCTTCATTTTATGCGTTTGAGGACATTTTCACTGTACATGGTACGTAAAGATGACTACATTTGCATTGTAAAACCCAGTGATGTTGTATTTATATACCTGATCACAGCCATGAAGTGGAAGATACTTCATCATGGAAAATGGCAATATCTCCCTTTTCACTGGCTAGAAGTTACAAACTTATTATACTTACTGCTGATACTGATCTGGGTTGTAATTCTCACAGGTCATTGACAGTGGCCCATTAAATAATAAGTAGCTAATTGCTTTTTTTGAACTGTGCTGCAAAGTTAAGCTTCTATGACAGTGTTTTGAGGAAGTGTTTTACCATGCCAAATAATAGTTATGATTGAAATGGGAATAAGATTAAAGCTGCACTAATACTTTTATAATGTTATTAAAAGGTACATTATTCATGCACTAGAAACATAGGGATTACCCTTCTGGCTGAGACTATGGTCTAGCTAAAAACCTATGAGAAGATACTAAAGCATGAGAAAGTCATCTGCAATTGATGAGGCTGCTATTCAGGTTTTTTTTGTTCTTGCCACATGTTTTTAAGTATTTCCTCTGCCTTGGTTTCAACTTGTCAAATGGAGATAATAGTAGTTCCCTATTTGACAAGAGTGAAGTGAAAATTAGTATGCTGCTGTTAGTGAATTACTCAAATATGTGGTAGGGGACTAAGTATGTACCTGAGATGAGCAGACATTCCTTTTGTGGAGAAGCCCAGTCTGATTATCATTTCTAAACAGTTTCTCTTTAGTCAGCTATCTGGTTTACCAAAACCCAAAACTATAGGAAGAATATTCATTTAGTCTTAGTATCACTCGATGTCACATGAAAGACTCCATGTTTGAAAAGGCAAAGGTACTCACATGCATAAACTGAATGTAAAGCTTAAGCAATGAGGGAACTTGAAATACATTTCCCTGATGAAGTACTCTGCAATATGTCTTCCTTTTGCCTTGTTCATTGTTTCAGCTTCTGTCACAGAAGAAGCATGTGTATTAAGTGAAAGGAGAACTAAAAAATTAAAGTAAAATAATATCTTTTTAGTTCATTTCTGTAACTTTTTAATAGAGAAGTAATTGTCTCCATTAATCAGCATAACTTTTGTTAAATCCGTGGGGCTTTAGAGACACTTTAAAATAACTTCCATATTTTGGAAGGATGAAAATAATAAAGTTTAAAAGTTGGATGCATGCAAATTAGATATATAATGCAGCAAAACTGCAGGGGAAGAATTTAGCTGGCAAGTCCTCCAAAGCATAATTTTTTGTGTCTTCAAAATGCCAAGGGAGACAACCAGCACGCCAGATAGTAAGACTCCACATGATGCATCAGAGCAGGGTCAACCTGAATTTTACATCAGGGCTTTGTCCATTCAGATCTCAGTATCATCAAGGATAGTTAATCCATAATCTCTCTGGACAATCTGGTCTACTGTGTTAATCAGCTGCACTGTGGGGAAACTTTCCTTTTATAGATGGAATTTCTCTTGCTATATCTGGTATCTGTTGCTTCTTGCCCTTTTGCTGTACATTTTGAGAAGAATATGGATCCATCGTCTTGATAGCTCCCCTCCAGGTAGTTCAAGACAGCAGTTAGATCCACCCTTAGCCATCTCTTCTCCACAATGAACAAACTACTTCCCATCAGCCTGTCCTTAAATGTCAGGTGTCCCAGCTCCCAAACCATGTTGTAGCTTTCTCCTAGACTTGCTGCAGTGTTCTCTCTCTTGTCCATGGGGTGCAAGAGTGGACATAGTTCTCCCAGCAATGCTTCATCATTGGTAGGGATGAACCCAATGATGGATGCAGCGCAACCACTTCCCTGGCTATGTTCTTAGCAGCAGCGCTGTGCTCCTAATTGCAGCCCCATAGGCAGTCAGGTGTTGCTGCCACAACGATGCAGTGCTGAGTCACGATGGCCCTTTTGTCCACCAGGACCTCAATTCCTTTTCTGCAAGCTCCTTTCTAGGTAGTCAGCCCCTTGCCTCTATCATTGATTGTTCTGACCCAAGCTCAGAACTACGTTTTTGCTCACTCGTTTTTTTGTCAGCTCTCCAGCCTGGTAACACCTCTCTGAATTGCAGCTTTGCTCCCCAGGGTAGCATGTAAACTGGTCCATGCAATTTGGTGTTACCCATGAACTTGCTGAGCATGTATTCCATGCCATTGCCCAGGCTGCTCATAAAAATAGTAAAAAAGTATCAGCCCCAGTATCAACCTCCAGCATACATCTCTTACAGCTGGTTGGTATTTGGACTTCGAACCACTGACACACCACCTTGGAACCACTGTCTCTTTGAATCCAGCAGTGCCGTCAGCTTTCACCCTTGCAGCTGTCCTATCCAGTTCATACCTTCCCAGTTTGGCTACAAAGATATTAAAAGACACTTCTGACAACGTGGCTGAAGCCTAGGTTAAGAGATATCCATTGCTCTACCCTGAGCCACAAAGCCAGTCATTTCATTATGGGAAGCAATCAGGTTGGTCGTGCACCAGGGTTTGGCCCTGGTAAGTCCCTGCTGGCTGATACCAATCACCTGGTCCTTCACGTGCCTGGAAATGCTTTCCAGGAGGCCTTGCTCGGACTGAATTGAGACTTTATGGCCAGCAGTTCCTAAGACCCTCCTCATCTTTTTTGAAGATGCTTCCTGCAGTCCCTGATTGTCACGACTTTTCAAAGATGACAGCAACCTTCCAATGACATCAACATCTTTGGATGCATCTTGTCCAGCACCATGGACTGGGAGGCTTTCAAACGAGACTGGACAAGGCCCTGAGCAACCCACTCTTGTTGACTCTGCTTTGGGAGGGGGGGGGGGGGGGAGGGGGAGGCCAGACTAGAGGCTCCCTTCATACTCAGCTGTTCTACGATTCTGTGTTTATGTCCAGCTTATTTAAGTAGTCCCTAACTTTCTATTAAATCCACACTGTGCTTGTGTAAGTACATTTTGCATTGCAAAGCAGATTGTCCAGTTCCCGAATAGAGCAGTCTAACACTTCATAATCTGTGCAATACGATATGCCTGTTTTAAATTTATGAAGCTGTAAACCAATTTCCTGTACACCTCTTTTTTCATTCCTATTTATCCTCCTTTTAAAATGACTGCACTGCCTTGCTCTCTTTCTCTTGTCCTTGTCTTGTAAGATGGAAAAAGAGATTGGCGGGGCGTGAGGGGGGAAGGGGAAGGAGAGGAGGAAAAAAACCCACACAAACCAACAAAAAACCAGCAGCTCACAGAAAAAAATGATACTTGGGGAGAATCCAAGATCAACAGACCAGCAAGCCCACTCATTGTTCTTTATCGTTTTGGCTCTCTTCCAGCCCCTCTAGGTTTCTCTCTCTTTCCAAACTGCTTTCTGCATTCTCACATATGTTATAGAAAGTACGATGATTTCAGAGAAGTGCTTTAATTTTATAACAGCTTGATCTGCAAAAGAAGTTGTCCAGCATTTAAAGGAGGAGATGAGGGGAGCTTGTTGCTCTGGCTCTCCTTAACGTATGTGTGTAAACTTGATTATTCTTAGCAGAAGATCCATATGTATATAGTATCACTGAAGGAGAATGGATGCCTTTTGCATATAATTAGTGGGCATAATTATCTGTAAAACTGTTTGGTTTTGGATTGCTCTGGCAGTACAATAAATATTTCAAATCCAGCACACATCAGACCTGCCAACATCTTTACAGTGAGAAGCACAACAGTTCAGCTTTGCATTTTGTCACAAAAATGATCCATTTTTCTAATGCAGCAGAAAGACAGGAGGGTGATGGTATTAAAAGGCATTGATGAGAATAATTTTTAGCTGTATTTTGAATAGATTCTTTCCAAATGTAATAAATTTTGAAAATTACTGATAGGATCTGCAGAGTTACTAGAATACTTCAACCCTTCTGATCTATGGGGCTATAGGTTGGAAACAAGTTCATAACTTAAGAGCTTAAGCCATAAAAGCTTAATTAATGTAACCGTTATTGGAATAATTCTCCAAGTTTAAAACAAAAAGGCCAAACTCTATCTTTGACACTACAGCTATCCAAGCATCTACCATCACCCCCTCGCGCAGCACTACTTGCTGTGTATCCGGTAGAAACAAGAAGCTACATAGTTTGGCACAGACCGTGCTCTGCCAGGGCTTCCTTTCACGCCTCTGGATGTGGAATGAATGTACAAGGACATGTTCAAGGGGAAGCTGCAGTCAGTCTGCAACTACTCAGGTCCACTAGTCAAGCTGGAGTGATAGGGACATCACAGGAAACATTAGCACAGTTGTGAGAACAGCATGAGAGCATCCTCATCCCATCTAAATGGAGGGAGCCTGCAAAGGACCGGCTCTTGCTCCTGCTGCTTTACCTGCTCCTGAGTGATTCCTACAGAATTTCCAGAATTACAGTATGGTTTCGCAGAAATCACATTTTGGAGCTGGAAAAAGGCCTGGACATCACAGGCTTACACCTCAGTGTCTCTCATTATCAAAGAACTGTAAGCAACCAATGAACGCAGGTCAGGACCTCCGGGTGAACTGCGTACCACTTCATACGTGTTTCTTTTCTTACAAAAAGTGAGAATGAGGGCAAATTCAGTGGTGATGGGATGGGGGTGGGAGGAGCAGCCTTACAGTAATGTTGGCTGGGATCAGGCTCTGAGAGAATGCAGACATATACTATGGCGTGAATATATAGAATGATGGATTTTTCAAGACTAACTCTTCTTTTCCTTTCTGCTTTCATAGTTAAGCTGAAGGAAACTGGTGATTCAAACGAAAACTACATAATCCAAGAGATTACTGAAGTGTTCAAAGATAGATGGAAATGCGTACATTCAAAAAATATTTGAAAAATCTGAATGTTCAAACTTTTCTGGATATTGTACTTAAAATTATTAAACATTTTTTTTCTTCTTATTGGTAACATTGTTCACACATGTAAATGTGAGAGATAAGCCCTGGTTGTTCTTAATGTGTTGCAGGTGAAGGGGGAAGGTTGTTAGCAAACCCTGATTGTGGTCTACAAATCCAGCACTGTATTCCAGGGACTATGAACGCGGGGGGAATCATACTGAGACAGGCTGATTTAGACCAGCTCCAAGCAGAGACAAACCAACTCAGCTGAGCGTATCACTACGCCAGCTAAATAAATAGGTAATGTTTAAAGCTCCTGTACATCCCAGCTACCCCCATGCTTTTACTCTTTTAGGAGTTTTCCATCTGTAGATGCAAGAAGCTTTCATAGAGACATGTATTTAAATTCTCACTTTGACTCCTACTTTTCATTGCTTTTACTGCATTCCTAGTAACAACAACAATCAGATAAAGTTGCTCATTTGACTTTCAGAGTCATTGCTCAGTAGGGCTGGAAACATGCAGGTTTTGGATGCAGTCTGCCTTTCAATGCCAGAAAGTGCCTGTCACCCTTATCATTGATAAGTATGACTTTTACTCTCTTCATTGGCTCTAACCATGCCCACCGTGATCTCTGTGGCATATAAATATTGTAACTTACAGATGAGTGAAGAACAGATTTACACTTGTAAGATTTATATCAGTTGCAGTTGCTCAGCAAAAATTCTGGCTTTGGGGGGGGGTGTATTTTGGGGTTGCTTATTTGTTCTGTGAAAAAAAGAAAATCTGTCTGCTGACCAGTTCTGGTACACAGTTACAGAGCTGTGCAAGTAAGTCTGGCAAAAATGAGAATCAATTGACCTGACACATTCTACAAGCTCTGGTGAGGTGTTTCTGTGGCAGGTGACTAAAGAAAGTTTCCCCTGTTGTGTGTCTTTGTTTCTTACTAATGCTGTGATAATTTGGTTACACAATGTATAAAGTTATATACATACATATATCAAATCCAGTGGAAGGAAGAGGTATTTGTAAAAGTAAACTAACAATATGTTGTCTTGCTCGTTAGCCAAGTGGATCATAACTTGCCATCCCTTTGAATGGTGTGAATTACAAAGAGGCCACCATGTGCTTGGAATTCTGCTGGCAGATCGGTAGCTAAAGTAAAAGAGAAAATAAAATGTGAAACAAGTAGCTTGAGGGACTTTCAAAAGGGAGGGATTTGTAAAGCCTGATTGCTAGTACAGATAGCTACATGTGATAAGCCTAGTTTTATGTCTCTATTTACATATTAATTGTAATTCATCTATGGCATAATTAAAGAGGCTCAATGCAGGGTTTTATCCAAACATCAGTTGCATCAACAATAAGCTGGAGACTTTTGAGGATTGGCACTGGGTTCACTTAAAATGCTGTGATGGCACTGATTGCTTGAGTTTTGTGACAGGTAACTTTCTTGTTTAAGGACTTTCACTACAGCTTTTCAGAGATTCATTTACAGAGATTTATTAAATGGAAATGCCAATTTAAATGAGCATAAAATGAACAACCTAGAATACCACATTATTATTGCTATTCGTACTACTTCTGCAATTACTATCAAGCAAAAGTAACGCCACAAATACATCTCCTGAAGAGCTAGATGTATAAAAGAAGACAAGCATATAATGAAAGGAAAGGGTGGCAAAGAGAGACAGACCATAACTCATAAAAGCTGTTAGGTATATGTTTTATTTCAGGCATGTAAGTAATTTCATTGGCTTCAGTCAGATTTCTGGAGTAGATCCACAGAGCAAAACTGTATAAATACTGTTTCTTACCCAGTCATTAATAGTCACAGAAGAAATGGCTAAGATTTGAAGGAGAACAAAAGGAAACTATGTAAGTAGGACACCAGAGAAGGCAAAAAAGGCATTTAAGGGAGAGACGAATGGCATGGTCAGTGGGGCAGACAATGTGATATGAGTCAGGCAGAAAGGGCATGCTGAGACACCAAAGAGGACAAAAAAGGATTGTCCTCTACTATAGCCACATCATGCAAATCACAAATGATAGCGATCATGTCCATGATACAAGGAACCTGTGAGAACCTGACAGTGCTGATCCCACACATGTTTGCACATGCCCATGCCCTTTTACATTTCATATGGAACTTATTCTGGCTATTTCTAATTTCTTAAAAAAATCACGGGTCTGTTCTTAGCCAAATCTCAAACCTCTTTCTGTAGTCCATCTGCTTCAGATATTTATGAATTGAACAGAATAGAATAGAACAGAACAGAATAGAAGAATGATCAGTCTGTGATCTATTATCTATTTATCTTAGCAATAGATGAAGACATCTTTTCTTTCCATGGATTTAAGAGGCTACTATGGTTTATGATAGTCAGTATGAATTCCCTTAATTAGTATTCCAAAAAGACATTTAGAATCAGTTCCACACACAAAATCAAATCTGAATGCTCTGGGGAGGGGTAAGCTTAGCAGAATTAGGGTATCCATGAGTTACTACGCCCTTTTCCTATTCTCAACTCACTCCGTGTTTCAGGAGTATAATCTGGGATACTACACGTCAGACTTTTTTTTCCTCCTGCTCTCATGTCATTATCTTTCTCCAGATGTACACAGTTGGATCTCTTTCTTGGTCCTTTAGTCAATGAGACATTAAGTGTTTCTAAACATTAGTCTCTTTCTCACACTCATACACTGTCGCACACTAATCATCCAAATTTTTGTTGTCAGTTCCTGGTTCAGCAGTAATAAATATAAATTAGAAATTCTGTTATTATTTAAAAAATCAGCAATATGTATACAAGAGTCTGTGTGTATGAACAGATGGACACATGTTATATCCAGAGGTGGTATAAATTCAAAGCTTCCATATCTGTGGTTTTGGGGGTTTCTTTTGGGGGGGAGGGAGGTTAGCAAAAAAATTGAGCTACGTATAATAAAATACCGGTACAGTAACAAAGGTTCAATAATTAATATAAAAATCTATTCAGAAGCATACAATGATTTACATTCAAACCCTGATTATTTAAAAATTAATAGAAAATATTAGCATGTTAATAATTGAAATCACAGGAATGTATAATGAGATTGCACTTAGTACAGTATATTAACCGTTATCTGCAGCTTGATAGGAAAATGTTTAACCTCAGAATAAATAGGATGTGCATTCTGTAAGCCCCTAAGGCTTCGTGACTATTAAGCCAATGTGATCCTTGAAAACACATACATGTGTACATCTTGTGGAATCAGAAGTACAACATGTACTCTCACGGCATTTTTCTTTGTCTAAGAATAGTCCTTTTATCGGTAAATCTGGAAGGGAAAAATGAAAGCACTGAAGAGTGACTTCACTACAAAAGAATGCAATAAAATTAGCACTACACGAATGTCATTTTTCTGAATTTTTCATTGCTTCATGTACTGTTTCCTTTATCTTTCAAGAAATTTTGGTGTATCAGCTCAGCAAGCTGGCAGCAGAAACAACATAATGACTTTTTTTGGTCAAATGGTTTATGACTTCACACCTATACAGAGAGTTTTAACCTCCATCCATATTTATATTTGTCCTCTATTTCTTCAATTCAAATGTCCTTTCAGAGAAGATTGGTTTCATGCAGAGGGAAGACAAAAATCAGAACCCTTACCTCACATGCAATAACTTCATCATATTTATTCCTCCCCAATACTGGTGAGTTAGAGAAAAAAATCTCAGATTCTAGTACCTAACATTTAATTCATATTCTTCTTAAAGCTAAAACTATAAAAAGGAGCTGAGGGGAAGAAGGGGATGCTTTTTTTTCCTTCCAGTCTGTATGTTATTCAGAGCTACAAACATTGAAATATTCATATTAGAAAGGTTACTAAATTACTGTGGCCCAGAATCATGAGAAAATGTCTGACAGCATGATGATAAAGGGTCTGTTGCGACGATGCAGCAGACAATTGCTGCTACGAGTGTTTAAACAGGGAATCTAGCAAAAAAGAAATTAACCCACTTTCTTGGGTATAGACACTGTCCGGTCATGAACACGATGGGTTTGGAGCTTCCATTTATTGCTGCAAACTGAAATGAGGGGAGGTGGATTGCAGCAAAGCCTTCTGAACAACTGGTAAAGATGCATAAATTACTGTGAAATGCAAGTCAAAAGAAATTGGCATTCAGGAAGGCGAGACAGCACAGACAGTCCGTTATACCTTTAACCACATAACTGACTCAGACACAACTGCTTGATCAATCTGGAGGCAGATGCTATAGCTAGAAAACTATTTTAACAGCTTGGCATCTGGGTGCTGTGATTTCTCAAAGAAAGAGGACTGGTGCAATCCGATGAGGTGAACTGCAGCCTGCTGTGGACTTCAGGTTATAATTAGATATACTATATCATAGGAAAAAGCAGGTAAAGGAACAAATGTGATTAGAAAATGCAACTTACGTTTTTCAATTGAAAATAAGTTGCGCGGCATAGAACGTTAGTAGTGTAGTGAGTTTTGCCCATTAACCCCCTAGTAGAAGTTTTAATAGAAAGCCCTGACTCACCCAAGAATTTCTCAAGCATGTGAGCTCAAAAGCGGCCTACAGCCAAAGACAGCACTCCTGTGCCTTGTTGAAATAGAGACTGTAACTGTACCTCACATTAAGAATAGTAAGTAATAATAATAATGCCATGTTATCTGGCTTATTTTAATAACGTGATCTCATCTTTCCCATGCATAGCAATGTCTGCACATGCTTTTCAAGTTCTGAGCAAGCTATGTAGGGGAAAATACAGGGCAAAATTGGTGTATAGACCACAACTGATAGAAATCCTTTATGGGTTCAGTATGGATTTATCCTTGTTGAAGGTCTGACCCTGTTATGAAAGATTTACATGGAGAAGTAAGTCAAGTATAATAATTTTCAATGATTTGAAATTCCACAGCCTACGTAAAATACTTGTTTATTGCTTTGTGGATGTTTATGTGAGAAAATAATAGATTTTTTCCTGAAATATTAATGTGGAACAATAGAAAGGGGTGAAAATATACCTGTTTCATGCTGTTATATTTTAAAATTAAATGCTGCATAAAATGCCAGAGTCTTTTGTCAGTGCTGGAAACAAAATACCTCTGCCCTTTATTCCCCTCAGCCCCCATATCAACAGCACAGTAGGTTTTGGAGTAATATAAGGCCACTGTTGTATGCAGCTCAGTATCTTGGCTTCTGAAAGGACGGAGGAATTCTTGGTGTTGCAGAGAATCTGATTCCTCCTACATGTGAATCCCTCTTAATTTCTGATAAACATTGCTAAAATTAACATACTCTTCTAAATTATGTTGACTGCTGTATTTCTCTGTTGTGCCAAACTCATTTTTCTGCTTTTACATGAAAGCAGACTAGATTTTGCTGTCATTAGACATCAGTGGCATTACTTAAGACTTAAGAGACTTTTCTTTCATCCTGTTACACCTAATGCATTTCAGCGTGTATGTGACCAGAGGAAAAACACCACAAGCTGAAGCTGTTTAAAGAACCTGCCAGTGTAAGAAAAAAGTAACTGCTGTTCTTCAGTCCCTGTACTTCAGTAAAAGTGGAATGCTGTTAAATCATAAAATGGCTGAGCTGGGCCATTTAGTTTACTAAGGGTGCATATTCTCTTTTCCCTTTCCTCTGTCAATTGACTAAAGCTACCTACTAGTTAGTTGTAAGTACTTTTTCCTGTTACTGGCCTCTGGACTTTCTCTTTTCAATGTTTTTTATTTGTTGAGGTGGTTTTGCTGAAAGTCAGGGAGCGTAAGGAGTCATGCTCTCCTCTCATTTGCATCCTCACTGTCTGACGGTAGAACCCCTATTCCATCAAAAAAAAGGAATCGTTAGCCTAAAAGGGTTTCAAATAAACCCTTCAAGTAACAGGGTAAAAATAAGCCAGTTAGAAGTCGCAATGTAAGGAAAAAAACATCTTAGTATAGAGGAAAAGTACAATAGCCCCTGCCCCTACATGAAGGACCAAGCAGTCATATGAGATGGCTAGAAACCCCCCAGGAGGATGTGGGGGAAGAGGGAGAGAGATGTGTACCCCTACCTACTTAGGGTAGTTGAATGTGGAAACAAGATGCTGCATGGGTAACTGAAGGCAGGTACTGAAGGTTCTCTGTACTTAGCTATACGCTAACCAAAGTGAGGACTGAAGATAACTGGATGTGTATGACTGTAGTTAATCTGATACAATCAGATCAGAGATATAGCTAAGTATTTCCAAATGGCACAGCACAAGCACAAGGACATTAGAGTCTTAAAAAGCCAGACATTCAAGGAATTTGGACTTAAAGACAATTCACTGGAATCAGCTATTATGCAGGAAGACTATGGTGGAGAAGTAAACGATATTTAAAGGGCAGGTAGTAAAGAAATATCACCAAAGTGGAATCTGAATTCCAGTAATAAACCGGAAACCAGTGTGATTATTAATAATCAGAAAAATAAGAAAGAACAGTATACAAACAACTGGAAAGATAGATTGGCGGCTATTTGATTTTTTGTAAGTTAAATCATGTAGAAAAAATTATTAGGGAGAATAGCATCACATAGCCAAGTTGCATCATACATCCCTAGAAAGACTAAAAGAGTTGTATAAAACATTTGCACACAGTAGGACAACATGATGGAAAAAGGGTCAAGGAAAATTAGTCATGATTCTATAATACAAAGGGCTAAGTTTTATTGTAAGAGATGGTCTTGAAATTGAAACCTAGATTACATCGCTACCTGAACTTTAAAGCAAAGATTGTTGTTCAGGTTTTTAGGACAGGGACTGTCATTACAAACACACACAGGCATGACAATGATGTTGGGGTTTGTTTTTTTTTTTAATGAATACAGAAGGCTAAATAAATTAAATGCCAACTCAGATCTAATTCTGAATTTTGCAAGAAAGCAAAAATAGGGGATGTAATGATCCAAATGGTGGTGTTCAAAACTGGGGTCCAAATGCTGCTGCATTTATTTACTGGTAAGTTAATAACAGAATAGGGGTTGGTGTACACCAGTCAATTTATATATACTTGTATTTTCAAAAACCACAAAACTGGCCTACCCATTTAATTGCACTGTTTTAATTAAAACTAGCATATCAACATGTACTCCTTTGCAAATCCCTATAAAAACACCCTCAGATTTAATTGCTTATCTTATATCAGATTATTGCCAGGTTTTGATAAGTTGGTATAAATGGATCTAGTAGCATTTACAGAGAGCTTATAGTGATTCAGTTAATACAGCAAAGCCAGTGTATGCTTAAACCCTTATATGTGTATTCATCAATGTATGCATATATATATATATATCAATGTGTAGTGACCTTACTGTATGAGACACTTCATAGTGTTAGTTATGATTTTACTATGAAGTACTCCCTGTCATAATTTTTCAGTGTTTAGAAATCTTTTGTCTGATAAAAACAGCCAAAAAAGAGACAAATATTTTTTGTCAAAAATTCACTGTGGTCTTCTATTAGCTATCAAATAATTTTGATCGTCAACCATTTCACCACGTTTCTAAATTAGAAAAAGAAACATTAAAATATTCTTTAGCGTTTTCCTTGTTGTTTTTTTTCTTTCAAGCAGAACTTAACTCCAGGTTTTCAAGGCAAGGATGGCTCACATTTGAGAGAATTGCTATTCCAAATGTTTCAGATAGGAACGTGACCACCTTTCAGTCTTGTGATTCAGAATCTTTGATTTTATTCCAATCTCATTGTTTCAATTATATTGAATTATGGACGTAATGTCCTTAATGGAGATATGCTTCAAGTATCTTGATCCTCCACCCCTTCTCATCTGGAAAATGACTAGTAATTATAAGAAGCTGTGGGCTTAGTTTTAGTCCCTTAGCTTGATCAATGAAGACCTGAATTATGGAAAATTCCAAACCTTGGTACTCCAAAAATTAACTTTTTCTCAAGTGCCTACATCAAAATTACAGAAACCGAAGGATCCATGGGAATTAGTTCTGAAATGGCAGCCTTCCTCTTGTGTCTGAAAAACTGTGAGTATTTCTACTGATAATCACAGACATGAGCCAACCAGCACATACACCAGCAATAACAGTTCAGTATTAATGAAGTGTCTTTTTTTCTGCTGGTAATGAAAATCATTCTTGGCATGAAAACTCTGCCTTACATTGTGAAAGTAAATAGAAGATGAACACAAATGGCATTTATTCATTAAAATTGCAAAATAGCAATTAAATCTTCTCCTCCTCTCTTTCTGAATAATCCATTCCAAAGTATCTAAGTAACAGGTAGTGGGGAACAGTTGTGGGTAAGGTTGATCAGATGATAACTCCATTTTGTGTCAGCCTCTGAGTTTTTGAAACTTGCTTATATTTGAGCATGGTCATTTTCAAAAACCAAACCCCTTCAAACAACTCCATACGGAAGAAAAATCTGGAGAAGGCAGGAAGTCACACCATGGACGGATTGAAGCCTCTGCATCTTGGCAGCCAAATTGGGACGCCACAGCATTTGACCCAAGTTTAAATGGTTAATCTGTCAGAGAGGAAGGGGCTTTTCATCTCAGGCTTTACAAATCAAGACAAATACTGAGCTAGCGATCTGCCCACCTAGACAACAGATCTCTGTTCCAAACCCAAACTATTCCTCAACAGAAATTTCATAGAAACCGGGAGGTCTCCAGGAAACATTTCAACCACTCAGAAGTCATCACGCGCTCTGAGCAACCAGGGGCTGATAAAGTAGAATAGTTTGCCAACAGTCCTCATCCACCTAATGTTTAATGTTACTGTAACACTTCAGCTAGAAGTGCTTGTCAATGGGAGTTAAGTATCATCATCCTCATAACACAATACAGAACACAAGTGAAAAAAAGTAAAGGCATTTTTGAGATCACTCAGCTCCTATAAAGCTCTGCCAGGACACAGACTCATTGAAGTGAATGTTTCATTAGCAACATCTGTTCTTTTTGACATGCTATTTTCCACATTTTCTTCCACTTTTCTCATAGTTACATGGATCTGGCACAGCCACTTTGGTCTGCACTTTAAACCTTCCCTGTACTAAGGAATGTCTTTTTTATTCCCTAATAGATGCTCAGATGGTAAAAGGTGCATACAGGACAACAGCAACAAATTGGTTCCCGTAAGAAACTGCCGGTATCCTGCAGTGATTCTGTCTGA
The DNA here is from genome assembly GCF_929443795.1 of Astur gentilis. NCBI lineage: Eukaryota > Metazoa > Chordata > Aves > Accipitriformes > Accipitridae > Astur > Astur gentilis. The sequence goes on along the minus strand of NC_064886.1, from coordinate 36,478,250 downwards.
GCTGGATGAATTAAAAAGCCCAAGGTGATATTCCTCTGTCTCTTCCCCCACCGTCATTTGCTATCATTCCATATGTTCCATTCTCTTCAGAAAAGGCAAATGTCAGCCTAAAATGATTAAGAATTTATCTCCTTTCTGGGAAAGACAGGCACACCTGAAGAAGATGAGGAGCTCACAATGTGGTAAGGATTATTTATCGCATTATGCATGTATCAAATATACAACAGGTTAAAGCAAAGGCTTGAATGACAGATCACAGGTGAAGAGTTAAGTGGGATACTAACAGAATTAAATGTATTACCTATTTATACAAAGTCAGCTTCCAGTGCAGTTTCATGGCCAACAACATTAAAAAACACCCAAGCAAACAGCAGAACTGAAGGATATTACTGTTGCCCAGTAAATCATTATAAGCTACACTAGTCATAACATCCCGAAGTCTTTCTGCCATCTGATATTTTACCTGAATAATAACTCTGAGATTGGTTTAATAGTTTATTTCTGAAACACTAATTTAATTAAAATTCTAGGAGCTCTACTGCAGTAATGCAGTGTGGATTTATACCTACATTCTGCCCGGGGTCTCAGTGAAATTGCATCAGACTTACCATGTGTGGCAATCTAAATCTACAAATTTAAATGCTGGATAAGAAATGCTGAAGCTACTTGCCTCACCAATTTTTCATCACATCAATCCAAATATTGCATGATAGCATCAGCCTTTTGAAATGGGAGATCTGAAAACTTCAATTTTGTCTTTTAAACAAGAAATTTGTTAAGAGCCACTGCTCCTCAGATAATGCTTTGATTTTGATTTCTTCCTTTCGTTTCTTTTTCTAGTTAAGTAAATTTTACTGACAAATTCCCAATCAGGGATAGACCAATGTCTGCTGCCTCTAATGTCCATTTTCTCAGTGTTGAAGCATACAGAATAGCACTGCAGATGTGTATTGAAGGTATATGAAGTCAGGGAATTAGCAGTTTCAATGAAGAGCACTGCAACAACAGAGAAAGCCATTATAATGCTTGAATGGGAGCCGGGACACTGTTTTTCTAAAGACACAGATGCATGCTGAACATTGAATTCAGAAGACATGCCTATGAGCAGCTACCTGAAAACCCTGACTTTGTGTTATATTTATTAGTGGGTGTTAAATGATGGTAAGGCAAGGAAGAGCTATCTTTGCCTTTCTTGGCACCCATAAAGGCTGAGCAGCAGCACTCATCTGTATTAATGGCCAATACAAAACCTACTGAATTACCCAGAGCCTTGGGATCAGGCCCTGGTATTAAAAGTGCTTTATATTTTTGAAATCGCTAGTTAATAAATAAGGGGCCAGCAGATGCTACAAGAAAACAAAGCAGTATAGTTCCTGGGATTTATTGACCAATAAAACTTGTTGTTATTGTGAACTGCAAATGGTTTCCTCTGTGCAGCTCTTTACATCAGTTTTTAACAGCTCCTATAGAGAAGAAATCCTTTTTCATTACATTATTAGTGTACCTGGGCCCAGATAAATGGACAGAGAAATGTGGTACAATCAGGGAACGTTTAAAACAATAAGCCCCAGAGAGCAAATGAAAGAGTGCACAAGGAAGTGCAAACAAACAAAAGACAGTCAACAGTCTGATCAGAAGAGAAAATTTGGCACTTGTTACAGAAGCAAACCTCAAAAGCTTTTTCAGCCTTATATTTGGCTGCTAGTGAATAAGATAAACAGGCTGGTGGGAGGTGAGCTGAGGGAATACAACGTGAATCAAAGCAGGCAGTGTTACTGCTTTGCAAGGCAATGGTTAGACTTCAGGTAGAGTACTACATCTAGCATTTGTCATTCTTTCTTAGATAAGATATAATTCCTCTTGAAGGAATGTAAAACTGAGTAACTTAAATGATGCCAAACTTCAGAGAATTAAAATGTGAAGTAGGATTGAGAAAAGTTAATGCATAGCCAGCCTGATAAAAATAAAGATGATAAATTTCTCTTCAGATTGCAAGAGATTTAAGAATTAGAATTGCGTCTCTCAGTCATTTTTCCTACTTTGTTTTTCTCATTCTTCTTATTGTCACATTAAATAATGCCACTCTGGGCAAATGGCACAGTGGCAAAAGTTCTGGAGGTGTGATCTTGAATAGTAAAAATATATACAAAACAGTCATCACACATTCACCAGCACTTCTGCTATGTGTAAAATATTCTTACCCAAAATTGGGATTAAAAGGCAAAATTGGGTTCCCAAGAATCTGAAAAAAAGCCAGAAGAGGAGAACTGAAACATTGTTTCAATTATTTCAAGAATGTATTGGGTTGTTTTGTCTTTTAAATATTTCACCTGTATGTTATTTATATTTCAAAACAAAGTGCATTTTGTTTTCATTAGAAAACGTTGACACATCAGCAGCTTGAAACCATTTTCTTCAGTATTTTTCCTGAAGCAAGAAAGTTCACAAATGCTGTTTTTTCCTAAGCGTTAACATTTTCCAAGGGAGAAAAAAATTCTCAAAAGGTCTATTTCAGAGCCATCCTATGCAGCGTGACACAGCTTGATCCAAAGGCCACTGAAGTTAATGAAATGACTTTTGTTGTTTTCAGTAGGCTTTGGGTCAAGCCATTTAATGATCAGAATGGGACTGAAAGTCCTAATGTAGTACCGTACACTGAAAACTGACTACTAGCAAAAAAGGAGTCGAGATGCTCCGTAACTCGGAACATCACTGATCTGTTAGCACAGTGTAAAAGCAGGTTTGCAAAATTAAAGCATGGATGATAAGAGTTCAGCAATTGCTTCTGAGCTACATGTTCCAATCTAACAAAACCCATATAAGAAGAGAATTGTTGCAATTCTGCTGATGCGCAGGGGCAGAGCTTCACAGCCTCTAGGCAGAATATTACTGTGCTGCTGAATGGTACCCAAGCATAAAAAGGTGGTGGGGAGAGGGAAGGGAGAGGGGGAGAGAGGGCCTACAGGATGAGGGTTATGATTAGAATATATGCGAATGAGAAGACTTAGAAATCTTGACTAATTGAGCACTTGGCATCTCTTGAGTGCCACTTTTAAATTATAGCATGGAAATGTTTTGAGACAATTTGTCTCCTCATACCTTAAAACATGGGGAATGCTCAAAGTAAGTAGCGGCTAAACATCTGGTTTCACATCCCTGCATGTCCTGAGACAAAAATCACACTGAATAAGTTCAGCAAATACCCAATTCCTAGTCAATTAGCCTAGAACTATGGCTGTGTGAAAATTCACTAGTAAAAAATCAGTAACTAGTGAAAACTGCCTGGTTTCTAATTTTGTCACAGGTCTGGCACTTAGGCCAGACCTGTCAGTGAAGCTTAGATCAATTTTCAGCTATGCATGGAAACCAAATAAAATCAGGAAACATTGTTGTGGTGATTTTCAGAGCTTTGTGCTTTGTAATTCCATGTATTAGATTGTCAGCTGGTAGAAAACTATAGCTTCACTGAGCTTGGTGAAATGATTCTAATTCACACCTGGTGAAAACCAGGCCTGGAATGTATAAGCGTACATGAGCAAAACCAAAAGGGTTTTATAACCCAGATTTTGCTAAATGAACAGAAGACCTCCTGCCCTGCACAAAGAACTTTAGATTTGAATGATCACATGCAAAGTAAATACAGTTGGCTGCACAGCAACTGAAGCCTGTAATTTTGGCTTGCCAAACTCAGAAGGCTTAAAGACCTGTGAAAGGAATCACTCCTAATAATTCCTACAATAGATCCAACTCATATTTAGAATAAAATTAGCACTGGGAGAAAGGCAAGCAAAAACTGGCTGTGGCTCATTGGTTACTTGTATTCATAGAACTATTAAAGCATAAAAGAGGGAAAAAAACATTCAGCCATCAGCAGACCAATGGGGAATTCTTATCATCTTACTAGAGGCCAATACCTCAAGAATAGCAGGATTTAGGGAATAATGGGGGCTTTTTAAAATTGAAAATTGCATGTCTGGTAAGCAGACGGTTTTCAAGACAATGAATAAAGGCAGCTGGAGGATGTTACAAGACTGTACAATCTATGCTACAGTGCACAGATTGAACAAAGCAAAAAATAATACAATGAAAGACGATAGCCAAATTAGCATATGTGAGGGCCAGCCACATCTAGCTGGTGCATATACACGGGGTCAGAAAAAGGCACAAAGATGCTTCAACCTTTTTGTTCCCTGCATATTCCAAACACAATTGATTTCAGAATGCTTTACTGCCAATTTTGTTTGGTGTGCCATTTTCCAAAGAGAGGGAAGGATCTTTCCAGTCATGAAAAACAAGAGCCCAGCTATGTCATCCTCAGTGGGAAACTGTAATACCCACTTTCTCCCCACATGCTCAGTAAGAGACCTCCTGCCTCTCTCTGAGAATCCCTCTGGCTGCTACCGCTCCACATCGTCACTTCTCACGTCACAGTATGACTTCAACTGAGAATTTCAGAATGTATGATGGAAATTGACTCTGCTGACTTTTAAGTTTCCATGTTAGCAAAATTCACGTACAAAACTGTTTTGTGTTAGACCCGCAGTCACAGACTGCACAAGGCGATTTTCATGCATGCGCCTGCATGGGAAAATGCTTGTATTATGAAAATCAAAGCCCCAGGTGGCAGATTCACAAAAGCCTATGCAATGAGTGAAATGCATAAACAACCCCCCCCCCCCATGTAATAGGGACTATGTATATCGGAGTGATATGCCAAATATATAGGCCTTTTGAAAACCTGGTTTCATGTGTCAAAAATCAATCTCTTTTAATCTACCTTTAAAAAATGGTTGGATTCCTAAAATTAGACTTAGAAGCCTGCGATTTCTGGCTGGAGAGGCAGCAGTATTCTACCAGCAATTGAGTCAATTCTAGTTAAGAGTCATGACTGTTTGCATAAACAGAAATGACAGTTTATAGGTAAATCCTACCCAGTGTGGAGTCCATTCATTTTAAATGCTATGCTCAAAAGGCCACAGCAGCACAATAATGTGAAGGCAGGCATGAAGCCTCCAATAAAACTGCGCCCACTGGGTCAGTGCCATTGCATAGCATGCTCTGGATATTTACAGAATGATTATACACTGGGTGGTCAATCAGAGCTCAGTCTGTCTGTCATAAATATTAGACCTAAAGGCCACAGGTGTGGATTTTACAGAACTGTTTCTTGTCTCCAATCTCATAGGACAGAATACCTATGTACCTTCATAAAGAATTTGCTCTCATTCATTCAAGCCTTTCTTAAAGTGACTCTTCTGCACACTGCATCTAGTATGTTAGTTTATTAAGGATACTCCCCTGATGCTCATACCTCCTGGCAGAACCGTACTGTCATTTTTTTCATCTCTCCTGTGGTCACGCAGACAACGAACTAGGAAGTCTGTTGCTTACAATTTTGCACTTACATCGTCTTATCAGTTGATGGCAGATGGTTTGGGGGAATCTTGGGGAGAAAAGAGGCACTGCTAATGTCACCGCCATATCTTGAACTTTAGTCTTTCCCACTGCATGTTATTTGTTAGCAAAACATGGACAACAGAGCAACAGAGCAGCCTGTCTGAACAGTGAGAGCAGCTTTTGTCACCGAGAGACAAACCACAAATAACTCTATTCCATGTATCAGATGGGAAAAAAAAACAACAGCCACTCAACAACCCAGAAACACTCCATTAGAGCAGTTCTGCAGATGTCAGGTGTTAAATGCTTTGTGGTACACAAAACGCAATTACAGGATTTCAATATAAAATAACAGTTTTACAGAAAGGGGTCAAAAAAACAAAAAGGAAGAAGAGCAGAAAAGTTGTGGGATAAGGAAACAAGGGGAGCAGAGCATGCACAGGATCGCCACACAATAGGCAGCACTCCTACGGGTAAAAACAACAGTAAGAGGCATAACTATAATACAGCATGGCTGCAAAGATAGCCAGCACAGAGAATCATAGACAAGCATCAACCTGTGCTGGTCCATCTACTGTTTTGCCTCCGCAGTAGAATAGTGCACTGAGTCTATCTTCAGCCTTGGAAACCACTCAGCTGTGTTAGTGCAGAGCTCTCCCAGATTGCTGAAGAATTAAGCATCAGATACATCGAACAACATAGATACGGTATCGGGTGGATGCTGCTGTAGTCTTCCAGGGCTTGAGCAGTACCACATACATACGATGAAGCACACTGTCATACAGGCATACCAGTTCAGCTCTAAGCAGGGGATTATGGTAATAAAGTTTTGCAGATTATGGCCAAATCTAGGTTTTTTTCTTTGTGGGTAGCTTTTTGGTGGTGGTGGTGGTGGTTGGATTTTTGACACACAGCAACAACTTAAGCAAAACGCATTAATGGCAAGGAACTGCCTCAAACAATGTATCTTATCTATGCTACAAAAACTTCTGAACTTAATTGCAATATTTTTGTGTTCTCCTGTGATTTAAATTCCATCCTAATAGTTTAAGAATGATGTGAAAGGCTTCGCAAACCTAGGGGTTTTGCATAATTCTTAAGCATATTTAGACCACATCTCTAAAGCAAGCAAAGTCATACTTAAGTATGTAGGAGTACAACTGAATTGCACTGGCCTCCCAGCAGAGAACTTGAAAGAGACACAAGCCGGCATTACCATGAAGATACAGAACTCTGTTATGCATTCAGTCCAATTTTATAAACTCAGACTGCTCCTCTCAGAATTATTTTAGCCCAGGCAAAATCAGCACTATTCACAATAAGAACTCATGGTTTCATATGTTCACAGGACAGGCTACTTTTGCTTTACTCTACATTAGGTAGGGCTTTGAATTCTTTCCTGTGGATCTTGGGGGAATTTGTCCTGACTGGAGTTAAATGAACTGCATTAGCCTCTGTCCTAAGCAGAAAGTGGTTGTGTAGGAAAATAATGAATTTTAGTTTGTAAATTCTCCTGGCCCAGCCCCTGCCAAAACCCTGTAGTTTGTGTTTTAGGCAGGGCTGGATTTAGCAAGGTTTGGACTCACTGAACAGCCTGCCCAAAAAACATGTCCAGGCAATCCAAACCATTTTCTAAGTATCACTGGAGGGCTGCAGGGATTCTTTGCAGTGTTGTGGCACGACACCAGCACCAATCCTACATGCTCATTTTCCTATTTGAGGACTGCAGCTGAGTTTTCCCTGTGACATTCAGGAAACAAATCATAGCCTGTGAGGTTTTGTACTGGAACAAAAGACTATTTTCACATAGAATTAGCCAATTGTCAAATTTTACCTAGAGGCTCAGAGGAGATTTTTTACATGACCAGGAGGAGATTATTATTGCAGTCAATTTTTTCATGAAATTGTGAAACATGCATCATCAATATTTAATGTGAATAAAAATATAGCTGTTTTATACTAAAATTCACATATACAAATTAGCACTAAAGGAGACTCTTCTGCCTCCTGAAGGATTTTAAAAACACAGTATCAGAGTACTAGTCACTTCTGCTAAGGGTTTTAAAATTGGAAGTAAATATTTATTGCAGAATACTAATAATCTGTTTACACATAGTAAATGTTTCAAAGAACTGTCAGATGCTTCTCTTTCTCTCCAGAAAAGAAGGCATTTTCTGTCCATAAATAAAGACGCAAAAGGTATTGCCAAAAATTGGGAGTGCATTGCTATGACGATTAGGCCTATTACTGTTAAAAATTGGACAAATATTGCATTCCTTACAAAATAAAAACAAAAAAAACCTCACAGAAGTGAATGCATGCCCATTTACCAGATGCTAAGTATTATCCAGGACATGAGAGGCGCTGGAAACAGTACGGGAGACAGCATAAGCTTACAGTACTCACTGACAATCAGCTGGGCAGGACAGTCTGACACCTGCATGAAAGACTGCTAAAGCCAGAGATGATATGAGATTAATTCAGGATATTCTAGATTCAGAAAATTCACTGTCGGTCAAAACCACAAGGGGTCAACTATTTTAATTCAGAGCAGAAAAGAAAGAAAGGTGTTCTGAAGTTGTTGCTTCTGTGACAGGATCAATGTATGGTCTTTGCTTCCTTCTCCTGCTTTTCCATTAGTTCAGGCGATAGTGAGGAAGATAAAATAAGGCTAGAGCAAAAATGATTTTAATTTTTCTGGTGCAGCCAAGACAACATGGTACAAAGCCCTACTTCAACTGTCAAAGAGAGTGTGTAGGACGCTACCACTGTTATTAGATCTTTTGCCTCAGCAGCAAGGAAAAGTTCTTTATCCAGCTACTACCTGACTTCACCTGACAGCATGGATTACAGATTTTTGATAGAAATTGAAAGATCCTATCATGGCCATTCTCCTGGGGAATCTGCCCTAAGAAGTTCCCAAGTGTCTCATTTTTACTATAAACTTGTGTGCATTATCATCTATATCACAGTGAAATAAAGCACATATGCAAAAACTGCTTTCTCCTTTTTCATGATATATATTGTAGCCTCTTTCAGTTACTCCCCAAATTAAAAGAACAGTCCCAAAATTAAAAGAATAGTCCACCTTGTCCTATTGATACTCAGCATCTATTGATACATTTGCGAAGGAAAAATTTTACCAGAAAATGCTACTCTCTTACCTGACTGACACTGATGATGAAACTTAGAGCTCAGAAAAGGTTTTTGTCAATGTATTTATGAACACGAAGATAGACAGAGGATGTCTCTAATGCTTTATGATGCATTCACTTAATGGCAATTTTAGCTTTTATTAGTTAACTTTTAATGGAGTTATTCTCAAACCTATACACAGGAGCAAGGTAAGAATCAGATCCTAACCATTAAATAAATACATTTAAAAACAGGACTCAGTCTTGGCTGAAGACAAGGCTCATAACTGAAGTTTTGCTGGTTATTATTTGCCATAGTTTGGTGATGATGAATTACAGGTTGAGGAAGGCGATTATTCTCCTCTCTTCAGCACTAGTGAGACCACATCTGGAGCGTTACGTCCAGTGCTGGGCTCCCTAGTAAAGGAAAGACAGGGACATACTGGAGCGAGTCCAGCAAAGGTCCACAAAGATGATAAGGGCTTGGAGCATCTGACATACAAGGAGAGGCTGGCAGGGCTGGGATTGCTTAGCCTGGAGAAGAGACAGGTCATCAGACTCTGACAGAGTTCAGGGGGATCTTATCAACGCATATCGATTTCTGATGGAAGGGAGTAAGGAAGATAGAACCAGACTCTTCCCAGCAGTGCCCAGTGGCAGGACAAGAGGCAACGGGCACAAGCTGACACACAGGAAATGCCATTTCAATGTATGAAAAAACTTTCCTGTAAGGATGGTCAAACACTGGAACAGGTTGCCCAGGGAGACTGTAGTGTCTTGGAGCTGTTCAGAATCCAACCAGACATAGCCTGAGCAGCTTGCTTTGAGCAGAGTTGGGCAAATGATCTCCAGAGCTCCCTTCCAACTTCAACTATTCTGTGATTTTGTGAATATGAGGAAAAGAGACTCTTTTCTATACTGTCAGGAAACGCAAGATATTAATACTACTCCACATGCTCATAATGTTTGGGTTTTTTTCATCATCTCAAATCAGAATATAAACAAAGTTATGAAATATTTCATTTCAATCATCAAAATATTTCAGACTAACAAAATATGCTGCATTGTACTCTTACAGAACATGATATATTGATCTTACTAAATATTTCAATACATTCTCACTGAAAACTCTGATGAAAGTAGCATGTGCCATGCAACATTTTTATTTATTATCTGCCTATATAAACCTTTCAATTGGAAATTGTTCAGCTTGTTCTTAAAGCCTGGTTCAGGCCGCTTATTTTCAAACCCTGGAGTCATGGCATGTCACTGATATTCCTGCATATTTTTGCCCATAAATACCTTATAACTAATCACACTTATCACTAACATACAAAATACATACAATATACACAAAAGGCCCGATCTGGAGCATAGGAAGATTGCTATACATGGCAATGCATTAAAGCTTTAAAACGCCTCCACAGTTTGCAAGTAGTTTTATTTGTTTTCTCTTTTTGCCATTGTCTTCATTTTTTTTGTTTTGGGTTTTTTTCCCCCTGTTATTTTATCTTGGAGATACATACTTCCTCTTTCAAAAAAAGAAAGAATAAAAGAGAGGAGAAATTGCTAGCAGAAGCAAAATAAAATGGGTAGCAAAGCACGTAGCATAGGTCTCTTAGCTATGTTATATATATAACTTAGCTAGTTATTCTTAACTAAATCTTTTTTCTCTGCAGCTTCCAGTACCAAGGGAAACAACCCTGGACCAGTTTTGCAACAGCATTTCTGAGTATTGTCCGACTGCAGCATTATGATGGAAAGGTTTGTTGCAAGCTGCCAAATTAGGCACCATGATAATTACCTGAACCAAAGACTCTGAAGAATAGCTTCTGGGTAATGGAATTTGATAATACATGCTGTTCCTTTCATGCCGTGTGATACAGTATTATCCTAGAACTGTTGGAACACTGGTAACAACTCCATGAAGCCTTCCTTCCATGTGCAGATCAGCCATGTCGACATGCCGAGCAATGCCCATTCAGTGCATACTTTCCTTTCCTCTTACAGAATTTCTTGCTTCAAATAGCCTGCAGTAAAGCTTGGTTTTATTTGTCTTTCTCAATTATCATAGAACACTGCATGCAATAATCCTTTTACACATTCTTTTAATTAGGTTGTAAAATGTGACTGGTTCCTTTCTGAAATGTATATTTATCCAATTAAGAAATATATAACTACTAGTATTTATCATTAATTATTATTTCACAGATACAAGGCAGGCATTTGCATTTTATTACATGCCATCAATGTCAAGAAAATGTGGAGTCAAGTTCATCTCCCTGCAATTACTAAAGTTGCACCTAGCCTAAAATTTGACTCGCACCAGGCACCCACAATTAAATAAATGTATGTTAAATGGTACTAGGTGAGTGCGTGACAAATTCTTCAGCACACGTTTAGGGTGCGACACTGTTACAGGAAAATATCATCAAATGCATCATAAATAATGTTATTGTGACACTGGTGACTATGTACAGCAGTGCTCATTTCCCACTTCATTCTACATCTAATGTGCAATCTTCTGTTTCTAAGATCATAGTTAGACTAAAGCTGGACATACAAGTTTTCTGTTGAACAATGCCAGCTAGGAGTATTTTTGTAGTAGCAAAAGCCCTGGGGTTGACACAGTCACACTGAGAAAAAACATAGCTTATTTCATTCAGGGAAGTGGCATAAGCAATTCTGACAAAAGCACTCTTTTACTGTTATAAGTTGCACCCAGACCAGGTGGATTTTCAAGTAGAGTAGCCTGGCTTTTTAGTGAATGTCTGAATGACTGGGATTCAGTGAATTCCGTCTGCTGGTTTAATCATCAATTTTCCCAGTAAAGACCAGGTACTGACAGGGGACATGATAAGAACACTGATTTATTGCTCCCCTCTGCAGCTCTACCAATATATATAGCAGCAAACCTTTGCTATAAGGACTAGCTGAAAGGACTGAATAAACCCAGTCTTACTAAATTAAGGCCTTGTCTACACACAACAGTTCAATTTCTTTAATTATATCATAAAATGTATTGATAAAAATGTTCCTTTGCTGTTATAATATACTCTCAAGTATTTAATATGCTTAGCTGGTCTGAGGCACCTTCACGGTGGTATAACTAGAAACATACTAAAGGAAAAATTATATGATTACATTATATAAGTGGACTACACTAAATTAAGGTCTTGTAGTGGAAGTTTATCAGTTAAACAGTGAAGAGAAAATATCTGCAGAAGATAGTGCAAATAGACAAAAATTAATTTCTGATATCCAAGAGGGAGAGACAGGTAGGAGACCAGGTACTACAACACATAAAAGCTAACATAGTTTTTACTTCCTAAACAATGGAGCACCATGAGCAAAGCATTCTCTGGTTTGGAAGACAGACAAACCCACAAAAGCACTGGAAGATTTGCATCTTGGTCCTTGGAAAGCAAAGAAACCATCCAGAAGTATGCTTTTTAGGCTCAGATCCTAGGCAGTGACAGCCAGAGCAGTCTTAAACTCAGCTTCTTAACAGAGATAGACAAGAAGAGAAAAAGAAGATTGGCAGGGTAAACTATGGCTGCTGTAGGTTGCAAGATAATATAGTAAAAGATGGAATATGTAACATAACTCTGTTCTCTCACTGTAATTTACCAAAACAGGCTATGCAGCTTGCTCGAGAACTCAGTCAGGTGCCAGATGATAATAATAAGTTGTAACACAGACATGCAAAATCTTTTTTCTCTTTTCACATGGTTAACTAGAAGTACTTCATTTTAAGAATGTGGTTTATCAACCTCTTTCAGAAAAAATACAGTCAAAACCACAGGGCAAACAGACTGTCATGAGACGTGAGGTTTTATATGCCAGTCTGAAAGAATCATGATTTCCCTCCAAGACTCGGTATTTGAGATTCCTGGATTCAGGGGAAACAGAAGTGGTACCAAATGCTGACCCTTCCTCCCTAATTATGATATTTTTACTCTATCATAAATCAAAATGAAATTAATAGAAACAATGTTTGATATCATAGCTATTTACCATAAACATTAATCACAAACAACAGGGGCTCTAAAGAGAAGGAATTTAGTTGATGTAAGTGTGCCGATTTATACTAAGTAAGAGTCTACACTTATCCGATACTTGCTCTTACAGTGGTATTAACAGTACTCTTGCAAAATAAAGCAATACACGAGTTAGACTGTATTTGAAAATGTGCTCCTAGAGAATATAACATGATAAAATTCTTGGATAGCTCCTCAGCTGGCAGAACCCCATTGGAGTCCTGCCATTTACACCAACTGAGGATATGGCTGATTACCAAATTTTTGCCCTAGGCAATGAAAAGTGTGTTTTGCAATGTGTCAGCTACACTTCACATGCAAGCAGAGATCCATAATCATTAATGAGTCCTGTACACACTGGCAGAAATGATTAGTGGCTAAACTAGTGAATGGAGCTCTATACCAGAACTCAGACAAGGGTGGTGGGATCTCATCTTGTTAGTCAACTTCAGTGAACTTCTGACTTCGGTGGCAGTTTAGCAATGTTCATATTAGTAACAACTCCCTGAGTCACCACAGGATCCCTTTGCACTAGTGAACAATATTCATAGATTATTCAGTATCATGATACTTTCAAATAAATTATTGGACACTTCATTTTTACTATTTATCCAGTGCTAATAACATTGCCATGACTTGGCATTACATCTAATGTTTTACAACAGGGATTCAATAAAAGAATTGTATCCAATTTGGACTCCGAAGTTGACAAGTTAAATCAATGTAGTTCTAAGAAAATATGTCCCGATGACAATGCAATAAACATAACAACAAAACCTTGGGAAGGGAAATGAATCTTAAAAGGCTACTGAACTAACAGAAGTGAATGGCAGGATTTGGTTAGAGATGGGAAATAGCACACATCTTTGAAAAAATGCCCTAACTAAAAGCACATACATTGTCTTAAAACTTTAGAAAACGTTGTTTAGCAGCTGATGATGATAAATGCAGAATAGAAGGGTTAAAAGGAGACATTTCCTGTGCTGGCTTATAAGAACAGTAATATCAGTACTTGTAATTTACATCTAAAAGGCATTTTCCAGCCACTTTCCACTTAAGCCAGAGTTTATCCTTGCCTGCAACCTAGACCAAATTTTAGCCTCTTTGCAAAAATTCTCATTCCCTACTTTGGGTTCATTTCTGTTAAAAGAAACCCAAACCCACACAACTCATTCTGAGGCTATATTTGGGGAAAATAGATATTGCCATGACCACACACCTCCATACACCTCCCCACCTCCAATAAATCTTGAAAACAAAATACATGTCTCAGGAAAGCAAAGGGGATTGATCCCTTCCCCTTTCCTCCCTGAACAGTAAGGAAGTGACTCTCTCCTGAGAGACACCATCAGGCTTTAGGTGCCGTGTTTGAGATTCAAACTCCTACCTTGGCTCCTACGATGGGACATAAGCAGAATTTAGGCACCTATGTTAAAAAAGAATCATCAGGATTAGCAACAGCCACCTAAACCTAGAGGGTATCTAAATGTCATGGTTTAACCCCAGCCAGCAACTAAGCACCACGCAGCTGCTCGCTCACTCACTCCCCCCCATCCCACTGGATGGGGGAGAAAATCGGGAAAAGAAGTAAAACTCTTGGGTTGAGATAAGAACGGTTTAATAGAACAGAAAAGAAGAAACTAATAATGATAATGATAACACTAATAAAATGACAACAGTAGTAATAAAAGGATTGGAATGTACAAATGATGCGCAGGGCAATTGCTCACCACCCGCTGACTGACACCCAGTTAGTCCCCGAGCGATGATCCCGCGCCCCCACTCCCCCCAGTTCCTATACTAGATGGGACGTCACACGGTATGGAATACCCCGTTGGCCAGTTTGGGTCAGCTGCCCCTGGCTGTGTCCTGTGCCAACTTCTTGTGCCCCTCCAACTTTCTCGCTGGCTGGGCATGAGAAGCTGAAAAATCTTTGACTTTAGTCTAAACACTACTGAGCAACAACCGAAAACATCAGTGTTATCAACATTCTTCGCATACTGAACTCAAAACATAGCGCTGTACCAGCTACTAGGAAGACAGTTAACTCTATCCCAGCTGAAACCAGGACACTAAAACACAGGAGATGATAGTTCTCTGGCCCAAAACCTTCGAGCTGGAACATGTACAGACCAAAATGTCCTGATATGGGAAAGAGACTGCCTAACTCAGCCTAAGCAACTTTGTGAATTAGACATTCATTTCTGCCTGTCTTTTTGGAAAACCCAATTAATTAAGCATAGTATATGTACACTTAACATGCAGAGACTGTGCTTCCTGAAGAAGGGAGCCACCAAGCAGCCAGAACTGAAAAAACACAAGGGCTCATTAAGAGCATTACTATACTGTTTATTGGCCCAGGTATTGAAAAAAAATGGTATCCTGTTTTTCAGACTGTTTTATTCATTATAATAGATTCAAATACTCCATACTACTGACTAGCCTAATATCCTTTGACTGTCCGGCTGCACAGTGGTCCAGTTTCAAAAAGAATATTTTAGACTCTGGTAGTTAGTGTCTCCTAGGTATCTATTACTTCCTTTATTCTTTCACTCCCTCCTTTCCCCATCTCCCTACTGCAACCTTTCCCCAATGCTCCTAAGTGCACAACTGAGTCTCAGGACCTTAGAGTTAGATCTTCAAAGAGTAGGAGCAAGGGTTAGAAAGAGTGCACAAGACAAGCAGGATGAGAGTAATATCCCTCTCCTCAGCTGTTTCAGCTAATTTGCAGAGCTCTCCCTTGTCTCAGTGTGCAGCATGGCTGAAATGCATTCCCAGGCATCAAAGCTTTATCACCTGATACGGAATTTAATCCCCTGAATTTATCTATGAATTCTACTCCTAAATTATAGGTGATCTAGCCTGTGCATCACAGTGAAGTCTCTTTTTTTTGGTCAGACCATTGGGGCCTAAAATATAAGCCTTACAGTGCGTAAGTTGTGGGGTCTATCTTTCACCAGATTCATGCAATCCTCAGGTGGTTTGGCATATGGTTGATACTGTTCCTAATGCCAACAAAATAAAAAATAAGTAGCAATAAAGGTTTCTAAAGATTTGGACCTTGGACTAGTCAATGGTGAATGGAGCCTCTCAAAACCCATTAACTTAAGTAATGTGAGTCTCTGTGCCACATTCCACCACATATAATGCTACCTACCTCCCCAGCTATCAGACATGTGCAAAAGGAAATGGTGAAAGACTGTAAAGTGCTTGGGTACATCTCAAAGCAAACTGTAAGCGTATATGCTCTGTGGAGATATTTATTTTCTCTTTCTCCACTATTTTAAGAAAAAGACTACAGCTATTAAAACTTCTCTCTCTTCTGTATCTGAGGTAAAAAGTTATCAGTGGCTTTCTACCTTTCATTAAATTTTCAATATTATTTTTTAACTACTATAGCTGTAGCTAGTGACAAAGTTTCTATGAAGAAATGATGGTCCAGACTGAGATGCTGGCACAACTCTGATGAGACTGGTGATGCCAAACTTACTCTATAAGCAAAATACTTGCAGGGTTTTCTATTCTCAAGTTTATCCCACAACCACTGCAGTGTATTTCACCATTCACACTGAATTTAATTCTATCCTACTTTGAGCTAAGACTTTTTTCTTTAAGTTTTAATGCCCCATCAATATTTATTATCAATGAAGAAAAAACCTTCAAGAAGAATGGGCACCACAATAAGAATTACACAGAGGAAAGCATGCTAAAACTTACCAAGAGTATTACTGCATATAATCATCAAAGAACTGAGGACCATGACCCTACTTGTC
Organism: Astur gentilis; assembly: GCF_929443795.1. Classification (NCBI taxonomy): domain Eukaryota; kingdom Metazoa; phylum Chordata; class Aves; order Accipitriformes; family Accipitridae; genus Astur; species Astur gentilis. The sequence goes on along the minus strand of NC_064886.1, from coordinate 36,461,906 downwards.
AAATAAGCAACAGCTTAGGTCTGTTTGTACTTGAATGAGAAATCTCTGCTATCTCTGATAACACAGTCTGAGGTTCTGAAAAGCATAATGTTGCTGGTACACAAAGTGGTGCTCTTCCTTTTCATTCATATCTAAATCAGTGTTACATGGGTCTTAACACAGGTATCAGAAGGAAAGTGGTTTAGTGAAGTGATCCTTTTGCTGACAGCCAAAAACTTCTAAGTGCTATTCTTAGAAAAGTGTTATATCAATGTGTGCTTTTAGGCAAATCACTAATCCAAACCACATCACTCTCCTTATTTGCAAAGCTGAGAAATAAAGATACTTTCATATTTTTGCAGCGTTCTTTGAAATATATGCCTTGAAAGGCTCATAAGAGCATTTGATATTAACGATTGCTGTTGTTACTTAAGTCATAGAAAAACTGAGAACAGCTACTAGTTAATATTTAAAAAGTAGTATGAATTGTGTTTATCTCCAGGGCATGAGTTAAAGGGTGTCTTTGACCTCCTCTCATCACTTGTTATGGAGCAGAATATTTCAGATAAAATGTGGCAGATAATAGTTGTGTCTTGGGCATTTTCCAGTATAAATACTTGCATTTTGCCTACTTAAAATTCAGTGAATTGTGTATGTTATTCTTCAGTCCGTGCTCCATATTATTGTGGGATGTTATTGAAAAATGCCTACAATTGCTATTCTTAATATCTGTTATTTAAATTTGATGGTGGTGTATTGTCAAATTCTACTGTCAGTACCCATGCACACCCAGGAACGTCATGCAAGCGCAGGAAAATCGGTGGAGTTTCCTGGTTGTAATTGTCGTGGTTTAACTCCAGCCAGCAACTAAGTACCACGCAGCTGCTCACTCACTTCCCCCATCCAGTGGGATGGGGGAGGAACTCGGGAAAAAAGGTAAAACTGCTGGGTTGAGATAAGAATGATTTAATAGAGCAGAAAAGAAGAAATTATAATGATAATGATAACACTAATAAAATGACAACAGTAGTAATAAAAGGATTGGAATGTACAAATGATGCACAGGGCAATAGCTCACCACCCGCCGACCGACACCCCGCCAGTCCCCGAGCAGCGATTCCCCGCCCCCCCCCACTTCCCAGTTCCTAAACTAGATGGGATGTCACATGGTATGGAATACACCGTTGGCCAGTTTGGGTCAGGTGCCCTGGTTGTGTCCTGTGCCAACTTCTTGTGCCCTGGCTGGCCATGAGAAGCTGAAAAATCCTTGACTATAGTCTAAACACTACTGAGCAACAACTGAAAACATCAGTGTGTTATCAACATTCTTCGCATGCTGAATTCAAAACATAGCACTGGACCAGCTACTAGGAAGACAGTTAACTCTATCCCAGCTGAAACCAGGACAGTAATCAAAGTCACAATTTGTTAAATTGAAATTGAACTCTATGATCTTCCCAGATGAAAAAAAAGCTATAGAAGGGGGAAGGCAGCACGGTCTTGAATAGTGACCAATAACATGTGCTGAAGGCTAAGCTGTTACCATGAGGCCCCTTGGACATGCACCTAGTGCAACATTGCAAAACTGAGATGTTATTGAAAAACCTCAGCCGGGCCTTTATCACAAGCCGATACTGGATTTAGCTATGGACAGACAGAGCTTAAAGCAGAAATTCGTCAAGTGACCATACAGTAGCCTTCGGTTTATGACAACAGTCATACATTTAGCATACAACTTCCTATGAGTTCACCACATAGGTGCTGGGTGCTAGTTATGGAGCTGCCACAGAGATGTGCTTTTTGTTCTGGCTCATTGTGACTGGTTTACAGACATTTGTAGTTAAAAGTACTGGACCAGCCTTACTCCAGCCTAAGAGCCAGCTTTATTAAACTAGCATTCAACATGCTGACAGTTTAGCTTACATTGGCTTGGATAATAGGCAGCACTTGTGTGGATATCATTATATAATGACTCTTCTTAAAAAAATAAGTATTGTCTGATCATCTTTGAGAACTATGATTTTAGTAATAACATCATATACTGCCTTTAAAAGGGAATGTTCAGAGATAAGAAGGATTTACGCACTTATTTTGCCTTTGCAGTGTGGAGGATGCAATGGAAGCAATATAAGCTGCAGAGAGATGTGTTTTATCACACGGGAAGCCATCAAGAAACTCTTGGAGAAGAAGAGACCATATGCGGACAACGACAGCATGATGTATGAGTCACAGTGCTGAAATCAACTCTTGGATTCAACAGTGCCATTTGAAGGGACAAAACCATTATTTTCTTTGGCCATTCAAGCAAGGGAAACATACTAACTCAATTGCCAGCCCAGCTACCAGAAGGAAATTGTATATTCCTTTTAGTATTCAAGACATTGCTCTATTGCCTTATTCATATGAAATTCAGCATCGCTTTTGAAAACAGCAAAACAATGACTTTGTCTCCATTTTAATTTGGAAGGAGTCCAAATTAAGCTATTATGAGAGATAAATGATATCATGAGAGCTGCATGTAATTTACTGTAAAAAATGAACAAGCAAAATGACCTCTCAAACGTTTGCATTTTTCTTTTTTGAACTTACTGAAATTTTAATGTTCTAGGTAGTGAAGTCAAGTTTCATATTCAGCTTTCCTGTTAATGTCAACATGCACATGACAGGTTCCAACTAAGCAGAAAAATAGGACATTAGGATGTCAACCTAGCATTCCATTTTTATCAAGAATAAATGAACTCAACCTTCACAGAGGTTCTATATTAACTGTTTCCAGAATACACTCCTATGTACAATACTGTCTCAGAGGAGTTTGTCTGACTGGCAAATATTGGATGTTCCAGCAGTTAAAAGAAACTCTGAGAGCCTTTATTATTCTGAGGATATAATTGTGAACAAAAATATACTGGAAGCACTGGTGAAAACACAAGCTCCTGGACCCTGTGATCACAAACCTTTTGAGCAGTAAAGTCTGCCGGCTCATAGCAAAGGTCATCTTCAGTTTTGCAGCTTCAGGCTTTTAATCCTAAGTAAGCCAATCAGATCCATATTAAGTGGTGAACATATTATGTTAATGAGCATAATTATGCTAATGAACATTCCTTCAAGGAATCTTCATTCTTGATTCATTAGTTAGATATTATCATCTGAAACCGATGGAAAATGTTTTGAAAAACTCAATTAACCCCTTTGGGGCAATCACAGACCTCAACAGATTGCCTTTCAATACTAACCCTCCTATTTATTCCCAGACTTGCACCTGCCTATGGCCATCATTTCACTGGGAATTCTCTGCCTTTTTCAAATTCTTAATTTTCTTTCTGACAGGGACTTCAACCCTGCCTGGAAAAAAACCCCAAAGCCAACCACCCACAGAAAAAAACTATAATGTTTTATTTCTGAATCCCTCTGTATTTCTTTGCAAGACCTAATATCTTGATTCTGTGGCTGGCGTTGTTGGTTCTGCAGACTGTCCCAGCAGTATCGTCTCCTGAACAAGAATGGGAAAAAAATAAAACAGCAGAAAAGTTGTCAGAGTCTGCCTGCACAGGACTGAAGTAGTGTGACTAGCCAAGGACTAGCCTAGGACTGGCACTGTCCTAGCCAGTATATATTCTGTAGTAAAAGGAGTACTTGCTACAGATGGTACTCACTGTTTTCTATCATATAGCTCCTGTTTTGCGTTCCTGATCTGACATGATTACATGCATTTCTAACGTTACTCTTATCTCCAATGTGTTAAGGCACACCCAATATCATGCACAAAACACAAGTTTTTAAAGGCCAGCGAGCTATTTGGCCAGATGCACTTGAGGCATTTAAATATTATTCCATCCATGTGCTGGTATTAATAGTGCCTACATGTCTAAAATTTAAAACATCATCACTCCAGTAAATTCAAGGCCATATCATTTCAGCTCAGCAGCTGGCAATACAGGATTTAAAAAGATACACTTAAGATACACTTTTCTAATGATGAAATACAGGAATATGTCTGTTGATGGTTATATTTTCTCCACAATAAGCCTCTCTGTGCTGTAAGGTTAGTCTAGTTTACATTCCATAATCAGCAGTGCCCCACCAGTGGGTTTTTAATGTGCTTTATTAGCTTAATATGCCTGAACATTGCACTTGCATGTAGAAAGGCCAGGGGATTGTCAGCCCTGGATCCAGCTGCAGTGAGAACAGAGCTTTGCAGCCCTGAAGCGCTGACTGCAGGAGGGAGTGCACACGTTGAATCTGATGGGGCTAATGGGCCTGAGAAGCTACAGGTCTTGTAACTCTCCTCTCACCATTGTGTCATTACTCCACTCCCTCAAAACTGAAAAATAAAACATGTGAAGCACTCTGCAGTGACCTGCGTAATCCCACAGAGGTCACAGCAGAGACTGATTTATGATGATTGACAACTGCCGATGATTATGAAAATTGGTAGCCAGTATAGCATATATTACTCAGCCTGCAGGACAGGGCACAGAGAAATCATTTTCCCTTTTAGTATTCCTAAAGGTTTACTGTTCTTAGCTTTATTCAAAGAAACTTGAGGCTCTGGGAAAATGATGCAGCATATATAAACAGAGCAAACATTATGTCAAGCTATTTTAAAAATGTCAGTCTGTTAGCTGATGTAAGGTTCTGACTTAATATGTAAGAGAACACGAATGAGTCTGAAGATCTCTCTTTAGTAGTTTAGAAAATGGGATCGGAGATTGCTTTAAACAAGGTCATAAAGACATCTCAACCTTTCCTTTTTTTTTTTTTTTTTTTTTGTAAATATATTGACTGGCTTGATGGTGCACCACAGACAAATATCTACATGCTTCACATAATGAAACAGTGTCATTATGTTATCTGGACAAACTCCCAGTGTAATTGCAACCAAAGTAAAACACCTCTGAGACTGCAAAGAAGTGTCAAAACAAGAAATAGAATAGCATAGACCTGAGATGTTTTCCATTTGCAGACCTTCATATAGGTGTCTTTTTTCATACTCTTAGCCATATATTGGAAAGCATAATTTGATGATAGACGTGAAACTGTGTATTAGTTTTTATTTTGACAAATTCATTAAACATCACATAGCTTGAAAAATGAACCAGGAGGCACTAAGCCAGCCTGGGAAGATTGTACTTCATAAACTGAATTGCTCACATGGGCAACATTTTGGTGGAAGTTATAGATTTTCTAGCATATCCCTGATAGATAGCACTAATATAACTTCAATAAAAACTCCGGATATGTCAATAAAAAATTTTTTCTACCATCGAAAGATGTAAGATACTTCAGCTAATAAATTGGAAGACTCCCTATTCCTCACGGTACGCTAACTTAGACTTTGGATTATAGCAAGTATTGAAACCATCTAAGGTACAGCAGGCAGCTGTAGGTATGCTGCTTATAAAAGTTGCACTAAATTAAGTTATCAATGTACTACAGGCAATAATTGGAATTTAAGATCAAGAACAAGCATTACTGTAAAATGTTAGCATTCTTCTATTTTTAACTGTTAGATAACACATGATTTTTCAAAATTGACAGATGAATGAAAAAGATAAACAGTATTTGCTCCATACAATTGACATTCTTTCTCTTTGTTCCTATCATATGACCTTTCACTCGCCTCCCTAAGATTTACTGACTTTTTTTAAATTGCTACCACTTCCAAATGGATTTGGTATGAGGAGTGCAAACAGGTATCTTGTTCTGAAAGAAGAACAAATAAAGGACTTAGAAGACTGCCAGTGCATGAGGACAGGATAGCATGTATATATACACACACATATATATACACATATATGTGCACATGTGTATGCACACAAACATAAACATACAGCATTAGATTTTGTCAAAGTTTCTGTGTCTTACAAACAATGACCTACCACAATAGGATGCACACTCACACAGTGTGACTGGAAATAGCTGCCTGGTTGTTTTTGTACATTCAATTACCAGTGACTGTAAACAGAAAGAAGATGGGGAAATTCACAAACGTTTGAATAACGACAGTTTTTAAAACTGAAAGAAGATATTGTGGAAGAAGGTTACCAAGTTTGAAGTAGGGTGCTGGCAGGAATTTGAGACACTGCTTGGGCTTAGCTGAGAAAATTCTTCAATTTTTGGTACAAAAATTTATTGTAGACAGGATGAAATTGGCAGCATGTACCATACTTAGATGGCCATAGGTGGCTTCCTCAGGCATACTAACCATTCGATACTTTTGCAAGGCTCAACAGAGCCAACATTATAAATAGATTGTATGGACTTTGTGATTATACAGTACTTTCAAAATAATTACTGCAGTATAAACGAAAGCCTATGTCAAATGTGTCTAAATAAGTTACATTAATGCACTTTTAGTACTACACAGGTAAGAATTCAAAAGTCGGTGACTCTGAACAAGGCATGAGCAGTGTGATGCAGTTCCTTAATTGTATGATCTCAGGTTAATAAAAAGCACTTTGCAGACCCAAAACACTGCAGTGCATCTGACTGAGAGAAAACAGTGTTCATTGCTAGCTTTCATATTCTTGAGTCATAGATTCCTATATTTAAATATTAGCACCAACACAATGCAGGGTGGGTTTTTTTTCTATCACAGGCACTTTTTTGTACTTCTACCTGGTGTTTGCATCTACTCCAGCACAGTACCATGATAATATATCATGAAAGATTTTTTCATTTGAGTTAAGAACAGAGCAAAATACATTAAATCTCTTCAACTGGTGAAATCGCCAAATTTTCAGTGAACTGCAGGCAGCTGTTCTGCCTTCAGTGAAGGTAGATGCTCCATTTTCATATGAGAAGTGTTTCTCAGAATACCATTTATCCTTACTCAGGAGCCTTAATATTCAGGTTTCTGAATACTAACAGGTAACATTAAACTGGTCAATAGGATCTGAAGATATATCAACACCTAATATGGATATACATCCATATACAACTTGCATGCAACTTCTGGCATCAGACTCTGTTCTCTAAGATGTACTACTGGCAGCGTTCAGCTTCAGCTAAGTACTTCCAAGTACACAGTACTCGGAAGAAAGAGATGCAGCTTCGGAGTGGTGTGACTGCTGGGGAAAGCAAGACACGTCTTCAGTACCATTTCTTTAAAAGAATGCACTGTGAGTCCCTGTGCACTCACACTGCAGCACAAAGGGTTGAGGCTTTCTTTACCTATGTCTTTGGGCCCCTGGCAAAGAAACTGCTTTCCTTCTTCCTTAATTTATGCAGGCTGTGCTGTTTCCAGAGTAACAAAGAGATCCATTACATAATCCACAGTAGTCTTCCTTAATATCTAATTCCTGTCTAACTAGTAAAAAACAAAATCAAGACAATAAATTTGCATGCTTGTTAAATTATTATTATTCTGACATGACTCAAAATTCAATTTCTTGACTCTCCAAACCTAGATTGAATAATTTGGAAAATTTATTTATTCTTTGAGTTAAGACAATGGATGATTGTATTCTTCCTAAAAAAATACCCACAAACTGCCCCTCTTTTTGCTATCTGAGCCAAAGAAATGAACAGATGTAGAAAACCTTTTGGGTTTGTGTCAAGTCCAACAGAAGGGGAAGAGGGTGTTATATCCACAACAAAGTTGAATACAGTACTGGTAAATACTCGAGTAAGATTTTCTCTTCTGTGAACAAATGCAATATTCTCCAGAATTTACTCATTAAATGTAGAAATGTACAGAGCATACATTCTTTTGTGGTTTTTCTCTTAATGAATACATAGATGATTCATCTAGTATACATACTGCATATTCTTCCAGAATGATTGTTTCACTTCTGAAAAGGGATGAACTCAGAAGACAAAAATCAGCAGATGATAACTATCACTACACTGGTTTCCAGAGAAATATCTGTGGTTAGAGCAGAATACCCACATTGTGGATCAAAAGCACAATTTAAACTGAATTACTGAAGTACCTATAGACATTTTCTCTGTAAGAAGGTTAGATTGGAGGAAATGCCATCCTGTACAGAAATACTGACTTGCACACTAAGTTAGTGCTACAGAGTTCTCACCAGAAGTTGGAAAATAAAACTCATTTTAGCTCTAAAATCTTTAGTCCATAAAACATGTTTTTACATGCTCTGTATGTTTTTTTGTTTGTTTTCAAGAAAGGACATCCTTTTGAAGCTAAACGCTCTCTGGAAAGTGAAGTATTTGTCAAAATCAGGGGGCTACAGTCAGGAATGTTTAGAAGGAAATTCTGGTAGCAAAGTTGCTAAGGTCACACAGCAGTTTGCCTTGGTTTGTCCTCCTGACCAGAGAAGAAAGCCAGATCCCTCTTTTCTTACATCAGTCCTGTTTCTAATAGCAAGGCCACTTACTGATGGTCCACCCACATTGCTTGCAATCCATAATGCAATGGAATACTAAATCAGATAATAGCAGAGGTTAATAAAATTTCAAATGCTTAAGAGATTTGACTAGACAGAGGAAAGCTCTTCAACTTCATGAATCTCCTTACATTACTGTTACATTCTGGCAGAGCATTCCCCCCCACCCCCCAACCTGTTAAGAGGAAGTAATTATGGTAGGCGAACAGACTGCATGGATGACCTGAACCTTGTTCACAACAGATGAGAAAATATGACATATTGTTGAAATGTCTGAAAGATTTTTAAAGCTGGCGGAGAGGAAATATCAATGAAAGTGGGGAGATTGAAGGCTGGGCTGGGCATAGGGCTGTAAGACCATAAAAGCACCAAGAGTAGGATTTACTGCACAGACATACTTGAAATGGCATTCCGTAAGAACAGCAACTTAAAATGAGATATATGCTTTATAGTAAACTTATGTGCGTGTATATCTATAATACACATATGTATCTCATATTACCAGCGATGACAGAAAGAGTAGGTACTCATGTATGTGAGTGTATGCACGCTGGCAAAGCTGTATCTGACAAAACAGGCACAAGTTTTCTGGGGTACCTTTTAGTAGGCTAAAACTTAGCCTCTTGTAATGTGAAGGCAGTTGGCACCAATTTAAAATTTAATTTCAAATTGATTAAAAAATGTCCAATTCAGACTTTAAGGGCAGCACTCAGAAATTAAATTTATTGGACTGACTGGCAAAGGCATATTATGATTGAACATATTTCCTAGCTTTAAAACTTATACAAATTATTTTGGACACTGCAACTGTTAAAAATTTATGCAGACATAGAAAAGGAATAATGTTGCTGAATGTTTAATGCTATTCATTTCCCAGCACTGCCTAGGAGTAAACAGGAATGACGTGTTCCTTTCTGATTATGGGCTGTGAGTAAAATCAGCCGGCTTCTTCATGCTGATTTCTCTGTTCTGTGTGCTTCTGTTATAAACCTTCGCATCTGCCTTAGTCTTGCTGCCCGCTAGCATATGGTGCACTTGTATGTGAATGTACTTGCGCGAAACAAGAATAAAAGTGGAGGTTTTATTTGATACATTTCCTTTACCAGAAGTGGAAGCTATTCCTTTCATATTGTACGAGACAGATAATGATCTCTAAACACACTAATTGCCTTAAAGTTGACTTTAGCTGTGCTCTGATTTCTTTCTTATCATATGTGCTCATCACAATAAAAAAACCTAAGAACAACAAATAAAAAAGGGAGGTTTCCATTTTCATCTATACAGAAATGCATTTTTTGGGCAGTGTGAATCAGCCTTGTGAATATCATCCTTAGGTTGCTTTACCAGTGTGTCTTTACTTACATAGTTATGTTATTGTTATTAGATTTTCAAATCCAATGCAAAATAGATCTAGATCCTAAAGTTAATCATATTATTATCTATTTTAGATTTATAGAAAAACAAGGCTGAATATATGAACAGGACCTTACTGATGTGTTTTAAAGCTCATTCGGGCATTCTTCAAAATGATGGTCAACATGTTGATTCTGACTAAATGAAGCTAAAAATCAGATTTTCTCAATATATCACATCAGCATACACATCTGCTGATCAGTGTTAATTAGTCCTGCATTTTCCAATTTGTAATCTGTGTATGTTTTATGGGGATGTAAGTAGTAACACATTAGCATATATAATCTCTCTTTGGAACGCTTCTGCTGAGCAAGTGACCAATAAATTGCTGTTAATGTAAACATTAATCAAATTGAATGCCAGTATGGAAAAAATCCCAAGTTTAGAGGGAAAAATCACCTTTCTGTCATGTATCTTATTGTTGAACTGTAAGACCATGATCTTTTCTGAATATTCAATGAGAAATAAATATATTTGGTTTAGCATCTTTTATGCCACCTTGAAGAGCTAATCACTTCACCATTAGCCTGAATGCATGCCAGTCAGTCTACAATGGTGAATTAAATTTCCATCCATTGGATGAAGGAATTAAAAAAGAGAGAGGGAGGAAAAATTTGCATAAATTAGAATGAAATTATTTAATCTGAGAAAGAAAAGGTCAACATATAATGCCACAAAGTGATGAATACTTCACAGAAATGTAATGACCTATATTTGGCCTAAACAAGCTATTGTATGACCATAAATGCACCATTACTGTGAACAAATGAAGGATTGCAGTTACAGTATGCAAACAGTAATAAATATATAAAATACAGTCTGTTGTCATGAACACAGAGAGCATTTAAATTATAGTGCTGCTGTGCACTGTAATAACATTCTTTATGTTATTGACTCTTCAAAATTTCTCTTGTTCTTACAGGACTGGTCTTTCCTCAAAAAAACCCGACCACTGAAAGAAGTTAAGCTAAACCAGAGTCTTTTTATGCATTTCCCAAGGTATGACTATGCGCATATACAAACTAGACTGAGCATTGCTACAGAAGGAATATTTATCTTTAACTTTGGCCAAGAAAAGGAAGAATTTGTGACTAGTTCAGAGACACCAATTTGGAACACTGCAATTTCTCAGGTTCAGTGTAAATACAGATAAAACAGGTTACCTAAAATAAGAAAAAGCATTAGGTCAAAGAAGGCCAAAGAAGTGAGATGACTTAAAACTTAGTTATCTATGAATCTTACATATATTCCTTTTTTTAACTATGATGAGGTGCATACAGAAATCTACTCATTCAAAAGCATTCTCCTCCTAAAGCTAACTGAAATAGAAATACCTTCAGTCGCATGCTTCTACATAATAATTAGAGGGACACAGGCCACAAAATAGAAGTGATCATCCCGAGGAAACCTAGGGGACCGTGACAATGTGCCAAAGGAGATAGGAAACTAATTGATGAAATGAAGAAAGGCAGGAGGGATTTCTAGACAAGACATGGTAGGGAGTGCATTAGCTCTTGAGGGGACAAACCCTGGCACTCTGCCGCTAAGCGCTGACAACCATCAAGACTCACTCATGTCAACAGAAACTGAAAAGGCACAATGTTTCATAGCAACATGACTTCAGAGAACAAGTCTGAGAAGGTAAAGAAGGATGGAAATAGTGTGTGAATTTATGCAAACTTCAAGCTGAAAGCAAAGCAGCAGAGCTGAGGTCTTAAAAAAAAGGTAGATTATTTGCCAGACCCTGGAAGTCTCAGTCTACCAGGCCTAAAGAGTCAACAAGAGGAATGTAAAATGGGAGGTCTGGGGTTTGGTTTTCTTTCTTTTCCTTTCTTGTTTCCTTTCTAGATACTGAAAGCTGGGAAGACTGTATAGTGAGAAATATTTTGCAATATTACATTTATTTTCTTTATTAGAAAGTACAATTGTCCAAGCAGATCCTACACTACAAAAAAACGTGTGAAGTTTTTGCAAGAACACACAAAGGTATGTGCACTTTTTCTTACTGCTAAGGAGTGAAGGAAATACTTTCTGAGGGAGATGAATGCTAATAAAGGATAGCTGCCTTTTGTAAGAAAAGACCTGTTTTGTTTCTTGACTGGGTTTCTAAGTAGGTTGGTCTCCTGATCAGAACAGCCATTTGGTTTTTATCCTATTTCTTACTGTTTCCTTTTAACCTTTTTATAATGTTTATTTTGACTGATATTGGTTTAATTGCAGTAATAACCACCACAAGAAAACTAAAATACAATGATCTTTCAAATTAGCATTATTTACTGAAAAGAAAATGGAAACATTATTCCTCTCCGCAGTAAAAACAGTAAGAGCTCAGGAGGTTTTGGTACTGTTTTTAGTACAACTGCAAAGATTTCATGGGAAGGTAACTATAATTACTGTCAAGTACAGCTTTGACCTTAACACATACCTCAAAGGACAATTAGGTTCAGCTCTGAGGAATTTTAACTTTAAGCCCCTTGCTGAATAAAACCACTTTCTATGGTCCAGACCTCATTACATGGCATAGTATTTGTGGCTGTGATGAAGGAACACATATTTAATGTTCTGGCTGTTATAGCATATGCATAATAATCTACAGATCATGCAACCTTCATAAGTTTTCCTCTGCTGACTCTCTTCTAATATACCTTTAAAGACATTTGTGGTATCACTCTTTACTCCTTCAATAGTGTTTGCACCTGTTCTGGACGAATACATCTTTTGGAGGTTATCAGAACAGTTATCTGTATGGAGATTTGATTAGCTTCCAATAATATACGTGCTGCCAAACATTAAAGTCATGGAGGTAAATTTAGGCCTGAGCAGCAAATGACTTTTTTTTAAAAAAACTATTTCATCAAGCTGTGAATTTACATACAACTTCTGGGGGAAAAAAAAAAAAAAAATTAAGGAAAAAATTCTCAAACTGCAAAGACCATGGTCTCAAAAGGAGAAAAGGATAAAATGAAAATTTCCCTGTATTCCCTGTTAACAAATTGCTCTCTAGCATATCTTAAGTAAACTAGCCTGAGGTATGGTCTGTGGACACAGCATCAAATACATGCATACTGCATGTGTTCATGAAGAGTAAGCAGTTATGAAATTGTGTGGTTAGTAAAGAGGAATCAAATTGCATCACAGAAGTAGGCCTGAAAAAATGAAGAGGTCACTGCAATGTGTCCAATGACCTGTGATCCCAAGCCGGACAACAAGGACGTGGGTGCTGATGAGGTAGATGAGGTGTCTTTGTACAAGAGTGCTTAAGAGTGTTTTTTTTGCTTTTTACAGCTAAAATTATAAACCTATTAAGAAAAAAGGGTTTTTAGTAGAAGTCAGAAAACACGATATTCATTCTGTTCCTCTCACAGGAAAAGGAGAGTTTTAAGAGTCAGAAGTATAACCAGAGCTATGGCAAAGCACTATATCCTAATGGGGAAACTCCATGCTTCCAGGGCCTTCATTTGACATCTGAAAAGGCACTGAGCTTCTAAGAATCAAGCTTTTTTGTTTCCTCTATGCCTAATGTTCTTCATTTGTTCATGGGGGCTAATATAACCATTGTACATTCTGAGAATAAAAACATTAAAAACTGAATCAGTGTTATTGTAATGGATAACCTTTTGTAAACAAGACAGAGGAATCACTTCTCTAGGCTTGTTACAGCAGGGATGAGATAGGCCTAGTTCAAAAATAAGAAAAATATTCCCAAACAGATTATTGTTCCGGGACTTCTTTGGTATTGCATCCCTGTTACCCCCCAACTCGCCAAAAAAAAATTTCCCAGTACTTTTTTCTCTCAAAACTTCTCTTCCATCAATGAATAAAGCGTATTTCTTTTGAAGGATTTCTTTTCATTCTTTCCATATTTTCTGTGACCATTATTGTCTAGAAAAGACAGTTCGAAGATGGTTATTTTCTCAAAAAAAAAAAAAAGGGAAATAAAGAAGTTTTGCTCATTGCACTGTGAATTAAGTACTTGACCCACATAACTTTCTTCATGTCTATGAAAAGCTGCAACTCTCCTTATGCACAAAATGCGTTGGTTTCCTTTTGATGTCTTTTGAATCTGCCACAACGCAAGTCTTCATTATTACTTGTGTTCTCACCCGTGATCCATTTGGAAGTTATTTCTATAGGTACAGAAATTTGAGATCTGCCAAAATATGAAAAGCAAGAACCTGAAATCCTGATAGAAAGACTTTTCTCAATGGATTTTTTGAAAAATTTGTTGTTTCAGTATAGTAAAGCAGTACTTTATTAACCAAAAGTCAAGGCATATAGATATCTAATTCTCTTCTGAAACAATGAGATATTTCTGCAAACCTAGGCCTTAGACAAAGATGAATGTCGCATAATGTGAATTAAGGTGTATTTTTTTCCTTATAATTTAATTTTCCCCTCGTTATTCCTTATTCTCTCCTTCCCCCATTCCCTCCACTATTTTTACAATTCCTTTGCTAGTGAACAAACAGTTCAGTCTTCTAATTTGTTGACTTCAGTGCTACAACTCAGCCTGAGGACTATAAAGTTTTACAAATATAAGAGAGAAAGAATAGCAGAATAGGTGGCATAAAGAAGATGAAGCACACATCTCCTGACTAGTTCATGGGCTCAGGAAGGTAAGAGCCGCTGTCTGCATGAATCAACTCAAAAGGCATAGAGGCACAAAGCAGAGAGTAGTGTGACACACTGTTGCTACATCTACATTAGGAGACACTAAAGGATGGGGCAAGAGAACCAGCTGTTACTGAGGACTTGATGCCAATGCCACACACGTTTAGGAGGATTTATTCTGGACTAACTTTAGACAGGTTCATTAGGGTTTGGAAGAGATCTGCTGGTTTAAGTTAAACTGAATGGAATCCAGTTCACCTGCACTGAAATTATACATGATGTGAAACAAAGCACAGCAACTGAGAATGATCGGATGACCTTTAAAGTGCCCTCCTGCTTTAAACCTGAACACTGATGTAAGTGCATCCTATGTAATTTTCAATTCTCTTGATTTCACAAGGATCATATGAAATTTTGGGGAAATGGACCTAAATTGAAATTGACTTTTAAATAGGAGGTCATATTGCCCTGTTCAGAGAAAACAGGAATTTGCACTGTAAGAGGAAGTTTCTGTGTCTTGTTCCAGACTGTCTGGATGGACAGGAAGAATACATACAAAAGAGATGTTACAGTCTAGGATATCTATAAATGTAAAGGTTAAAAAAGTCTACAAAAATACCTCTTGAAATTTAAAAAATTGTTTATGAAAGGCATGTTTTTAAACCTTTTAGAGCAACCACTAGTGACATTTTATCCTTTAAGGATGAGAAACATAGTCTGAAACATAAAAATAATGAGATTTTTTTCCCCCTCCAAATGTGGAGCACGCTCAGGTGAAGCTGAAACTGAATTCCCTGCTAGAACTCTGCTGCAGCTTGCAAAGCTACCTAAATCAAAGTGACAGTCCAACCAGGAACTGAGAAATATGTCACAAGAAATTCCTTTAAAATTTAAAATAATTTCACATGCTCTCCAGACCATTACCGTTTTGTAATTGTAAAGAGAGCTGAAGATTGCACAAGGATATTTCAGGTGTTCTTTACTCTTATCCATATACACATTTTTAGTGATTGCAACTCTTTCATTCTATTGCTATGTTTATTATAAAGCTGGTTTATGTAGAACATCTTCTAGGCCTATAGTCTTAAGGAAATCTTTCTTTACATTGTGTCATTTGCATTTTTTTCATTATCTTTTACTATGAGTAACCTGTGTAATTCATTCCATGAAAAGATTTTTTTTTTCTTTAAAGAAATTAGACCTACTTTTTGGATCATTAAGCAGTGCATAATCTTCAAATGGGACATTTAAAACTGTAATCAGTGACATCACCATGACAACCGATTAAGAAATGTCTAAAGAAGCTTCTGAAAATGTAATTTTTTAATATAATACATTTAAATGAGTTCATCAGAACAAAGCACCCTAAGTAGATTTATTGTGAATGGAATATCTAGAAATAATTTGGCTATATAACTAACACTAAAAATCTCTTCAATGTGACTTCGGTAGATCAGGGGGGGCATCAAAATTCTCCCTGTGACTTCAACAGATTTAGCTGGGGGGAAGCACCAAAAGAAAAATTTGGTTTTCTTGCCCTAACAGACAAACCTTCACTTCAGTACATGAGTTATGGAAGTACGGGTATTTGATCCTGCGATCACTTGGCACAACAGCACTGCTTTTATTCAGGTGGCAGCTCTAGCAGAGAAAGGTGCTATCTCTGAGCACAGAAGGCAGATCTGATCTGTATGACAAATGTCACCAAAGACATTACCTGATTCCTGTTTTAAGTATGTAAAGGTCCAAAAGCTAATTCTTCAGAATCCCTGCACAGAAGCTACCTGACTTTAAAAAGCTCTAAATTTCCTCAGTACATATGTTTGTATCCTTAAGGATGATTGTACTTCAGCTGGAGGCAATAAACAAATTGGCTCCTTAAACACCAATGGGATTTACGGACCAAGCCTCAGCCCATCTTTTCTGTCTTTTGGTCTTGCTGTATCACACACTGCATTTCATTAATTGTTTTTTGGGGCATACTTCTTCCTATATCATTTACAAAGTCTACTGACTTGTAGCTACATATTACACCAGTTGAGGGCCTCTAAGAATTAGGCATTGCTGAAATCCCTATTGTGCTTTAGCCCCTAGTTATTACGGGATGCTTTGCCCATTGTCCTGCCTGCTCTAATGAGGGAAACTGGAAGCAGCAGAAACATTGTTATGGCACACAACAACAGTAAAATATAAACAAAACGTGCCATAAAATGCCCACCTGCAATGTATTGCATTACAAGGTTATATAAATTATATGTTCCGTAGTTAAGGAAAAGGCACTCATGAGAGTAAAAACCAACAAAATAATATATTTAAATGTATCACAAAAGCTTAAAAAGAGAAAAAACCCCCCTACTTTTACAGATAATCTGTTTGAAGAGATTAGTTATACTTCACAAGAGTAAACTACCCACCACACTTGCTGTAAAACTCCTGGCTTATCCTCAAAATAGCTAAAATATCGGAATTTCTTCCTCGCATCTTCCATTTTCCAATCTGTCCTTCAAGTTACGGCTTGTTCTTGTTTTTTATGGTCATATCTCCTGCTTCTGCCAGCTATGTTTGTTATGCCCTTCTCCAGATTAGATCTTGTGTTAGTTACACCCATTGCAAGCAGAATGCATGTTTAAAATCAAGCATTTCCAAAATACTATATTGTAGTAAGTGTTGTGATTGCATGATTGGGGCGGGGTGTGTGTGTGTGTGTTAGCTTTCCACATAACATACAGCTTTCCCTTAGAACGATATATCCTTTTCCTACTGCAAGGAGTTCATGGTAGGGGCAGTATCTCAACTACTGCAAACTGCTCTGTCTACATTGTCTGGGTCTGTGATATTTTATATGAGCTGCAAATCTGCCTCTTAAACCACACTGCTGCCTCCTAAAAGATCGTGAATCTAGCCATTTTTTCGTCAAGAATTTTGTCTAAGACTAATAAAACAGTCTACCGACTTTGGGATGCTCACTCTCAAAACGCTTTAAAGCATGAAAAGGTTTAAACGCCTTCGGAAATTTGGGTGGTTTGAACTGGTATCAAAACTAGAGGCATTCCCAAACCACCAATCCCTTTTGAAAACCCAGGCCATTATACTTACAAAACACTGACTCTCTATTAAACTCCTTGTTATTCTTTTACTAATGAGACACTTTACCAGCCTGTCATCACCCGCTGTGATTAATTCTCTACTTGTAAAATTTTAGCTCTCTCTCTGCTGCTGCTGTTAATGTGCTTTGTACCAAATAAAAATGAAGTTGATGTTTACAAATCCTGTCTGGAGGTTGCTTTAAAAAAGCTCTGCTTTGGCTTACATTAATGAGGCCAAGTATACTGATTTTTGTTCAATATTGTTCTGGATAATTAAACACTGTAACAGACTATCATGGAAGATGTGAAACTCACCATTGCTTAAAGAGATTTATAATATAGTATCTTTAAAAATATATGCTTTGTTATTACCTGCTTATGGTTCATATACATTGGAATTTAGTTTTGAAGATCGAATGCATTCTTTTAATCTTAGTAACATTTGTGAATCTAGGAACAAGCATGAGAAAACATTTCTAAAACCACGATCTATGTCGTCATGTAGTCATCTTGAATAAAAACTGATATGAAAACAGTACAGCACAGAATCTTGTACTGTGGAGTGCAAGTCGCATTACTAAGAACAGTATGAAATTTATCTCAAGCAGATCAGGAAACAAGAAACATAAGCAACAGAAACCTGCAGTTCTGTGCTGTGTCACCCCTTCTCTTTGAGCTGCACAGTTCTCCAGGAAAGGACTTTCCCTAGGGTGTTGTCTAAAGATATAAGCCAATGCAGTTGTTGACTTCTGTAATGATGAGTATACCCTCTCTCCCAACTCTGAATATTCTGAACTCAGTCCAACTCACAATCCAAGATTGTATAATACTTTCCATAATGCATGCGAAATAAAGGAGATGTTACTAGTATTAAGTAGATCTTTGTTGCAGATTTATTTTTTTTTATTGCTAAGTAGATTTTAGGGATGGTCTAGGACTTTAATAGACAACATGAGTGAAAAATAGTTCTGAATTACACTTTCACTGTTACATAGTAATGTACTTGCAATTCAAGACTGGATGCCTGAGCATCCTCCTGTATTAAAAGAACTTCAGAAGCTATTCTGCCTCACAGTTTCTAAGGAATGAAGGAAGAAAATGCCTAATTCATCTAAAAAGTACAGTAGCAGTGTTCAGATTGCAGGTCTCTCAGGAACTAATGTATTTAAAGAGCTTTTATGCTGGAGACAGTTTGCTTTCTCCCTTTTTCATACTAAATAAATTTCATTAAAGTAAATAGGATGAAACCATCTGCTTTCTTTAAGTCTTCTAATCTTACAATCTTCTAATGCCTTACAAATCTCAAATGTCCAAACTTCAGACAGTAGATGGGTCTTGCAAGAATGCAGATTTCTAATCATATTCATTCTTCAGTTTACTCAGATACACGTATTTACCAAAAAAAAATAAATAAATACACACAATTTTGTATTTTAGTGCTGTGATTTTACATTTTTGTGTCTACTGTTTTCCCAGAGCTGGAGGAGCATTCATACTGCCATCCAGGAAAAATGTTTCACTTTCAGAAATTTAAAACACAGTAAAAAGGAAAAGATAGATGAAACTTCATATTTATTATAAAACTAGAGAAAATGTGGCAGAAGAACTCTCACATGCAATAAACAGGTGTGTATAAATTACCATCACTTTGCTGAAAGAGAGTCAGTGGAAGCCAGATTATAATGAAATCTGAACACACAAAAAAGGGAAGCCACGATAGGAGAAAAACTATTGACTCTCAAGGCCTGCATTTTTATTCCCTAAAATATGGAATGAAAGCCAGCAAAATCTCAAGCCATCTCCTTCCCCTTGAAATCTTAAGCAATCCTCAAAAACAGAGAACTGCAAAACAGTGTTTTAAGCTGTGTTGTTAGAACAGCTATTAATCAGAATCATAATGAGAATTAATGGAAAGACATGTACACTTCTTTGTCTTTAACATAGGAGAACGATCTCTTCTGAAAACATTATGGCAACCACAACTTTAAATTTTTTTCAGGACAGTTTTTTTTTATGTAGTCTGAAATGCCAGATGAGATTTATATATGGCAATGAGATACATAAAAAAAAGGGTTGTGTATTATATTTGCATCATTTTACTGCTGTGTCAGTCTGGTTGTAAGATGTGACAGTTCTGGCACTGGTGGACACCTATCCATGGGAAATTAAACTCGGCTCAGCAGAGTATTTCACAGGAACCCATGAATGGTGAGATCCTTCCTTTATTTCTTTCCTAAGATCTAAGCTGAAAATCTAGGGTATGTCTATATGGATGCGTACAGACAAACAGGAGTTCTCTCTGCCAGCTCCCAGCTGTATGAATTCAAATCATTTCCACTCAAAATGTCATGTAGGTTTGTTAGTCCTCAGCCACGCTAGTAACAGCCTACCATGTAGCACAGTGCAGATAAACCTTTATAAGTGCAAACTCCTGAGTCCCACTGTGCCACCCTGCCACTCATAGTTTAAAAGTACCATTTTAGGATTGCATCATTTGGAGACATATACGGAAAGCATTTAAAAGTGTATCTTTATGTATATACCTGTTACAAGCTACAGCCCAGATCTGAAATGAGTACAGAGAAGTATCATGCATCATCACTGAATCCAGCACTGCAAGCCTAGAATACTACTCAATACCAGTCATAGTGCTACCTAAGTTATTTTCAATTGTACTGAGTACATCAGTGGAAAGCAGTTATTGGACTGACCATTTTCCACGTGAAGTCAGGTTAAAAGTGCCCATTAACTGCCATGAGAAAAGCCATGAAAATACCAATTGTTCAATTCTGTTTGCTTATTTTTCTGTCACTGTATTTGCATTAAAATTAGTTATCTTTCCTTACTAGGAACCTGCCACATTGATACTAATGAATTATCAATGTGGATACTCTACCAGTGGCTTTTTAACATGTATTTAAAAGAGGAAGCCAAATGCTTCTGTGTTATTTTGATACTTATCAAACCCAAGATTATTATTTAATACAAGGACATAACTTAAATAATCTGGTGTACTCAAACTGTTACAAACTTACCACAAATAAGCAAATACTCTGAGAAAGCTTTGAACTCTAACTCCTTTTAATGCATTTAGAGCCATGCATTTTGTCACCAAAAAAAAAAAAAAAAGAGAGAAAGCATGGCAATCAGGTTCATGAAACAGAATTATCTGTTCAGTTGTGTTCACTGTGAAATGCTAAAAGTTAAGCTTTGTATTTGAGTCACTATTGGATTAGTTACACTACACCTTTTTAGTTCTCTACGGGTCAATCTCCAGCAGTGCAATCAGCCCCTGAGTGTCTTTCACATCTGTGCACTCCCACTGAACTTCGTGGGAGTCCGTATGGGTGCAGGGAGTCCTTCCTACTGACTGCACTGCAGGATTAGGTCAGAGCCACTTAGCGTTTTTTAAGTCTCTCTCTATTACGCTAGTCCAGACAGTGATGCAGTAAGCAGCATTAATGTTTTAAAAAGGTAAATAGCAAATATCAGTATCACTATAAACCAAGATGACAATTTTGGACAAATGGATAACGAGTCCAGGCATTGCTTTCTTAAGTTAAATTATTGCAAGTAGCTCCACTGTATAACATATGAGAGAGACATGTATAAATAATATTAAAATACGTTACTACAGGATGCTATCCATTATTTCGTAGCACTTACACATTATAATGTGCATTAGTTCTTACTGTCCTACTGAACACTGCCTTAAATAACTAAGGAGGGAAATGTGTATTAATCATTTACTGATGACTAATATATTATTTATAAGTGGCCATAAATTAAAAGTGCAATTTTTACAATAAAAATATGTTCCTTAAGGCGCAGACACAATGAACATAATGTAAATTCTATATATTTATATGTTTAACAGAATTTATACATAGTTTAAGGTTAGGAATGTGGGAGAATCTTCTAAGAGCAAAAATGATACATACTAACAAGAACTATACAGCATATTGTGGTATGCAATACTAGAGGTCAAGTTTTATTTCCCCCCATAGTTTACTCATTTCCAAACTGCAGATCCCATTAAAGTCAATGGAAAAAAGTTTCGAATTACTGAAGCCACAGTTGATTGGGCCATTTGATACATCTGACACTATATTCAGTGTTGAAATGTCTTCTCCCTTCTTGCGGAAGATATACACAGGAATAAAATATGTTAGCAAAGATACAAATGTCAGAAATGTCTATAGGATTTAGAAATAGATCATCTATGCTGCAATTTTCAAGATACCCAGAATGGTTTTGGACCATCTTTAATGACAGGCAAAATGCAGAGCTTATCTGAGGAATGACAGGGACATTGGCTCACCTGTGATTTACCTGCATGCTATAAGATGAAAGTTGTATTTCTGCTACTGCAGAATCAAATCAGAAACCTGGTTAAGAGTTGCCCCATAGTCTCTTTATACTCCTAGTATGGAAGACATAATCTAAGCGCTTTAATTGAGGCACTCTGCCGATTCTAACTTTTCTTGCCAACTCACCCGCACTGAGGGGCACAGTGCGCCAGAGACTCAACCGCTGCGTGGTTACCTGGAGAAGGAGGGAAGCACTCAGGCCTATCCTCTCACCTTCCCCAGTAAGTCCAGCAGTCAGCACACAGGAAATGGAAATCTTGCCTTCTAGCTGGGAAACAGATCGTCCATGTGTAATAGGATGCTGACATAAAGTAGGATTGAGTTATGTAGACTTGTAATTTTCGAGAAAACTTTTGTGTTTACTATGGCAATTTGGAGAAAGATGATGCAACCAGCACCAAAATACCATCAGCAGTATTTTTATCAACTGCAGAACCAGATATTAAGTCCTCCCCATGCCCCCTGTAAGCCACTTTATACTATGGATGGCCTGTCTGACATGCATGCAGAGCTACCTTCTAAAGTAAAAGAAGCTCCAAAGTATTTATTCTACAGCCATTTTAGTCATGCGAGTTTGGGGTGTTGACTGAGAACTTTCTCATTCTATTGATCACACAAAGCGTTTCGAGTGAAAAGACTGTGTATACCATTAACACTCTTCTTAGACATGGAACTCCTGGGATGCTAGGAAGAATTTTTTTCTTTTTTTAGGCCAAATATGGGTTTCATTTTCACAAGTAAGTTTTCTACAATTTTTCTTCCCTTTCTTTCTCTTTATGCTGAAAATTATTTTTAGACAAAAGCTCCCTTCGGTGAGCAGCATTTGTTCAGCCTATTAGTTCAGTTAAATATTTCCTGATAACTAATGATAGCTTATATGTTTTCTACAGGTTTTTCTTGAAGAAAACTTTGCTATTACTTGTATTTGAATTTTTCTAAGAGTATTTCTCTTCCAGGAAAGCATTTTCAAACAAAAAAAGAAGACAGCAATTATCTACACCGCATCTCAGTGGCCTGAAAGTCTTATTACAACCAAAAATCTAAAAGATATCCCTTTCATTTTTAATCTACTAATGGATAGCTTAATTAGGTGGCAATAATACTTAGCGTTTTACATGCCAGATAAAATACTCAAATATAAACTAATCATTTTTTTAAACCATATTTCACTGGGCATTGCTATCCCCAGTTTCTAGTTAGGGAAATTGAGGCAGGAAGCAAAATGACTTTGCTGAGGGCTACCCAGTTACACTTTGTTCTCCTTACAGTCTCTTATGCCTTTGCAACCTGTGTTGGTGACGTAAGCAGGGTCAGAACTTAGATTAAAGATAGGTACCTGCAGCTCGTTTAACAGCATAAAACAAATACATGCAGTAGTACCAGATGGTATGCAGTTTTTTACATTCAAGAAAATCTTTAAGTATTCTTACTCACATGCCCCACAGATCCTAGAAACTATTTTCTACTGATAGAAACCTACTGAAAACAATAAAGACCTCATACATGAAAAGGAACCCGTTAAAAAACATGAACAAGTTTCTCAAGTAAGTGAAGGGACTGTGTGGCTCAGGGGAAGGTTATTGAATTTCAGAAAGCTTTAAATCTAAGACACCTTTTGAATCCATCCCAGATTCACCGTGAATGAAAACCATTACCATCGTATATGTGCTGAGGTATGTGAGATGAATTTGGTGTCTCAATCTAGTGTCTTTTGAGCAGTCATTCGGATCACAAAGTCACTATGACATCTTTCAGTAACTGGCATTCTTATTGATGGAATCAACAGGATTTAATGGCCATGGAGACTGAACTACCTTCGCTCACACTTCAGGCATATTGATGAGGCAGAGGGGATGTTTGTGCTGTCATTGACTATACTATTGCAGCCTGAAGATAAACAGAGGGATTTCAGTTTTGAAGGCTGTCAGTCTGGCATTTTTCACAAGAAGGAAACACACTAAAAACAAAGAGAGGAGCAGTCCAGCTTCAAATGACACTAATAATGATGAATGACTTGGAAGACCATATTTAATGTCATTTATGTTTGTTTAAAAGAAAAGGCACATGCCAAGACTCAGTCCTTTTTAAAGGAATCAGCTGTATGCGAAGACAGAAGGAAAAGACAGTGCAAGTGTATGCTGTAGCACTGCATTGAAATGATACCGTACTGAAATGATAGAAACTCTTGGCATATAGCAGTTGGAAAACCAAATGTAACATATTTCTGTATTTTAAGCAGCTCAGGCACAACAAGCGTCTAACCAGAATGCATGAGGAGTAAAAGTACTTCCATAAAGTGATAACTTCAGTAAATTTATTCATTACAGATGGGAAACAGATTTTTTTTTTTTTTTTTTTTTTTTTTTTTTTTTGGGACAATGAGATTCCTAACTGCCAAGAAGTTCATCAGGAAACTTGGTGAGATTCATTATTTATATTTCATAGTAACTCCACTTTATAGGAAAAATTCAAACAGCTGCCAACATTTTGGGGGTGAGGGGGAAAGTACTTTTATAGTAACAACTACTGGGTGAATCTCAAAATTTGGAGACTTGTATTTTTCTATTGAGTAAGCATCAGAAAGTGATACTTTGAAAGGATAAGAACTTAGGCAGACTGCTTTAATAATTGAGATGGAAATGGAAGATCATTCTTTAAGTGCTTGCTTTTCAGCAAGAAAATACTTAAGATTTTTCTCTTGAAACAAAGAGGAGATCAACCACTGAAAAATGGGGTTTTTTTAAATCTTGCAAGAAAATTTGCACAGCCCCAGCTATTGAGTGGAGATACATGCCAGGAATTTCATAGGAAGTTACAAGATTGAAGGGGAAAGAAAGAACTACCAGCCACTTCATTTTCTACACAGCTCACTGGGACAGGCAGTCTCAAAAATAGTTTTCTTTGCAATGCTGGTACAACCATTGAAAACAACCATGCAGAAGTTTTCTAAGGGAATCTTTTCTTCCTATTATTACTGGCTTACCTAGAAAACAACATACCAGAAATATCAAAGGAGAGCATTTTCCAAGATTAGTACTACAACCCTATTTTTCAAGCCCAGGAAGTTTATCTCATTCGTATGAGTTTCAAGTAGGCTTAACTGAATGAATTGCTGAACTTTTTGGTATGTTCCCAACATTTCAAACAAAGTCTTACTTCATTCAGTCATTTCATCTCTGGGCTTGCAACACTACAGATAACTATATGTCACCTGTACCTGACAAATCCATAGCCTGAAGTAAGTAAGAAGACAGACGGTTTCTATCACAACTAATATGTATTCTAGCAGTCAATCAATGTGTTACATATCAGTAAAGATACATAGGATAGTTTGTCAGTAAGATGACCTTTCTGTCACCTACTCATTGAGCTGCTGAATTTACCAGCCTGGAGGCTACGAACAGGAGACTGCAACAATTCTTTCATTGCATGAAGGTAGCCTAAGAGAAGAAGTTGCCTTTCATAAGCGAGGTGATAAAACACCATTGTAATAGAAGCATATGTCAACACATTTGCTTGCCGGTCTCATCTTTTCAATGCTCAGCCTTTGGTTCTTTTTTGCTTTTCCTTGAGTTTATTTTTTGTGGTTTTTTTAACATGCAACAGTAATTTTAGACAGTAGCTGTAGCTCATCTGTAGGAAGCACTAATTAATTATAAACCTGAATCTTCTTAAATTTATCACGTTTTAATCAAAGAGTCGACACAATTAACAAAATCTACTCCCCCTTCTTCATTTTCACTGGTTCCACAGTAACCAGCATAATTTCTGAATAAGGAAAGATTTAAATTTTGCCCTTATTAAGCAGAAACTATTAGCACACCTGTGTGAGTTACAGGATTAAATTCCACAGAGCTTTCATGGTGCTCTAAAGGATAAAAAGACATTAGTAGAAATCAATGGATACTACAGCGCCAAATGATGCACTTTTAAAAAGGTCATTTTACGGTAGGGAGTAAAACCTGGATTTCATCACTTAGTTATCCTCTGATGTATGTCCTCCTTCTGGAGGAGCTAAGATACACAGGCCTCTTTATCAGAGGAAAACAAACAGAAGCAAGCTCATAGCTCATAGCTGTCACTGACATTAAGAAACAGCACAGTCAAATGTTCAGATTTTGGTTCAAGTTCACTCCCTAAAGTCAAACAAAGTCAAAATGTCCACTGTAACTATGGCCTTGGGTTTTGATCCACAGTAGTAAGGAAACTTTTCCATTTGCTGGAAGCTACTTTATAAGGCATTATGTTTATCTCTAGCAAATATATCTATTTGGAATATATAAATATATATATATTTATATATATTTCTCAGTGCTCCCTTGCTGCTCACTGGTCATTGCTATAGGACAGCCTTCATCAGAAATCTGCATTTTTAAATATTGCATTACACCAATTTACCTTCTCTCTAATAAACACCATCTCTCAAATGTTTCCTGAATCCAGTATACAGTTCAAAACTGGACTGACCATTGCATGTTTGATAATGTACAACTAAAATACCAACAAAGAGGCTTACAAGTAATCCTTTTTTGGTTTTCAGTGACAAAATAGTCATGAAACACCACCACCAAACATGTATTTCAGCTGGCTGCCTTCAGAAACTGCTATATTAATTGCACATAAGTAAATTAAGTCTTCTAATGTAAACATTAATAAAGTCTATACCATATTGGTGCTGACAAAGTGCAGTAACAGAGCACAACATCTACCTTTCCAGATTGCCAGTATTAAAAAACTGATAACAATATGTTTCCCCGGTTGGTTGTTCTCTAGAGATAAAGTCAAGAAATTATTCTTGTAACACTGCAGAGGGTAGAAAATATTTCTGTTTAATGATAAATATCTATACATTCTTGTCTGAATAAAGTAAAACAACCCAAACCAGTGTACATACATGTATGACATCCATGAAAATGAAGGATAGTTGTGTACTTAAACAGAAGGACCACTGTCTAGATCACGTCAAGTTGCTGAGGATGTCAATAAAATTTCAGAGGCATTGCTAGGCTTTAAATGGGTGCATAATTAGGAATCGCATTATTTAATAGAGGGCTGTCAAAACGGACATGCGTAGCAAGGTCCAGAGTCTTTGGTCTCTACTCTAAAGTGATGAAACACAACACAAAGCAGCCTTGTGTCAAATAAGTAAGCCCAAATATGCACTAGGTAGCTGAAAAGCAAGGCATAGTCGTCAGGCAGAACACTGCATAAACCCAGAAAAAAAGTCTATTTCTTACAGCTATCTTACGTACACTACATTGGAAAAAGGGCAAGGCAGTAAACTCTTTTGCACCCAGTTTTATGACTACCAGGACTGTAAACTACTATAACACAGTAACTGAGCACAACATTCCCATACAAAACATTGTAGTCCCATAGAAAACTGTTCAAAAGGATCGTATTGAGAAAAAGAATGGGGCAAAAGTAAAAGAAAAGCAGGCTGGCTTAACTGTTCAATGAAATTTAGCAGGACTAAAAAAACCCACAACCCACATCCTTTAGTTTACTATACCCTATTTGCTTAACTCTAGTTCTTACTTCATACTTACTGTATGAGTAAGTACATAAGTTTGTGCTAAATCAAGAAAACCGTGCATATAACAATCCAGACACATTTGCTGTGCCTTGCTAATCTCTGTTCCATGTTTCCTATTAAAGGGTCATGGGATTAAGGGCTTTCTTCTCAACTTTACTGGCTCTTTATTTTAGCATCTTGCCTTACTAGGTTATACTTGTATAACGTTTCTACTTAGTCACTATGAGGCTATTAGATATGTGATGGCAAGAAACGGGAGTCATTCACCAACATTAAGAAATGCCACATCATTTGGATTTCTTTTTTGCCTAATTTTAGAACACATTATGTGTTAAATCTATGTTTAATATACAGAATGTATTTCTTCAGTATTTATCTGCCACTGCACTGTGTAAACCAGTTTTCATCTCCAGAACAATAAATAGCTCTTAATCCTGTCTTTTGTCTCTGCCTTAGGAAAGCCACACCTTTGCCTGAGCTTTCAAGATGGTTCAACAATATTCGAGCACAGTAAAAAAAAAAAGTAACAAAAATATCAGTTTCTAGCATATAGTCTCACTGATATTCCTTTCTTCAGTATTTACTCTATATTTTCCTGTCAGGGCATTTGTTCATATATATTCTCTGTCTGTAGGTGTACGTGCTCATTTGTAAACTGCACAGCTAAAACCAGTGTTGCACAAGGTCTGGGAGTGTTCTCTATTTTAGTGCATCTTATTAGTGCATTTTGTAGTAGCTAGGAAACCTTAGGCAATGAATTGTACCCATGCTGGATTCAACTCTGAATTCTGAATTTAAATGACCCAAACACTATAGGGTGTAGTTTCATATCTCTGCTTCCTATGTGGGAATCAGAAAGAACATTCTATCTATAAATATCCAACAGAGAATTTTATTGAAATGATTATGATCCTTATTGGTACAAGCATTCCAGCCTTGTACTTCCTTGCCTTTATACTTCAGATCATGGATGTGATCAATTAAGCACACAACATGGCAGAATACCATCCTAATATAGTTATTCTTTTTCATATAGAGTCCACTAAATGCACACACCCTCGTGAAATCAGAGCTGACTGATATTAAATGAGTTTCTCAGGCAGTCTGGGATTACAGATCAGGAACCAGAACCTTCACTAAACTACCTGATTTGTCATAGACAGTGTTGGATCTGTGAGAAAAATCCATTGCAAAGTATTCGATGCAAGCAAACGTAACCCAAGGAGTAAAAGGATGACACTGTAGCTGGTTCATTACTGTCATGACTGTTGCTTCAGATGTCTTCATTTACACACCGACCTTCACCTTAAAATCAAATCAATTTCCTGAGTACTTAAAGAAACTTCATTAGTCCACTGTCTGCAGTACTATCCAATAATAATCTTTACATCTTCCCCACAAAAAAAAAAAAAATAAAAAAAATAATCACTTATATAACTTGGTTTAAGCTTCCACTTATCCCACATGCCTTTGACCTAACCACTCCCATCTGTGCACAGGACAGTTACACAGGAGTAATTGTTTCTTTCTCCCTATATATAATTTTACATATACTTGTATATGTATACACACACACACAATACATGCATACAGAGCATATTGGAGGAATCTCAGTGGTATGTTGCAAGTTTGAGGTTCATCATCTATGGAACAATGAATGATAACAGGTAGGAAATAAAAACCTACAGTTTTGGGAGGGAAAATAATTGCCCAATGATCCTATTGTGTACAAGACTAGACACTGTCTTTTTTAATTGCATATTAATGTTGCACCAACTGAGAATGTGGGTGATATCAATCAGCAAGATAATGGAGAAACTTTGAAGGTACTAACATGTTTTGCTCACCAAAGAAGAGGCATAACATATATAGGTAATAAGATACACGGTGGAACTGTTATTTGTCTTGCTGAACGCAGTGGAACCATCACTCTGCTGGATTCTATAGCTCCCACTTAGCCACTACTTCTCAAGGTTCTCAAATTAGAAATCAGCCTGGCAGAAGGTCTAAATCAACACAACAAAACCATCCTAAATAGATGTGAAATAATATATAACACCCGAGATCCAACACTGAATCTGGACTGAAATTAACCACTTGGGAGGACTTACTGAAGGCAGTGTCATGCAAAGCCAAGCCCAATGATATTTTGCAAGATTGTACCTGTTACCCTGAGTTTGGTCTTAAACACACATCTCAGGAAATGCATCCATTGTTTGCTTGTTTTAATGCAATAAAGCACTGAAAATTGCAATCTTGGTCAAAAGAAAAAAAAATTCAAGCCTTCCATTTATATAAATTGGGAAATGATCTGAATTAAACAGACATGGTTTTCCTTTGTAGTTGCTAACATTCTACATGTCTGAAAACTTTGTGCTTGAAGTGGTTTATCACAAACAGACATTTCTGAAGGTCCCTCAAGGCAGACAAGTGCACTTCTACAGAATTAGACATAGCTTTTTTTGAAAGCGCCCTAAATTTCTTTAATTTTCAATGAGAGGAAAATTGTCAAGTAATATGTAACAGCAATTTTGCACTGATCATCTGTGATGGAGTCTGTCAGTAATATCCATTCTTAATTCAAAGTAAACTAATTTTATTTTCCTTTTTCTGAAACAGAATATGTGTCTCAATTTTACTGCTGACAGAGATTATAAAGTAACTAGCAAAGAT
Source organism: Astur gentilis (assembly GCF_929443795.1). Classification (NCBI taxonomy): domain Eukaryota; kingdom Metazoa; phylum Chordata; class Aves; order Accipitriformes; family Accipitridae; genus Astur; species Astur gentilis. Next base: position 36,431,887 of record NC_064886.1, on the reverse strand, counting down.
AAACAGGTAGATCCTGTTTATCCATAGACAATCACATAGCCTTGCAAAATCATTTTGGTAAGTGTCTCTGTAAACAGCTGTCCCCAATATGAACACAAATTACAATTTCTAAGGTTACAGGTTAGAAGATTTCTTCACCTACAAGTCCATCTCCTCTGACCTGCTTCTTCACTTTTTCTGGCAGAGTGCAAGTGCTACTTTTAAATCCTTTGTTTAATTACTTAATTACCATTGCAAAGAAACAGATTTAAAGTTTTTAAACCTTTTACATAGATGCTTGGAGGCAGGTCCCGGTGAAATTTCTGCTCTCACACCAGTATATAATGGAGTAGCTGTACTGACATCAGTGAAGGTACTCTAGAAATTCATCATTGTAACATAGGTCAGATGGTGGTCCCTGGGCTCTGTAAGATGTTGACCTATTCAGAGAAAGGTCAGTTTGCTGTAGAAGACAGTTTGTAAGCAGAAAAGAACCTAACATACACTGATGCTAAATGCTTTTGATCCAACCAGGAATATTTTGCACACACATGAACTAACAGAAACACAGGTATCCTGAAGTACATGAAAGCTGATCTTGTGTGAGATTTTGCACCTTCAGACACATGCCATTAGAAGAATTTAATTAAGTCTCCTCTTCGTGACACTTGATCAAAAAGTTTATCAGTCTTTTAAAGCAGAAATTTCCACTCCCTAACAAATGTATGTTATTACATACTTACATCAGTCAGTGGTTTACAGAGTTTCAGTGAATTTTGCAAGCATGTAAATGGGCTTTTAAGACACAGACCTTGATTCTAAAAAAAACCCTGCAACACCCAAATGGAAAAGAACTGTGATGAGAAACAAGGAAACCTATAATGCTTATTCACTTCTCTACACAAACCCTATCCACAAGAATTGTTGAAGGTCCTGAGCCCCGTTGTTCTCCTCAGCCTTTCATCAATTTCATATGCAAAATGAGTCTCTGCGATTCCTTCTGCTTCAGATAAACCATTGTGAAATTTGGATATTTATGTCATATTTTTGTGAAGCTGAAATGAACAAGCTGACAGCATAACTCACACTATATTGATTCAATGCCAGTGCTAGTTAATGGAGAAGCCGATTCTCACTGAATGTATGACCCACTGATATCCCAAGGCAGTTTTTGTTTCAAATAACTCCAAACACACTGAATTATTTAGAGCAGAAAAACGTTACAGATGCTTGGTACATCTGCAGTACCTATACCTATGTATATAGGTATAAATATCTATCAACACCTTTGTAAACATACATATGCACTGAAATTTGGCTGAATGCACCACCACCACCACAATGCTTTGATAAATTTATAAATTGAAGCTAGAAATAACTATGTACGAATGCAGAAATATTGAGATACTGTAGGTATTTAGCAATGTGCAATCTTGCACATTAATTTAAGGAAGATACAGATCTGTAAGCACATCATAAATTTCTGCTGTGCAAGGTCCATTTGATTTCACACAATATAGATTAGAACTCAGAAACTTGTCACAGAACGTCACTTAAAATACACAGTAACCATATGTCCTTCAGTCTCTCAGAAAACATTACTTGCAGATTCATTGGGCCAAATAATTTCAACTGTAATTTGATTAACTATAATGGAGTTACACTAGTGACAAATTTGGTCATTGTTAGTCTCTTGCCCTAAGGCTGCAATTTACTGACCCTTTTTATGTCATTAACCACTACGTTCGAAGGAGTATACTGTGGTATAGAGTATTTGTCTGCGGATAAGGCGTCTAATTTTTTTCTGTAAAGTATGAAATCTAAGTCTTCCTTAGATATTCAAATGAAGTTTTAAAAGCATTGGCCATGACATTTTCTATAAATATTTTCCAACTGCCCCATGGATATTGGCATGTATGTGTTCCAACATTAAGAAATGATAAGAGACTTAAGAACAGATATACTGCAAGAAGATACCTTCTTAAATTCTTTATTCAATCAGGTGTGAAACAGTATAATATCTTAAAAGGACACATTTGGTAGCATGAAAGACAAGTGCAGTGAGGCTTGAGCTTGCTAAATTCATTGCATTCTTCAACCTTAGAGCTGCAAATAGATTATTTTTTAACCTATTAAGAGGATGGCAGGTATTCTGCAAGCAACTGGCATTACGAAGCAATTTAAATAATCTTTATTTGTTAGCTAGTTTAGTGACTGCTAAACTGTATGGGTTAACTTTCTTATAGGCTTTTTGCTTTTTTTATTTCACTCAGTAACTTCTAGGATAATAGCTTGCATTTCCAAGCCTGACACAGACAATGCATCCACTGCTCTAAATGGATTTGAAGGCACAGCTTTAGGAAAGCTGGAAGCTTGACTTTTGAAGTAGAGTTTGCAGGGTAGGTTAAAATGTGTCTGTGGTAAAATACAGACATAGCTGTTGCTTTGTGAACTGCAGACCTGCCAAACTGCTCTGAAATTATTTGCTTAGTCTCTGGGAAATTACTGCAGTTATCTAACCAAGTCTGTCCTAGACTATTATGACAACAAAATATCTTTTGCCTATCTCTTGTGTTTTCCTGATCTCTTGAAACAAGGAGGGCTAGAGGCATTATTCAGCCTCACAGATTTTTATTAATTACTTTTATGAAATGGATTTCATTTATTTTGAAAACTGTATAAACTTGTTCATCATTTCAATCTGGCAACACCTTACTATTAAAAAGTTACTGAAATTTGCTGAAGTCCTAAACTTTGCCTGAATTTTTAATTGATGTATATTACTTATCTTCCTTTGAAACTTGCACTTAGTACACAGACAGATGGATGCACTGAAGCATGATATTAATCAAAAAGAAATTTAAAAATATGCCATAGCATACGGGCATCTTAGGCTGTCCACATACTTGAGCGTGCATTTCCAATCTGGGCAGAGAGTTAGGAATCCCCTTGGTTTTGCATAGAAAACTACACACATTTTCATGCAGATAGAACACTTCATATGATAGTTATCAACAAGGAAGCATCCTTCATCTAGTCTACTAATGTGGCTTGTTCTGATGCTGCAGCTTCTGATGCCCAAAAGGCTGTTGCCTCCATATGCTCCCTTGTAACTGCCATGACAAAATCCCTGCTATGAAGAGATAGAAAGGGAGCACAATCTCAAGCTTCACATGTGAAGAGGAACAAAGTTGTCACTGCATAAAGGATGGAAACACTGGTTCAGAAGGTCACTATTTGACACTGGCAACCATGTTTGGCTTTGGTAAATACAATGGAAATTCTAAAAATACAAATAATACATATACTGGGACATGTTCAGTGGCATGATATTCTATACATAACATTTTCCAAAAATACTAGGAAATCCTTTGCATTGCTTAGAGTGTAATTCTCCTTGTAGTTTCTTTCTTCACTATATCAGAAGGAAAATACAAAGCATGTACTGAATGTATATGTATGTGCTTTAGGATTCACACATCTTTTATAACAATTTAATTGCACAGATTTCTTTACATACACATTTTTCTATACTTACAGTTAATACCAATGCAATCTACCTGAGCCAATCAATAGAGTATAAAAATACAATTATTAACATAGCCTAGTTGTGAGCACAGTGTATTTTAAATGCTGCTGCCTCCTGTGTGGTTCTGTGGCCCAGCTCATGCCTGACTATACCTTCGAGTGCTCCTTGGTTTGACAGTAGATGTAACCAATAACTTCGTGGTTGCTAGCACTAAAGGGATTTGTTATTGTGTGTGATTTTCACCTCACAGACCAGGTAAATAATTTAATTATGATCCCTCTGACTTTTTATGACATGAGAAGTTCAAGCAAGCTGTATTTTTAACAGGAATATTTTACTACAAAGGAAGTAAGGGACAGGTGGGTATGACGCTGTTCTAACAGTGAGACCAGCAGAATCAAGAGACATGCAGATTAACAGGAGGGCAAGACCGCTTCTTTCCTTGTGCAATGTCTTCAAGAGCTCCACCCCATCAGAAACAGATGAAAAAGAAATTATATTCCCTGTGAAATCAGGTGTTCCTGATCAGTCAGATTTTTCTAGGTAAGAAGCAAAAAGTTTAGTTCTTTGCTTTACTGAGACCCATCTTATACAACTGCTCACTATGTCTGCTTTTGGTGTGAACCCATCGTTTCAAAGCATTTCTAAAGCCGTCGTCCTTTTCCCACAGATGTTTCAGGAAGCCCTTTTTCTGACGACCAAGAGGGTACGCACAGGCAAACAACTGTGTTTGGATGTATCTGTTTAAAACCATCTCTCTCTACCCTGGAACTGGTTAGCCCACCTCCCTGTGCATACTGAGAGAACAGGTTCTGTGTTTTCAATGTTTGTGTAAGGAACGGGTTATGAAACTGAACATACTCCAAAGTCTGTTTGAAACCACAGGATCATTTCCATTCACTCTACTGGGCTCTGGAACCAGGTCAGGGAGCAAAATGTCTGCAGCGTGGTCAGGGACTGACAGGAGGACAGAACAGTGCCAAATGTAATCATAAACCCAAACTATTATGCATCACTTTTTCTCCATGGCAAGGGCCCACATCTGCATTTTTGTAACCAGATGATTACCCAGAAGCGTATCACAGAAAGCTAAATCCTTTCTTATTATTGTTTGCTACACAGAGACAGAATAAAGATAATGGACCTGGTAGTGCCACACCGAAAGCATCAGTATGAGTTCCTTCACACATAGGAAGGAACTATGGAACTAAGGAACTATTTCCTTCCTTTTAGAACTGTTTTCAAGTTCTTCTCAGACAAAAGTGTTCTTAAAGTTTTATGTTTGAGCACGCTATTTGTGTTTCAGTCTATTATTATACATGGCCAAGGATTTTTAAATGTGTATTTCCCTGACAGTATGAATTGCAATAGATTTTAGCATTCACATCTTACAGTCTAGCTTCAAGCTTTTTTCACACTTGATTTGTATCATCTCATGTCTTAGTGGATAACAAAAAAGTGCTCGTATATGAGCTATGAATTTTATGCATATTCTTTTTACACTGAACCCCATATTAAAAATCAAAATTACATATAAACAGTATTTACAGAGCAGTCAAATCAATATCCAAATAATAACAAAAAAAAGTATATTTTCAAGAATATAAGACAAATTAATATAAAGAGCATTATGAATCCTTTGAAGCACAACAAAAGGCGCCATGGTTAAAATTTTAACAAGATAGAATCATTAGCTAAACAAATTCTGACAGCCTAGCTTTGCACTTCCAGTCACACATGCTCAGAACAAAGGCTTGATATGTGAGGCAACTTTAATAGGTCCCTCTGCATATGACTAATTTTTCCTCAAACAGTCATTTTTTATTTCATATTTTACTCTGGATCCTGAAATGACACATTTTATTAATCTGTGTCACTCATACAGATTGTTAAAAGAACAGAGTAGCATTGAAGGAAGTGCATCTCATCATTACCATACGTATGTGGGATGACAAAGGAACGTGTTAAAATTTGGAAGAGTAACAATTATTAAAAGTAGAACAGGCAAGAATAGAATATAACCTGTTTTCCTCTAAACTACATTCCAAACTGCACATAGTCAGGCAAATGGCAAGAGCAAGAATTTGTCCAGAAAAGTCCTATTTTGCATTTTCACCCTCTGTAAACAATAAAATGGGGACACACACTAACATTTGCACCAGATATTGTATAGCTAAGTTGATCTCACTGAAAAACCACAGACGATAAAACTGGGCATTTTCCTTTATTCCTTTTAGATATGCCTCCCTGTTTGTGTGAAAAAGTACCATCATGTTGAAAACATTTTCATGTATTCAGTAGAATTAGGCAAAAGCAGAAACGATACATTTTGAATAAACTGACTTTCCCCTTGGATAATACTGAGGTAACCTGTAGGACTCAAAATACCAATGCAGATTTCAACATAAATGCACTGTATCTTAATGAAAGTATAGTATGCACCTGGGACAAAAAGGGGGTTGAGAAAGGTGCTAAGGCTTATCTGAGCTCAAAAGTCAGTTCTAAAGTTAATACACAGAATAAAATTCTTGTAATGGTGCATTTTAATGGCATATCCTTTCTCTTAATAACAAAGCATTATTATAAATAATTTCTATTAACAAACAAGGAAGGAGTGGAAAGAAGAAGCAGTAGAAAAGATATAGAAATGTGAAGAATAAAATATACAAAATCTTAATATAAAGTTGTCTAGAAGATAATATTTCCAATACTGAAACATTTGCCTGCGCAACAGGCAGCGCAAACTCAGTTACATAGACTATCCCAAGGAGGAAATAAACCCAAACAAACTACTGAAGTAATTATCGAAGCTCAGTTGTTTACCAACCTGCTCCAGTCAAAACAAAATATCATCACAAAAACAAAATAGCCACACTGCACTGGCAAAACCAAGGGGGGGGGGGGGTAGGTTTTCTGAGGTAATACATACCTAACTGTTTACATCCACTAGATGTAAATATATATACATTTTCATTTGATACTGCAAAAGAGCTTATCAGGTAATGATCTCAGCTGACAACCCACATTTATACTGCAGCTTTCCTGTCTGTGCTTTGCAGAATTACTTGTTCCTAATTCCCAGCTTTACTTCCTGAATTTAAACTTAAATCTGAGGAGTAGCTGGATTGAATAAAACAGAAATCTTCTTCGTCTCACCTAGTGCAAAGTTGCAGATTAGCACTGAAAATGCAGCTGACAACTTTCCTTTTAATTGATTTAAATCAGGAGTCTCTCCAACTTTCAAATGGTTTCCTAATGAAGCGGCATACAAATGATGGCCCTGAATGTAAATGTTTGAAAGCTGAATGTTTCAAAACAGCAATGTAGCAGAAAATTACATAATTTTAAGATACTGAAATAATGATGGGATGAAAATCCGTACAGGTCAAAGACACACTTGTAATGAAAACTAAGCCTAACTTGTGCTGCGTGATAACATATGGTTGTCTTTTATATTGCTGTCACTTCCTATGATGCTTTCATTAAGCTCATGTTTTAAGTGTCCGCAGTCAAGATAAGCTGTAGGACTTTGAGTTTCCCCAGATACTCTATTATCCAGACACCCCATAATATTGCAGTATCCTTATTCCCTACTCTTCTTCTTCTGCCACTCCTCCAAATCCCGCTTACTCTGTCCAATCTATGGTCAAGAAAGGTCTACACAGTTACCCATGGACTACCACAGAACCAGTCACAACTTGGACCACCTGTTCTTTTTTCCTTCCATCTAGAGCAGCAGATCTAAAAGCCACTGAAAAAAATCCAGTGGAGGCCATCCTACCTTTAAGAAAGGTGACATCGGGCAGTGTAGCTTTTGTGCCTAACACACAGCCACAAATCTTATTAGAATTATTCACACCTGCATCTTTATAATGTATAGACTTGTACTATTGCATAGCAAAGACTTTGCTACATATTGCAACACAGTTGGCATATAACATAAAATGGCATTTGACCCTAACTCTGTTATATCTGCTCCCCAGACTACTTGTTTGGGCATCTGCCTAAGGAGAAAACACAACAGATGGATATAGACAGAGATGGAGATCTACAAAAAAATAAGCAATGTTTGTCCTGGTATCACTACACCATGATTAAACAATGAGGCTTAAAAGATGAAAACATAATTTCAACAGCATGCGTATTTTGCTGGCCATCACATCAGACAAAGAAGTGCTATATAAACGTCAGTGTAATATATTAGGATCTGAAAACATGTTCTCACCTTTCTCTGCAGAAGACAGAGAGGAAAAAACACAGGAGACTTTTAAGTCAACCTAACACTTAATTTTTTATTTTTTTTTCTGCCAAAAAACCTAATTGCAGAAGTTGAAATGCATTCAATACAAAGTAATTGTAGCCACCTAGATTTGGTGGGGTGGAGGAAGAGAGCAGAGTCTGAAGTTAAATTAAAGGCTATGAAAAACAAGCAAAATTACAATTCCTAGCCTTGGCTGAATATGTGCAGAGCAATTTGGCAATTATTCAGCTACATCTGCATTCATGTCACACTCCAGAATACCCTAGTGTTTACCTGCAAAAGGTTCTGATTAGTGACGTATTGTTTCAAACCTCCTTGTAAGGAGTCTTCTGAGGAAAGCTGTGGTTTCCCCCCAGAGACAGATGGTTAGATAGACAGGAATTTAAAAAAAATGTCTTTCTTATCTTTCTCTGGTTCTCCACATGGCAAGCAAGACTTCCTAGGGAGGAGGAGCAAAGAAAATCATTAAACACTCCCAAACAAATATAGTGATTTCTGTCCCCACAGACTGGATGATAAAAGCAAAGAGGAAAAGTTGTCCCTAAATTTTAAAACACTTTTACTGACAAAATTTGAACAAATCAAACAGTGCAATTATACTTAAGTGACCCTTACAAATGGCCCATTACCCTGTCAACCTGATCTGGGCAGAATGATTTCCTAGACCCAAATCTGGCAAACAATATAATCCTGAGATTGTGAGTAGAACATACAAACTGGGCCTCTCAGAAATGAGATACTATGACAAGTATAAAGGCTATTAAGTCGATCAACAGCAAATCCCTTGAAGCTTATGATTTCTAAACTAGAATTGGAAATGAACAAATATTCTAAGTTGAAGCTGTATTTGGATCTGGCAGACATTTATTTCTGGCCCACTTCACATTTATTCCTTTGGAAGGCCTGAAGATGGGAGAATTACTTTTGAACCAGACTCTATTGCTTGCATAGCAATCTTCCATTTATTAAGAAATACAGATTTCTTTAAATTACATTTTCTTCAAAATGTTAGACTTTAAATTAAAGTTCAGTCTTCCTGCCATCACCTTGGAGGCTCTACATAACTCTGCTCCTCCCTTCTGATTTGATTTAGTCTCTTCTCTCATCACTCCAAAAGCAATTTAACATAATCGAGTGTCCATCTCTCCCAAAGCCACTTCCACATTTTTGCCTTCCCCTTCTTCAAAAGAATACATTTCCTGAGCTAGTTTACTAGTATTATTGTCCCTTCCACATTCATCCTGAAGGCTCTGTATTTTGCATTCACTCTTCACAGTTACCATACAATTTGTTTGGAATCCTCCATTTCATCTATTTATCTAATTTCTTTTAAATTTCATTAAGGTAGGTATTGTTTTCACTCATGGACAGTCAAGTTGCTCTGAACGCAGTAAAATTTCCTCAGGGAAGCAACTCCTATTTTCATTTAATTTTATATCTTATCTTTAAAAACAACAAGATGATAGACTGAAGCTTAAGATAAATGATCGAGTCGCTCATACTTATAAAAGCTAGTTTACCTAATACTAATAGTGAAGATGTGTTGACAATTTAGGCAACAATTCATAAGAGTAAGAGTGGAATGAAATCACTAAGATTTATTCTAGTGCTGTTCTGTATCTGTATTTCTGGAAATTACAGGTAAGAAGTCTGTACTAGAGAAAAGGAAAATACAACCTGAATGTGTTAGCATTTCCAGGACTAAAATATTGTTTGCAGATCTACTGTTATGTGAAAATAATAGTGTACTACTGTGATTGAGAGTCCCACAGATACTGCTAAACATATGTTGGCGTAACTTCCCTACCCAGGGCTTGGTGAGTAACCCCAATTTGAAATACTTTGTCTTCACAGGAGTACTCAGAACATCTCTACTTGGAGTTTCTTTAAGGAACTCCATGGTATAGATTCTGGATGTTTTAATCAAAACCGAATGTTCACTATTTTACTCTGAATGAACCCCTGATCCTTCACTGTTTGATGAAAAACCTTTTCAAGTTGTTGTACCAAATAACTGACAGTAATTATATTTACACCATTTTCTTTATCACATTTTCTCACTGTAGGCATCTGTGTGCCATGCAGCTTCACAAGGCAAACAGAAAAAATGCTCTGTAACCTCTTTGACAAAGAATATTTTTGGCAAACACACTGCACTAACATGAAGTGTCGGGATATCAAAGGCTCCCTGAGGAGTTCAGCAAACATATCTAAAGAAATCCAAAGGAGTGATGATGAGGCCTTTTTTCAAGACTGCTAGACCCTTCTTTAAAAAACTGCAGTCTGAATAAAGAGTCAGTTGCTTATCCTGAATGACTTTCCTGATACAGCAGAAAAAAAAAGGGAATGAGGAATAAAACATGATGAAGTTAAAAATAATTGTGTCCAATCTGTGATAATATTTCCATGTGTAATTAGTATTTAAATTTATAGTAGTTTGTTAAGATACTTACCTATTTCATATAAACATTTAAGAAATATAAATGCTCCTTCATCACCCAGGCATATGTGTATGAAATGTGTACACATGAAATGTAAACTAAAAGAGTACTTTGGTATTAAGTTTTCTCTACCAAGATAAAGCTGAATGTTTTAAATTCATATAATTATATGGAATTCCTAAACCATCGCTACTCTGAGTATCTCTAAGAGATATAGATGGCCTGTTCAAAAATTGTCTGATTCTCCCTTATGTTAAGTAGCACCTGAATTGGTTTTGCTTAAATAGTATTAATTAGCACAACATGGAGATACACCAAAAACATTTTCATATTTATACTGAATGCTATCACCTCATACTTTTTTGACACTTTTTACTCTAAAACTGAAATTGAGTTACCACTACACATCAACAGGCTTTGTGCTGCGAATCTTGGCTACGTGCTAAATGGCAACTGCTCTATTCCAATGGGCAGTTACTACAGGAAAGCAAACAAAAGGCTACCGATCTTGGCCAATATCCTGACTTCTGCTTCCACATTCAGCACATCCTCCTTTCTGCAAACATTTTCTTCTCAGAAACCCCTCCTCATTGCCAAAATCTAATAGTTTGCAAGTTTTGGTGGCCCCATTTTTACCTTCCATTCCCTATGATGGTTACTTCCCAGCTACTATGAGACTCTTCCCAAGATGCTTAACACCTTTTAAGATCTTAAAAAAAGTTTGGTGGATTGTTTCAAATTTATCTGAAGAATGCCAATTTTTAGAAAGGCTAATTTTAGGAAAGAGAGTCAATGAAAATTCACTCCCTAGAGAACTGAGAGTGTGTATCTACAATGAACATAACTTCAGGAAGCAAAATGGTATCATTCACTCTACTCTGATGCAGTTGTTAGAACTTTTCCTGGAATTTCACTAGAGTTCTTGAACCTTCACCCCATTGCATGGCTGGACAGGGCAAGCCAGTCATAGATACATTTTAACCTTAGGAGGACTGACTCTTTTTTCATATGAGCTGAGAAAGTAATTTTCTTCAGCTTTTCAGTAACCAAAACTGTATTAAAATAACTACAAAATATAAAGTAAGCCTACCCACTTAGCAGGGACTGGAACAGTACAAAAGATTCAGAAAAAGAAAATTATTAAACTAAGGAAAAAACCTCCCTTAAATTTGACCCATTACCAGTTGGTGATAGGAAAAACCTCCCAGTACTTTAACTGTTAAAGAGTGAGCCAACTAAATATAGACAAAAAAGAGTGCATCACTGTATTCAGGGAGGAAAAGAATTGCTACCATCTCATTTAGCAAGCACAAGGGCACATCCTCAGCTTTTTATAATTACACGTCACTCAGTGAGACTGTGCACATCCCAGCTTGTTCTTCTGTGACAGCAGTAAACACGGTTTGATGAAAACTGCTAATTTAGAAATTAGGCACCAAAAATAGAATCTTAATCTGCCACTCCAGCAAGTATGACAACATAAGGGATAGATTAATCTGAACTTTCCTACAGCAGACAATCTGGTCTCAACAAGGGGTGTGCGACAGGCAGGTTATGGATGATGATCTTAATGAACCACTACTTCACCATGTAGTTCTAGGAATATCCTTCACTTTATTCCGTTTCAGCTAATTTAAGTAAAAGTAACAAAAATTTCCATTCAATCTGATGCACTTAACCTGAATATTTCTTCTCTTCTAGTGCAAGTCTGTTTGCTGTCTGTCTTGTAAGTCAGTGGTAGATACTTCCATCATTAGCGATAGAAATGCAGCTTTGTATGGCACTTTGTACAAAAAGAAAAAAAAAATAAACACTGTCCCTTCATCACTGAATATGTAATACTGAAAGAGATCTGTAATTTTGATTTCTGCATTGCAATAATTTTGAAAAGAGTGGGCTCCAACCCACGACAGGGCCGTGCAAAGTCTTGCATTTCTGCTGCAGCAGAACCTTGCCAGACAATAAATTGAGGGAATACTGAGCGTCCCTAAAGCGTATGCATTCTTTTACTTAAACATATACTTGTTTGGTGAGGTGATACTGTATTTTAGTGTCGATGAATGCTTACTCCAAGAAAAAAATAAGCACACATCCTCTTTTGGGAAAACTGAGAACACCTCCTATAGTAAGCAATCACTAATGTATAAACTACATTAATTTGATTATTAAATTAATATTAAACTAATTAATGTTGAAGACACTGGTCAATAAAAGTAAGCAGTTCTTAACAGAACTTTGCTGTTCTTAACATAACAGTGTATATAGTCCATATATAAAAAAAAACATGTGTGTGTATATGTGTGTGTATAAATGTTATATGTAAAAATGTTTTTTAGATATATATTAAATATATATAGATATAAAAACCAGTGAAGGGTATTTCAAAGTGATGACTGTATTATATTGCTTCCTGGGTTTCTGAGGAAGCATGAAGAAGCAGTCTTCTTCCTCACCTGGGGATGAATAATTCTCCTCTTATTCATCTGTGGTTTCATATTGTTTCTCCTCTATAGCACGAAAAACTTGCACAGAAATCATTCTTTGTGATAACTGAGAGATACAGATTCCTGAGACACATGGAAAATTGATTCACAAGAAGATACATTCATACAACACAAGTGACAATATCTCGTTTCTGTACACCGTGAGCCACAAACCATGACTACCACAGACATCTGAAACAGGGATGGAACCCCATCTACTTCTATCCCTCTAGCGTAGCCACACAGGCTTATAAATGTTAGAACAGAGTTAATTGCAACCCAACACTATACATAGTGTTTTTCTTCCAATCTCTCTGCAAGTTTAGCTTAAATTCAATATGTTTCTACTGTAGGCTATGTTTACTGAAATAAAGCTACATTCAACTATGGGCAACCTGTCTTTGAACATATGCTGTAGGCAGCAATCTAGCAGAGAAATGGGCAACAAGCTGTGAGACTAAACTTTTATCATCGTCTCTATAAATCAAGATGAAAGCTATAGACTTCCTCCTGTGGACCTCATACAGCCTTGAGAAAAAAGTGAAAATATTTAGATTGAAAGAACAAAATAATATAAAGAGAAAAAAGAAGAACGCAAAATGAAAATTAGTTGTATTTGTCCAGTACTAAGTGCAGGTCCAGTTCCCAAGAATGCATATTTTTATTTATTTTTTAAAGATATACTTGACATCAGTGACTAATTAGTAAGATTAATGATGGTTGTCCCATCCAGAAGTGTTCTTTCTTCAGTTCCATTCATGTTGCTAGCCCAGACTACAACTAAGAATGAATTCCCACTAACCCAACTGTACAGCAAGTTGTAACAGCACAGCTTTAGTGCAGCAAGTAAGAGAGACCACTTGGTAATTCTCATCTGGCAGCTAATTAAGCAATTTATAGCATGTCATATAGGCAGGTAATATCACATGAAGTCCCTGAAATATGAAATCCATACAGATTCCATTAAGTTTCCAACCTATATAAAATTACCATAGAGAACGGGTTTTGCACTGATGTTTTTATAATAGTAATGAATTACAAAACCACTGTTCTTTGTGCTTTCTTTGGAAGATCTCAAAATTCATTAGTATATGGTTAAAACAGACTTTGTAATTCTATTGCGACTGTGCTGGTATTCTCTAGTGGAAATATTAAGGTACAAAGATGTTTAGCAACTCACCCAAAGTCAGAATTATCCTGAACTAGAAGTCACACCTAGTGAACTGTATCTGTATGAAACACTTCACCCCTTGCTTTCCATAGAGAAAGAAAACTGAATTAACAGCTACTACCCTTCAGCTGTCACCTGTCTTTGTGCCATAGGTTGCCACCCCTGCAACACAGTCAACAGAAAACAGCATTGCCTTTGACTTAACTCAGTTTACAATCAGACAGATTAGTTTAACCACCCAATAAAAAGGAACTAGAGTAATGGGGGTCTGCCCTGTTCTGCTGACCCTTTCATACAGATAGGAATCTCTTGCAGAAATATAATGAGAGATAGCCAGAGGCTGTTAACAACTTAAACACCTGTTTCCTTAGTGAATGCAAGTTAAACTGTACTATAGGCTGCAGAATGTCAAGAATATACTCCCTTCTTTTATATTTACACTATTGTGATACAAAAATCATCTCAGTCATATAAGGTTTTAGTGTACTTTTCTGCACTCGTTCTTTTCCACTTTTTCTCCCTCATTCTAGAAACTACTCATTTTTGCATCTACATTAAAGGATAGCCACCCCTTTTCCTGGTTATTGTCTTTATTCAGGAATACAGTGCACTGTAGCTAAAGATGGTGATTGTGTCTGATTCAGGAGAAAGAATGTGGCACAAATAAGGTTGTGCAATTACCTTTTAGGAACCGCTTTCTGAGATTGCTCTTGCATTGCTTCTCTGCAGTTCGTTTGGCTGGAATCGAGCTCTGCACATAGGCACTGACAGTTCACTTCTGCCTTCCTACACTTGATACATACTTAGCTGTGCCAGTCAGACACACAAATAGGAGGCAGAGACACAAAGATTTTGACAAACCTGGGACTTTTCCTTTGTTCTCCTTAGCATTCTCTAAACACATCAGTGCCCATGTGGCTACCCAACGAACTGTGGCTGGATGCATTCACCAATTTGTATAAATATTTGGCCTACTGTTTAAGCTATACCTTCCTGTGTTAGCATCACTTTTTGTTATCAGAGGGATAAAAGAAATAACCTTACACTGAGCACTAGCATCAAATGTAGAAGCTGCAAGTAAAGATATGGGCTACACTTTTCCGAAAAAAAAAAAAGAAAAAAAAAAGAATCATACTTAGGACAGAGATGTCTTCTGAAATCTGAAGAGCAAAGCTCACCTCTAATACACTGTTCTTACCCCGTATGCAAAAGTCCCATTGATCTCACTGGGTGATCCACTAAAAGTGAGAGCTGCTTGTTAGAGTTC
The DNA here is from genome assembly GCF_929443795.1 of Astur gentilis. Classification (NCBI taxonomy): domain Eukaryota; kingdom Metazoa; phylum Chordata; class Aves; order Accipitriformes; family Accipitridae; genus Astur; species Astur gentilis. Next base: position 36,416,756 of record NC_064886.1, on the reverse strand, counting down.
AGCTTCGATGTTCAGATCTAAGAGGGAAATTTTGTCCTTCAGACAGAACTATGATCAAGACATAAATTTAGGCAAAAAGGAAATAGGAACATGTGGACAACTACTGTATTAGCAGAAGCAAAGTGGGTAGCAAGATAGCCAGTGTGAGTGCCTTGAAATGACCTTTCCATCGCTGCGTAGGCAAAACTGTAGAAATGTAACGCAAGGGAAAAAGGTATTCCTTTTGTACAAAAGGCATATACCAAATTATGAAGTTCATTACAACAAGTAGTAGAAAGAGAAATTACTAAAATAGTTTTGCCCCTATTTTTTATCTACTAATTGTCACATCCTCTTTTACTATCTCTCTAGTATTCTACATGTTCCAGCCTTTTGTTTAATCCTCTGTCTTGCAAATAATGAACCACAAAAAATCAACAGTAACCTTCATACTTATTGCATTGTCATGTAATGGTATCAAATAAAAAAGAGTTGTAGCATCTTTCCGACTTAGATTCCTGTTAACAGGGCTCTGATACAACATACGTTTCATAGACCGCCTATATATTTCTTTGTTCTTTGAGTTTGAGCTTCCCTATTCAAAGCTTTTTATCATAACCATTTCAGACCAATAGTAATATGCTGAAGTATCTTGATTTTAATCTTTCTGCCTTTTAGGAGCATTGTGCAAGACTTTTTATCTCCTGATTTGACACGGGAAATGACCATTACATGCCAAAATTAGTCATTTTATACAAAAAGGCAAATTTTCTTTATTTCATTTCAGGACAAGACATTTTCAAATGAAAAATAATATGCACGCATATTATAGCTTCTCTTAAACAAATCTGTGCAAGATGCTATTTAGGATATGCCTTTTTCATAACCACAAATTCTTCTAACATCAGATAAAACAGGTTCATTGTCATATTCCCATTTTATCTTCTAACTTTTGCCTAGTGGGAAAACATAAAGGAGACAGGTGACCCCCTGTTTGGGGATTTGGATCAATGCTTGCTAGTTCCCTGAGACAAAGCCTACTGAAGAAGTATCATTTTTGTTTCTGTTTCTGTTAGACTTAAATATTTGACATCACATTTAGAGCTACAGAAGGTCAACCTACCTATCAAAAATTCTAGAAAAAAGGAAGCATTTCCAAAATTCACTCTTTATATTTTATTTTTAATTTAAAAAAATCTGTATTGAAATAAAATACTTAATGTCTTGCTAATTCTAATGTGTCAGTGCACAGTATGTTGCTGAGGCCAAGAGTGCAGAGATTCCAGGTGATGGGCATTTGTGGGAACAAGGATATCTGGAACCAGAATATTTAACACTAAAAAAGCATTAACAGACACAGAATTTCAAACTTACATTTTCAAATAATCAGACTCTACGTATTGGAAATTCAGTGGCAGGATGCTCTATTTGATGGCCCCTGTGTTATCCCACACCATGATGTTTCTGTTACGTGGTGACCATGACCATCGTAACAATTTAACAGGTTTTGAGATCAAGCGCCAGCGCCTGGGAGTGTTCCACAACACTCTTCGATTTATTACTACAGATGCAGTCTCTATCTTACATCAGAGAAGGACTTTTCAGAAAACTTCATGGGAAATCAAAGGACATCAAGAATAAGTGCAGCTCTGGACGAGGTTCTGCTGTTCTTCCTTTCATCACCATAAAACTAAATCCTTGGCAAGTACAGTTCTATCTTATCTTTGCCAGGTGATGTTTAAAAAAAAAAAAATAGACCTTAGCTCCTACTGATGTTTCCCAGCTGTCACGCAGCTGGAAAAATCCTGCCTTCTCAAAATAAATTCAGTAAAGCACTGGTTTTGGTGGCCTTGATAAAATGCACGTGCTAGCTCTGCTTCTGTTTAGGCCACTGCCACTGGGAGACGGAAATGCAGGACTCTCTGATAGCCTTGTGGTTACAGAATGGCTCGAGATCTATTACTTCAGTGGAGAAAAGAATCTGAGGAAAGGAACAAATTGTGACCATGGACTAAATGGATGATACTATTTCAGGAGCGGGGGGGCGAGGGGGTGCAACTGCAGAAAGTGCAAGAATAGTGAGGATACATAGTGAAGTCCGAAGTTGTTTATTTACTTTGAATCACCCAGACTGAAGCAGTCCAAATCCTACAACAGATTTGAGAATCTCTGATTTTCAAAGCAAATCTCAGTAAATCTCTGATATATCACCGTACATACAAACAGCAAATCTCTGTTATAGCTACATAGTAAAATGCAAACAGTAAATGACATAGTAAAATGTCATCATGAATAATTTTTGTGAATAGAAGTATATTTAGCCTGTAGTTTTGGAAATTGTAAAACTTCAGCCCTTTGTGTTCTAAGGAACAGAAATAAAACCAGATTTAACTGCAGAAAAAGCAAAGATAACATCCGCTGTTAGATCCCCAACTTCTTGAGAGAAAGATGATACCTACATTAGAGGCAAAGAGACATTGACTATGCAGGTCTTGTAACTGCTACAAATGCACAAGAATCACATAGCACAATTACAGCAGCCGGAGAAAAAAACACCTGTTCTTTTATTTAATAAAGAATGTATTATTTATTAAAATAAATAATTATTTTTTATTATTTTAATAGATAATACATTATTTGTTATTTTCTTTCTTTCAAATTATTTTCTTACTAGATTTACAGTTTTATATTTCTCTAACATTTTGAAATGGATGATTCATGAAACAAGGAGTCCCAGATGGAGGAAAAGAAAGTAAAAGAACAGAAAACAGTTTCAGACAGAACAAGAGATACAAAACCTGAAGACAGTAGTGTTACTCATCTGAACCAAGCTCTTGTATCCACCACTCTGGTTTATGAATCTGGATACTAGATTGAACTCCTGGACGCCACATTCATCTGCTTTGGCCCTTACCAGGATATGTTAATATTTTGCTTGTGATTATATTAAAAGTGGAAGTTTGAGTACTTTCCAGCTTGGACAAGAAACACTCTTGAAGTTACATAGTGCATTTAACAAATCATATTACTTTGTTGAAATTATGTTACTCTGGTGGATAGTGATGAAAGCATGGTCCATAGTGAGGTAGTTTCATCAACACCATAAACCATCTATTTTCTTTACCCTTTATCTCTATCATGAACAGTTATGCACATGTGCACCATCCACTGATAAGTTATTGTCCCTACTCCAGTCCTGACTCTCTTACCCCACCTGAAATGCACATCATTACATACACATTCTTTCACAAGAACTTCTACTATACAAGACAGGGTTTTGGTTGCCACCAAACTATAGTATAGCTATATATATATATACACACTATATAGATACATTAAGCTACTAGATACCATGTTGTGCTTGGTCTGACTTTTTGTTCTGGCTTCTTTCCCAGCTTTTTTGAATTGCAGTCCACGTGGCAGAAGAAGGGTATGGCTTATTCATGCCGTAACAACTTCACCAGAGACCTGCATCACCTGGGCCTTTGAGGGGGATGGTGTAGTGGAAGTAGGTATTAAAACCTGCTTCTAACAACTCTTCCTACTCACCACTGCCACTGCACTCTCTTTTCTCATGGGCCAAGTCCCTGGCAGCCTGTATGTTAGCATTGTGCTGCTGCGGAGATGTCAACCATGCTTTCAGGAACCTCTAGTGTGATCTGTCCTCTCCTGAGAATGTCTGAGTTCAATTCCCTGGCTGTGTTGATGGCATTTGAAACTTTACTTTGGCAGCCATTAAATAAGTAAGAAGCAGTTTGTATGTTTATAAAGTATATTCCTGGTATACACAAAATCACCAAGACAAAGGCAGCCTCTCCTCCTGAACAAGGTACTGCAAGAGACAAATCTCTAAAAATTAACCTCTTCTCTCCACACAAGCCACACAGAAAACCCAGATCAACAAGAAAGACTTTAAATTCAAATGTAGAGTCAACATGAATAATCCACTATGCACTGCAAAAACAAATGCAGGATAGCAAATAACAATAATCCTTTCAATTACCACAAAGAGGAAAAGCTTTTTTTTAATAATAGAAAAATACATGTTAACCACACTGCCTAGGCATGGTAAAGAAAACAATAGTAATGCAGAAAGGCTCCTCCTATTAGTAATATGGTTAAAGAAGTATAGGTATAAAACGTCTTGAGGAGTAGATACATGACAAGGAGGCTACTAGAAAATAGGAGAGAATAGCATGATAAATAATACCCACAGTATATGTGACAATTTAATGACAGCAGGCACTGCTGCTCGTCACACCCAACTTCTTGGAGCACAGAATATATTATGCTGCTGAAAGCCAGACATGTGCCTGCACTGTGGGTATACCCTGGGTTAATTCTTCTTTCAGACTGTTGGTGAAGAATAAGGACCAAATTAATGGACACAACTATCATCCACCCTTCCTGTTATCATATTAGGTTGCAGTTCTCCTCTTCCTCTTCTGCCCTGTATTTCAGGGAAATAAAGCAATATGCTTAGGCATGCAAGCAATTTTGTTCACTCTGAGTAGACTGCTAAAATGTGCAAAAGAGCTTTCCAAGACAAACAAATTCTTTCCCACAAACTACCAAATCATGGGCTGTGGAGAATACTTTTGACTGAATTCTATATTGCTCTTCTCTTCATGCACAAATAACTTCCCATGAAAACACACTATAGTTGTTATATCTTATTTAAAAAAAAAAAGCCAACTTATCTACAGGCAATCCTATGTGGGTTATTTTATTATATTCATATTTATGCATTTTAAAAATACATGCAGTGCTGTGCTGGTTTTGGCTCGGATAGAGTTAATTTTCTCCACAGTAGCTAGTATGGGGCTATGTTTTGGATTTGTGCTGAAAATAATGTTGGTGATTTAGGGATATTTTCGTTACTGCTGAGCAGTGCTTGCCCAGAGTCAAGGCCTTTGCTGTTTCTCAGCCCACCCCACCTGTGAGGAGGCTGGGGGGGCACAAGGGGTTGTGAGGGGACACAGCCGGGACAGCTGACCCCAACTGACCCAAGGGATATTCTACACCTTATGACGTCATGCTCAGCACATAAAGCTGGGGGAAGAAGGAAGGGGGGACATTGGGAGTGATGGTGTTTGTCTTCCCAAGTCACCGTTAGGTGTGATGGAGTCCTGCTGTCCTGGAGATGGCTGAACACCTGCCTATGCATGGGAAGTGGGGAACGAATTCCTTGATTTGCTTTGCTTGTGTGCACAGCTTTTGCTTTACCTATTACCACAAGTTTTCTCATTTTTACTTTTCTGATTCTGTCCCCCATCCCATCGGTGGGGGGAGTGAGCGAGCAGCTGTGTGCTGCTTGGTTGCTGGCTGGGGTTAAACCACAAAAAGTGCATAGGTCAGGCTCAGTGATGTCTTGGCTGCAGGGTAACAACAGCAGGACCCTCACAGGGACTCTAATTGCTAGCAGAACTCCTCAGCTCTCTTTCATATGTGTACTTTGTGTATATTTTCTTGGTTAAATGCTGTCTTGCCTTTTGATCCTGTTCCTGCTGATGTTGCTGGGTGATAATGATTTGCCCATCTGGCCTATTGACATATATATATATATAAATTAGTAGCACAGTTAAAGCTAGTTGGGAACTGTTATTTATTCTGACCTAAATTAATAGAACAACGGAAATTTCAATGCGACTAAAAGGCAAGAAATTTAAAGGCAGTTTAAAAAATTTTCTACAATTAAGTTTTCAAGCTTCAAAATCTATTGAAAAAAACAGACTGATAAGATTTAAAATAACAGCAGGCAGACAACTTACCTCCCATAAGAGCTTTTCCAATTATACCCATTATGGTACTACTACAAACTTTTTGTGTTGCAGCATGACTGCCTCTCCCCTTGTATAAGGCAAATACTTGTATTTTGTGGAATTCGCCTTAGACCACTAATGAAACCAACAAAGAAAAACTACTGCATGGGCCATTATTCTTCTGCAATTAATACTCTCTATTACCTCCTGTTCAGACCTATACTAAATGCTGAATAGCTAAGTGGAAATTGAATAAAACACTGGATTTGGGCCACTGTAAAAGATATAACAAGAGACAGTTTCTGCGACACACAAGTTAGACATAAGGACAAGAAAAGATGAGTCAGAGAAAAGTAACAGAAAGGTCACTTTCACATTTGATTATATATTTTATTATATTCTATATGTGTCTAGAAAGTTTTACCATCAAGATTCAATTCTGCCACTCCCAGCCGTACCCTCATACCAGCCCCCCAAGATAAATAGAGGCTTAGGAAGGACTGACATTATATTAGAGGATATATTAAATCATCACATGACTTTTAATCTGCAAATCAACTACAATAAACTCAATAAATATAATTACAGGAAGTCCTGCAAATATCTAACTCTTCACAGCACAGTATTATTTTGCAATCAAAAAAGTCCTGATAAAATTGGGTTTGTGCAAGTATAATCTATACTGACAAAATTGTACAAATTGTACAAGCATAAAATCATTGCAAGAAATTAATGCTAACCTGGAGAATTTAATGTTGACAAAAGGAAGGAAGTCCTCATATAAGAAGAATTTTATGAACCCCAAGTAAGCAAGTAACAGATAACAATCTAGTTACTTCAGTTTCACGCTTTCAAAACTACTGGGAACTAGAAAGACTATGATTTTATTCCAAGACATCTTGATTTAAGCACAGATCAATGAAAACAGAGAAATTATTTAAAATGCACATAATCACTTTATTAAGTGAAATATTCCATTGGTTTAAAGTTTGATGGTATTATCTACCAAGATTGATATTATTACAACAGATTTTCCTTTCCAGTGAGACTGCAGACAGAAGAGTGATGCTGTGGAAGTATAGTATCACATTTAATCAAAGTTCTTAGAAATAAAAGTTCCATTATATTAGTGTTTGAATGGCTTTTCAATGAACCAATGGGCAGTGTGTCTTCATCTTTTATTTCTGATCAGCTAATAAATCTACAAGTTGCCAAAACCATGCCAACATGTTGGCATGCATTCTCATTCATCATAATTTGACTTCAGTAATGTGCAGTCCACTTTATGACTTCTGCACACAATGTCTAGAGGAAATAAAAGCACATTTTTACAATTACCTTTCTGTAATTGGCCCATCAAGCTGCCACCCTAGTATTTTGTTTATTGACTGAACACTGTAGTTTAGAGCCTTTTATAGAATAAATCACAGTGGGTGAGTAAGAAATGAAAGCACAGCAGCAATTTGGGACTTCCTAGGGGCAGAATTGGGGTAGGAGGGAGGGGAGGGGCATACCTCCTGAATTCTAGAACAAAAAATACAGGAAAGAGTGCAAGCAGTTTAAATCTTAAAAAAAAAAAAAAAAAAAAAAAAAAAAGTGTTACTAGGCAAAGTAAAGAAAAGGTCAAGTTTAAGACTAATTGTTTGCCAGTACTTTAGAGACAAATAGAGAAGTAAAGTTAAAATCATGCCAGAAATAGAGAATGGGGAATAATAAATTGATGCACCGGTGGGGGGGGGGGGGGGGAAGTTCTTGGGAACCTAGGAAAAGTTTATCAGTTCAAACCAAAGATTCCTCCAGCCTGATTCCTCTAACTGTTTTTGACAGCAAGCACTATCTAGAAGAATATAACAGAAAGACAAGCATATAATGATACCTCCTCAGAATGCTCCCCCGTCCCCTAATGATCTATAGATCTAGTATTCTACAAGCCTGAGAGATTCCTCTATATTTCAAAACCTTTCACAACAAGTGGCGTTCCCCAGGGCTCATTACTGGGGCCAATTCTTTTAATATCTTTATCAATGATCTGGACAAGGCGATTGACCCCCAGTAAGTTTGCAGGCAACACCAAGTTGGGTGGGAGTGTTGACCTGCTTGAGGGTAGGAAGGTGCTACAGAGGGATCTGGACAGGCTGCATTGATGGGCCGAGGCCAACTGTGTGAGGTTCAAATACTCTAAATTCCCAGAACAGTCTGTTGAATATTTTTTCTGGCAGAGTTAAGCAGGGGCTTAATTACATGGTTTTGAAGATAGGGGTTTGTTTGTTTGTTTGGTGGGTTTGAGGTTCTTTTTGTTGTTGAGAGTTTTTTGGTAGTTTTTTGATTGTTTGTTTGTTTGTTTGGTGGGGTTTTTTTTTTGTTTGTTTTGTGGGCATTTTGGGGGTTTTGTTTTGGTTTTTTTGTTGTTGTTGTTTGTTTGGTTTTTTCCCCACCTACTGGTTTAATTTAGCTCTGTACCAGAAAAGACAGAAAATAAACATTCCAAATTCACCTTCTACATGCCACTAACAATTAAACAGATCTCTACCATATCCCCCTAAAGTAATCTCTTTTCCAGGCTGAAAAGCCCTACTCGATTTAATGTTCCACTTACAGAATCTGTCCCATATTTGATTATCCCTGGTGTGCTTCTTGGGAAAACATAAATGCTTTTAACACACAGACATGTTACTGCATAAAATCCTTCGGCTAGTACTATATCTGTCAGCTGAATATATCTTAAAATTAGACCTGAGGTATTTTAAGCCAAATGACTTGGATGTGGATAGCAGTGTAGTCACAACAGCCTAGATAGAACAAATGGAAATGCGGTCAGAGTAGCCTAGTTTGACTTCCTTCAAGTTTTTCAGAACACAATGCAGGCTCTCTAGTCCACCCTGAATGCCAAGCCACTGCTATTACAAACTGTGTAGTAGATAAATCCTACCAGCTAAGCACAGAAAAAATGACATATCAGAACTGTTAAGCTCCACAGCTGCAAGAATGGTGCTTTAAAAATGAAGTACATAAACTATACTGGAGAGGTGCTTGATAATGATCCCACGGTTATAGTCCAAAAGGCTGCCTGCTCAACAGAACCTTTCAGGGACTTGTGTAATGCTTTCTCTAGCTTTAGGGTCCCAGTTAGGCACAGGATTATAGCTGCTCAGGCCAAGACAATTCTGGCTATGTGGAGAAAGCAGAATGGCAGACACTTAAAAAACCTTTATGTTAAAATAAAGGCTGTCAGCTATAAACAACTTTTAAAGTAAAATCTAACCTTTAAATTGCAGTTTCAGATTTAAGCATCTGAACCCTGCTTGTGTCTTGTGAAAAGCCGTATGCTCTGGGTTGTAATCATTGTTCAGCACTGCTCTGTTGGTCTGACCTGATGGTTCAAACCATGTGAAGAAGATTAATCTATTTGGAAGGATGATTGATATCAGTCTTTTAAATAGACCCATCATCCGCATAGGAATTGAAATAAAACCAAATAAAAGCTTGATGGCGAGCTGCGTCTTCAGCTACCCATACTTATTTTTCCTGAAAGGCCAGATAATTGAAAAGTGCAATTTACTTTGCTGGGAAAAAACAGAAGAAAGCAGAAGCTGTGATACAGACTATCTAATAGCATAGTCAAGACACGTAGTTATATTTTGCTTACCTCATCTGCATTGTTTTCATTTACTTAATTTCAATTAGATTGCAAATTATACAGGGATTAAGGTGTTTCTACTGTGTGACCTATTCAATTTTGCAGTCAATTGATTTCTACTTATTTAGTAAGTGTTTGGACATTAGCTGCCTTAGCAGCTAGATTTACACTTGAAGTCAGCTCTCCAACATGGCAAAATGCTCACAACTTGAATTCCTCATGAACATGATAGAGGAAATAGTAAATCGCAGGAAAGGAACTAGATGAAGATCACCTGTAATAGGACTTAAGTCACCAATGGCATAATTAGAAAAAAGCAAACACTACAGTAGGACATGCTAGCAGAAGCAGCTTGTAAAACACTTGCCATCCTCCTTCCATGCCACCAAGGTCTTCAGCTGAAGATGTGGTTTCAGTTTCAGGACTTTTCTTCAAGAAATACTGATGGGAAAATACTAAAGAGTTAGAGTCTCAAAGAGAATAATGGAAATTGTTAGCTACCCAAACAAAGATAGGGAGGACAGAGGAAAAATTCAAGCTAGAGAAGGAAATGCTAGGGAGAGTGCAGATGGGATGGACATAGAATCACAGAAACTTTTAGGTTGGAAAAGACCTTCAAGATCATCAAGTCCAACCATCAACTATGCCCATGACATAACAACAGTCTTCAAAATATAGTATGCTGCTGCATACAAGAACAGTGATTATTTATGTCTCTGGTCGATATGACAGCAAGAGGATTAAGTTGCAGCAAGGAAGATCTGGGTTAGACATGAAGAAAAATGTTCAAACTACTGAAGTACTGAAGAAATTAACTGAAGTTTTTAGTCTCTGTCAGCACAGATCTTTAGAAGTTAGACATGTAACTGTCAGAAGTGACAGAGTTCATCTGGATTTTCACAAGGGACAGAAATGATGGCCTTTTGAGGTTCTTCCTGATCATACGAGAATCTACACAATATTAATCTTCTCTGTCATAATAATAAAATCCTGAAAACATTTAGGGCAATTTCTTAGGTGAAGGGATTTTAAAAAAGGGATCTAGAAAGATTCTAACATTTTAAAAACTATTTAGTGAAAACAGACTTCCTGCTGGCAAGCCAGTCACCTTAATGTATTATCGGCACAGATGTTAATAGGATGATACTGAGACAGAAGCAGTCATTAAGTGCTCACCTTCTCTTTGCATGTTATCACATTGGCAGGCCAAGTTTCTTCTGACTTTTTGCTACATCAAATATTAGAAGCTGATAATGGTATTAGGATAACTAATAAGGCAGTTAAAAGGGATTCTGGATATTCTGATGAAATCTTTAGCACTTTCAGTGGAACACTGGCGTTTAGTAAGTAACATGTATTTACATGTGTGTAAAGGGAGAAGGTGTTTCAAGTTCTGCTGTCAGGCTTAGTGCTGTGCTGAAGGAGTATAACTAAAGGAAGTACAGCTATAGTGTTATTCAGGAGCAATTATACCTGAGTCTCACACAGAAAGCAAGATCAGTTTTACTTTAACTGCTTGCATGTTGTTTATAAGAATGACTGTGCTTGACCTCTAACATTCAAAGGGGAATAAAACCTGACAGCCCATTCCCTCTTGTGCCTCTGCAATTGTAGTTTTCAATGTATTTCCTCCAGGAAGTTTGGTAACAGCAACTTCATTCCTTGTGTCCTCCCCTCAGGGCAGAGTGGCCATGCAGAATGAGCATTTAGTACGCGACACACTACAGTTAAGTCCAGTAGAAGGAAGCACAGGGGAATACTACTGACACTAACACAACCATTTAAAATGCAATATAGGTAGAACTTGCCAGGTCTTCCCAAAAAGTGTATTACAGAGATAATTTTTTCTTTTGTCCAAGTAGAATTTTTTCTATTTTGTATGGAATTCAAACCTTCTTTTACCAAGTCCAACTGTCCAGCTTAGAACTATTATGTTACCCTTTGGTAAAAAAGCCTATCAGGAAGACACTTGCTGGCAACTGCGAGAGCCACTTTTTAAGTTAACATTTCTGCTTGCCGATCATGTTTTATGTTAGATCAATTTGCATTGCTCTTGTTTAGCCTTGCTGTTTAGGGGGTTGTTCTAACCTGCTTTGTGGATTCAGTGGATGCGTTTGCCACAAAGTATTTCAAGAAAAATTGCTCCAGATTAGTATTCTGGGCCACAGCTTCAGTTGTATTTATTTTTTCGTTACTGGGTCTACAAAGCATAGAAATAGCAATCCTCCACCATTTCCATCATGTTTATTTTCTTGTCACTTGTGTTTGCTCTGGTTTAGTTTTTTTCTTTAGAAGCTTGTTTTATTTTTAAGAGCCAGAGCACAGTTACTTAAGAGAAAAGCAATCAAACAGGGGCACAGATACAGCTCTGTAGATTAACAGATAATGAGTAGTATGTTTGTATAAAAGACATATATCTATGTGCCTCATCCTAAAACCCGCTGATGTCAATAAGAATATATTCAACTTGTAGATGGGAATTGGTACTCAACAGGAAAGGGATCTGAAAGAGAACAGTTGATTCTACTATATTTGTTAAGTGTCTTAAAAGTGATCTAAAGGAATTATGAGAAATTTACTCATGAAATACCAGAATGTAGTAATACTACTAAGTGAATATTTATGAAGAACAAAAAGCAGAATGATTTAACAGAAAGGTCTTTGAGAAGAGCATTGAAGGAAAAAGCATAATTAAATCAACTAGCTACCATATAACAAGCAGCAGAGAAGAAAGAAAGGAAGGCAGTGAAGAACCTAAAGTAAAAATATTCAAGAAATGGTTGATACCCTTTTCTCCCTCAAGCCTTGTCCTATGATGTATATCCCCACCATCCTGCCAACTAGGAAATCACTCTCTAGATGCAAACCAGAAAGTGCAATGAGTCAAACAGAAACGGTCAGGAAGGAGAAAAAAACACTGAAAAATACAGTGGCTTTGCATAATGCATATACACAGTCAGTAGTGAGGTCTACTGTTACCAAATTGATTTCTAAACTAAAAGGTAAATATAAACCAATAAAAAGCTAAAATATTTTCTTACTCAAAGACAAGTTATACATAAAAAGAATAAATATACTATTACTACTATTCTGACTTTGAGTAACCAGAAATAATAAAGGAACTTCAATGATTTTTTCCCCGTTATAAACAGAACATGAAACATAGCAATAGAGCCACAAAACAATAGATCTACTGGGCCTCTGCCCAGTAATGCCAGCAATACTTATTACTTGCACAGTGATCTAGGCACTTTGGGTAGTAAGTAAGGCATATTATCCAGGCTGGATTCCCAAGCACTTCCCACATCCCTGTTGCCTTTCCACACAACATACTCCTTCGCACCTATACAGGAGAAAAGGCACAGGGGTCATATGCCAAGACAAAACACACTTTTAGGCATTTATCTTTTAGCAGACTATGCTCTCTAATCCTAAATCCCTGAGATGGAAGCAAGTGCTTCAGCCTATGAAAGCAAATGCAAAGATTCTCACAGTCATTGAAAGGCAAACATCTTGCTTAAATACTTTGCTCACCTACAGTCAGAAAATTCCGTGCAAGAAACCAACTGCGGTTTTGTGCCTTCTAATGTGCACTGGCTTTGTGCATTGAACAGACACTGTTCTTGTAGGAAGACTGCCTCTCCAGTGCAACTGGAGGCTTAGCTGCAGCATGAGAACACATGTTCAAGTCACCTCCAATCCTGTAAACTTAGATATGAGTAGCTAAGAATAGAACAGCGAAAGACTTCAGCAGAAATATACAAGTGTCTCGCAGTGATTCATGCAGCTTGTGTCAATATGCAGGTGTGGCACAGCACCCATGCATAGGTCATCCGTTTGGAAATCAGAGGTATGACTGGAACAGGGACAGGCATATTAAATCTAGCTTTCATCTAGTGAGTGTATGTAGCAGCACCAGTGCCACTGGAGACACAGGCTTCAGCTAGAGCAGCTGTCTTTAGAAACCTACGTGGCTCTGAACTTCGCTTGTATTTAGTGGCTCAGACCACCTATATCAAAGCCGACACACATATGCGTGTACCTGCTGTGATCACGCTAGCAGTGCAATGGAGACATTATTGCTTCACCTGCTGTTTGAAGACTGTTTTCCAGTGTGCACAGAACAGACAGACTGTTGCTAGCAGGCTCTTATTTCTTTGTTATCTAACATTTCAATAAAAATAAGTTTACTCATTAAACACAAGTTTTCTGCACCCTAATAAAAACAGTGCAGCTTGCAAGGTAGGCAGGGTAATTCCTTACCATATGGCCCCACAACTGGAAGAAACACACCCCGATGAAAGCAAACAGTTAAATGGTGCATGAAGAATTCTAAGCACTTCAAAAGACATGAACATTGGCATCTGCATCAGATATTCACTGTATGCCATTCAGTCCTAAGCTTATCCTAGCAAGATAGTCCCAGAAAGTAGTCAATATGTATCTTTTGGTTCAAATAACACAGGAATTTTACACAACATGAATTCTAAGAATGTCACACAATTTCCCAGTAGTTTTATCAGCTTTGTTCATGCTGTAATATATGTGTGCTTTTACTATTAATAATATCCTGCTTGTCATCATGTGTGATTTTGTTTGCAACACATTTTCTTATAATCCAAGTAAAAAAATTGCAGTAAAACCTGACCTCTTTTCACATTCTACTCTCTTTTCATAATTTATATTAATGAAACTGTACAAATATAACTCATCTCACATAGCACCAATACTACTGGTAGCTAGCCTTCCATCAGAAAACAAAAATTCAAAATCAGAGGAATGTTTCAAAGAATAAAGGAGACTCTGGCTAATTAAAAAAACCACAACATTAATTATATGCAAAACAGATAACAAATAAGATGCTTAGAGCTGAAAATATATATCTAATATAAAACAACATATCTAATGCATGAAAAAAATCAACACGTCATCCTCTTTTGCCCATAAGAATGTTTCATAAATAAAGCTGCTTTGATAAATATTAATATTTAATTTCCTTTCACTTACTGAAATTTCAAAAACCCGCAAGATAACAATTTTGTGTAAAGTGCATTTACTCCACAAGAAGATAATATTCCCTCATACAGATAAATCTGAAAATTATATTGCATAATGCTTCTTTAAACAAAACCATAAATTTAAAGTACAGTAACTACTGATTTATTTCTGATTTTTATAGGGAAAGGATTAATAAATCTTCCAAAAACCTAAGATGTGTAAGTATGATTTCAAGTTTAAAAAAAAAAAAAAAAAATAGTTTTAATAATGATTATATATTTCTATGCCTTTGGTAAGCAAAAGGCTTTTCTTTCCATGTAGTAGCTCTATCACTTTTACCTGGAAAATCCCTTGTTAAAAGGATAATTTTCTATCCGTGGATTCTGCCTCTCACGTTTTTTGAAAAATCAGCTGAAAGGAACTCAGAATGATAGGCTTTAAGTGAAGCCACAGCAATTTGACTTGCATCACCGGATCATTGTTTTTCATGTGCCTAGTCCTCACACACTGCTGTTGAAAGGAAGCAGCAAAAAGCTGCTAATACTATTTTTCAAAGTAAAGATCTGTGTAAATGCCAATTGTTGACCCTTATGGCCTCCTACCCACCAACACATGTTTTTTCTCACAGCCATTATTTGATTTGTTGATGTCAACATGAGCCTCTCTGACAAGCCTACAAGTCAGCTTGTAGTTTTAAGCCACGTAAAGCTACCGTGTGCTTTAGGAGAGACTGCAGAATGCACAGATGGGCTTAAACTCTACAGCCAGGTAAATGATCTAGCACTTAACAGTTTTATTTTTCTTGTCTAACAAAAACAATCCCTCACTAGTGTAGCATGAATAACCTTCCTTGGGATACTTTAAAAACATACTGTAATAAAGTATGCATCCTACTGCAAGGATTACAATGTCATCTATTCAATTTCTGCATGAACAGCCTAAACTGTAAGTTATTAGAGTATTGCTTGCAATTTATTATTTTTTTAAACTATGAAAACTCACATGCTCCTGGGGTAGACACTGTAAAAGACTGCAGTGTAGAGGTCAACTAGGATAAAACTCTGCTGCAACTGCATTTTTAGCATTTCAGCATTTCAGCATGTCCATCTTTGTGTACAGTCTAGTTCTTCAGAAGGCTGGAAGACACCTTTCCATCGATGAACTTTTTTTTTTAAATATTCTAACTCATTTACATTTTAAAGTTTAAATGTATGCTTAATGTGTAATATTATACATTCACTATAAAAAGTGATCTTGAATGAAAAATTCAGTGCTTCATTCAAACTCTTTCAAAATGGGGTGCTATAAAGTACTGGAATAGTTTTCTTCCTTTCTTCTGGAAGACATTCTTTAAAAAATTCTTGATCAGCACCCATTGTAACGTTCTCATTGTCATCTCCAGAAGGGAACTGAAAAGCCAAAGAGTTTGCAGAACTCCAAACAGAATTCTATGAGAAAACAAGGAATTGAGCCAACTGCTCTCAGCACAGTCTAATATATATTCACATAGATTTGTCCTCCTCTTGCTTCATTCTGCCTGCATCCTCTGTCAGTCCTATTCACTGAAAGTCCAAGAATTACATGCTTTCCTGCTGTGCAACCTTTTAAAGGTTCAATGCCTAATAGCAGTGGATTTTTTTCTCTGTTTATGTTCACAGTATTCTGTGATGTGCAAACATCCATGGAAGTGGGAAGAAGTGCTTGATGAATGCAATCTCTTACAGAATGTATAGACTGATGAAAATCAATCTCCAAATCATAATTTAACAATAACTGAAAATGTTGCAAATTAGAGAATATCAAACTACAGAGAATAATGTTCCCTATCGTTTTAGAATAAATATCTCCTTACTCCAGTTCTCTTTGGATATTCAATGGCTAATTTTAGAACAGGCCAGCAAAACTCCCTTTGCATGCAGGACTTCATCACCATGTGCACATAACTCAATGTTTAGGCTCATACACATTTGGACATCTACATCTGGATAGATGGACAATAGTATTAGGCAATTCTATTGATCTGGCACACATATTATATGTGTCTAAACTGCATGTTTATTATGAAATGCACTATTTCATGTATCCCAAAGTATGTTTACATTATTTAACATAACTTCTCATTCTCAAATTAAACTGCCAGGACACCATCTCTGAAGACTGCACCTTCCATAATAAGGTCATGACAACACTCACAGTTCAGTGTCAATGTATTAAATAATGAAACTTCTTCTGACAAGAATACTTTGGGGAATGATCACATTATTTTTTCTATACTAGGATCTTCACAATTGGCAGGAGATCTACATATTCCCTCAAAGCGCTTACTGCATGTTGAGCACAAATTAAGCATTAAAATTGTATTTCTAAGATAACTGGGATACAGCATTCAGATGCAGACTATCTATTATTCTTTGCTGTTCTAAGCCAATTGCTTTCTGAAGAACTCCAGGGCGAAAGGACCACTATGGCATAATGGCATTCATTTTATAGTGCTTTAAACAATTCAGCATGGACAATTTCTATGTTGTTGCATTTTTCAGCGATGATAAGAAACATTAATACAAAATTATTAAAGTCTAGATAAGTCTTTATTTCTTTGAAAAAGTAAATAATTTAAAGATATTACAACATTTAAAATAAATACAGCATTTGCTCTATTTAAATTTGGTTTTGAGGCTCAGTCACATTATCATGAAAGAGGTGAAACAGTCCTGAATTGACCAAGGGTCATTTGTAAATGGCTTCTCACAGATGATACAGTGAGATGACCACCAGCTGTGGCAGAGCTATATCTCTATTAAATGTGGGTGTGTGACCCATGTGTAAGTCAGCCTTAGCTTTGCAGTCGTTTTGCCTAAGTTTTTCAGTAGCTCCATGGAAATTACCTGGTGAGAGGCCATGTTATTAACACTCAGGCAAGCATAAATGATCAATAAGGCTTGAGAAAAAAACCCCAGAGAGTGCCAAGGTGATGATATAGAAACTGGGAGACAAAACTCTAATTAGAAAGGTCTCTTTACAAGGAAACATTTTAACTATTTTCTCAAGATAAATCACAAAGTTTGTCTGAATAAGGTACATATATTAAGAAGAAAATGTTAAATCCAGAAGGCAAAATATGAATACAATCGCCTAAATAGGAACATGAAGTTTAGCTAGTCCAGAATTCATGTAAGAACTGATTTTTAGTTTCCCTTTACTATGAAAAGTGCTACATTAGCCAAGAAGAAATAATATGAAACAAAAGAATGCAGCAGTCCAGTGCCAGGTGATCTAATTCTAGACAGCCTCAAGCTCAACCCCCAAAAATCTCTTAAATGTCTATTCTTCATGGGGGCATAGTGGGAATCTTTCTAAACTATTTCAGAGAGTGTGCCCTGCCCCCAGCCAGTATACCCTCATGAAAAGGAGAAACAAAGCAAAAGTAATTTTTGAAAAGTGTGCCCTGACTGAAAAGTGTGTGCTGGTGAAATGATGAATTTCAAGACTGCCTCAACCTTACTAAAGCAGGAGTTACTGTCAAGAAACAGTATGGACTCAGAACACTACAAATGACTTCTATAGTGGGGACTGCACCACAGACATCAGCAAGTACTTAATGTAGAGTAGTTAAAGAAGGTATTATAGAGAAAGAGAGAAAACACTGTTTCAGGATTCTGTTTCTTTCTCAAGTCCAACCTGACTCATGGCCCTTAGCAAAAGTAATTTGCACACTAATTTTGTAACCTTTGGGACAAAAGTAATTTCTTCATGTAGAGTTTCTAAAAACCTGAAAATTAACTATACACTTACCTGAGAGCTAATATCTGTCTATTATTTCAAATGAGAGGCCTTATCTAGACAAGCTTTCTTAAACATTCGCTAATCTTAAGACTAAAGACTTCAGAACAACAAAGAAATCATTCTATAAATGAAAGGTAGTCCAGCATGCCAACAAAGGAGAGGAGAAAGCAGAGATTTCTGAGCTGTTAAGTGTAGAAAATATCATGTTGCTGAAACCGCTGGTAACTCGCACATAAGGGTGTGCTTACGATGTGCTTGCCCAGGCGTATACCCTCTTGTCTAAATCTTCACAAACATTGAAGTAGCAAGCCAGGCACTAAGCGCCACTCAAGAGGCAGGAAATCCAGAATCTACAGGAAGGTTTTGCTTGGCAGTGAGATTCGATTGTATGTTATGTCCAAGATGCTAGGAAGCATACAGACAAAGCAAAGATTAAAAAGCTTAAGAAGATGAAGTGTCACTTTGGTTTTAAAATGAAACAGTTGTTCTGTAAGAAAGAGACTAGACCCTTATCATGTTTAACTCAATCTTGTGAGTCTAGGCAGGCAGATGAATGGGAGAGGTGAATGAAGAGCTGCAGAAACACTGATGACAAAAGAAAATAAGATTTGGTTATACAAAGGAGAATTGATGAAGATATTCTTTAGAGAATTAAAAATCAAAAGGAAACTTACAATGGCAATAAAAAGGCATATGACTGAGGATGTATATAAAGGAATAGTGCAAGCAAATTTCGGTGCAATACTATGTACAACTAACAAAGAATAGGGAAGCCAAAAAGGAGAGCAAATATTGTACAGACTCACTCCCCATCCAAAATGTAAAACGGAGAGAATTATAATTATTAGCCAGCCCAACTTCAATTGCTCGACAGAGTCTGGAGAAAAATGACTAAGCAATCAATTAATAACCACCTACAGGATAATAAAGTGATGGAAATAGCCAACACAGATTTGTCAAGAGCAACCTGTGCCAAACCAACTAAATTTCCTTCCTTTACAGGTAACTGGTTTAACTGATAAGGTAGAAGCAGTAGATGTAATACAGCCTCAGTTTAATAAAGCTTTAAAGAGTGCTAGACATGGAACCTCCATAGGCAAGCTAGGGAAATATAACCTGGATGAAAAAATCTTGAGGTAAATCCTTAATTAATTTAAAAGGTACGTTCAATGAACAATTATCAGTATTCTGATCTTGAACCGAAAAAAAGGCATTAAGATAGACATTCACAGGGGTCCACTCAGGCAATATCTAAATTATCCTCCAGTGAAGAGCATCAGGGAGAAAAGTGCAGGTGAAAGAAGGCAGGAGGACATGCAAGCACTCTGGATCTTTGTGATCCAAAATGATTTTTACAAACTGGAAACAAAGTCAATAAACACCACTAGGATGACATTTGGTAAAGGCAGATTCAAAACATTGCATGTGGGAATAAGCCAGACAGCAAAACTGAGGAATGGAGTAGAGGTCTTAGAACAAAAACAGTATTAAAAAGAAAAAGACAAACTCACTCTTAGGGTACTAACAGGACTGCAAAATACAGAAAGACAATTATTCTTGACACTGATAGTATGAGCCAGGTTCTGAGACCCCAAAATAGATGCTGTCAAATTGCAGACTCTACATGAGGAAAATAATAAAGACAATAGATTTTAGAACATGACATATAAAGAAGAACTGAAGGAACTTGATGTATTTGATTTACAAAAGAAAACATTAAAGTGAGATTCATGAGAGACTTACAATGCAAAAATCTGCAAAATGACAGTCATCCTATGCAGGGCAGGAAAAAACACGACAAGCATTATAATTTGGTTGAAAGATTTACTTTAGATATTAGGAGAAGTTTTCTGACTAAAAGAGGTACTAGGCCTTCAGAGATTTCTAGAAAGGCTGTAGAAACCCTTTTGATTTGTTGTTGCTATAAACATATTAGAAAAGCAGCTATTTTGGTGCAAAGGGATGGATAAGATGATTTCTTACAGACCTCCTAGCCTTACATTTCTATAGTTAATGGATTACCTTGTTACAGCCAAGCAACTCTTGACCAACAAAAGTCTAAGCAAACTTAAGAAATTATTTCTAATTGCTTAAGGAAAATTAATCTTAGCAATTTTTAGTGAAAGTCACTAAAATACATACAATAAAATAGATAGTCAATTCTAAATGTGATTGAAACTCATTAGAGGTGGCAAATGCTAATATGTTGTATATTTTTATTGATTGTGCTTTATTTAGAGAACACTTTTTTCCTAATAATAATTTATTACTACAGGTCAGGTTACTTAATGGCAAGGACAGCTGAGCTTACATTGTTCATTGGGGTTCAAGCCTTGCATTCAAAGACTAACTGCAATTAAGAGAAATGTGAGAAATTAGTACTTTTGGCAAAATACTTCTAAAAACAGCTCCTTCAGGTGGAAAAGATGAGCCCCTTCGACATTGAGGACAAGACTTAATGAACTGTAAACCATCACATATGGTGACAGCATCCCTGCTGTAGGAAGAGAGGGACAGAAAAATGAATGGAAGAAAACCACCTATTTTCAGTCACTTTATCAAATGAATGTAATTAAAAAGCTGAATACAATCAAAGTGCCAGCCTCAGAAATAAAAATTTTCACCTTATGAATACAGTTGATCATTCATACCTGTTTTGATCAACAAAGAAAGATATCTAGTGATTGTTTTGTACAAATGATTTACCACCCAATCTAAATCCTGTCTTTTCTTAAACACTAACGAGTTGGATTAGGCATGGCCTCAGGAGTGACATTTTCAGCCCTATGGAGAGGATGCTTAGAACATATCTCATATAGTAAACCCATCTGTTTCCCTAACACAACTCCACTGGCTGATTTATTAGCGGTTGCCAAGAAATCACACTGCTCGTTTATTTTCAATGTTTGGGTTTTTTACCTGTTGGGTTTTAATATGGGTGTTTAATACATACCTTTTGTTTATTAAGAGAGTTAGTGCTTTTGTAAATAGGAACAAACCACCAAGTAGTCAATGTGAAGTTCAAGTAGGATGAAAGGTGGAATATTGGCATGAGAATAGAAATAACCTAAAGACGTGTATAATGGAGAACTGACCATCTATTTAAAACTGCCACTTATTGTTTTCTCTTTTGCAGCCTATCAGCAGAAATTCCTAGGCTTTAGGAAATGTTTTCAAACACACAACCAGTTAAACTTGGATTTTGCAGTCAAAAATTGCTCCAGTGTTGTTATTACCTGACAATATGCTGACCAATTTTTGTGCTGCTGTGATATCCTGTTGATAAAGCTGAATGCATTCATACAAAACCAGAAACAAAACAAATTCTGTTGCTTTTCTGGCTAATAGACTAGCAGGCACATAACAAATAAGTAATATAATGAACATACTATGCGGTAGTCCTATTTATTGATAATTATCTTTTACATATCTGAGTAAGCTTATGTTCCTGAAGGTGTAGGGATGTCCTAGAGGAATAAAAGCGAGAATTAACACTCTAGTGCACATGCTAATTAGGATTTAATTAGGGAATTTAAAAAATGCAGAGTGCATATTTTCAGCAAGTGCATAATTACCAACTTACTGCTTGTAGGGGTTTTTTCCCCCTGTATTTTTTCATTGTCAATATTATAATTGTAATTGTAGGTAAAATTCAGGATAACTAACTAGTTCCTCCAAACAAGGTGCAGGTCTTTCTAGATTTTTTTTTCTTTCCAAGAAAGAGAACATCATGAAAATGCCAAGCTCTATTTCAACATAACAGTACTCCCCCCCACTTGCCTTCTGCTCCCACTTTTCTCTACCAACTAGATGCTCCTCTTCATTCAGAGGCTGATGAAATCCTGACAGCGCTAGTCCGTGAATTTTGAACCTGATCTAAAACTGCATAATGCTAATAGGAATTCTTCAAGCATTTCTGTGCATTTGGAAATTCTCTAACTCTGCTCAGTGGAAAATCCACACGAGAGAAATAAACGTGCAACAAAGGCAAAATTTAAAGATCTCTCTAGCTGGGCTTTGAAAGGAACTTTTGACTAGGGACTTTCTAATGAAAGGGAATTAACAAGATGATGAAAGCTTTAAGGAATTTTGAGTTGTGTCAGTATTTTAATTCTTTCAACACAGATTCTTTAAACATAAGGTAATCTTGTCAAATACCTTTCCTCCTTAATTATTAATGCTAATTGCTGTTCTTCACTGTTTTCTTCTCAAAATCAAAACTTTTTCAATGGGCTTCCTTTGCTATTTCTTCATTTCTATTTTTACAGCCACAGTGCTCAATAAACCCTTAGACTATGCACAGTGTATAATTTGCTTCACTGGAACACCATCACAGTAACAGCTCCTCCACTTTAATGCTTGGACATCTTTAGAACCTACTAATCAGACTCCAGCATGGTATCCTGGTTTCAGCTGGGATAGAGTTAATTGTCTTCCTAGTAGCTGGTACAGTGCTATGTTTTGAGTTCAGTATGAGAATAATGTTGATAACACACTGATGTTTTCAGTTGTTGCTAAGTAGTGTTTAGTCTAAAGTCAAGGATTTTTCAGCTTCTCATGCCCAGCCAGTGAGAAAGCTGGAGGGGCACAAGAAGTTGGGAGGGGACACAGCCAGGGCACCTGACCCAAGCTGGCCAACAGGGTATTCCATACCGTGTGACATCCCATCTAGTAGAGAAACTGGGGGGAGTGGGGGTGGGGGATCGCCATTTGGGGACTAACGGTGTCAGTCGGCAGGTGGTGAGCAATTGCACTGCGCATCATTTGTACATTCCAATCCTTTTGTTATTGCTGTTGTCATTTTATTAGTATTATCTTTATCATTATTAGTTTCTTTTCTTTTCTATTAAACTGTTCTCATCTCAACCCACAAGTTTTACTTCTTTTCCCGATTTTCTCCCCCATCCCACTGCATGCGGGGGGGGGGGGGGGGGGGGGGGGGGGCAGAATGAGTGAGTGGCTGCGTGGTGCTTAGTTGCTGGCTGGGGTTAAACCATGACACATGGTTAACATCCTTGCAAGTGACTACATCCTTTCACTCACTCAGAATATGACCGTATAGAGAGAAATAGAGAGAAAGGATGTAAAATGGTTGACTTTATAAGAATTTCTTGGATAGAATACCAGTGACAGCATTGTCAGACCCTTCAGAAAGCCATGGCAGGATTATATATGGCACAGAAAACACATATGAACCAACAGTAGAACACTTATTTGGGTTAGCAGTCACTACTGCTAGCACTGTGGAGTAGTGGTAAATCGACTTGTGAGTTTAGGGATTTGAATGTCCGCATTTACTTTCTCTGTTTTCATATGCTGCATTTTTATTAATTTGCTGAAGCAAGGTATGAAAGAATGAAAATGAAATTAAAACCGTGAACGAAAAAACCAAACACCAAACAAACAAGTGAAAGATCCTCTAATAACATGAAGTCCTGATACTATGCTCAGCTGCATGAGTGATTTTTCCTGCTGTTATTTAAGCAGGCAATTTGGGTTCTGCTTCACTGAAGCCACCAAGGTATTACTAACAGGCAGGGAGAGAGAGCAACCCTTTGAACACAGAAGCACTCAACACAACTGGATTAGCCAGAAAGAAAACAATACCTAGGATGTTAAGTGAGAAATGTTGGTGATATGCATTTATGTTAAAAATTAATTCATCTAACTTTACACACAAATACTTTGTCTTAAAAAGAAAATAAAAATCTGAATTCCTCCATTGTAAAAATTGTTGAATTACTTTAAAATGATCTAGAGTTTTACTTCATTTCCTTTAATGCTAGTACTGAAGCTTATTAGGAGCAATCAAAATATTCCAGAAAACAAATGAGGAGGAAAAATTTCTGACATGTAGTAGTCACCAGTTCCAAGTTAAGAACAAAATTCATTGCTCCCAAAGATCATGCCCTATCTAACAAATGAGTGAAGTATATTCTTAAACACATGTGCACTTGCTTGTCTCAGTGAAGTTACATTTTTAAAAAAATAATAAAAGCTTAAGCAACTCCACTGCAGTATGTTTATATTGTTAGAATACAGACCAGCAGAAAGCTGAGACTTCAGACTTTATTCAGTCTTCCCATTGCTTTCATTCAGCATACATGTTCACCCGTCCTCAAACAGACTAGATTATAGCATAATACTAGGCAATAGCTAGTAAATTTGTGCTCTCAGTACATCACTCAACTGCCTTTGATATCACAATATTTAAATGATCTATCACAGCATGAAACATTTCAGCTAAGTCTTTGTAACGATTACAAATTAAATCCTTTAAAAACATTTTTATAACCCATTTTGTTAGAAACAGTTTTTCTTTCCAGTAGCTGTACTGAATTTCAAGACATCATATCGGATTATATTAAAAACAGCACAAAAAGGCAAAGCTTTTATTGAAACGTAGTTGCATGAAGGATTTCAGACTGGATAAAATTTAGCAGATGTTTTGCAGATAATTACTAGGTCACTTAAAGAAATATTTACTTTTTGACTACTTACCATTTGCACAATAAAACAGGTGTTTTCCTACTAGCACTGTTTAAAGCAAGATCCTGGCCAGATTTTGTCTTGTAGAAATGAAGTTCATCCTACTGAAATACCAAATGTTTTCAACTGAAGTGCTTCATAAATTTTTCCAAGATGTAACTTTTTACAGAAATACTGAAAACTTTTGAAGACATCAGACCAAGAAATTAAACAGTTGATAACCCATTCTGCTTTTTTTTCTCCACACCTACAAGATTTCAGTATCAACATCTAGCACACTAGATGTACACTGTAGAGCTGAATGTATTCATATTACACAGTTACATCTGCAACAAAACAAATGGAGACAAACCATTTCAGAAGACAATTATGCTCTCAATCATTTTCTGGAGAAACACATCTCTCGTTAGTAACTCCTGCAGGAAGCCTGACAAGACTAGGTTTATATTTAATTCGTAAGCTGTGGGAGAAAGATGGCATTTCTTGTCAGGACTAGAGGCACTTTCCACAACAAAGAAAGAAAGGCCAAACATTCAGTCAGGGGAGAACTCAAGTGCATTCCAGCCAGAGCCCCAGTCTGCATGACCAAAAGACCATCAGTAAAACTTGTTTTATTGATGGGTCACTAACTAGCACTGGAATGTAAGTTGTTGAATAACATGCCACTTGTTATTACAGCCCAACACAGAAATCACAGCCCAACATGAGCAATTCTGTCTCAAGAGACCACTCTTACCAAAGAGAGAGAATCCAGAGAAATCTCTCATACTATGCACAGCTTGACATGCACAAAATCTGCATTTACAGAGTCTAGTACAGCCAAATACAGGGCATCTACCTAAAACCGGACACTCACCAATACTTTAGAAAAGTTAACATAAGTAACAACATCACAGTTTAAGTATTTTTGTGCAAAGTTATGCCTTGGAGCATTTCTGCAGAATTTCAGCTGCTTAAGGCAAGTCTGCAGACTAAAGTATGACAGAGATACCCAAGTTGTTTTACATACAATGGAATTTTAGGTACTGGATTTTTTATAACTGCAGCTACAATAACACATTTTCTGTTGTGGAGGTTAATAAAAGAAGATATATATGGCTTAACAAGGCTGCTTCTATGATCCAAGTCATCTCCCCTAGGTGTCTCTATGTCACATTAAATCTAGAATCTGCCTCAAACAGCACCAAGTAGTAGGAATATCTGCCAGGGACACCACCAGCTCCAGCATTTTCTGTTTGCATTTTTCTTTGTCACAAAACTTTATCCCACAGCATATTTAACACAAATTAACCCCTAACCTAATCATTTCAGTCTACTGTATTATCTGAAGTTCAAGTAGTTGCAATGACTGTTTTCACAGCATTTCAACAAGGGGTTCAATGAAATTCAAGGTTTTATAAATCTTAAATTATAATTTGGTTCTGCAAAACTAACTTTATGGTTTTTAAAGAACGTAAAGCTGTGGGGGATTTTCCACAAAGGATATTTTGTTGGTATGAACAATGTGAAAATGTAGAGTCTAAATACAGAAAGACAAAGTTCCTGATTCAGATTCCATTAAAAACAGTAAGCACTCTTCCAATGACTTAAGGTGGAATGGGTGGCCTGTTCCAAGACTGTACAGGAGTGGTAGAAATAAGTACTGGAAAATATGAGATAGGAGCTTCTGGGCTGGCAGGAAGAGAGAGACCACAGTGAAACTAAATTTAACTTCTGCAGAGGAAGTAGAAACAGCTAAGATCAGAATTTAAAAGATTTTTATTTCTCTGTACTACAGAAGACTACAGATAATGCTATATATAAAAAGTAATTCATTGTTAGCAATAACACTTCTCTCATCTTACCTTTACTTTCCTCATCTCATTTTCTTGAAATAAGCTAAATAAACATCAGGTTGTACTCCTGTCACATTTTTAAACAAGGACTTTCACTTTAACCAGACTGCGAACATTCAGATGCTTTTCTTAAACCAAGTACATGAAACTTCTAACTAAAAAAAATCTAAATAATACTAGCTCCTTCCAGACAATAGATCCATTCTATTTAATGTTATTAAAAGAACAAAATATAAGATACAGCATTTAAAATTGGAGTTTGTAAAGCCAGGAAGATGTAGTATTTATACTGTTTCTCATACCTAATTGACTACATTGTCATCCTAACAGTACACATACTGATGAAAGAATGATGAAGGAAACTCTCCAAGAACTGAGATATTTTTTCTTTTTATTCCATCTCTCAGCTGTCTCTACTGTTTTACTGTTTTCCAACACTACTTACTACTTTACTTTCTCAAGACCAACGATTTACTGTGTCGGATCTGTAGATCCACATGTAGTTGGAGAAAAATCTCACAAAAATACTCCCTCATGCACATCCACAGCTCTGCACTTCCAGACTTTGCTTGCATCACAAGATGCTCCATGGAACCCAACTTTACACTGTGCTTCTAGCTCAAGAGTGCTGGACCAAGAAGGCAAAAGGAGTTTGCATACTGACATGGGTCCAGTGGGACTTCTTTGAAGAAAATGAAAGATTGTTCACATCTCACTGTAAAAGTTCCCAGACCCTTTTGGGGATGCATGTTTCTAAGGCAGTTTGCTGCAAACAAAATTCTGTTGTATTCTATTCCACTGGCACAGGAGCTAATTAGAACATGATATGGAACCATCTCTGAGACTTCAGTATTCACCTGAACAGCTTTTGCTTCCAGTTCTGCCCCAGTTAGAGGGAAAAGAACAGATGATCTGTCATGACTAAGAAATATTTCTGCTTAGGTAATGGAAGAGCTGAGATGCTATTCACAAACAGAAACTAGTGAATGGCTTCTGCTCCAGTTCACCTATTCCAGTTTTAGTACAGAGGGGGAAATGAGAACAGTTACTATTTTAGTCATGTGCTTCATACTTAAATAGCAAAGATACGAGTCCCAGTAAAGATAAGGCAAACTCCTTATTCACAGTGCATCCTAATGAGAACTCTCATCAATTTCCAATAATTTATGCAGTAGGCCTTTTAAATCAATCCTTTTCCTCGTCACTGCCTCCTCCATCTCTTCTTTCGTCCTTCCTGACTCTACAATTAAGTCATAATGCTGAACTTGGGATATCAACATGCTGGCTTTCCAAAACATAAAGCCTGCGGAATGGATCAGTTCCCCACCTAAGAAGCCTCAATGTATAATGTGGCTTTGGCCAAAGGTGGAGAGAGCAGCACGTGCTTCCCTTCGTGGGTTTTGATGCATCATTATAACGCACTCAGTGAGCACACTGATGGACAGCTAACAACTAACCTTATAAGCAGGACTTCAGTTTGCCTGCAGATTCAAAAAGAAGAGCCTGTCAATGTTGGGAGCTCACAGATGAACAAACCAGAGCTCTACCACTAGATATGTAGCAGAGGTGTGTATGAAATATATTCCAGTTCTTATTTGGTTGAAATTCTTATGCATTTGCTTATGATATGTCTACAGTGTTGCACAGAAGACAAACAACCTGCCTTACAGCTGCAATGTGGCATTTTTAGTATGCATTAAGCACATATACCCTATGAACATAACACAACTTTCCTGGTATTGATTAACACACAAATATACATTGTGACAACCAATCTGCCATAAAATATCATACCTTGGTACTTCAGGTAACAATACCTTTTGGCTTTAACTTCATTCTAGTTACATCTACTCTGTTCTAACATCACCATCATAAGCTCAAGGCTTACTCTCATTAGAATAATTCAATTATTATTATTTTTAAAAACAGCAGCAATAGCAAAAAATTTGAACCTGAATTCCTCATATCTCTGTAAGTGACATGTAGCTTAACTTTGCACCCACTATTCCATACTTGTAACTTTTCAAATAAACTTAGGAAAAAATAGTGTTCCTTCCTGTGATTACTTTTTTTCTTCTTTTTTTATTTTTTTTTTATTTTAAGTTAACTTAGAAAAAAGGAGACAGTTTCACTTGACTGCATATCAGGTGGTCATGTATATGAGTGGCTGACTGCACAATACCAATACTGACTGATGCATAACAAAATTGAACCATACAGGGTAAAAGCTTTCAGGATCTGCAAGTCAAATATGTAACACTTGTAATATTTAATATTAGTACTACTAATAATGAACAACAGAAACAATAAAAAAATAGAAGTTGTTTGTTTGTGCAAAAAAACCCCAAGTCTGTTTCCTAAACAAGGCATCATTATTTTAAAGAGCTATATATGCAAGAAATTTTATACCTGTAACAAGTTAAGTGTGATGACTTTACAGCTGCAGAGGATCTAGGTTTTTAATTCTTTATTCTTTAATTCTACCTGGTTTAGGTTATTTTTTTAGTTTCTTAAAACATATCAGTTCTTTTTAAGAAGCTGTAACTTTTTAGAGGCCTTACAGGGTAACATTTGCAATATACTACTTAATCACTAGGATGGGATAGCACATGGGTTATTAAAACTTAAGAGTAGTGCTGCTTTTCACAGTTGCTTCCTCACTTCTGACTAGCTACCACTGTAAACTCATGTGAGAAAAGCTTAATACCATGCCTAACCACCAGGTACACTTTCTATGTAATTAGAATCAAAACAATAATGCTTTTAACTGCTTTGATAGTCTCTCCAGAGATCTGAAATAACCTAAAGCTGAAAACGTGAAATCTGCCAAGATGCTGTAAGTTTTATTCTGTGCAGACATTTCTCAAAGGACTCATGTTGCTCACAGCTGTGCCAGATGTATAGTGGCATGTGGGGAGATTCAGGGAAGGGCAACAAGCCCGAAAACACTACAAGGCCTCATGATTTGAGAAAGTATTTGAGCCTCCACTGCAAGAACAGAAGATTAGGAAGGGCACTCGCTGGAGTCTTTTTGTACATACACTTGCAAACAGTGAGGCAATTGCCTTCGGAGCTCATTCTGACCAGAGATTTCATGCATTTGCCAGAACAAATGATGATGGGCATAACAGAGTTTCTGGTGAGGATCAGCCACTGCACAGCTGATTTGTACTGAAGAGAATCTGTTTAAGATGACGGGCAATTATCTTTAATTCAAGCTTGACTGCAGTTTACTTGAAGACAAGATATTGTATGAGCTTTTCCAGTATGGAACACCTCAAGGTCCTCACAACATGTATCAGGCTGGGACGGTATTGACTCACCTTTGACAGAGAGATGAAGCTGCTGCTCCCAAGGTATTTTACCTTCAGTTTTTATTCACTGTAAATGTGGCAATTGGGACTTTAGACCTTTACTACAGTTCAAATTCATATTCCTCTTACCTAGTTTAAATACAATAACATACATCTTTCAAACATATTCATAATTTATACCTCATTGAAATATCATTTGTCTGCAGTTTAGACATGCTTTTGAGCTCTCTTGCTCATGATCACACATTACAAACATTCTTTACTCCATCACTGTTTTCAGCTTTTTGAGGTTTCCTACAGCCTTCCTACACGCAGTCATGCTGCCAGTACTCTGAGCTGGTTGGAAGCAAGGCAGAAACTTCAGCATGTACCTGAACCTGCCTTAGAAGCAGCTGACAACCTTCCTAAAGAGCTGTGGCTGGAGTATGTCTTATACACAGACCTGATGAAGAGTTTTGAATGAAGAGAGGCATTTTCTGGGAATAGTATGTATCTCAATAGTTCTGCAATGACAAGAAATAAGTAATATATTCCTGAAGGTCTTTTACTCCTGCCTATCTCTCTCTGTTTCACAAGCATCTGCTAGCGCTCATGAAACATTCCCTCACATTTTTTGAGTCTATTTATATTAAGTCTGAATGTGGAAGAACGCTTTCCTCGGGTCCATGCACATAGAATAACATACAAATACACAAAATTCTCCTTTCTGTTGTAACACATCTCTGTGCAAAAGTATGTTTTTTCCCTTATTGCCCATCTTCATCCCCTTTGAAGACATTTAGTGAGCAACCAAGCTGAATGTGTTTTCACACTGGCATACTAACATGGCTTTATGTAAGTGGAGGCAAATTTCTTGCAGTTCAAACAGGTTTGTATCCCCATGAACTTACTTATTCTTTCAAAATGAATGATACTAAAGATTCTATAAAAGAAAAAGAAGATGAGGTGCAGCTGACAAGCTATTAGGTCAAGAAAAGGTGAAAGATTTGAAAGAGTCATAAAAAAATAAAAAGGCTTTGCATGCTTCTAATGGCTTTTCTTCTAGTACACTAGGGAGGAAAAATCTGCCACTGCAAGGTGATGTAAAGGGTGAGATGGGGAGAATTTCTGTTGTAGGAGGAAGGAAAAAAGGAAGTCAAATCCTGCAAGGGCATCTGAGAAACCCACAGTGCTGCCATACAGGAACAAAAAAAATAGAAGATCGAGAAGAACTTTTTGTGAATGTTGGAGAAGTTTAAGAATGGATCAGGGTGTATAGAATTCCACTAATAAAGAAGATTATGGAAATCAAACTAAAATGCAGCTTCTTACTCTATTCAAAATTGAAATCTACAGACTGGGTGATTATTGATCTAAAAGGTTATGGTCCAGGGTTTGGATCTGGCTACCCAGCATCCTTTCATCTTAGCTTCTGCCCTTTCTTGGAGAAGCTGAGAAATGCAGAAGTCTGGATGGTGAATACCGACACCAGTGCCCATAATTTTTTTCGGCGTTATGTTGGCCATGGAAAACTGCTGTTGCTCTGCCACTTAAGACAAGCAGGTAAGCCTGTAGGTATATATTTACCTGCACAGTGTGGTTCAACATAGAATCAGCAGTAGCTATTACTGCAACTGGAATTCAAATCTTGGGTTCAAACCTCCACAGCTCCTGGAATGGTATCATTGCCCAAAAGAAGTCATATTATTTTCTCCAGACATACTTCTTGACCACAGTTCCATGACCAGCTACTGCTGTGCTGATTTGGCAAGTGGCAGCATGCATACCAACATAATACAGGGAGCACAGACTAATTAAAATGGCTTTATATTATCTGAAGTATTTCTTGAATCGTGTGTGTATGTGGGACAGGAATAAATGGCTGGCTATCAGAGAAAAAAGCTCAAGCTATGTAAGAACAAAGTAATATTACATCATCCCTTTAATTTGCATCATATTCTTCCTTTGGCTTGCTATTTTCTGCTGTAGCAAGACTCTGTCCTCTGCCAGTGGATTGTATTAATTGTCAGGCCAACAAAGAACTTCAACAAAGCTTCTCAGTCAAAGGTCTCCAAAGTCAATGGTGGCAATCAAATTTGGCTCTGGAAAATTCAGGCAAATTCCAGTAAAAAATTTTTTTTCATTAAAATTTATTCACTGGGCTTAAGTTATATTCAATGCTACCAGCCAGAAGTGCCATACACAAACCCATTCATCTATTCCTTCCAGATTCTTTAGCAGTTTTCAGAATCTGTTAGATTACACAGAGATTTAAAAGGGATAAATCGTTTCAGTTAGTTGTATCTCAAATTTGTTTCTGCTTTTAGTTGCATGCATATTTAACTGAGTTGTACTTGTAAGATGTAGCTCCATTTCTTATGAAATAATATGCGAGTCTCAACATGGATCTACTGCAGATTAAGGCCTACTCAATCTGCAAACTAAGAATTAACACAGTTTTCTTTAACACTG
This sequence comes from Astur gentilis, assembly GCF_929443795.1. Taxonomy (NCBI): domain Eukaryota; kingdom Metazoa; phylum Chordata; class Aves; order Accipitriformes; family Accipitridae; genus Astur; species Astur gentilis. Next base: position 36,384,508 of record NC_064886.1, on the reverse strand, counting down.
TAAAATTTTGAAAACAAACAGATCATGGGAAGTACCAACTCATCTCATTTTAACTGACACATTCACACCTTTGCTGATAGCATCTTTTGGCTAGAGAGAGCTTTCTGCAAGGTTGGGTTAACCCTCACAAGGTTTATGTTTACATAGTGATAGCTGTATCCTGGAAACTGAAAAAGACAGTTCCTTGAGGAATTCCAGAATATAATGTAGCATTGTATACTCTAGCTTCTTTTTCAGCTTCCCCCCCTTCCGGGGGGGGGGGGGAGGGGGGGGTAGGGAGTTTGTTTTGTTGTGGTTTTTTTTTTAAAATGCCGAATGTTGCTTCTGATACTAAAACAATGATCATTGGAAAAGTTTCTGGAAATTCCATGAATTAACTGTGGCATAAGCCAAGCAGAAGTGGTCAGGCAAAAGTCCTACCTAGTCATGCAGTGGAAGAAGTTACAGAAATTCTACTGGTTTCCTTAGTAAACAAGTTCAGGCTTATCCTGCAATAGTCTAAATTTTATTCAAATCTATTTCACATTCAGGGACAATCTTTCTGTTGGAAATTTGAGCATTCCCACAAATAAAAACCACACTTAGAGCTTCTAAGAATGACCACTATGATCATAAATACATATATGCTACAACAAAGAGAACAGTTATTACATACTGGGGTTTTTCATTAAGTTTTACTATAAGGTCATTAGTATCCTCAAAAGCAAACAGGAAAAATTAATTATGTACTTTTCTTGAAATTTGATGAAAGACACTTTAGCACAAGTACCCACATACACATTTTTGTATTTTCAAGTACAGAAATTATTCCCCCCTGCCCCCAATTTCAGTTTGAGGCTAGCTATAAGCCATAGCAACAAATATTTCCTACTTAGCCTCTTCAGACAAAATCCAGTTATTTTCAGCAAGGCTGGAGTTCTTTGGTTCATACTCTCACAACCCAAAGGGTAGCATTTTTTTCCCAGTAAATATTACAGAAAAAAGCTTAAATCATCAGCATCTTGGCAATTCCTATATGGCGAAGTTGCACAAACTCATATTAGAAAGAGCAAAACCAGTGTCCCCATCTTGGGTCATACAAATAGCTTCACAAAAGGATCTACTTGCAGAAAAGCAATGTCTTGGCTTGTTTGGGTTGATTTAATTTGTTTTCTTTTTTTTGGTTGTTGTTTTGTTTGACCTTCAAGTGCCATCACAGGGAACAAGCGCAAAACACAGAACACTAGGACACTCCAACCTCTCTTAATAACTCTTAATAAGCAGTCTTCTTGTACTGTATGAATCAGTACCACGGTATGAAGAAAATCCTTCCGTTTTCAGGCAATATTCCATCACATTATGCACATTTCTCACAATGCCCTTGCCAACAAAACACTTACTATCACCTCTGACGAAACTCAACACACTTTTAGGGTTCCTTTTAGTTACTTAAAATAAGATTAATGAGTTCCTCACTTTAGTTTATTTTTTACTCATTAACAGTTTATTCAACTTTAATGTAGCCTAAATCAACAATTATGGGATCTCTGTTGTTGTTGTTTGCTTTTAATGCTTTAGGCACTATCAGGATTTACTGTTCACATTTGAAAAAACCGCAAAGGTGCTCTGGATACTTTTTCCTCTGGAAATGTACATTTAAAATTAAAATTAATTGCAATGATTAAACACCAACACTTTGCCTCAATTATCTGAGCACTCACATTAGAAAAGAGAAACAGTAAAACTTTTATTTGCAAGAATTTGAGAACATTACTTTTGGCCCTAGTGAAGTCTAAAATGCTCATTAAAGGTCTGAGTGAGCTTTGGAATACTCAATTTCCCATTAAAGCTAAAATATTGACCACAGCACACACATTTCTTCTTCTGAGCTCACCTACAAGTCTGAATCAATTCCTCAATTGTCTGATACTTTGAAGCAAGTGGCTTTTTGAAAATATCAGGATACAAAGAAACTATGAGCATCAATCCCTTGAAAGAAAGTATTTCCCTCTTTTGCCCTTTCTTGATTCATAATTTTTTTTAAAAGAGGAAAAGAGCAGAAAAAAAATCCCCCAAACATCCTTACCAATTAAAGTTCTATGCAGAACCAAGGTTTAACACCTCACTGCTTTGTAAAAGTTATTTTTGATATGAGGGTCTAATGCTGTGAAATTCAGTGACATTTCTCAAGTACTTGCATAACTATTCTGCATGACATACATGGAACACATTAAAATGCAACTTCAACACGTTCATACACACTGTTCATTAGAAAACCCATAAACTGGTTCCAATTCTGCATTTTGACATGTCCTGGCCAAAGGTCTTGAAATATTGATGACAGCTTGCCAAAACTGGCCATCCCAATTTTCAACAGGATCAGTGGCAGCTAGTTGAACTGTACAAAGTGAATGTGCTAGAACAAAACAGAAAACTCAGAAGTATTTAATGGCATGGTTTGGGGTTCATGTGTGTCATGGGACCTCTCTAGATGGTCCATTCTTGCTTTTCAGAGACACAGTAAGGTTCCAAGATCTTCTAGGGCATAAATAGTAAGTTCAAAATTGCATCACAAGTTTAGATCTTTTGCAGTTTAAAATTTGCAGAGCCAAATAAGGCATTGAAATTTCCCTGGCTGTCCTACCTCCAAAGTTGAATCCAGTCTGGCTGATACTAACACCTTTTTTTTCTTTGGGTTATATTAATATCCCAATGTTCATATTAATTCTACTTTCACTTGTATCAGTGATAAAAATACACTACTCCAAAGAAGTAAACATAAGTAAATAATTAAGTAACTTTTCAGCCTAAGACAATTTCTTAATTTTGTCTGTGTCCACTTCTGCTGTCTCAGATGGGATAAGGAATACAATTAATCTACAGAGTTTTCAAGAAGCAAATTAAAGCAAGGAATATCTGTATTTTGTAATCCTGGTAATATTTTATTTAATTGTAATGAGATTGAATCAATTTAGACTTTTCCCAACAAAACATTACGTTGTGTTGACCAAACACAAGCAACCAAGCTAAATATGTAGGTCTACCGATTTCACATCTCCTGATCAATGCAACTTATTTTCTATACTGCATTGATGCCAAATAAGGAAACATCTTTTTGCACTGTAATAATTAGATTTATACAGCACTGCTATACAACAAACAGTACCACCAATATTACTTTGAGGTTTCAAAGTAGTTAAAATAGGTCATTAAAAAAGGCTGCTATAGAATTAATTGAAAAAATGTTACAACTCACCTCAAAATTACTTGGTCATGATGAGGGAACAGGCTAAATAGTATGTAAAATCATATACTTAAATAAGCATGAATCAACCTAGCAGTTAGGCTGTTAACAGTTTCATCCTCTTGGTTGACAGACTTGGGAAACATTATGTATTATTAATATGGCTGGCTAATTTCTAATTAGAAACCCATTAGCAGTTCTAACAACCATAGATTTTGATGGATTTGCAGTCAACCTGGCTAACAACAACAACAAAATATACTAGGTGACCTCTTGCATGGGATTCTTCCATCTGTCCATTATCATTTAATGCCAATCAAACCTGAATTAAAAATGGAAAAAATGGGGTTTGTTTTGACCCAATTTCTTATGTGCACAATGACCTCTTACCTTCTTCTGTGGACTTCTCATCAGAGGATCATATTAGTTTCTCTTCATTCAAACTGTTTTTTCTTAAGAAGAAAAAAGCAAGGTATTTCCTGGCTTACTAGAGTTGACTCATACATCTAAGTTTGAATGTGTACCCTAAGAGAAAAGCATATATTAAATCATATGCATATGGTCTGTTTGTAAAATGGAAGAATAATAATTTACATTAGTGGGATCTGAGTTCAGATGAGAACACAAGACAGTTTCATTGAATATGCAACGAAACTCACAGAAAACATGCATTTCCCATAAGGTGACGTGAGGATACAAGAAGGCAGACAAACTGACATGAAATATGAAGAAGCTGCTAAAGGCCTTGTTCACTGAGATATACAATAATAGCATCACTCTTCAAGAGAGATGGAATATTGAGTTAAATAGTATATGTTTTTTTTTCTTTTTGTTACCTCAGCTCATAAAAGCCGAATTAGTCTGGCAGAATCTTGAATAAGTCTTACTGGATTTGTTCGTATCACCAAGTCAGCATACAAATTCAACACAGGTGGTAGTTTGTTTTCTGAAAAAGGTATAACATAAGAGTAACAGTGCAGCATTTGCAAAAGAAAGATTGTAAACTTTTGTAAATTTCATTTTGCCCTGTGCTGAAGGGTCAGCAGAACTTCAAGTAAAATATGTAGCAACTTAAAAATTAACACGGAAATGCATTTTGTGTAATAAATGCAAAATCTAAACGGAATGTCTCCAGAATCAATAAGACTGAAGAGATGCTTTGACATATCCATGGACTGCTAAAGAAGACAGTCTCAAGTATCCAGGCGCAAATTTCTAAAGAAGATTTGAAGGCTTTTAAAAATTTCACTGCTCATCAATGAATTGCTCCTTTGTAAGTCTTACTTCAGATAATATAGCTCCTAAGTACACTGAGGTGCAATTTCCATCATTTTACTGTTGTCACTTTCGTGGGTTGGTACGAAATTCTGTTTTGTAGTAGAATTAAGTAAGGAAGGAAGAAGTTCCAAATTTTCACAGAACAGGAAGCAACAGATTGATCATTATCTTATGTCCCCAAATGAATAAAGCATACATCAAATACACAGACAAGATATACTGGGAAGAATAATACCAACCTGGCAAAGAATAACTACCTACAAAAATTGATCTAGTGCTTTTTGTCTCAAGCCTGTTGATATTCACTGGAATAAAATGGGCTGAGTGGCAGCACAGCTTTCACTACATCAAAGATGGCTTTTTGTAGATAATAACTGGATGCCAAGTCACTGAAAAAAGGCATGTTTTAATCAAAGAAGAAAATTTCTTATAAGATTTCACTTCAGAAATTAAGAAAGGAGCTCATGTATTCTCCTGTGTTTGCCAGTTGTACTCTGTGAACCTGTAATCTCAGTCAGAGTACCAAAGGAAAGTTCTCTTATTGCTTTCCTTCCCCAACCCCCCCCCCCGGCCTTTTTTACCTCTGAGGTGGAAAATCCTCTTTTCTTCCCCTCCTCTTCCAAAATACCAAAACCGGAGGAGGTGGTGGTTTGTTTGTTGGGGTTTTTTTGTTTTTTTTTTTTTTTTTGAGAGTGATGAAACCCAAACCAGGTTTTAAAAAAACAAAACCAAAAAGCTCCCCACAAACACAACAAAAACCAAACCAAAACACCCCCCCCCCCCCAAGAACTTGTATTAATTTATGTAGTAATTATTGGAAAAGCTCACTACACTAATATTAACTAATCAGAGAATCTGACTTTATTCTATATTTCCTTAATAGAAAGAATTAGTTCGTGTTTTATCCACTACCCTATAATGAAGCTTTCAAGTAAAGTATACATTATAAGCACTGAAGATGGCTACACTGTTTTAGCCAGCAAATGAGCTAAGATTCTCTTCCACTAAAACAAAAGTGAGACTGTAGATAGCCCTGCTTCTAGAACATACTATATTTTATCACCGATTCCTTTAAAGATCTCAGACTCACAATGAAAAGCACAAAAGTAGTCATTTAGGATTAAGTTCAAAAAACCTATAAAAGTATACATTATATGCAAATTTATAACTCATGTATCCATTTGGATCTTCTTTGGAAAAGATGAGAAAATGTTAAATGGTTGTAAAAAAGAGGCACAACTGAAAATTAAGAGCTACAGCAGGAATGTTAATCAAATTTCTCAGTGTTTCACTGTCTGGCTGTCTTGAGACATTTCCATGTCATTTAACAACTTGACTTCTATGTTAGTACTGCAGTTTAATTTTTACAACAGGACTGTCTGGATTTCATGAACAATCACAGTGTTTGGTATCCACTGGTGTTTGAAAATTTGGTCAGTAGCTTGTTCAAACACAAGAGAATTACAATTAAATTACTATGTGCCCTTCTACCAGTTTTACTATCTTTTCTATAAAATGAATACAATAAGTAATACAGTAAATTATTATTAATGTCTAATTGATAGACATCAATTGCCATGGATAGCAGATTTATATACAGCTGCAGCTTGTAATGCAAGTGAAAGACTCTCCTTCCTTTTCTTTTGAAATAAGACTTTCTTTTACTGCAACTTCAATCAGAATTTGATTTTAAATATACCCTTTCACATTTAGTTAGTTTGATGTGTTTATTTTTAATTCCAAGCACTGCTTCCCATAGATGATTAATTATTGCTCAGTGCAGTTGCAATATAATTTTTACTTTTTTTTTTTTTTTTTAAAACATATGAACAATGTCAGTTTCCTATCTGATTCTGAGGCCACACTTTTCTCTAATGACTTGGGCATTTGATTTCTCTTCCCAGACCTCCCTGTTATCTCTTGCATGAACATAGGCAACATCTCCATACCTTTGTTTTTCTAGTTCAGATGATAAGCTGATACACTTTGGTCTCAGGGAATGGTTCCGTCTTGAGGAAATAGTAAAGAATTGCACTTTCTGTTCTTTAAGGAGACTGAGTCCTATGGTAATCACTACTTTAGAAGACATTTTATCTTTAGTCAAAGTATGCAAGCACAGGAGTGGTATGAGATCATATGTGAAAACTTCTTTTTCCGCTATCTTTGCTGAATCATTGTCAGGAAGAACAACATGCTTTTAAACACTACTGAAGAATATACACGTCAGAAGAAGAAATAATAGAAAGCCAGCCACTGTTAACTTTCTGTCTTAAGAAACCATTGTGGAGGAGCCTAGGTAAAAACAGTAATAGAAAAAAAAAAAGACTTTAAAGTTTACAAGCTGAGTAGTATGAAGTTTGTTCCTGTAGAAAAATCAATTGCTAGAAAGCCAAGAAAGCTGAAAAGATAGCAGACTGATGAGAGAAAGGAAAATTAGGATCTCATTGCTAGGCAATAGTGTTCTCACTGACAGCTCTTTTCTAAAGATGATAAAGATGGGGTGGATAATAAATATCTTGAAAATACGTGTTCCCCTTTTACCTCAGATTGCCTGAATTCAAATAATTCACTCTAATTTACAAATCTATATTTTACTTCAAGTTGAAGGATGAAGGAGCTACCATCTAGAAATTCACTACTGCCACTTACAAACTAACTCCTCTCCCTCTCAAACTAAAGTTACAATATTGAGTTGCAAGTCCCATAGGCGTTCAAGAGATGTTTTAGATATATTCAGTATGGAGACTAGTAGCTTTGCAGAATCTCCAACATCTTGAATGCCACTATAAAAGCTAAGTGCATAAGTAAGATACATATATATACATTCATATGTAGGTATGCATACTTTTTTCAAAAGCAAGACATACAAAATTAGTAATATATCATAATTTGAAATTTGACAGAGCTTCAAGATTAGAAGAAAAAGGAAGGTTGTTATTGTACTGGTCACCAAACAAGTATGACAACAGCACCCTAAATATTTGCCTAATTTTATTTCACCTTAAAAGAACTAACAAAAGACACACTGCAAAGGAATACCAGATACTGTTGCAACTCCCATATACAAATATTGGCCTTTGCCTCAGATTTATGAGAGAATGTCACCTTGCCTCTCAAATCATCATTACAGCTTTAAGGAAAGTTTCCACATGTTCTTGGCCTCAATACTAAACAATCTTCTGCTTTCTTTGATGGGTGTTAGCAACAAAATGCATTTATGCTTCCAAGGTCACACACACATGAAGAAAGAAATTGAAGAAAACTGAAGAAAACTACCTTCATTTTGCCCAAATTATAGTTTGTTTACAAAAGTGGTTTGTGGAAAGTCAGGCTCAAGTATTAATTTTATTTCACTTATTATATGCTGCAGGATTTACCATATATAGGGAGAAATCAAGTTTAATCCTTTCTCACACTGTGGGGAGCAAACACCTAGAGGTAGACATGAATAATATGATCTTAGCCTTCAGTTTCCCACTTAGGCTTCTCTCTGGTTCTCGCTTGCCCCTTTGCATTTTTATACACACACATATACATGTCTAAACTAAATACATATATACATACATAGTTTTTATATGATTATAAAATATTATATATAAGTATGATAGCTTCATATGAATGAGATGGAAAGATTGCTGCTAACGCTATTACTAACCAGTACTATGATAAAGTTAAAAAGCTAGAAGAAATTGTCCTGGTTTCAGCTGGGATAGAGTTAATTGTTTTCCTAGTAGCTGGTATAGTGCTCTGAGTTTAGTATGAGAAGAATGTTGATAACACTGATATTTTCAGGTGTTGCTAAGTAATGTTTAGTCTAAAGTCAAGGGGTTTTCAGCTTCTCATGCCCAGCCAGCAAGAAGGCTGGAGGGGCACAAGAAGTTGGGAGGGGACACAGCCCAGGCAGCTGACCCAAACCGGCCAACAAGGTATTCCATACCATGTGACATCACATCTAGTATATAAACTGGGGAGACCAGGACTGGGGGGAAATCACCGCTCAGGGACTAACTGGGCATTGGTCAGCGGGTGGTGAGCAATTGCATTGTGCATCACTTGTATATTCCAATCCTTTTATTATTATTATTGTAATTTTATTATTTTTATCTTTATCATTATTAGTTTCTTCCTTTCTGTTCTATTAAACTGTTTTTATCTCAACCCATGAGTTGGTTTTGGTTTTTTTTCTGATTCTCTCCCCCATCACACTGTGGGGGAGGGGGGAGGAGGGGGCTGTGAGGGAGCAGCTGCGTGGTGCTTAGATGCTGGCTGGGGTTAAACCACAACAGCAATGAAGGTGAACTGGTGGATTACTCTGCCCCTGTTTATAGAAAGGCTATTTAGAGTTACAGCTGAAAACAAATACCAAGAAGAAGAGTAGCTCTTCACTTTCTAGGGTTTGGTTTCTTTGCCCTGCTGTCCCTCCCTGTAGTAGAGCTTTTATTCTCAGCATGTCAGTCCTGGTTCACAACAAGGGTCGTGGCACAAATCACCACCTGGAATAGGAAACGTTTTAGAGACCCTGCCGCAAGATCCCCTCTGGGCCACATATGGCATCTTTGTGGCTTTACTCAGTGCAGAGAATCTGAAATAATATGAACAGATATATTACAGCCCACAAGGATGCTATTGTTACCAAGGTAAGGTGAGGGAAGTGTTGCATGCATCCACTGATGGGTATCTGAGAGTGCACAGCCTGATGGGACAGTGTTAGAGGACCACTTATGGAGGAAGAGGCCAAACCTGAGAGAACACTCTTTATACTGCCTTTGTGGAGTATCCCAGGAGTAAACTATTCCTAAGCTGAAGCTTTTAACTGAAAAGACAGGCACAGAAGTCCAAAAAAGACCTAACAGTCAAACAGTGCCAGGCTTACTTCCTGGCTGTCTTTCTTTTGATGGTTACAGATGGGGACTATGTCTCTTGCAGTGAGGTAGGCTGCACATGAAGTCCAACAGCCACTGGTCTTAGAACAGATACTTAGAGGGCTACTGTATTTCATCGCAAGCCCCTAAAGAGCTAATCACCCTGACAGTCTGTAAGAGGAGGAAATGAGAAATTACTTTCAGACAAGATTATTTACTTTTCTTTCTTATGTTTGTAGATTTGGAAAAATATCAGAAAGTATCACTTGGGGCAGGGGCCAGAAACTTGTTTCTTTTCATTCACAGGGTTCTTCTCAGTCTTTCATCTCCAAGAAAACAGAGCTATGATAGACGTCTAGAGTGCTGGTGAGTCTATATAACTTGGGAAAAATCTTTTCTACAACTGAAGATTGTGTTTATTCCTTTAACGATACACTTAGTCACAAGGGCTTTTCAAATGTATGAAACCCAATCCAATAGTAAGTATCTAAAAAGATGCCCTAGTTTTAAAGGCTGAGCACACACAGCTCTCGAGCTAAATATTCAATCACTTGTTTGGGGTATAAGGACTTTCAAATAACCTGAATTTTGCTGGGGTTTTGTTCTCATTAACACTGAGGAATATCAGCTCCATAGCATAAGAGGGAACTAGTGAAAAAAAGATAAAGATAGCTTTAGAGAGGAAAAGTAAAACTGATACAGGGGCTGGTATTGCACATACAAATATGAGATATGCACATCAAATGCCATAAATTTTGTGGTGAGGTTCTTGAATAGAGTAACAGAACTATGCCTGTTATCAGTGGTTTGATTTTTTTTCTTTAGAGCCTTCCACTTTCTCCTGCGCTTGATTTTTCTGCACTAACTATATTGTTTTAACAGATCCTAGACAAAAAGCACATTTAGTTAACTGAATGTAAAATACCTTCTCATGTATCAGTGTTTCACTATCACCTTATACCTAAACACCCCTAGAAAATCCTGAGCATTCTGGAGAAGAACAGGATGACTCTTAAACAGATGAAGCAGATGAATGCAGGGGTCCAAATAAAACAAACAAATCCCCTCCAGGTCCTCTGGAATTTTGTTTGCAAACAAGATCAGCAGAGAATATGAAAAAGTATAGTCTCTGCTGATCTCTCCTCGCTGATCTCTCCTCTGTCCCACACATATATAAACCTTTTTTTTTTTTTTTTACACAGTGTATCAGGTGCTCAGATCATGTGGTCCAAGTTTACAACAATTGTATATCTGATTCACAGAGCTGACATCATGAATGAAGTCTGTTCAGGTTGCTATAATTAGCATCACTTGTCGAAGATTATATTCTAAAATCATTGGTATAAAAATTTGAAAAGAGATGCAAGAAAACTGTTCCCATGCTCATCTCATATTAGTCTAGAACAAAGACATAGTCTAGAACAAAGTCTGTTTGAATTACTATCTTCACTTATGAGCATAACTGAGTTTCTATTAAAAAACTCTAAAAAGTGTGGTTTCAAAGCTAAGCCCACGCAATACATTTTTGTGTCTTTTGGGAAAGGACCCTCTTTTGATACAGAATTTTTAACACACTATAGTCCTAGTGGCTGCTCTATTGATAGCACCTTCACAGAGGTCAGTTATCTTATCAATCTAGCAGAATCATCTAATCAATTCCCTAGGAGCTATTAGTTAAAAAAAATAATATAGAAGTATCATTCAATCTCTTCTCCAGTTTTTTTTTTTTACTTCTAGACCACAGAGAACACAGTTTTCTGAATTTAAAAAAACTGCAACTTTGAGAAAGAAAATGTTTATGAAAATATTTCTCACTTATTTTTAAAAATCATTATAAATGAGGAACAGATGTGGGACAGACTGGTAGGGGAAGAAGAAAGCAGAACGGACTTTTATATACTTGTCACTCTAAATTACAGCCTTATGACACAAGCTCTCAAGCACTAAGTTACAGTGGTCATATTTTAATGGAAAAGCATATAACTTGATTTTTTGTGTGTGTGTGCATGCATGCTCTGCACACAAAAGAAGGTACTTTTTAACAGGAACATTCCCACAAGAACTACTTCCCTCTGATGAATATGGGTTATTGAAGAGAGTAGTGCTTTTTCTCCCCAACACAAAGAGAAGGACATTTTAATATTAGTCCATGTACATGACTGTGTGCACAAAGACACAAAATACATAAATCTAGTACATGTACTAAATGACTTTGTGGCTAAAGTGCCTTTGTTGACTTACTTCACGCTGTTACTGCTGAAGCAAAAAGTGTGACCAAATGCAGCCAGAGTCAGACTAAATCCTGTGTTCTTAACTGGTTATCTTAAGTAAAATGTGACACAACCTTTTAATCTTTGATCTGTTTTGGACACAAAGTCCATGTTGTTGCAGGATAAGATTCACGATATATAACATGTAGTATTAGGAGATTCAAAATTAATTCAGATAGATAAAATGAAGGTATACATGAACAAAGTGTTAACATCCAATGTGTCTCAAGTTTTTGGTACAAAATAAGATTAAACTTGTACATTACTACAATACAAAGCTGAGCCTCATCTCTGAGAAGCTGAAATTCTAGTGAAGCTCATGGGTGTGTAAACTACTGTTTTGTCTGCTATATATAATAAGCTTCTTTAAGACTGAAGGCAATTGAAATAATTAGTTACTGCTAAAACACTAGGATGGCCAACAGTAATTGCAAAGTGTTCCCAAAAATTCAAAAGGAAGAACCAGGTTTGGAACAGATAAACAATCTCAAGGCACTTAGATGATTTTGGCCTCGGGAGCCCATTATGCCCAACTAAATTCATAAGCCATGAATTTAGACTGTCTGAAATCGTTGTGCCAGTGCAGCACAATGGCTCAGGGACAACACACTGATAATTTACACAATATTATTAGACAATATCTGGGCTAAACAAGCCAGTACTGAATGTGAGTTTTTCCATCCTACCAAGTCTGAGTGGTATGCTAATGAAAGAACATGCATGGATAGAATTTGCAGCAGGAGCAAGAAGCAAGCTTTCCAGAGGAAAGAAAGGATACCTGCTTGTCACAAAGTCTCTTTCAGGAAAAGATGTATTATAATTGCTTACGATCCATAAGAAGAATTGTCTACCTAGAAGTTACAGAAACTGTTACTACATTTTATGTTCAAGACCCACATGTAAGCTTCCTCAGGCAGAGTGTGCCTTCCAAGAATGGAAACTGAAGCAACAGCCTTGAGATTTCCATCTTTATTATCCGTGTTCTCCTGCACATCATGGGTCTCTTGAGACCTATAGCAGCCATAGTATTAGCAGTTTCCCTATTTCTGGATGGCCCCAAAACCTGCATTCATTAACACAGTTTGAGTACTGTAAAGCCTTTTAATTTTCTGGGAAGCTGGGAAACATGATTCTCACAATTTTCCCAAACTGCTTCCCTCCTTTTCTCTGCATAAAGCCAGAAAAAATCCTTTGCTATCCCAAAGGAAAGAAGAGGAGCAACCCACCAACAGGGAACATCAGTCCTCCCTCCCTCCCTCTTTCTTGCTGTTCTGTGGCTATTGCTTAGATCTGGGATCAGTATAATGACAGCAGTTTCACACTTGCAATTTGTCTAATAATGATGAAGATGGCATCAATGCTATAAAACTACTGCTATCATGCTAGGCTGACCTCTGTACCTCTCTTGAGGAAGGAACTTTAATATACTTCTTCCTCTTAAGCTACAGCTCATCTTTGAACTTCTTACACTGCATTAGTTTACAGCACATTGTGCACATTCCAACCAATATTCAATGCCACTTCTTGATGAGGATTAGTATTTACACATGACTTAGCAATTAGATTCAGTTGCAAACAGAACTGAGATAAAGAAGTACTTTGCTCAGACAGTAAATACATAAAATTCAGTCACCCTGTATCAACATATGCTAGCACGTCCTACGTGCAACCAGAGCCAACAAATCACCTTAAATCCCAGGCACTGTTTAAAGATTTATGATAAAGCAATCCACACTGGCTGCCTCGTACTGAATGTCATCAAGTAGAATGCAGTCTCCAGTATGTAGCATAAAATTTACAAAGATAATTGAATTACACTAAGTCCAACATAAAGAGCCATCAACTATGACAAAATACAAGTCTTTAAAGTAGGCTGAGCTTATTTTTCATTTTTTGTTTCTTAAAAAGCTACAACTGTCCTATTACCAAAACAAAATTCCTACCAGATTCTGAAAAACTGAGCAGAATTTTAAGGAAAATAAAACCTCTTTATTGCACACTAGTGTTTAGGTGCTCTGAACATCAAACATGCATTACTTTCTCAACAGTTCAAATGTGAACGTTTGTAGTTTTATATACTTTCAGGCTACATGGATCTTCCTTGTTTAACTGTAGAACACACAAAGATGATTGAGTAAGAAAGATAAGCCTTTCCTTTTTGAGGAAAGATTTGTTCTAAATGCTATTGAACAGGTGTCATTGTTTAGCCCCAGCCAGCAACCAAGCAGCACACAGCTGCTTGCTCACTCCCCCCACTGATGGGAGAGGGGAGAGAATCAGAAGAGTAAAAGTGAGAAAGCTTATGGGCTGAGATAAAGACAGTTTCATAGGTAAAGCAAAAGTTGCGCACACAAGCAAAGCAAAGAATTCATTCCCCACTTCTCACGGGCAGGCAGTGTTCAGCCATCTCCAGGACAGGAGGGCTCCATCACGCCTAACGGTGACTTGGGAAGACAAACACCATCACTCCCAACGTCCCCCCTTCCTTCTCCTTCCCCCCAGCTTTCTGTGCTGAGCATGACGCCGTACGGTCTGGGACATCCCTTGGGTCAGTTGGGGTCAGCTGTCCCGGCTGTGTCCCCTCCCAGCTCCTTGTGCCCCCAAAGTCTCCTCGCTGGTGGGGTGGGCTGAGAAGCAGAAAAGGCCTTGGCTCTGGGTAAGCACTGCTCAGGGGTAATGAAAACATCTCTGAACTATCAACACTGTTTTCAGCACATATCTAAAACATAGTCCCATACCAGATACTGTGGAGAAAATTAACTCTGTCCCAGCCCAAACCAGCACAACAGGAAACTAAACCAATATGAAATGTTTCTTTTCACATCCTGATCAAGGTATGAACAACACTGAGCAAACAGATTGTGTTTTATCACCTATTTTATTGTCTCTTTATGTGCAGGCACCATCGTTATCAACTGGGCACATTCCTCAAGTCTCTGCAACATCACAGCCCCACAACCATTTGATCTACAGGCATGACAAAATATGAGAAGATTGATATATTTGTTAGGCAGAGAGTGAATGTGAAAAAAAAACAACAGGAAAATGGTAAAATACCACTGAGTGTCTTCTATATTTATCTTTATGCTTTAATCCTACCAACTAAATAACTTTATTATATTCCATTTACTGAAAGTAGAATTGCAATTTGTACACATGCATAGCAGCCTCTACTATAAAATAGGATTTTATTATCACTTGAAATTGAGATAGACATATTTTGTATTTAACTCTAAACAAGCCCCACTAGATACATTTAATGTATCTCAGCTGAATAATATTAATTGCCATAAATACTAAAAAATATTCCTTCGACTTTGAAAAATGTCAGGTAAATGATTTGCTAAGCAAACCAAAAGGTTAAGAAAGTCTGTCTTACACCTGTGTGACAAAAGCAAAAGACATTTCTTCATGCATTTTCCCAACTAATACATGCCCAAACACAATAATTTAAAGGTGGAAAATTTTCAAGAGACTTTTTTTTAAGAGGCTACATCTATAATCCACTAAACAGAATGATAATTTCTTCCCTATAATCAGAGGACTCTAAATCTAGCACAATACATTAAAAAACCCTAATGTATTTAACTTTGGCCCTCTTCTAGAAGTGTACAGAAAATCCTCTTTGCATTATTAGAAGCAAATATGCCTACCTCTTGTTATTACCATGCCAAAAATACGGTCTTTTATTTTGGACAGGCTGGACTTCAGTAAGATTGAGCCAGGAAGCAGTGTAGTCACTTTTCTAAATTACTACACAAGTATACAGAATATCAGCTATAGCAAATATTTCATAACTATCACATATGCTTTTTATTAATGACAAAGATGAAAATACATCAATCAAAAAAAGTTTATGCTAGCACTAAAAAAAAAAAAAAAAATTGCAAAAGGAATCTGTAACAAAATAAAGCATTTTTATCTGTTCCAGTATTGTTCTCTCTTCTTGCTAATAATAATGAATCCCAGTATAGAGGTTTTTTTGAAAAGTGCATGTGTCCCTTCTATCTTCCATTGCTGTGAGTTTTGTTGTATATGGCCATGATGCCTTTAATTCTTAAGAGAAGTTCTTCCTGAATAAAATGAATGAGAATGGGATCCTCTGCACAGAAACTACTTTACATGAAAGTGCAAGATTACACTTCTACTGACAGTTGTTTCATTCTGATATCAGGTTTGTGTTTATTGCTTGTCTTAAAGAACAGGGCCATATACTTTTTATAGTTTACTTTTAAACTTTGTATTGATGTACAAAAAGTATTAAATATAGTTGATTCCACTTACTGGCAATTCTCTTAACAGCTGGTTTGGCATTTTTTATACTGTGATGTTTAGTAAAGAGAAGCTTTAGGGTCCACATTAATCTAAGTGGAATTGATCTGTAGGCAACAGCAAATGTAAAGGCATGGGAAGCACTTTTGCCATTCATTCTTTAAAGATAAAATATTTGCCTAGGCAGAATCTTGTAACAAACTTAATTCTGAGCACATGCACTGAATAAAAAATAAATAAATGAAGTAGGTAGAAAGTAGGTTGCTTCAAACATCTGATGTTCTATCTTTAAAGTTCTATGATATTGAGTTCTAGCTGTTATGAAGAGGAAGACAAATTAAGAAAGAGTTACAAAAAATGCAGCCAGTTTAGGGGAGGAGAGAGGAAAGCCTAGTAATAACATTTACTTCATGGAACCTCCACCTTCTAAAAACACCTATCAGACTAACCAACACATTCATGATCATTGTATTACATACATGTGCACAAACTCACATACATATATGTGTGTATATATACAGCATATTTATATACAAAACAACCTTAATACTCGTAGATTGTGTACTATGTAATTTTTTGCAGTATTTATCATTAAGATAAAAAAAGTTTGTGCTTGCTGAAACAATAACACTATCCTCTTTTTTTACATATTGTTTACACTGGGGAAATTTTTTTTTTTTTAAAATCCCAAATGATGCATATAACACCTGAAAGGCACACATTATGGGACTGCATCTAGCTTTGCAAGACATTCAGGTTTCGTTCCTCATGCAAATTTTTCCTTAGTGTAGAACAGCAAGAATAAGAATGGCTTCCCTTGGAAGGCACTTCCAATTTTCTAGCTTGTTTCAGTGTACAAGGAATATTGAATATAAAAAGAGTTCACTTTCCCCAAAGGCACAAAGTACTATGGTTATAATTGTTACATAATTTCACCATTCTCTGACTTCTTCTCAAACTAATAAATGGAGATGAGGAGTAGCCCACAGAGCATCAGTTCTTCAGTTTCAAAAGGACAAAGACATTCCTAGATTTTCAGCTGCCTATCACAGTCACGTTAATCACTCAAGAGTAAAGAGTTACCTCCTTGTGACCAGACAATCGGAGTCCAAATATGAATCACAAGAATGCTCTTGACTCCTTGAACCTGAAATTTTATAGTGTACTGTTTGTCTTGAGAATAAGAATCATAAAATGACTGACTGGATAATTATGGCTTGAGAAAAATGTGTTAAAAGTACAAGATTTGTAAAGACAAAAACCCTACTTGAATTCACAAATAACTTTTTTACTGTAAATGTTTCTGCTCTAATCTGTAGGCATATTAGAAATCAATGTTGGAACATTGAAAATATTTTACCCAAGAGATGGAAATTTCCTGGGACAGCTCAAGACTGCAGAATAAATTTTCTAACTAAGAGCCATCATAAATCTTCCCACATTTCACTTGTTCAAGAAACATCTGTTGATACTGCCACAAGCAGCTAGTATGGGACTGCGTAAACATATGTGCTTCTTGCAAACCCTCTTGCAAAGGAGAACTGTATTTGTGGAGTTATGCTCATAATTGTTTTACCAGTAAGTTTATGTATATTTGTTTTTCCACAAACACATCCAATATGAAACAACAATTCAAAACAAAGTAATTTGCCTTAACACACTTCCCCCCTAAACAACAAACTCCATGGCATTTGTTAACTGTGTTGCTTAACGTACCTGTAAAACAAAAGACAGGGAGATACTACACTAAGAACCTGAAAACTGACAGTGACCTGATCACAATCCTTTCAAAACAAAACAGGAGCTTACTTCAAACTATCTCAGTGGCATTAAGTGCTACATTACTGGTAACTGTAATATAATGAATCTTGTCTAAATAGAAGATATTAGGCAATGGAGCTGAAGATGCAGCATTTTTCTTAAGCACCAGTTTTACTGTGCTGTTTGGAATATACAGTTTAGCAAATACACAGAAATTACAATGAGGGAAGAAAAAATATTGTATAGGTAGGATGCTAACAGTTTTATACGCTGCTTTTAACATGTTAAGAAATGCATAATGCACTTATATTCATTTTAGGATATTCAAATACAGAACACTAAAACTTGTCAGTCAGAGAATACATGGTTTTTCATCATTACATGGAATTTTTCATGAGAAACTTTCACTGCATTTTTAGGGACATTCTTCAAGACCAAACTATTTCTTTCTCTAAAATTCATATATTCTTGTTGTGGATTTGTAAAACCTAAAGTCTTTCTTTCAGTATGAGACCTTAAAAAAAAAAAATCAGTTAAAAAGTTTCATGAAAATTTAGTGTATCTATGGAAAAACAATTGTATTTCTAAAGAACACTGCCAAACACTCCCTCTGCACCACCCCTCCACTTAGAATGCATTCAGGAATAAACCAGTTCAGCTTTTGCTTTTATGAATAGCAACTGATATTTTAAGTAAATTCATTGAAGTATCTCTATTATAAAACAGATACCTGAATTGATGGAAATGGTTCAGTACTTTTACTCAAAAATATGAATGCTTTTGCATTTCTTTGCTACATTTTATGTGTTACATCCTGCAGCTCAGAATACATGCATTAGTAAGATCAATAATTAAATGTTGCCTTCTTTAGAACAGTCTTAGCTGTGGATATCGCTTTCAGTACAGCTAAACGAGGTTTTCCTTTCTGAACAAATGTATTACTTCAGCCTATCACAGATACAAAATCAACTGAACAATAAAACTTAATCTACTTTACCAACATGCTGCTAAGTTTAGAAGCTGAATAGAAATTTTCATTAAAATTTTACTCATTTAGTAAATTTAGTGGGAGTATTCAAAACAGATTCACACATGTTTTTGAAAATATGAGAGTGATAGATCATAAAAAGGAACAAAAAAATTGATTTTACTCATTGGGTTAAACATCGCTTGTATGTCTACACCCTCTGCTGCACAATGCATTATGAGATCTTTTGGATAAGTATCTACATATTTCGTAAGCACTACAAATTTACTGCATAGAGTAATAAAATATGTACCTGGGGAGGTACCTAGCAGGACTCAATTTTCCAGAGCTGTCCTGAAATGAAACTTTTAGCCTTTACATCAGTAACGGTACATCAGTACTGAACTAGATTCCCATGCAATAATTAGGTTTAAAAAAGGACTAATGTTTCTAAATGTCTGCTAGCTTGGATGATGTGATATCCTGGGTAATATTATTTAGAATACAAACATACCACTTACACAGCTTCCTCCTCCCCGCCCTCCCCCCCCCCCCCCCCCCCCCCAGTGACTGAAATCCATGAAACTGCTGTTGTCAAAATGATTGCTGGTAACTCCCTCCTCAATTAGTATAATGGGTTTTTCAGCTATTTTTGGAGTATCCAGGATTCTGGCAGTGAATGATGACTAGTACAGATGTTTTATGCATCTGTCTTAATGAACAGCCAAGACAGGGAGATTACAACTTTTAAGAAGGATGCCAAATAGCAATTTGTTTATACACTTCCTACATGCTTCTAGTGCTTTTACTTATGATCAGGCAGCTTTTCCATTTTTTTGTGGAGAAACAAACATTGGAGGTGGATTGAAAGATGTAGAGCAATACCAAAGAGATAAAGTGAAATAAGACAACAGCTTTAACACTTCCAGAGAACAAAGAGCTGAAGTATTGACTAGATAGGTTACAGAGAGATGTCACCGTCCAAGTTAATTACATTTTGCACATCAGCTTTACAGCTGGATAACAAAGTCCTGGTTATGCTTATGTGTCATGACTCTCAGATTTGAAACAAGTAAAAGGATGAAGGAAATCACCAGTGCTGTCATTTTTTTCCCCCTGCCACTAATGCAAGAGAAAAAGAGAAGATATTTATATGGTGTGACTGACATAAGCTTTAAGGGAGCATAACCATTTATCGTTGTTTACAGCAAAAGAGAAGGATAAGGAACTGTTTTGTGATAGCAGAGGCAGAGCTTTCATTACCAAACACAGTTTCCCCAGAAACTGAAGGATGTGTATTTTAGGGAAAACAAACAAACAAACAAACAAACATCCCTCCCCCCGCCCCCCCCCCCCCCCCAAAAAAAAAAAAAAATAATTGGTAAGATACTTCAAGAGACTAAGACAGCAGATACACAATTACTTAGATCCAAAGGTGCTAAAATGTAACAGTAACCCTAGTTATGCCACACACATATGGAGGACACAAGGTTGTTTAAGAAGCAGTATTTGAATCAGTGATTGCACCCTTTTTATTCTGAATAGATCCTGAGAAAAAGATAAGGTAATCTGCTTCTTGATGCTTCTGTGAAAGTCAAGAAACCGACTCTTTATGATAAGTAAAGGTCCCATTACAATTCACCAATCCAAATTCAATTTCAGGCAGTCATGACAATTTGTCTTCCCAGAAAGACCTCAGTTTGCATTTCCATTTTTGTCCTAAGCCTTTATTGCATCAGGTTTGCTTTCTAACAGCTGCTGAATTTCACTGCAGAAGTGCCTCTATTAATTAGGACATGAGCACAAATGAATTAAGAATAGAAGAGCTGATTTAAAGTGGGAGGCTGTAACTTTATTAACTTCTATCACAAGCAGAGATACTACACTGAAATGTTTTTACTTGGTTCAATATGTTGCTAACAGTGTTCCAAGCCAAATAAACATTATACAGCCTAGGCATTCTGATAGTTAGCTCTTTCACTAAAAAAGGAGGAAGGCAAGTACAGAAAAGCTATCTTAATCAGAGAGGATTTAAAATACCATTTTTATTATTTTAATAAACTGATATTGCTCATTATCTCCTTAATATCCTGTATTACACTGGAAGTAATCTACCTGTGTTAGCTGAAAACTGTGACAAAAAATACAAATCCAATGTAAATACAAAATTTACAATTTCCTACTCCCCAGTAGGCTGCCTCTAAACATCCAGGCTGCTATGAAGAAGATGCCTTGGCAATTTAGGTTCCCTAGGAAAATATATTCCTGATTCTGTACTTTAGCAGTTGGACGGATGAACAGTATCTTGGGAATATGATACCTGCATGTCAATGCAGGACAGGTGAGGTGGTCTCAGTCAGAATGGCTCGACTGTCCTGTTTCCACACATACACAAAGAGACTACAGAGATGAGCAGCTTTCCTTTCCTGTACTGGGGTCTGGCCAGCAGTGGGCAGGTACATATACATATGGTCAAGGTGAAAAAAAGTGGGAAAGGACCTCAACCGTGACTCTAGGGTTCACTTTGGAGGGTCAGCCTTCTCCCCCTGTCTATGTGATCACAGGTGCTCTCTGACTGGACAGGCAGGAAGATTAAAACTGTGGCAGAACCCACATACTTGCACTGGGAATGGTCCAAACTTTGCCACACGCTGTTCAAATACACAAAGAAAGGCAGCTTCAAAGATTCCAAGAATACATAGTATGAGTTTTTAAATATTACAGAATTTATAACAATATTACTAGTTGTTCTCTGATGCTTGAACGTGTAATTTAAAAATAAATATATTACTTCATCCTCTATGCTTCAAATACAACCAGTAAACTGTGTTTCTACCAGAAAGCAGACTTTTCTGCAGCAAGACACCACTGCTGTGGTATCAGTTATTTATATTTGCATGACAAACAGTTACTGGCTCTTTGCCTAACACGTCGGTGTTGGAACATTTGGTCCAAACAGTGCGTCTGCCAGCTAAGAACTGCGCTGAACCTGTCAGAAAGCGTTAGATAAATGTGTCACCCTTGACAGCCTGCATGTGTATAATTTGAACTACAATAAGTGCAAGTTATTGACCACAATGCTTTCTGTACTAGGATTGCACACACTTCCCACACAGACATAAATAGTGATTGCAGCTATAGCCCATTTCTATTTTCTGACTGAGGGTGTTGTACTGTTGCCCACCACTTCAAATACTATTTCAATTTTATGCAAGCAACAGAAGTGGGCTAAACCAGCCTGTACAGTCAAAAAAAATCACAAACAAAATAAACAGGGAAAAAAACCCAAACCCCACACTCCTATCCCTGGGATTCAAAATCTGTTGCATACATTAGGATATTAAATACCATAAGCGAGTTCTCAAATCACCTTCTTCTTAGATTCTACCATGTTCACAAGTGTACCTACAGAATACCTATTCCCCTAGTCAATATATGCAAAGTGAGCAGCTTGGGCAATCAAATCCTACAATCCACAAAATAAGCCACCAGAACTCTCACCAGTCACTCTTTTACGTATCTTTTGCTATATGATGCCAGATGTACTCAAATCCACTTGTTTGGCCTGTGCTGAGATTGCAGTATGTTATGGTTTAACCCCAGCTGGCAACCAAGCAGCACACAGCTGCTCTCTCACTCCCCCCACCAATGGGAGAGGGGAGAGAATCAGAAGAGTAAAAGTGAGAAAACTCATGGGTTGAGACAGTTTAATAGGTAAAGCAAAAACTGCGCACGCAAGCAAAGCAAAACAAAGAATTCATTCCCCACTTCCCACGGGCAGGCAGTGTTCAGCCATCTCCAGGACAGCAGGGCTCCATCATGCCTAACGGTGACATGGGAAGACAAACACCATCACTCCCAACGTCCCCCCTTCCTTCTTCCCCCAGCTTTCTGTGCTGAGCATGACGTCATACGGTCTGGGATATCCCTTGGGTCAGTTGGGGTCAGCTGTCTCGGCTGTGTCCCCTCCCAGCTCCTTGTGCCCCCAAAGTCTCCTCGCTGGTGGGGTGGGCTGAGGAGCAGAAAAGGCCTTGGCTCTGGGTAAGCGCTGCTCAGCAGTAACGACAACATCTCTGAACTATCAACACTTTTTCCAGCACAAATCCAAAACATAGCTCCATACCAGATACTGTGGAGAAAATTAACTCTGTCCCAGCCAAAACCAGCACACAGTACTAACTCAGAGGCAGAACTTGGCATAACAGTAGAGGCTGTTCTGTGAAGGCCGTTCTCTGTTTCACTGAGGCTCTGACCCTGTTCACTTTGAACTCAGTAGGGGCTGGCTTTCAAAGAAAAGAGGAGTAAGCCCAAAGGTACTGGCAGTACAGGCACTATTAAATGCTCTTCCTGTGGGATTCCACTGATTCTAAGGAAAACTTATTTTTGGTGCCTCGCTTAAACGCAGAAAAACATTCTTTACAAAGCAAATAGAATGAATTGTAATAATTGAAAACAGCATGAGCCCTCACTGTTAATTTGGGGAAAGGGAACTTGAAAACTGAACAGTTACCATCTGAAGCAATGATAAAGAACTTACCAGCAATTTATATAAATACCAACCAAATGTAATAGGAATTTAACTGAACAGCAGATGGAAAGGAAAAAAGTTGTCTATGCTGTTGCAGAACTGCTTACCGTAAATGAAACCAGCAGGGTATCTACTGAGTGACATCACACTTAGATAATAAATAGATCTTCTCTGCCAAAATTATGACCCAAAAATGTAACACACTTTTTGAAAGCTTAAAAAATTATATACAGTATACATTTTTTAGTTGTCCTGTTCTCTGGAATACTAAGAAGTGACTGACAAAATCCTATCTTTGTATCTTTATACTACATTATGGACACTCATTCTGTCAATTTTTAACACATTGTTACTCAACTTTAAACAAGAATTAACTATATTGTGGTCTTTTGTTGTTATTATGTTTCCTTTTGGGATGCTGAGCATTTAGGTCAATAAAAACAAGTGATTGTCCTTATCAAAACAGAAGACTTAACCTTGCTTGGAGGCTTCTGAAGCATGATTTCTACTTTCAGTATGCTCACAATTACTGCAGTCATCAATATACCTCACCTCACTGCAGTCAATTACAGCAAAACTATTTGTCTGCATATATTTTATCCTAATCTTCAACATAAATGTGCTTAAACATGGGAATTAACCTACTGAACCCTACTTCATTATATCCATTGGAATAAAAGGACAGTTCAGAGACTGTCCTCAGAATCAGATTCACATCTCACGCAAACAGCAGTCCTGCAGGACAACTCTGGTGTGGCCTAAGCAAATTCTAGATAGATTAGTACAACCACACAACCAAGTGACTGCTGCTGCAGGAGGAAGGCAAAGACAGCGCTCCCCGGGTTGTCAGCCACAACGGAGACTGTTCTGTCAAACAGACGAGGACACAAGTTTTCTTCCAGACCCAGATGTGCCAGAGAAAAAGATGTTGCCAGGTTTCTTGTGACTGATTCTACTTCCTCCTCCCAAAGCTGCTTTTGTGAATGCCATTCTCACTTGCTTTCAGTCAGAATGAGCAGGATGGCTTTAGCCAATTTCTAGAGCAAGTCTCTGTGAATCCAGCTTTCTGACTGAAACGGGTCAGGGATCTTTCAAAAGAGCAATTGTGCTGGTAGGGGAGAAGACCCTACAGGGGAGAACAGCAGGGAGGAGGGCATCAGCAGGGAGGAGGGCATCACTTACAGATGATAATTGCTTCCATAGGCAAAACTAGATGCAGAACAGGACATCTGTTGATAGCCTGTGACTGTTTATGAGCTCCTAGTTAAGCACATACACAGCTGACTGAAGACTGCAATTACCACAGTCCCTCAATGTACCTAACAGCTACACACGAGCGAGACGTACATGTCCTTTCCTCTCCCACACCAACCTAAACCTCAATTTATTTTTCACTGAGTCTGTCCATGTGGAAAACATACTGCAATAAACCCAAGTCAAAGAATTGTTAAATATTTTACTGATCTTTTCACCCGTATTTTAATGATTTTACTTTCCATACAATTTTAAAGCACTTTTCTGAGAATCCTTTGAATTATTTATCTATCGTACAGTAAGGCTAACCTAGAACACCAATACCTATTATGTAGATACTAAACGTGAAAGTGCTTTGTCTATTTGCCATTGTGTTATTTATACAGAATTCTTGAATAACAAGAAAATATGACTACCAGCAATAAAACTCATCTTTTTTTTGGTATTTGAGGGTTCACAGACTGTTTGAAAATGCACCATGCTCTGTATTATGCTAGAAAAATTACACTTTGCCTCTCAAACTAACAAGCATTTCCATTAAGCATAGCATTCTCAGCAAGATGTTTTCTCAATAGTGAATACTTTGATTGACAAAGGATTAAATTACTGCTGAGCCATTTGTTATTTATGGCTCTTAACACCTGTTAGGTGTTAAATTTACTTTTTCACATCTCTACTGTGCAAGGTATCTGCTCCCACTTCATTAACATCCTGTGTTTTACATCAGTGATGACATTTCAACATACAATGGAATAAAACTGATGCCTTTCTGAATATAATACTAAGGGTTTTTTTCAAATTTAATGATTTCACAGGCTTTTTTTTTTTTCTCCCAGAATGGATTCAAAGGAAGACTTTTAAAAGAAAAGCAATGCGGAATTTGGTGTTTTTCTTGTTGCCCCCTGCAATTTAACATGATAAAGATTTTTTTGTACTGTCTAACAAAGTGTCTATAGACACTGCTGTTTCTTTAAATAGCAATGGCAAACAGTAATGGACATAACACATAAATGCCCTGAGACTGTCAAGAAAGGATTCCCTTAAGCACTATGAATAATAAACTAAAAGAAGCTCAGTATATCTGTGCAATCAAATATGGAATATAATTAAGCAGGAAAGGTATAATCATCACCTGAATTTTCTCTTATACTAAAGAAAATCATTATACTGTTGCAGCAGTACAGTTAAAAACCATTGAGACTATCAGAGCATCACAGTGCATTTGTACAGGCAAGAAGTGTTCAAATGTTTTAATAAGGTGCTGAGCAGTAATAACTTCAGTGTGTTCCCAAATCACAGAATTAATTTACAGTCCTTTTATAAAACTAAATGGATTTAATAAAGTCTGATCATAAATTAACACTAACAATTGACGTAAACTGCAATGTTAGTGAGATTCACTTCAGTTATATTACTGTTTACAGTATTATAAACCAGACTTTTAACATATTACAGGCTGAAGGGCAATCTGTTTGATATGGGAAACAGATTTGAAGGCAGGGAGATGACCGGTTTGCAGAATTCTCCTAAATCCCAGAACAACTATTAGAGAAGCACATATATATATATATAATCTTGACAAAAGCAGTGGAATGTAATACTGTAGCAATGTGCTTTCTTGAGAGATCTTTTAATTAAACAAATGCAAAGGAAAAGGTTAAGTGAAAAAGAAACGGTTCCTAAACAGACATGATGATCAGACCCACATAAAAGTGGCAGAAGATGCTTGCAGTATTAAATAAGACCTCAGGAGTTAGGCTTGCCAGAAGCCTCAGAGTCTTTTATGAAGTGCACATCCGTATGACACAATCTATTCACGTTCACACTGAGTATATTCAGAGCCTCAATAAAATATGTATGCAAGTATTCAACTCCATATTAAACCACAGCAACTTTCTTTGCTTTTTCCTCCTTTTGAAAAATGTTTCCATCAGAATATTTTTAAGCCAACTGCAATCCACTGCTTCAGGATTCAGGACTACCACTCTCATAATCGGAAGAACTGTGTAAAACCTACAGGAAGCCCAGACAAAACCTGGATTAGTTGGTTCATTTTTGCATGTGAATTTTCTGTTCTCTTTTGATGATATTTCCTTCAATGAGTTAGTTGAAGTGGGATCTATTTTTCAGACGTCAAACAAAGAGATGGGCAACGGATCAAACCCATAAGATCAACTTGCCTAAATAGCACACAATTCTGTTTTCTTTTGAGGAGGAGGAGCTCTCCACCAGCTACAAGTGAAGCTGGCGTGCATACTTCCCCAGGATGAAAACTGGTCCTTCACTAAAGCCTTTGGAAAATTACTCAAAAGATAATAGAAGACTCTATTTTTCCAAATGTAATTATAAGAGAACACACAAAACTACTAAAATGTAGTGAAGAACAAGAATCCTTGGGAAGACAATTTCTCAGAAAATTGAGACACTCATGTTCATGTTTGAGTCAGGTGACTTCGAGGAGTTCAGAGAGGATGTGCAGCTGCAGTCAGTATTTCCTGCTATTTCAACTAGTTCTAAGGGGCTTGTCCATCATTATGTACAATTTAGGGCCTCATCTTCCTAAGATCTGTACCACTGCTTCTTTAAATCCTACTGGGAACTCACTCTGAATTTTCAAACGTGCAAAACCGTAACCGGAAACACCAAATGTGCCTTTCTAAATCTCATCCCAGTAAGGAAGAGACCATGCAGATTCAAGATTAGATATATGCACCAGAAGTAAGATTTAACTGGCATTTACATGTCTTAATACAAAAGAGCAACGCTCAAAATTCTCATCTACTCCCTACAAGCACATACACTTTCACCAGTAATATTCCAGGTGTTACAGACATGCTTTTCTGCACGTGCCCAGAAGGATCACAGTCTTATCAGAGCTGAGCAGGTTGGTATCATCTCAGACAGACTCCCCGTAGAATCTTCAGCGTAGATGCTCTCCTGCTATGTTCCCCAAAGGGAACATTTGGGAAGGTACTACAGCATAAAACACAGCACCAGCTGCTACTTTCATTCAGAAACACAGCTTGGAGTGGAAAGAGGCAGTGTTCCACGTTTATCCATGAACTGGTGAGACCAGACATAAGCTAGAATAAGCGTGTCCTTCTGTTTGATCTTTACCTCAGCAGCATTTGTCTTCACCACTAAACTAGAGAAAGGGGGTTCCCTCTCTCCTTCTGGCCCAGTCAGTTTGCCTCATATTCTTCTTCAGGTCCAATTATATGGGACCCAAGTAAATTAACAGTTTACATGCTGCTGTGGAGCTCATCTTCTGCACCCTCTTCTATCTACCAAATCCTTTTTTCCCCATTCAGCCTTGCTCCTGGCCACAATCTTCACATGGACAGGCTGCAGCTTGTCTGATCCCTTGATGAGGTAACTCAACATGCTAACCCAGAATAACCTTTTTTTTCTGGAGAAGATGGGGATTGGCCTTGTTTCTTCTGGATCAGCTAGTTGAATCAGCTCAATAAATGGTCAGCAAAGCAGCAGACTCCAGACTGGCACAAGTGACCATGCAGCTGGAAGCAGAACTGCTCTATGAAAGTGGGAGTTACACCACTATCTTTTATTTTGGAAGATGCAGTGTTACAGAAAAGAGAGAGCACAGCTGTTTTTAAAGAAAGTGTTTGGGACCTATCACAAACAGGGTTTCTCGTATGTGAACATCAGTATGAAGACAAGTGCTTTCTTCCCCAAAGGCAAGCAATAAACCCCTCAGAGAGCTATGACATAACCTGAAAAATGAGTATTTTGATATTTCTTTTAATGATGATGTCAAATATGCAATATTAAGTTCTTTTCTATCCATTCCTTAAGCTTTTGATACTAGCTTTCCATGTTTCTTCTTTATCTGAGTACTCTCTGGATATTCTAGCTCCAAACCTAACTAATCAATTCAGCATTTAGAATAATGCTGACTATATTTACAGTGTATGGACTCTTCAATACGAAATCAGATAAAAGATATAAAAAGGAACAATAATTAGTTTTGTTAACTGTTTTTCTGTGAGGAAAGAATTTATCAAGCTCAGATGAAAAACAGTCCTCTTTTAAAAATCTAAATATTATTCTCTGAAAAAGTATTGGTTTGGCATATTTTCAAACAGGATGAAAATAGGAAATAATATTGTTAATGAAAATATCTAAACAGGCTAAGGTATTTGACCTTTCACAAAGCTCACTATAAATAGCTTCCAATACTTACACTCTGCAACTGCAACAGATTGATAAGGAACAATGGCAATGTTAAGGGAGGAAAACAGATTATGAAACACTATCCACTATTTCAGATACTATGCTGTAAAACATTCCTGTTAATACACTGTGAATACCAAGGTTATGTGGTTGAATTCAGTCACATGATGAACTACTGAAAGGGATATCAGAAATGCACCAGGATAAACAAGGAGGAAAAATGACTCATTTCTGTAAGAGCAAGTTCCCTTTGTTTTGAAATAATCTGTTTCTTTTAATAATTCCCTAAATAACCTATGACTCTGTGTTATGTGATTTTAGGCAGTATCTTAAGTAATACAACTTTCAGCCTAACCAGAGACAAAGCCATTTGGCTAGGAAAAATACATTAAAAAAAAAGAAGATGGGTTGGAATGATGTTTTAAGAAGATGTTTTTGCACTCTCAAAACACACTATTCCATATTGCTATGGAGTAATCTTTTCCATAGTAAATCCATCCTCAGAATGAATTTATTTCCACTGCTTGGAAAAATCCCACATTGTTCATAATTCCACATTAATTCTAGTATACAGAGGGGTTTTATTTGTTAAAGCCAACTATTTTCTCTCTGCTGGGTGTAAAAATAATGCAAAAAGCATGCTACAGACACAGGTAAACAGTACAGTTAGCTAGGTTAAGCTCTTCCACAGCACTTTAGTATTCATAATAGCGTCCCAAAAATTAACATGTCAAAATTAAACAAGTAGGATCTTTTTTAATATTTACCTAGTCAGCAATGTTTTCCTTTTCCAGAATTCATTAGACACTGACAAGACTCAGTGAGTAACCAAACTACCAGATCTATCCACTATCCTATAAACATTCACCACAAGCCTTGGGGCACACATTTTTAGCCCCATAATTCCATCACAAAATGTTTCCTGTGCAGTTGCAATTTCTTTGCATATGAAGATCAGCATCTTAAACACACAGTAGTATCTGAATACTAATTTCTAGGGAGAGTCACCACTAGTATAAGAATCATCAGTCCCTTCTAAAGTGTTAAGTGTGTTAAAGCCAGAATTATTCCTTTATAAATTTATAAATGCCAATAAACTACCTAAGTCCCCACAGGTCTGTCATAATTCATGCATGAGATTATCCCATTTTTCTACTCTGGAGTACATTCTGAATACAATTCTTGTAACATTTCTTTGGGGAAAAGGGAGAGGTTACTACTTCAAACAGCTTCATCTGAAATATTTCATAATTAACTTAATGTTAATTCTGTCCTAGAACACAAACATAATAATGTTATTAAATTAATATTTAATTATAAAATAATCACTGTGCAATATAAAGGGTAAAAACAAATTACAGAATTATTATAGGATAATTAAATATTTATCATTGAAACATATGAGTGACAATTTGTGACCATAATGTGCTGAGAATTTTGTCCATAGTAAACTGCTGTGAACCACAGTCAATCTGTTTCCTTATCTTTCACACTCAGATTAATATGTCAGGCTTTATCACCTTTTTGTAAGAGTAACCACGGGTTTTTACAAATTGTCTTACATCAGTAAAAACACAATTATTTATACAAAACGATATTATTCACTCAATAGGAGTAATTTAGTTACTTTTCATAACTGATCATTAAGAATACTATAATTTGCAAATGTTTTCTTTTCGTCATGTAGATTTGTAAAAATAGAGGAAAACTAGAGGTGTGAAAATTTCTGAGGCATTTAAGGGAGTGTGACAAGAACCCCTCCATGGTCAGGTAACGCCTCACCTAAAAACCCTTGGGTTCAGCCTAACCCACTTTTTATATATTTTAAATTTACAGTGAAAAACAGCACCACAGAAATACTCGTAGATACACTGACAGACTAATTGTCTCCTTTAGCCACAGATATCAACCTCAGGTGCAAACATTTCTATGTGCAGAATATTTCTTTCGACCTAAAAATCTGGGCTCAATAATTAGGAGCGTTGAAACACTCTGCACCATGTGATGGGAATGAACATTAAAGTTTTCACAAGGAATTTTTCTCCCAGAAGCTACTTCTTTTGGCAACGGAGACAAAAGCAGACAGTGAGAAAGCAAGTATGTTAATTCACTGATAAAAACAGCTTCCCTTGAAACTTTCACTGTATGATCACCTAAAAGGAAAGTGATGATCCTTAGAGTATGACAACCAAATGTTAACCACAAGCAGTATCCTCACTCTATGTATGGTAGGAAAATAAAAATGGTCCAGAAAAAAAGATGCTAAATTTACCATAGGTCTAATACATGATCCAAGGCATAAAGCTAAAAGCATATACTGCCACTGTTATATACCTGCCAGCTTATTCAGTGTCTGAAGATGATTGGGTTTTTTCTGCAAGGACAGATAGCACTGGTGGTGGCACAGAGGAGAAAAGACATCACTAGCCTATCCTCTGCATACACTGAAACCTAGTGACAAAGATAGATGTTTCCAGTGACTTTCTGCTTTGAAGCTTGCCATTAGAAACAGAAGGCCCATGCAAACCTTTGCTTTGCCTATTCTCCCCTTCCTTTTATCAGCACCAAATCTAATTTACTTGGAAAACTGTGGAAGATGATCAAAATAGCTCTGATTTCATCCCTACGGAATGGCAAAAAAGCTAATTCTCTTAGAGCATTTAAGTTTCCAAGTTGAGAATCTTTGCATTCCTGCAAGATATTTTACTGGGAGGAGTGTAAATGAGCACAAGAAAGCTCAGGAGAAAGAAAAGTCACACTTGGGAAAGGTAAACTTCTTCAAAGAATTCTCCACAGCAGGTTATTATCAACGGGATATAATGCAACTTTCTAGGAAGATCAGTTGCCAAGTGAATTGCTGAAGGAACTAATTACTGAACAGTAAAAATACAGCACATAGTGCTGAAGAGGTCTGACGTTCTCAATACAGTTGGCCTGCTTGTTACTTAAATGAACAAACTAGATAGGAAAGTTCAAGTCAATAAGGAGGACAAAGTGGTGGAAAAGTATTTTCTTGAAATGAAATGGAACACATCAATGTAAATCAGGAAATGAAAATCTAGTCTGGACTAGATTCATAGACACTGTTAAAGGGATCAATTGATTTGACTGTGCTAGAAGAGTTCCTCCACACATGGATACTTAGAAATTTCATGTGAATGAAATTCTGAATGGAAATAATTGAACTACACAAAACTTTTCTGTGAAGATACTTAGAAAGAAATAAAAATCCCTAGCTTAGTTAAATTTAAACATTGCTAGACAACTGTCATGGTTTAACCCCAAACAGCAACTAAGCACCAAGCAGCCACTTGCTCACTTCCCCCCAACCCAGAGGGAGAGGGGAAAGAATCAGGGAAAAAAAATTAAACTCGTGGGTTAAGATAAAGAACACTTTAATAGAACAAAAAGGAAGAAACTAATAATAATAACAATAATAACATGACAATAATAATTATAAAGGAATTGGAATATCCAAAACAAGTGATGCACAATGGAATTGCTCACCACTGACTGACTAATGCCCAGTTAGCTCCTGAGCAGTGATCTGCACCCCTTAGGCCAACTCCCCCCAGTTTATATACTAGGCATGACATCACATGGTCTGGAATACCCTTTTGGCCAGTTTGGGTCAGCTGCCCTGGCTGTGTCCCCTCCCAACTTCTTGTGCCCCTCCAGCCTTCTTGCTGGCTGGGCATGAGAAGCTAGAAAGCCCTTGTCTTACTATAAACACTGCTCAGCAACAACTGAAAACATCAGCGTGTTATCAACGTTCTTCTCATATTGAACCCAAAACATAGCACTATGCCAGCTACCAGAAAGAAAATTAACTCTATCCCAGCCAAAACCAGGACAACAGCAATAAGCTTATGACAGCTAATGCCTCCACTATAAATTCATACCTTATCATTAATATCATTAGTAAGACTGACAAAACAAATCAAGTAACAGGTTGCAAATACACATTTGAAATAACTTCAATATCAAAAGTAACTAAAACTTTCCTGGCACAATCTCTGCTTAGTCATTTAAAAAAATTAGTTGAGCTAAGGAAGAAATACCTGATGCAGAGTAAGGAAACTTTAAAAACTTTGCAATCTGAAAAATAACAGATGGACAAAGATAAAAACCAGGCCCCCATTTGGTAAGCTAACCATGTATAACATTTTACTAAAAGTGTGTACTTCTCAACTAGAAATCTTAATTTCTTTTTCCTAAGAGTTTTAATACTATTGTGGTATCTGTAGGGAAACGTCAGGAAACAGAAAAAAGAAAATAAGGTCTGTCCACATTTATTACTATCCCTGGTGGCACAAAATCAATCACAAAATCCAATATCTATAGTCTTTTTACTGTTCATTATCTATACTCACCTGTATGATGGCCCAAAATTATCAGTAAACTGTTTTTGGGGGGGTTATTTGGCAGGGGGAGGAGTTGGGGGGGATTGTTTTTAATGTATTAACCTGAATCTCGTTCTCACAAATGCAGTTCATGCCCAGAGAGAAGGTAAACACAGGGCCTGATGATGAAGAAGTGCAAAAAGCTTCTTGCTATTTCCATTATTAACAAGATCACTTTCACTGACGCTGCAAAGAAAATAGTGTATAATGTGTCTGAAGGCTTGTACAGAGAGGTTGCATATTTGATTTGACAGAAATAGACAGAAAAAGTGGACAAGTTATCAGCTGCCAAAAGTCCTTCTTCAGGTCTGAAATAGAACTTTCCTCCACCTGTCATTTTTAACAGCTTTAAAACCTTCTCTATAAAATATGTATTTTGGGGGAAGTCATTCCACAAACAGTTTGAATTTAAAAGACTCCATTTAAAAGATTTTGCTATTGAGAATGAAAAATTTAAGGACAATGCCTTACCAACATAAGTTGAATGATAAATGATCTCATTCCTAATGGTTTTATTGAGAGAGTTTGGGGGGGGGAGGGGGAGGGGGAGGAAGTAACAAAGCTGTTACATGAAAGCTGTTTGTAGCTTATATGAAGATAGTGAAATAGGCATATGAAAAAAAGCAGCACCACTGTGGTAATTAAAAGAGCCAAAACTCAAAGACACGTTTAACAAGCATTTGTTTGTTTGTTTGTTATGGCGATTGTGTTTAATTAGGGAAAAGTAGAAGGATGTATCTTTGTATGATACGGGATTACAGAAGACAGTACAATCTCATTGACTATACACTGTCATGGCCTCACTCTGCCCATACAGAAGCCCTTACAGACTTGTATTGAAATACATGATTAACTATAAACTCACATGTTACCTGGTTGACTTGAAGAGGATTAGTCATTTATTCAGATACATTGGCATGCTGAAGTGCCAACAGGGCACTAAACATTTTTTACTTATGCCAGCACAAACTTTTACAGAAATCTTGCTTTGCGTCAGCATGAGACAGGAATGCAGAATTTAACACAAATTACAAACTGGCTCTTCCTTTAGCTGTTGCCAAATAACAAGGTATTATTTGTTGCTTCCTAGGTATCTTGGTGATTAATGAAGTTTAAGAAGGGCACCTTCACTAATAATATGTGCCTCACATTGATCATGTTTCCAGCAATCATTAGTATTCATTAGCAGCAGTCAACTTCTTAATTCCTTTTTGCTTAAGTCCAAATTATTGTAAGTTATTTACAACACCCTGTAGGAAAGAACAAAGCTCTCACAAAATCTTAATGGCTTATTCCCAGATCTTCATATACCAGCACTTCTGGGAAATACATGCACACTGCAAAAATATCCTAGCTGCTAGTCCCCAGAATTAACTGCACATAAAACTCTCCGTACAGAGTAAGCAGAAGATAAGCTTACAGCAGGCACATGGCAGAAATATAAGATACAGGAAGGCAAAATACCTTCCTCTTTCACACCTCACCTTCTCCTGTAAATTCAGTTTTGTAGCCTTCTCCTTCTCCAGGCTGCCTGATGCAGTCTCTTTGGACTGTAGGTATCTTCTTACAAGATCATTTTATCATACAATCTGTCAATATAATTTCATTGGTAACTTCCCAAGCCAGTCTCATACTAGGAGCTTGTTCAACATGCCTATCAATTTAAAATACAGAAAATCACCTTTTTTTTTTTTTTTTTCTGCTCCCCTAATCACTCCTATCTATGCTGACTTTCCTTCTACCTGTGTTGGTTTTACGTGCAAGGTGCGGGCAGCAGGGGAAGCTGCAGGTGCCCTCTCTGAGGAGAGACGGGGCTGCCCTGTGCCGGACACAGTCGGTTCCAGCCGGCTCCGGCCGGCTCCGCAACAGCCACATCGCAGGGCACAGCTGAGCCCCTCGGAGATGCTGGTGGGGCCTCTGTGAGAGCGTATTTAAGAAAGGGCAGAGCAGGAAGAAGAAAAAAAGTACTGAAAACCAGCAGTGTGAAAATCAGGGTGAGAGAAGGAGGAGGGTGAGGAGGTCCTCCAGGCACTGGAGCCGAGATTTTCCTGCAGCCCGGGGAGGGACCACAGGGGACCAGGGGAAAAATGAGGGATGCAGGCAGAGCCGGAGAGAAACCGCTGTATACTGGCTGTATCTGCCATCCCCAGAGCCGCTTGGGAAGGGGAGAGGAGTCTGGAGGGAAGGAGTGAGATTAAGCAAGGGAAAAGGGGGAGGAAATAGGAAATATGTTGTTTTAATTTTTGTCTTTTTGTTTCTTACTACGTGCATCTATTTTAATTGGGACTAAAAATAATTTTTCCCCAAGCCGAGTCTCTCTTGCCTGTGACAGTAATTGGTAAGGAATTTCCCTCTCTTTTTCTCAACCCAAAAGCTTTGTCATCCTGTTCTCTCCCCCTGCCCTGCTGAGGAGGGGGAGCGAGCGAGCAGGTGAGTGGGCATTTGGCTGGTAGGCAAGGTGAAGCCACTACAACCACAGAAACGGGGCAAAGGATATACCACAGTACCTGCCTATACATCTACACAAACAAATACACAAAGTAGTGAAAATATTTCCCCATGTTTCACCTGGTTACATTAACAAGCTTCTACTGAAAACAATGGGAAAAAAGCCTTATGAGCTTAGTTGCAACAGTTGAGGATGAGAAGTAGCTCACATTCTACAAGCTCAGATCACAAGTCTTGTGTCTGTATCCACACGTGCACACTTAATAGTACTTTTAAGAAAAGTTTGAACAAATACATTTCACCTTACATAAGCACTAACACCATAACATACTACATGCAGGAATGCTAAGTCCTCACACTACTGTAGTTTATACTGAAGACCAACCATTGCTAGATTGCTACAAAAAGAGTATATCCTCAATTTGTAACTTTTCCCCACTAACCTTTAACTAGCTCTTCACTTAAGTGAGAAAGGCTATGCAGGTGGATTTCAAAAACTTCTTATTCACAGTGATATTATCCTATTATTTCAAAACCTACTTTTGAATATAAATAGGTCTTTCCAGTCAGGTCCTCCACTTTACACTCTGTGTATAGAAAGTATTCCAAAGAATATCCATACATCCTCCTTATCACTCTTTTGATTAAAATATTCAAATGCTACAATACAAAGCATCAGAGTTCTAATATTTATGAATACATAACCCATCTGGCATTGGTTGCCACAGTCTGCAGTTCCTAACTGCAAGTAGATGAGTAAATCTGAAATTATAATTCCCTCAAAGACCATCCAGGATGACATAAATTTGCTAAAATCTGTAACACTATATGAAATACACTAGAAAGATTGCATGCCTCAAGATGCAGTGTATATATACTCCATAACAGGAGTTCAAATATAGGAAAACAAGTTAAGTCTATGATAATTTTTGCACTGAGGGATATAAATAAAAAAAAAATACCATAAACACAGAGACTATCTTTTGGAGAGTTAGTTTCTAATCCCAATATTGAATTCAAATGAAATTGAAATGTAGTGGTTCAGAACTGTAGAACACAAATATACAGGAAAAACACAGACCTCAGGTCAGGAGAAGTCTGTTGAACAAGAAATAGTTCACAGGACTTGCAATTATCAGAGATTTCTGCAGGCACTGCATTCAGAAGACACTGCTTCTTTGTTCCTAATGTGAACTTACCGTGTAACAGGAGAACTAAAACAAAACCACTGTCAAAGTTTTACTAACCCAGCGTGCTAACACTCATATTCTCTTGCTATTTATAGTCTTGCACTTCTTGTGCCTAATGGAGCTTTCTGGAGCCATCTCATTTATATTTGAACCTGCCCAGCTAGCCCTAGGCCCACCCGCATAAATGGAAGTCCATGATGTACTCCTCTAGCCAAGGAGTTTATTGTCTCTTCCACTCCAGGCTCTTTTCACATCAGTGGAAGAATAGCAAGGGAATGGGGAGAGCAAGAAGGTAAGATTTAGATGTAGATTTCAACATGCAAGGCTGAAAACTTCCAGACTGTGGTCTGTGGAGCTCAACCCTGCCAATCACCGTCACAAGGACTTTCTGCACCCAGCAAGGTGGCAACTAACTGCCAAAGCTGATTCCTGTCTATGAGCCAAGCAATGTACTGTGCTGCAATATGATATGCTTTCTGATGTAGCAACTTGATTTGACGAACACTTCTGTGTCACAAAAAGAAATAACTAACATATCTTCCTTTCTTAAGAGCTATTTTGAAAGCCTGCAGCTAAGAACATAGGCACAGTTGTACATATGCACCTTTGAGCAGCAGCTATGGAACTATCCTGGCTACTTGGGTTTTCCTGTCAACTTTTCAGTCCTGAGAAAAGAGTAGGCAACCTCAGACTTGTCCATATGAATGATCATGGATGTATTTCTTATTCACAGGCCTGGTTTCATCCATGGGTTAACTATGGATTCACCTTGTGTGGACTGGCATATGGCATACAGCCAAAAACCAAAGCCACACTTTAGCCTTCAGTTATACAGA
This sequence comes from Astur gentilis, assembly GCF_929443795.1. Lineage (NCBI taxonomy): Eukaryota > Metazoa > Chordata > Aves > Accipitriformes > Accipitridae > Astur > Astur gentilis. Next base: position 36,347,022 of record NC_064886.1, on the reverse strand, counting down.
AGACAGTGAGACACAGTAAATAACCTGACCTAGCCAAACGGTTAAGCAGCTAAAACATTCATTTTCCACTGGAATTCTTTGTAGCAAAGAAACAGCTAAATAAATAATAAAGCAGATTTTAGAGAAAGGCTTGAAAAATTAATGGAAATCTGAGTGATCAAGCCTGGAAAAGCCTGATGTGAAGCTAGCTGCATTGCTCTGATCAAATCAGACTAGTCAGGGAACTGTTTCACATCAATGCAGACATCTCTGGGAATACTTTTATAGTGACACCACTTCAGCACACTTTATTAGACTTGTTAAGATATATTATAATCATATCAGACAAATGAGTAAGTTTGGATCTATTCCAAAATGAATCTACATATCACAAGAGTTAATTTACATGCTGGCTTAAAAATACGAAATTATGCAGTAGACATAATTGTCTCCTGAAAGGTAAAGCATAAAAGCAAAATAAACTAACCAATAAAATAATTTGCTTTTCAGATGATATAACTCTTAAACTTTCTCTGAACCCTAGCAATACAAAATGGCTCATGATGAAGGAAAAAATTGAGCAATTCCTCTTAGCTTGTCCTATTGCTGCGTTTCAAAAGCTGGAGCAAATTAAGGGATGTGAACTTATAGCAGAAAGCTTTATTCTCACTACTACGTAAATATACAAAATAAAAGCCAGGATTATTTGGCACTGGTATTCAGAGAACTCCAGGTAGCTCTGAATACTAACACTGCGTTACTGTTCTTTCTTCAACATCCTGCTTTCTTCTGGCTCAAACTTCAGCCAATTGTGTTGGCATTTCCTATACTGAATCTCTCTCTCTCTCTCTCTCTCTCGTTGAGCTTTGCTTTTTCATTTTTGATACTTTCTTCCTGATCAGCTCAGCCATTTCTGACACTGGCAGTGGGAGAGATGAATTTTGCACATGTAAAATAGTTTCCAGACTTTTTTGTTTTGAAGCCTGCTAGCATTTCCACACTTCCCACACATGTAAGCAGGCACTCAAAGATTAACAAGCAAAAGAATCTGTTCTCAGTGACTGAACTAGAGACTCTCACAGCTCAAACTGTTGGATTTTGCTGACCAAACTTTACAAGCATTGTATCTCTGTAGGAAATTGGGTATTAAATTCTGTTTGTAACTATACAGTGCATGTTCCAATACCATAGACTGAGTAAGCATGTCCTGTTCTTTGGTAGTAAGGGCAGAGAGGGGTTTTAATTGCTACAAGATGCAATAAGGTATTGGTATTAAAAGCAGAGATCTTTTGTCTCCTTGCACTCTGCTGGCATTCTAGCACCACTGAATCACAAGCTAAAGAAAGTAAGGGAGCAGTCTGAAACTACAGAGAAAGTGCCAAAAAGCTGACTTGTCAAAAGAAGAGGAAGCTGATGGTCAGGAGGAAACAGGATTAGTTAGTACTTATGAAGGCTAAAGAGATGATGCTCGGGAGGGCAGAACCAATGAGGAGCTGATTAAGGAAGTTTAGATTTTATAGTCAGTATATTCTTGCTGGGGAACAGCACATAATCATAATGTATGTGCAAGGAGGGGCTAAATGCCTAGGATTTCTTAACTTTTAAAGATATGTATAATTTTGTTTCACTTATTTTTTGTATGTTTGGTGGAACATATACATGCTGAGAGCAGGTGCAGAAATGAAATTTCTGTTTCTGTGAAATTTTTATTTTCAAGAAAAATAAGACTGAATCAGAACAATAAGCCAAAACTTGAAAGTGTGTACTTATTGCCAAACTATGGCATTTCTAGAATGAAATATCCACTCCAAGGTACCAATCTACCTGCTAAACTGATCAGTGGTCACACTAGAGCAGGACATCGAAGCATCTTTGGCAGCTCTAGATGAAGGTGGATAACATATCTGTCAGTTCCATGTCTATTCACCTCTGACTAGCACAATAGATTTTTATTCTGACTATGGATCTTAATTTTAGTCTGCACCTGCCACAACTTCTATCACAGCTCATTAGGGATCTCCCACAGTCAGGAAATCTGGAGACCAGATGCCAAGCAAGTTGGCCAGCCTAGAGATCTAGTCTAGAAGCCATGGCTTATGAAAGCACATGGCAAGTGATCCTAAATACATGACCCCAAGAAGCATTGGGGGCTTGGCAACCCATCTGCATTCATCTAGAGCCAGATAAGCAATTTAAGAGAAAATGAAGTTTCATTATGAGCTCATAAAAAATGAAACCACTTATGTGAAATACTTCCAATCAGACAATTTGGCAAATTCAACAACTGAAAATGTCCCAAAATACAAGACCTATGACTAGTACAGCCATCTGGTAAATAAATGCAAGAAAAATTCTCATTTTCATGTTGCTCTCCTCCTTCGCTAGGTCATATCCTCATAAATTCCTGAAAACTCTATCAAAAGAATACAAACATCAGTTCCCTCCTATGGGAAAACACTCTATATTGTAAAGGCAGCATTTACTACAATTTATAGTTTGCTGCCATGCTATACAATGCACATACAGCATGTTATTGTAATGTATGTAGCATCAGTGTTACAGGTTTTTTAAAATCATAAAAAAAGTGGATATTTATCGAGAAGAAAATCTGAACCTATAACAATGCGCAGTTGTTGGGGATGACAGAGAAAAATCATATAATATGTTTCACTCTGGGACTTAGGAGTAAATGCTTCAAATAGAATGTGCTTTCTGGATGATGAAGAACGCACAGAGCAAAGCCACACAGAGAACTAATGACACCAGAATACAATTACAATTACAACTGATCCAAAGACTGCTCTCCAAAAGCAAACATTTTTTAGAACTGCTTTGGGATCTATGTGACAATTTAAGGTGGCTTCTTTAATGATGGAACTCTTACAACAATGGGAGAAGCTCTGTGCCATAAACTTGAAAAATGCTTACTTCTCCTTTCCCATATAACACACAAGCATTTTGATTACCACTCTACACTAAAAGGATGTTTCAATTTAAAGCTCTTCAATAGGCTGCCAGGAATGCTCTGCTCAATGATAAGTCTATTGTACAAGACAAGCGAGGAGAACATTACCTTTCTAAGTGGCCAGGAAAGTATGTTATTTACAGCCAAGTGACAAAACAGAAGGAAATGTGGAAAACGTCAAAGAGAATCCAAGACCACAAGCATTAACAAAGAGTTCAAAAAGACACACAATTTTTTTCCCTCTCCCCTTCCCCCATCCCCATTTGTCTTTATATACTTTGAAGTTTAAAAGTGATACAAAATCTTCTAATGGAAGACTCAAAGCAAAAATATCTCAAGAAGGTGTCTAGTCAAACAGTGATAATCATCAAATTCAGAAGAATGCAGAGGAAGATGGTTAAAGTTTACCTACAACAAATTTGACACCTATCAGTGATAGCCGTGTGTAGGAACATTGACTAAGGTTGCTTCGTGATGTGTTATGTCTGTCAATATGTAAACGGACTCTGATGGAATGCTATGAAGAATATGAGCTCTGAGAAATGACAGAAGGGGAGGGTAAGGAAGAGGGCCAAAGAGCAGCTTAGACACATGCAGCTTTGCTGCAGAACTGGTGACAAGCTAGTTTAGAGCTTATGGGTAAGGACCAGAGAACAATCATGGATGACATCATGGTGGGTGTCTGGTACAGATTACCTGATTAAGAAGACAGGGCAGATTAACCCTCAAAGAATTGGAGGCTGCCTCATGATCACAGGCCCTGCTACTCACTGGGAACATTAATAATGATTGACTATTTGCTGGAAGGGCAACATGGCAGGACACAACAAATCCAGGAGATTTCTGTAGAGAGTTAATGAGAATTTTTTGACATAGGTGATCAGCAAGTTAACCAGGAGGCGCTCACTGTTGGACCTACTACCTCATAAATAAGAAAAACTGTTTGAGGATGTGGAAGTCAATGACAGCCTTGGCTGCAAATACCACATGATGGAGCTTAAGATCCTGAAAGAAGTGAACAAAACAAACAGCAGAATTACAGCACCGGACTTCAGGAAAGCAGATTTCAGCTTGTTCAGGGATCTGCTTAGCAGATCACAATGGTAAACTGCCCTAAAGTGCAAAGGGGTCCCGGAGAGCTGGCTCTTCTAGAAGCAGGGTCTGGGAGAGTGAAGCATTTCAATAGAGGAAGGTTCAACTACAGACTGCTTCAGCAAATGGACACATACAAGTCCATACGACTTGAGGGTGCCAAGGGAGCTTGTCAGTGGCATTGAGAGGCCATTCCCTATCATCCCTGAAAAGCTATAGGAGCCAGAGGAACTGCCCAATGGACAGACTGTGAGCAATTTGCTTGAAGTCTTCACCACTTCAGCAGAGAGGGACTAGATCTCATGAATTCCAGAGGGGCCTTCCAAACTAAATCATTCCATGTTTTTACAATTAAACTGAAGATAATTTGGCAAAATACAGGGTTATTTAGAATATCAAGGCCAATTTTTAAAACAAAAATAAGAACGCATGTGCATGAATGAGTATTGCTTTAATTTTGCTTCCTAATGCTGTACGTATACTATGATAAAAAATACAGATATACTGCCTTTGAGAGTGAGAGAAAAAGAATGTAAACAAACATAATACATCTGTTAATAAAAACACGTTTATTGGTACAAAAATTTAAATGAAAACACACTGTATTAAAACCTGTTTTCTTTCCTTTGTTAAATATCTTGTGCAATGCTTGCTATTGCATTTATAACAATCTACCACTGGCAACAGATTACAGGTCTAATACTCACTGTATAGAAAACCTTCTTTCACAAATACTTTGTGAAATACTAGTCTGCTATTTTTCAGTATGGTTCTCTCATGCAAAAATGTAAGCACTAGCTGAAGGCCTGTAAAATGCATCTAGATTACTCCAATGTCTTCACTGTAAATTGGATCAGACTGAAAGATCAGGAATGGTAACAGAGGATTGACTAATCCCTCAATGCAAGTAATGAAAAAAAAATCCCTATAAATTAGTTATTGTAAGAATGCCTTACCTCATTTTCTCCAGGCTTTGTGTGGCTAAACTCCCTGAAAGACTGAGGAGAGGTAGAAGTTTATCCATGATCTGAAAAAAAAAAAAAAAAGAATAAAAAAAAAAATCAATGTTTTTCGGTGAATATTTATGAGTAGTTCACCCATAGGAAATCTGTCCATCAGGAACCTATCTAAGTTTTTTAGAGTTTGTCTTTACTATATGTTTTGCTTACACCTGAGCATAGAGCTATGGCTTAGTGAGCCATCTGACCCCCTGTCACTTAATAAATACCATTAACTCTCACAAGGAAGACAGCAAATAACAAACACTGCTTCTCAGGTGGCCCTGACTTTGGAAGGAAGATATACAACTGACAACTGCCAATTATTTCATCTGTTGTGCACGTTTCCCTCTGAGACACAAACAGTATCCACTGCAGAACATTAGTAAGCTCAAAATGTCTTCGTTCTTTTGATGCATATGCTGCCCAAGGAATTCAATTACAGGATGGGGTTTTTTTTGAATGATTTACATTTGTAAGCATCAAGTAGACAAGAGAGATGAGAAAGAAAGGAAAAAAAATGTTAATGTTGGTAACAAGAAAGTAGACATGGTACATAACCTTTATAATAACAACTAAATATTACTCATTTTCTTTAAAAATTGCAATACTTCATCATGGCAAATAATCATCTGTCTTTCTAAAGTGACTAGAATAATAGCTCGGGAGTATTCTGGGAGTTTACTATAGTCTCAGTCAAACATGGCATGTAAGCATGAGTTCAATTTTAAGAACTTGTACAACCCTGGTGACTACAAAAAGATATAAAAATGGACAAAGCGCATGTTTTAGCTGACCACAGTGACATAATTCACTTGTTTATAAACTCTTTTGGATATAGATATGTCTAAGCAAAGTACGCTTCTCAGACCCACTGTAAAGAAGACTGTTTTGAAGTACAAATTTGTATTTTGGAAAGCCCAGTAATTACATCACTGTTATTCAAAATCTGTTTGTTTATTTTTTCATGCTAGCTTGTGTCAGTAATATAAGTCAAGGAAAAAAAAGGGAGGGAGTTACGGATGAGTCTAATCAAAATTATCACAAACTGTATTTTAAATCATAGCACACTTCTTTTGTTTTCCAAGCAGTTGCCACAGCTCACAAGACAGGGGTGGGGGGCACTCAGTGCAGATTTCTAATGACAACTTCCATTTTACCACTCAGGAAACAGTTCATAAACTAGTATCAAAGAAACAAAGGTATAGCTGGATTTTAAAGCAAAAGCCCTTTAGCTCAAGTTTAGTATTTACTATTGTATTCAACTACAAGTGACAAAATACTTCATTTGCTACACAACTACGCCTTCTCTCCAGGAAAAAGCAAATGCTAAATAAGGAACTCCAGGTATTTTACACTTCTTCACAAGACTTATCTATTGAATTAATAAGTTTCAAAAATGTTGAGTAAAGATCGAGAGAAACAAGCGATATAAAATTAAACTCTATTAGATTAACCATTAACAAAATGTTTAAGTTTTGTTAGTCTAGTATCACAAGGATAGTTTCAGGCACTTGCTTAGAGTAAGTATACACTTATGTGCTCCTGAGAACAAAGGCCTATATCGGTTTTGTTCGGATGGTGCCCAATTTAAATAAACACAGCAGTAAAAGTGTCTCCCCCTAAATCCATCAAACAATTGCTCTTCTACAGCTTTTTGCAATAGTCTTGCATGTGAATTGCAATATGTACGGTATTGTTGATGATGTGTTGGCACAGCAGGAACTCCATAATAAGCCGCAGAGACAGTAAGCTATTGCAGCAATTCACCACAGAGACAAAGAATTCTAGCCATGAAGTCATCTGTCTACACAAATCTAGGAAAAGCAGAGAAAATGACATCTTCACTGAGGCAAATAATGTTCCAAACATAGCAAACCATGTAAATCATTCCAGGAGAGCACATGTTCATCTTCATGAACAGACTAGTCACTGACAGGTAGATCATTCACAGCACTGGCAGGCATGTTAAAAGTTCTCTTCTCTTTTACTTGAGTTTCCAACACTATGTTTACTTCATACGGATGAGTTTGAGAGTAAAATAATCCAGCAACAGTAACTGCTGCTACAGAGATTCTTCTCATGTTACATACTCAACATTATTTTTTTTTTCATATTAACTAGACTAAGACTTGCAGAAAGAGCTTTTGTTATTGATCAAGTAGGGACTAAACTCCCATGTCAGTTAAGTCCAAAGCAATTCACACTAAAGAAAAAGAGTTAAACCATACATTCAGAGATGTTCACTGAACCAAACTAGCATTGTTCAGAAAAGAGATCTTTAAGTCACTGTGGCCAGCTCTCTGAAAAAAAATATAACCCATGTAAATATTATATTATACCCCAGAATTCTCCTGGATTTAAATCCATGGAAGAATGGCATCTCATACTGCACATGGTCACTCATCTCAAAAAAACATGAGAGAATTAGAAAAAGCACAGAGAAAGGAAATAAAATTATGGAAGAGAACACCATAAAAGGACTGACTAGGACTCTTCAGTGTGAAAGAGAGGCATTAGAATACTACAAAGATGTATAAAATCATGAACAACAGTGAGGAAAATAAATGTGGAATGAATGCTCACTGTTTCTCACAGTACAGGAACTGAGAAACCTTCAATGCAGTTATTAGGTAGCATATTAAAAGTCACAAAAGAAAGTAATGCTTAAAGTAATTTTTAACACAATACAGAATTAAATTGTGAAACTCATTGCCACAAGACATGGTGGAACATAAGAATATTTCAGAAAAGTATGAGCTACAATTCCTAGAAGATTCTCCACCAGTCACAATCAAATGCAATGAATGCTTTCTGATGCAATTTCCAACTCAAGAAATCCCTGCCATTGTCTGCCAGAAGCTTGAAGAATATACAGGGGAAGGATCACTCTGCACCTCCACCATTTCTAATACTTTTTTCCACAAACATGTAGTGAAAAATCTGCAGCTCCATGTGTTAGAAACAAGATATAGTGTATGGCAACTCTCAAATTCATATGATCTCCTTAAGAATCGTGAAGGAAATCACAATCAGAGTGCACTATATTAAGGGGGGGTTCTTTGCATAGGTGGATTAACTAACTAATCAATTCAAGCTTAAATGCAGAAGTACTGAAGACTGAAAGATTAACAGAATCTACCCCTTTCAGTGATTGCTGTGTATTCAGCATTACAAATAACAATATTAGTTTCTAACAAGGGCAGACAAATATGAATAATTGATAAGATGCAGACATTTTTATGAAGTCATTTCTCAAAACAGCACCGAAGTCTCCAACTCACTAAGCTCACTGATGAACTAAACTTCTCAAGATCCTGCTTAAACACTGTGCTACCTATTTTGTATCCTGGACAATAAAAGATCATGCCATACATTTCTAACCTTTTAATACTGCAATAAATGACAACCAAGACATATGAAACCATAAAAAACCCCAAACCCCAAAAGTACCAAATTATAGCACATTGAGATTTTGTTTTCTTGCTTCATTGACCCACTGGTAAGCTTGGTGAGTACCCTTCTGATTACTGTTAACAGGAACTGATATATTAAGTCTTTTCTTTTTTTCTGAGGAACTATAGGAACTGAACCAAAAAGACAGAGCTTCACTTCCAGTTAACATCATGCTACAGCTATTGTAAAGAAAGCCTGTGTAATTCCTTAAAAAAAAAAAAAAAAAAAAATCCATGGAAAAATTACAGGCTCTCTGCATGCTACATTCAAGCTAAAGGGAGATAGAGCAGAACTAGCTAGAAACATCATGGTTTTACACAGTATCTTCCAAATATTCACAAAATGCTGTGCTAATTCACTATGTATACAGTCATCTTATGAGCAATGACCACACTGGAATAATACATAGGAGAATACTAACCTGCCACTATATGGACCTTGAAAGTGAATGAATGCAAAGACAGTTACAGTTACTGGTATTACAATCTTATCAGTTGCATTTTTATGAAAACTGAAAGGTTGGCATTAAGATACTCGTAAGAGTTCAATGTTCAAAACACATTTGGCTGTGGAAATCCGAACATAGAAGATGTCTGCCATGAGATTTATTTCTCGTTTACATCATTTAAAACAAAGTATAATCATTTGAGCTATATTTAAATTGCAAGAGTGCAAAAAAAAAAAAAAAAAGGAGTCCCGAATGCTGAAAGAACTGAAGCACTGATGTAGACCTTTTGATCCTAGGATCACAAGCTCCCTGAAAACAATTTGATACTTTATAAGTAAGTATAAGGCAAATGCTTCTGTAACTGAAATGTTGCTTTAAAGGAAACAGGCAACCACAAACTAATTCAATCCACAACAACAGCAGCTCTTAGCTAACATGGTCATAACTGTCATTTCCATGTGAAGTTCTGGTCTGTAGCAGTCTAACACTGCTCCAGAATAAGTATATGTCATAACACAAAAAAAGTTCATTGGTCTGATATACTCCGTTGTGCAGAGAATGACTATAGGTCTTTCTACCCGCTCTTACAATGCAAGTGATAGTGCAATGGACTTAGTACACATCAAAAATTCATCTACTGGATTAAAAACATTTAAGTTATTGGAGAAGCCTTCAGTAAATCCAATAAGTTTTAAGATCTTAATGTGGTCATAGAAGCCTAGATTATTATCTTATTAAAAAGCTTAATGAGATCTCAATTTGGGGTTGGACACAACTGAATTAAACACCATCTGGGAAGTTAACAAGGTGGGTCTTTATGAACCTGTTCAACAACTTGTTTTCTCTCAATTCATATTATACGCTACTTTTTTCTGTCTAGGAGTTACTATTGAAATGAAAAACCTCCCTGTTGCTAAAAATACTTCAGAAAAATACTTTTTCTGATTGCTGTTGTACTTTCTAATTGATAGCACTAGTATTCCATGTTTTGGATCTATTCTTACGTTTTTGACAACCTATTTTAGCTACTAATTTAAAACCAGAAATGTGTTCCCCTTTTTTACATGTCCTAGAAAAATGCAGCCTTGATACTAACTAATGCTATGTTCATGATGATTAGATATACCAAAAATGATAAGTAGATAATTTGAGTTAAAACTATTATTAATTACTACTAATGCAACATGTCCTGAGTATTTCCTAATCTAAACAGCTATTATGTATTAAATTGATACTTTAAAGATTAGAACTGTATTTTCTATAAATTGCTATCAACTCTTGCAGCAGAGCTCCCCACTAGTGCTTTAATTTACACTCGCTTTAAAAACAAAGTTTCTTAAGGCTGCAAATATTTACTCAGTAATTGTCAATCTTTTCAGTTTCCCTGTTGCTTTCTCACAAACCACTTTCCTTTGGAATCCCTAAGGAATCCTGCTTTACTCTAAGGAATAACTCCTTCCTATCAGTAGATCTAACTGGGGAACATTCTTCTCTCCTAAAAAACCCCAACAAAACCCCAGACAAACAACAAACAAAATGCAGCAAAACTAAACAAACAAACAAACCATCAACACCCATCCCCTGCAACATCTTTCAGGTAATTATAATAAAATGCTTCAGATAATTAGTACTTCTAAGGCACGTCAACAGTTACTAAGCAGACCAGACATCAGACATACAACAAAATTCTCTAAAACATGCAAGAACATCAAGTTCTTTAATTTCAAGTAGGAAACTGGATGCTCCTTTGGAATGCTTTGGAAAAAAAAAATAAATTTTAAAAATCAAAGATCTTACTCTGTACGAAGAAACCACCATTAAATTTTTCAGGATTGTAGTGAAGAACACAGTGAAGAACATGCATATCATGTAAACACCTAGGAGACTAAAATGTGCTGACAAAAAAAATCCATATGTGGTATAGTTCAGTCACCACAAAATTTGTGAATGAACTTTTATATTGATTGACAACAAAAAACTGTAGTCCTCTGCATAAGAGTGGTACACTTTACAAGGAAATGTAACAAGCCAACTCCCCACAAGGAACAGAAAAAATTAAATTCAAAATTACATACATCATTTTACTTTCTAATGAAATGCTTTCTACATTCTGGATTTGATAAGGCACAGCCACTCACAAATGATACTGGTAATGTACGTTACTTGTCAATGTCTGGTCATTTCTTTCTCCAAAAACAAATGTTTAAGTAGTTGAAAAGGTTGTGAAGGAAAAAAAAATCAACAAAAAAATTAAAAATATATTAAGTAACTCATTCTCTCTTCTCTAAGATTTGAAGTGAGAAAGTGAAGAATCATTAAATATATTCTGTGCTTGGCTGGTATGCAAAACTTCACATCAGTGGACGTTCAGTCAGCAAATGAATATAAATTCATAAAAAAGATCTTCAGTGTAGATAAGAGAGCTCCAGTGAGGACCAGAGAAGAGAATTTTGCCTCAAGGATAGCATAGAAAAGAAAATATACGTCAAGTTCAGAACAGATGTTAGAAAGCTGATCAGGAGATGAGGCTGGTGAAATGGCCTGAAATTCCATACATTCCTACATCTTGTAAGATGCTTAGCAAGATGCATCAACTCCAACCATGTATGTGCAAGGAGGAAGGGGAAATTTGCTTTTGTTGTTTCCATTTCCTACATATTCCTTAACCTATCCGGAATCTGTCCTGCTGCTGCTTAATAAAGAAACTACCTCTCAAAGCATATCAGCCAGCTCTCTCTCTCCCTCCCCTGTGTAATTCTGTCTTCCTCCTAGGGACTGCACTGCTATAACACTAGCTATAGATTTCCCTCTCCTCAGTGATGAATGATTCTAGTCTGGACTATTATTTTCTTTTCTGCAAGAATTCCACAAAATAATGGAAGGTACAGGCTAACTGTACAACATCAGACCGAAGAGAGCAAGAGCATGAGAGCTTGCAAGACAGCGTGAGCCCATAAGAGTTTGCAGCTCCTTCTCTAACAGCCTATTGCTGGAAGCTCCAAAAAGCGCGTGGTAGGACAATTAATTTCCTTCTTTCCCCTGTTTTCTACACTGAATGTAGAATTTGGGCTTTCACATCAACACTGAACTTTCGGGCACCATGTTAACCATGTAAGAATACAGTAAAATATCTCTCTATTTACATAACTCTAAAACTAATTGTCATTCTTACTTTATTAAACTTTCATCAACCAATTCAATTTCTCTTCCTTGGTAACCTAAGAAAAGCTAGTATTGATTACACCAGATTATTTCAAGTAGTGGATAGGTGTGCTTAATGTACTGCTTTTCAAAATATACAGATTTAAAATTATCTTTAAAAAAAATTTAATTCTCCATAGCTAATTTCAATTTAAAGTTTTTGCATTGCATTTTCAACTTTTGTTTCTGCCTTTTTCACACTTAACCCATCACTTTCATGCTTGCTCAAGTAAATATAATTGAAATTTTAAGTTTTTGAGAGCAGAAACTCTAATTAAGTCTGAATAAATTAGACAAAATAATCTGGATACAATCTTTTTTGAAGACTGAGAATCACAATAGGCATAAATGAATGTATAAAGTAAAAGTAATTAATATACAATTCTGTGCTTTTTATAGTTTAATATTAAAAGCTACTGTTGTAATATTGTAGACCTGCTGCTTCAAGAGATTAGTGAATTGGCCAATAAGAAATCCCATCCAATAACTCAGCTTCTTTTTCATCAAATGATATTAAAATAATTTTTCATATGGTACCCTGAAATTCTTGTGCATCAGCAGTTGTATTATTCTCCTTAACCTACAAGCAAAGTAACAGAGAAACTGTTTTGTCAACCGACAAAGCAATACAATCCTTTTATTCTGCTAAAGTTTCTTTTTTTTACCATTGAGATTATTTGTATTGTTTTCATGCTTTTTGAAGGTCGGATGGTCAAGTCAGTTCAGAATCACTGTTAGCTTCTTGGCTGATGCTGAGTTCACAAACACCATAGCTATGAGCAATTCCACCTTGGCTGAGATTTACTCATGATTTCATCACTTCCCGCCTGAACTACATAATGCAATATACTGGACCATGATGAAGCGAATCTTTCTTGGTCAGGGAACGTATCTAACATTTAACAGTGTAGCATTGTTCTGTAAGAATACCAGATGTGTCCAGATATCCGCTTTAAAAAAATAAAAACACCACAAACCCCAGAGGGTTCCTAATTACCATATTCAAATGTTTTTTGTTTTCTGTGTTTAAACTCTGTGATCTAGTCCAAGTGCATCTAAAAGACTCCCTGATGTCCAGGATAAAGACCATGGTCAACAATTTCTGGCACAGCTAAGATCTCTGTAACAAGTTCAACTACATGTGGGATAAAACTTCCAAGGTAACTGTCCCAGGGAACAGTCACAATCCCAAATCTCACTATATTTTGCTCCAAATGCAAAGAATATATCTTTGCCAGACCAAAACACTCTAACTTCAGTAAAAGACAAATTAAAAAACAATAAAAACAAGAACAAAATATCTCATGCCAAACAAAACAAGTCATTTCACTATACACACTTCTCTTAACAGTCAGTATAAAAGATCAACCAACCTATGACAGACTACTCATTGTTTAATGTATCTGCTGGCACTTCAGTACATCACTAATTACTGTAATACAACGAATCTGTCCAGACCTAGAGTAGATGTTTAGAATCACACAATAACCAATGTTGAATGTAACCCTCTGGATGGCATCTGGCCCATCCTCCTACCCAAGGGCATTTTAGCAATCTTAAGATTTTTCTGTGATCTTCATTTCTCTAAAACTGAATTAACAGAATTTTGTCAATAGGAACTCATGAAGGAAAAGATGAGAATATCCATGCAAGGGCATGCCATGAAGCAAGACCACCAAAACCAAGCTGTCCTCCTCTACAGAATGGAATGCACAAAGCATTTACAGATCAAATTGGCTTTTCCCTGTAATCTCTAATAAGCTACCTTCTAACTGCTACTGTTTGTCCCAAATGTCAATACTAATGGCAAAAGGGAAAAAGCAAGGTTTATTCATTTATTTCATTACTCTTCCTTAACACATTTGTCCCTGGACTTGCAACCATGCAAAGCACACCAGAAAGAAATAGCGAGAAAGGCTGAAGCAGCAATTGAAGCAGCCCAAGCACTGACATACACTTTGTCTGGATTCTAACTGGCACAATCAGATGATTGGCCATTAGCCCCAAATTTTCCTTCCATTGCCTTCACAAGCCCTTAGCTTTTATCCTGCTCTTCCACTCTTGCCCTCTCTTATCTGCTTCATTCTATTCTCTTATTTCCCACAAGTTAAACCATTATCCTTCACACAGCAATCTCTGCTCCTCTTCCCTGAAAAACAAAGTAGTTCTAAAAGAAAAAGACAGTAGCTTACTATCACATTATTTGCTCCTAGATACATTATTTCTTTCACTGCATTATCAATTTTCATTGCAAACTCTTTGATAAAAGGATTACCTGTTGATCTCTGTACCATGTCTTCTGTAATGGGTATCCACTAATAGCTGTTTCCTTGGCATTAACATAACACATAACCTGCAGGCAACAATAAGTTCCACAGGATTTCAGTCTGACCCACATATCCAGAATTAGATCCTTACTTGTGATTCACTCTACTAGACATGACTCTTTTCCCCCATCAACCACAAATGTAGAGTTTATTTTTAAAAGCTTGTCAGTAACACAACTATTGTCTTATCTACCTTATTTAAATGGACATTGTCTGTAAAAACACATTACACTCATGCACCTCACAAAAAGCAAAATTTATACCTTCACTCATACACCTAAAGAAGAAAATTTAACTTAGAATGTTTAAGTGCCTTCATGGAATCTTACAACAATTCTATTGCAAAATAAAACAGTTCCTACATAAGCCAGAAGGGCACTCTACATTCTAAGATTTGAGCTCTGCTTAATAATTGACACTTTCTATTCAGTTGTTCATTGAAAACTCAAGATTTGGATACCAAAGAACTCACTTTTGAATTAAAACAGGATCCCTGGAGAATTTAATAGCATACTTCCCATAGTTTAGAGTTTTTGAACAAGCCAGCTTTTATCAGGAATAACTCAAGTTGCCAAATTCAAGAACAGAAGTGATGTGGCTACACACTGTGAAACCATTTAGTGACAGCACAAATACGGTACGCTGTAATTAGTTAGCTAACTGTTACAAAAAAAAAAAAAAATAATTGTGCAGTGTACTGCCACCCCTACATAAATTCCAAAGAAGTGCTTATGTTGTACATTATTTCTAGAGTCATCAAAATTAACTGCTTCGGTTTGCCCATTTGTACTTGTAATTAATTTATCCATAACTTTATGTAACTGATCAAAGATATCTGAAATGTATTGAAGTAAAACACTGTTATTGAAAGATCATTCTTCAAAATCTACAACAGTACCATCATTTGAAATTTCAGATTTTCAGTTACTTTGACTTGTGGAAAAACACTCTGAAGGACTATCTAAAGAATTCTTTAAAAGTAATTTTAGTTCCCATCAAGTACATGATGTTGCTTGCCTTAAGCTATTTTAGAGCCATTCTCATTTAGTGAACATTTTTTACTTCAAAGAACTGAGATTTACAAGAGGTCTCCCCCTTGGTACAACTTCACAGCTGCAAAGGTGGAGAAAAATGAGTGACTACCAAAGAGAAGAAAAATAAAATGTGTTTTCATAGAAAACTCTCAAAAAAGAAGGCTATGAATATACTTTTTGACTTTTGACTTACATTTTGTATATACTACTTGACTTAAACTTCAGTCTAGCCTTTCTCCTACCCATGAAAATCAAAATATGCACAGAGGACACATGCGTACGCCCACAAAAAAAGCAAGAAATAAACACCTTCTTTGCTGCTTCAGAAATTTACCCATGATCACAAAGCAGTTTATTACTTTACATGTAGCAGGTTTGCTCAAAACTTTAACCTTTACCAGTCAAAACTAGAAGACATAAGGGATGTTACATTATACTAGCATCTTTCATCAGTCCAAATTCTTCAAATGCAGCAAAGCAGTGTATATCAAGGAAACTTACGAGGAAAAAAGAAGTGATGGGGAGCTTCTTTGCATGATTTTTAATGTATAAAGATGAAGTTCCAAATTTATGCAAGTTATTTAGTACTTGAATTGGTTTATCTTACAAGTTTAGATGTCCTAATTTACAAGGTAAGTCAACTAGTTTATAGTACACGAATTCAGCGCATCTTATTTACTATCTTTGCCCAGTCCTTTCCATCTTTCACTTGCACAGGTGTCAAATTATGATTCAGTCTCTTAGCCGGCTTGAAGACTGCCAGTTGTTCCTCTTACAAGGACAATTTGAAGGGTTTGTTACTTCTTTGACACACTCACTCTAACTTTTAAAACTAGATTCCCCTCACAGAGCAGGAAAGAAATGTTGAGACACAGCACCTTTGTTCATCTCTCCAACCCTCTCCTCCATCAGCTCCTGATGCTAAAACTCTCCTTTTAAGCTTTACTTTGGACCACACTTCATGAGATCGTTTAGGTTGGGGCTGAGGTTTCATACCAGCCTCTTTCACTAAGGATTCCTCGTCTCTTGTACCCTGCTTTCTCAAGCATGAAAATCTTCAAAAGATACAGACAATTTCTAAAGGTGCTGACATTCTTGTGCCTTTTCTTGACCTAAAGACTTGCTGCAGATTCAGCTCTCTGCTTTTGTGATGCATCTGAAATACTCTTCAGATTCTGAAGTGAATGGCAGTGATTAAACTCAATCCACAACAGAACTACTGGATATAAGTTTAGGCACATGCACTGGACAGCTTGCAGCTATCAAAATTGACTTCAGGGATGCCTCAAGACTTACTGTGTATGTGTAGACTCTGTATGCAACAGCTATTTATCCCAGGTTCCTGGACATCAGGAAAGTGAGCAGAGCTCCGAAACAGCTGTCTGGCATACAGAATTACTGAATGAAAGACCAAATACTGCATGTAAAGAAGGATACAAAGAAAAGAAGCATTTAACAAGTAAATTCATACTTGAAATGGATTGAGAAGTATTCATCTGTGTGTTCCTCTATTGCAATTAAGCCTGGATATTAGTAGAGCTTCTATTAACACCTTTTATCAGCGCAAATTAATATTTAAAAAGTAATCTTACAGACTGAAGAATTTTGGAGGGAAGGAACACATTCCTTTATTTTTTACAGTATTAATACCAACAAGATTTGATAAGGCTTCAGGTAATATAGAAATCTACACTTAAAAAGAATTGGCCAGTCTAGAACACTTCTCCTGTGTAGTTTCATATGCTTGATCATTGCATTTGTTCACTGCAATCATTACACAAACACAAAGCAAGTCCAATCTATTTGGAAGAAACTTTCATAAAATTTCAGAATGGCGGTGCATATGAGCACCATATATACTCGTATTTCTGGAGAGATGTTGGCATGGAGTTGAAATGCAGTAAATACACAGTACAGCTTGGAAAAATGACTGCAGGACAAGCCCTATGTACACTTGCTTTTATTTAATTATTCCAATTAGGGGCAAAGAATTCAACTATTAGAAACCTCTCCTATAACAAACAATGGTAGAAAATGCAGACTTGATGCAGAAATGTAAAATAATTCACACCAATTAATTATGACCACAGTTAAAAAGCTTTGCTGTCAAAGTAAAGAAAAATTTTCCCTTTATTTTCAATCATTTCCAGCTCCAAAGACCAAACACTTTTTAAAAAGATAAAAAAATCTTAAGCCATTTCTCAACCATTCAGAGTACATGTAAAATAACATTGTTCAGAACTCTCCATTGAAAATGTAATTTGAAATGGACAGATCATCAAGAAGCCTCTTCTTTGTACAATTTTTGTAGCCTGAGATGATTTGTTTCAGAAAAAAAAGGGCAGAAATTGTTTATACTTACACATTATTCATTTGTACTGAAGAGTAACCAAGTGAAACTCTTCACCCATTTGTGGGGCATTTCTCATATGCATATATATATGGGTTTCCACATAAATAATCTGAAATAGTTTTTATAAATTCAGTCAGAGAATGGCATTATAGTGTACTAACTAAAATGTAGCCGGTTAACTACACATGATTGCCTGTATTTATTACTGTGGTTTAGCTCATAGAGGAACAGATGGTTTCCATGTGCTCCCAATCAAATATTCTCAACTGCTTATTTGATCATCTGCACTAGGTTTTTTGATTTAAATAATTAAGCTTTAGCATTCTGTACTTCTTAAATTTGACCTGCTTCTTGCGGCTCTTTTGACTTGTGGCAATTGCTGTTGGCTGATGGCCAGCAGCCTCTTCCTCTGACTTTGAGTATAGTTAATTCAGCAGTGAATTAAAAGCAGACACTCTGTATTCCTTAGGATAACATAGTGTAAATTCTGTTCTCCAAATAATCCCTATAGATGCATGCAAGCACAATTAATAATTCAACTATTAACCAAAAATGAAAGACTTGTTTAATCTCATTTAACACTGTACAGTCTTGTGACACATAAATGAGTGGCTTCAACCTACTGTTCATGTAATTCTTTAAAGAGCAAAGTCATTTAAAATGCAAATACATAATTTACACAGAGACAAATAACATTTAAAATCTACCTTCTATTTCTCTTGTCCATTTGTTTTAGAGCCAAGACTTGTCGTAAAATCATTCTATTATGCTCTGCATCCTAGGTTATTTAATTGAAGAAAAAAAATATGTACATTATTGAGTTCTTTAACTATTATTCATTGCAAAGCAGCAGCACATGGTTTTATTTTGGGTTTAGTTTGCTACTACCACTGAAGTCATAACAAGGATGTCATAACAAGATAATATAAATTCTTCTGCATAGCAAGTGCAATGAAATAAGCATGCTAGTATTGTCTGATTACTGAAAGATGGAAATGTATGTTGTTAATCACCTGAAACACAATTTGGCATATGCTCTCTTTTGGGAGAGTTTTCCTTTCAATAAAAAGGTTAAACATCAGGGTAGTCTTTAGCATAAAGCAAAGTTAACTTAAACATTATCGTCAATCTGAAAAAAAAAAATAATAAAAGAGTACAAGAAAGAGTATGTGAGAGAAAGCACAAGCACAAAAAAGAAAACGTATTAACATAAACCTTAGTGCCTTATAAATATGTATTGAAGGGTCTTCTGCAAATTAAAATACATATAACTGCACCAACACATGCTTTCCTAATAGTGGAATCTTCTATGTAATTTAGAACATTAAATTAAAAGACTATGTTTAAGTTCTTGTTTTAGTTTTCTAATTCGGTCAGTAAGGCTGAGGCCTAAAGAAATTTGTATTATGATAGATGGCTCACTGGCTATATAATATTCTAACATCTAAAACCTCTGATAGCTAAGTCAGGTCAACTGATTTCTTAGAACAGAATGAAAGCTACTAGGTTGTTTTTCTTCCCTTTTATTTTTTTTTTCTTTTTTTTTTTTCTGTGTGTGTGTGTGTGTGTGTGTTCGTGTGCAGTGAAACAAAAAAAATAGAGGTAAGGATAGGAAGGACCACTGAGTTTGTTCATTGCTCCCATCCTCGCAGAGTTACAATAGTCAATAATTTGCCTATGTGCCTGCAAAACATCTTCAGAGCCAAGCAAGGAAAGTAAAAAAATTAAGAGTTTTTAAGTGCTCCTAAATGTAAAAATGATGCCTGACTGACACACTGGAAAATGGGGGAGTGTGGCAGGGGAGGAGAGAGAAAGAAATACGGTGAAAAGCAATGGGTCCAGACAAAAGATGGATGCACTCTAACCCCACATTGTTCTGGATTTTAGGTGGTCAAAGAGCAGAAGGTTACAGTACATAAAGCAGGAATTTCTGCAATGGGAAGAGGAATAATAGTAAAAAGGGCAGTACTACCAGTGCTGCCAAAAGCAACAGCACAATCAAGGAGGAGGAGGAGGATTCCATATGCCAGAAGGATGTAGAGCCAGATTTTCAAAGATACTTCAGTACTTAACAAATGTTACTGAGCGCTTAGCTGCAAGACTTCTTAACAGTTGATTACTCTCATTGATTAAAGAGCTATATAGTAGTTAAGTCTCTAAATTCCTCAGGGACCTAATAGGATATTTTCAGTTGTGCACATTTTTATCTATTTTCCACTTAACTGCACCTAGTATCTACAAGTTTTGGCTATATTCATCTAGTCCTGACCAGATCCTCAAATTTTCCTAAATGTTGCAATATTTAGGTTTAGGAATACCTACGCAGAAGGAATCTTAACAGTTTGTAAAAATACTAAAAACCTCAGATATGCATTGTTTGAAAAATTCTTGCAGTCCAGTTTCATCTGCCCAAAGTCTCTACATTTGAGTTTATTATTTGTTTTTATTTTATGTTAATTAGAAGAACAAAATGAGAGGAATAATTACTTAAAACAGTTGGGGTAAAACACTTATGTGAGTTGGGGTAGGATGGGAAAGCAAGTATGTGCTCCAACTTATTTAGAGCAGGAGGTTGGATATATTTTCCCAAGCCCCAATTCCCAGGCTATGGAACATTGTAGGGCTGCTCTCACTCAGTTTTCCTATTTCAGTTATTTCATACTGTAAAGTAATAAACTAGTGGTTAAGCAAAAAAAACAGAAGAGACATCTTGTAGTGGTGATGTACTCTACAATGGTTAAATGGAAAGAACACCTGTCTGCAGCATGCAAAACAAGAGTGAAATCAATACTATACGTAAATGTACTTGGTTTCCACCATGCTTGACAAGTTGGCACCAGCACCAATGTAAGTATGAAGGACTTAGGAGACCTTAAGTTGTGAGAGTCTGGAGGCACATCCTTCGACTCAAGCACTGTGTCTTCTTATCTTTTGCATTCCTCCAAAGTAGGCCACCAATTTCACTCAGACATTAGGAGCTGAAAGTACCATAGACACATATCTACTTTTCTGTCTCCAGAGAGTGATAGGAGACAGGACTTCAGTCTGCTCCGAGATGCTTAGAAAGAGCATGGACCTTAAAATTTTGGCCTGAGGCCAGGCAGATCTACTAAACTGGCAAACTCTTCACTGCTTTTGAAGGTCAGGACATAAAGATCAGATAGAATATCGGTAAACACCTTAAAATAAATGGTTTCAATTCAACAAAGACCAAAAAGGCTGAAAAGCACAGGAGCGAAGTTCAAGGGAAGGTAAATTACACAAAGAACATTGAATAAAAATAGAGGATAAAGAGTACAGCTGCTTACTGGAGAAACAAATGGGGCTTGGAGGTCTTTTGCAGTTTATTTTTCAAGGTAATTAAAATACATTGGCTATATAAGAAGTTCCTACTAACTTCAAAAATATGCATATGCTCAAAGTGCTCTACAAAACCAAAGCCTAACAATATGGAGGAAATAAACACCTTGATCATTACCAGAAGGAATTTGTGTATTCAGTGTTACTTAGTTTCAGAAATACTTAATCATAATTAAAGTCACTGGATGGCTTTTTAAAAGCAGTTAGGTTTTAAGATGATTGGCAGTTTTCCTTGCTGTTGATAAGACCTAATGATACATTGCAGGATGGAAAGCTACATTAAGAAATCCAAAACCACCTTCTCTGTACTTAGCACATTAGATAATTCTAAGTTTTTCTTTCCACAGATATTTTATTGGTACTTACCACTTAAAGAAGCCTGATAGATGTCAAAGGCTCTCTAAGGATGCTTTTCAGATGATTTATTCAAAGATTTCTTCAAAAGATTTTTAGGTGTTAGTTGCTGGTTTTTCCCCCAAATCTATAGACTCAACAAACACCATCAGCAAACTTCAAGATGCCAGCCAAATTACTTCAGAATTTCATTAATTTATATCTGTCTCTAAATAAGAAACAGAATTACTACATACAGCATTTAAACTCAAATCTTGGATTATGATAAACTGCTGGTACATGAAAAAGTATCTTCACTTGTTTGGGCTACAGAAAGAACATCTACAGAGATACTTAAGAGACCAAAAGTGGAAGAGAAAAGTGGAGTCAGCCTCATGCAAAAGAATTCAGCATACAAACATTAGATTCAAAATCTGAATCACATAGTCAGAACTCACACCTCTAATAGCCACACTGCAGACTTGCAGCCAGCCCAAAGTAAGGATACAGAGCCCAGCTTCCAAACCTTATCTTTTTTGCTTCTCTTACCAGTGTTTATGCCTTGCCTCTACAAAATTGAGCATATATACTTAACTTTAAGCAATCAAGAAAAGTTCCTTACTGATGTGCTCTATGTATCTGTTTTTTATTAATTTTAAATAGAGGCCTTTGTTGCATTTAATTATTCCTATTTCATGTGACAGAGTAATCACAAACATTGTAATTAATTCTTAGTAGAAGAAAAAGTGAATATAATATTTTGTCTAGGTTTCTACTTCTTTTTTTTTTTTTTTTTTTTTTTTTCCTTCTGGTCTGCAGCATCACTGATCAGTTTCCCCTCCTTATGAAGGAAAGGAAAAAATAAAAAGTTTGCAAAGCTGACTACTGGCATTTGTTATTTCTCTTGGAAGGCTCTCATTAATTCTAATGAGAACTTTGCTTTAAGTTATACATAATTTAGTATTTTTAGTCTGTACAAATACAGAACAGCAATAGAACAAAACAGTTACTGGCTAAAAGTTTTAGCCTTACTTTCTCCTGGATTTGTAAAGTAATGCTCAATTTCTGTCTAAGTTAATTTTCCATTTGTTCATACCATGTTCAGTAAACACTGATAGGGCTAAGCACTTACAATTGAGGCTACTTTTAGTTCTCAAACCCCTGTATGTAGAAGCCAGACTTTGAACACTTTTTTCTGTAGAGAAAGTTCCTCCAGAAGTGCGTCTTTTTACACATTAAAAATACAGTAAGAAGAATAAACATGAGAGTTCTTCATGAAGGGCATTTCACGTACTCTGCCGTGGAGGGCTACAATAAGCAGGCTGAGTGGCCTGTAGTTCCCTGGGTCCTCCTTCCTGTCCTTTTTGAACAGAGAAATGATATTTGATTTCCTGCAGTCCTCAGGCACCTCTCCCAAATTCCATAATCACTCCAAGGTTATTGAGAACAGCCTCACAAAGACATCTGTCAACAGCCTCCCTCAGCACTTGTGCATGCACCCCATCAGGCCCCACAGACTTTTGTATGTCCAGTTGCCTAAGCGTTCCCTAACCTGATCCCCTTCTACCACAGGAAAGACTTCCCTGCTCCAGACATTCCCCCTGGTCTCCAGGGACTTGGATTTCTGAAGGCCAGTTTTACTAGTAAAGACTGAGATGAAGAAGGCATTCAGTACCTCAGCCTTTTCCACATCCTGTGCCACCAGGACCCCTGCTTCAATTCAGGAGCAGGCCCACATTTTCCCTAGTCTTCCTTTTGCTGCTTAGGTATTTATAGAAGCCCTTCTTGTTGCCTTTGACAACCTTCACCAGGTTTGACTTCAGGTGGACTTTGGCTTTCCTAATCCCATCTCTGCATGCTCAGACAGCTTCTCTATATTCCTCACAGGAATACCGGTCTTTGCTTCTACCGTCTGTATACTCCCTTTTCATGTTTGAGCTTTGCCAGAAACAACTTCTTCATCCATGCAGGCCTCCTGGCTAGACTTCCTTTTCATTGGGGTAGACTGCTTTTTAGCTTGGAGGATGTGATCTTGCATATCAACCAGCTTTCCTGCAACCCTCTTGCCACTAGCGCCCTATTCCTTTCTGCTATGGCCCTATCCAAGCTCCCTGGGAGCAGATTCCTGAAAAGGCCAAAGTCTGGTCTCCCAAACAGGGCTTGGGGGTTTCTTATCTTCAGCAAAGAGACGATCCTGTAAGTGTGCGATTCCCCACCACATTCTCCCCGGCCCCCCCCCCCCCCCCCGCCCTATGCTTAACATCCAAGGACTGTATGTGTAGCAATAATGCTTCAAAATAAGATCTGAACCACCTAAAATATAATTACTTTCTCATTGAAGACAGTCTTACCATAAACTTTGACAAGACCAATGTTGCACCCCTGTTCCATGGAGGTCTCTTGATACCTACACAAGTAACTGAGACTTTTCTTGGACATTAGAATGAAATCAATAACCATCGTCATACTAAGGGCTAAAATTAGCATACCAACTACATCAATCGTTGTCCTTTCAGTCAATTCTGAAGAGGCAGACTTCATGCCTACCTTTACTTGTAAATATTTGAGACATAAAAGAACTAATATGGAATCTACATGCAGGCAGTCCATTAGCTGCTACTACACACGATTGAAGTGCAATTTCTGTCTCAGAAATACAAAATATTGGTGACTAACGCAATCTGGGAGGCCATATAAGGTGAAGGAATGTAGCTGAATGAAGGAATAGTAGTTAACTTGGTAGTGTTATGTTAACAGTTGGCCTCAATGATCTTAAGGGTCTTTTCCAACATAAATGATTCTATGATGCTATGATTATACAGAACCCCTACTAGCTATATGCCTCCCTAAGCACCTTATATTGCCTACTGTTAAAGACAGGATTATCAGAACAGACTGACGTTTGCCCTCACTGTGTAAGAAAGCCTTAAGTTCAGACAATAAAAGAAAGTGACTTTAACAAGGTATGTTGACATCATTGCTAAAACCCAGCCAGAATGCTAAGATATGTCTCGCTAAGTGGATGGACTGCATCCTGCCTCTCTGCTTCCCCACCCCAAGCCCAGTCTAGTTCCTTAACACCAGGAAGAGTATTCTTCCATAGCTAGCCTTAGTTCTATTAGGCCCCACAGAGGGCAGCAGAACTATAACCCATCCTTGCAGCTCTCAAGACTAGGTACACATATACAAAGCCCATGATGCTACAGAGTACAAATGCTTTTCTTAACACTAAATAAGCTAACTAAGTCTACCTGAGCAGAACAGAGCTGAGAAGCCTAAAAAGTTTCTGTGGCTGAACAGACTCCCACACAGGATCTCAGGCATACAAACCTAGTGAAGCCTGCAGTCAGAAAACACCCCATGGCTTAACCAATGCCACCCTCTGTAATGTATAAAAAAATCTAACATATGTACAAAATCGCAGGGTACTTGATGCCACCGAGCTTAACTCATGCTATGTAGTAATAAAAATACCCCAGCTGATCTATAATATAACATCAGTTTTCTTACTGCAATTTTTTTAACGATGCTGAAAGAGGAGTCGCACGTTGTTCTTAAAATAAATGAAGTATTTTGCTTTTTCTGTAACCTCTGACAGCACAAAGTAAAATGATTCATTAAATGACTACTTTATGGTTATTTATGAGATGCTAACTAGGTGTATGATGTGCTAATTATTAAGAAAGCACACATTTGGAACATCTCCAGGTGTCTTTCCAAATCTTTTTCCCCAGGTGCAGTTGTTTTTCAATTTCTTTCTGTTTGAATGAACATTACAGCATACACAATTTCTTCACTTAGTTTCATTGTTTCATAGACTTTGACATCGGAGCAAATTCAGAGCACCTGATCACCAGCCATTCTACTTCATCTGGACACCTTCATTACCGAATCCACAAAATTATTTAAGGAAAAACCCCTGTATTTTTGAAATTAAAACAGACAAGATACAAAACTAAGAGGGTGCTAATATCTGAAACCTCTGCAAGGGCAGTGAAGCAAATACTTTAAAGGCTTCCAGGAGCAAACGGTTAAAAAAACCTCCTGAAATTCATCCCAGTCTAACTTCGGAAAACATACCTTTCCAATCATAGAAGTCAGGATAAGCTATGCAAGCACATAGGAAAATAACTCTCAGAACACTGACCCACTCCGTGCTAGCTGCTGTTTCCTGGGCTGACCAAACTGCCAGGCTCTAAAGGAACCTACACGGCGATACAGGGTGTGTGAATTCTTGGAGCAGGAAAAGACTGAGCTGTGTTGAATTTCAGAGGCATAGCAGGCACTATGGCAAGCAAGAGGAGCCCAAAGGAGTGAATCTGATGCTGAAGTTAAATGACTTGGCAAGTCTTACTACACTGGAACACACAATTTGAGGGGATCAATACACACACACACCATTTCACGGACTATTTAATAATCTGATCGTATGACTGTATCAAGGCTAAATGAAAATATATTTTAAAAGGATTCATTTACGTAGACATTACTGTCACTGATTACACTGATGTGGACATGCCTGAAAAGATGTTTAAGTAGCAGTAAAATTCAGAATTAATCAATTTTGACACATGTTCAAGTGCAAAATACATGGATCCATAGCACAGTACTGGGAAAACAAATAGAAGAGAAAGTACCACCAGGCAGTGATATTATTTAACCCAGTATACCACCTTTGCTATCTTACCCCTAGCATTTTCCATAGTATTTTATTAAGATTATTTTCATAATAATTGGATGTTTACACACAGCACCATCACATCTTTCTGTCAAACAAGCACTAACTAAAAACTGAGTTCCATGTTGCAGCAAACTGAAGGATGGAAAAGGAAGATATTTTTCTGACAACAAATCTGAAATTAAGACAATAGTAAATAACAGCAGGTAGCATTTTGTGCCAAGCCATGGTATTATGGATAAGGCACAAAGCATTCTGTGCACACCAAATAATTGCTTTAAGTTGAATATTAACAATTCCTAATATAAAAGATATTTTAAAATTTGAGATTGTAAATAAAAAGTTCATTCACCTTGCAGTAATGGAAAAAAGAAAAGTTTTTACTTATTTTTTTGCTAAGTCTAAATCCCTGATCTTGCCACAGAACAGTCTTTTTCATTTATTTTTCACACCTAAAGGATGCCTGCATAATTCTGGGAGGTTACGAGTTTTTAGAGCTTTGCTTACAGCCTGCATTTTTGTTGTTTTATTAACTAATTTAAGTTCTGCTCCACATTCTAAGGAAATTATTTGCGTGCAATGAAGTACCTAGACTGTGTTACAAGTGGCATATAGTGAGAGAAAAAAAATAATTTCATTGTACTTACCCTTTAAATTAAGCATAGGTTGGGATAAAAATAGTTACAGTTCGGACTGAAGGTAGAAGTTTTGTGAAAACTTGATCTTGTGAATTTTAGAAGTAAAAAATATTTCTGAAGCATTTTACAAAACTTAGAACACATTTTCCCTCTCCTAAGCAGAATACATTTTTTGCTTGGTTTACAAAAAACAGTAAAGCAATGTTGAAGGCAACAAAGAAGAAATATTCTTAAATCCAGAATATAAAAGAACATCAGCTTGTTGCTGATACAGATAAGTGTAGCCTCAGTTTACAGGTTTATTCAAACGGACATTATTTCCCCCTCTCTCTCCTGTCCTACCCTGAAAGTGTTAATGCAGATCTCAGTGACAACAGCTGCTTGATAAACACATACTTAATCTAGAATTAACTATGCAGTCTGGAAAACAAAACCAGGATAGACTTATCAGAAGACCTGTGAGAAAGTTCTGGATATTTTTTCCTAGAAAATCAGTATGTTTTGATTTATTTTCATCCATACTTTGTTAAACATAAATAATTTTCATGAAAGATCCATTTTTTTTCACTTCAGGTCATCCATTCAAAATTCAAGATCAAGCTCAACATGAAACTAGCTTTGAGGCTTTGTAATCTCATTATTATTTTGAAAATTACAAAGAAAGTAGCAAATGAATCTCTAGTATAGACTTAGGATGCTGTCCTGGCCCAGAACTGCAAAGTGTCCCTTTACCTTCATACCTGATCCTGCAAGTAATGATTCATGAAAGTAATTTAATACTAATGAGAAAAGCCCTAAGGTTTCAATAAGTAAGAATAAGGATCAGACCCCTTGTTTAAATGCTCAGAGAGTATCAAAGAACAATTAGCAGTCAAGATGAATAACAGAGTAAGTAAAAAATAAAAATCAATATGCTAAACTCCTTTCTTTGGAGAGTCTGAGTCCCTGCGATGAAGACCTTAGGTTGGGTTGGACTTGTTCCGCCTTTCACTAGAAATGCTTCTGCTCTGTTTATTCCCATCAGACACAACACATAGAGCTCCAAATCAATCACCCAGAACCCGCTCCACATGCACAGCATTGCCAACTGCAAAGTCTCAGATCACAGGCATTTTCTCAACATCATACAGAACCCATGGTGGGAGTCCTTTGTTCAGCACATTGCAACACACAAACAAAGAGATTCATTAATACAGGAAACACTGAAGTACTGTAGGACTGTTTCTGTAAGTTTGCTCACCACTCAGGAGGGAAAGCAGGCAGAGTCTTTCAATATCCCTTGCTTGCCGAGGCCCCCCACTGATCTTGCCAACTTTCAACCCATCTAATCTTTCCATAAATGTTGTAGGAAACTCCTCATCTAACTTCACAGAATGCAACAACCACTGAAATTACATGATCAAGATAAGAGGACTGAGCCTAGCCAAATACCTGACTACTCAGAGCTCAGTCTTCATTGATGCTTCCAGCTCACATAAAGAAACTCAGAGGTTTCTCTCCATAATAATTTTATCTAGAATTAGACACGTGAACCACAGTAGTCCTTCTTCAAGCAGAACATAGACAAGAAAGTCTTGCTAGATTATTTTTTTTAACCAAATAACAATGGCTACAGCACTTGGTTTGCTGATAAAAATCCCAAGTTCCAGTCTCTCCAAAGGCTGACAGTTGCATTACAAAATCCATCGCAACTTCCATGACTAGTACTACACAGACTTGAAAAGGATTCTTTTAAATCTTGTAAAAGCAGTGAAGTTACAATGATGTAGGCATTTTGCTGGGGAAAGTAATAAAAAAAATGTTAACAAAACAATGCACAGTTTTTAAAAAAATCTAAGTATTTTATAGCCAATGCAATTTTAAGTATTTCAACAAAGAAATTGATTTGGGTCTGTTGGTTTTGGTTTCTTCTTTTTTCTTTTTTTTTTTTTTTTTTTAATAAAAATGTTTGTTTTGTTGTTTCAGGTTTTTTTAGTGCTGTTGGAAAAATAACAAATTTCAGGTGAAATAAAAATTTCTAATGAGTATTAAATGTTTGCTGAAAGGTAAGTCATTAGCAAGGATTTAAACGCTTGCTTAATATAAAATATAGCTATGTTTTAAATGAGGATACTACATTACTCATGTGAAATCATTCTGGATTGAGACTGTAGTGAATTCCTAAACAAAGTAACAAGATTAGAAAAAAGAGCTTTACAACTGTAAAAAAAGTATCTGAATTTTACAAAATAAGTTGGGAATTGAGTTACTTAAGCTAAAGCAAGAGCTCTAAAACACTTAATTATTTTAGCAAGGTAGCATTCAAATGTGGCCAAGGTGGGCAAGAATACCCATCTACGATCAACCAGAATCCAGATATTCTATCATTTCAGTACAATACAACAGAAAAGGCTTATAGATAACATTAAATCTTATTGCAATTTTCCTCATTCTAGTGGTAATTTTCATTAATATGAAAAATAAAAAGGCACATTACTATGACAGTGACATGATGTGAGCAATTTTACTGAAGTAGAAAGCTAAGAATGATAATATGCAATAATTATTTTATTGATGCACAGGAAATGAATTATTCATAGTCACAAAGTATCTGTGGATAATTCTAATTACCTGCTTTTAAAGTATATGAGATCCACAGAAAATACATTAACTTTGATTGAACACCTGCTATCCTGTGGAAGATAACAAGCACCAGATTCCAAACTTTTCTGACATTGAAGTCAATGGCATTAGGTCTTCCAAGTGTGTATGACTAAAAGATCATGGAGAATTTTTCTCTATTCTGTGTTTCAGTGACCCGTGATAACTGTTGATATAACCAGGAAAACAGTAATAGCTTAAATTCATATTGTGATTCATATTTTTAGTTCATGGTTTGTTTTGTATCTTTTTTTTTAGCTAATACAAAGTTATTAATGAAACCAAAGTTTGTATCTATGAAGAATGTCCTCTGTGATAAACTCACTGACTAAATTTTCTAATCTACATAATTCTTAATGCTAGCATGTAGTGATATATATTGTGACTCTAAATTAACTTGCTAATTATTTGATGCATCTGGTCTCTGGTAGTGGTTTGTGGCTAGGCAAACTTAAAAACTTTGAATTCATGAAGTCCAAATTCTGTCACTTGACTCTGAGTATTACCTTTTGACTAACAAAAATCCAGTGTTTTTACTATCAGTTACTCAACTAGAAGCTAAGTGCAACAGGGAAGAGAGTAAACTTGAGTATAAAGTTGAGTAAGATAAAGCACTTAATGGTAAGGCGGCATTCTTCACATCATTTGCCATAAAGTCCTTTTCAAAAGTGTTCTGCACAATCAATCCTGTTGTTACTTATCTCGCTTTTAAAACTGACAGAAAGCTCACAGACTATTTCACTATCCTTTACAAAAAAATGGAATCTAGAGCATCAGGTGCAGGACAACAAATTTTAACTGAATCACTACTTCTTCAAAGCAGCGGCAGTATTTCTTTAACAAAAAGACCCCTTCTGTCCTGTTTTGCAGGACAAAATATGGACTGTGCAACGTATTTCTGAAAAATGCCTAAGAATGCTTTATTAGTTATCTGGACATAGACTGATCTGACTTAAGGAGTAGGTAATTACCTGTTGCCTTGGAGTTAATCAAGTTAATTACGAAAGCATGAAACATATCTCTATATGATACTTAAATTTTTAAACATTCCTTCTCTATGCATTCTGCTGAACTACAACACATATTCCAGAAGACATCATATAATTTCCCCCCCACCATCCCCCTATATACCCATTTATTTCCTGGGCATTCTATACATTTCACTACAGGACTCCACACTAAATAAAGTATCTATTCATAAGTTTTCATAAAGGACAAAATACACTGGGCATGTGTTAAGTTAAACTATGCAATACTTACTGTTCATAGAGTGTGTTTGGTCTCTCCTAACCCAAATAATCCACGTTTTAAAAGCAATCATTCCACTGTTAGCTTTATTTTGTCTGACAAAATGTTGACTTTGCTTGTGAAACTACTTATAAATGTGTTTGCTAGGGCAGATGTAATAGCTCAAAATAAAGGCAATGTCAAGAGAAACTTAAGTGTTGGAACTGAAGGCCAGCTGATTTTTCCTGTGTACATTTGTTAGGCTCAATAATTATTTATCCTTTTTCATTTACTTAAATGTTTAATCAAGCAGGTGTAACAGAATTATGAAACGAGTAAATAAATCACAATCATTTAGCTACAGACTTAAAATCAGAACAGCAGGTTTTGTTGGTTTGAATTCTTTCAAATCAATCTGGTGTTTCTAACTGCCAATATAATTCTTAAAAAAATTGTGTAGGGCTTTTGCTACTTAGCAGTAGTTCAAATATCTTTTAGCTATGATCATGCAAGGTACACAAAAGCAGCTTAAGAGGTAGAAAGATGGTTCCACTTTCATACCTAGTTGTGCTTTCCAGCTGCCACATAAAGGTGTGCTTTAGCGTGAAGTGTGATGGAAGGGATTTTTGTACAGTAATTATTTATCTATAGGAAACAGAGTAAGAAAATTACATGTCTTTAAGACCATCAAACAGCCATCCAGATATGATTTTATCACTGCCTATCACACTGTTGGATTTCAGCTGATGTCCCATAGTTAAAAGATCACGCATTATCAACCTATGAACGTGCCATCTCCTACTACTTTCTGACAACACGGGTTTTTTAAGAGGTTATTGATAAAAAAAAAACCACTACGGAAAAGTTACTTCATGTTTTAGTAAATGTAAAGGTTAAAAGGGATTCCCAATTTTACCCAATGCTGACAGTTAGATACTCCCCTTCTCCATAACAACACCTGTACCAAAAAGCACGTGCTGCTCTTCATGGAATTCGTAAAATATCAAACATATTTGTGCTGAGAGGGGGACAGACAGTAGAGAAAAAGTGACATTAAAAAATGTTAACAAACCCTCCTGACAGTAAATAATGATGAAGCATTAAAGCATATAAGAATTAGAACTCTTTACTGGATCTGTGCAAGCCGTAAGTTCTGTTACTACAGAGGCTGCTGCAAGACGGGGAGTCAATTTGTTCGTTCAGCATGCTAGTGTTTAGAGGTTGAAAAAACAAGCAGCAATGTGTTTATTACTGGTAACTGACAACACATCTGGAGAAGACCATTGATTGTTTTGATGAACTAAAAGATGAAGAGAAAGCATACCTTTGCACACCAGAGCTGAAAGGTCCTAACAGTTAACTCAGCTGCTTCAGATAATGTTCTGCATTTTGGAATATAAGAGGATTCACTAACTCACACAGGTGAAATTCCTAGCAAAGACATGCAAAAACAAACTTACACATACAAAGAGCAAAGTATTTAAAGAGAGAAAGAGATAAAGTGCACTGCTAAAAGAATGACAACTTTCTTTTGATCATAATCTAAAATGTATACCTAACAAAGTGAGTTGGATACAGGGAACTGCAGGCTGTACTAATAAAACGGGTTGTGATTATTGCTTTACTTTATATAAACAAAAGGAAATTAAATTACACAAAGTATAGAGCTTAGATATGACAATTAATATCTATCAGTTATTTGCTTAAGATAACCCACACCTTGGTGTAACTCACTGAAAATTATATTTTAATAGCATAAAATGTGAGGGAAATATACTATAGCCACCCACTCCAAAACTTTTTTTTTTAGTTGGCTGTTGGGTCTAAATTATATTTCTAAATCCACTTCCATAAAATTCTCATGGTTTGGTTAATCTAAAAATATAAATATTTATTCATTTATGAGCTTCAGAATCAAACGAGTTTCCCAATGTAATATATGAACATTACAGAGGAAGCAGCACGTCTAGAAATGACTGATCAAAGCAACAGTAATAGAGCACAGCCTGCCCTTGAATTCACATTCAAATGCTTTGCTTGCCTTTAAAAAGGATACACATGTAAGATGTAAGGTACAGTGAATATAGTTTTTGCAGTTTCCGTCTAACTCATCCACATTTTGATTTGCACAAATCTGCTTATTTATTATTTAAAATGGTGACTTATTTTCAAAGCTTTTACAGCTAAAATGAGAACAGAAATGTTATAATCAGCAGAAACTAAGGTATAGCTTTGCTGGGAAATTAAGACCTATATCACTTTCTGTCTGTGAATGAAAAATAAAGTCACAGCTAAGCTGTACTTGTTCAGAAAATATGCAGCAATTTCATATGGCAAAGTTCAAAGGAAGCAGTTATGTACTTGTGAAATGGCAAAGATATCCTTAGGTAAATGTAAATTTATGGATTTCTTTACAAAAATGAACGTTCTATATGAATGGACCTCCTAGTCGGAGGAATAATGAATAGATATTATTATAAGACATGCTAACTATTAGCAGATTGACCATCCAAGGTTTAATTTTTAGTATTACACCAGCACATCCTCTAACAACAGTGAAGCAGTTTGGCCTTTCCTGGAACATTCTAAAAATGACAAGATAATCTCTTAGGGGAAAAAAATTATCTGTTGGAATTGCAAAACAATTCCACCTCAGCTTAAATCCTGGAAAAACACAAATTAAACCAGAAATACAACATTTACTGTTCAACAAAGCTGAATTAAGAGCTATACTGTGAATGTGTTCCTTTAAAAAATATTTTAGGCTTTAAATAAGAGTTCAAAGATAGTAAAAGTGAATAATGCCAACAGACACTCTTCTGACCATAGGCTGATATGAAACTTGCCATCATGTGATCACCACACAGACACACACACACACAAGAAAAAAAAGGCTAGAGTGAACTATTGTACTGCCATTTTTGAAGACTCCAGTGTTTAATATGAGCTTTTTCATACCATGACACAAATATTGCTTTATTGTTAGCTAACCAATATTGTCTTTTGGCTTATACTGGACAGAACTTCCCATATTATTGGAGGAGAAATTTAATTCTCCTACAAAAATGCAGTTATTGTAATTTTAAAAAAAAAGCATTCTGGCCATTAAGACAAAATGAAAAATCTGATCTTCAGAAGATAAATGTATGCATCTAACACATTATTTATTTTTTACCAAATTCACTCTTACTACTTATTTGAACAAGACTGAGTATTATATATGACCTTGTGCCTTTCAATGCAGTGTGTTCAATTAATATGAACTGGTAAAAGTAATTCTTTGCACGAAATACATGTAAACTCCATACATATCTCTTAGTAGCCTAGTGTTCTTGAACATGCAACACAATTTTTTAATTTACGTAAGTATCAAACAGGAAAGTTTTGATCAACAAATCATCTTGGTGCAAACGACATATAAAACCATCTTTATACATGATAGATTCACTTCAGAGGGTATTAATAAAGAGTCATGGTAGGATTCGGACTAATTTCTTTTTTAAAAAAGGTCATTTTTAGGCTAGAGAAAATTAGCTGCACATTGTTTTCTGAAGGTTTATGTCTCTGTTAAAGGTAGCAAAGAGAGAAGCTGATAAAGGAAACAGCAAGGAAGCATCTAATATAGTCTGAACAACCACTGAGAAGGAGCAAAGTCTATAGAGACCTTTTAAGTTAGTTAATCAAAATAGAATTTGAACTACGGGCAAGAACTGCTGCTTTCAGGGAACCAGAATTTTATGTATGTCCTAGAAACAAATAGTGCAACAAAGTGAGAAAACCCTATGCCTCAAAGGAGAAGTAAGATGCAGAACCCTGAATTTGGCATTCTACCCCAGTGACCAAATGTGACAAAGCATTTTGCATGTAACTAGACCAAAAAAATCCAGAACCATAGCATCTTTTATAATTAGACGCCTTAATAATTACCTTAACTACTCATATTAAAATCTTCTACTAAAAAAAGGTATCTTATCACCCACTACTGACTGAAACTGTGAGCCAATAGCTTCTACAGAATGTGTCTGATTAATTGACTGACATCAGATATGCTTTTCTAGGTAAGATTAATGCTCCTTTCACAATGTCTCACCTCTAGGTAAATAAAACTAGCCAGTGAATCAACATACCAGCTAGACTGGAAAAACCTGTCTACAAAAGAAATTACTACCTTTTTGATGAACGCTAGATTTAGAAAAGATTTTCAAATTCACAGATTTATATATAACAACAGGAAAAACCCCAATATTTTTAATGTGTTTTCCTTATTATGTTAAAGCATGTGAATTACATACGTGGTAACACTTCCCTTTCCCCACATGCTCTTCTTTTATGTATACTCTCCAAGGTACAAGTTGAAATAAAAATCTTACTTAAATAATGCAATCCTTAACATACTCCAGCTTTTATTTATGTTACATATATTTTACATACACACGTATCTGTATTATACACATATATATATAAAAAGATCTGAAAGGGCAAGAGAAGTGTATTTTTAAAAATTGGAACTATATTTCATTTTGAAGAATGCACGGTTACCTTAATTTTGAGAATTAACTTAGGAAAATCCAATTTATATAAGCAGCTTTAGAATCCTTTTATGCAATTGCCTCCCCTGAAGGTTTTTTTGATGTCTGTCTCTTTTGCTAGAAGCGTTACCAATTACTGTTTTCTGAAAATATTTGAAAGGGGTAATATTATCAAACGCATAGGAGGTAAAAACATATTATTTTAAATGAAATTAAATTTATTTACACAAAATGAAGAGATAGTCTAAACCCCTTCTTCAAGATCAGCATCAGGGCAACTTTTGAATGAAGAAGTACTCCATGGCTGTAGTTGCTGCTTTTCAAAAGATGGGTTTCTATGAAACCAGAAATAGACAATCTAACTCTAAATACCTGTACACTTTTCCTTCGTAATACATGCCTGAGGTTGAGCTTACAGTTTCAGATATTATTTTTTATATATATATTAAATCATTCCAGAGACTACCACCTCTTACACAGGGACTAGAGAAAACAAACATGTTCAATCAGAAATTTGCAAGAATTTATCTGAGGAAGTGGTGTAACTGATACGTGCTGTCATCAGCTCTCCAGTATCAGTGCAACACTTTTCATATCAGCACCTCTCCCATTTGGCTCCCACACTACACATACATAAACAGCATGGATAAAGCTCATACAGTAGACATCTGAAAATTCATATATATTAGTTAGGCTATCCGCTCCACACAAAACACTCCAGCAACATGTGAGGATAACTGGGACAGCTTGCTGTCCAAAATAAGCTTTAAGTCATGCACGGGTAGATCATAATGGTGAAAAGAAGAGTAGTAGTAGGGAGGAAATACCATTTCTCCCTATGCAGTTTATGTCATTGTGACCCAAATCACTGGTGTCAGGGGTATATAAGACTTTCAAAAGTTATTGCCTCTCAGTTCCTATGACTTTTCAAGCCAGTTTCCAGACAAATACTAATAATACCAATTAACTTCATGCTCATAGCCCTACTCTTGGTTTCACAAGTCCTCTCTATTTTTGGTATGGGTTCCTACAAAGAAGGTAGTAATAAGCTCTCTTCCCCTTTCAGAGCCCCAGTTATCAAGTAAAAAGACCCCATATTTTCCACAATATGTATATTTGTATTTTAAAATAACCAAAACTACTTATATGTATTCCTATTTGCCATATAAAGCTAGGGTCACTCTGAAAGAAGAATTTATAGGCTTTGCAAGCAATACCACTAGAAAATGTCATATCATAATCATGACAGATTATTTTGTTTAACAGATGATACTGCCAATTATTACTAGTCCAGTAGTTCTATATCTAGCAATACTTCATGTCTTTCAGTATCAATTATAACAGAAATTGAAAAAGCATGGAGCATTTCTTTATTCTCTGTGTACAGCTCACGAATCTATATATTGAGGTTATATTTTGTATTCAGATAGTTTGAATATTTTTTATAGTATTTGTGACACCATTACAAAATCAATATTTCCATTAAGAAAATAAAGAAATGAATGGTCATATGCATATAGCTTTGTTATATATTTTCCTAGATAACAGCTTTTCATTAAAGAAAATCATTAATATCAATCTTAAAAATCAGTAGACAGCTTATCAATTTTCTCACTGAATTTCATTCAATTTTAGTAATTCTCAACTGAATCTCAATTAAACCCACTTTCTTCCCATTAATTTAATTACTTCTGATCTCTATCAAAAGCCTTTGTTAATTTCAATTACTTTCAATAAATCTTCAATGAAATCCTTTTACCTCTAATTATTTTCCATAAATTTGCTTCCTTTTATCTCATTTGATAGCTTTAAAACCAATGCTACAGATACAATATCTGACAGATTTTTCACTTGAAACATCATATATTTAAACTCATAGAAAAAGTAATACGAAGTATATATATTCTGGTAGAAATTAATGAAATAGAAGGTTTATATAAATCTGACAATTTTCCAATTGCCTATGGAATTTAATTGTGGATACTCTGATAAAATAGTGAAAACTCTCTACCTTTTCCATCTATTTATAGACACATAGGCATCAATGCTTTTTCAGAGAGGCACTGTGATGTACTGTCTTTCCCAGGCTATCCTCTTCTGATACAAAAGCTTTTTAAAGATGCAAGTTGACCAATTACGGTCTGCTTTCTCTTAACGCCAGAACTTGCACAAATCTTTAGCTGCTCAACCTAAAACCATCATCGTACACCCATAAGACAACAGTTTGCTATCTAGCTAAGCACCCACTTCACAAAGGTGAAGCATATGCCACAGTGGAGGCATTTCCTTCCCACTAGATCAGCCAGGTTGTAATTCAAATGAGAACATCAATATTCCCATCTCCTGCAGTTTATATTCCCTGGTTTCACCAGGCAGTGAATCTTACCACTGAATCTTACAGAATGCCATGAAAACAACCCTACTGTGTCAGAAAAGATACTGTTTCTTACTAAATGTTGCAGAAAGTCCTTATGAAGGTGGTTTATCCCTTTTGAATCATTGAGGAAAATACATACATACATTTCTAGAAACCAGAGTAAGTCAATATCCATAAAAGTATTTTTCTTTAAGGAAATACACTTTGAGTACCTATTTTCCTGTGTCTGTGTCAGTGCCCCTCCCCATCTAAGTATTTCTTTTAAATGTCTGAAAAAGCCTTTCAGACTTTTTATAGAAATGTATCAAATGCTGATAAAAAGTTACATTCCTATTACAGAGTAATAACAGAAAAATAAATACACTGAACTTCTAGAAAAAGGTCTTCATTTTCAAAGAAAATGTGTATGTTTTAAGGCCATTCCTGTAATAATCCTCCTGATTTCCCCTCATTAAAGAGCATTCAGTAAGCACTCTCAGTGCTTACAGTTGCTGATAATTAGACCGTGAGGGATTCTTTCCACAGTGGTTTGGATCAGGACCTGAGTGCCCTAAGGCCAAACTCCATCTTGTTGAATGGAAGAAAGTAAAACAAAGCTTGTCTGGTTTTGTTTCTCTAAACAATTTTTAAGACTTCTTTTGTTCAACATGAGATTTGGTTTTGGTTTCTTTCAAGCTTGCAGGGGTTTAATATAGAATGATGACCTGACTCAAAGCATACTGAACCAGAAAAAAATAGGAAAAAAAAAAAAAAAGAAAAAGAAAAAGAAAAAGAAACGTAATCCATAGAGTACTTTACTTTCTTCGCTCTACAGATTTTCCTCAGTTAAACTAAAAAGGAAAAAAAAACCCCAACAGAAAACCAAACCAACGACAAAAAGAGACAGAAAACATCTCAGACTTAGAGAATATTTTTATATAGTATTCAGCTTGGTTCTCCACTATAAGCTTAAATAGGACTTTC
The DNA here is from genome assembly GCF_929443795.1 of Astur gentilis. Classification (NCBI taxonomy): domain Eukaryota; kingdom Metazoa; phylum Chordata; class Aves; order Accipitriformes; family Accipitridae; genus Astur; species Astur gentilis. The sequence continues at coordinate 36,308,424 of NC_064886.1, read as the reverse complement.
CCCAGGCAGTTATTTGCAGTTTAGTTTATGAAACTCTTATAAACTGGCTAGAAGTTTATTAAAAAAAATTAAAAAATCATATTTCTGAAACCTAACTTGAAAATAACTTTTTGCGGGTTACCCACCTCTGCTGCATGATGAACTTCTGAAGTAGGCACAAGTAAATTTTCATCTTCAGTAACCTATAGCCGATAAATTGTAATTTCACAAACATACTTTTATATTTTAAACTTCTACTGAGAAATAGAGAAGTGATATATAAACTACAGTTTTGGAAATCCCACATAATAATCACTAATCTGCAGAAGAGACTTGAATACTGAGGTATAGTTACAAAATATAAAAATCAAGTGATAATGGCTTAAATGCACTACAATTTAAGATCTAAAATTCCCTTAAAAGCCCACCTGAAGTTGTCAACACATGCCAGATAATAAATAAATGAATAAATAAATAAATAAATAAATAATTTACCACCTTCACTACCAGATACAGTCTTGAAATCGAGTTCAGGTTTAAATGAGATGCAACTTCAGAATGGAACATTTTTTATAAAATTAGCATCTCTCACAAGCTATTTGGCACAGAAATCACATATGCCAAGGATAATAAAAAAGTACAAAGAATCCATCCTGTACATACTGACATACGAAACAGCCATTATGGTTGATCTCTCCTGAGCACTACTGTCTTTAGGCCAATGCTTTTCAGCAGCTCATGATGAAAAGATTTTTTTTAAAAAAGCCTATTGCTTTACAAGGAACTTTATTAGAAATTATCTGTTTGGCTTTAAAAGTTAAAATGCAGTTTTACACTTCCACTGTCTGTAACAGCCATACAGTGTTTTCTTCATCTACAAGGCTCTGAGCTTAATAGAGGACTTCAAATTGTAGCCTCTCTTCTTTGTCTCCCTTTTCCTCATTGTCCTGGTTTCAGCTGGGATAGAGTTAACTGTCTTCCTAGTAGCTGGTACAGTGCTATGTTTTGAGTTCAGTATGTGAAGAATGTTGATAACACTGATGTTTTCAGTTGTTGCTCAGTAGTGTTTAGACTATAGTCAAGGATTTTTCAGCTTCTCATGCCCTGACCCAAACTGGCCAACAGTGTATTCCATACCATGGGACGTCACATCTAGTTTAGGAACTGGGAAGTGGGGGCAGGGAATCGCTTCTTGGGGACTAGCTGGGTGTCGGTCGGGGGGGTGGTGAGCAATTGCTCTGCGCATCATTTGCACATTCCAATCCTTTTATTACTACTGTTGTCAGTTTATTAGTGTTATCATTATCATTAATAGTTTCTTCTTTTCTGTTCTATTAAACTCTTCTTATCTCAACCCTGGAGTTTTACTTCCCCCCCCCCCCCCCCCCCCGATTTCCTCCCCCATCCCACTGGTGTGGGGGAGTGAGTGAGCAGCTGCCTGGTGCTTAGTTGCTGGCTGGGGTTAAACCACGACACTCATTGTCCAAACCTCATAATGATAACACCGCAATTACTTGTTCTATCCCCGCTGCAATGTACTTCAGATTTTTGTCAGCATTTCCACTTAAATGTTGTATTATTCTTTCATGCCCTACTTTGAGGTTTCTAAGTAGTTTGAAATTGTCTTCCCAATAGAAATACCTTTGCGTAAATATGTCTATGATGAAGAAGATAATGTTGTAGGCAACTAGCAGAGAACATATAATTAAAACAAACTTTTTAGGGCTCATGCATGTTACTTCTAAACTGAATATCTTAGCACCTTTGTATCCTCTTCATCTATTAAAACATAACTTTATTCTGTGACCATCATAGTATTTACCTCTTTTACAGTCTGTGTGTGTATGTATTTTGAATTTCATATATGGGTTTTTAAACTGCTTTCATTTTTCAAATATTGTTAGCTCTAAAATAAATACTAAACAAAACACAGCAGAATTTTAGCAGATATGTTGAGGATAGGGTCTACTTAAGGAATATTGTTTTTCTGCTAATCATGTATCATTCTACCTTCTCAACAGTGTAAGTAACTCTGGTCTCTTCAGAATACTTGTCAAGGCATACAAAAAGCTGTAGATTTACACATGCCTGGAATTGTCAGGGCAGTGGGTAGAAACACAAGCATGATAGCCCCAGAAGTCATCTTTGTGCCTGATAACTGAACAGTTCAAATATTTTCCATTACCAGAAAAAATGAATTTATATTGATCTTCACCCTCTCTAGAGCATCCTTTGGAAAAATGATATATATGTATAGATGAGGCACTGTTCACTTCAGTACCATAACGATTGGTTTCAAGTGAAAAATGAGGACAGCAACTCATTATACAGTACACATGGGGCAATGTCTTTGTTTCCTTTTCATTTCTTTTTTTTTGCTGGAGAAAATGTTCTTATTTAAAACTTCATCACCAAAAACGCCTGTATCTAAATTATAGCATAAGGAGGCTTCACTCCGTTCAGACGCACTTTCCTTTAAAAAAAAACAGGGAGAGAGAAGAGGAGGAGAGAGAGACAGTGCACTTACAGTACTACTGCTATTGTACATGGCATAAATGACTAGCCATGTTTATGGAACATAATGTATTACAATTTCTTATTTCTCTATAATCATTGTTATCATGTGCTTCATAAACATTGATGAAAGAAACTAAATTATCACAATAAGGTAATCAGATAGGCTTTTGCAGTTAAAAACAACTAAAAGAAAAAAAAACCACCAAACACATAAAAACCAAACCAACTCCCCCCCCCCAACACAAGTTGAGAGAAAAAAAGCCCAGTATTTTCTGTCAAGCTCTTCCTTACTCGTACTCCAAGTTAAGTGTAGAAATTATGAAATGCCCACTAAAATTCCCAGAGCAGCTTTGGGTTCAGCAGTAATACAACCCAGAGAACACACCTGTAAGCACTGGGATTTCTCCTGTGCTCTCTCAGTGTATGTCTGCATTGAAAACCACAGCAGATGCAGAAGTACTTGAAAGAGTTCTAGCAACTAGCTCAGGTACTGGCAGTCTAGACAGTTGCTTAAGTTTACGTAATTACTAATTTAACATGCTTTAGACCTTTGTGTTACCATCCCTAAACTAGTAATATGACTACACAAAGTTGAAACTAGCATATCTGTTCCAAGCATTCTTTTGCAGATTAGAAATATCCATTATTGCCTTGAAAATAGCTTTACTACTGATGGAAATGATTTTTACATTATATCGCCTGTTAATTTCTACATAAAAAACCATCAGATTCTCAAATATTCCCATTCAGCTCCAAAAAAAATAATACTGAAATAATGGGGGAAAGACTTAAAAAGCAAAACAAAAGCAAAAAAACAGTTGCCAGCTACTGTTCTAGGTATGAAAAAATAGCACACAAACCAGTTTTGAAAAGTTTTCAGCTAGTGAAGTTTGCACTCAGAAACCAATTGCAGACATTCATGTACCTATAAAAGCCATTCTGCGAAAGGAAGGGGTCCTTATTTTAGAACATGACTGTTACTAAACGAACAAGAAATTCCAAAACAGACTGGTGAACTCTTAGGTATCCAGTTACTTATAAAGGAGAATCTCAATACAGGTCACATGGGAAAGATACTCATTTGCCAGTAAATGCCAGTCTCACAGGTCTTCATTTGAAAGGTCTTAGTTCTTTGATCTTGCACAACAGAACTGAAGTATTAGCAGCATTTTTTCCAGGGATATTTACAGTGGCACAAAAGTACTCAGTGAAGAGTCGGTATGTGGCATAACTCGTTAGTTGATGTGGGACTTTAAAGAAACCAAGATCCTGAAATAAACCAGGATTTCTAAGTTAGCCATCTCTGTCTAGCCATCAAACACTCCATCAGGCTGATATAGCTATGTTAACATTCCCCAATATCAGATCTCTTTGTGCATCAAGGAGAGCAAAGCAGCCAGGCAAACGCTGATTGCAACCTCCAAAAAACAAACAAGTGAGGGAGAGGGGCAAAAGCACTCATATCAGTTTCTTTATGTATGCTGTTTGAGAGTTAATACTGAAATGTGGGATATTCTCTCCATAGCAGAAAATTCAGAGACAGAGGACAATTTCTTCATCTCAATTAAATGTGGAAGGTCTTACCACCTGAAAGTTTAAAGCCCAGTAATTAATGATCTTTATGAGAGGAAGAAAACTTGTGGAGAAATTCAAGAGAAACAAAACAGTAGGAAAATCAACACCAAAAAAAATTTTTAATGAGTCACAACCCCCCTTTTTCTTTCTGCAGATTCTCTGCATCCAAATGGAGACAGTATCACAAACCAACTCTTAAGGAAAGGGTTATATTTTGGCATTCCAGCCCTAAAAACTGCAAGAGAGAAGCAACAACAGCAGGCGTTAGTTTTGCCTATTAAAATCCTGTATAGTGACTGTTCTCCAAAGAATCTCCATAAAGTAGATTCACTGAGAAAATATGGAGCAGTGAAAAACATAAACAATTCTAACCAATTAGCCATACACCAAGGTATCCTTTGAAGTTTTCTGTGCTTGCTTCACTTCCATAACTAAGGACAGGACTTTTGATTGGCCTGAAAAAAGGAGGAAATAAAAGTATCCCATCAATATTTTCCCTTCTGGGCTCTTCCTAGGAACAAAGACAACATACTATTCTACAGCTGAACTCCTTAAAGGACTGTTCTGTTTTGCATACAGTAAAATTTTCTCTACTCTAGATAAGCAAAGGAAGCTGCATCAAATAAAAGGATTTCTGTTTACTTTATGTATGAAGATATTTCTCAGGTTTATAGATAACCAGAAAATTTCTCAAAGGTCCAATCCTACAGTCACTAGCATCACTAATTTCAGAAGCAGCTAAACACTAAAAGATCACTGTCAGTTGCAATATTGTTAAGATGTTTGATACCTTCACCTTTGAGAAAACCTAATAAACCCATTTGTATTTAATCCAACCAGTAGCAGAGACCCACTAATAATGGCAAGATAGAGTCACATCCAGACAGGCACCACTGTACTTTAAATATGCAGTAACTACAGTAGACTTATAAAATGAAGTAGAATAATTTATGAGGAGCATATAAGGGGTTAAGAAGGTGAAAGAAATTCTGTGCAGAATGGTCCTGGAATAAAAACTACAAAATGTAGCTGTGTAATTAGTAAAACATTTTATTTGCATTGCAGTGTTTGGGTTTCTTTTCAATCACAAGCACCAAAGTCAAAGTGGGACTCTGATCATTTCACTGCAGTTTACCAATCAGGTTTATATGCCAACGTGTGATGAAGTGGAACTACATGATGTGACAAAATATGATGTGACAAGTAAATTTTAAAGGAGAACCCACTAATTTGGAACCACTAATTGCTACAATTCAAACAGCCCCATTACTTATGTACTGAATTTTCAAAGCTGGATTTGTGGCATATTTTTAACTGGATTAAGTGTCAACTTTAACGGAGCAATTAGCATTTTTAAAAAATATTTCTCATCAACAGAGTACTATTTATCACCTGGCAGGTAATAATTTCCTATTCCTACCTTTAGTACTGCTGAATATTTTCTCTCAAATAATATATTCAATCAAAAGAACACAACATTTTATGCTAATGTAATCTTTGTACAGCTTTAGCTAAAATCTCAAGTGCTGATAATTACAAAAAAGTCTGTGATGGGATTCCAGAAAACTGGTATTTTATTTATTTATTTTTATGGGGACAAAATTTCAGCAAATTCTTGAACAATGTTCAGTAGCACAAACTGCAAGTATCTCTGCATGTGTTGTATTATTAGCCTAAGTATTGAGAACACCTCTGGAAAAGAGCAGACAACACACCACAAAGCTTCTGGAGAACTCTGCCATCTACAGACAACACACACTACTTTGGAAAGGTGACACTTCAAAATTTCAATCTGTCAGTTTCTTAAAAAAAAAAAAAAAGTCCAGGTTCTATATAGAGTAGCACTCTGGTACAGAGTAATAGTATTTTAGGATCACAAATGTTACTCTGTGAAAGTTAATATGAAGTATTAAATAGTCCACTGCGTACCACCACAATGCTTGCACAGGTGGAGATTTTGAATTATGTGGAAGCATTTATAAAAAATCACAGGTAGCATAAAACATGAGAGTAATTTTAAATACAAGATCATAAAACAAGGACTGGCAGGGAAGACTGCAAATGTATACATCATGAGTCTCTTCATCTTTCTAGTTAAGACCTTAAAATTTCTGAACTAGTGTTCTTCAGTATGTGGTAAACAGTTAGTCAACCTTCACATACAAACCACAATCTCCCAAATCTTTGTACATATCTCCCAAAGTAATGTCAGACTACACCTGATATCACTAACAATGAACACATAATTTTTCTATCCTAGTAACAAAATGATATAAATATTCCATCTGTTTAGGAACAGAAAGCACTGCCTATTTCTTAAACAAAAGATGTACCCAGTTCACGAGACGTAACAAAAACTATGGCTTCCTCTTGAAAACACTTTTGGAAATGAGCAATGGCAATGTTGATTTCACAATTAGTTTTTAAAAACTGAGGTTTGGAAGGGGATTTTCCTTGACAAAAACTCTCAATTTTTTTTTTATTAGTACTGTTTTTGCTTATAGCTCAAAGCATTTCACATCTGTTACAAAGTCAAACCTGCATATTGAATCAAACAAATTCTTAATTAGTTAGAATTCTATTTAAAGCCTTGGTTTAAAACCTTCTAACTTGGACAAAACCCCCTAGTTTTTCTCATAAATATGTCCTTTTGTAAAAATTCGTAACGTATTGATAGCAATTAATACACATGTAGACAACTAACACAGCTTGCAGTAGGTATTCCAGAAGTACTAGGGGAGACTGGTGACTGAGATGAGAGAGATCTTTACCAAAAAGTTGCAAGTGGTTCATCTTGGGCACTTCTCAACAGGTATACCAAACATGATGGTATACACAAGTGGCAATCTGAAAAGCTATTAAAAAAAAAAAAAAAAAAAAGAAAAAAAAAAAAAAGAAAATGCTTTCTCTCCTATGTATTACAGATATTGATTGACTATATAGTCAATTGACAACTCAAGAAAATATTTAGAAGCAGCCTCACAAAACCGATCATTAACAGACACGTTTTATACCTCTTTGTTAAGTTGTTATAGGAGTTTAAATTGGAAAGAAGATTGCTGCAAGCCAGTTGAAAGCAGCTGGCATTTAAGTCATCTCCCTCCCAATTAAAATTGTAAATGGCGCCTACTTCAGTGGCAGTGTGTGTTATACACTCGGATAAAACAGGTATTTTTCTTTTTCTTTTACAACTAAACACTGGTAACATACTATCCTGACCTAATTCCATTACCTAATTTTAACAAATGTGGACCTCAGTAAACACATTTCTAATTTTTATAACCAATACTTTGGAAGACTCATCAATTATGGACAGCCTGTCCCTGGATGTCAAAAAGTCATTTCAGGAATAATGTCCAAGATAAAGCATCAAAACCAAGTGTAAATTAGTTTACACTTTGACTACTACTGAGTTATTAAGCCTTTTCCAGGAATATACAGCAGCTTTAAAGTGGAACCTCCTCTTCTTGTCTCTCTGAAGCTCTGTTTACTACTGCTTAATTTTCTGCTTTTACTAACCTTGTGTTACTAACTTAAAATAGGCGATGGAGGGAAAGAGATGGTCAACCTCATTTCAACTCCTAACATAGGTTTACTTATCAAAATCATCCACTGACAGAAGATGTTATTGGAAAGAAAACTACCAAAAGAACTGATGTGCACCCTTTCATCCTATGTACAGCCCTGTTGCGTAAGAGTACATTTAATTAATGTCAGTAAACATTCCCACACTTGTGTTTTGTGGTCACTAATACATAATTGTGATTGTGCATGTGTGTATGGAAGAGCACATTTACATTTCAATACATGGGACTTAAGCACAAAGTCTTGTTAAAGGTTTCCAGGTATCAGCCTATATGCACAGTAAACTGCCCCTTTCTGGTTGTTTATTTACTGCTTCAGATGTTTTTCTTACACCTAAATGGTTTTCTCTCTAGAGATTTCACAAAGGATTCAGCCACAGTTCAAGCTTCTGCACAATTTAAGTACCTTCAATGCCAATACCAACTCACTCTGAACAGTAAACAGACTGAAATTTTTATTTTTGCATGTGTAACTGGCTTGGAACATTTTTAAAGGTAACAAAATACTAGAAATCCTCAACGCTCACTTCGACACTACTGCCCATTATCAGCTCTATTTTGCAGAAAACTATACAATACCTTTCAATTCTTTGGGTGATGTACTAATGTTATCATATATTAAACAGTTCCATGAAGTACATAATAATTTCTAATCTCACACATCTTTTGGTTTGTCATAGTCAATACGTATGATGTTTGTTTCAATATTAATTGCACAAATTTCAGGCAGGATTAAGCAGCACATAAATCAGTAAATAAATAAATAAGTAAATAAGTAAAAAAAAAAAACAAAACCAAACCAAAACCACGGAAACCAGAAGGAAGAGGTTTCTTAAGCTTTTTTTTAGCAGCTTAGGAGTAAATCATAAAATGTCAAGCTACAAAAATTGGCTCAGATAAATATGATTTTTCCTGAATTAGTTCACTAAGCTGTTATCCTTCCTAAACACTTCAAGTCAATCCTAAATGCTGTGCTTACCTTAATATTGAACAGTTATGCTACAACACATACAAAAGACTGAATATACGAGTTATTCTCAAAGTGAGAGAGTTTGTCGGTCTTTGTTTAAATAAGGAAAACAAGGAATTTATTTGGCATTGGAAGGAGAAGTGAAGTTATTAAGATAATTTTAAGGTATTTTTCTTCCATTTAGCTAAGGGCTTCCACTGGATGCTGTCTTCTGTTGTACCCATTATACACTTCAAAACTTTGTATGTTAAATCTTGCAGCTATTTAGTTTCATATATTCACATTTTAACAATAATATAGTTATGCCTGTAATTACGCTGTCACAATTATACCATCATATTTTCAAGTGTTTAAGGCTTTAAAAATTTCAACAAGCTGTCATTTCATATTCCACAGGGCTTTTATTCCTTTTCCATGACCTATGATAAATCCTGTTAACACTAAGTCATACACTATATATAGGTGCATATGGACACATATAGATCATACAATTTAGATAATGTTCTCTCAATTTTGGATACAATGCCCAGAATGCATAAGAGGAAGTGTTATAAAGGAAATATTTAAAAACAACAATGACATAAAGTTGAAATTCTAAATAAAAAGAAAACTTTATGAAATTTTTTTTGCCTGCAAATTTCAAAAAATATATATTTTTAAATGGCTACAATATTCATTACATAATTAAGACACAAATTCCAATGGACTTTTGTATTCAGCTAGAGTTTTGGCTACACACCTCAAGTTTAAAGGTTCCATTTATTTCCCCTCCAGACAAATGCCAACATATTAGAAATGTCTCCAATAACTGAGATTAACTTTGCTGCTGTTCCTAAACCTGCAAGATTTTCCACAGAGGTAGATTACTCAGGCCATGAAGAATGTTGTCAGAGAGCCCTTGATTGTGGCCTTAGTAGATAAGACATGATTCTATCAGCACTGACAGATGTTCTTTCCTCTCAGGAAATGGCCACCAAGGATAAAAGTTGCTATCCGCATATAAAGAAGATTAATTTGCATTTGAAGCCCTATATCCATTCCCCAGAATCTCCATCACTGAGAAAAATCAGGCCCGCACTTCATTTACGCTATCAGCAGCCCAACATGAACACAGTTTTTCAGTTATATTTACCTGCCTCCAAGGACTATCACTGGGTATGTAGTATTAAGGTCACTACCATACAAACTGTGTTCTAAACACTTGGCTCATCTCCTCCTGCTGTGAAGTGAAGTCTGAGAGAAAATTTTTGTCAGGCTAATATATTTGTGCATGAGTGTATCTGAGAGGAAATACACGTAAAAAGACCGACTTTGGTGTGTGCCTGGAAGCTTATACAAAAGTCATTATTACATATATATCTATCTTATCTATGAAACTACCCAGAAACTACCTGCAAAGAACTACTTTCATCAACAGTGTATTAAGAAAAAAGACTAATATTAACACTAATAAAAGCATTAACATTAAAATCCTCTCTCATACATATATAAATATATTTGTTGTGTGAGTCAAATACACATGTAACTTAGCATAAGTTATAATTCATCTAACCTTAAATGCACCTGCAGTTCAGACAAGTAATGTATATTTCCTTTGAGGTTAAAGACATCCTAGGGCAAAATAACATGGCAGATTCACAATACAAAACAAGGGGGAGTAAAACTCCTACTACACAAAGTAGAGTATTTTAAATCCATCTCATATTCCTGAACCTGCTGAGAGATGGTGGCAAGATGCAGTGCAACAGGCTTTCTTGGATCTAAAACAAAGTATATTAAATTTCAGCACAAAAGAATGGTCAAACTCCTCTTCCACAGGGCAAATTCAAGGCTTGCAAACAAACACAAATATACTTTAAAAGTTTGTATTTAAAATACTGCACTTAATTTATGATTGAGCAAAATCCATGAATACAAAAAGCAATTAAATGTAAAGAAAATACAAGATTGCTGTAGTCCTTTTCTCTTCAATGATGTATGATTTTTTGTATGATTTTGTGAGTTATTTGTAACTGGATCCCCTTCATGATTCTTAGACATTTTAATATGCTGTGCTGTTTTTGAAAACATTTGGCAAATGTGCCAACATGCAAATTAAATACACTACAGACTATGGCTATAACATATTAATTCACCTTTTTCAACAATAATTTTCATCTTAAAAATAAATCATTACTACAAATATATATTAACATAAATAATACATAAAGGAATACGGCCTGTTGAGTGTCATCTTTGTGAACAAGCAATCAAAAGGTGCTTATATAATGTCAATGGAGGTCAAGGGGTTTTTCAGTACCTAAGTAATTTTAAACCAGTCTCAAGGGAAAAATGCATCAAACAAGCAGGTCCCTTTAATTAAACAAAATATTTTGCCTTCTAACTATAAAAGATTAAATCAAAAGCAAGAAAAATTTAAATCTTGGATTAGAGAGCAATTAATTTTTTAATGTGCTGAAAATAATCCCTGTAGCTGTTCTTTAACAGCAAAATAAGCATCACTGGTAATTCTTTTGGAAACATATAAACAATGTGAAATATATTTGGGATAAAAAAATTACTCCAGCGTTCATTTTTAATACCATAAACTTATATAATTATTCTTTTAGAAAACATCTTTTCTATCAACTATAAGATACTTAAAGACTCAGTCTACTCTAGCTACTGTTTAAAGTGTAACTCCAAACTCTCTGTAATCATTTCCTGAAAAAGTACAATTTTATGATGTAAACATCCCAAAGTTCTTCATGAAGAAAAACCAAAAACACCCCACACTTGAAACTAACAGGATTTTTCTACTTTTAGTGCACCTGAATAATCTCCCAATGGAATAGCTGGGTAAGTGAAGACAACAGTAGTGTAACCTTTACACAGTTACCACTGAATCAGCCTACTCAGTGATCAAACAGCAGAATAAAGGTTCTTCATTACATACTGCAGAAACGTAAAAACTTGTAAACAATGAAGAAACCATATTTTCCAGATACCAACATTTAAAGAACATCTGCCTCCTAAACACCTTGATATGGGGGGGAGGGGGGAATTGTTTTCTTTCATACTACAACACAATCAGATAGCTTGCGGGTAATGAGGCAGAAATATCCACTTCATGAGGACAACCATGAACATGCCTGTAACAATGAGAGGTTGAGGAAGACCAAGAATAAAAGATGAAGTTGTAAGGTTACAAAAAAAAAAAAAAAAAAAAAAAAAAAAAAGACTATTCCATAAAACTGTGAGGATTAAAAAAGTCGGTTTAGAAATACAGAAATACAGGTTTATTTGGCAGAGATGCATTAAAGACTTGACTTTCACTAGCACCACACTAACAGCAGCACTGCAATCCCACTAGCAATCTCACCAGAGTCAGTAGACTTAGTAAGAAAAGTAGTCTTTTAAGGAATAAATTGCTCCAGTTTCTCCAAGTCATTTACAAAGGCTTCTTTCCCATACAAGTGCCAAAGTAGGAAAGAAATCTGAATACCATCTACTAGAAAATATGAACAATATAGTGACCATCTCTAAACATAATAGATTCAGTGACAGTTCTACTACTATATATTCTTGTCCAGTTGCCAAAAAGCAGTTTCTCAACCCCATAATAGTGAATGCTGATTATTTTTTTTTTAAACATGAAATGCAGACCTTTAAATTTTTAATAGAATTATTAGGAGAGGACTAATTATGTATACAAAATAATTTTGATATTAAAACTTTTCTACATTCTTAATCTTGAAGATAAAGAATAGAATAAAAACTTAATTAGCTACGTGAATTTAAACTGTGACTAAAATGATGCATCTCCTTAATATATAAGGAACTACACACAAGATAATTTGAAATTCTGAGATTACTAATGAAAATTTAACTGAAAATTTATATATAAATATATATCATTAAATAAGCCTTCCAATATTTCTATGACTTCAGTAAATTGTATTACTGCCATTTCTAACCAGAAAATAATTGATATATCTGTATATTTAATCCGATTTTTAAAAAAATCTGTGACAAAGTAGGGAATGTAAAGAGAAATACTAACTCTTGGGGTTTTTTTCTAATTACTTACTGACATCACTCACCATATTTCAGGCACAGGAGTGCTATAAACAGCCACTGTGCACTGATCCAATTCCTGTTCAAGTCAATGGAAATCTTTTATAGACATTAGGCTAGATAACTGTATGAATCAAAAAACCTCTACGTTTATTGCTATTCCTGTTCTGCTTTTCTCCTTTCCTTCACAGTCTCCCAAAATGCAGGGAATCTATTTAAATTCTTTTTTTTTTTTCCTTCAGAAAGTCACTTAGGAAGGACACTACATTTTGGTATTCCTGAATTCTCAATGTCTAATAGAAAGAACTTGAAAATATCACTGAAAAGATTCCAAGAATGTATCTGTACATATTTTCATTTTGCATATCAATCCATAATGTCCTTCCAAATATCATCCAAATCTTTCTCCTCTCTCCCCTCCCACCCCCCTTTTTTTTCCAGAGTATAGAAATAAAACAGAAGCTTTGCTTTTCAAGCACTACCAAGCAATTAAGGGATCCAAATTACTGGATAATTGATCACATTTTGACCTTTGAGAACTAATCTAGGGAATAAAATGGCAAATCATTAACAGCTCAAGAAAAACAATTCCTCTCTACAAGTTGCATTAATCCTTCATATAAAATAAGTATAAAAAGTCAATGTAATTTACTTATCAGCATTTTTGTGCACTTTTCATCTCTTTTACATTAAAGATGCTAAAATATAATATTTTTAATTTAAGTATATTTTAATCTCAATTTTATTCTCTATGGTGTTCAGGTGTACTCACCATAGCAATTAAAATTTAATAATATAAATTAAAGGTGGAAGACACTATTTGTTTATCATTGCTATGATTTTGATTACAGATGAGGACTGGGACCAGAGCACACAAATGTCCCACAGTTAACATAAAATTTTGCGGAAAGCCTTAGAGTATGTTAATGACCAAATCTAGAGTTGAAATCTGGAGGACCCTGTATTTCTACAGAAATATTCAGCATGATCTGCATAATGCTACTCCTGCCTTCAGAGTAAATGCCCTCTACTTGATTCTGAGTTAGGTAGGAGTCTCTGGGTGAGGCTGGGGCTAGTAACAGATTTCAAGTTGGAGTTTGATACTTTAAAAAGCACAAACAGTTCATTGTATTACTGCATCTTAGATGACCAGAGCCTGACCCCCCCCTCCCCCCATTTCTACAAGATAAAACAGCTTTACTGTTTTTGTTTTGTAGAACATTAAAACTAACCTTAACTATCTAAAGGTTATCTAACTAACTAAAACCTAACCTTATCCACAAGCAGTAAGTGAAGTAAATTAAAATCTACTCCTACTAGACCTCATTCTAGCTCATGGGTCATGCATGGCAAATGGTCACCCATAGCAAATCCCCTCAGTGCACAGCTCTAGAAGATGCTATCCAATGCATAATAATTACTTTTAACTTTTGCATTTGCAGACTAAAATAGCAAACAACTTAAGAAAAAGCCAAATGATACAGAATTAATGCAATCTGTGAACGTAAGTATTGTAATTCAAGCCTTGAAAATTTTTACAAGACTGAGATATTTCAGAATTGCTGCAGTGCTTTCTGTCACACAGACTCAAACTGTAAATTGTTCCAGGAATTTTAAAGTATTCACCTCACAGATGCAGAGTGAAATAAAACCAGTGAATTCCAAAAAGCTTAATGTCTGTCTAGGTGGAAGGGCAGGAGATGGAAATGAAATCTCTCAGTAAAAGGTAGCCCTAAAATAATAGATTTTCTTTTCTAGATTTTTAACATTTAGATATTTATTCCTGTCCTGGTTTCAGCTGGGATAGAGTTAACTGTCTTCCTAGTAGCTGGTACAGTGCTATGTTTTGAGTTCAGTATGCAAAGAATGTTGATAACACACTGATGTTTTCAGTTGTTGCTCAGTAGTGTTTAGACTAAAGTCAAGGATTTTTCAGCTTCTCATGCCCAGCCAGGGCACAAGAAGTTGGCACAGGACACAACCAGGGCACCTGACCCAAAGTGGCCAACGGTGTATTCCATACCATGGGACGTCACATCTAGTTTAGGAACGGGGAGTGGGGGGCGGGGAATCGCCGCTTGGGGACTAGCTGGGTGTCAGTCGGTGGGTGGTGAGCAATTGCCCTGCGCATCATTTGTACATTCCAATACTTTTATTACTACTGTTGTCATTTTATTAGTGTTATCATTATCATTATTAGTTTCTTCCTTTCTGTTCTATTAATCCATTCTTATCTCAACCCAGGAGTTTTACTTCTTTTTCCCGATTTTCTCCCCCCATCCCACTGGATGGGGGGGAGTGAGTGAGCGGCTGCATGGTGCTTAGCTGCTGGCTGGGGTTAAACCATGACAATTCCATGCTAGCAAAACATACAGCACATGACTAAATACAGATATACCCAGGAAACTCAGTTGTGCCAAAAAAAAAAAAAAAAAAAAAGAAAAAAAAAAGTGAGTGTGATAATGAGAGAAAGCTGCAATAAATTCACAGTACACTTGATTTTAAGCAGGTTGGGCCACTTATGAACACAATGAGAAAGAGTATTATTCACTGGCTCTCCTGTGAACTTGAGGAGATTGCAAGATCTACAAAGACAACCGATTAATGCCTTTGCAACCAGAGATGGACACAACCTCTGAAGAAAGAAATTTTAAATTTTGGATTTCTAGGCAGGGTGCCTGAGGTGCCAGTTTGCTCAGCTCAAAGACAGAAATCTACCATTTACACTTCCAGCATCACCAAGTAGCTAGCCAGCTAGAATTTTCTAAACGTCTGTGCCTCAAATGGAGATTCACAGGTGCAGTGGCTTCTTTAAGCTCCTTCTTAATTGAAGCAAAAGAACAAGAAAAAAATATTGTAAAGTTCACATGACAAGCACAGCCAGCCAAACAGCTTACATTATATAATAAATAAATAAATAAATAACACTTGAGGTAAATGCCATATGGGTATTTCAGAAATTAGTTGCAAAAAGTAAAATAATTTTTTAAAAAATTAGAGAAAACTTAAATCAGAAGACTGCTTTGTTAAGCAGATGCACAACCACTCACCTAACTTATACAAGTGTATGTCAGATACAGTGAAGATCTGAAGAGACATACCATGCACAATGAAAGATAAACATGCAGTATCTGATGAGAATAGAGTACTTTTAAAGAGAGTTGAAAGACTTCCAAATGGCTATTAATGCAGGCTTAATTCAAATGCCTATATTACCCTCCTTCAAGATCATCTCCATCTCAAGCTGAAGTAGGTAGGGAAACAATTAAGCTGAAACGTCTTAGTTGCTGAATGCTGAACACCTGCATTTTTACCATCAACTTCACATTTCTCTGGACTGTCACAACTTCAGCCTTGAGCCAGCCCTCAGTGCAAAGAGATCTTTAACTAAACGCTAGTGAAGCTGAAACCCAACATGTTACTAAAATAGAATAAAATGCTTTGGAAACATTTTGACTGTACAATAGTATCCAAAATATAGTTAATAAAATGAAATACAGTTATACTTCCTAAGAAGATTATAATCAAATAACTAGGATTAATCCACTGTAGTACTATGTAATCCTAAGGCTAGCCATATTCAGAGAGAACATCTATCAAACCAATTCAACAGCTACATGGGCTTGTCATCATATGTGACTAAAATTAGAGGCTATGTCAACACCCAGAAAAACAAAAACAAAACCAAAACCCAACCTACAAAATCATTACTTAATAGTAGAGATCAACACTCCCTTGGAAGACTCTCCTGTAGGAATTGCTAAGCATCCCAAAGTCATTGCAGAACAGTTTGGCTAATTCCTATACGAGGGTTGGTTGTTTTTGCAGGATGGACTCAAATGTATTTTTAACAAATGCAGCACAAACAAAATGTCCTTTAAATCTCTGCTTCTAAAAATTTGCAACCTATAAGGTGAAAATTTGCCTTAATAGCAAACTAAAAATTGCCACAATTCAATAAAACTGCATACACTCAACTCCTCTCACTGTAATATCTAGAACACAGTATTATCAACATTCTTTTATTCATCTCTTCTTACATTATAAAAATGTGAGCAGGAATTCAATCCTTTTTAAATTGATGCAGGTCTCAGTTAATATTAACAGACTAACATCAGCACAAAAGTTTCAAATGAGCAAAGAAATATCTTCATTGGAGATTTACAATTTGTGAAATCTTTTTCAGGACAAAGTCTGTTTTAATATTTCTCCTAAATTAAACAATTATGAAAGGAAATAGTTGAAGTTATTTAAAAGACCTACTCTGATATTGTTCAAATGTATTTTTTTAAGTTGAATCATAGTTACTTCTGCATTCAAAATAGGAATAAACATATACTCAAAACTTCAACAGAAAGAAGAAAGTCAACTTCCAAAACAGACACTTGAAAAATAGCTAAATGAAGTACTTCAAGTGACCCACAAGGCCTATTTCAATAATTTTACTTATTTCATTTTGGATTTGTTTTTTTGTTTGTTTGTTTTGGTACCAACTGAGAAAGGTATTCAATTTCCAGCTGAAAGCTATTTTTTTCAGACTCACAGAACTTTCTTAGAGAACAGGAAACCAGGTTTACATCAGTTACTGTTTGTAGGCACTATGTACACATTATTACACACAAGTGTTGGTCCCACCAAAATTTAAGAGAAAATTATTGTTTCCTTGCTTGCAACTCTGCAGATGCATGTTAACAAAACCTTAACACCATAATATGTATAGAAGAACTACTATAAGTGTGTATATAAAGAAGACAAATGTGTCACCTACTCAAATGTAAACCTAGTGGTTGCATAGAATGAAGGTGTACAGTAGCTGCTCGCAAACCTGTAATATTGGGTTTTTATTAAGAATTATACCCATTTCCACTAACTCACTTGTGCAATAGAGCAATACCAGGTTAATAGCAACTTCATCTCAGCGTGTGTTTGTTAAATACAGCAATTCACACAATAGGATGTTAATCAAACAGCTAGTTCTACCAGTTACAACAAGGCCATAAGTTGTATGCTGCAATATTTATTACACCCACAGATTCACTTACCATATCCCATGAGTAAAAATTAGCTTAACACTGTTTTAGAAGTTGGGGATTTTTTTCCTTATAATTCTAAAATCACAAAAACTCTTTTGCTTACATTTTGAGAATGAGATCAAATTTTTTGCACTCTCACCTCTGGGTCACAGACTCCCAACAACTGACAACATGATGCAAACTAAATCAAGCTTAACTGTTGCAGAGAGAACTAGAAAAGTACTACAGCCAGTCATTAACAAAGTTGCCCAGTAATAAGTATGAAGATTATTTTTTTTCTTAGAAAAATGAAAGAGGAAAAAAAATTTTAAAATTATGCCTATACTTGCCAAGAGTATATTTGTTTACAGATCTTGAAGACTGTCTTTACAGTGCAAGATGGCAGTTCATAAACAAAAAGGGAGGAAACAAAGCAGACAATATAGGTAACTGGACATCTAGCACCAAAAATGAATTGTGAATTTTAACTCCCTCAAGACAATAGTAAGCGTTACAAGCTCCAGACAAGAACTTATTTCCAGTGCACATTAACAAGAAGTTTATTGATC
This sequence comes from Astur gentilis, assembly GCF_929443795.1. NCBI lineage: Eukaryota > Metazoa > Chordata > Aves > Accipitriformes > Accipitridae > Astur > Astur gentilis. Next base: position 36,290,162 of record NC_064886.1, on the reverse strand, counting down.
TCGCAAAACTCACAAAAAGGTCAGCACATTTCTTGGCATCTGCTGCTGGCACTTTTTCTATTAACTATTTGCATATAAACATATGTAAAGACTTTTTTCTTTCATGTCATGAAGCACTGATGAAAAGCTACAGCTATTATATCAGTGGAAAAATGACAAGCCAATACATATTCAAAAAGTAACAGATTTTAAAACCAGTAAGAGGCAATTATCAGCTAGTCTGACCTCTAGCAGAATAAAGGTAAAATATCTCACTCAGCATTTTTACATCACACGAATACATTCCTAGCTAATTTCTTGCAGTAAAGATTTAAAATTAAGAAGGAAGCTATCACTTCTCTCAATAAATAAATATTAAAAATTGGTATATACTTCAAATATCCATTGGACCTCATATGGCTTTCTGCTAAATTAATCTACTACCAGCAATTTCTCCCCCTCCTCTAAATCATAAAAACAAGTATTCAAAATTGATTAAATATAATAATTTTAAAAATCATTTAATGGCTGTTAGCTGAAGACAAAACAATAATCCATGCAGTAATAAATAATGCTCTTTAGAGTTCACTCACTTCTAGTTGAACATTCTGTTTTTTCTGAATGAGAACTTAAGACAGGTTTCTTCCCACTTTACTGTGATGGCTAGGTAAATGTCTCAGATCATCTACTAAAGTGGATATTGTAATTTTGTTCATTTTTGAGGGCTTTTTCCCACATGTCCGAAGAAGACAATATACATCACAACACTCTGCACAATCAAAAAATACACCACAGTCAAAGGAAATTATGAGCTGATCATATACCTAGACTAACAGTTGCTAATGAGATGAAGCCAACTTTTTCTGTATCAGTCTTGCTCCAAAGGATTCTCCCCCAAAAGGACCCCTCAATTACAAAAATCTGGTACCATGATATAGTTCTAAAAAAGTTTTTATTTACTCCTCTGTCCCAAACTATTCCTCATAAAATACAACATACTAGTCTTTATTGGCTGAAGTTCACATGGTTGTAACCGGCCCATTCATTTTCTTTCCTAGCAACAGAAAATTAGAGTTTTATTTTCTTGTGCTTTTCCTTCATCACTTTAAAGATCCAGAGATAACAGGTAGGACAGATATGAGCAGTGTTCTAATCTCATGTGGTACATTCTATATTCCTAATGGCAGATACCTGATAACTAGATTCTGAAGTGCTGAAGTCATTTATGACTCAATCCTTTGAATAAGTTACATGTGCCTCTTTTCATATGTCAAGCACCAGTACCAACCCTGGTATTTTCAGATTGCTATATGAATAATCTGTGTAACATTAGTACACACACTCAGAATTACTGTGGTCACTTTGCAACATGGAATTCATTCAGTTCAATTCTCTGAAACCTTGGGCTAATTTCCACAGCACCTAGTGCCACTGCAATGCAACTACAGCAAACCAAATTACTGGCTTCTCTTTAGGATTTTACTGTTTTGTCTGAGGGGAACTTTGTGGCAACAAGATGACAGGGTATCTTTTCAGCTGTGAGGAAAACAATGTTTTCTCTCTCATATACACTGGGCTCAGAAGGGTACAAGAGCAGCAGAAACTAATTGCTGTGGTTGTACATGCAGCATACAGTGAGTCCCTTTTTTTTTTTTTATCTTGAAGGTAGCTTAATGGTTTGAGAACAGTCTTATTAATGTAAATGAAGCTCTAATAGCATATTGCATGAAATTCTTTTTATTAAGCATTTCTTTGGAAAACAGCCTACAAACTGGATTAAACCACTGCACTGTATTTTCTGTGAGCACCTAACCAAAGTGACTTTTAAAACATATTGCTGAGTAAACTTTAAAGTAGCCAATAAAGATACTTCTGCTGTAAAAAAAGTGTTTCATATGTAGTTAATTTCACACTTATTTGCACTGGAAAATTAAATTTTTACTTATCAACATACCACAGAAATAGTGGGGAAAACTCTGCTCTGATATTCTACACAGTATTTTTTGCTTTAGGCAAACTATAATAAAATTAATTGATAATTAGGAAACTGACATTATAATCCTGGTAATATTGTCTAATTCTCCAATGGCACTGTCCACACTGCCTATCCCTTTCATCAAAAAGAACAAAAACATTTTTTGTAACACCTGAGAATGCACCTAAATTCCTAAATTATTTTTTAAAATTGAGTCAAGGAACATTAATCATTTATGTGATTTTGAAAATAATACCTTAGGCCTGTCATTCTTGAGGCCTCAAAATTCTCTTTAACTATAATGAGAGTGAAAGTAGGATTGACTCTCTGTGACTGACAGTAACATCTTACATTGATTCATTATCTACTTAAAATGAGATGAAGAAGTGCAAATATTTTGTGGGCAAAACCAAAGAAAAATTAATTATCTGTCATTTAAAATTAAATGCTCTGGACTATTTCTAGACAAAGTTTAAGAGGCTACCCTCTACAGAGTGAAAATCTGCTTTACTTTCAGATAGTTTTCAAATCAAGAGGCATTCTTAATTTGTTTTTAAATTTCAAATGTGTTTTGAGTTGTAAGTATTACTGACAGAGATGCTTTTCTGCCTCTTGGTCTCAGGCTTTTCTCATAAAACAAGTGTAATATCTAATACATTATAAATGAACTCTCCCTGACAGAACCTGAGGTTTATCCTGTAGATCAATTAAGACTTAAGCATAGCTGAAAATGATGCAAATTTGATTACTTTTTAACAGTCCATCAATAATTTCTTATACATTTTCCTTCTTAAATATTGAATCAAACATCAACACTAAATCCTGTTATAATTTTGCATCAGTGGCTTAAAGATTGCATCCATCTGAGTCCATAAAATAGTATAGTTACTTTAAATTCCTCCCAAATTGTGTATCAGTAACCACAGAAAAATTCTGTCCTAGAAGGCTGTATATAGCTACTGGTTGAATTTATTTAAACTCACAAGATCAGGAATGCAGAGCTAATCTGCAACACAGCAGAGAAACAGTCTCAGATTTCCAGCAATGACTTCTTACCCTCAATCCTAAAATTCTCGTACCTCTGTGAGTACCTTTAAATTCTATTATAAACCTTCATGCTCTGTAGTGTAAGAAAACAATAAACTCCTACCTTTTTTTTTTTTTTCCCCACTTGGTATTTTGTGTCCGTGACATGAACTTGGAAAAAAACTTCCTTTATCTAGGAAGGTAGCTAAAGACAGGTTCTTTATTGCAAAGCTGAAAGTAACAGCAACTAAATAAATCATTTAGCCATCCACTACTGCCCAACACAACAGTTGAAGTTTCAGGCCCATTTAAAGCTGCATAAGCCAATCTCACTGGTAAAGAAGTCCATTCTCCTCCCTACTCTCTTGGATCCCTTCACCCCAGCTATTTGTTGAGAATTTCTACTGTTACATGGTTAGCAGCCCTGAAAAGGACTTGCAGCTTCAGGTTCCAAGATGACATGGTCAGACTTTGCCTTCCCTGTAATGATCCATTGTTTAAAGCATTTGTAACAGGTGTTCCCCAAGTACCCTTGGGTGTAGGATACAGTGTCTGTCTTCTTGGAAAAGATCCCTGCATTCGCTTAATCCTAAAACACTTATGAGGACATATTTCCCTGTTTCTGACAATTTACTGGGCTAAGTCCGGTGGCCCTTAAAGTTTCAGGAAAACAGAATTTTTTTCTCACATTATCTACTTTTAATAATTAAATATTAAAAAGTAAGAGTCAAAAGATTTATCAAAAGGTCCACAGCAACTCATAAACAGTATGCAGTACTCCATATAAACACGGAGTATAAATACTGGCTAAGTCATTCTCCCTACTGCTTATCTTGAAGTTAAATGCTTACTTCATATATAAGTAAAGCTTCTCTTATTGGCTTTCATTGATGCCAAATGATAGAATAGAAATCCAGCCTGAAGGACCCCTTGCAATTTTAAATGGCTTAGAAGGTCTGAACAATCCAGATGCAAGATGCTAAAGGCACATGGTTGAGGCAAACCAGTTTGTTCCTTCGTTGAATAACACTTAGAAATGTATCTAATGGATTGCTTGAGGGATAAACTTCTATGTATTACTAAAGGCCTTATTACTCACAAGTAGTAACTATGGAACAGTTATGAAAGGTAATCAATCACAAGTAACTAACATGTACAAGGTAAACACTTAGTTGCTCAATCCTGCAATAGTAGTTACCTTATTTAAATAATTACATTGGGGTGCTATTTTTCCACCAGAGGTGCTTGGGAGATTAGATCTTTTTACTTTGCTTGATTTTTAGTGTTTTACACCAAAGATTTATACTGAAACAAGTCAGGAAATTTTCTTAAAAGAAAGAATCAATGTTGAACTTCAAGTATAAGTAAATCAGGAACGGCTGGTGATTCAAGTTTAAGCAACTGTGCTGCAACTGAGGCCTAATAATTTATGACTGCAAATAGTGAGAGATCTGTAGGTGGAAGACAGTTTAAATACAAATAATTACTAATATTAACCATGCAAATCAACAGCATCATGATTGTCATATTTACAATCATGCTTACAGATTTGGCTGTCATGAATGTAAACATCCATGTCTTACAAGACTTAATTTTTCTTCTCAAAGTGTCAGATGCTAGTTTTCTTTTGATAATTTTCTTTTTCTTTGAGAGAGCTTCTGCTTTAATTCTTTTCCTTGGGAAAATTATTCTTACATGTAATTTTATTAGAATTCCAGCGGAGCCAGAGGTGAATTTATTTATCTGTGCCTGTTCAATCTAACAATCTTTATGGTCATTTTAGCATTATTAACCTTTATTTAATTTGTATAAACTTAATTTTGCATTTTCCCCAATCCTACTTGTTTTTCCTCTTTCCCTGCTTCTCTCTCTCGGTAGGGATAAATCATCAATACTATATAATAAAACCAGCCTTGTTAATGGTGAACACTGCATATATTGTCTCATACTCTTACCTTGCTTCTCTGTTAGAAGGTATCATTTATAAACTTGGTTCTAAAAGCAAAGTCTTTACTGACACTGTCAGAATGCTCTAGCCACATGACAGGCCCCCCGACTGCCATTCCCTTGTCTATCAAGCAATCCTCTGACTCCAAATGCTTCCCAGAACTCTGCTTCCACTCCAGTTTTCCAAGATCTTATTATCATTCATTTTTCAAGATCCTCTTACAATCAATTCAGTTGGAAATTCACCAGTGTAGCAGAAGAGAATGGCATAGACTACCTGCATTCAGAAAAAATTTCAGCATGCAATTAAAGAAAAATTTTTGTTCCCTCTCTCTTCTTCCCCTCTTCTGTCTCCCCTGAGTAGACATGGGCAATGAAGATAAGTGAAGGCAGGAGGGGGAGGGGGAAGAAAACTACAAAGGTTATGAGTAAGGAATATTTGTGCACATCTCTCTTTTTCTCATCCCGTTCTACTATTCTAAGCTGACCTGGGACAAGAAAACAGACAAAGGACATAAGTGACCATAATGCAAATATGTCAAAGTGTCACATATTATTCTAACAATGACATCTGACTCGGGAGCAGACAATGTTTTCAAGGTTTTAGGGCAAGTGAGCTCAAAAATAGCATAAGGATAATTGTTTAGAAGTTTCACTTTTACTGGAAATCATCTTTGCTCTCTGAGACAGAACAAGAGACATGGAATTTTGCTCAATGATGAAAATCCCCATTTGCTTAGAAGGAGTGGGTGGCATTCATATAGGGTTCTACTGTTCCAGTAAGTCATATCTGTGGATGCATAGGTGAACTACCAGTCAGCACCTCAGGATTTTTTTTTTTTCTTTTAACAAATTCAGAGTTGTATCTGTAGCCCACCAGTGTGTTGTCTTTCACTGCTCTCATAGAGTGCCTATTCCTTCCTTTAAATTGTTAAGTGTTTAACATATTCTTCCCCAATGAAACCTAGTAGCTCATCTAGCTAAAGGCTAATAAGAGCACAATAGAAATAGTGTGCCAAATAATACTTCGTTTGAACATACTCATATGGTCCAACAGTCTTTTTCAACATACTTTCTCTCCAAAAGATAGACTAAAGAAAACCTCTGCTTTATATCTCTGTGCATGTGTACACATTGCCTGCCTAGACAGACAGGAAAATTGAACAAAATACCAGTTCAGCTCTAACACAAATGACAATGTCAGATAACAATATTCAAAAGGTCTTTCACTGTATTAGGGAGTTTGAGATTTCATAAAAGGATCCAAAGACCACAGAAGTCTGCTGCTTTTTCTCTGCAAGACCTTCATTCTTTTTTAAAATTCTTCTTCTATCCATGTTTCACATTTTATAAATTGTGTGCATTATAACAGTATCTGCAGGTCCTGCTTGTGATCAGCTCTTCATGCTACTAGACATTGAACTTCAGTCATAGTTCTGAACTTCTAGGTCCCTGAGTGCTTTTAAAATAATTCATGTTGTCCCACTTAGACTAAAATCAATTACTGGATAACTGATAGCAATAAAAGAAAATTCTAAAAAAACTAGAATCCCTGCCATTTTACCAATTCCTAATCTCAGCTAAAATATTTTTTTTAAATTTCCATCATTTATTTTATGAAAATAACAGCAAATTCCATAGTGGCTAAATAGATATATACATGGGAAGATATCTGCCTGCAATTTAATTAAGGATGCAAAACCGCACTAAACTCTGGTTCAGTGTCCATTAAGAGCAGAGGCTAACCTTGTTAGAATCTCAGTTGAACAATGCTTATGAGATAACACTAAGTACTTAAAGGAGCATAACTATTGTTCACAGAGTAGACCAGACCAACAGGGATTTGAACATGTAATTTGAGTGTGGTTAGATATTGCATCTGAGGTTCAAATACCCAATAATGACTTCCATTTGTTTGCAATAAGAAATATCCTTCTGTGGCTCAAAACCATCTTGCCCATAATTATATCTAAAAATCAAAGAAGCTTCACATAATTTCCATCAATAAAACAAAACCACAAGTGTGTACTGTATACAAACAATACTAATAGTAACAAAGACAATTTGGGAACTAGGACTATAGTGTCATGGAAATGAAATGACTGCTTAGGTTTAGGGAAGTATTGTCTGTGAAAAAGTAGAAATCCTTTGCGTAGATTTCATATTAGTCTAACAAATGCAACTCTGATAATAAGAAAACTAAAGACTTGGTATCTCTAATGGCCCATGCTGACCAGGGGACAAATGCCAAATCTACAATTTTTCTTTAATTGCATTTTTAAGCAATTTATTCTTATTACTTAATTTACTCCCATTACAGTAACAGCTAAAACCCCTGATTAAGGATGTCCTGGTTTTGGCTGGGATAGAGTTAATTTTCTTTCTAGTAGCTGGTATAGTGTTATGTTTTGGGTTCAGTATGAGAAGAATGTTGATAACACACTGATGTTTTCAGTTGTTGCTAAGTAGTGTTTAGACTAAGTCGGGGATTTTCCAGCTTCTCATGCCCAGCCAACAAGAAGACTGAAGGGGCACAAGAAGTCGGGAGGGGACACAGCCAGGGCAGCTGACCCAAAATGGCCAAAAGGGTATTCCATACTATGTGATGTCATGTCTAGGATATAAACTAGGGGAAGTGGGGCTGGGGCGGTTTCACTGCTCAGGGACTAACTGGGTGTCGGTCGGCAGATAGTGAGCAATTGCATTGTGCATCACTTCTTTTGTATATTCCAATTCTTCTATAATTATTATTGTCATTTTATTATCATTATTATTATCATTATTTTTTCTTCCTTTCTGTCCCATTAAACTGTTCTTATCTCAACCCACAAGTTTTACCTTTTTTTCCCCAATTCTCTCCCCTGCCAACTTTCAGCCCTAACAAGAAATTCAGGAGGCATTTCAATGCAGTTTCTTCACAGAAGCTAGAAATATGCTGAATAAATGAAGAGCCCAACTATTCTCCATTACCTTTTATTTACCAACTGTTTGTACCACTCAAAGTTTGTCTTTTGGAGACAGCTGCCCTAAATAATAACAAAGTACCAGCTCTTCTACATGTATAACTGAG